>NC_072443.2:36752527-38002527 GCF_028878055.3 Symphalangus syndactylus | reverse complement strand
GTGAGCTGAGATGGCGCCATTGCACTCCAGCCTGGGTGACAAGAGTGAAACTCCTTCTCAAAAAAAAAAAAAGAAAGAAAGAAAGAAAAGACAAATAAAGTCAATTAGTCTTTTTAGGATGGTGTCTCCATTCCTTACCCATGGTCCATTAATGTGCCTATTGTGCCAGCACTGATAGGAGCTGGCTGACATCAACTGGCTAAGACATTCTACTTCCCAGGTTGTATAGAGTCAACTGCCCAAATCATTCACTACTGCCTATAAGTGATACATATCTTATCTCAGAGTATTTCTCTTGAAAAAGGCACCGTCTGATGCTTTATCCACTAGGAAGAATTTCCCTCATCCCTATTTTTCTGGGACACGCTGAGCATATAGCCCTGTTATATAGCAATAGTCTATTTTTAGCTTGCTACTACATTCCAATCTTATCCGTCCATAAATCAAACTCAGCTTTTGCCCTCACCCCATGCTGCCATAAGTGTGAGCTAAGGGTGGGGCATCAGTGCAAACGTGGTGGATGACCTAGGAGTCTGGATCACATATGTGTGCAACTTATTTGTTCTCTCTGGCTCTGCTAATGCCTGATCCCAAACGTATCGTTTCCTTCCTTACAATTGTTGGTAGGCCTGCCTGCCTTCATGATTTGGGGGTCTGTCAGGACTTGCAGTGGGCAGTCCTTGCTGTGTGGACCCTTGGCATCCCATAGTTGGGTGCTGTGTTCCTACTAGGAAGCAGTAGGGCACCAGGAATATTTATCTAAGCGTATAGTTCTCTGCTGCAAATAGTTTGTCTTGCTTCTGAATCCTAGGCATCTATTTGTGTTTGCCTATTGAGGCCTGCCATAAAACCCAGACTTTCTCTATCAATGATAGCTCCTATATTGTAGGCTCTACCACATCATGTGACCAAAATCATCATTTGACAGAGCAGCTTGCACTACTGCCTGGTCCTGCTGCAGAGCCCTTTCCTGCTCTGGGCTCTCCCCAAATCTGGTAGACTCATGTTTCTCAGCTGGTGTATGTGCTACAGTAGTGTCTCTGAGTGTGAAATGTGCTGCTTTCAGAACCAGAAGATGCTTATTGGTGCTGGGTTTCCTTCTTAGTTATGGGAAATGCAAGTTACAATAATTTTTCCTTTACTTTGAAGTGCATATCTCAGCATATCCCAGCCTATTGGACCTCTAAAAATTTTACTAATGTGGAAAGTCTCTGAATCTTTATAGTATTTTTAAAAATCTCCCACCCTTCGGAGTATATGTGTCTAGCCAAGGCTTCCAAAGCACTTGCCGCTTGTTGTTCACTTGGTCTGATTAATATGATGTTACAGATGTAGCAAACTAATGAGAAGTTCTGCAAAATGTCCATGTGGTCCAGCTTCCTTTGGACTGTATTATGTCCGCAGATGGGAGAATCTGTATAGTCCTGAGGCAAGATGGTAAATGTAAACTTTTGTTCTTCCCAAGTGAATATATTTCTGATCTTCCTTATTGATAGGGATGGAAATAACACATAAACACACCAGATTGATGGTCTCATAGTACATACTTGAGGCCATGTTAAAGACATCACATCTGGCACCACAGCTGCAATTAGGGGCTACCACTTAGTTGACTGTGTGGCAGTCTACTGTCATCTTCCAGGGTTTGGAGGGGACAGACTGATACATTAGTGGAGACCATCAGCCCTGAATTCCTTAGATCTTCAATGGTCACTCTAATTTCTGTCATGCCACCTACCCTCATTTTTAAAATTTATTATCTTGCCTTGACGGGAAGTTTCAGAAGCTCCCACTTGGCCTTCCCCATTACACTAGTTCTCCAGGGTCAAGCACACAACGATGATTCAGCCAACTGCCACATATGTCCATCCCAATTATAAATTGGAATTTACACATTTGGGAACTAAGAAAACGACCCACCATGAGTCACACTTAGGCCAATGTTACATGTACTAACTGGCTCCCATATGATCTCACTCCAACAGGAGGTCCATGATGACATGGGTCCCTAACAAACACAAACTCTGAGTTGGAGATTCACATGCAGAAAGTTTATTGGAACTTGAGGATCAACACTCATGTAGGATAAAGGAAGACTGGGCAGAAGAGGAGTGGGACTCTGAGTCAGTTGTAACAAGAACTTTGGCAGATCCCACAGGGGTCTCTGGATCTGGGATAGCCCTTCAAACTTGTCCTGCCCTTAGGCATACAAAACAGGCTTTCATATGCCCATATTACTGAGTTATAAGAAGTATCTGTCTCCAGGGAGGAGGCACAACCTAAGAGTGATGGTTCTCTTCAGCTAAGAACCAGTCCTGGACAGGGACTTAGCTGAGAGCCACTGGTCATAAGCCACCAACACTCCCCTCAGCTGGGGGAATAACTGCCTTAGTTTTGATGTAAGACTATAGGCAGTAGACTATAACATCTGCTACATGTGCTCAACTAAAATTCTCAGATGTTTTCCGCTAAAGTTCTATTAAATCAAGTCTTGAACTTTTCTAATTTTGTTTGTTTGTTTGTTTTGAGACAGAGTCTCGCTCTGTCACCCAGACTGAAGTGCAGTGGCATGATCTCAGCTCATTGCAACCTCCTCCACCCAGGTTCAAGTGATTCTCCTGCCTCAGCCTCCTGAGTAGCTGGGATTACAGGTGGGTGCTACCACACCTGGCTAATTTTTGTATTCTTTAGTAGAGACATGGTTTCACTATGTTAGTCAGGCTGGTCTCGAACTCATGGCCTCAAGATGATCCCCTCCCCTCGGCCTCAGCCTCCTAAAGTGCTGACATTACAGGCATGAGCCACCATGCCTGGTCTTGAACTTTAGATGTAGATTTTTGGAACCAATGCTGGATCTTGTATTCATCATCTATTCGACTTGTTGGTTTTATCCTAGCATTCCAGCCTGCTTAGTCACTGAATTTTAATTACAATAGCTACTGTCTTAGACTTCCCTTGAGATTTGAATTATCTTCAAATGGAAGAATATATTAAAGGGAATGTTGTCATGTTATTGAAAAAACACTGAGGCCTAAATCCTAAGGGTCAGAGTCAGTGTCAGACGCTATTTGTAGGACTTGCATAGAATATCACATACTCTTGCAGCCAAATATATCATTGTATCAGTTAGAATGTGTCTTTGCCCCAAATATCAGAAAACCCTGTCTCAGATTTTCTTCAACAATGAGGATTATTTTACTCACTCATGAAGAAGTCTATATGAAGTATGAGCTTCAGACTGGCAGATTCAGAGGTTTAGCAGAGTCATCACAGATTTAAGCTCTTTCCATCTCCCCTGTTTGCTAACTCCAGAGGTTTGCTTTGCTCTCGAGCTGGCTCCCCACCCTTCACCTCCATAAGTAATGATGGAGCCATTCTAGGAGTCATATGTGACACAACAATGTTCAGTAACTGAAGAACCACTCCTCCTCATGTCATTTCCTAGTCCAATACTCGCAGAACTCCCCCTTGTATCTTATTAACCAGGATTAAATCACAGCAGCAATCCATCCTAGTAAGGTGAATGAAATACCATGATTGGCTTAGTCTTGAATTAATCATTTGCAGTGGAATAGATGTCAATGCTTGTTTATTGATCTCTAGTTGATAGTATCTATTCTGTTCCCCTTTGTGAAAAGTTTTCAGCCTTCAGGCACCTCTCCCATTTGCTGTAATTCCCAACAGATTATTGACAGAGGGTCTCGGATACTGCGTATTATTTCAATTTCCTAGCATTTAGTTCCTCTAGCTCTAGAAACTTAAATCCACTTAGAGAGGTTTCATGTTCTCTTAATTTTCTCACCTAAGTGGGACTTCAATTCTTATTGCATCTTCCTTTCAAAATAGAAGGTGGTAGACTAGGGGCAGTGGCTCACACCTGTAATCCCAACAGTTTGGGAGGCTGAGACGGGTGGATCGCTTGAGGTCAGGAGTTCGAGACCAGCCTGGCCAACATGGTGAAACCCCATCTTTACTAAAAATACAAAAATTAGCCAGGCACAATGGTATGTGCGTATAGTCCCAGCTACTCAGGAGGCTGAGGCAGGAGAATCACTTGAACCCGGGAGGCAGAGGTTGCAGTAAGCCAAGATTGCACCCTGCACTCCAGTCTAGGTGACAGAGCAAGACTGTCTCAAAACAAATAAACAAACAAAAAATTGAAGGTTGTATATCCTTATGTCTCTTTCCTTTGGCTCCTTAATCTGAAAGTTGGCTTTCATTTTCACCATGTGCCCTAGGGAGCCAAGCTGAGTTTCATCTTCTGTTTCCATGGGAAATTCACTCACACCAAGCAATTAACAAGTTTTAGAAGAATTACACAAGATTTGAGCAGATCAGGGAAGAGGGGGTGTGGTAGATCACTGTCTTCCTGGTTTTGTCTCTCCTATACTTGCTTCTCACCATCTTTCTCTCAAATGTGGCCAGGGAGCTCTTAAGTCTTCTCCTATCTTTGAGGCTGAGACTCTGGGGATCTCTGTCCCTTTCCCTAGTGGGATAATATCAGTGTGCTCCTTCTGCACAAATACAGTCTCTCTCTGAGAGAAACGTCAGTTACAACTACTTTTTGCACCTAGGAGAAGACAGAAGCAAAATGAACACTAGAAAAAAGTAAGCACTGCTGAACTTCTGTTAACATTACACTACCTTACTTCCTCAAAGAGCAGGTTGCTCCATGTTTGTGCTTCTCTTTACTCTAAGTAATGCAGCCTTTAGCGCTTTTTTGTAAAGCTCAGCTGATTGCTGACTTTAGCCTCCTTTATTCTGTTCTTGAAGGTTCATGATAGTCTTTTGTGTTCAAGCTTATCTATAATCCCCTCCCTTTGCCTTCTGTTCATGTCCTTTTCAAAGCCTGAGCTCTGCAGAGAGCTCCCTGTATAACCACCTCCTTCTTTAGCTGTCTGCCCCTTTATCATTGGAATTATTTCCTATTATATTATAATCAGGATTTTATTGTTTAAATCTCCCACCTCTCCCAAGTCATGTTCTTTTCTAAAGTCTCACATTGCAGAATCACACCTGTGGTAACTACTTTTTTAAAGTGAAGAGTTAATTTGTGATGCAAATAATTACTTCTTTATCTCATTTTCAAAGAGGAATTTTCATAAAGATAAACTAGGAGCAAATTGTTTCACACCTTTTCCTCCTTTGTCACTTACTCTCCTTCCCCCCTTCACTTTCCTTCTGTCTTTTTCCCCTCTGCTTGTTTCCTGCCTCCTTCCAGTATTGGTGTAAACCCCCTGGGTTTCTCTCCCAGGCTCTGCTTTTGTTGAACTGAAATACTTTCTGTTCATGTATTGGAGGATTTTGAGCTGGGAACTCTGAGTTTTTTAAATCAAAAATTGTCCTATTCCCACCCAAACAAGGAGAAAGGAGAGGCCAAGGAAATGGGTTTTCAAGAGATAAAAATATTACTGTCGTCTTAACTGATTTGTTTCACTTTTGAAATTATAAGGACAAAGACATCTGGGAGACCAAGATGGAGGGAGTGGAGATAAGGGCGGGGCTTGCTCAAGAGTTGCAAAGGAAGGTAAAACGAGGACACAAAGGTTCTGTGAGATGAGTAAAGTTGTTCTATGTGGAGTAGACATAGAAAGGACGTTTAAAAAATGCTTTATCGGATACAAATAAATTAAATTGTGCTTTAGAAAAAGAGAGAGAAAAGCTGTGAGATACTTATTAGAAAGAAACGATTCAACGAGAAGCTAAAAAGAGGAGTAAATCCTTTCAATCAAGAAGAAAACAAAAGCTTGCCGGGTAATCCTATCTCACTGTCTTTCCACTCACAATTATCACCACACCCTGAGGAAATGTAAGAGAAATTTCAAAGTTCTTGAAGTATTTGTTTAATAATGTCAATTGATGAGCAATGTCATGGGGATAGAAACCAGAACATGAGTTTTAATTCATGTTAGGGGGAAAAAAAAAAAAAAGCCATAGGGAGAACAAATAAATAGCTGGCTTTTGTTGTGCTTCCCTGGTGATTACACAGATTTGACCAAACTAATTCCCAAAGGGGAGATAGAGAACTGAGAGAGAATTGGAGTACTCCCTGGGCAGAAACTCTAAGTTCTGCAACACTGGATGTGGTCCATGAGATAAAAAATGTCAGCTTCCTGGAAGATCATCTCACTTTTGAAAATATTATAAAATACATCAAACACTCAGAATACTTACAAGAATACCTGTATCTAATAGCTTTATCAAACATTAACATTTGGTCATTTCAGATCTTTTAAAAGAAGGGATACTTTACAAATACACTTAAACTCCTATAACACTTTCCTCCTCCCATGCCCATAAGAAGTCCCTTTCTGGCATTAAATGTTTACCCTTTTTTTTTTTTTTAAGATGGAGTCTCACTCTGTTGCCCAGGCTGGAGTGCAGTGGCACGATCTTGGATCACAGCAACCTCTGCCACCAGGGTTCAAGCGATTCTCCTGCCTCAGCCTCCTGAGCAGCTGGGATTACAGGCACCTGCCACCTCGCCCAGCCAATTTTTGTAGCTTTTTTTTTTTTTTTTTTTTTTTTTTTAGTAGAGATGGGGTTTCACCATGTTGGTCAGGCTGGTCTCAGACTCCTGACTTCATGATCCACCTGCCTTGGTCTCCCAAAGTGCTGGGATTAGAGGTGTGAGCCACTGCACCCGGCCAAATGTTTACCCCTTTTCGTCGTACTTTATGTTTTGTTACATACACATGTATCTCTATAATATTGGATTTCATGCTTTTAAACTTTATATTAAGCACTATTCTTTTTTATGTGAAACTTGCTTTTATCACATAGATTGAGACATGTAAGTGTAGTTCATTTATTTATTTTATTTGTTACACAACCATAGTATTTTCCTGTGGATAATCATTTACTTTGTTATCAAATCTTTATTGTTTTGAAAAGCTACAATGAATATTTTTGCATATGTATCCTTGCATGTGTGCTGAACATTCTATAGAACAGGGGTCCCCAATCCCTGGGCCATGGACCCCTACTGGTCCATGGCCTGTTAGGAATGGGTCTGCACAGCAGGAGGTGAGCAGCAGGCTAGTGAGCATTGTGAACTGTGTGCATGGGGGTGGATCCCTCATGAATGGCTTAGTGCCATATGCTTGGTGATCAGTGAGGTCCCCCCTCTGAGTTCTGGTTGTTTAAAAGAGTGTGGCACTTCCCCCCATCTCTCTTTAGAGAGGGAGAATCGCTCTGTCACCCAGGTTGCAGTGCAGTGGCGCGATCTCAGCTTACTGCAACCTCTGCCTCCTGCTCAAGCAATTCTCCTGCCTCAGCCACCCATGCAAGTGGGATTACAAGCGTGCGCCGTCACACCTGGCTAATTTTTGTATTTTTAGTAGAGACCGGGTTTCACCATGTTGGACAGGCTGGTCTGGAATTCCAGGCCTCAAGTGATCCGCCCACCTTGGCCTCCCAAAGCATTGGGATTACAGACGTGAGCCACCATGCTGGGCTGTCCCCCCCATCTCTCTTGCTCCCTCTCTCACCATATGATGCACTGGCTCCGCCTTTACCTTCTTCCATGATTGAAATCTTCCTGAGCCTGTGACCAGAAGCAGATGCTGGCACCACACTTCTTGGACAGCCTGCAGAAACATGAGCCAAATAAAATCTCTTCTATAAAAAAAAAAAAAATTAACCCAATCTCAGGTATTCCTTTATAGCAACAAGAAAATGGACTAACGCATTCTCCAAAGCAGTTGCATTAATTTACTTTCCCATTCCCAGTATATGAAAGTTCCCATTTATCCACATTGTATTCAATCTTTTAAATTAACTACTTAAGTTGCTAATCTAAACGGTATGATTTGTTCCTAAACAATTTACGGTTTTATTGCCATTGTTGATGATATACCATTATCTATTACAATTGCAATTTGCTTATTACTGGTATATAGAAATACATTTTTTTATGTTGATCTTGGATCCAGCAGCATTCAATGACTTTCTGATTAACTCGTGTAGATTCTCTTAGATTTCCTATGTAGTCAAATATGTTGACTGCAAATAAGGTCTGCTTTGGAATGTCTTTGTAAGTTTTATACCTTCCATTATTTCTCATCTTATTGCATTGTCTCGTAGGTCTACATTCTCGTAGAATGTAGAATGGTTGTGCCAATATAGTGTAATAAAGTTTCATCATTAATGTTTGTAAGATTTTGATAGATACTTCTCGTGCAGTTAAGAGTATTGTCTTCTATCCATAGGTGCTAAGAGTTTGGTTGTTTATTTCTACATAAATTGAAAAGCCTTACCCATGCTTCCATCTTAAAGTCTATATTCCTAACATTCTTCCCCCAGATATCAGCATGGCTGGCTCTCTTACTTCTTTCACCTCTTCTACTCAAATGTCATCTATAAAAGGAACACTTTATGTAATAGCAACTTGCTACTCCTAACACTAATTCTGCTACTTTTTCCCCTTAAATGAATAAATATGAGAATGCATAAAGGTTTATCAAACATGCTTTCTATTTTCTGTATCTATTACATTGACCATATTTTTTCCTCTTAATTGATTGTATGTTATTCTTGGGATCAATTAATCTTGGCCATGGGGTGAGGGGGAAATATATATATATAAATAATGTATGTATATATATATATATATATAATGTACATACATATACACACACACATTTTATTTAGAATGTTTAAATCTGTATTTATGAGAAATACTGGTCTTTTTTTAATGGCTTTGTTACACAAGTATAATAACCTCATAAAATGAATTGAGTGCTTTTCCTCACTATTTTTCTTTTTCTTTTTTTTAAATTATACTTTAAGTTCTAGGATACATGTGCACAACATGCAGGTTTGTTACGTATGTATACATGTGACATGTTGGTGTATTGCACCCATTAACTCGTCATTTACATTAGGTATATCTCCTAATGCTATCCCTCCCCCCTCCCCTCACCCCACAACAGGCCCCGGTGTGTGATGTTCCCCTTCCTGTGTCCAAGTGTTCTCATTGTTCAATTCCCACCTATGAGTGAGAACACCCTCACTATTTTTTGAAAGGTAGAGATTATCTGTTTTTTGAAGGTTTGTGAAATTATTCTATAAAAATCAACTGGGACTTCTATCTTAAGGTCAGGGGCAGTGGGCAAACCGCTATGGGGTGAAGCACTTTCTCCTAATGGGACTTTGACTTTGTACTAAGAAAAGAATGGTCAGCCTAGGAACTTCTGCTACTACCTGTCTAGAACTGGTCACATGACTATCTTTGTTGAAAGAGAGGCTGGGAAATTAAGCATTTTTAGTTAGGCACATTGTCTTCCTGAAAAGAAAAATCAAGGTTCTGCTATTAAGGATGAAGAAAAAGCAATGGCAACTGGGTAGGCAGCCACCAATGCCTTCTACAATAAAACTATTAGATATGCTGAAATGTTGGGACCTTTCAATCTATCCTTCACGTATCTTAACTGAAGTAAATAGATAAATAAACAAATACACATCTATGTATTCAGAATAAATACACACAAACACACACACACACATCTTTGTCCCTCTGGGGTATATTTTGGGTGAATTTCTCAATACTCTCTTCATCTTTCTAATTCAGTCTTCAATTTTATATAGATTAGAGTTTGTTTCATCATTATGAGTTAAATTCTATCCCCTCTACTAAAAAAATATCTTGAAGCCCTAACCCCCAATACCTCAGAATATGGCATTATTTGGAGATAGAGGTAATCAAGTTAAAATGAGGTCATTATAGTAGGCATTAATATAATCTGACTGGTGTTCTTATAAAAAGGGGAAGTTTGCAGACAGACACACATGCACACACAGAGACAGAGAAAGAGAGAAGAGAGAGAATGCCACAAGAAGATGAGGGCAGAGATCAGTGTGAAATGTGCATGGTGGTGCACGCCTGTAGTCCCAGCTACTAGGGAGGCTGAGGCAGAAGAATGGCGTGAACCCAGGAGGCAGAGTTTGCAGTGAGCCAAGATCGCGCCACTGCACTCCAGCCTGGTGACAGAGCGAGACTCTGTCTCAAAAAAAAAAAAAAAAAAATCATTATATTAGTGTCCTAAAAACCTTTTATACTATGTTTTTACTGTACCTTTTAAAATGGTACACCTGTTTAGGGCACTTGCTATGAATGGAGTTTGCAGGACTGGAAGTTGCTGTAAGTCAATGAGTGAACGATGAATGCATATGGAGGCCTAGGACATTACTGTATACTACTGTAGACTGTAGGTTGTGGACTTTATAAACACTGCACATTTAGGCTACACTAAATTTATAAAAACATTTTTATGTTTATTTCTTCAATGATAAGTTAACCTTAGCTTACTGATACTTTTTAACACACTGGACAGCTGGACAAAAATATTTTCTTTCTTTATATACTTATTCTATAAGCTTTTTTTCTATTTAAATTTTTTTTAGTTTAGTTATTACTTGTTAAAACTTTTTTGTTAAAAACTAGACACAAACACATACATTAGCCTTGGCCTACACAGGGTCAGGATCATCCATATCACTGTCTTCCACCTCCACAGCTTGTCCCACTGGAAGGTCTTCAGGGACAATAACATGCATGGAGCTGTCATCTCCTGTGATAACAATGCCTTCTTCTGAAATACCTCCTGAAGGAGTTGCCTGAGGCTGTTTTACAGTTAACATTTTTTTATCAGTAAAATTAGCACACTCTAACAAAAAGTATAGTATAGTCAATACATAAGTCAGTAACATAGTCATCTATAATAATTATCAAGTATTATGTACTGTTCATATTGCATGTGCTATACTTTTATATGACTAGCAGTGGAATAGGTTTGTTTATACTAGCATCACCACAAACACATGAGTAATGTGTTGCACTATAATGTTATGATAGCTATGACATAACTAGGCAATAGGAATTTTTCAGCTCCATTATAATCTTACGAGACCACTGCCATATATGCAGTCTGTCATTGACTGAGACATTGTTATGCAGTGCATGCGTGTACTAAAACTCTGCTGTTGTAGCGCAAAAGCAGCCATAGACAATATGTAAAAGAATGAAAGTAGCTGTGTTCTGGCCAGATATGGGGGCTCATGTCTGTAATCTCAGCACTTTGGAAGGCTGAGGTGAGTGGATCACCTGAAGTTGGGAGTTCGAGATCAGCCTAGCCAACATGGTGAAACCCCATCTCTATTAAAAATACAAAAATTATCCAGGTGTGGTGGCACACACCTGTAATCCCAGCTACTCAGGAGGCTGAGGCACGAGAATCACTTGAACGGGGAAGGCAGAGGTTGCAGTGAGCCGAGATCGTGCCATTGCACTCTAGCCTGGGCAGCAGAGAGAAACTCTGTCTCAAAAAAGAAAAAAAAAAAGTATGTAACTGTGTTCCAATAAAACAATAAAACTTTATTTACCAAAACAGGCAGAGGGCTGGATTTGGGCTGGGGTGCATAGTTTGCCCACCTCTGCTTAGGAAGATAGTCAAGGCCATTTTTCCCAACCGCCTCTAACAAGTCAGGGAGTCCCACTCTAGTCCCTGGCTCTGGTTCCTTATCTGTCATAGAATACATTTTGTCTTCTTTAAGGGATATGAAGTGTCAGATGCCACTGTCTGCTCCCAGACCCAGGGCCCAGGAGATCTGCGGCTGCAGCCCTATGCGCTACTTTTCCTTTGTTTATTGAAGTCTTAATATGTGATAGTCATTGTGCTGGGTCCCAGAAACATAATAATGAATGCTGCAAATATGGTCCTAATCTCATGAAGCTTACAGTTTGGTAGTAAAGACAAACATTAAATTACTTCCCGTTTTCTCGAGCTGCTGTTAGTTCACCTCGACCTGTAGTTCGCCCTTGACATGCCAGAGCCAGCAAAGTCCGCGCCTGCTCCCAATAAGGGCTCCAAGAAGGACGTGACTAAGGCGCAGAAGAAGGACGGCAAGAAGCGCAAGCGCAGCCGCAAGGCGAGCTACTCTGTGTACTTATACAAGGTGCCGAAGTAGGTCCACCCCTGCACCGGCATCTCCTCTAAGGCCGTGGGGATCATGAACTCCTTCGTCAAAGACATCTTCGAGCGCATCGCGGGCGAGGCTTCCCGCCTAGCGCATTACAACAAGCGCTGGACCATCACCTCCAGGGAGATCCAGACGGCAATGCGCCTGCTGCTGCCCAGGGAGGTGGCCAAGCACGCCGTGTCCGAGGGCACCAAGGCCATCACCAAGTATACCAGCGCTAAGTAAACTTGCCAAGGAGGGACTTTCTCTGGAATTTCCTGATCTGACAAAAAATGCTTCTTACCAAAAGAAGCACAATTGCCTTCTGTTACCCCATTATCTGCTCCGGAAGACTGAAGAATGCAACCACACCTGGATGGACTCTTCCACAAGATGAAACTGCCCTCTTGGTCTCATTCAGATTGCAAAGAGAATCATTTACAAGTCAATTTCTGTCTCTCTGGTCCATCCCTTCTCCCTAATAATCATTTACTGTTCCTCAAAGAATTGTCTACATTACCCATCTCCTCTTTTGCCTCTGAGAAAGGATATATAATCTTCTGTAACCCACTGAGGGGTTGGGGTAATCATTCTGTGGTCCCCAGCCCTGTACATTAATAAATTTGTATGCCTTTTCTCTTAAAAAAAAAAAGTAAAGACAAACATTAAATAAATATGCACACACATGAGTGTATAATTATGATTCCAAATTGGGTCAATATTAAACAAGGAGGCTTTCATGAGAAAAAAATAACAGGAAACACTAAGTTACTGTAGATTGAAGAGCCAGGGAAGATCACTCTGAGAAAGTAGGAGACAAATCTGAGGAAGTAAGAGAGGCCTCTAGGATAGAAATGAGATTTCCTTGAAATGAGTCTGGGGAATATTGTTCCATGCAAAGCAAAGAATATGTATGAAGGTTCCAAGAAGGGAAAAAAGTACGTTAGTTCAAGCTTTTAATGAAAGTCTGAAGGCTAGTGAGTTTAGAGCTGTTGTCCAATACAGTGGCCATTGGCCGCATATGGTTATTTAAATCTAGATTTAATTAATTAAAATTAAAATCTTTTCCTCAGTTGCTCTAGACACATTTTAAGTACTCAGTAGTTACACATGGCTACTATATTGATCAGTGCACATGTGGAACATTTCCTTCATCACAGAAAGTTATGTTGGAGAACATTAGTCCAAAGCATATGTAGAGATCTATAGTATATTTGAAATAATATTCATATGGAATTTTCATTAAATGGAAAATTATAAATGGAAGGCTTTTAAGTATCAGTATACAAACCAGGAAATAGAATGATATCAAATATATTAAAAATAAATGTTCAATCATTGGATGAAAAGTTGATGATGTACTTAACATGGATGTATCCGGCTGTAATACCTGGACCACTGATCAATCTTAGCACAAAAAAGATGGCCCACCATTGTGTACTTCCAGATAGAATAACACATCATCACCTATGAAACAGTCTTGCAAAAAAAAACAAACCTGAACCTGCTCAATCCTTTAGATTAGCATTATCCAACAGAAATATAATGCAAACCACATGTATAATTTTAAGTTTTCTACTAGCCTCATTAAAAAAGTAAAAATGAATAGGTGAAAACAATTTTTATATATTTTTATTGAATCTAACATATTCAAAAATCACTGAAATTATGATTGAAGCATTGAAATTACAATTGATTGATTATAATCAGTGTAAAAATAATTAATATTTTATATTTTTTCTGTTAAGTTTTGGAAATGTGTTGTATTTTTACATTATCAGCACATCACAGTTGAGACTAGTTGCATTTCAAGCACTGAGTAGCCACATGGATGCTGATTCAAACAAACTAACAGAAAAAAAATTATGAGATGATGGAGGAAATGTGAATACCGTCAGAATATTTGGTTATAGTGAGAGCTTATTTCTTTTCAGGTATAATAACAGTACTGTGTTTAAGTTTTTAAAGAGAGCCCTTGTCTTTTAGATGCATATTGAAATATTTATGAATGAGATTATATAACATCTAGGATTTGCATCAAAATAATCCAGTGATGTCTGTATGGGAAGTGAATAAGAATGCAGAAGACACAAGATTGGCTATGAGCTGATTGGTTGAAACTAAGAAAATGACACCAGCTTGCTGTTTAATGTTACTGTTGAAGAATAGAGAGGGTCTTGTTCATCGAACCCACTACAAATGAGATAAGGGAATTAGGATTAGCTGTTATTACTGTCAATCACTTCTGACCCAAGGGGAGGTCATAACAATGGCTAGAATGCTTCCTCTGACTGTGAAGCAGATGTCCAATAGTGGGCAATATTTCTGCCACCCTACTGCTGAGAAAAAAAAAAAAAAAGACTGTGGCTGTAAATCTACTCAGTTATATGAAAAAAAATGAAGAGATTTCAGCTGCTCTCAGGGAAGAAAACAAATGTTTCCAACCCAGCTTGAATCAGAGTGTTCCTAGGGGAGAAGCTAGTATGGTGGAGATGGCACTAACCCAAATATGAAACCTCCCAAAGGGAAGTTAACACTCAGAGTGAGAAGACCGAGCTACTGTGATCAGTTAACCATTCCCTCATGGAATATCACTTTCTTTCTGGTACTAAACTTCGGAAGTCTGCATTTTGTTTTATCAGAGAAAGCAATGATCCTTTCTTTTGTATTACTCCCATAGACTAGTCAGTCAGCAAATTGTGAATAATGGGATGAATGATGGAAAGATAATCAGAGAGGGAAAAGGGCACTGTGGGAAGAACATGGTCAGATCTGGGAGGAATTTTCAGGCCATTTTATTAGAGGCCTGGAATTTTCTTCCCTTGGTAAAGCAAAGCTCTATGCACCTTTTTTATTGAGAGCCAGGGTCTCACTCAGTAGTCCAGACTGGAGTACAGTGGCATGATCATAGCTCACTGTAGCCTAGAATTCCTGGGTTCAAGCAATTCTCCCACCTCAGCCTCCTGAGTAGGTTGGACTACAAGCATGAGCCTATTTTTTTGTATTGTAGCTGGACTACAAGCATCCAGCTATGTTTTTTGGCGGGGGGGTGGTAGGAATGGGGTCTTACTTTGTTGCTAAGACTGGTATCAAACTCCTGGCATCAGGAGATTCTCCTGCTTCAGCCTCTCAAAGCTCTGGGATTATAGGCATTGCATCCTATATATTGTGTTTTAAAGTACCAAGTCAAGTGTTTTTTTTTTTACCCTTGTCCCCATAAGTACAGTAGATTCCTATTTATCAACCGGAATATTCTTATTTTAGTTGAGAAAACAAGGTGAGAAAGACTTTCACCTTTTCATACCATAGTTCTTTGTATATTCCACTAGCAAAGTGATTATTATGCTGTTTTGTAATGAAGTATTTATTTAATCTACTAAGCTGTGATTTCAAAAGCAAAAACCTTGACATTTTCACCTTTGAATCTCCACCATCCAAAAAATGTGGGGCATAGTAAGAGGCAATACATGTTGAATGGATAGACTATCCATTCCACAAATATTGAGCATCCAAATTGGTGAACAGTACAAAATGACAGCTTTGAAAATCTCCAAATGAACACTTCAAATGTGCCTTCTTAGCTAGGATCTTGTCACTGACTTCAAAATCACATTTTTAAAAAAAACTCCAGTAAGTCAAGCCTGACCTCCTCATAAAACATGGCTTTTTTTTTAATTTAAAAAAAATTAATAGAGACAAGGTCTTGCTATGTTGCCCAGGCTGGCCTTGAACTTCTGGGCTCAAGCAATCCTCCTGCCTTGGCCTCCCAAAGTGCTGGGATTACAAGCATGAGCCACCATACCTGGCCTCAATTGATTTTTGAGACAGTCTTGCTCTGTCACTCCGGCTAGAATGCAATAGTGTGATCATGGCTCACTGCAACCTCCAACTCCTTAGCTCAAGCAATCTTCCCAATTCAGCCTCCTAAGTAGCTGGGACTAGAGGTGCATGCCACCTCACCAGGCCAATTTTTAAATTTTTTGTATATATGTGGTTTACCTTTGTTGCCCAGGCTGGTCTCAAACTCCTGGCCTCAAGGGATCCTCCTGCCTCAGCCTTTGCTAAAGTGCTGGGATTACAGGTGTGAGTCACTGCACCCAGCTGAGACATGGATTTAAATGACTTTGTTATTTTCTAAAATTTAAAGCATATATACAATGCTATCATTAGAATTACTCAACCGAATGTACTGCCCAGTCTGAGTTCCTTTCCTGAACTCTATTTCCAAATGTTGCTCCAAAAAGGTTTTTAGTAAATGCGATGTCATTAGGAAAGGTCTCTACTCCCCTGATTATCTTCTTAGATGTCAAGATTAAATCACTTTTCCCAAAATTGTGTTAATAAAATCAGGACATGGCTGGGTGCAGTGGCTCTATTATGCCTGTAATCCCAGTATTTTGGGAGGCTGAGATGGGTGGATCACTTGAGGTCAGGAGTTCGAAACCAGCCTGGCCAACATGGCAAAACCCCACCTCTACTAAAAATACAATAATTAGCTGGGCATAGTGGCATGCACCTGTAGACCCAGCTACCAGGGAGGTTGAGGTGGGAGAATCACTTGAACCTGGGAGATGGAGTTTATAGTGTGCTGAGATTGCACCACTGTACTCCAGCCTGGGCAACAGAACAAGACTGTCTCAAAAATAAATAAATAAATAAAATATATCAACAAAATCAGGACATGACTGTAGAAACACATTTATTAAGAGTAAGGAGGTTATATTGTTTTTATATTCATTGCAGTGTCTTACCCTGGCCCCCAGGTGACAGTGAGTGAGAAGGGAAGGAGAACGGAAATAATAGCACAGGCTCTTCAAGCAGATATTCCTGAAGTCAAAGTGATTTTATTTTATTTATTTGGTTATTTTATCAGGCAGCCTCTTGAGCCAGAGTAGGCTCTGAAACTCCCTATTTTTAATATTATTATTATTATTATTATTATTATTATTATTTTATGGAGACATGGTCTCCCCATACTGCCTGGGCTGGTCTCAAACTCCTGGCTATGAGCCACTGTGCCCAGCCTAGAATTATTTAAAACAGTTACTTGACTGTTTCATCCCTGTTTCCTCAAATATAAAATGGGAACAACCATACTTCTAGGGCATTTATAGATTTGTTGGGAACCTTAAGATGCAGAACTCTCAGGGCGGGGTGCAGTGGCTCACGCCTGTAGTGCCAGCACTTTGGGATGCTGAGGCAGGTGGATCACTTGAGCTCAGGAGTTCAAGATCAGCCTGGGCAACATGGCAAAACCCCATCTTGTGGTGGCACTTGCCTGTAGTCCCAGCTCCTGGGAAGCTTGGGGTGGGAGGATTACCTTGAGCCCGGGAGGTGGAGGTTGCAGTGAGCCAAGATCATTCCACTGCACTCCATCGTGGGCAACAGAGCAAGATCCTGTCTCAAGAAAGAAGAGAAAGAGAGGCCAGGTGCAGTGGCTCATGCCTGTAATCCCAGCACTCTGGGAGGCCGAGGTGGGCGGATCACCTGAGGTCAGGAGTTTGAGACCAGCCTGGCCAACAATGGAGAAACCCCGTCTCTACTAAAAATACAAAAAAAAATTAGCCAGGCGTGATGGCTCATGCCTGTAATCCCAGCTACTCAGGAGGCTGAGGCAGGAGAATTGCTTGAACCTGGGAGGCGGTGGTTGCGGTGAGCCAAGATCATGCCATTGCACTCCAGCCTGGGCAACAAGAGCAAAACTGTCTCAAAAGAAAAGAAAAGAAAGAGAGAGAGGAAGGGAGGAAGGAAGGGAGGAAGGAAAGGAGGGAGGGAAGGAAGAAGAACACTCAAACAGAATTAGTGTTGAGCTAATCAAGGGAGTTAGCTAAGAGGCAAATTCAACTCATTAATTTGGTCTGTAGTTCTTTCCTTAATAATGAATAGATAATGAAATGTAAACCACTAACATTTTGATTTTCTTTATCCATAGATATTTTCATGTGGTGATTTTCCACCTTCTGTCAGTCATCTCTTAGTGAAACAGCCTTTGCAAAATTAAGACAGTGGGAGAATTATGACAGTGCAAGATATCTGACCTAACTGACTCCATCTTGCTTCTAACCACCAAGCTGCCCCTGTTCATTCCTGGGCATAAGGCTGAACTAACTTTGGGAGAAACTTAGTTTATAGTTTAACTTTAAAACAAAGATAATAACAGCCCTTTCCCAAAACAAACCCTCTTCTCGCTTGGGGACCAGGCTGCCTTTGCAAGACTAACTAGCCACAAGATTAGAAATTATGGTTTAGGAGTCATGCGGCTAGACACCACAAGATTCTAAACCTCCCCAGTTGCTCCTAGGGATAACATCACTATTATAAAACCTAAGACTGGTGCTCAAGATATTTTTCAGACCTTGTACTCTGATGCACCAACTGGTGCCACCCAGACCAGTAATCTGGCTCAACCAGCTCTGCAATCCCACCTAGGAAAAGGAGACAGTAAGAAGAATCCACTTTGACCCCATATGATTTCATCTCTGACCCAACCAATCAGTGATCCCCACTCCCTGGTCCCCTACCTGCCAAATTATCCTTTAAAAACCCAAGTCTCCAAATTTTGGGGGAGACTGATTTGAGTAACAGAACTCTGGTTCCATTCAGCAGGCTCTGCATGAATTAAACTCTTTCTCTATTCCAATTCCCCTGTCTTAAATCAGCTCTCTCTGGGCAGTGGGCAAGGAGAACCCGTTGGGTGGTTACACTAGGTCAGTTCTTTTGTGGCTGGACTTTGATTTGACAGACTACATGAGTAAAGTGAAGCTTTCTAACTCTATGCAAAATATACGTAATTTTGGAGTTTGCTCCTGGTCTATAAATTGCAAGAAGGCAAGTAGGGTTTTTGTCATTTAATCCAGTGTCTGGAGAGCACTTGACACTTAGTTGGCAGTGGATTAATTTTTCTTGACTAGGTGAATAAGTGAATTGTAGGTATCAGAGAATTAGGATGGGGAAGACGTACACAAATGAGCAAAATCCTTGGTACCAATATATTGGGAAGTCCCTGATTAAGATTGGGTTGTATGTGCTTATTGGCTGGGACAAATTCCATAGACTATCAAGGACCTATGAGAAAAAGACAGGATCTCCTGATGAGGCCCTGGAACATGCTCACTTCCTCCCCTCTTCTGATAAAAACCAGCAACCAACAAAAATTATAAAAGTATAATTATAGGAGGGGCATAGGCCAGGGAGGGAATTATAAATGGCATAATATATTGGAAAGGGCTTGATCTATATATCTTTCTGAGCTGGGTTTGAGACATCTTTTGCCAAATTCCATTATATCCACAGTCATAATAATGAAGTCTCCTAAAATGTATCTACAAACAGAATGGTCTCTGTGTTCTAGAATCACTGTTATCCCAGCAGCCAGAAAGGCTATAGTCACTGTCAGAGTAGCAACAACAATGTCTGTACCACACCTAGTTTGTGAGGTACAAGTTACCAAAGAGGCTGAATAGAGGCAGAACAAGAGATAAGGACCCAGAGAAGAACTGGGGTGGAAAAAGGAAACCTAGACTCTAGTTCCAGCCTTGCCTCTCATTTCCTGTTGGACCTTGGGTTAGTCACACACTGTCTGGGCCTGGGTTCTGCCTCTGTCAAATGAAGGGGTTGGATAGATAATTTGTAACATTCCTTCTGGCTCTAAAATCATACACTATGTGTCACCAAAGAAGCTTCTTTCTGACAAAGAGAAAGACTAAGCTATTTTTTTCCCTTTCTACGATTTAAATGTCCTTTTGCTTTTTCATTTATATGCAAATGTGTGAGATTTTAACCAAAACAAAATTACTATCTCTGGGTCACTCCTCAGCCCTCTTATCATTAAAATGTAGTTCAGATTTCTGAGACCACAAATAGAAAGAGGAATAGTTAATAAGTCATCCCAACTTACCAATCCTTAATACCAGGGAGTAATTATGGGGGTAGCCCAGAGGGCAAATAGGAGAGGTGATGATCACCCACACAAAAGTTCAGTTTGGGATAGGCCTCCACCTACTTTTTTTTTTTTTTTTTTTTGAGACAGAGTTTTGCTGTGTCGCCCAGGCTGGAGTGCAGTGGTGCAATCTCGGCTCACTGCAAGCTCCACCTCCCGGGTTCGTGCCATTCTCCCAGCTCAGCCTCCAAAGTAGCTGGGACTACAGGCGCCCGCCACCACGCCTGGCTAATTTTGTTTTTGTATTTTTAGTAGAGACGGGGTTTCACTGTGTTAGCCAGGATGGTCTCGATCTCCTGACCTTGTGATCTGCCCACCTCAGCCTACCAAAGTACTGGGATTACAGGCGTGAGCCACCACTCCCGGCTGCCTCTACCTATTTTTGGTCGTTGTTCTTGAAGGAGAGCAGATGCTTTGCATAAGAAAAACACAATTTAGGGAGGTCGAGGGTAAAATGGGGAAAATCCTGGGCTTTTGAGTCATATTGCTGAGTTCAGAGTTCAAATCCTGGATCCCTTGCTTTGTGTCTTTTTTTTTTTTTTTTTTTTTTGAGGCAGTCTTTCTCTGTTGCTGAGGCTGGGGTTCATGGCTCACTGCAGCCTCAAACTCCTAGGCTGGAGTGATCGTCCCTCCTTGGTTTCCAGAGTAGCCAGGACTACAGGTGTGTACCACCATGCCCAGCTAGTTATTTTTTATTTTTTGTAGAGATAGAGGTCTCACTTTGTTGCCCAGGCTTGTCTCACACTCCTGGCCTCGAGTGATCCTCCCACTTTGGCCTCTCAAAGTGCTGGAATTAAGGCATGAGCTATCACACACAGCCCAATTTCTCCTCTGTAAATTGGAAAAGATAATGTCAACCTCAGAGGGTTGCCATGAGCAATAAAGAAAGTAATGGACGGATCGTGAGGTCAGGAGATCGAGAGCATCCTGGTTAACACGGTGAAACCCTATCTCTACTAAAAAAAAAAAATACGAAAAATTAGCCGGGCATGGTATCATGCACCTGTGGTCCCAGCTACTCGGGAGGCTGAGGCAGGAAAATCACTTGAATCTGGGAGGCGGAGTTTCCAGTGAGCCGGGAACACGCCACTGCACTCCAGCCTGGCGACAGAGCGAGACTCCATCTTAAAAAAATAAAAATAAAAATAAAAAAGAAGGTAATGGATAAGGCATAGACAGAATTGAACAAATTATAATGAAAAAAGAAACAGATAAAGTGATGTGTTAAAGATGGAGAAGTAGAGAACATACTATAGACACATGATGAGAAGAAAATTAATCACACATTCCCCCTTGATTTCAGTGGGGCAGGAGTGAGGGTGCAGACACGGCAAATGCTGAGGGATTATCTTTCCCTTACAGAGCTGATAGTCTGGTTGGAAGATGAGGCTCACAGAACTGAAGCACTGATTAAATCAGATGCCTAGAGCACTGGTTGCTGGTGCCTTTATGAACAAAGGAAATCAGAATAGAATCCTCTCCTCTTCCAATCTTGAGACTCTAGAATTCTAGAAAAGCAAGTTTTTATGGAAGATTTTGTTCTTAGGCTGGACCTTGAGAATGGGTAGGATTAGGATATGACCATTTAGGAAAAGTGGAAAAGTCCGCGGCAATTGGTTAGGTTCAGATTATGGCGGCCCTAGAAATTCAGGCTGCCAGTTTAGCCTTGGTACAGGAGGAAGAGAGTGGAGCTGAGGAGGACAAGGAGGAGGTGAGGGGCAGGATGGGTGGTAATCTTCCTTGAGTCAGGCCTTAACTGCCTCCTCTGAGTCAGTCACCAAGTCATGTTGATCCTCCTTGAAATGCCTTATACCCAACCCTTCTATATATTACTTCATTCATCCAAGGAGTCAGGTTTCCAGCTGATTTGGCTGGAAGCCAGGTGCAAGGAAGTTGAAGTGCAGAACTAGTCTGACTGAAGGAAGATAGTAAATTTGGTTTTAGACATGTTGGATTTGTGGTAATAGGTGAATGTTTAGGTGGAAAAAATATAAAGTGGAACTGACTTTTTCAACATGACTGAACCTTCTACAAAAAACAATGTAAAACTAGAGAGTCTAACCATAATCAGTTCAAGTGTAAAAAAGAAAAAATTGGACATACTTTGTCACTCTCTTGTCTTTTGAAGTGCAGTTACTATGTGGGAATGGAGTACTTTTCCAGTTGGTATTTTCAGCTAGCATTGTGGGGGAACAATAAATAGAATTGTGATGGAAATGTTATTTAAGTTTTGTTAAACTAAAAAATAAATGAGTAGAAAATGGAAAATGCTGGAAAATGTGAGTAAATATTTTAGCTTTTTGGGGGTGTGGAAAACTCATATCTGTTATGTAACTGGATTCTGTGAATGGATTTATGACAAAAATAAATGATTCTGGGAGAGTTCAAAGAAAATATTTTAACTATTTGGAAGGAAAACAGAGCCTCAGAGGGGAGAACGGCTTCCCATCTGTCCATAAAAATTAGAGGAAAATTTCACCAGACCACTGAGCTTGCTATGGTCAGTCTCGAGGGCTAATCAACAAAGGAGAATTCTGAAGATGCACACACGCCCTGTTTCTCAATTATTGGAGTATCCCTCACCTCCTCTCCTTTTGATTTCTCTCCCCTTACTTTTATGCCCTCCTTCTTGTGCCTTTTTGATAGCAACTCTAAAGCAGTGGTTATGAAATGGTTATACAACTTTTATTTGAGGCTGAAAGAGATGATTACGTGGTTTGGGAGGGAAAAGGAAAAGGACTGAATAAAAGGAAGTCACTCTAAGCTGTTAAGAAAGAGAAGACTGTTAATAGCAACATCTTGATGTTAAGAGACAAGCTGAAACCATCCAAGGCAGGCAGGGAACAAGGTGATAATAAGAGAAAATGTGTTTCGCAGACAAAGGAGCCGACAGCAGGTGAGAGCAGTTCAGGGAGAGAGGTGAGCATTAGGAAGAGTGTGCAGAAAGGACGCACGAATCCCTCTGAATCACACTGGGAAGCATCGGCCGTTTGAACTCCTTGGCAACTCCGACCTGGTCTCAAAGTAGATTGTGAGGAATGAGAACAAAAGGAAAGTTCACTCTGAGTTCCTCTCGTCAGAGCAGGGGAAATTGCTTTGAGGCCAGCATTAAAAGATGATAATGGTACCAAGTAACAGAAAAAAAAACATCCGAAAAACCAAAAATGTGTCAGGTCACCGGGAGCTTGCCTTGCATAAAGTGACATAAAACCACCACTGACATTCACATAGGTCCTACCATATAGTGCTGTGCAAGTCACTTCTAACCAGCACTCAGCTGGCCAAAATAACGAAGAGAATGCCTCAACTACTCTGAGAATATTCATTCACTTGACAAACAGTAATTGAGATTTCATGGTGTCATCCAGGACTATTGCTATTAATGCTGGAAGGTGCAGTAAGAGCTCTTATCTTATGTCCTGTACCAGCTGGTCCTGTGAGGCCAGAAGGAACCACTGTAAAGTGAATACTGGGAAATCGATGCTGACCCTAGAAGGGCACAGGCCCCACAGAAAATAGGTGGTGAGATTTAGGAATGCCAAAATGCTAATTAGAAAGAAATGCGTGCATGTTTAAATTCCTTGTTATGGACTGAATGTTTGTGTCCCCACAAAATGTTTATGTTGAAGGCTGGGCATGGTGGCTCACGCCTGTAATCCCAGCACTTTGGGAGGCCTCAAGGCGGGTGGATCACGAGGTCAGGAGTTTGAGACCAGCCTGACCAACATGGTGAAACCCCATCTCTATTAAGAATACAAAAATTAGCTGGGCGAGGTGGCGGGCGCCTGTAATCCCAGCTACTCAGGAGGCTGAGCCAGGAGAATTACTTGAACCCAGGAGGCAGAGTTTGCAGTGAGCTGAGATCATGCCACTACACTCCAGCCAGCATAACAGAGTGAGACTCCATCTCAAAAAAAAAAAAAAAAAAAAAAAAAGAAAAAAGTTTATGTTTAAATCCTAACCCCAATGTGATGGTATTCAGAGGTGGGGCCTTTGGAAGGTAATTTAGATCATGGGGGTGGAGTCCTCGTGAGTGGGATTAGTGCCCTTATAAAAGAGATTCCAGGGTGCTCTCTACCCTTCTTCCCACCACGTGGAGATACGAAAAGACAACAGCAGTCTGCGACCAGGGAGAGGGCCCCTACTAGAATTCAACCGTGCTGGCTCCCTCATCTCAGACTTCCAGCCTCCAGAACTGTGAAAAATAAATTTCCTTTGTTTTGAGCCACCCAGTCTATGGTATTTTGTTATAGCAGCTTGAACTAAGACACTCCCAAGAGGAAAGACACAGCCAACTGCTAGTCTTTCTTCTCCAGGCTTAAAATTTCTCATCCATAAAATAGGTTGAATAAGAGTCTGCATACCTTCCCTTCTGGCAGATTTAGAATGGTTCTGGGAGTTATCTGGGGATCCTGCGAAGGAGATGGGACGACATGGGCTCCCTTAATGTAGGAATCTGTAAACAGCTGCAGAAACTAGAAACTACAGATATGTTTTCTGTATATTGCAATCAGTTGTTGAGAAATTTTTAAATGCTAAAGATACCAAAGCCCTTCTTCCAGATTTTAAGCCAGAGGTTGCAAACTAGGCACCCCCACGTTTTGTTTGGCTAGCAGAATATTGTTTCAAAATTGACCCAGCATTTAAAAATTGTGAAATTTCACCTGAAAACCCAGATTTTTGGCTTCTCCTGAAAGACTGAAATATCTGGCAGCACTGGAGCCACAGCAGCAATTAGCTGGAGGTTGGTATCAGCTGTCCCATTTAGCCGGAACACCTGTTCTCTAGTTTGATCATCTCTACCCCTCACATTAGGGTGACCATTTAAGTTGGCCAGCACTTTTGAGAATAAAAGGTGGTGGAGGCGGGGGCAAGATGCTGTGTATTTACACCTGAACTAGGGGCATGAAGCAGGATTTTCGGGAGGAATAAGAGTACACGAGTATGCTAATTCACATTGCTTACACTGGGCTTGTTTCATTCTTTGCCCACTGTTTTTGGGTTTTGTGCTCACAGATCAGGGAACCTCGTGAAGAAACAAGGAAAGAAAAGGTGTAAAATTAGTAAGAGACACAAAGGTTGAAAAGAAAGTGAAGAGATTAAAAAGGATATTAAAATGAATGCCAATTATACCAAACTTTTAGGTAAAGGCAGAGCCTTGCTGGTGGCTGGCTCAGCATGGAAGTTTGACCTTCCAGGCTCCCTGCCCTACACAGCACTGTCAGTTTTAATAAGCTATAATCCCATAGTTACAAGCAAGACTAATCAAACTGCAGAGAGCAGCCTGTTCCTAATCAGGAAGGCACAGGGTAATCATTTAACTCTGTGGTTTCTTACTGAGCTCCAAGCTGCCTCTACAGAAAAAACACCCTGGATAAGATAGTTGCTTTCCATTCTAGCCTTGACCCTTTGATGGTCTTTGTTTGAAATTTTTATTAAAGTGCTTTCATTACACAAGTATTTGCTTAAAAAATGTTTTATTTTCCCTTCATTCCAAGGAGTAATAAAATAAACCTCCCCCAAAATATGTAAGAAACCTCAAACTCCAGTTGATTACCTGAGTCCACCTGAACTAATCACAGTACTCAAACATTTCAACACCATTCAGGGTGTGGTTACAGTCCCAAACTGGGAAGGAGGGAGAAATTTGAGGATGTGGAATGGCAACCCATGTTGAACACCTACAAATACCAGCATGGTACCACAGGACATGTGCTAGTGCTAGCTATTCCCTACTGGAAAAGCTGAAGCCAAGGCCAAGTTGCAGCAAAGCTCCTAAAGCATCCAATACCCCAAGGCCAGGAGGCCCCTCTCTGCAGTCCCTGATTCTCTTAGCTCCCTCAAACCAGAAGCAAGTCAAAATAAGAATTTATTTAGTACAGTGGATAACCATTGAGTTTAAGTCAGGTGGAGCTAGAGTCTACCTGGGAGCTGGGTAGTGGTAGGCCTTTAGGCTAACTATTTAACTTTCCTGAAATATCTGGTAGGCACTCAGGCAGGCTACTCAACCCTCTTAAAATTCAGTTCTTAAATAGGTGGCTTCAGCTTTTCCAGTAGGGAATAACTAGCACTAGCACATATAGCCCATATGACAATAGCAACACCTCACAGCCATGCTCGAAGAGTCAATAGTTATATACGAAAAGCATTTACCAAGATGCCTGGCACATTTAAAATCCCCCATAGATTGTGATTATTATTTTTATTATGTGCTAGCATGGCCTTAAGGCTCGTAATTATATAACTTAAAGAGATAAGTGATACGGTTTGGATGTTTGTCCCCTCCAAATCTCATGGTAAATGTAATCCCCAGTATTGAAGGTGGGGCCTGGCGGGAGGTATCTGGGTACACCTCTCGTGAATGGCTTAACACCATCTCCTTGGAGATGAGTGCATTCTCCCTCAGTTCACATGAGATCTGGTTGTTTGAGTCTGGGACCTCCTCATTCTCTCACCATGTGATACACCGGCTTCCCCTTTGCCTTCTACCACAATTGTAAGCTTCCTGAAGCCCTCACCAGGAGCAGATGCTGGTGCCATGCTTCCTGTACAGCCTGTAGAACTGTGAGCCAAACAAACCTCTTTCCCTTATAAATTACCCAGCCTCTGGTATTTCTTTACAGAAACACAAGAATAGACTAATACAGACAGATAAGGGAATCTTCATAATGTATATAATTAAATATCTCCTTTTTGGATTTTACACTTATCATGGATGCTCTCAAAACAATGAATACAGATAAACATTTTTTTCTTCCAATGAGAAATCTCTAGAACATTTTTGGTACTATGAAAATTTAATATTTTGTTTAACAGACCTACTACATTTACAGAAAGCCAAACACAGTAAATTTTTTAAATTAAAAATGTTTTATTGGCTATTGCCTTTAATAGATTTACTACAATAAAGGAAAGGAATATTTTTCTCAAATGCACTAATAAGAAAAAGACCCAGGAAACTGAACAATATTGGACACAGTTTTCAATGTTTTAGACATAAATAAACTCATGAATTTCATATGGATTCTGGAATATTTACCACTACTCCACTAACGATGCATTTAGCATTGAACAAAAATATGAACATTTGAACAAGTCCAATCCAACACATTTCAAAACAATCAGATCCTTGGAAAACTGTTTTCCGTAAGTACCCCTTGCCATTCATAGAAGAGTTATGAGGATGCCCATGAATTTATTCATGGACATTCCCATACTAAGAAAAAGAAAACCATATAGATGGGTAATATAATTTGACTATTTGTCCCCACCCAAATCTCAAGTTGAAAAGTAATCCCCAGTGCTGGAGGTGGGGCCTGGTGGGAGGTGTTTGGAACACAAAGGTGGATCCCTCATGAATGGCTTGGGCCATCCCCATGGTGATAAGTGACTCCTTGCTCTGAGTCTTGCTCCTGCTTTTGTCATGTGATGTGCCTGCTCCCCCTTCACCTTCTGCCATGATTGTAAGCTTCCTGAGGCCTCCCCAGAAACCAAGCAGATGCCAGTACCATGCTTCCTGTAAAGCCTGCAAAGCCATGAGCCAATTAAACCTCTTTTCTTTACAAATTACCCAGTCTCAGGTATTTCTTTATAGCAATACAAGAATGGCCTAATACAGTGGGCTCCCAACACATAAAACATACAGCAGCCACAAAATAATGAGAAACAATATTAAGTAATGCCCACTAAATTTTGAACAGCAAAATATAGCATAGAAGTATAAAACAAATGTATTTCTTACCCCTACAAAAAAAGGGGCATCTTTTTGGTTTTGTTATTGCTGTCTGTATAAAAACTATGGTGTGTGCATGTGGGTGTATGTGTGTTCCTTACAGAAAACTTGAAAAACATAGAGATAACTTAGAAAGAATTACCTTCCCCTACTAGCCTCAGGATCTCCTGATACCAATTCAATAACCATTTAAAAACCCACAGGCCAAACCTCTCTTTAGGCTCTCAAATATCTCTACTGTTGCCTGTCTCCCAGGATGACAATTAGGGCTATTAAGGCTATGATTCTAATCTAAAACTTTTTGTTCTTCAAATTTTAGAGCTAGACAGTATCTTAAAAGTTCATTCATTCCTATCCATTATACCTGTCCCTATTTATTCAGCAGGAAACAGCCATGGAGAAGTTAAGTGAATTGCCCAGGAGTCATATCTGAGCAGGATGGAGACTAATCCTCTAATTGTTAGGCCAGGCAGGGCTCTGTCCAAGTGAACACATTGAGAATGAATCTTCACAAGAGATAAGGCTTCAGTTATTACGTAGACTACTAATGAGCCTGGAAGGCAGACCACAATGGATCTGTACAACCAGATGAAAGCAGCTGGGCAAACTTTTGGCTCCAACAGGCAATTACATTGGCTGTAAAAAGAAGTTGCAAATAGGCCATGTGGTCAAATGAAGGAGTGTGACCTGGGACAGATGATCACAGAAGCAATGTTCAAGCTCCACATTCCAGAGACATCCAAGCCCGGTTAAGTCACAAGAGCCATTTCTGATTGGCTGCATTGCCAGGGCAGGGTGGAAGACAAAAGTATCCAAAAGAGTCTCCTGAGAGTATGAGGGTGAACTAAAGGAAACCCTCAAACCAGCCAGATTTCTTCTCAAATCAACAGGCATATGTCCAGAGGCCATGCGTCTCACACCATTTCCCCTCAAGCCTCAATCCAATTCACTGGTCCCTCAGAATCTAATCACTCCCACTTCAATGTTGTGCCCTCACAGTTAAAGCTTTTGTCTTTGACTAAATGAATCTCTATCAACTAAAAGAATTAGTCTAGAAGTTTTAAAGGTCACAGTTCAATTCTCTCCGATCAATCCAGGTCATTTAAGTCTTTTGAAGAAATCTCTTCACCCTCATGTGAGCAGTTTGGTACAGATATTCTTCATTTTAGCAGACCTTATGTCCAAATATAAATAATTAAAGCTCAGATTATTTCTTCTTCACGTCTTCCCATGTTACAACAGTGGTACAGGCTCAGTGTGGAGTAAGACTTGTATTTGCAAGATCTCAAGATGCTTGCCTGTGGATGAGCTCTTTCAACTGTGCCAGTTTGTCACTTTTTAGTGCTTCCCGGATGGAATGGAAAAACCCAAAGTAGTGTTCAAAGTTGTGCATCATAAGCAGGACTCCGGCCAGCAGCTCATTGGTCACCAGCAGATGGTGGATGTATGCCCGAGTGTGATTCTTACAGCAGTAACAGGAACATCCTCTCACCAGCGGGTTAAAGTCCTCCTGGTACCTAAGAAAGAAGGCACAGTGACATTCTAGAAAGTATGGAATACAAGAAATCCACAACCTCAGCTATCTATTCTGCCGGTAAAGTTACCAGTGGTTAACAACATCACTGGCAAACGTTCAGTGCTGTGCAGCTGCTTAAAATGGCAATATGGTTAAAAATTAACAAAGGGCCGGGTGTGGTGGCTCACGCCTGTAATCCCAGCATTTTCAGAGGCCAGGGCAGGTGGATCACGAGGTCAGGAGTTCAAGACCAGCCTGGCCAATATGGCAAAACCCCATCTCTACTAAAAATACAAAAATTAGCCAAGCATGGTGGCGCGTGCCTGTAGTCCCAGCTACTCGGGAGGCTGAGGCGGGAGAATCGCTTGAACCCGGGAGGCAGAGGTTGTGGTGAGCCGAGATCGTGCCACTGCACTCCAGCCTGGGCAACAGAGTGAGACTCCGTCTCAAAAAAGAAAAAAAAAAAAGTTAACAAAGAACACGAGTCAGGGAGACCCTGGAGTTTTTCTCTGACTGATGCAAACTCCGAGTCTGGGGTTACAAAGGAGCATCAGAAGAAATTCATGTGGTCGCTCACTCATGTTGAGTATTACTAATCACATAGTAAAAGCACACAATGTTAGGAAACACTTCTAAGTGTTGGACACTTAGAGAAGTGAGTGACACTTCTTTCCCACTTACCACCAGAATTATTATCAAAAGACACGGTAGACTTCTACTTACACAGCTTTTTGCAGTTTACCAAATACTTTCACATACACTGTCTCATTTAACCTTCGCATTCATTCTTGGAGATAACTATTTTTATTGTCATTCTACAGATGAAGATAACTACGGGGGTTGAGAGGGAGGGTCCTGGAGCTACCCTGCATGAATTTGACTCCTGACTTCACAACTCACTTGGGCAAGTCACTTAACATCTCTCTGTGACTTGTTTCTCATCCATGAACCAAAGGTAATAACAGTGCCTATCTCAGACAGTTGTTACAAAGATGAAATGAATTAGTATAGTAAAAGGACTTGGACACTGCTGGGCACATACTAAGCCTAAGCACTGCATAGGTGTTAACTTTTTTTTTTTGAGACAGGGTCTTGCTCTGTCACCCAGGCTGGAGTGCAGTGCAGTGGCACAATCATAGCATGCTGCAGCCTCGGACTCCTGGGCTCAAGCAACCTCCTACCTCAGCCTCCCACCACACCCGGATAATCTGTTTTAGAGACAGGATCTTGCTATGTTGTTCAGGCTGGTCTTGAACTCCTGGGCTCAAGTGATCCTCCATCCTCAGCCTCCCAAAGTGCTAGGATTACAGATGTGAGCTACCATGCCTGGCCAGGTGTTACCTTTAATCAACTATTAAAAATAAGTGGATTGAGGTCAGGAGTTCAAGCCCTGACTGGCCAACATGGTGAAACCCCGTCTCTACTAAAAATACAAAAATTAGCCAGGCATGGTGGTGCATGCCTGTAATCCCAGCTACTTGGGAGGCTGACGCAGGAGAATTGCTTGAACCCAGGAGGCGGAGGTTGCAGTGAGCCGAGATCGTGCCACTGCACTCTGGCCTGGGCGACAGAGCTAGACTCTGTCTCAAAAAGAAAAAAAAAAAGAAAAAAGTGAATTGACCAGACCAAAGTCACACAGTCAAGAGCAGTGCTAGAATTTGTCTACAAATCTCAAAAACTTAGAAGTCTAGTGCCAATTATAATAGTACGATTTCCAATTAAATCTATGACATAAAGGGAATTTTAGTAGTAACCATTTATATTATCCTAAAATTTTAAAAACATAAATAAATCTTTTGAGAGCCAGTGGATGACAGAAAAAAAAGGGTAAAAGAAAGACAAAAACAAATCTATCTCCTTGGCTGTTTTTTAAGAAGTCAAATGCGGTAGACATCACCATTTCTGACCTACAATTAAAGGAGTCCCAACAGAATATGGGTAAGAACACAGCTTTTCACATTCTTTCATAAACTCTCAAGTCTGTACTACCACTAGATAGACATAAGTCACAAGCCATAGGGCCTTCCTTTACATAAGACAAAAAACCCACCCCAGCACTAAAGTGAGTGCATCAGAGTCAAAGAAAAATCACTCACTGGTTCACTGATGATTACCACTTTTGGCCAAATACAAAAATTATAAGACACGGGTTCAGTATTCCTAATATGAAAATCTAAAATGTGAAATGCTCCAAAATTCAGAACTTTTTGAGCACTAACATGATGCTCAAAGGAACTGCTCACTGGAGCATTTCAGATTTCAGATGAGGGATGTTCAGCCAGGTAAGTATAATGCAAATGTTCTCAAATACAACAACAACAGCAACAGCAACAACAACAACAACAACAAAGAAAAGAAATCGGAAACACTTCTGGTTCCAAGCATTTTGAAGAAGGGATATTCAATTCAATCTGTTCTTAACTTGTTCTTTATAAAGATAAATATTTTATGTAAGATTTATAGCCTGTATCTAACAAAGATGGCTTAAGCACCCTACAATTTAAAACGATGTTGTGCTTTATCTTGAACTCCTTATTATGCGCTAAAGGAATAAAAGACGCCAAACAATGGATTTGGTCTAATCTTTCTGTCAGCTTTTCTAAAGCAATCATTACCTGGCTCTAGTCTTCTGACAAGACAAAGTCTACCAATTCATCTGAAGAAAATAAAGAGTTTTTTTTGAAACCGAATTTGAGAAGGCCTAAATAATACCCAACTATTAATATTTTATGAAATCATAAATTGAGAATTGTCCCATAAACTTTTAAAACAGACTAAAATTCAGAAGTCAGAAAGCAAAATCCAAACTTTTAAAAATTTCTTACTTTTTTTCCTTCAGATTAATTTCAAATGATGTTATTTCTTGGTTGCAACCAGTTGTTTCAATTTTCTTTATTTGATCCATACATTTTATTTCTTCTTGTGTTCCATTTTGTTGTAGTACTGAAGGACAAACCAACAAAAAGCCTTGAATGATGATCAGGTAAGAAGTGGCCATTGGAAATATTTTATTTTAGTTATTATTTCATGATCTTTGACTCTGTAATTTCACTCCTGAGAATTTATCTTAAGGAAATCACACAAGAAAAGGAAAACAGCAATATGCTCCAAGATGGTCGCTGTCCTCTTATCTACAACACCAAAACAATTTAGAGATTCAATAATATCTAAGCAAATTATAGTTATAAGTATATAACATATAACCGTACCATCAAGAAATAATTTAAAAACATTGGTGGCCAGGCGTGATGGCTCATGCCTATAATCCCAAAACTTTGGGAAGCTAAGGCAGGAGGATTGCCTGAGGTCAGGAGTACACGACCAGCCTGGGCAAAATAAATAAATAAACCAACAAAAGTTAACAGTTGGTTGTGTGTGTGCGTGTGTGTGTGTGTGTTTGGTGGGGTTATCACTATCCCTTATCATAATGTACATGCAAATAAAATGGGCTTTGAACTACCTATATTCCAAATAGGTTGAAGTAGAACATGGTTTTAATGTATGTATTCTATATGGAGACTCTGGCCCTCTGGGGAACCCAGACTACACAGAATCAAATGGCAACCTGAATTGTTCCCTTCTCTGCTTTAAGAAGAAACATTCCTTGCACAGCAAAAGAAACACCAGCTACTCTACAAAAAGCCAACTGCCTGGAACAGGGACAAGTAGTTAAGGGGTATTTTGGGAACAAATGATAACAAACCTCAGTGTTGGTCCCAGGAGAAGAACAGGTGGTCTTAAGAGGGTAATTTTATCAAGGTCAAAGGAATAAGAGAAGCGACCTGAGCACTGGGCACAGAGCTATTATAATTTTGTTCCCATAAATTTGCATGCTGGTGTGGGAAACCATAATGAAGCCCTCAGCTGGCTGCAGTGGCTCGCGCCTATAATCTCAGCACTTTGGGAGGCTAAGGCAGGAGGATCGCCTGAGGTCAGGAGTGCACGACCAGCCTGGGCAACACAGCAAGATCCTGTCTCTGCAAAAAATTTAAAAATTAGCCGAGCATGGTGCCATGCACCTGTAGTCCCAGCTTCTTGGGAGGCTGAGGTGGGAGGATGGCTTGTGCCCATTAAAGTTAAATAAATTAAACTTTACCAAGCAGTTCAAAGGTTTTCTTATAATTTTCATCATAATTCACTTTGAATGTTCTTTTTTCAGGAGTTTGAGGTTGCAGTGAGCCATAATCACACCACTGCACTCCAGCCTGGATAACAGAGTGAGACCCTATTTCTGAAAAAAAAAAAAAATTTTTAAGGCCTGACATTTCGGAAAACTCTTGTCATTTGGGAGAATTGCTGCCAAGTAATTTCTTTGGAATTTTCACTATGTAACTGGCAAAGGACTTTAATTTACTACACACACAGAGTTAATAATACTTTGTTTAAACATTCAAACTATTTCCTTTTTCCTAATCATGAAGAAACTTGGCTTTCTCTGGCCAAAAATGACCTTGTTCATTACAGAGAACTCAAATCAGGTTCTTTTTAGAGCTCTGCATATTCCTGGTACTGAATGACTAACAGTTACCCCTGTTCTGGTGGAAATAATTCAGTTTGTAAATGAAGATGTGAAAATTTATAGTGTTAATGGATACCTATCCACATACATTATATTCTGGTCTGTCTAAAAGGACAGTAAAATTGACCTCCTATATATTTAAGAATTTTATCAACTTGATTTATTTTGTTTCCAGGAGTAATTCCACTTAGATTAATGGTTAAGTTGCTTCATAAAAGTATAACATCTGAATGAAATTTTAGTTACCTGTGAGGAATAAAATGAACCTTTAAGGAAGTTTCTGGTCCTATTCAAATGTAAGGTTGATGTGGTTAAGGAAAAGTTCCAAGGACAGCAGGAAAAGGAAAGGAAAGGTCATTTCTGAAAGCCAGAGGGAAGACTGGGCAGGACACACTCTCCTGAAAACCTACTTCAAGCAACTCCAGCCCAAAGTCTGTGTCCTAGCTCCTTTTCTACCTCCAGTTAAGTATTAGAATCCGAAACTGACTTTCTTAACTTCTGGATAACTAAACAATAAAAGAAAATGGCAGTCCTTCAAAGCAACATTAGCAGAGAAAACAGCTTTCAAAGCTTGGTATATTAAAAAAAAAAAAATGCAAGAAGTAACACCAGGACCAGAGGATCGTGAGTCTCCCTGTATTTTAATAGCATAGGGTTTGCAAAGCAAAGACAAAAACTCTTTTGTGAGAAAACAAGTTAACTTTTACCAAGCAGTTCAAAGGTTTTCTTATGATTTTCATCACAATTCACTCTGAATGTTCTTTTTTCAGGCTGTTAACAGAGGAGGTTTTGTTTTTCTTGGTTCTTTTCACTGTAAAATCACATCCTAATATTGATGAGCTACATGTATAGTATTAAGTACCTGGATTTGTGTGCCAACATGCCAGAGCACACAGATAAGAAACAGAAATGTAGTTTTGTAAAAGACTGGCTTTATATATACATATTTCTGTCTTGTGACTCAAGCCAAAAATTAATAGGAAATGGAAGAAACTTAAGGATAAGAGATAAACTTCAAAAGACTTACGTGTCTCTTCAGGATTCGGCTGGTAATCAAACCTGAAAGTCAGGGCACATCCCCGCTCTGTTACTTGATAAGGGAAAAAACTCTCAAATAAGTCTACTCCTCTTTCAATACACTCGAGCACCTCATCTGGCCGACTAACACCAGATATGAGCCTGTAAAAGTAACAACAAGAACAGTGACATGAGGACAATGCAAGGAAGGAAATCAGAAAGTCCTTTTAATGAACAAGGCACTAAAAAAATAATAATAATGAAAAACACTAATCATGGTTAGAGTGGCAGGCAGTGGACAGCAACATGTAGCAGAAAGCTTATATGGCTTTGGAGCCAGAAAAACTGGGGCTTGAATCCTAGCTCTGTCATTTATGTATTTGCTGTGTCACTTTGGAAAGATTACTTAACTTCTCTGAGTTTTAGTTTTCTAATCTTAAAAACAAGAGCAAATAATATATACCCCCACAGAATTGTTGTGAAGATTAATGAGATATTTGAAAAAGCACAGTTTTTTTTTTTTGTTTTTTGAGAGGGAGTCTCGCTCTTGTTGCCCAGGCTGGAGTGCAATGGCGCAAACTCGACTCACTGCAACCTCCACCTTCCAGGAGCAATTCTCCTGCCTCAGCCTCCCTAGCAGCTGGGATTACAGGCGCCTGCCACCACGCCCAGCCAATTTTTATATTTTTAGTAGAGATGTGGTTTCACCATGTTGGCCAGGCTGGTCCTGAACTCCTGACCTCAGGTGATCTGCCCACCTTGGTCTCCCAAACTGCTGGGATTACAGGTGTGAGCCACCACACCCAGCCCATAGTATAGTTTCTGATCCCAGAGAGAAGTTCAATAAAGGTTAGTTTCCTTTCAACTATCATCCTTTCTGAACAACCTCCCTGGTCATAAACTAAACTTTATAGCCCTTTATAGCCTATCTTCTATACACTATATAGATTTTTTAGGAGTGCAAAGCTGTGCACTTTATTTCTTGCTGAAATATTTTGCTTGTTTTAACTGTATTTTGCCCATAATAATTTTTCATAATTGGTGCAATAAAGACATTTTAATCTATTATATCCCTCATAAGTTAATTTACAAAGCAACTCTTGCTGTCAGGATTTCACCTCTGGCCATAGGATCTAAGAATCTAGTTGGCTTTCTTTATATTTTCTCCATTAATAAAAAGTCTGCATTGTGGAATAAGATGGTGTTTTCCAAGGTACAGGTTGAGCATCCTTAATCCGAAAATCTGAAATCCAAAATGCTCCAAAATCTGAAACTTTTTGAGCACCAACATGACACTGAAAGGAAATGCTCACTGGAGAATTTTGGATTTTGGACTTTCAAATTAGGGATGCCCAACCAGTATGTACTCTGCAAATATTCCAAGATCTGAAAAAATCCAAAATCTCAAGCACTTCTGGTCCCTAGCATTTTGGATAAAGGATACTCAACTTGTAATAGGTAAGGCATTCTGAGACTATTAATGGCACTCAGCCAGGTTTTGCCACTCCATGAAAACAGATGTGGAGATGCACTAAATCAGGGCTGGCTGGCTGCTGCTCTTTTTTATGTTTGTTTTTCTACCTATATCCCCTTTCCATGAACTGGCACAGAAATGCAAAAAAAAAGGCTCATGTAATATTAAATAAGCAGAACTCTTATAAATATATGCTGGTTTTCCTGACTACAGTTTCCTTCAAGTAATGTAATGTTTTAGAACTCCTATCCAACTGAAGCTGGCATTTCTACACACTTACAGAAAGAAAAACAATCCAGCTTTCAAATTCAGTAACAGACATCTGTGAGCACTTAACATGAAGACGTCCAGAAAATGTCTAGAAATACTAGTGCTGAAGTGTTATGTGCACCAGAGTGAAACAAGTACAGGAGAGGGAGCAATGAACACAAAAGAACTAGGTTAAAATTGGGGATCAAAGGCTGGCTGAGGTGATGGAAATACCTTGTTCTGGGTAGTGTTTACACAAGTGTAGACATGTGAAAATTAATCGAGCTGTATGTAAGATTCATATGCTTTCCTCCAAGTTGTACCTGGATCTTTAAAAAAGTAGTAAAATCGCTCCTGTAATCCCAGCACTTTGGGAGGCCAAGGCAGGCGGATCACCTGAGGTTGGGAGTTCGAGACCAGCCTGACCAGTGGAGAAACCCTGTCTCCACTAAAAATACAAAACTAGCTGGGCATGGTGGTGCACGCCTGTAATCCCAGCTACTCGGGAGGCTGAGACAGGAGAATCACTTGACCCCGGGAGGCGGAGGTTGCAGTGAGCCAAGATCATGCCATTGAACTCCAGCCTGGGCAACAAGAGCAAAACTCCGTCTCAAAAAAAAAAAAAAAAGTAGTAAAATTACACATATGATATATTATCCAACAGCTCTAGAGGACTACAGAGCAGCACCCCACAACCAAACTTCTTAATATACATGCAGGAAAAAAGCATGAATATTCACATTAAGATAACAAACCATTAAAAAAATGTGGGTAGCCTAATACGACATCAGCTGCCTTCAGAAACTCAGAATTTGTGGCTTCAAATCTTGCAGATCGTCTTTTCTTACCGGCACAAGGTGAATCCTGCAATTTATGGAAATGTAAGAACCAATCCTACTAGTGTTGTCAGTCCCCTCAATTTCAAAAATTGACACCACTCACTACCGGCCTCAAATCTAAGAGCTTCTTAAGTTCTTGTTGGTGGAGCTCATCTTCTCACTAGTCATCCCAGATCTGTCCTCAACTTTCCTTGATTTAAACCAGAGTTCCATGTGACTTTACACTTGGTCTCCAGGTACCATGTTATAATGAAGAAACAACAATATTTGTAATTGGCACAAGAATGAGGGGAAACAGTGTAATACTTGCTCTCACTTAGGAGGATCAAATAACATAATTCAAATGGCAATTATCCTCTGCTCTACATTCTGAAATCAAGGCCAGGACAGTCTTGATGGAAACTCCCCTTACAGTCTGCCTCAGCACCTCGGCAGACTCAACCCAGAAAGGACATAATCAAAACATCAAAGGCATGCCCATGCACAGACACTATGTAATATACAATCGGCCAGCACTCCTGTCCTGCATCCCATGAGGCCAGCCTGTGTCCTAACTGAACACTGGCCTTGGCTTGTCCTCCGGTAGCTCTGCAGTGACTGATGACAGCAAGCATAGTCTAGTCTCCAGGGTTGTTGGATTTCCTTGAAAACCATCCAGAAGGAAGCCACCCACGGGCCGCTTGGCTGTCTCTCGTGCTGACCTCAGCCTCTCTTCCATCACATCTCCACCTTCAATCACTCCAATGATCACACTCTTCTGAAGAACCTGACGTAAGAAAGGATGATATGTTTTTAAACCATTTTCAGTATGAGACCTTTGTTTAAATGAACCTTACATGGAAGTCCAATGTATAGAAGAGACCTCAGTGAAGCTGCTATAGTTGAAGCATTAAAGGGGATGATGCTCCCTCCTCCCTAAGAACCTTTAGGGCTCTGAAGATGTATTCAATATATGCAGTCTTGTTCTGGCTTAGATTAAATTAGATCAGGTGCGGTGGCTCAGGCCTGTAATCCCAGCACTTTGGGAGGCCGAGGCAGGAGGATCACTTGAGCCCAGGATTTCAAGACCAGCCTGGGCAACATAGCGAGACCTCGTCTTGACAAAAAATAAAAAAACAAAATTAGCTGGGCACGGTGGCTTGTGCCTGTAGCCCCAGATATTCGGGAGGCTGAGGTGGGAAGATGGCTTGAGCCCAGGAGGTGAAGGTTGCAGTAAGCTGAAACTGTGCCACTGCATTCCATCCAGGGTAACAGAGTGAGACCTTGCTTCAAGAAAAATAAATAAATAAATAAAATGTACACTAAACAGGTACAAGAGGAAAAGGACAAAAGAAGAGTTTTAATTTGTGTAATGACTATCCAGGCCTGCTTTAGACTACCTCCAAGTCTCGTAGCTAGAGATAACTTTAGGAACTTAGAAACTGTTGAGACAACTGACTATCTACTCACAAACCAATAAAATAAAGACCACTACTACACACCATCCTATTTAAAAACAAATTCAGTGGACCTAATAGCTAAACATAAAAAAATATGGTTACACAAGTTTTAGAAGAATATATTGAGTATTTTTACAATCTTGGGGTAAGGAATGCCTTCCTAAACAAGCTAAAACTTACAGGAAAAGGTTGACAAGTTTGAGTACAAAAACTTGCCAGGCATGGTGGCTCATGTCTGTAATCCCTCAGCCATGGAGGCCGAGGCAGGTGGATCACTTGAGGTCAGGAGTTCAAGACCAGCCTGGCCAACATTGCGAAACCCCATCTCTACTAAAAATACAAAAATCAGCCACGTGTGGTGGCATGCACCTGTAGTCCCAGCTACTCGGGAGGCTGAGGTGGGAGAATTGCTTGCGCCCAGGAGGAGGAGGCTGCGTTGAGCTGAGATTACGCCACTGCACTCCAGCCTGGATGACAGGGCAAGGGTCTGTCTCAAAAAAAAAAAAAAAAAAATCAGTAAAACTTCTCTATGCCATTAACAAAGGCAAAGGAGAACTTACTCTTTGGAGGAATATTTAAATATCTACAGCATAAAATGAGCTCCAACAAATACTCTAAAGAAATGAATGACAACCTCATAGAAATCTAGGTACAATATGTAAATATAAAATTCAAAAAAATAAATGTGAATGCCCTATACACATATGAAGAACTACTAAACCTCATTAGTAAGGTAATGCAAAATTGGAAACAACGAGATACCATTTTCATCCATATAATAACAAAAAGGTTAAAACATAGATAACAACATAGTAGAGGTGAAACTGTAAGGGAAACGGTACTTACATACCCTGATAAACACAGAGTAAAAATCAGTTCAACCTCTTAGGAAGAAAAGTGGACAGCACTTACCGAAATGTCCATGCTTTTATCTATGGATCCTAAAATTCCACTTCTAACAGTCTCTCCTATACTCATTCACATGTGCCAAGGTTTATTTACAAAGATGTTTAGAATAATGAAAAACTGGAAACAATCTAAATGTTTATCCATAAAGGCTTACGTAAATCATAATATATACACAGTATGCCTTCCTATGCAGCTGTTTAAAAAGAATGCAGTAGATATAGCAATATATGCATTTATAGAGAAAGAGTTTCAGGATATTGTTAAATGAAAAACAAGCAAATTGCTGAATCTATGATCATACTCATGTAATAGAGCCATGTATATCTATGTACTAATTATGTGTATGTAATTGCAAAAAATAAGTTTTGCAAGAAAATATACAAATCAACAATGGCTCTCCAGTAGAAGAAAGGGATGGAGAGGAGGCCTGGAACACTGTGAAGAGAGAATTTCACTCCTTAGTTGAAGCAGGAGGGACATAATCAGACTATTCCTCTAGAAAGAACACTTTGGCTGCCGTGTGAAGAATAAATTAAGGGTGAGTACGATTAAAGAACGGAATAGCAGACAACTTTAATGATCCAGGTGAAAGATGAGATGACCTGGACTAAGGCAGCGGCAGTGTGGATGAAGAGGAAAGATAAAACTTGAAACCTCATCAGGAAGTAGGATCAACATAACTTGAGTAATTAGTTGTCCAAGGAGAGGATAAAGGCAAAGTCTCAAATGACTCCTGGCTCCCGTTTTGCAAGTCCAGGGAGATGGTGATAAGAGCAAAAGGCAGGGACTCCTAGAAAAACAGTGGATGAAGCAAGATGATTACTGTTCTGTGTGTTCTGAATTTGAGGAATCAGCAGGACATCCAAATGGCAATCTTAATTCAGCCACTGAATCTAAATGAACCTAAAGATAAGGCTATGTGTGATATAAACATGAATGCCCAGGCTAGAATGGCAGACACTTGGCATGATGCTACCACCCTCTACTCCTGATTCCACAACAGATGTGACCAACAGATGACTCTCTTCTTGCTGCACCCGACCACCTCGGATGAAACCATTCGCCATCCTTAACTCAGGTAATATATGGAGAAGAAAAGAAAGCCAAAAACCGAATCTTGGAGAGCTTCAATATTGAAGGGCACTCAGAATAAGAGGAGCCAGTCAATAAGACAGGGAGGGAATCACAGGAAAAGATGTATGCAGATACACAAAGCACAGAGTTACATAGGCCTGCCTGCTTATATGACTAGCATGACTATTCGGGAAACTCCCTTTCCTGGGTGTAAGAAGCACAGTCATATAATTTATTATCTAAAATGGAAGAATGGGGGGGCACTATTAATAAGCATGTCAAGATAATAATAAAGGGTATGGAGAGGGACTACGCATTTGACCAATAAATATGCAGAAGTAAGGCCGGGAGCGGTGACTCACGTCTATAATCCCAGCATTCTGGGAGGCTGAGGCAGGCGAATCACAAGGTCAAGGGTTCATGACTAGCCTGGCCAACACAGTGAAACCCCATCTCTACCAAAAATACAGAAATTAGCCGGGTGTGGACCTGTAGTCTTAGCTACTGAGGAAGTTGACGCAGGAGAATCGCTTGAACCTGGGAGGCAGAGGTTGCAGTGAGCTGAGATCACACCACTGCACTCCAGCCTGGGCGACAAGAACAAAACTCCATCTCAAAAAAACAAACAAAACAAAACAAAAAAACCCCCACAAATATGCAGAAGTAATACGAAATGATGAGGCTGACTGCAACAACACAGATGAAGGACTTGAGGCTCATCTGACCTTTCTAATAATCATCTTTGTCACACCCCCTGTCCTGCTTTCTACTTACCCAAACATTACTAGTCCTACAAGGATAATGACTGGCTCAAAACAATTACTAGCAAGCCACCAACACTAACTGCCCAGACCCACAGCAATGTCCCCACACCAAACTCCTGTTACATATACTGTGAATTCTATTCAGAATAACTACGTTTCCTCTAATTATTTCATTTATATTAACTTTATTAGCCAAATTATATTTTTGGTGCTAAATTCAATATAATGATGTTCCTCAAACTCAATGTGCTTGCCATAGTGGGATGTGATCATCACTCAGGATTACTCCACATACTTGATCTCAGATATTAAACTTCTCTCCTCTGATCACTATCTTCTGTTCCCTCATCTCTACTGTTCCCTGAATCCTTTTCCAACTTTATTAACTCTGCTGTCAGTATCCCTGATTTACCACTACAGCTTCATCTTCCTCACCCCATCATAACCATTCACCATCAGCAAACATTTACTGAGGGCTTACTATGTGTCGGATGAAACCCATTCGCCATCCCTAACCCAGGTAATATATGGAGAAGAAAAAGAAAGCCAAAAACCGAATCTTGGAGAGCTTCAATATTGAAGGGCATTCAGAATAAGAGGAACCAGTGAATAAGACAGGAAAGGCATTCTGCTGCATGATGAAGATACCCAATTTATACACAGAAATTGAACTTAAAGAGGCCACAGCTTAATAAAGACAAACGCATAAAGAAATCATTGAAATACAATGTGATTGGGGCTAAAATATAGCTACATACTAATTAAAGGGGTAGCAAAGGATGAACTGAATTCCCTGGAAAGATCAGGAACCAGTTCTACAGAATGACACATGGCACGTTGGGAGCCTAAGGTGGGTGGATCACCTAAGATCAGTTCAAGACCAGTCTGACCAACATGGTGAAACCTCATCTCAGCTAAAAATACAAAAATTAGCCAGGCACGGTGGTGCATGCCTGTAATCCCAGCTACTTGGGAGGCTGAGGCAGGAGAATCGCTTGAACCTGGAGTTGAAGGCTGCAATGAGCCAAGACTGCCCCACTGCACTCTAGCCTGATAGCCTGAGCAACAGAATGAGACTGTCTCAAAAGAAAAAAAAAAAAAAGAATGATAGATGGAATGAAATGAGCCTGATGTGGAAATAAAAGAGGGAATATAGCTAGAGATAAGAAAAGCAGAAACAAGAAACAGTCCAGAAGGAAATCCGTGTACAGAATGAAACAAGCTAATGCCTCAAGGAATTCCAAGCAACTCAGAAAGGCCAGAGTGCAAGTCACAGGAGAAAGTAGCCCATAGTGAGCTGGAGGAGTAGGCAGAGGCCACATCACAGCAGGCTGTCCATGCCATGTAAGAGTTGAAGTGGAGAGTCATTAAATTCTTTTAGGGAAGTGGGCAAGGAGCTCATGTTTGTGCTTTACAAAGATCTTTTGGATAACAGGGCTGAAAGATGGATTGGATAAAAATGAGAATGGAGGCAGAGAGAAGAATTCAAAGGTAATTACATACGTAAGAGATGATGCAGTTATGGCTTAAGGTGGCGATAAGGAGGGGGAGATTCTAGACATATTTAGGCAAATGGAATCAAGGAAGAGTGAACAGTTGGATACTAAGTGTGAATGAAAAAAAGGAGTCTTGAAAAGCTCAAATTTCTTGGCCAGGCACAGTGGCTCAAGCCTGTAATCCCAGCACTTTGGGAGGCTGAGGTGGGCAGATCACCTAAGGTCAAAAGTTCGAGACCAGCCTGGCCAACATGGTGAAACCCCGTCTCTACTAAAAATACAAAAATTAGCCAGGTGTGATGGTGCATGCCTGTAATACCAGCTATACAGGAGGCTGAGGCTGGAGAATCCCTTGAACCTGGGAGGCAGAGGTTGCAGCGAGCTGAGATCGCACCACTGCACTCCAGCCTGGGCAAGAGTGAGACTCAAAAAAGAAAAAGAAAAAGAAAAAGAGAAGCTCAAATTTCTGGGCTGATGAGCTTGGTGGATACCATAAATGGAGATAAAGTATTGAGGAAGAGCAAAAGGAAGAACAGGTTTGTGGACATAAAATGATGAATCCGGTCACTTCTGAGTTTGAGGGATATTCTAGCGACATAACCTACCTATAGCCCAGTAATTATGTAATTCTGAAGCTAAGTAGAATGATCTTGATAGTATATACAATTTTAGAATTATTCAGCAATTAAAACTAAGGGAAGGCTGCCCAGGAACAACATATAGAATGGGATGAAAAGAGAAACCTAAGATAGAAACCTAGAGAACAATAAGACTTAGGGTTCAAAAAGAAAATAAAAATAGAGAGTAAAATAGACAAAGAAGTGAAGAGCACAGCAGTAGGAGGAAGAACAGAAAAGGTGGTATCACAGAATGTAAGGGAGGCAAGAGTGTCAAGAGAAAGGAGTGGTTAGTGGTACAGCCTTACCTCTGACTCTTCCTGCAGCCGCAGACAGTTATCCAAGAAAAGAAGTGATCGGTCAACAGACTTTCTGACCCTTTTTATGGAAGTTGCTTCCTTACAAGATACTTCTCCATCGGAGAGGCACTGGAACCAGTCTGGCTGAAGGGCCTGCTGAATTGCCATGAACTTGGAAACAGTCATTTCCACTCGTCCAGCAACACTCCACACAGACACAGACTGCCATGGAGCAAAATGATGAGGAATTAGCAAGAGTAAAATGCAAATAAAAATAAAATAATTAAAATGATAAAGCAATAATTCTTCTTTACAACTGCAGGGATGGTGACATTTCAATATCCAGACATGGTGGGTAATAGGATCTTATAGCTTAGAGAATCCTTCAATGGTCATATAAGACAACTTTTGAGCTACCCCCCAAGAATTCTTTGTTATACTTTTCTAACATCTTCTGTTCTGCCCTATCCCACCTACCCCACCCCTACCTAACCCTTGCTGTTCCTGAATATACCACAGACTTTGATCCCACTGTTCCTTTTGACTGAGAGTCCCATATTTCTTTTTAACTTTTTTTATTGATACATATTTGTATAATTTTATGGGGTACGTGTGAGACATCTTACACATAGAGCAAGTGTAATAATCATGTCAGAGTATTTGAGTATCCATCACCTCAAGTATTTATTATTTCTAGGTGTTGGAACTTCTACTTCTTTGCCTGACAAAATACTATGTGTCCATTGAGACACTGAGTTCACATATTCATCTGATTTCCAAACTTCCTGGACATAATCGATCACTCACTCCTCTACGCTTTTACATCAATTTGTATTTATTTCTTTATAGAAATGATAGCACTTATTACACCATTCCTTTTTTGTCTGACTAGAGTATCCCAATTCATGTTTGTATCCCAAAAGCACAGTCCAGGGCCCTATACATTTTTAATATCTAGTGTTTACTAGACTGAGTTAGACATAGAATTAAAGACTTAAATCTCCTAGTTCACGAGAATATACATTAGTAATATTCTATCTTTGAGCTAAAAGCAAAACTACCATTCAACCCAGCAATCCCATTACTGGGCATATACCCAGAGCAATATAAATCATTCCACCATAAGGACACATGCACGCAAATGTACACTGCAGCACTATTCACAATAGCAAAGACATGCAATCAACCTAAATGTCCATCAACGATAGATTGGATAAAGAAAATGTGGTACATATATACCATGAGATATTATGCAGCCATAAAAAAAGAATGAGGTCATGTCTTTTGCACGAACACAGATGGAACTGGAGGCCATTGTCCCTAGCAAACTAATGCAGGAACAGAAAATCAAATACCACATGTTCTCACTTATAAATGGGAGCTAAATGATGAGAACACATGGATACAAAGAAGGGAACAACAGACATTGGGGTCTACTTGGGGGTGGAGGGTGAAAGGAGGGAGAAGGAGAAAAGGTAACTACTGGATACTAGGCTTAATACCTCAGTGATGAAATAATCTGTACAACAAACCCCCATGACACAAATTTACCTATGTAACAATGTTTACATGTACCCCCAAAACAAAAATAAAAGCTAAAAAAAAGGAAAAAAAATTCTATCTTTGGTTACCCTACAGCATCCCTCTTCTTAGATCAACAAGGACATAGATGGCGGGCGAACATATAGTCGTTTTATTTTGTACTAAGGCATCAGAATTACTGGTTAAATGATTCCTCTCTCCCTTACAATTTGGGTAGATAATGGAAGTCAAAGTATTTTCTTTTCCTCTTTTTTTTTTTTTGAGACAGAGTCTTGCTCTGTCACCCAGGCTAGAATGCAATGCATTGGTGCGATTTTGGCTCACTGCCACCTCTGCCTCACAGGTTCAAGTGATTCTCTTGCCTCAGCCTCCCAAGTAGCTGGGATTACAGGCGTGTGCCACCACACCTGGCTAATTTTTGTATTTTTAGTAGAGATGAGGTTTTGCCATGTTGGACAGGCTGGTCTCGAACTCCTGAGCTCAAGCCATCCACCCACCTTGGCCTACCAAAGTGCTGGGATTACAGGCATGAGCCACCATACCCAGCCAAAGTAGTTTCTCTAGAATTCAAACTACAAAATAAATAGAAGCTTAAAACAGGAGAATGAGTAAAAACAGTGTTCTGAGGGGCACAATTAACAAATATTGCTGACATTAATAAAGTGAGTGCAGGGAAAGTATTTGCGTTTGTAAAGCAGCAGTACACACTGAAGCCTTGCCAGAACGCTGTCCTCAGGGATAATGCCAATGGGGCCACCTCTCAGCTGAACACTTTTAATGAGGTGCTTTTGATACTGCTCTTCACTAGACAAAATCTCTGGCTATAGACCCAGCAGACAGTATTATATTGAGGTTCTACTATATATAGTTATACATGTGATAATACTTATCAGCAACTTTCCCCACTCTTCCTGAAGTTGTTAAAAATCCGACAAAGCATGGCGCCAAAAGACTATTGTTTTCCCCTATCATAGCAATTTCTTTTTTTGGCATGTATTTGACCCTCCTCTACCCTCAAATTTTTTTGCAACAATGAAAATGCTGAGGATACAATGTTCTTCATCTTAACCTCATCCTTAGGCAGCCCTATTCTAACTCTTATAAACCATCCCATCCCACTATAATTATCGAAATAAGGAAAAGGTATAAGGGATCATCCCAGACAGTGGGATCTGAGCATCTGAGGGATACACCATAGGCTGACTTCCTGGGACAAAGCTGCAGCCTTGGAGACCCTTCTGAAAACATACCTTGCTTGTTACATAACCAGCTGGGCAGGGGCTGACTGGATCGTGCAGGGAGCAGTACAAGAGTGATTCTGGCATGCCTGTATAAACACAAAAAAGAACGCTTGAAAGTGCTTACATCAACAATGACACTGTATTATAGCAGGGAACAGCTTCACAATGTGTACTCTGAATAAAGCAACTCTAAACACTGTCAATAGGTCGTATCTGAACTTGGAATTATAGGAGGCCTATCAATATGTATAAAAAGATTACTAATCTAAAGAAAGAAATATAAAGGTTCATGTCTAATAGGTACTGAGCTGCTACAAAGGCAAGATGTATCTTAAAGCACAATATACAATGAAAGTGGTGACACGTTGATCTCATTTGATTTTACTTAAAGAATTTACTATCAAATATGCTTATTCCAGGTACCATCCAAGGGGAACTAGCTACCGGAAAGATAAAATGATACGGCCACAAAGTGATCTCACTAGTAATAAATCTCAGTAATATCATGGGTCCCTAGGGGCAGAATTTTAGAGAAGCTATAGGATGCTGCAAATGGATCTCATTCTTAGTAAGTTTCATTGATTCACAATGACAGTTTCTTAAGTTCTTCAGTCAAAAAGACAATCATTTTTTTAAAAATGCAAAAAAAGTTTAGTAAACCACGCGCTTAAATATCATATGCTAGCCCACATTTTCATTAAGGAAAACAAAACAGGATTCCGCTGAAAAAAGACAAAAACAAATAAAGCAAGTTTAAAACCTCTGCAGTTTTTTCACTTTATTTTCCATAATTTCAATTATTACAATTATCTCTAGAAAGCTTACATTAGCTATTTTCATTTAATTATACGCTTGTACACTTTAAAGCTGGTTATTAAAATTGGGCTCAGGTCAAGGAGAATGATATTCCATAAATTCCTCTACTAAAATACAGGGCTTTGTGATAACCAACAGGACATCATGCAGTTGCTCTCAGAAGCAGAGGACTGAATAACCAATGGAAACAGGATTTTCATTCAAGTGAGTCCTAGATATCGGAAGAAGCGTTAGGAGAAAGTGGTGTACAGAAGAACTGGTGTTCTAGCTGTCACTGCTAAGCTTTTCCTATAAATAAATAGATGCATACATCTGCATGTAAAATCCTATTTCTGGGATAAAGGATAATATATTAACATATCAGAATACAGCCATATACAAATGCTTCATCCTCCCCTGCATGTTTGAGGTTCAAGTACGATGAGACTACTTTGGAGCTCACGCATGCCCCATGAAAGTTCTCACTGCTGAGTCAGATACTCAGTGCCTGGAGCATCTGCCCCACACCTGTCTGGGCTCCCATTCCTAACCTGGGTAACTTTTACTCTTCCTTGACCCAGCTAAAATGCCCCTCATCTTCTCTCTCAAGAATCCTTTCTCTGGGTTTTTATGCAGGCTTAAAAAAAAGAATCCTTTCTTTATTCTGACCACCTTGCACATATACGCCAGAGCAGGTTATATGCTCTGCCCTCTGGCCTGTCATGATATCCATACATATCCCTAATCCTGTAAAGCAGTAACCACAATTTTTACTAGAATTCTCTATCTTTATCCCAGCTAAGCTCCAAATTCCATGAAAGCAGCAACTGTTTCCTATTCGGTATTGACTTGCCAATGGCTGGCTCTTAGATGTTCAAAAAATACTTATTAAAATTATGAATAAATAAACATATGAATGAAAGATCAAAGAGGCAACAGCACCTCCAAACTCCAAATTAACACATCACAAGGCACATATAAATAACTTAATTTTTACCTATAAACTTTCCAACTCCTTCTTTATATTCTGTCAAGACTTCATGATGTTCTGCTCTGTAAGCAAAACAGAAAAATACGTAACATAATAATGTGTCATTCTATAAATACTCTGTACAACTGGAGCCCTCTTCTCCTCACCCAAATAAGTTACATCATGGTAAATGTTGTCTTGAATTACACCATTATTCAAGAGTTCTAACTAATTATGCTAGGTTCATTAGCCAGAACGAAGGCCTTCAACTTGCTAGTGGTTCTGTGAGACGTGAAACTGGCAAAGATCAACTCCTTCACAATACTTGAATTTTCTTCCTTCTCTTGCCCCTTTAAAATCTCTGTTGTTAACACAACACTGCAGAGTATTATATTAATTGGTCATATAGTAGGCTTTTCAATTAAGTATAAAGTCAGTATATACATTACACAAAATGATCTAACTTCTTTAGTTCTGTTTCCATAAAGTAGTATTAGCAAGTATATGTGCAAAGGCAGAAAAAACTTTTGAGGCTGGTGCATGATAACAGCTCCTGAACTCCAAGTGTAGCTCTCACAGAGCATTCCCCACCCTGTCACCCCTGGGAGCAGTGGCGATATGGCAGTATGGGACTGTAGGTTTGGAGGAAAAGTGAAGCAGATCTAACATATAGGTCTGGCCTGTGGCTTCCAGATTAGGGCCAGAAGATGTATAATATTTGAAACCTCTCTTCTGATTTCATTATGAAAATCAACAAATTATATATATGAACAAAAAAAAACTTTCTCTTTTTTGCACCTAAGGTAACTAAGCTGCTGCCAGAGTTGATACTTGAATCATCAGTTCTAATACTTACAGGGATGACAGCGTAAGCTGAGCCATGGCAGGAACCCCGTGGATATTATGCAGCGTGTGATGGGTGAGGTGTGGGGCGGAGCCAGTCTTGGTGTACAGAAGGCAGCCTGGAATATCCATGGTGTGGTCCCTTGTTTTGCCCAGGTTTTTTATTTTTCCTAGGCGACAGCCATTAACTATCTTAGTAAGACTCAGCTTCATCCTAAGGGATTCTTCTAGGTCCTGTCAAGAAAAGAGCATTAAGTATAGAAGGAGCTTCACAATATCTAAAGGCCAAGCATTTTGCAAAAAAAAAAAAATCTTCAAGAAAATGAATGATAGCATGCTTATTACTGCTTCCAGTCTAAACATTTTTGTAGATATCAGGAATGGGGGAATGGGAAAAGACATAAAGAGAATAAGATACCTTCCCTAAGGTCCCAGAACAATATATTGGCATCAACTAATTTTAAATTTAGTCATGGAATTTTTGTCTGAGCTGATGAAAACCGAACAAATGAAAGAACAGAATTAGAAAGACTAATCATGGAAAGAATGCCACGAAGCCACGGCTCTCTCAGCCTTGAAAATGTATACAGGGATCTCGAACTAGAAATACCATTTGACCCAGCCATCCCATTACTGGGTATATACCCAAAGGACTATAAATCATGCTGCTATAAAGACACATGCACACGTATGTTTATTGCGGCACTATTCACAATAGCAAAGAGTTGGAACCAACCCAAATGTCCAACAACGATAGACTGGATTAAGAAAATGTGGCACATATACACCACGGAATACTATGCAGCCATAAAAAATGATGAGTTCGTGTCCTTTGTAGGGACATGGATGAAACTGGAAAACATCATTCTCAGTAAACTATCGCAAGGACAAAAAACCAAACACCGCATGTTCTCACTCATAGGTGGGAATTGAACAATGAGAACTCATGGACACAGGAAGGAGAACATCACACTCCGGGGACTGTTGTGGGTTGGGGGGGGGGAGGGGGGAGGGACAGCATTAGGAGATATACCTAATGCTAAATGACGAGTTAATGGGTGCAGGAAATCAACATGGCACATGGATACATATGTAACAAACCTGCACATTGTGCACATGTACCCTAAAACCTAAAGTATAATAATAAAAAAAAAAAAAAACATTCACAGAAAAAAAAAAAAAAAAAAAGAAAATGTATACAGAGAACAGTAACACTGCTTAGGCCATACTGATTATTGATATAATCCATTTTTTCTTTCTCCAATTTGAGGGAATGCTAAGCAATATAGCAATTTTTCCTAATAATGCTGTTAAGTGAAGAAAACAGCATCCTGGTGTTTATGAAAATATATGGAAAAATAAATGTCAAAAGATAAACAGATCTCTGAGGTGGGATTATTTCCCAATTTGTTCTTATATGGTATCCAAACAGAAGTGAGAAACCGTGTGGAGCACACACGCAATCCATAAGCAATGTGTCATTACTTTTATAACTGGGAAAGACTAATATGTGTTTAAAGAAAAAAAATAAAGATACACTTTCTAACTTCTATAGATATACAGGGAAAAAAAATCAGAAATTATTTGTTGGGTGCTCCTAAATGATTTAGTATTCAGTGAAGCAAAATACTGGGTTCCACTTTTAAAATGCACTACAGAACTTGATAAGCACACACATCGTCTGCTAAATGTCACCAGACATACCAACATTTTACAAATACTTCATTACATCTCTACAGCAAGTACCATATCTTCTGGAATTCTTAAAAACTGGGCCAGGCCCAGTTTTATTAGTTGATAAATGAGCTATCAGAGAGGATCCAATTTTCTTTTCTTTTCTTTTTTTTGGACACAGAATCTCGCTCTGTCACCCAGGCTGGAGTGCAGTGAGTGGCGTGATCTCAGCTCACTATAACCTCTGCTTCCCGGGTTCAAGAGATTCCCCTGCCTCAGCCTCCCAAGTAGTTGAGATTACAGGTGTGTGCTGCCATGCCCAGTTGATTTTTGTATTTGTAGTAGAGATGGGGTTTTACCATGTTGGCCAGGCTGGTCTAGAACTCCTGACCTCAGGTGATCCGCCCACCTCAGCCTCCCAAAGTGCTGGGGTAACAAGCATGAGCCACTTTTGCCCGGCCAGATCCCATTTTCTTAAGCATTATACCATACCATACTCTGCAAGTCAACCATTGCTAAAATGTCACCAAATAAATAAGACATATCTATCATTAGTTAAATATATTCAAGAATAAAAACATTACTTTTTTTAGGAGACATAAATTCTTAAATTTAAATAAAATAGCCATCTTTGTCATTAGAATCTTAGACATAAGAATAACTACTTTCTTAAAAAAAAAGAGTAACTACTTTATGGTCTAAGAAGAGATTTTATGCTAAACACAAATTATAAAAATTAATGTAAGTGTTTGATGAAAGCCTGGTCAATTTTCTATAACTATAATATCATTATTTCAAGTTATCACAAAGATAGAAACATAAGTGTCATTAGAACCCACATAAATGGGGACTGGTAAGGAAAAAAAGGTTATATTTTAATAAACAGTATAAAAGCCATTTTTTTACATACCTTGTTGTTACACATTAAAACTGCTAAAACAAGAAGGTTCATTTTAAAAAACTATAAAACTATACTTAAAGGCATACTCTAGAAAATATAAAAGAATCGTAAGCCTTATTTATCAGATAATATTGCTTTCAAGTGATAAAAATGTATTTTATATTTTAAACCAACAGAGCTCTAACGTGAAATTTAAGACAGCATTTTGTAATCTAAGTAGCTCTGGAGAATTGAAGCAGGCGGAAGCACAAAGATGAGAAATGTACTTCAAAGCTTCATGAATCAACACCTGTTGTTCTGACTGAATATTGAAATCAACCAATATGGAACACTAGATTTCTTGAAACATAAATAAGAACTAATGAAAATTTAACAGACCAGAATTTTTAAATGCTGCAGTAACTTACGCATTTCCTACTATCACATAAGTCTGAGAACGGAAGAAACTGTGTTGCCTGAAGCTATTTCAGAAAGGGCTAAAGACAGGAACTTGCTGGCTCCTCCAAAAATTCTGTCTTACTCCAAAAATACTCTCATCTGAGCTGTGTAAAGTATGTAAAGAGTTTAAATGTACACACATGAACAGTGTTTTTTAAATTAAATTCATATAAAGGCACGAAGAACCTTCATTGGGTAAAACTAATACGTTCGAAAAATGAAGTATAGGATTCTAGAATGTTACTTTTATTATCTCTCCTCATCAAATCTATGCTCTCGTTTCTCCAGTTTATTAATAAATGACACAAATGACTGACAACCAAAGCTTCTGATAAGCATGAGATAATCTGCTTTTCCATGCTGTGTTAACTCAATTCCAGGTAAAAACAACAAACCCCATTGCTTTAGTAAAACTGTGCTTAATATCCCAGTATTGTATAATTACCATCAGACTTTAGAAATACTGAAAATAGTTTATAGAGTTCCATTACTACCAGAGACCCCTACCTGGGAATTCCTCATCACCACATCACCCCTTCTGCCATTTTATTGTAATGAGTCTGAGACTAGGCCTGCTTAGTCATAGGCTTGTCTAGAACCTAGGCCTCCTGCAAAAGGCCTGTACTCTTTTTATTCTGTCTCTTTTTTCTTTTTTTTTTTTGAGACAAGGTCTCACTCACTCTATTGCCCAGGCTGGAGTGCAGTTGTGTAATCATGGCTCACTGTAGCCTTGATATCCCAGGCTCAAGTACCCTTCCCACCTCAGCCTGCTAAGTAGCTGAGACCACAGGTGCCCAACCACTGCACCTAACTAATTAAAAAAAATTTTTTTGTAGAGATGGAGTCTCACTACATTGCCCAGGCTGGTCTCAAACTCCTGGGCTCAAGTGATCCTCCTGCCTTGACCTCCCAAAGTGTTGGGATTACAGGCCTGAGCCACTGCACCAAGCCAATTATGGTTTTTAAGTGACAGTAAATTTAACATGCTAGGAGACGCATTCAGATTTTTTTTTTTTTTTTTTTTAGAATATCCTGCAGCATACCATGACCACTTAAAATAATAGGATTTTTCAAAAGTGTATGCGAAATCTATGAAACATCTTTTTGTTTTTTTCCCCTAGAACACACTGTGAAAAGTCATAAAAAGAGTGGCTTTTGGTTGGGCGCGTTGGGTCACGCCTGTAATCCCAGCAGTTCTGGAGGCCGAGGTGGGCAGATCGCTTGAGCCCAGTTCAAGAGCAGCCTGGGCAACACAATGAAACCCTGTCTCTACAAAAAATACAAAAACTAGCCAGGAATGGTGGCATGCACCTGTAGTCCTAGCTACTTGGGAATCTGAGGTAGGAGGATCCCTTGAGCCAGGGAGGCAGAGATTGCAGTGAGCCATGATCACGCCACTGGCACTCCAGCCTGGGCAACAGAGGGAGATCCTGTCTTAAAAACAAAAAAGAAGAAAAGAAAGAGAAAGAGAAAGAGAAAGAAAAGAGATAAAAGAAAGCAGCTGTCAAGTTCTTTAACCTGTGCCAACAGAATTACACAGGGGCTCAAAGATTAGCCACCTGCTGCTGCTCCCTCCAGTGCCTTACAGTCTTGTACTACTTGGAGGGCTGGCTGGCCACTGGTAAGGGATTTAGGCTTCTGCCTGGTAAGCTAAGCCTGATCTTTCCTATATACCCAGCACAGAGCCATCACTCAGGGTCAGGCTCAAACCTATCAACCTCAGAGACTAAACAACAAAATCAGTATGCACAATTATTTACTCTGAGAATCGAAAAAAGCAAAGTGGACCAGTCAGTGGCATGTTTGCCCTATAGAATGCAATACATGAAGCCAAATATGCCATGCAAGCATAGAATCAGAATGGGAAGAAGAAGGTACATAAAGGCAACTAAAAGGAAACCCATTGGTTCTCTTAATACAGTACCCCCATTCGCAGTTCTGTTTTCCACAGTTTCAGTTACCCATGGACATCCGAGGTCCAAACATATTAAATGGAAAATTCCTGAAATAAACATAAGTTTGAAATTGCATGCCATTCTGAGTAGGATAATGAAATTTCCTGCCATTTTGCTCTGTTCCACCCAGGACGTGAATCATCTCTTTGCCCAGCATCTTCATACTGTAGATGCTACTCGCCCCTTAGTTACTTAGGAGCTGTCTCATAGATCAGATCAACTGTCACTGTATTGCAGTGCTTATGTTCAAGTTACCCTTATTTTACTTACGACTGGCCCCACAGCACAAGAGTTGTGATGCTGGCAATACGGATATGCCAAAGGGATGCCATAAAGTGACCCCTTATGAGAAAAGGTTAAAGTTCTCCAACTAGGAAGAGAAAAAAGACTGTTTGCTGAGGTGACTAAGATCTACTACTGTGCCTAATTAATAAATTAAGCTTTATTATAGGTATGTACAGATAGGAAACATCACACTGTCTATTGTCTGTCTATCTATCTAGGGTTTGGATGTATGTATGTATTATGTATCTATCTATCTAATCTATCTATCTATCTATCTAATCTATCTATCTATCTATGTATTATGTATCTATCTATCTAATCTATGTATTATGTATCTATCTATGTATTATGTATCTATCTTATCTATCTAATCTATCTATCTATCTAATCTATCATCTATCTATCTATCTATCTATCTATCTATCTATCTATCTATCTATCTGGGGTTTGGAACCATTTGCAGTTTCCAGCATCCACAAGGGGTCTTGGAACATATTCCCCACAGATAAGCGAAGATTACCAAACAACCAATCTCAGATTCTCCAAAGTTGGACACAAGGATTCTCTAAGAGTATAGAGGCAGCCAGACCTGGAAGCCCAGACCATTGGCTTCCAAGACTTACCTTTCTCTCAAAGACTTCTTAGTTTCATCCTTGTGTGAGGAAAGAATGAACATATTCTAGAAGTTCCCATCTTTTAACAAACGAGTCTCAAGTGTGATTAATCATCCACTCAGTCCTGAAGGCATCTTCTCTCTTCCTTCTCATCTCCAGTTCCCTCTCATCTCCCCTTCCCACTCTTTCCTCAACTGAAGAAACAACTTTCTTAATTCTTAACTGAAAGTCTCTAATTAGAGGTCCTTTGTAACTCTAAAGGACATTGGCCACCATGTTCTTAGAGGCAGAGATGGTCTCTCCTGTGATATAACGCTTTAATCCCAAATAACTTTGAGGATGAAATTCAAAATCCTCAGCTTAGAATACTGAACCCACTCAGCCAGCTGGAGAGAAATACCCACTTGGCTTTCTCTACAGTGAACGATTTTGGTGCTACATACTCACTTCTGTTGTTTGGGGCTTCATAAAAGTTCCACCCTAATCACAGTAACTCAACATGTTACCGAAGAGAAAAATAAGGAAGCAAAAGCAGATGACTGGGTTTAAGAAAAAGTATTAGAATAAACTGCCATTGTCAGTGATTCTGTTTTGTGGGGATGAATGCAAATATTTTAAAATCTGAGGAAAACATCAGAGAATGTACTATACTTCAGCTGGAAATCAACATTTTTTTTAAAAAAATGGAATTTTGTCCAGAGCTAGAAGACCCAAGTCTTCCTTTCTTCATTCATTGTTCAGATTATGGTAAATGTTTTTTATAATTACACTTCTTTTCTAGAGGCTCAAATACAATAAGTTGTTACTATGAAATAATAAAATAGTACACACACATATACATATTCATGTACATATTTTTAAAAACATGCTTTGAGAGTGATTATTTCCTTTTTCCCAAGGAAAGTTCAAGAAACAGATCAACAGTCTCCAAAATATTAACTAGTTTTTATTTGCCTTTATCATGATCCCTTCCCTTTTCACTTGTTGTGGGTCTGTTCTCATATTTCTGGTGTCACAGATGGCATTCCAGGGAAAGTCTTAAGGAAAAACCATTAAGAGTATAAAGACAAATGACAGGCTGTCAGTGGATCTGTACCTTTACAAGGACTAACAAAGATTCCCTGCACTTCTGGCAACACCGTACCTGTCCTAACACTTCCAGTGCGACCCACCACCTCCACTCTTCATTTATCAAGAGAGAAGGGATTTTTAAATGTTTCCTAGCTGGATTCTCTACATACTGCCATGGAAATGTCCAAAATTTCCTAAGGCAAAAGATGGCCATATTTTTTGTGAAAGGAAAGCTGTATATATAAGTACACATCAGCATCTCTTACCCCTCTCCCCAACACATGTACACTTTCTATAATGATAGTATATGCATAGAAAAATGACTGAAGGACTTTTAAACAATGTGGTGCATTGAGCTGACTCAGAAATGACACACAGAAATGAAGAACGCTGGCCGGGCACAGTGGCTCACGCCTGTAATCCCAGCACTCTGGGAGTCCGAAGTGGGAGGATCACCTAAGGTCAGGAGTTCGAGACCAGCCTGGCCAACATGGCGAAACCCTGTCTCTACTAAAAACACAAAAATCAGCCAGGTGTGGCAGCACACGCCTGTAATCCCAGCTACTCCAGAGGCTGAGACAGGAGAATCACTTGAACCCAGGAGGCAGAGGTTGCAGTGAGCCAAAATCATGCCACTGCACTCCAGCCTGGGTAACAAAGCAAGACTCTGTCTCAAAAAAAAAAAAAAGAAATGAAGAACGCTACAATTCTAGAAAACAGTAACTGAAGATTTTTCCAAGGCATTCAGAAATCCTTACACCATTTGGTAGGGGGAGAGAGATAATGACCACGTTAAACTTTGTTGAGTATGTGTGTTAAAAATTCAGAAGTAACTGTTAAACGATTAATGACAGAATGCATAATTTCCAAACTCACTGGAGAGGAAGTGGGAAGATAAAGAAAAATGAATTAACCTAATAAAAGGCAAGAAAGGAAAAGAGACCAAAAAAACAAATAGAAAACACAAAATAAGATGGAAGAATTCCAAATGTCAGTAATCACAATAAAAGTTAAATTAATTTCACATATAGAAAGACAATAATAGCAACTAACATTTATTGGGTATTTACTATGTATTAAGCACTGTTCTTTATATATTCACTCCATTAATCCTCATATCAAATGCATAATATAGATGCCATTATTATCTGCATTTTATGGATGATAAACTGAGGCTGATCAAATCACCAGCTGGTAAGTGGCAGGGCAAGGACTTTAATTATTGAAGTTTAGTTTTCAACGCTGTACTCTAATAGGCTGGGAGCTTATTAGAAGTTCCATCTGGTCCACAAGCACATTATAATCATAGTTTCCATTCTGCTATAGTGTTCTTTTTTTTTTCCCTTTCTCCCTCCCGCCTCTAATCCATCCTCCCAATCTCAGCAATCTTTCTCCATTCTCATACAAATATTTAAACATACTTGCATATGGGAGGGAGTGTTTTGGTCAGGGTTTGCTTTTACAAAAATGGAAACATACTATAATATATGCACTTCTCTGCAATTTGCTTTTCTCTCAAGAATAAACATTAGACGTCTTTCCTGAAGAAGAGACATAAAGCTAACTTACCCTTTTGAAAAAAACTACTTCGTGATACTGCATAGTTTGTATGAACACAATTCATTCAACTGCCTTTCAGATAGACCAGTTACAGAGCTGGTCCTAGGATCGCTGCAATAGTCCGAGGGCATAGCTTCCCTAACTTCATTTTCACCAATTTCAAATCAACTTTAGTTTACATTTCCTGGCAGAATGCTTCACACACATTTATTTTTAATCATTACAACACGCCAGTGATTCAGGTATTATCGTCCCCATTTTGCATGAGAAAACAGGGTCTCTGAGTTATTAAACAAGTTGCCTAAGGTCATATAGCACAAAGTAGCTGAATCCAAAACTCCCGTTCTAAATCTTTACTCTGCTTTATAAGCCCATTTATCACCCCTAAATGGGCTGTCTCTGGAAACACCTCGGCTAAGCCACGAAGTCTGGATTTACCTTTGCTCCATGGGCCATCTCCATGGCCCCAGACCTCCCTAGGCACCTCACTCAGAGATTGAAGACGGTCCCACCCTCCCATGGGCAGTTCGGAATAAAAACTTCCTGAAAACTACCTTTCAACAGAGGCTAGTCGAAAGGGGCCCTTTTATCTCAGAGATGTCGGCAACGCTCACACGATTTATAAGAATCTGAACTTAGAGAAACCAATCCACCAGGAGACCCTGAAAAGGGAAGGAGAGGAGACATGGCGGGAGTACAATCACCGTTACTGCAACACAACCAGGAAGCGTCTGGACGCGACGTGACTCATCCATCTCTAGCAGCTCCCACACCAGCAGGGCAAAGGGGCACTTACCTGCCAACAAACCATTCGATTCTTTTAGTCTTCAGACCCCTCAAACTCCTCACAGTTCACTACCACGTGTTGCAAAATTCTCTGCCCCAAAATCACTGCCTCCAATGCAGAGCCAATCAGGGAATACTGCGTCATCACTGGGCGCCAGAAAAAAGCAAAGCCGACATTAAAGCGAGCCTTGATGACGGCGAGAGCGAGGGATCTCTGCCGTTGCTATGGTAACTGAGCAAACCCGAGCGTCCTGCGCAGAGCCTCGTGGGAGTGGTGGTTCGACGGCGTTCTACGCCTGCTTTCCTTGAGGGCAGAGGAACTACAATTCCCAGCGTGACCCGGAAGCAGCCCGGGCAGAAGAGCGGTTGCTGCAGCTTTGGCCGAGGTTCGGGCTCGAACTTGGAAAATGCTACTGGCGCCTCAGGGAAGGTCCTCCTCAAAGAAAAGGATGGGGCTGAATCGCTGGAAACGGTTCACAAGGAAGCCGAGTCCCCAGGTGATCCCAATCGACAGCTTTGGAGGGCGGGGACTTTCCCAAGGCGCGGCGCAGTCAGGAAGCCAGTCGCGGCCCCTCTGTGCTTCCTGCGTCCTCATCCTTAGCTGACACGCCCCTGCCTTGACCGCCCCAAAGCCAGCATTGCCCTGAGTGAAGTACTCTAGGAGCTGTGGGGTCTGGGCACATTACGGCTTTGATGGGCAGCATCGTGGAAGAACTGTTTGTAACGCTCTTCTAAAACCGGAGGTGTCTGCTAATGCCCATCGGGGTGAAAGGAGTTTGCAAACTCCGTTTCCCCTACCTTAAATTTTAGGAAACTTCTCGCACATTTCTTTCTTTTTCTCTCTCTCTTTTTTTTTTTTTTGGCAAATCTTGGGGTAATTGATCTTTATTAACGGGGGAGAGCTTCACATTAAATACCCTGCCTATATTCCTCCCCTTCCACTTTTACGTAAAGTATCTAAATAAACTCAGGAGTGCAAATGGATATTGAATACATTAATACTTGATTCACATAGGAATTTCTAAATTCAACCGACTTTCAAAAAATAGATTCTCTCCGTATCACCCATTTGGATGCATTAGCACCTGAAGATAAGAAAAAACTGATAACCCCATTTTAAACTTGAAACATATGTGGCATGTGCAAAGTCACAGGTGCACCGTGTGTGCTTTCCACAGACTACCTTTTTAACAGTCCCCAAAAAGATGCTTAAAATCAAAATGAGAGTACTAAAATGGAGAAGCTTCTCAGCTTTCAGCTACAGAGCAGTTTCACCAGCTGTTTTCACTCTTAAGTTTCCTAAATAATATTCTGTAGATGTATGTGGCCTTTGTGAGGGCCCCAGGCAATTCTTCTTGCGATGTATTCTAAATTTACTAGCTAAATGCAATGGACATATTCCACATGACAAATATGTTGCCCTAGATACTAGAGGGCACAGACTGGAGCATCAGGGAGACTTAGAAACTGAGGCTGCTGCTATTTCAATACATCAGTTGCATAATGTATTGGATCCAAAATAGGTTATGGATATGGACTTGATGATGAAAGGTAAAAATTTAGAATAATTTCTTAGGACTCCAAAAGGAAGGATTTTTGCTGCTAGTGCTCATTATTACTGCCTAGAGAAAAAAAGGTAAAAACATAGGGCTTCTTCAAGTTCAGTTGTGTTTTAATTGGATCAGCTCTTTCTTTGTTGCAGTGACAAAATTATTAAGCAGTACAGGTGCGTTAATTAGTTATCAGTAAGATGCTTTGAAGGTAAAGTGTTAGGTAAGTGAAAGAGTATTATATTTTTCCCACCTCCCTGTGTCAGTATGCTAGTTTAGATATCCCCTTATTTTATTATTATTATTACTATTTTAAAGAGCATATTTGAGTAAGAAGCAATTCATGAACTGGGAACGCCAAACTAAAAGAGATTTAGTGCTCCAATGACAAATCATCAGCATATCCCCTTATTTTAAAAACACACCTGAATTTTTAGTGAAGAAGATAACTCTATTTGTTAAGTGACTATTAGAGGGAATTCTGCAAGCCTCTGGGAGTTACAGAGAGTGAAGAAAGGAAATGTCCTGCTAGTTTTACTTCTAATTTCAGATTAATACCTGACTGATCTGGGTGGAAATTTATATTTTCTGCTTTGTAAAACAGTAAAAGTCAGATTGATTAACCCTCGCCCCATTCCCCAGTTTTTGTTGTTGTTGTTTGTTTGTTTTTGAGACGGAGTCTCGCTCTGTCGCCCAGGTTGGAGTGCAGTGGCTCCATCTTGGCTCACTGCAAGCTCTGCCTCCCGGGTTCACGCCATTCTCCTACCTCAGCCTCCCGAGTAGCTGGGACTACAGGCACCCGCCACCATGCCTGGCTAATTTTTTGTATTTTTTTTTTTTTTTTTTAGTAGAGACCGGGTTTCACCGTGTTAGCCAGGATGGTCTTGATCTCTTGACCTCGTGATCTGCCCGCCTTGGCCTCCCAAAGTGCTGGGATTACAGGCATGAGCCACTGCTCCCGGCCAAAACATACCTGCATTTTTGGCAAAGAAGATAACTCTATTTGTTAAGTGACTATTAGAGGGAATTCTCCAAGCTTCTGGGAGTTACAGAGAGTGAAGAAAGGAAATACCCTGATGGTTTCACTTCTAATTTCAGATTAATACCTGACTGATCTGGGTGGAAATTTATATTTTCTGCTTTATAAAACAGTATAAGTCAGATTAATTAACATTCAGTTTTTATTGGGCCAAAGAAGATCCCTGATCTAGGTAAGATGAGAAAGTCTCTTGCTACAGGCTCCTTATGAAAGGAGTAAGGAGAGGAACACACCCTTCTTTAAGCTAAAGATTAGTTGGATAATCTGGCTAATTAATCAGTGCTTTTTTTTTAATGAGTAGCTTTATATTTAGCATTTCTATATCTTGACTCTTAACCCTAAGGAGGTTTAAAAAAATAGCAGTGCCAGGGTCCTATCCCAGACCAATTAAATCACAATCTCAAGGTGGGCCTAGACAAGAAATAAAAACAATCAATGTCCCAGGAAGGCTTCATGTTTTCTCCTCATACTGCTATTCTGTGTCTTCTATTGCTAATCATGCTGAACTTTGTAATGAAATGCTTTGGGGAAATAATAAAGGACACTGTTCCATATGCTTTAGTCAGAAGGATAGATTTAAATGGCAAAGTTGATAAAGATATTGCTGCATATTAATATCCTATATATGTTATCTACAGCCTGCTTTTGGTCCTGACAATGTGGAACACTGGATAAAGGTAAGGATATTTCAAATTTAGAATGAAAAGAGAAGAGTCAAGCATAATCAGATGGAAAAGAAACATGAATAGATCTCCACTTTGCACATACTCTGCTATTTTTATTCCCATATGACTATGTAAGTTGCCTTAATTTTATACTTTTTAGTATTTTTTTCATAATTCTGTTACCTCTCATGAAACCATTTGAGTAGGAATGACAAGAAAACAGGTGTGTAGACATCGTTTCAAATGCCATGAGTATCACATGAAGAGGATTAAAGGAGTTGTGAAAAGAAGCCTTGGGAGAGGATATGGTGGCCTTCCTCAGATGTTGGAAAGACTGCACTGTAGTTACAATGACATAGGGACTAATGGGTGAAAACTACATGTGCATCACAAATAAGAATTTTCTAATGACTAGTCCATCCAAAAGTGGACTGGGCATTCTTATAGAGATGTGTTTTCTACCACTGAAGCTATTTTAATGGACTCTAAATGGTCACTTAATGTTAGGCTAATGAACAATATGTTTGAGGATTCAGTGAAGGGGAGATTGTGTTAGATAACCTCTGACATCTCTTCCAGGCCTGAGATATGTATTTTTGAGTCCGAGTACCATTTAATTTGAAAGTGCCATTAAATCATTTCAGGTGTGTGCTTCTGCGTGTCAGTTTGGCAACTTGCCATATTCAATTCATCGTGTACCACATGTTTCAAAATCATGCAGCATTTTCCCGGGAAAAGACCATTCTGACAGTATTTTGAAGAGTGATTACTCATCTAAATTGACATGCATCATAAGCACCAGATCCTAGATAGATGTAATAGATCCTAGGCCAGATGTAATAATTTTTAACCATTTATTTATTCAGCTGGTATTTGAGTGCCTACTAAGTACTAGCCCACTGCGTTGGGTGTTGGAGCTAAAACAGAGCAGGTACAGCCCCTGCCCTCCCAGGGTTTACAGTCCAGTGGAGAATAAACAACTTACCTAAAGCTCATGAGAGAATTAAAGATATAATGGAAGTATGTGGTGAGAGGCACTAATTTAAATGGGGTCAGGGGAATTTTCCTGGCTACTGCAGAAAGCCTAACTTAGAAGACGACTAAAATGGATCTACCATCATGAATGCTAGTCTCTAGGAAGGCCACTCCTCAATATCTAGTAAGACTAGCTTGCATGTGAGTGTTGAGAGTCCCAGTGCCAAGTCCCTGCAGGGCTTAGTCACACAGTTAGTTACCATCTCTTCAGAGGCAAAGATTTAACTAAAACAGGAAGATAAAATTTTGCTCGAATTTGTGACATTGTCCATTTTTGTATAGTTTTCAGCCAGCTTGACTCAATTTTTAACATCTTTTATCATTCCTCTAACACTTCTGCATTGGCTGTCTCCATTATGTCATCAAATCTCCTGTCTTGAAAAAAATCAATGTCTTTATTTGATCCTGTAATCTATTCTGATTCCTGAACGATTTCTTTTTCTTATCTAATGTTTTGGATACATGACTTGGACTCCTTGCCTTTGTATTTTTCTTGTCCTCTTGTGTCCACAGTTATTCTCCTGTGTCCTGATTTCTTACCATTCCACAGAAACTGTTGTCATAAATGACCTCCTGACCAAATCCAGTAGTCTTTTGATAGTCCTCAAATTTTTTCAGATTACATTGACATAGTTACCACTTCTTTATTCTAGAAATCCTCTCCTCCATGGTCTTTTTGTAACTGTTTTTTTCCTGCTGCTTCTAATACTTCCTTGTTCACTTCTCTGTCTTCTTTTCTTGTTTCATTGCTAACTCTGGGTGTACCCTAAACAGTTATAACCTCTGGACCTGAGACTTCAAAGTCCACTTGAGTGGACCACCCTTTCAAAATCAGCTGAGACCTCTTTATGTGAAAGAAGGGGAGAATATATGGAAAGGGTATGGAGCATAGTAAAAATTGAGAAAGGCCTCTCTTCAGAACAGAAAAGGAAGATTTCTCAGTGACACTGGGGACATGGCTGAAGCAGTTAACCATAATTAATTTTTAAATATATATTTTAAATAGAGATGGGTTCTCACTATGTTGCCCAGGCTGGTCTCAAACTCCTGGGCTCAAGCAATCTGGTGGGCTCAGCCTCCCAAAGTGATTACAGGCATGAGCCACCATGCCCAGCCCATAATATTTTATGGTACTAAAAATTGGTAGATCAGATTGATCCAGACTTGGAGGTTTTCACTGGAACAGCCAAGGAACAGGGGGTTTGAGGATGCAGTAAGATAGTAGCTGCATATCCACACTGAGTAGGAAAGGAAGGAACCCTTTCAAGGACTTAAGTTAGAAGAGGGAGGTGTACAGTGACTAGAAGACTTGGTTAGGTCCAACATCAGTGTCATAGGAGCAGGGAGAATGAAACAGGGAGATGGATCAGAGGTTGATGTTGGAGAAGGGGTTATCAGTTTGGTTTGAGCAATGGAAAATGTTGTGAACCATGCTTTGTAACATGGTTCGGGGTCACCATGTCAGTAGGTTGCTGAAGTGGAATTGAGGGGAAAGCTGTTGGAATACAGAAGAACAACCAAACCTCAAGGCTGAGATGTTGGTGATTCATCTTCAGGGACATTGAAATCACCTAGAATCAGATAGATGGTTGGGTAAAACTGTGAGTCCTGCAGCAACTCACTCAAAATGCAACAGTCCACCATGATTTACAATTTATCCTCATCTTGATGAGATGGACTAACTCATCTTACTCCAGTGCATCCTGTAACTTGATTGAGCTTTCTAAACATTTTAATCAAATCATTTCCCTACTCTCCAATCATCAGTTATTCAATGTGCCATCAGACGAAACTCTATAAATTCCAGATGAGTATTGACAGCCCTCTAGCAATCAACCTATAATATCAATTTATCTGTAGCAGTCCCTATACGGATCCTCCATGACGCCAATCAAGCCAGTCTCCTTCCACTCCATCAGACAGGTGTTCCTTTTGCTTTGACTCATGTCGATCCCTCAGCCTGGAATACTCATCCTCTCTGAGAGGCCAATCCAGATCTTTCCCTTGCAGCTCAACTTGAGATGCCCTTCTAAGTAGACAAATCCCCCTTACCTACCTCCACCTCCTAATCCCACTTTGTACTACTCTTTCGCCTAGAATTATTTTGGCATTTATATACACAGATACAGCCTCAAGCATTTGCATTTGTACAAAGTGATTAGAAAAGAATGGGTAGCTTCAAAAATTTATTACTCACAGAACTATTTATTATATATGAGCATGCAGTATGTCAAGAAGCTCATGTTTGTATCCACTGGTTTTGAGGAAATGAAGGATGACATTGTAACTGCTGTCTCTGCCATCCATGTTGATAGGTTACAAAGGATCTGTAGTGGACCATGGGATTGATGTCTGCTGTGGGACACAAGGAACACATATTGAGCATTTATAAGATCGTAGGAATAACTGAGATAGTTCCTTTGCAAGTAATATGTTTATATATAACATAGTTACTATGATACACTTTTGAAGGTGTTTAGTTTTTCTTAAATCACCCTGCATTGCTTCAGAACTGTCCTTGAGTTGTTTATTGCACACATGATATAGGAAACCAAAAACAAACAAAAAAAGCGAGCTTTTTAAGAACAGAAACTTTTATTTCTGTTTCCACTTAATGCCCACTCCAGTGCTGGGAACAGAGCTAGCCTTCAATCAGGACTTGCTGGAAGAATAAGTTGTTAAATTGCCAAAATGTTTTGCTTAAATATAGGGTAGCTCTCTCCTATGTCTTACATATTTATTTTGAAAAAGAAACTTAAGGATGTAATGTCTTAACACAAACAAATATAGAGATTATGTATAGTCCTTAGTATCATCCAGTAGTTCTTTCTCCTGAAATCTTCATTTTAAGTGATATCTCAAACACTTGCCTTGTTAAAGCCAAGCGAACATTTGTCTTTATTTCCTTGTCAGTACCAGACTCTATCCTTCTTTATCCTTCAGTCTTTCTCCTCTTCTCTCCCAACCTCTCTACCCTCCTCTGTTAAGAACCTGTACAAATTCCAACTCAGATAGGATGACACATAATACATAATTATTTCTTTCACTCAAGGCCTGAGGAACTAAGTCAAGTCTACAAATCTGTTGTTGTTAATTTTTTGTTTGTGGGTTTTTAAAACACTAAAGTTGATCAATTTATTTGTACATTATTTACACATGTGCATATACAAACACATACAGTATATGCAAAATTCATCTTTCTATCTCAGAATTTAAGAGCCTAAAGGAAAGACCATGTACCAACCATAAATCCAATACATGACATATGCTACCAACATAAATTTGCATGCATCAGAGGCTATCAGAAATAATATGGGAAAATAAGTCTCTACCAAGTGACTTCATAAGGAGTGAATGATATTTTCTTGACTCTAACTCTCATGAGATCATGTTTTCTTCTGGCTCATATCTTTGCCTTATGTTCTGTTTTCTCCATCTTTTTCAAATTACCCTTCACTTTTCAACTTTATTCCTCTGCTTTTGTCTGACTTAAAGCTAATGTATGAAACACACAAGAATTTGGATGGAAAAGCCCATGGCAAGTTTTGGCAGAGGTTCCACCAGTCTTTCCATAAAGGGCAGGAGGAAAAGTCATTTTCGGAATAGGACAGGTGACAATATAAATATTGGAAAGTACAGCTTTTCTGAATAAAGTTTTCATGTATTCATTCCTTTAACAAATATTTATTGGGCACCTGTTGAGTGCCAAGCAATGTTCTTGGTGCCAAGTTCTCCTTGAGAAGAAGATAAGAATTCCTGCCAACATTCTACCTGAGGGAGACAATAAGTGATTAAATATATAAGATGGTAAGTACTATAGAGACAATCAGAGCAGCGGATGGGGAGAAGGAGAGCTGAAAGAGAGTGTTTACAGTTTCATATAGGGTAGTCAAAGAAGGCCTTACTGGGAAGGTGACATTTGAGCAAAGGCTTCAGGAGGTGAAGGAAGGAGGCCTATGGGTATCTGTAGGAGAGCAGTTCAGGCAGAGGGGAAGCAAGTACAAAGGCCCTAAGCTGGGAACACACTGAGCATATTTGAGGAGGAACAAGCAAGGAGGTCCATGTGGCTGAAGTAGAATGAGCAAAGGGAAGAGTAGTGAGGGGCTTGGAAAGCTCACAAAGCGCTGCGTGGCAGGACCTGGAAGCACATTATAAGGACTTTGACATTAATTCTGATTGAGATCAGGAGCCACTGAAGGCTTTTGAGTAGAGTTGTGACATACATTATGTGGCTTTCATTTTAAAGGAGTCATTCACTGCTGTGGTGAGAGGCTATTCCAGAAAACCTGTCAGGAAATTGTTGTGCCTTGGACCAACATGGTAGCAATGGAGGTGATGGAAAGGGGTCAGATTCTGTATATATTTTAAAGATAGACTCAACAGATGTCCTGATCAGTTATATGTGGGGTGAGAAAGAGAGATAGATTGGATTAAGGACGCCAAAGTTTTCTTTTTTTTTTTTTTTTTTTTTTTGAGACGGAGTCTCTCTCTGTCCCCCAGGCTGGAGTGCAGTGGCGCGATCTCGGCTCACCGCAACCTCCACCTCCTGGGTTCACGCCATTCTCCTTCCTCAGCCTCCCGAGTAGCTGGGAATACAGGCGCCCACCACCACGCCCAGCTAATTTTTTGTGTTTTTAGTAGAGACAGGGTTTCACCATGTTGGCCAGGCTGGTCTTGAACTCCTGACCTCAAGTGATCCACCCGCCTCGGCCTCCCAAAGTGCTAGGATTACAGCATGAGCCACCGTGCCCAGCTTTAAAATTTATTTAATTAAATTTATTTATTTTGAGACACAGTCTCACTTTGTCACCCAGGCAGGAGTGCAGTGGCATGAACACAGCTCACTGTGGTCCCAACCCTCTGGGCTCAAGCGATTCCTCCCACCTCAGCCTCTGAAGTAGCTAGGATTATAGGTGTGCACAACCACGCCCGGCTAATTTTTTATTTTTTAACTAGAGTTGGAGTCTCACTATGTTCCCCAGGCTGGTCTCAAATTCCTGAGCTTAGGCAGTGCTCTCATTTTGGCCTTCCAAAGTGCTATGATTACAGGCATGAGCCACTGCACCCAGCCGAATATAAGTGTTTTTATTCTGTGCAGGTAAATAAAAACGCTAAGGCAGTTTGTCCACTTCTGCTATTTCTTCCCCCAGTCCTGCAAATTTGGTCATGTTTTTACTAGACTCTTGCTGTTGAGTTAAAACATTCTAGATGGCTACCGTTCAGTGACTCTGTTTATCCCAATTTTATTGAACCTAATATATGAATGCCTAATATGAGATGGGAGGTTTCCTTCAGGAGTACTAATTTGCTGAAGCGTGGTTATTCTACCTCTGGTTCATACTCATATGCAAGTCCTAAGGGCATGAAAACTAATAAAATATAGTATTTTTATTTAAAATAAAATATCCATGTCTCAGGATCCTATCACTAATGCCCTAAACAAAAGTTATCTAAATCTTAATAACTTTTATTCAAATATCAAAATTGTGAACATCTGTTAGAACTTGGTAAAATACTGCAATTAATTTAATATTATATATGAAACCCCCCAGAATATTTGGGGGTAGATGTTTAAACCTAAAGAGTTTCTCCAAAAATGGAAAAATGAACGAATCTTAGTAGGTGGTAGAAAATCAGTTTCTTGAGTAGGAGAGAAATTCTCTAACTGAACAAATTTGTTGTCATCTTTATGGATTTTTTTTTTTCTGTTATATTGAAGAGAGTGGAGAAAGCCTCAGAGTTTGCAGTGTCAAATGCATTTTTTACTAGAAATTCAGATTTACCTAGAAGTCCCTGGGGCCAAATCACAGATTTGAAAACATCTGAGCAAATAGAGGATCATGATGAAATCTATGCAGAAGGTAAGAGAATGCATTTGCTTCTGCGATGTTAACAATTCTTAAAGCATAACCCATGATGCATTTCAAAGTAGAGAATGGAAGTTTTTCTTACTCTTGTTCTTAATTTCCCTTTCTTTCTACTCCCCTGAAGCGATTTTACTCTGGAATTAACTCCAATATTACAAGTAAGGATATACTTAAGCCTCATTTTGTTTCCCAAATTAGGACCACATCCAGAGGTAGTCTGATACAACAGCTAATTGGTGAATGCTGTAAGATATTAGTTCTGTGACAAAGATGGTAGCATGTTAATTTGATCAGATATTATATAGATAATTTGACTATAGTCTATAAATCAGTTTTATTCCTGATAAAGAGACCCTAAAAACAATCTAACCTTCCTACGTCCCAGAAGCGTTTACTCTGCTGGAATTTGGTATTTTCATTACTGATGCTCTGGGGAACTCTTACCATTTAGGTATAGAAGGAAACAGGAAGGACCAACAAAGGAGACTGAGAAAGGGAGGCCACTGTGGTAGATGGAAAGTCAAGAGTGTGACGTCCTACAAGCCAACTTCCATTTGGATGGCTCATGTCTCCAGTTATTCCATTTATTTCTTCATTTATTCAACACACATATACTCTGTGCTAGGTACAGTTGTAGGCACTGGAAGTACTGGTTATGAAGAAGAGAGACAAAGCCCTTGGTTTCATGAAATATACATTTCCTGTGGGAATAAAGGAAACTTTACAGTGATCCAGTAGTAATAAGTCATTCAAGTTCAGACCTGAGTCAGCAAGGAGCAAGGAATCAGCTGAACAATGTGATGGGGGAAGCATCCAGGCAGATGGAAAGGGAGCATGAAGTACAGATGGGTATGGTGTGCTGCAGGAAGACCCGTGTGGCTGGAGCTTCCCCACAGAGAGAAGCTGGCGGGAGTGAGGAGAAGGCATGTCACATAGGGCTTTCCAAGCCTGGGGAAAGAATCTAGATTTTACTGAGTATGACAGGATAGAATTGAAGGGTTTTAAGCAGAGGAGTAATATGACAGTTTATAAAATACATGAAGGATTTAGCAGGGCGTGGTGGTGGGTGCCTGTAATCCCAGCTACTTGGGAGGCTGAAGCAGGAGAATCACTTGAATTCGGGAGGTGGAGGTTGCAGTGAGCCGAGATCTTCCCACTGCACTACAGCCTGGGTGACAGAGCGAGACTCCATCTCAATAAATAAATTAATTAATTAATTAAATATAGGAAGAATGGATTATAGGGGAGAAAAAGAGAGAAAAGGGCAACCAGTGGGAGGCTGTTGGTGGCAGTCTGGGTGAGCAGTAATGGTGAGTGGTTTAGAGTGGTTGATAGTACTGGAGCTAAAGAAAGGAGATTGATTCTGAAATTGGCTTGGCTGATCTTGCCCACCCCACCTCCCACCCTGCCAATAGAGATACACAATATACTTTAGCCTGTTAAGGGTTCTGAGAAGTCCTGCAGTTAAAAAGAAATGTTCACTTGCCTCATTTCCCATGCTGCCTAGACCATGAACCTCTTTTTATCCTGAAATCTGTGTATTATCCTGAGAAACTAGTGATTCACATTAGGAACATGGTTCGGTGTATGGATAGAACACCAATGGATAGAACATGGTTTTCAAAGGTTTATATCATTTTTTTCTCCTCTCATCAACTATACTAATATTCTACAAAAGTAGTGTTTTGAGGAACATACTTTGAAAATCTGTGCTTTAAGGTAGTTTGTATACTTCTCATGTGGTCTAACACAAGGTATTTCTACAGTTTAACCCCTCCAAGGGAAGTTTTATTTGTTTTTGGGGGGCACTTCCCAGTAAATCCCCATTTACAAATACATGTCATTTAGTAGATGTGAATTATTTTGCATATAAATTATTATACACATAAATGTTTGAATTATCGTACGCAAGGGCTACTCAGTAAATATCTTCTCCATTTCTCTACCTTCCCCTGAAAGCCAATGGCATTTGTTGCTAGTATGCTTTTAACACTTCGTTTATATTACTCTGATTTATTTTTTCCTATTTTATCTGTATTAAATGCCTCTTGGGATCATTTAATATAAACACCCCATTCCCTAAGAACTAACTATGCAATAATGATCATAATAATGATAAAGGTAATGAGAACATAGACAAAAGAGCTGTTTGATAGTAATAACAGTGATGAAAGTTACGCTAAAGCAGGCATTTTCCCCATACCTAAATAATTTCAGGAGATTTTCTCAATAGCATTAAGAAAGAAATCCAAATGGAGGTTAGCTTTTAGGATATCACACTCTTTGATTTTTCTCCTACCTCAATGGCCTAGTCAGCTTTCCTGGTTCCACCTTATCTCTTCAACCCCTAAATCCTGGAGTTCCTCAGCACTCAGTCCTTGAACCTCTTCTCTGTCTACCTTCCTCCTTTGGTAATTTCATCCACTTCTATGATTTTAAATACAGTCTGCATGCTGAAAATGTCCACATTTATTTCTTCAGCTTGGACCTCTCCCTTGAAATCCAGAGTATTGTAGCCAATATCATATTTGACATCCCTTTTTGGATGTCTCCTAAACATCTCAAATCTAACATGTCTGGGACCAAACTCCTGATCTTCCTCCTCAAGCCTGCTGCTATCCTTGGCCTTCCCCATCTCAGTAAGTGGCATCACCATCCTTGCAGTTGCTTAAGCCAACAACCTCATAGATTTCTTTCTCTCATGTCCCATATCCAGTCCATTAGCAAGTCATGTCAACTCCACCTCAAAACATTCTTTTCTAGAATCTGACCATTGTTAATACCTCCACTCCCAGGTTCAGGCCACCATCACCTCTCTTCTGGATTATTGTACTTGTTTCCCAATTCGTGTTCCCTACCTCCATGCTTGTCCCCTATAGTTTATTTTAACTTAATAGTCAAAGTAATTCTCTTAAAATATATCGCCTCTCTGCTCACATGTCTCCTGTGGCTTCCCATTGCACTCAGAGTAAAAGCCAAAATAGCTAGAATAGTGTCAATACTCTAAGCAAGGGAATTTCAGCCTCAGGACTATTGACATTTTGGGCTAGAGAATTTTTGTGGGGGCTGTCCTGTGAATTGCAAATGTTTAGCAGCATCCCTGGCCACTAACTACTAGACAGTAGTATTGCTTCCTCCAGTTATGACAACACACAGTGGCTCTAGACATTGGCATAAGTCCACTGGGGGGCAAGATTGCACCTGGTTGATAATCATTGCCCTAAACACTCCCCTAAACCTGATCTGCACATTACCCCTCCAACCTCATCTCCTGCTGTCTCCTCACTCACTTCTCTTTGACCACACTGTCCTCCTTGCTGTTTTTCCAACACTGTAGATACTCCTGCACAGGACCTCTTCATTTGCTTTCCCTCTGCAGAGAATAATATTACCTTATAGATCCTCACTTCTCTTTCTTCCCTTCTTTGCTCAAGTATCTTTTTCTCAGTGAAGCTTTCTTTTACCTCCCAATTTAAAACTGCAACACCCATCTTCCATGTCTTCCTGTCCCTGCCTTTTCTCTTATTTACTTATTGTCTCTCTTCCCCAATTGGAATGTAAGTTTCATGATGCTAGGGCTTATTTTTCCAGTTTTGTTCACTGTTGTATTCCAGTGTCTAGAACAGTACTTGACACGATAGGTACTCAATTAATATTTATTGAATAAATGAAAACAGTGAATAAAGAAAATCTCTGAAGTAACTGAAATATTTAAAATGTGTTTGTTTTATTATAGCTCAGGAGCTGGTCAATGACTGGTTAGACACCAAACTTAAGCAAGAATTAGCAAGCGAGGAAGAAGATGATGCTAAAAAGACCGTGTCAAGTGTCACTATTATGCCGGAAGCCAATGGCCATTTGAAATATGACAAGTTTGATGGTAAGAACTTATCGGATTGTTCTAAGTTTTAACATCTAGTGAATGTGTCTAAGAAGGCTTTATAATTATTTTGAATAACAAATGACACATATTTAACTTTTCTGTGTTTTGTTTAGTTTTTATTATTGGTTTTAATTTATCATGGTTAAATGTAAATTTCTTATGCTATATCTTCAGTAAATTCATGGTGTTTTTAAAAATTAAAATATTCTATTACAGTTATCCCTAACTAACTGTGAGGAATTAGTTCCAGGACCCCAGCCCCCACAGACACCAAACTCCTCATATGCTCTAGTCCTGTGCATATCCTCTCGCATACTTTAAATCATCTCTAGACCACTTACAATACCTAATACAGTACAAATTCTATGTAAATAGTTGTTATACTGTATTTTAAAATGTTTATTATTTTTTATTGTTGTATCATTTTAAATTTTTTTCAAATATTTTTGAACTGCAGTTGGTTGAATCCAAGAATGTGGCATCTGCAGATAGGGAGGGCCAACTTACTTATAATTCTGCTTATGATTAGAATAGCAATTAATGCTGTTTCAAAGTGCCTCTTCCTCATATATCATTGGACTGTTTGATGAAGACTACATTTAAGTACTCATATGTAATTTTTATATTTATAAAATGCTTCTTATTTATCTGTTATTTATTACTTATAAGGGAGGTTATTACTTTTCTAGTTTTTTTTTTTTCTTCCAGAGGAGAGAAAAACCACTACTGTGCACAGAGCCAGTGTCAGACAAGTTAGATGGCTGACGTGTAAGGGTTTATCTAGTACACTCAAGGGTCTGAGTATTTTTTCCCTGAGCATAGGGATAGTCATGGTAACGGTGGGGCAGCTCCCCATACATGACTCAGATACCCTTGGTGAATTCACCTGACATCATTCTCCTTGTTTAGGACTCTGCAAAATCCCCAGCTTGAGGATCACAAAACTATCAGCTTGTAAAATTAGAAGAATCCTTCAAGACTAGGTAGTCTGATCTACCCTCCTCCCCAACCCAGATAGAGATCATTCTACAGTGTCCCTAACTTGTAGTGATATATCCTCTGCCTGAACACCTCCTGGGATTGGGAGCCTGCACTTTGGGAGGAGCCCATTCAACCGCAGTGAGGCTCTAATCCTCATAGAAGTTTCCCTTAGTTAGGAGAATTAAGATTTTGACTTCGGTAACATTTTACCCTGTGGTACAACAAAAATAACATGTTCTCTCTCAAGAATGTTTTATTTTTTGTAGGAGTTGTTACCATATTGACCACTCATATAGTTCTATGTTTCCAGATTAAATAGCACCAGTACTCTCAACAATTTTTTTATACCACATGGTTTCTAGATCTTATCATCCTCGTTGCTGCCTTCTGGATATTTTCTAGTTTATTAATGTCATTATTAAAGTGTGGTACTTCAGTACTTCATATTTGTTCTGAAGCAAATATATGGAATCTAATGAAACTGTTACTTCTTTTGATATAGTACTAATAGATCTAATTATGTCCCTTTACTTAGATTGGTTGATATCATCTAGTATCATGCCAGGCCTCAATCATCGTATGCTGGTAGAGTTTTTTTTTTAATTGAAATATTGAACAAATATTTATGTAACCATTAAAAAGGATGTTTACCAAAAATGTTAATTAACATATTATCTCAATAGACACAGAAAAAGCACTTAACAAAATCTAACATACATTCCTGAAAAACACTTCTCAGCAAACTAGTAATGCAAGAGAAATTCTTCAACTTGATAAAGGCCATTTACATAAGACATGTAGAAAACAAATACCAAAATGATAAGTGTAAGCTTTATCAGGAATTACATTAAATATAAATGCATTTAATTAAACACTCCAGTCCAAATGCAGAGATTGGCAGAATGGATTAAAAATCTGTATGCTATCTACAAGAGACATATGTTCAATTTAAAGTACAAATAGGTTGAAAGGAAAAGGATAATGCATTATTAGGTGATTTTGTCATTGTGTGAACATTATAGAGTGTACTTACACAAACCTGGATGGTAGAGCCTACTACACACCTAAGCTATGTGAGATAGACTATTACTCCTAGGCCACAAACCTGTACTGCATGCTGCTTAATACTACAGGTAATGGAACACAGTGGTAAGTATTTGGGTGTCTAAACATATCCAACCAAAAAAAGGTACAGTAAATATGCAGTACATAAAAGGTAAAAAATGGGACACCTGTACAGGGTATACCATGAATAGAGTTTGCAGGGCAGGAAGCTGCTCTGGGTTAGTCAATGAGTGAGTTGTGAGTAAATGTGAAGCCCTAGGATATTAAAATACGCTACTGTAGACTTAAAACACTGTATACTTAGGGTACACTGAATTTATAAAAACATATTTTTCTTTCTTCAATAATAAATTGACCTTACTATAACTATTTTACTTTATAAATTTTGAATTTTTTCTAACATTTTGACTCTTTTGTAACACTTAGGTCAAAACAAACACTCAAAATTTTTGTATATTCTATATACTTTTTTCTATTTCTGAAATTTTAATTTTTTTTCTTGTTAAAAAACTAAGACACACACACACACACACATTAGCTTAGGCCTACGCAGGACCAGGATCATCAATATCACTGTCTTCTCCACATCTTGTCTCACTAGAAGGTCTTCAGGGGCAATAACACGTGTGTAGCTGTCATCTCTTGTGATAATATTACCCTCATCTGGATACGCCCAAAAGACCTGCCTGAGGCTATTTTACAGTTAACCTTTTTTGTTTTGTTTTGTTGTAAGACAGGATCTCCCTCTCTTGTGCAGTAGTGATCATAGCTCACTGCAGCCTTGAACTCCTGGGTTCAAGAAATCCTCCAGCCTCAGCCTCCCTAGTAGCTGAAACTACAGGTGTGTGCTACCACACCCAGCTAATTTTTTTTTCCTCTTTTAATAGCGACAGGGTCTTGCTTTGCTTCTCAGGCTGGTCTCGAACTCCTGGGCTCGAGCAATCCTCCCATTTCAGCCTCTCAAAGTGGTGGGATTACAGGTGTGAGCCACTGTGCCCAGCCCAATTTTTTTTTCTAATAAGTAGGAATAGACTCTAAGATAATGATAAAAGTATAGTATATACATAAACCAGTAACATAGTTGTTATTATCATTATTAAGTATTATGTATTGTATATAATTGTACATGCTATACTTTTTTTGTGTAGTATTCCTAAGATTTTTTGAGGGTGCTTTATTTTAACTTTTATTTTAACTCCAGGGTATATGTGCAGGATGTACAGGTTTGTTACATAGGTAGACATGTGCCATGGTGGTTTGCTGCACAGATCAACCCATCACCTAGGTATTAAGCCCGGCGTCCTATTCTTCCTGATGCTCTTCCTCCCCCTGCCACCCATGACAGGCCTCAGTGTGTGTTGTTCTTCCCACTGTGTCCATGTGTTCTCATCATTCAGCTCCCACTTATAAGTGAGAACATGCAGTGTTTGGTTTTCTGTTCCTGTATTAGTTTGCTGAGGATAATGGCTTCCAGCTCTATCCATACCTCTGCAAAGGACATGATCTCATTCCTTTTTATGGCTGCATAGTATTCCTCAAAGATCTAGAAGCAGAAATACCATTTGGTCCAGCAATACCATTACTGGGTATATACCCAAAGGAATAGAAATCATTCTATTATAAAGATACATGCAGGTGTATGTTCATTGCAGCACACACTCTTCACAATAGCAAAGACATGGAATCAACCCAAGTGCCCATCAGTGATAAACTGGATAAAGAAAATGTGGTACATGTGCTATACTTTTATACGACTGTTAGTGTAGTTGTTTCGTTTATACCAGCATCACCACAAACACATGAGTAATGCATTGTGCTCTGACATTATGATGGCTACAACATCACTAGGCAATAGTTTTTCAGCTCCGTTATAATCTTATGGGGCCACCTTCATATACACAGTCCATTGTCGATGGAAGTGTTGTTATTTGACACATGACTGTAGTTAGAGACTTCATTACCCCACTATCAATAATCTTTGGAACAACTACAAAACATAATCAAGGAAGATGTTCAGTAACATTAGTCATTAGAAAAGTGAAAATTAAAACTACAATGAGTTACCTCTACATATCTTAAAATGGCTTAAATTTGAAAGACTGACCATACCGAGTATTGATAAGGATGTGGAGAAATTGGAATACTTCTACACTGCTGGTGGGAATGTAAAGTTGTTTAACCACTTTGGACAACAGTTTGATAGTTTCTTGAAAAGGTAAGCATTTAGCTATAATATGATCCAATCGTTCCACTCCTACACATTTTCCCAACAGAAAAGAAAGCCTATGTTTTGTGGGTTCTGCATTTGTGGACTCAACCAACCGTGGATGAAAAATATTTGGGAAAAAATAATTCCATCTGTACCGTACATGTACAGCTTTTTTCTTGGCATTATTCCCTAAACAATACATATAACAAGTATTAACATAGCATTTACATTGTATTGGGTATCATAAGTAATCTAGGATGATCTAGAGTATAAGGATGGATATAGTTTATATGCAAATGCAACACCATTTGATATCACAGATTTTTGAACATCTTTGGATTTTGGTATTCTCGGGAGGTCCTGGAACCAATCCCCCAGAGATATGGAGGGATGACTGTACACAGATGTTCATAACACCTTTATTTGCAATAGCCAAAACCTGGAAACAATTCAAATGTCTATCAACAAATGAATGAATAAACATTGTGGTGTATTCATATGGTGGAAAACTGCTCAGCAATAGAAAGTGATAAACTATTGATACACACAACATGAATGAATCTCAAAATAATTGTGCTGAGTGAAAGAAGCTAGGTCAGAAAAGATACAATGTATATACGTGTATGATTTAATTTATATAAAATTCTGGAAAATGGCAGCAGGTCTGTGCTTACTTGGAGCACAGTGGAGGGCAAGGGGAGGAGTGAAAGGAAGAGATTACAAATCAGCATGAGGACCCTTTTGGGGCTGATGGATATGTTCATTACCTTGACTGTGGTGATGGTTTTACTAGCATATGCATATGTCAAAATTTATCATAGACTTTAAATATTTGCAGTTCATTATATGTCAATTATACCACAATAAAGCTTTTTTCTTTTTTGTAAAAAAGCAGTAGAGCTGTCAAGATTGTTTAGATTGAAGTTCTCAAGGTTGTTTAGATTGAAATCTTTTAGATTTGGCAGTGAAGGACTCTTTAGTGACTTGAGTGAGGGCAATTCTTGGTAAGTGGAGCTTTTTTACTCTTAGTTGAAGGTAATTGCTGAGGGCTATACTCAGTCAGTTGCCATTATCAGTTACTGTTTATTGAACACTCGCAGCTTTGTATTTTTATTGTACTAGGATTCTTTACGTAAATATGAATATAATATTAAAATTAATTTTTTAAAAAATTTCCCTTTTTTGTTGTTCTGTTTCCCCCAGATTTATGTGGCTATTTGGAGGAAGAAGAGGAAAGTACCACCGTTCAAAAATTTATAGACCATCTGCTCCATAAAAATGTGGTAGATTCTGCAATGATGGAAGATCTTGGAAGGAAGGAAAACCAAGACAAGAAGCAGCAGAAGGATCCTCGTCTTACCATGGAGATGAGACATAAGCAGGTGGGAGGGAAAAACAAAATTAAAATGGATAACAGGAAGCAGTCTTTGTGTAACACATTTAATAAGCTTAAATAAAGACATAGGCTTTATTATGAAAAACGGTGCCATCTGTGGTTTGGTTAGGGAGAATAAAAATAAAATATAAGAACTTCAGAAGAAAAATAATTCTCATAAACTTAGGGTAGGAAACTATTTATTTAAGAAATAGCCAAAAAAAAGAATAATTGATTTTGACCAAGATTATTGAGATAAACCTTATTAGTTTGAATGTGGTACTTCCTATTATAAACACGTAGATTGTGTGTGCTTGAGTTTGGTTTTCAAATTGTAACATTAATATTATTAGTATTCTTGAGAATGTTACAGGATAATTCTTTTCCAGACAATTGAAATTCACTCTTTTTTATTATAACTTAAAATGGAAGACAGATCTGAATTGAATCAAGTTCAGCTGTTTTGAATTAGAAAAGCATGTGAGAACTTTCTTTTCTCCAAAGGGAATAGTAGGTTCTTGCAAAAAAGTCTGGTGTCTCAACACTTTCTAAAGGAGTGCCAGGGAATCCAGAACTAAGACTGAACCGGAATTAATATCTGTACGTGTGTGTGCCATCTTTGTATAACACTAAATTTCTGATTGCCGAATTTGGAAATAACTGCTTTGAATTATTCAATCAAGGTATAGGTAATCAGCACTGGGGATGTTAGAGAAATGGATAGAAGTATGATTCTAGTTTAGATTTATGACAAAAGGGAGAAGAGAAGGTTCAATAAGCTATATAGTCATTGTCTGTCTTATCAGAAGACTTACCACAATTAGAGAGTAAGATAAGAGTAAAGTTAGGTGAAGCAGGAAGGAAAGGACCTTTCCTTAATTCATAGCTACTCAAGCCCTCTAAAGGATTAATAGGTTTGAAAAAAATGAATGTGCTTTTTCATGTTTTTGATTTCCAAATATGATCCAGAATCACTGCTATATTTACATAATAATAATAGAAATGAATAAAGGGTTATGGTGTTCCTAAAGGCAATAAATCACTGTTCTATCATTCACAGTGTGGCTTCCAAAAAAGTTCTGTTCTTTCTTAAATTAGAATGCAGACATGACCTAAGTATAATAAAAGCAGTAATGTACACCTTGGACAATCTTACAAGTGAGAAATCATTACTAAATGAGAATCCAGAACTTGGGATCTGACTCATTAGATTCTCAACTTTTCTGTGATGTGGATCATTCCCAGATTATTTGAGTCATCTTCATCTGACTTCATCTAAAATGTTATATTGGTCTTTACCCAGTAAACAGATGAATTCCTCCTATCCTACCAATAAACAGTGGAGTTCTGGGCCAGAATATTTCAAACTGGTTGTATTCTGAACTTCAAAATGTATTGTAAGGCTTCTCATATCCCTTTCTACTTGAAAGGCCACACTTCATCTTTATTATATTTGCTTTAAGGTAAAAGAAAATCGCTTAAGACGTGAGAAAGAACTGGAGTACCAGAGAATAGAAAAGACCCTGAAAAAATCGGCCTTCTTGGAGGCTCAGTGTCTGGTGCAAGAAGAGAAGAAAAGGAAGGCTCTAGAGGCCAAGAAAGAGGAAGAGGAGATTCAAAGGGCGATGGTGAAGCTGCGGAGGGAGATAATTGAGAGGAGACGCACTGTGAAAGAAGCATGGAAAATGTAAGCCAGTGTGATAAGCACTGTGGGGTTTCTCTGTTTAAGCAGTCATTTTAGAAATGCTCTGAAGTTTTTAAAGTGCACAAACATTGCAATAACAAAACATAAAAGAGAAATCACTCACTATTCTACCATCCTAACAAATTAACTAATTTCATGTTTTCATGTTCCTCCTGACATGGTCCCTTTCCATACTTAATTATAACCATAAAGTACATTTAATTTGTAATTCTGCTTGTTGTAATTAACACATTGCCTGGAGTCCTGGGGTGTGTATATTACTCCATTGAGTTCCTATACCATAATTTATGTAATGACCACCTCCCCATACTGGTAAACATTTCAGCTATTTTGGATTTTTCACCATTATAATATTGCAATGAGCATCTTTAAGCATAGAGTTTTTTCACTCTTTTGAATTATATTCTTAGAATAAATTCTTAGGAGCATAATTTCTGAGTTAAATGACACAGGTCTTTTTCTGACTCTTGAAACATTGCCAAATTGCTTTCAAAATGGGTTGTGCTTGTTTACTGTATCATCAGCAGCAGGCCAGTTTATCATACTCTTCTCAGCCTTGGGGAGTATCATCATTTTCAATATTTTTACACTTTGAATAGGTATTATATTGATTAGTTTGCATTTCTTTAGTTAGATAATATTTTTAAGGTTGAACATGTTCAGTAATTGTGTCTTACCCTGTTGTGAATTGTGTGTCTTATTTTCTGATAATCATATGGAAAGTCACCACTGCCTTACTACCATTGATAAAGAAAAAGAATATCTGACATAAGCGGAAGATGAAAATAGTCCTCACAGGATGTAGTGCTATTATACACCCTCATGCAGAAAGTGAGCTTCATAAGTGAAATAACTAACGTATTTATTCAGAGAAACAGCACCGATGCAGGAACTGCAAAAGCCTTGGAACAACATGACTGAAGTGTCTGACTACTCAAACTGAGAGGCCACAAAAACCTATTAGATAATCCCTTCCACCCCCATCAGCCTACACAGCTTTCCTCCCTATGTTCTTGATTGCTCTTATTCTACCCAATTTAAAACGGCTCAGCAGTGGACATGTGCTTTACTTCTTCAAGTGCCAGGCTGAGGCTTCCTCCAGATGCCATTCCTTTCAAAAAGCAATCACTGGTGTTTTAGTGAGTTCTTTCTAAGGTCAGCCTTGCTTTTCAGATTGCTCCCAAGCCCTGGAAAAACTAGGTTGACCTAAAATAAATTGTGAAAACAAGTAACGTTTAATGGTAGTAGGATGCTCTGCTCACAGTGGGCACTCAATAAATGTTCACTGACCAGTCATTTCTTTTAAAAGTTAAGATCTTATCCATGGTTACAGTGAGATAGGTAATATGTTCTACTTCTAGGTGGATGAACTGATTTAAACTTTGCAGAAAGCAATTTGGCAATAAACAACAAGAGCCATAAAATAGTATTATCCCTTGACCTAGGAATTACAGCCTTAGGAAAACTGCCCTAAGAAAATTATCAGAAACCCAGACAAAGATTTGTGCAGAAAGATAATTTAAACAACATTATTTATAATAACAGACTTTTGTAAATATTGGAGAAATTGCTAAGTCATGGCTGTACAATGAAACAGGACTGACTTTTCTTCTGAGTAGAAATATGGATGGCTTTTATGGACATGGTGGCACACACCTGTAACCCCAGCTACTCTGGAGGCTGAGGCAGGAGAATCGCCTGAACCCAGGAGGCGGAGGTTGCAGTGAGCCGAGATCGTGCCACTGCACTCCAGCCTGAGTGACAGAGTGAGTGAGACTCCATCGCAAACAGAAAAAAAAAAAAAAACTAATATGGATGGCTTTTATACTTCTCCAGTTTTTCACAATGAGCAGATATTTCCTTTAAAACAGATATATATTCTAATGTTATTTTTAAAAATCAGATTCATGGTATTAGAACTGTATTTCTTTGACAATCACTATCACCTGTCTATAACCATGTAATAACATTGTTATGGCATTCATAGTTTGGAAAAAGTCAATAACATTTTTATTGTTGATAGGCCTTTTAAACCTATTTGTAAGCTATCTTAAATCTGCCTCATTGCCTAGTTTTAAAGTTATCTCTTTCAAGATGCTTATTAATTTCAAAGGGAAAAATAATAACTCTATACTGGAGAAGCCACCTTAACCAAGTGATGAAGGTTAACATCACCAATAATACCACATAACACTGTGTACCCTCTGTATCGTATATGAGAATGAATGAGAGAAGGGGTAGGGTATTCTGCATCTTTCTCCATTTTAGTTTCCACAACTGTGAAGTAAAAATTCAAGAAAGATAGGTGACTAGCTGGTTTGTGGCCAGAGCTCATGAATTCTGATTCCTGACTGGGTGCTATGTTTACCACATCATTAATAATATATACTTTATACACATACATATACCTGTGCAGTTAAATGCACTACAGTAAGAAGGCCATAGCTATGAGCTTGTTTGAATTGGTGAGCGAAAGAGGGATGGCCTGATGAGGAAGAATAGATAGGTGGGCGAAAAAGAGGATGCTCAGAAAGATGAGCAACAAAGTTACTAAAATAATTCTGGTTACTTGCCTAAAGGCCTTTTCCTTTTTAAATTCTATTTTTTTCTCTTTTCAGCTATTTTAAAATTATTCTAGATTCCATTCCCTCCTTACTCAATAACACCTGATTCTTTTGTTATTCCTCTTTCTAGTAACCTTATAAGAGGCCTTTTAGTAAGAATCTCATTCCTTTCCTGAGAATCCTTTTTTTCTTGTTATATGGGAGATAATTTATGTCTGTATTAGAGACTATCTTGTAGTTGTTAACTCTCAAATTTTGATCAAAGTATGGCTCAGTGTTCAACTCAATAAAAATACTAAAGTATCTATAAGACTTTCTACTTTTCAAAGTACTTTATACCAATTTTATTTCATTTAATCTGTATTTTATAAAGGAATAAAATAAGTCTCCAAAAAAATTACCCTACTATGTAGTTTTAGAGCCAGATCTAAAAATATGTGTATTCCGAAGGAGAATTCAGTGTTTATTCTGCTACAGTAGGTTGTAATTGCTCATTGTTAAATCTATTGTAAATATACATGTATTTTTAAATTGTTATTAATAGAGAGAAGAAAAGGCAAGAAGAGAATTCTCAAAATAGTTCAGAAAAAGTCATGTTTCAAAGTACTCACATTCTTCTGGATGAGGAAAAAATGGCAAAAGAAAGAAAAAGGAAATTGAAAGAAGTATTAATCCAAACTTTCAAAGAAAATCAACAGGTGGGAATTGCAATGTCTCTTTACTCAGCATTCTGTAGTATAAATGACAAAGAGCTCCATCAGAGATGGGATAAAATAAAAACTAAGTCCAGTTGAACCTCATCACAAATACCAAAACTGCCCACGCCATTTGTTCTTTGTGCCCAGCTGACCTGGTACGAAGGGCAGTACACAAATCCCCTGTTCTGAGGCTGTTCTTTATATACTCTAGTGGGATCCTGGGAAATTACTGGGGTGAGGGGGGTAAATTGTGGACTTCTTCCTAAATTACCTCTTCAGAATAGCATTTAACTATTATTAACCTTAAGCTAAGGTAGCTCTCTGGCAGTTTTTGAAATCTTGGCTTCCACTTTGACAGTTGTAAGGACCATTGTGTTCTGGATTATTCAGAAGATACAAGAACTGGTTACTTGCCTTTTAGTAGCTCTGATCCTAAAGCAATGATACGCTTATACCTGTGCTTTTCTTTTTAATGGTCTATATTTTATTTTACCTTTTCTCCCTTTCTTTCACTTTAGCTTTTTGTAAAAATGACTTGCTGATTTTTAATATAAAAGTGAATATCCTCTTCAGGTTACTTAAGCAGTTTTCTTCAATAAAGTGGGATTGATAAAAGTATGAATTTCGGGATTATAACATTTCAGGTAAAAGGACTGACTGGGCAGATTTGTAAATGAGAGGGTTAGATGAGAAAAGATAAATATGTATATTTTACATATCCTACAACACCCGCCCCAGGGCCTTAGGCATTGCTGAAATTCAGAGAAAGTTAATTGAGTAAATACCTGAATGAATGGATTTAGCAAGAGAAAAGAGAATGTTAGGAAGATACTGAGGGAGCTTGGTAAATGTAGGGATAGACTTACAAAGGTCCTGGAAATCAGTAACAGGAGTTTGAATATGATACGGATAACAAAGATATGAAGGAAAAAGTAAAGTAGTCAAAGTGATTTTTTAAAAATGATAGACATATTTGATGGTGATATTTTGAACTGATAAGAGGTTGTAATTACTCAGTTATTAACCAACAAAAATTTGGTCAGAGTTTTGGCTTCAGGAAAACAGAAGGAAATGTAGTAGGGAGAAATGTAAGACTTGGAGTTAACATTTTGAGAAAAGTTAGCAAAGACTTAGATTCTGCATTCTTCATGAGACAGATGGAATTAGTATTCCTCCTATATAATAACAGTTCAGATTTCAAAGAGAAAATAAGAAGAGAAACGAGTATTCAGGGAGTCATCTTGAGAAGACATAAGGAAAAAATACCATGATATATTTCCCAACGAATTAGAGACAAATAAGATGTGTTTTCTAAAAATGTTTAAATTGTATTGAAGTCCACTGTACAATCATATATATTTTAGATGGAACTGCCAAATATGAATGTTAGAACACATATGCAGAGTTTTACAAAACTAGTGGCCCATCTAAAACAGATTACTTAGTTTTAAAATATTTGACATGGAAAAGCTGCAAAAATAGTGCAGAGTTTCTGAATAACCTTCACCCAACTTTTCACAATGTTAACATTTTACATAAGCATAGTATAATTATCAAAACTAGGAAATTAGCATTGGTACACTGCCATTAAATACCATTAACTAAACCATAGACCCTATGAGAATATCACCAGTTTTTCCACTAATGTTCTTTCTCTGTTCCAGGACTCAATCCATGATTTCACACTGCATTTATTTATTACATCTCCTTAGTCTCCTCCTGTCTGTGACATTTCTTTAGTCTTTCCTTGTATTTTATGATCTTGCCATTTCTGAAGAGAACTGGTCAGGTATTTTGTAGAATTGTCTCTCGTTTTGGGTTTTTTTATGTTTTCTCCCCCTTGCTTAAGGTTATGCATTTTTGGTAAGAATGCTATAAGATGTGATACTGTGCCCTTCTCTGTATATCCTAACAAGGAGGACATAATTACTGATGTTAACTTCGATCACTTGGTTAAGGGTGTGTGCTGAGTTTCTCCATTGTAGAGTTGCTGTTTTTCCTTCTCCTTGTCTTTCAGGAGATACTATGAAGCTATGAAAATATTTGTTTCTCTGTAAACTGTCATCCATTAAGGTTAACATCCATTGGTGGCTCTTGCCTGCAACAATTGTTAATGTTATATTTGTCTAATGGTAATTTTGCATTTCCCTCATTTCTTCTATACTTAATTGAAATTCTTCTAGAAGGAAAACAGTCCCTTCTCCTTCAGCTATGTTTATATGTATGTATGTGTGTATTTATATATTCATTCATTTATGCAATTGTTTATTTTATTCAGTATGAGCTCACTGATACTTATTTTATTCTATAGGTCATAATCTAATATTGTTGTTGTTTACTTGGTTATTCAGATTGTTTCAACGTGTCTATTGGGAAACCTATCAAGTTGGCTCCTTTGTTCTTTCAACATGCTTCCATCCTATTTTGGACACTTCCTTTTTTGTTGGCACCACAAAATACTTTATGCTTATCTTGTGTTTTACCTGCCCTCACCCTAGAATCAACCACTTCTACATGGAACTTTGATTCCTTTTGTTGGAAAAACGGTCTTTGGAAACTAAGATCTAGGCACTAAGTGTGTTCACTGCTACTGGAGTGTCATTTTTTTCTAGGCCTTCTCAGCAGACAGAGCTATAATATATATAGATATATACATAGATATATGTGTGTATGTATGTATGTGTACTAACATACACACATATTACATTTATTTCTGTGTCTATCTGTATACATATTAAAATCCATGAGTTCAGCAACACAAGGGTCATGTTATTCTTCTCCCTTTCCTTATTTGTAACTGACTTCTGTATTTATGAATCTACATATATATGTATATATAAATATATATAAAATAACTGAATTTATAATAATATTGTCAAGGATAATCCAGCACCACACGTTTCAGTGTAGTCTTTCCATCTCGCTCACTTGTAACTTCTTTCTCTGACACTGAGAAACCTGGCTCTCATTATCTCTATTATATTTACTTATTAGGGTAATCCTAGTACACTATAAAAATAGTTTTAGAGGCCGGGCATGGTGGCTCAAGCCTGTAATCCAGCACTTTGGGAGGCCGAAGAGGATGGATCACGAGGTCAGGAGATCAAGACCATCCTGGCTAACACGGTGAAACCCCATCTCTACTAAAAATACAAAAAATTAGCCAGGCATGGTGGCGGGCACCTGTATTCCCAGCTACTCGGGAGGCTGAAGCAGGAGAATGGCGTGAACCCGGGAGGCAGAGCTTGCAGTGAGCCGAGATCACGCCACCGCACTCCAGCCTGGGCAACAGAGCAAGACTCCATCTCGATTAAAAAAAAAAAAACAAAAAAGTTTCAGAATTGCTAACCCATACCACAATGGGAATAAATTCACTAAAGCAAAATATTTTACAGTTATTTTTGGTTTTAGCTTTATAGTATTCAGTCAAAATATTGTTTTCCAAAGTTACTTAGGTGGGTTCTTTTCTTCCCCTCCCTTTTCAGTGTAATTATGTTATTCATTTGTAATATGGTTAGTAGATCTCTAGATTTTCCCCAGCGTATTTGGGGATAACATGGTAAAAATACATCTACCAGCCTCCGTGGGCTCTTACATAGACTTGGTTGTAGATAGGACAGTCCTCCAGTAAAGGCCACAGGCATAAGCAAGCCTTCTGGGCTCATTATCTCGGTCCCAGTTAACGTTCGGCTCTAAAGGAGCCTAAAGCTGCCTTGAGTAATGAAACTTGGATACTCAGCAGCCTAGGTATGACCACAGGATGAAAACAGGAAAATGCCTAGCTGCCTTGCAGGGAGTGACTTGATAACTGGAAGCTCTTGTCAGCACCCTCAGAATGTTTCACTGGTACAAACCCTGTAGAAACAGCTGTGTAGAGTATTTGCAGGAAGACTTTAAAGAATCTGTTTTTCGGAGTTGCTATAGTTTAGGTAATTGTTTGTGCTTTAATTCCTGTAATTGTTTGTGCTTTAATTCTGGATTTTTTTTTTTTTTTTTTTTTTGAGACAGAGTCTTGCCCTGTTACCCAGGCTGGAGTGCAATGGCACAATCTTGGCACACTGCAACCTCCGCCTCCTAGGTTCAAACAATTTTCCTGCCTCAGCCTCCGAGTAGCTGGGATTACAGGCACACGCCACCACGCCCAGCTAATTTTTTGTATCTGTAGTAGAGACGGAGTTTCACCATGTTGGCCAGGCTGTTCTCAATCTCCTGACCTCGTGATCCGCCCACCTTGGCCTCCCAAAGCATTGGGATTACAGGCATGAGCCACCGCACCCGGCCTGATTCTGGATTTTATCTGTTCCTCCCAGAGTATCTCTTAACATCTTATTTGGGCCACATTATTTAATAGGAGACTGAGAGAAACAGTGCAGGCTGTCTTATCAAAACACAAGTTCAGATGCAACACTATTGATGCATCTTTTCTACACATTTCATGTCTTGTCAGAAACATTTGTTTTTTGTGTAGAAGCTTTCTACTTCCAGCCTATCCCATTTTCTCTTTGATCTTACAGTGAAATCTCTTGGGGGAGATTCAGCAATCCATGTGTCACTGCTAATTAGCAGAAACAACAAAGGATTAACTATGAAACTCTTATACTATTTGGAAAATGGCCTTCTTAATTCTCATCCTATTCTGAAATACATTTTGGTTTTCTTAATAAGATTAGAAACTCTATGATCTTTGCTGCTTGTGAAAACTGAAGAGAAAGATAAAATATGGGTGACACTAACCTACATCTTAATTATTTGGGGGAAGGTTTTAGTTTGCTTATTTGGTTGGATTTTTCTGTTAAAGAATAAAATAATAATGATCCTAAGAAATCATCATTAAAGTTATGCTTGTGGCACAGCACCTTCCAAAAGTCCACCTCAAACTAAACCAAGGAAATATAGGGATACTATATATGGAAAAGAAGCCTGGAGTTTTTCTCTGACAGAATGACAAAAACTGTAGTTAAATATCTCATTTATATACCATGATTCCTTTCCAAAGATCTTAGTTTTATCAGGACTGCCTACACACCACTGAGGCAAAACCATTTCTGAGCTGACACATAGCAGCCATCCTCTCAGCAATGTTTTCTTATGTTAGGGGAGGGAAATAAAGGAAAAGCCTCTTTAGAAATAAAACGACAGAAAAAGAGAAATGCCAGCACACATACGAAGATTACTGGGATTCATGTAACTCTCCCCTCTAGGTTTATTGCCAGGGGCAATGTGTGGTATATGTCTTGGGAGGGGTTTAAAGCATCATTATATTTTACTTTATGTAGCCAACTCTGTAGGAATTTTCCATCTAAAATGTTATCAGTTTTGGTAAAGAAATTGTTTGTTATGTTCTTTCTTTCCTGACCCTGTAAGTAACCCAGATGTCCCATTCTCACAGAGGGGACAGTGAGGGCCAATTTACCTAAATATTGTGCTAGTGTTTTGCATTTCAAAGTTCCATGAAGTCTTTTTTATTACAGAGGTCCCTATTTTTAAATATATTTTTTTTTGTCTTTCAAAAAAAGTACTGATTACATTTTGATTTTTAAAAATTGAAAAAAGAGACTTTGGCACAAATGAAGTCCCTTCCCTAAAATTGTATAGAGTAGAATATTTCCCCCCTAAACACTAGACATTTCAGATGAATATTATAAGGATCTTGAGAGCCATGTGGGTGAGGAATGAAAGACATCACGTCATTGTCTTACTATCACAGTATCCTGGAGGTGAATCAAGCATTTGTCTGATATATTCTGAAGTAAGCTGGGTTCTTGGCATAGTTTGTGTGTATGGGTGTGGCCAAGGATGAAGGGTGGGCAGGTAACAGGGATTTTGGTAGAGATGGGGAAGAAGGTCTCTAAGGGACATGAAGAAAGAAGGCAAAGAGAAGGTGATAGGGAGCCGTAGGTCTGCCTTTTCTCCGGACTTGAGGTCACGAGAACTCATGAGTGTTCAGGTGATAGGCTGCATTGTGGTCATTCTTCTGTAAAGAACCCAGAGAATTTTATTGGTTAAGCATTTACTATTTGGTGAGACTAAGGAATTGCTTCTTGAAATTCTATTTCTAGAGTGAAACAATGTAACTATTAGATAATTACAGCAATATTATCAATTGAAACTTTTTAGCAGAATTAAGAATTTACAAAATGGCCTTATGTAAGGGGTATATATTGACACATTTATGGATAACGTGATACAATATGCGGTATCTGTGATTTATTTTTAAATACTTCAGAAAAAAAGTTGGTGGAAGGAGAGATGAAATAAGATTGGCAGACTGTTGATAATTTTCAAAGTGGGGTAAAGGTTTATTCTTTGGTTCTGCTTTTAGAACAGTGATAGGGTTTGGGTTTTTTTTTTTTTTTTTTTGTAAGTTGAAATGAGGAAGGAGAAAAAAATTTAATATAGAAGTAAAATGAGCATCACATCTTCCAGGATATAACAGATGTAGTTTTTTTGCCTATAGCCGGGGTAGCATTTCACATGGCAGTGGTTGTCAAAGTTTAGGCCTCTAGGCTTTTCCATGGAACCCAGCACCAAGTTCAGGTCTTAGCACTGTGTTCTGGGAACTGAATGTATTTTCTCTAATGCTATTAGTTATGAGCATATATAGTTGGGGTTGGGGATTACCATGATTTCCTCTCTTTTCTTTGGGGTAAAATTACGAAAATCAGGAATCGGATGGGTCATGGGGTATTGCTTTTCCATTGCAGAATTCAATACTGCACTTCCTACTGGAGATTTATTTTGCCATGACAAAGATCCCCATTTTTTTTATTATACTTTAAGTTTTAGGGTACATGTGCACAACGTGCAGGTTTGTTACATATGTATACATGTGCCATGTTGGTGTGCTGCACCCATTAACTCATCATTTAACATTAGGTATATCTCCTAATGCTATCCCTCCCTGCTCCCCTACCCCACAACAGCCCCTGGTGTGTGATGTTCCCCTTCCTGTGTCCATGTGTTCTCATTGTTCAATTCCCACCTATGAGTGAGAACATGCGGTGTTTGGTTTTTTGTCCTTGTGATAGTTTGCTGAGAATGATGGTTTCCAGCTTCATCCATGTCCCTACAAAGGACATTAACTCATCATTTTTTATGGCTGCATAGTATTCCATGGTGTATATGTGCCACATTTTCTTAATCCAATCTATCATTGTTGGACATTTGGGTTGGTTCCAAGTCTTTGCTATTGTGAATAGTGCCACAATAAACATACGTGTGCATGTGTCTTTATAGCAGCATGATTTATAATCCTTTGGGTATATACCCGGTAATGGGATGGCTGGGTCAAATGGTATTTCTAGTTCTAGATCCCTGAGGAATCGCCACACTGACTTCCACAATGGTTGAACTAGTTTACAGTCCCACCAACAGTGTAAAAGTGTTCTGTTTCTCTACATCCTTTCCAGCACCTGTTATTTCCTGACTTTTTAATGATCGCCATTCTAACTGGTGTGAGATGATATCTCATTGTGGTATTGATTTGCATTTCTCTGATGGCCAGTGATGATGAGCATTTTTTCATGTGTTTTTTTGGCTGCATAAATGTCTTCTTTTGAGAAGTGTCTGTTCATATGCTTTGCCCACTTTTTGATGGGGTTGTTTGTTTTTTTCTTGTAAATTTGTTTGAGTTCATTGTAGATTCTGGATATTAGCCCTTTGTCAGATGAGTAGATTGCAAAAATTTTCTCCCATCCTGTAGGTTGCCTGTTCACTCTGATGGTAGTTTCTTTTGCTGTGCAGAAGCTCTTTAGTTTAATTAGATCCCATTTGTCAATTTTGGCTTTTGTTGCCATTGCTTTTGGTGTTTTAGACATGAAGTCCTTGCCCATGCCTATGTCCTGAATGGTATTGCCTAGGTTTTCTTCTAGAGTTTTTATGGTTTTAGGTCTAACATTTAAGTCTTTAATCCATCTTGAATGAATTTTTGTATAAGGTGTAAGGAAGGGATCCAATTTCAGCTTTCTATATATGGCTAGCCAGTTTTCCCAGCACCATTTATTAAACAGGGAATCTTTTCCCCATTTCTTGTTTTTGTCAGGTTTGTCAAAGATCAGATAGTTGTAGATATGTGGCATTATTTCTGAGGGCTCTGTTCTGTTCCATTGGTCTATATCTCTGTTTTGGTACCAGTACCATGCTGTTTTGGTTACTGTAGCCTTGTAGTATAGTTTGAAGTCAGGTAGCAAGATGCCTCCAGCCTTGTTCTTTTGGCTTAGGATTGACTTGGCAATGTGGGCTCTTTTTTGGTTCCATATGAACTTTAGTTTTTTCCAATTCTGTGAAGAAAGTCATTGGTAACTTGATGGGGATGGCACTGAATCTATAAATTACCTTGGGCAGTATGGCCATTTTCATGATATTGATCCTTCCTACCCATGAGCATGGAATGTTCTTCCATTTGTTTGTATCCTCTTTTATTTCATTGAGCAGTGGTTTGTAATTCTCCTTGAGGAGGTCCTTCACATCCCTTGTAAGTTGGATTCCTAGGTATTTTATTCTCTTTGAAGCAATTGTGAATGGGAGTTCACTCATGATTTGGCTCTCTGTTTGTCTGTTATTGGTGTATAAGAATGCTTGTGATTTTTGCACATTGATTTTGTATCCTGAGACTTTGCTGAAGTTGCTTATCAGCTTAAGGAGATTTTGGGCTGAGACGACGGGGTTTTCTAGATATACTATCATGTCATCTGCAAACAGGGACAATTTGACTTCCTCTTTTCCTAATTGAATATCCTTTATTTCCTTCTCCTGCCTGATTGCCCTGGCCAGAACTTCCAACACTATGTTGAAAGGATCCCCATTTTTTATTAATTTTTTTCTCCTTCCTCATTTCAACTTAAAACTACCTCTCTAATCCCCAGGGACTTTGTAGCATCTGTGGGGTCTTCTGCCCAGCCACAGTAGCCCGCAAAGGAAAAGAGAAGTTGGGGATTGCTCCCTTTTGTAGCAATAGAGTTTCTCTTCTTTTGGCCTGAGAACAGCAAGGAGTCACTTAGGGGCCTGGGTGTAGAATGTAGCTTTCTTCCTGACATTCCAGCCTTCGCCAACTGCCCTAGACCATTAGTTACACCAAAGTTAGTTCCATTCAGCAAAAATAAATTGTGAACTTGTTGACATTTTTGTCCTCTTAACAATTCATTGTTTATTTTTCCATGACGGAGAATTTTGATGCAATTATCACTGAGCTTTCTGACAAAAGAGAAATGGTTGAGGAATTTTGATGAGTTACCCACTTCATTAATCAGAACAAGCATCTCTAGTGACAGGGTTAGAATTACAATGAAGATTAGATAGCAAATTGCTGTTCCACCTAACGTCAATCATTCATAGTGACAGTAGCGTGATTACACTTCAGGGAAGAGCTTTTCTGGCTAACAGAACGAGGGCAACTCCAGTGCAGGTAATAAATTTAGCAGGGCGAGCTGTCATTTCTTCTCTTCAGTGGAATCCTTAACAACCAAATGATGTATTGTGGAAGATTTTGTGAGGAGGACACCATTTCACTTTAAAAGTTTCTAAATTTCACCAGGTAGTATTTTATTTTAGAAATTGTTATAGATAGGTTACTTAGGAACAGTTCTTCCTTCAGTGACTTTCTGTATTTTATTTACCTATATCAAGCCTTAATTATTACCACAACTATGATAAAGAGATGATGGAAGTTAGGAAAAGAGTGCCTGACTATATTTGAAAATCTATCAGAAATAAAAACATGGTACAAAAATAAATGAACTGGGAAATAAATGGAGGGAAATCAGACTAGTTACCTGGCTAGTTAAAACTTAAGTTCTCCTGGCTTAAACAGAACAACCCAGTTGTGGTTTTAAATCATACATCTTGTTTTAAAAAGCAAAGGGATAGAGCACTATTGTAGTTCCAAAGTATAGAAAAGTAACGAGGAGAAGCATGCCTGGGAGCATCAGGAAGTAAGCTGGGGGGAGGGAGGAATAGAAAGAATAAATAGTTCAGGTCTGTGGAAGTATGCCACCCTTCTAAATAAAAACAGAACTAGCATCTTTTTCCAGAGAAAATGGAACTGAGTATATTCCTTTCCCAAATATTTCCTTCGAACACATTTATGGGACTCCTGTATACCTGGATAATGTTTGCTATGAATCAAGAATAACTATGCAGCTATTCTTGATTCACACTTTATTTTTTTAATTTAAATTTTAATGGGATTGCTTTTTTTGAGCAAGCAGGGAAAAAACCAATAGCAAGTCAGTTTCAAGAAAGTAGTTGCCATACAGGTTTGTCACTTTGCTCTTGTTAGCTTCTGTGTGGTGAACCTGAATTATAGGCCTTTAAAACTGATCATTTTGGTCTCAAAGTCTCAACATAAGTATTTTTAAAGAAACATATTGACTATAGAATTTATAAACTCAAAATTTCCCCTCCTACATTCAGATATGTTCCTAACCAATGCTTTTCTACCACGGTAAGTTATGTATACAGTTTTCTTTCACTATAAAAGCAGCAAAAAATGTGCCTTTCTTTTTCAGGAGAGATGTTTTTGCTTAATAGATTAGAGTCATCAGGATGCTGGAATGTTTCAGTTTCAGCCTTAGGTGTAACACTAACTCTTTACTTGTGATTTTAGTCATTAAACCTTTCTCTACTTGAAGTTTTAGCTTGGTGAAGTAAATCATAATAATATCTACAATCTTTATTTTATAATGATGGTTTACAAATTAATAAAAATAATACACGTAAGATGCTTTGAACTTTACAAACAAAAGGATTGTTAAAATCAAAGGATACTATTAATAGTGTTATTATTATCAAGATGGATTATGTTTGTACTATTTCTTCATTTGAAATAATCCTGAAGTTAAAATTAGAGATAGCTACACATAGAATATTTTACCAAGTCATTCAAGAGGAATCTCTTAAAGGGATTTGGTAAACAGACACAGAACATTTTCTTTCGACCATGGCACACAAGTTAACACCATTTTTTTTTCATACTGTATTTTGTGGAACAGGTAAACAAATGATGCAAAGGCATACCCCTCAACTTGGCAGCTGTATCTCTTCTCCCTATTACAACTGAAAGAGTATCCAGTATTCAGCAAATCTCCTTTCCTTCCTCTCTCCCTTCCTCCCTTTCATCCTCTCCAAAAGATCTAAGGTGAAGGTCTAGAACATGTGCCTTATTTGACATATGGAGAGGGCTTTTTAAAGTTTGCCATGATTTCTCCTAATGAGAAATTATAATGAAGAATATTGTTTAGTTTGTCTAAACAAGAATATAAACTAATACCCTGTTTGGAAAACATTTCTGGCCAAATAGACAATTTCTAAGAATTCTAGTAGATGCTTTCTTATATTATTGGTCTTTTCATTGATACATCCTCTTTCCCGATAAACTCTCAGAAGTAGAGGTCATATCAAACAATTTTGTGCAGAGTCCCCAAATTGAAACACAGTGATGGCTGCTTAGTAAATGCTGAAATGAAGAAACTTAAGTATTTTTATAGAGAAAGAAGCAGTAAATATTTGCCTGATAAATCTGGCAAATCCTTGAAACTGGCAAATCCCCCATACTTCCCATGAAGTCACTTTCTATGAGGTTAGTTTTTGTTTTAATGATCCCCACACTCAGTGCCACTGTCAGATTTACCATTCCCATTTATGAGACCTATTCCCTTCTCTCAGGAGGCTCACAGTCTAGGAGAAAAAGATAAACTGGTGATTACAATATAGTGTGTTGGGTGTTTTGGCTGAAGAAAGCATAGATTGCTATAGGAACACAGTGGATGGGCAGTTACATTTGGGTAGAGGGATTGGTAACAGGAGGGCTTCCTGAGAGAGGTGACTACTGTAGTTAGGCAGAAAGAAGGCAGAAAAGAGGGACAGAGAAATTAGTATTAGGTTGGTGCAAAAGTTATTGCCGTTTTTGGCTATGAAAAGCAATGGCAAAAACCGCAATTACTTTTGCACCAACCTAATAGGAACATAGGAAACTATGAAACGGCATGGTTGGTGTCAAGGCCAAAAGCTGAAAGTAATTTGATCTAGAAGGAATGTAAAGTTTGCTGAAAAGAGAGAAGATATAAGCAAGGACTAGGTCTCAGTGATTTTCTTAGACTAGGATCATGAGTAAAGTACTGCTGTGGGGACATCCTTAGGATCAGTAGACCTTGTCTAATTTGCTGTCAAGTGCATGTACTGGAAGATTATAGGCAGCCTGATCATCTAGTCTCTCTAGACTCACCAAAGCCCTAAAGTGGTCAGTGGTAGTAGCCCAGCTGATTTTGTTGTTTATAGCTGTCTTATTCTCAGGAACCAGAGACTCCATCCCATCTTCATGGAATCTCCCCTGTTCACTTGTGTGGACACTAGTGTGTCAGAAACGGTAATGAATTAAATGGTTGGTATTTTGAGCTCCAAGACACCTGGCAGGGGGAGTCATGTTGGAAACAAGTTTTCAAGCTTCTCAAACAAGCCCCTTGGTTCATGTCATAGATGTGACTTATTCCAGCTCCCCGTGGGACTCATGGCTTACAATGACAATGAAGTATTTTAGTTTAAGTTGTGAGGCTGAGAATGCCTCATTTGCATGATTGAATATTCCTTGTCATTATTAGCATAAAGGAATTGCGCTTTGTCTCTTCCTTTCCATTAAGACAACAGTTCCTATATTTGTTTTTAAAAAGTGTGAGGGGAAAATCTGAGGAGAGGGCTGTCAGTGTTAGATATTAGAAACACTAGTGCTGATGGGTGGTGATTTTCCTAATATTTCTGCTGCAGTGTCAAAAACGGTATTTCGCTGCCTGGCATAAGCTGATTCTTGATCATAGGATTAAGCTGGGGAAAGCTGGGACCCTGTCTGACTGGAAGATTCAGCTGAAGGTCCTGCGGGCCTGGCGAGACTACACAAGATTCCAGAAGTTGGAGCGGGAGACTCAAGCCTTGGAAAATGATCTTGGGGAAGAAAACAGGTATCATTATTTGTATTGTGAAAATCCTTGTAGTATGTTTATCTAGGATATTTCCCTCCTGAAGAACCCACAAATAAACTTTACACATGCCAACTAGAATAATCTTAACCACTTATAAAATATGGTAATCACAGTTTTTCTATGTTACATCTCAAACTAGAAAATTTTAACTGAAAATTATAAGTAAACAAAATTATTTAAATATGCTAGCTGGGAGCAGTGGGGTGTGCCTATAATCCCAGCTACTCAGAAGGCTAAGGCAGAAGGATCACTTGAGCCTAGGAGTTCTAGACCAGCCTGGGGAACATAGTGAGACCCTGTCTCCAATAAAATGAAATGAAATGAAATAAATAAAATACATTGTACATGATCTTTCTTTAATGGAAGCAAGTATTAGGATTTTCCCTTGCATTCTGGTGTAGTAGCATTGTACCCTGGACCATCTTACAATTCAAAAGAGGGTGTTTGGCTTATATGCCAATAATTCTCATTCATAGAAATCACTGTCTGCACATAAAATGTTAATTAAGGACACAGAGAACATCCATCTGGGAGGGCCAACCTGCCAAAAGTGATTCCTCCCACTCTACCATCTTTTGTTCCACACCTTATTTAGAGGTTTTTTGTCACCTTTATAACAGCTCCTTCTTATGTTTGTGAATGACACAGAATTCTGTCTTCAAATGAGGCTTTCTTTATTCTATCATCTTAAAATCAAATAATTTTCTTATTATTATTTACAAGTTCAAGTTTGCATTCTTGAATCAAAATCACAGATGTAAAACGAACCATTTGGTTGTTTGTTTTTCATTATTTCTTCTAAAAAAAGTGATAAATGATGTGCAGAATGTGCAGGTTTGTTACATAGGTATACGTGTGCCATGGTGGTTCGCTGCACCTATTGACCCATCCTCTAAGTTTCCTTCCCTCATCCTCCACCCCTCAACAGGCCCTGGTGTGTGCTGTTGCCCTCTCTGTGTCCATGTGAAGGAACCATTTGTTTACTTAGGGGTTGGGGAGAAATTCATGTTTTTATAAGTAATCACTTCTCTACTGGCAGTTCTGTCATTCATTCAGGATGAAAAATCACATGAATGATAAATGTAAGTATTGTTACATAGAAGGGCATGGTGCCTCTTAAAGTTGTGCAATCCTGTGATAGCATCAGGCCTGGAGACTGGTGCATGGCCTCTTGTCCTCAAAGAGCTCACAGTTGAATGGACAAAACAACATCTAGAGACTGTACAGGTGTTGAGTAGTATTGTAAACTGAATAATACATCTCCATCTGCTGCTGAGAATGTGGCAAGAATGTGTAGCTGTGGCTAAGGAGATTCCTAAAGAGTGCCAGGAAAGGCATTGTCAAGAAGATGGGTCTTGATCTGAGCTCTTCATGGTCAATAGGATGTTCCTAGGTAGAGATGGGGAGACTGGGATGATGGCATGAAGCATAGCCATCTGGATTGGGGGGAGATTATCAAGCATGTGGTTGTCAAGTACATCAACTTCTGAATAGCCTTGAATGCCAGGACATGGAGTTAAGGTATCTTTGGTTAAAAAAAAAGAAAAAAAAAAGTGAATCCTTGAAGGTTTTTTAAGCAGGAGGGTGACCTAGTCAATTTCCCTTTCCTATTATATGCTGGGAGAAATCTTTGGTGAAAAAAATAGAGGCCAACACAGAAAACTCTCCCATAGTTTGTTTCTAAAATCTCAGGACCTGGTGATTGATACAAGGAATTAGGATGATAGCTTACTCAGAAAGGAATAGCTGGCAGGATTTGTTGGATAAAGAAGGGAAATGGGTTGTAAAGTGGATGCAATGTGAGTGCAGGCATAAAATGAGTAGACACTTGGATGTTGAAGTTAAAAGTGGCCTATGAGATTTACATGCTAGAAGAAACTTGTATAAGGAAAATCTGGAAAATTTAAGATTCTGTTCCAATTAAACTGTTTAAATATAAAAGCACTAAATAGGGATTTCATAATAGCATAATGTGCCAATTTTTTAAAAAAGATCTTCTCAGAACTTTTTGTCTTGTATCTGTGAATTATTTTCAGGTGACTATTTTTAAATGTTTAGAATGGATACTAAACAGTTTTTAACTGCCAGAGTTAGAAAACATTTAACTTATAATAATTTTTTACTATAAAGCTTTAGAGCAAAAAAAAACCCCAGAGCAGGAAGGCACCTCAAGGATCATCTGATCCAGCCCCTCATTTTACAGATGATAAAAGTAAGGCCCAGAGACAGTAAATGACTGAAGGGCACAAAGCAAAGAGCAGCCTCAATGGACACCAAATCCATACTTGTTGAATAATAAGCAAGTCAGGGAACAAATGAAGAACTCAGTTGCTTCCTTTCCTGCAATTTAACTTGATAAGGTTTTGAAGCATACTTTCTAAATAGACAGTTCAGGGATAGGAGAGAGCATTTATTATCATGGTTGCTCATTATAGAAACTTAGCTCTGACCAGATTGACAAAACGCAGGTGATTCTGTGGTTCACTCACCTGGACATTGAAATTACTTATTATGTTCGTTATTTAAATGTCAGTTGTTTTCCTCATCCTCTAGCTCCCCTCACTGACGTGTGTGTTTGCCACCTCGAATTTCCGCTCACTGGCCTGTCCGCCATGAAGGGCCCAGACTTGTGGGCTTTTTTCTTTCCCCCATTTTCTTTCTGTTCTTCCCACTTTCTCCCTGAAGCAACCACAAATCTCTCTCTTTTTAGTATTCATAATTTAGCAACCATCTTTCCTTGTTGAGCCTGTGCTGAGTCTCACTCGCAATCCAAGGATTCATCCACTTATCTCTTCTAAAAATGCATCTTGCTTTTCCTAATAGGAATTGTGGTTACTCTATTTTTGTTCATCTTTATTATTTTAAAAGAAGTTATGGTAATAATGTTATAAAATTTCCTAACAATATTGTGACGCAGCTTCAACATGAACAAATATTTCCAAACCCTGAGGATTCACTTAGTAATACAACAAAATTCTAGTACACACACTAAATTAGACCCTTTGACATGGTGGTATTGAAATTTGAACTGTATATTCAATTTCCTTAGTGTGTTCATTTCTGAAAGTTGGTTCCAGATCTTCCATTCCTCCTCTCCCCCTTTCTGTCTACATTTACAGCTAGCCCCAGACAAAATTGGAAAGAAACAGGGTTTGTTTTCAACATCTGCACCAAAATCTCACAAATCACTACTTAAAAACTTACTCATGTAAGTGAATACCACCTCTACCCCAATAACTATGGATAAATTAAAATAAAAATTTTTTAAAAATCTTCTGCCAGTCGTCCCTGAGCCCCGCTTCCCAGATTTCTCAATTCTTTCCTGGAGCGCATCTCTGCCCTTCTCTGTATTAACCTCCACAGCCTTTAATCCTGCCCTCTCTTGCACCAGTGCTCTGGGCCTTTCCTGGAACATGCTTTTATCTCTTCCCTTTGTCCCTCAAGCCCTTCGTTCTTTGTTACTGTAATTCTCACTTGATATGTTATCCCTCCTGGGACATTTTTGTTTGTTTGTTTTAACAGGCACTGTCTGGAAACAGTGCCCAAAGTGGGAGTGACAGAGATTTGAGGGTACTGTGGCAGGCCAGTGAGAAAAACTGGCCCTTTGGCATTCTTCAGACCATCTCATTCGTTTGTTCGTTCATTCATTCATACTGTTTGATTGGGATAAATTCATTCAGTCAACCAGCTTTACTGATGTTTACTGTATACTAGATCCTCTCCTAAGTCCTGGGGATAGGATGGGGGAACAAAAATATTAAACATTATTGCCTTCTAGGAGTTTTTTTATCTAAATGGGGAAGTTAAAATTGTACCCAAATATTTAACACAATTGCAACAGAAGACACCATAAGATAAATACTTAGGAGTGATATACACATGAATGATATCCTTCATTATGATCCCCTGGGGAGCTTTCTAGAAATAGAAATTCATGGGTCCCACCTTCATTATGATCCCCTGGGGAGCCTTCTAGAAATAGAAATTCATGGGCCCCACCTTCTGAAAGAGGCAGAATGTGGCTAGGCAGGCTTGTGTAGGAACAGGTCAGGGTGAACACGCCAGGCTCACCTGGAGGTGGGGAGGAGAAGTGAGGCTGAATTGAAAATAGGCCGTCAGATATTCTCATTTCCAGTACTCTGGATTTCAGTGTTCTTTTGGAAATCATTTACGGAGTGTGCCTGTTAATCATGTTCAATTGTCCCCTCTGCTCACGTGGGTATGCAGGTGAGCAGCCAGAAGCCGCATGGTATCTTCACCTGGTAAAGCTCCTGATCTCTCTACCACAGAGGCAGAGGACAAGGCTTTCATAGCCTGGCTGACATGAACAGACACGTCTCAAAAGAAGACATTTATGCAGCCAAAAAACACATGAAAAAATGCTCATCGTCACTGGCCATCAGAGAAATGCAAATCAAAACCACAATGAGATACCATCCCACACCAGTTAGAATGGTGATCATTAAAAAGTCAGGAAACAACAGGTGCTGGAGAGGATGTGGAGAAATAGGAACACTTTTACACTGTTGGTGGGACTGTAAACTAGTTCAACCATTGTGGAAGTCAGTGTGGCGATTCCTCAGGGATCTAGAACTAGAAATACCATTTGACCCAGCCATTTCATTACTGGGTATATACCCAAAGGACTATAAATCATGCTGCTATAAAGACACATGCACACGTATGTTTATTGCGGCACTATTCACAATAGCAAAGACTTGGAACCAACCCAAATGTCCATCAACAATAGACTGGATTACGAAAATGTGGCACATATACACCATGGAATACTATGCAGCCATAAAAAAGGATGAGTTCATGTCCTTTGTAGGGACATGGATGAAACTGGAAACCATCATTCTCAGTAAACTATTGCAAGGACAAAAAACCAAACACCACATGTTCTCACTCATAGGTGGGAATTGAACAATGAGAACACATGGACACAGGAAGGAGAACATCACACTCTGGGGACTGTTGTGGGGTGGGGAGAGGTGGGAGGGACAGCATTAGGAGATATACCTAATGCTAAATGACGAGTTAATGGGTGCAGCACACCAACATGGCACATGGATACATATGTAACAAACCTGCACATTGTGCACATGTACCCTAAAACTTAAAGTATAATAATAATAATAAGAAGAATAAAAACTTTAAAACTTTTTAAAACACTTTTTATCTTCCATTTTGTCCCTGGGGGTACCTGGCACATTATTGAATGCATGAGCTTATTCATTCCTATTCCTGCTGAACCTGCTCATCCCAAATGTCACTGTTCATGTCACTGCTTTTTTATGTTCTGCATCAGATTACAGCACTCAATCAGATCACCAGCTTGTGATTATGTATCATTTTTCATTTGCTTTTAAAACGTTCAAGACATGTTGCAGATATCTAGTAGTCTTGTCCTAAGACAGCGGGTATTACCTTACATGTCAATTTTATTCTATATTTTCAGGGTTGTTTTAAATTGAATTGATTCTCAGAAAAAAACTCTTGTAGGATAGGCAGCATAATAGGGCTTACTGACACTGTTTTTGAGGATGAATCTGGGGCTGAGAAACTCAATTGCTGTCCCAGTGTCCCATATCTAGTTAGCATTCTTCTTCTGACTTGTAAGTTCCAAAACATGCACCAGTCACCCAGTATCATTGAGTGTTCATCCTGGGCAGCAAGGTTCATACTTAAATTCCTATTCAAACCTTTTGTATTTTATATTCTTTGATAAGCAGAGACTGCTTTTCTATGCATGCAGTTATATATCATTGTGATGATCAATTTATATACTCTGGCTAGAAATTCCCTGATTTCAGATTGCAAGGAAATTGGGATAGGCTATGTTTCATAAGGGAACTCTGCCCTTCCATTTATGATTATCTGGCACCTATGTCTGAAACCATTTCTTTAGGTGAGCATACCAGAGTAAGTTGCATCTGACTAAGGTTTAAGAAATTCAAGTGATTTTTCACTTTTAGAAATATTTATGTTTTAGTGTTACCTTTTAGAAAGTATAGAAATTGGCTTATGTGCAACATTGTCACTCTACTGAAGTGAGGTGCAAGAGAACAGTAGTGGAACTATCCTTGTCTCTGGATCTCTAGCTTCTGTGCTTCTCCTTTCTGCCTCAAACCACAAATACAGATATTGTAACTACATTTTCTGTTTTTTCTTTTTTACTTTTTTTTTTTTTTTCTGTGACACAGGGTCTCACTCTGTTGCCCAGGCTGGAGTGCAGTGGCACAATCTCGGCTCACTGCAATTTCCACTTCCCAGGCTCAGGTGATCCTCCCACTTCAGCCTCCCAAGTAGCTGGGACTACAGGCACTCACCACCACGCCCAGCTAATTTTTATATTTTTTGTAGGGATGAAGTTTCACTATGTGGCCCAAGTCTCAAACTCCTGGGCTCAAGTGATCCGCTCACCTCAGCCTCCCAAATTCCTGCAATTACAGGCATCAGCCACTGCGCCTGGCCAACTACATTTTCATATCCCCACACAACCATTATAGAGTGGGCTTTAAGCCCTATATTGAACATGCATTTTTTTTACTCATTTTCTTACTTTTTTAGTCTTGTTATATTTACAGAAGTGTTTTTCTCCTTGACTTTTCATAGTGCCCAAATAATCTCCTTGACAGTCAAAACCCCAGTGCTGCTTTTGGCTGTTAGTGCTGTAAAAATAGGAAATTAATACATCAGGTAAATTTTACACTCCTCCTTCCAGAGCAGATTGATGGAAATTGAATTTCACATTAATCAGACACAGCAATGTACATCTTCTATCCTGTAGAAATTTATGATTTTTACTCACTTGAATAAAATGTTACAGGGTTTTTTTGTTCACTATTTATACACTGATTTTTGGAGCTTTGTTCTTATCTGTGTTGCTATCTGATTTATTGTTATTTCTTCTAAAATTTTTATTTCAAGATTATTCAGTCTCAGATATTTGTTTTCATAAAAGTAAAACATATGTAAATATTTATTACCACCTATATTATACTTTTATTACAAAAACCATCAGTAAGTGAATTTCTAAGTATTTATTGAGTACCTATCAATGCATTAGATGGAAACAATTAAATATAATGAAATATGCTGTTAGCAGGGTTGCTTATTTTTAAAAGAAATATAGAATAGATTAGAAATATCAGAGTATATCTGTTGTGGTGAGGGTAAATATTTGGTGAAACTTTTACACACACACACACAAACACACACACACATATACTTGTATATTGAGTCACAATGTGACATTTTTTCTTACTGTAGGTTGCAGTCAAAAAAAGGTTTAAAAGTCATATGAACATTTAAGAACTGTAGAAATGGTCTCCTGACTCACTGAGTTAAGAACTTCATGATTTGCTTGATATGACCCCAAAGAGTCCATGAGGAGAGTTAAGCATTATGTATGTTTAACAGAAATGGATATGCAAACAGTATGATGGAGAACTTATATGAGTCACCTTTCCAAGATACAATCCAGTGTGTGTCTAAACAGTATTATATTTTGAACCTCAAAGCTGATCCCTGATACCACATATAAGTTCCACACTCACAGCTAACTTCTTCAGGATAATAACCATTCACTTATAGATAGATCTAAGACCTCTATGTTTGAATTCTCAACTGACTGCCACCAAATCTCCTAATGGAGATTCCCATTGGGAAGAAAATGTGGCTGGCAGTAACACCACATCCCAACCTCCCCTCAGTCATATTCCCTAACATTTATAAAGTTTCCAGGAATCAAAGTGAGCTCTTCCTTAGGAAGGTCTAGAAAATAAATGAGTTCCATGAGACCAGGGGCCTTGCCTTTGCCCTTCACACATCTAGTGCTTAGCAAGTACCTTCTTGGGGCAGACATGCATTCAGTTCAAGGGTTTGGTAAATGAGTCCTTCTCTTTAGCAGTCCTTTCCCTGACCAGTTCTTCTTGCGCAAGATCAATCCTCAGAGTTTTACTTTGATTTTTGTGAGCCTTTTACTTAAATTATTGACAATTTAACTTGTTAAGTGTTATAATTGTGTTGCTTTCTCTTTCTCCTAAACCTGTCTTTTTAAAATTTTCGTGCATAGCTGAACCTCTCTCTCCCTCATGCATTCATCTTTTTAAAGTCGTTACTTATGTACCTCTTCTTTTTGCTCTTTCCCCTCCAAAAGCTTTCAGAAACTATGGTAATCAAAAAAATGTAACATGCCCTTGTGACATGAGAGAACAGAACAGTTCCTCTTTCTTCTTGAAGGTAATCTGTTGAAGTGCTGACACCTTCTATGAGGAGATCCTTTGCACTGGGGAATTTATAAAGCAATTTCATTTAGCTTAATATAAAATGTTAAGCGAGAGCTAAGATGGAGCATTTCTAGAACCTTTTTGGACTTATGTTTTATTCATATTATCAATTAACAAACTGTAAATGGTTTATTTTAATGGAAGTGCTTTGTTGCTTAGAAAACAACAACTGGCCACTGAGTATAACCGGAAACAAGTTCTCCGACACTGCTTTACAGAATGGCAGCATTGGCATGGCGCCGAGCTCCTGAAGAGAGAGCTGGCTCTCACAAAAGAGGAAACTAGGAAGAAGATGGATGCACTGCTGAAGGCAGCATCACTGGGGAAACTCAGTGCCAGTGGGTCATCAGGCATCAGTCTACCCGAGGAGGCAACAGCCATGGTGGGTCCACCAGTAAGAAATGGACAGGTACGTTGTTTTTCCTGCTTAGTAAACACTTGCATTTGAGGTTTGTGCTTTTATAGCTGGTATGTCAGTCATTGTCAGATTGCCTCGTCTAGGCTATCGAAAGATTAGAGCTGCCTCAATGCACTACCTTTCAGGCAGTGTTTATTTCCGTGAATTGAATCTTCTTTTTATAATCATATATAAACTTTGGCATCATTGGAAGTTAGTAGGGATTTAATATTGAAAGGGCATTTAAAACAACTAAGTGAAATATTCGTTTAGGAACAGACAGGTAAGGCACTGTCTATAACTTGAACTCCTCTTTGTGATCATCAGACATTTCCTTTCTAAATGAGTTTGTGACTTACAAGAGGGGAAATTTAAAATTTTTCTTTTTCTAATCAGAAAAGTCATATGTACTAATTGTAGCAATTTGATAGAAAATCACAGAGAAAAACATCCTATAATTCTGTCATCTGTAGATAATCACTAATAACATGTTAAAGTATAGCCATCTAGTCTTTAAGCATATGCAAATTTATCTCAATATTTTATTTAGCTTTTAAGTTTTCTTTAGTCAGGCCATTGAGGAACTCTAGTCTGCCAAAATTCAGGAAAAGGAAGGCCATGTTTTTTTTCTTCTTAATACTAATACTTACTGTTTTTCTAAAAAAAAAAATTGCGTTTTCACAATATAACATGAGCATTTTCTGTCATTACATACACTTCTGCAATAGTAGTTCTCAACTGAGAGTATACCTCAGAATCACATCTACTAAAACAGAATTTTTGGTTGTGGGGCACCTCTTTTTTTTTAAGTTCCGCAAGTGGACGTAATATATATACCCTGTCTGAGGACTAGTATTCTGTGCCACCATTTTGTAATGGCTACATGATATTCTGTAATGAACCATAAGCTGGAATTTGTTTAGCTCCTCTATTACTGGAATTTAAGTTGTTTCCAGTTTTCCTCCATTGTAAACAATGCTTCAGTGAACATCCTAGTAGCTAAATCTGTACATATACATAATGCTTTACTTAGGATAATACCTAAAAATGGAATGCATGTTCTATTTTCATTTTATTATTGCTTCAACATTTGTATTTCTTTGATTACTAGTAAGGTTAAACATTTTTATATTGAATATACACTTGTGCACCACATAGCAATGTTTTGGCGAATGACTGACCACATGCACAGTGGTGGTCCCATAAGATTATAATGGAGCTGAAAAGTTCCTCTTGCTTAGTGACTTCTTGATATCTTGACCCTGTGTAGTTCTAGGCTAATATGTGTGTTTGTATCTTAGTTTTTAACAAAAATGTGTTTTAAAATTTTTTTAAAAAACAACCACTTTAAAAATAGAAAAAAAGCTTATGGAATAAGTATATAAAGAAGGAAAATATTTTTGTACAGCTGTGCAATGTTTGTGTTTTAAGCTGTTAATTTTTTTTTTTTTTTTCATTATACTTTAGGGTTTTAGGGTACATGTGCACAATGTGCAGGTTTGTTACATATGTATCCATGTGCCATGTTGATTTCCTGCACCCATTAATTCGTCATTTAGCATTAGGTGTATCTCCTAATGCTGTCCCTCCCCCCTCCCCCCACCCCACAACAGTCCCCGGAGCGTGATGTTCCCCTTCCTGTGTCCATGAGTTCTCATTGTTCAATTCCCACCTATGAGTGAGAACATGCGGTGTTTGGTTTTTTGTCCTTGCGATAGTTTACTGAGAATGATGTTTTCCAGTTTCATCCATGTCCCTACAAAGGACACGAACTCATCATTTTTTATGGCTGCATAGTATTCCATGGTGTATATGTGCCACATTTTCTTAATCCAGTCTATCGTTGTTGGACATTTGGGTTGGTTCCAACTCTTTGCTATTGTGAATAGTGCCGCAATAAACATACGTGTGCATGTGTCTTTATAGCAGCATGATTTATAGTCCTTTGGGTATATACCCAGTAATGGGATGGCTGGGTCAAATGGTATTTCTAGTTCGAGATCCCTGAGGAATCGCCACACTGACTTCCACAATGGTTGAACTAGTTTACAGTCCCACCAACAGTGTAAAAGTGTTCCTATTTCTCCACATCCTCTCCAGCACCTGTTGTTTCCTGATTTTTTAATGATGGCCATTCTAACTGGTGTGAGATGGTATCTCACTGTGGTTTTGATTTGCATTTCTCTGATGGCCAGTGATGATGAGCATTTCTTCATGTGTTTTTTGGCTGCATAAATGTCTTCTTTTGAGAAGTGTCTGTTCATGTCCTCTGCCCACTTTTTGATGGGGTTGTTTGTTTTTTTCTTGTAAATTTGTTTGAGTTCATTGTAGATTCTGGATATTAGCCCTTTGTCAGATGAGTAGGTTGCAAACATTTTCTCCCATTGTGTAGGTTGCCTGTTCACTCTGATGATAGTTTCTTTTGCTGTGCAGAAGCTCTTTAGTTTAATGAGATCCCATTTGTCGATTTTGGCTTTTGTTGCCATTGCTTTTGGTGTTTTAGACATGAAGTCCTTGCCCACGCCTATGTCCTGAATGGTATTGCCTAGGTTTTCTTGTAGGATTTTAATGGTTTTAGGTCTAACATATAAGTCTTTAATCCATCTTGAATTAATTTTTGTATAAGGTGTAAGGAAGGGATCCAGTTGCAGCTTTCTACATATGGCTAGCCAGTTTTCCCAGCACCATTTATTAAATAGGGAATCCTTTCCCCATTTCTTGTTTTTGTCAGGTTTGTCAAAGATCAGATAGTTGTAGCTATGCGGCATCATTTCTGAGGGCTCTGTTCTGTTCCATTGATCTATGTCTCTGTTGTGGTACCAGTACCATGCTGTTTTGGTTACTGTAGCCTTGTAGTAGAGTTTAAAGTCGGGTAGCGTGATGCCTCCAGCTTTGTTCTTTTGGCTTAGGATTGACTTGGCGATGCGGGCTCTTTTTTGGTTCCATATGAACTTTAAAGTAGTTTTTTCCAATTCTGTGAAGAAAGTCATTGGTAGCTTGATGGGGATGGCATTGAATCTATAAATTACCTTGGGCAGTATGGCCATTTTCACGATATTGATTCTTCCAACCCATGAGCATGGAATGTTCTTCCATTTGTTTGTATCCTCTTTTATTTCATTGAGCAGTGGTTTGTAGTTCTCCTTGAAGAGGTCCTTCACATCCCTGGTAAGTTGGATTCCTAGGTATTTTATTCTCTTTGAAGCAATTGTGAATGGGAGTTCACTCATGATTTGGCTCTCTGTTTGTCTGTTATTGGTGTACAAGAATGCTTGTGATTTTTGTACATTAATTTTGTATCCTGAGACTTTGCTGAAGTTGCTAATCAGCTTAAGGAGATTTTGGGCTGAGACAATGGGGTTTTCTAGATATACAATCATGTCATCTGCAAACAGGGACAATTTGACTTCCTCTTTTCCTAATTGAATACCCTTTATTTCCTTCTCCTGCCTGATTGCTCTGGCCAGAACTTCCAGCACTATGTTGAATAGTAGCGGTGAGAGAGGGCATCCCTGTCTTGTGCCAGTTTTCAGAGGGAATGCTTCCAGTTTTTGCCCATTCAGTATGATATTGGCTGTGGGTTTGTTGTAGATAGCTCTTATTATTTTGAGATACGTCCCATCAATACCTAATTTATTGAGAGTTTTTAGCATGAAGGGTTGTTGAATTTTGTCAAAGGCCTTTTCTGCATCTATTGAGATAATCATGTGGTTTTTGTCTTTGGTTCTGTTTATATGCTGGATTACATTTATTGATTTGCGTATGTTGAACCAGCCTTGCATCCCAGGGATGAAGCCCACTTGATCATGGTGGATAAGCTTTTTGATGTGCTGCTGGATTCGGTTTGCCAGTATTTTATTGAGGATTTTTGCATCAATGTTCATCAAGGATATTGGTCTGAAATTCTCTTTTTTGGTTATGTCTCTGCCAGGTTTTGGTATCAGGACGATGCTGGCTTCGTAAAATGTGTTAGGGAGGATTCCCTCTTTTTCTATCGATTATAATAGTTTCAGAAGGAATGGTACCAGTTCCTCCTTGTACCTCTGGTAGAATTCAGCTGTGAATCCATCAGGTCCTGGACTCTTTTTGGTTGGTAAGCTATTGATTATTGCCACAATTTCAGAACCTGTTATTGGTCTATTCAGAGATTCAACTTCTTCCTGGTTTAGTCTTGGGAGGGTGTATTTGTCGAGGAATTTATCCATTTCTTCTAGATTTTCTAGTTTATTTGCATAGAGGTGTTTGTAGTATTCTCTGATGGTAGATTGTATTTCTGTGGGATCGGTGGTGATATCCCCTTTTTCGTTTTTTATTGCATCTATTTGATTATTCTCTCTTTTCTTCTTTATTAGTCTTGCTAGCGGTCCATCAATTTTGTTGATCTTTTCAAAAAACCAGCTCCTAGATTCATTAATTTTTTGAAGGGTTTTTTGTGTCTCTATTTCCTTCAGTTCTGCTCTGATTTTAGTTATTTCTAGCCTTCTGCTAGCTTTTGAATGTGTTTGCTCTTGCTTTTCTAGTTCTTTTAATTGTGATGTTAGGGTGTCAATTTTGGATCTTTCCTGCTTTCTCTTGTGGGCATTTAGTGCTATAAATTTCCCTCTACACACTGCTTTGAACGTGTCCCAGAGATTCTGGTATGTTGTGTCTTTTTCTCGTTGGTTTCAAAGAACATCTTTATTTCTGCCTTCATTTCATTATGTACCCAATAGTCATTCAGGAGCAGGTTGTTCAGTTTCCATGTAGTTGAGCGGTTTTGAGTGAGTTTCTTAATCCTGAGTTCTAGTTTGATTGCACTGTGGTCTGAGAGACAGTTTGTTATAATCTCTGTTCTTTTACATTTGCTGAGAAGAGCTTTACTTCCAACTATGTGGTCAATTTTGGAATAGGTGTGGTGTGGTGCTGAAAAAAATGTATATTCTGTTGATTTGGGGTGGAGAGTTCTGTAGATGTCTATTAGGTCCACTTTATGTAGAGCTGAGTTCAATTCCTGGATATCCTTGTTAACTTTCTGTCTCGTTGATCTGTCTAATGCTGACAGTGGGGTGTTAAAATCTCCCATTATTATTGTGTGGGAGTTTAAGTCCCTTTGTAGGTCACTGAGGACTTGCTTTATGAATCTGGGTGCTCCTGTGTTGGGTGCATATATATTTAGGATAGTTAGCTCTTCTTGTTGAATTGATCCCTTTACCATTATGTAATGGCCTTCTTTGTCTCTTTTGATCTTTGTTGGTTTAAAGTCTATTTTATCAGAGACTAGGATTGCAACCCCTGCCTTTTTTTGTTTTCCAGTTGCTTGATAGATCTTCCTCCATCCCTTTATTTTGAGTCTATGTGTGTCTCTGCACGTGAGATGGGTTTCCTGAATACAGCACACTGATGGGTCCTGACTCCTTATCCAGTTTGCCAGTCTGTGTCTTTTGATTGGAGCATTTAGCCCATTTACATTTAACGTGAATATTGTTACGTGTGAATCTGATCCTGTCATGATGTTAGTTGGTTATTTTGCTTGTTAGTTGCTATAGTTTCTTCCTAGCCTCGATGGTCTTTACAATTTGGCATGTTTTTGCAGGGGCTGGTACCGGTTGTTCCTTTCCATGTTTAGTGCTTCTTTCAGGAGCTCTTTTAGGGCAGGCCTGGTGGTGACAAAATCACTCAGCGTTTGCTTGTCTGTAAAGTATTTTATTTCTCCTTCACTTATGAAGCTTAGTTTGGCGGGATAGGAAATTCTGGGTTGAAAATTCTTTTCTTTAAGAATGTTGAATATCGGCCCCCACTCTCTTCTGGCTTGTAGAGTTTCTGCTGAGAGATCAGCTGTTAGTCTGATGGGCTTCCCTTTGTGGGTAACCCGACCTTTCTCTCTGGCTGCCCTTAACATTTTTTCCTTCATTTCAACTTTGGTGAATCTGACAATTCTGTGTCTTGGAGTTGCCCTTCTCGAGCAGTATCTTTGTGGCGTTCTCTGTATTTCCTGAATCTGAATGCTGGCCTGCCTTGCTAGATTGGGGAAGTTCTCCTGGATAATATCTTGCAGAGTGTTTTCCAACTTGGTTCCATTCTCCCCATTATTTTCAGGTACACCAATCAGACGTAGGTTTGGTCTTTTCACATAGTCCCAAATTTCTTGGAGGCTTTGTTCATTTCTTTTTATTCTTTTTTCTCTAAACTTCCCTTCTCTCTTCATTTCATTCATTTCATCTTCTATCAGCGATACCCTTTCTTCCAGTTGATCGCATCTGCTACTGAGGCTTCTGCATTCTTCGCGTAGTTCTCGAAACTTGGCTTTCAGCTCCATCATCTCCTTTAAGCCCTTCTCTCCATTGGTTATTCTAGTTATCCATTCTTCTAATTTTTTTTCAAAGTTTTTAACTTCTTTGCTATTGTTTTGAATTTCCTCTCGTAGCTCAGAGTAGTTTGATCGTCTGAAGCCTTCTTCTCTCAACTCATCAAAGTCATCCTCCATCCAGCTTTGTTCCGTTGCTGGTGAGGAACTGCGTTCCTTTGGAGGAGGAGAGGTGCTCTGTTTTTTAGAGTTTCCAGTTTTTTTGGTCTGTTTTTTCCCCATCTTTGTGGTTTTGTCTACTTTTTGTCTTCGATGATGGTGATGTACAGATGGGTTTTTGGTGTGGATGTCCTTTCTGTTTGTTAATTTTCCTTCTACCAGACAAGACCCTCAGCTGCAGGTCTGTTGGAGTTTACTAGAGGTCCACTCCAGACCCTGTTTGGCTGGGTGTCAGCACCGGTGGCTGCAGAACGGCGGATTTTCGTGAGACCACAAATTCAGCTGTCTGATAGTTCCTCTGAAAGTTTTGTCTCAGAGGAGTACCCGGTTGAATGAGGTGTCAGTCTGTCCCACTGGGGGGGTGCCTCCCAGTTAGGCTGCTCAGGGGTGAGGGACCCACTTTAGGAGGCAGTCTGTCCGTTCTCAGATCACCAGCTGCGTGCTGGGAGAACCACTACTCTCTTCAAAGCTGTCAGTCAGACAGGGACATTTAAGGCTGTGGAGGTTCTCGCTGACTTTTTGGTTGTCTGTGCCCTGCCCCCAGAGGTGGAGCCTACAGAGGCAGGCAGGCCTCCTTGAGCTGTGGTGGGCTCCACCCAGTTCGAGCTTCCTGGCTGCTTTGTTTACCTAAGCAAGCCTGGGCAATGGCGGGCGCCCCTCCCCCAGCCTCGTTGCCGCCTTGCAGGGTGATCTCAGACTGCTGTGCTAGCAATCAGCAAGACTCTGTGGGCATAGGACCCTCCGAGCCAGGTGCGGGACACAATCTCCTAGTGTGCCGTTTTCCAGGCCCGTTGGAAAAGCGCAGTATTAGGACGGGACTGACCCGATATTCCAGGTGCCGTCTGTTTCCCCTTTCTTTGACTAGGAAAGGGAACTCCCTGACCCCTTGTGCTTCCCGAGTGAGGCAATGCCTCGCCCTGCTTCGGCTCGCGCACAGTGCGCTTCACCGACTGTCCTGAACCCACTGTTAGGCACTCCCTAGTGAGATGAAACCGGTACCTCAAGCAGAAATGCAGAAATCACCCGTCTTCTGTGTCGCTGGGGCTGGGAGCTGGAGACCGGAGCTGTTCCTATTCGGCCATCTTGGCTCCACCCCGTAATCCCAGCTACTAAGCTGTTACTTTATAAAAGAGTCAAAAAGTTAATAATTTAAAAGTTTATAAAATAGAAAGTTACAGTAAGCTAGGGTTAATTCATCACTGAAGAAAAAAATTCTAATAAATTTAGTGTAGCCTAAGTATACAATGTCTGTGAAGTCTGCACTAGTGTATAATAATGTCCTAGGCCTTCACATTCATTCATCCAGAGCAACTTCCAGTCCTGCAAGTGCCAATCAGGGTAAGTGCCCCCATACAGATGTACCATTTTTTATCTTGTATACTGTTTTTACTGTACCTTTTCTATGTTTAGATATGCAAATACTTCCCATGTGTTACAGTTGCCTACAGTATTCCGTACAGTAACATCCTGCCCTGGTTTGTAGACTAGGGGCAATTGGCTATACCATATAGCCTAGATGTGCAGTAGACTATACCATCCTTGTTTGTATAAGTACACTGTACAGTGCTTACACAACAAAATCACCTATTTCTCAGAACAAATCCCCATTATTCAGCAATGCATGACTGTATATATATCTATATATGGATGTAGAAAGATACAGATATATAGTGACTTGTCTCTTCATGCCCTTTGTCCATTTTTCTATTTGATATCTTTCTCTTATTTATAAGAGTTCTTTATATTTTAAGACTATTGATGCTTTTATTATTATATATTGCAAACATTTTTTCCATTTTGTCATTTATCTTTTTGGTTTAGTTATGGTGTTTGGTACTATACACAGTTGTTAAGTTTTTATAAAGTCAATCCTGTCGGCTTCTTCTTTTATCACTGCTCTTGTCATGTTTAGAAAACCTTGTGGAGAAGATCTTCTACCCCCTCACCTCCACCCTCCACATAATGCTGTTAAGTACTTAATTCAGACATGTGAAATTAAATTGTGCACTGGAGGGTCCCCAGCCTTGCTTTTTACCCTAATTATTGCTAGCAAGTAGGCTGGTTTTAATTTAAGCTTATTCTCTCAGAAAGGGGGGATCAGGAAGATGCTTGTTGGGACTTATGTATAACATTTTGGTCCCTTCCCCTGGGCAATGTATTTACCTTTATGGCAGATAATTTTGTCTCCATTGAGACCCAAGACAGACTTCTATCTTAAGAAACAGCTGTATGGAACCTTTTACCTTACAAAGTGCCACTGTTCTTAAATGAAAAAAAAAAGTCAGCAGAAAGTATTTTTTACCTGTGCAAAACAGAAAAATTACTATATATATATATACACACACACATATATATACATATATATACACATATATGTGTGTATATATATATATGTGTGTGTGTATATATATATATATTTAGACTCAAGGTAACAAAAGCCTCCAAATCTCTGAAATCAAGAACAAAAGACTTTATCAAAAAAGGATAGTATTGTTAAAAATGGAGCAAATGATAATAGAGGGCTACAATAGACCCTGTAGAGACTAAGTAAACTAATCTTTTTCCAGAGTGTACAGCAAAACATGAACAAGTGAAAATATAAAATCTTTAGTTAGATGCTCATTAATTATACAGTCATAGAAACTCATGTACTAAGAACACACAAACTGTACCTTGAATTTTTCCAAAATTATCAGTTAGCTAATAGGTGATTTTCTCTAATTAAGTCAGACCATTCACTCCTGCTCTATTAAGTACAATCTGTACCACTAAGCGTTTCCTTCATGTTCTTTATTTTCAAGTTAAAAAGTTACCATGATCCAAAAGAAATCCTGTCGCTTTACTCAGGGCTTTGACACAGTCTTGCTAGGTTAATAAGGTGTCATTACTACCAAGTTTAAAAGAACCTAAAACATATACCCTGCTTGATGCTAAATTGCTTAAGCAGGTGTTCTCATGAATAAGTGTTCACTGACATTACTGAAATAAAAGGTTACTTTTAAAAGTGTTTAACATGTCAGAGTTTCCATATATCACATCTTTCATTTCAGTTGAGTCTATGGAAAGCATTTCTATAATCGTGAAAAATATTTTTCACGCCCTAAGGATGGCGTCCTGTTAGAACAAGAAGCTTCTAATATTTAGATAGCTCATAGCATTTTTCTCTTTAAGCCACTGCAGATGGCAGAATCAAAAACTTAGACCTTAGAACATGGAATCAAACCATTCTAGAAGAGACATTTTAATAAGACATTATTTTGGCCAAGATAGCTGTTTCTGAATAAAAATTCTTGTTTCCTTCCCCTCTGTATAGAACTTGTAATTGATTATGGTACCTCAGTCTATTAAATGGGATTTATGTAATAAAGCTTTGAAAACTAGTGATATGCTAATACAAAATATTATTAGGTAACATTATTCTTATGTAATGCAGATATTTGCCCAATGATCGTGACCTTCCAAATATTTCCCACCCATAGATAGTTCAGGAATAGCTGGAGACGGTTAGCTAGGCTTTAATGGGACCTTGATGCTGAAATAAATAAATATCCTATACTATGGGATATGATTAATTTACTAGTGTCAGGAGAGGCATTGAAAGAACAGAGATATATTATTCATTTGTAAAGATATTCTTTGGCTTTCAAACATTCTTGAGAAAGAATATATCCTTTGCCACAATATCTTCAAATTTCCACTAAAATTCAGAGTCAATTTATGCATATTAAATTCCTGTTTTTTATATATATATATAACTGGAGTAACCTTGCCTAATTCACAAATGAACTGTCCAAATTAGAAATTTATAAGACAACATTTTTGCTATTGCGAATGTCCTGGCCCGTGGCAATGGTTCATACAGCTGTAGCCACTCTCCCAGTTTTCTTTTCTTTGAGCCAGAGTCTCGCTGTGTTGCCCAGGCTGGAGTGCAGTAGCACGATCTCGGCCCACTGCAACCTCCGCTTCCCGGGTTCAAGTGATTCTCCTGCTTCAGCCTCCCGAGTAGCTGGGATTACAGGTGCGTACCACCATGCCCGGCCAACTTTTGTACCTTTAGTAGAGACAGGGTTTCACCATGTTGGCCAGGCTGGTCTCAATCTCCTGACCTCAAGTGATCTGCCCACCTCGGCCTCCCAACGTGCTGGGATTACAGGCGTGAGCCACCACAGCCGGCCACTCTCCCAGTTTTCATGGTGAGCAGCAATGCATGTTTTAAGAGTGGTGGCTTCTGAGGTAGCCAGGCCAGGAGCACAGACCACCTTTACCTGCAATACATGGCAGTTGTGCCATTAAACAAAACAATACTGACCTCATGAATGTTGGATTTCATCAGCACAGTCCTTTAAATAGTTGAGCTATAACATGTTTCTCTCTCTCAGGAGACTGCTGTGCCCCCTTTGTGGGAAAAGCCTCCCTTGGGAAGCAGTGGTTGTATGCTCAGTCCTCCCCTAGGAAGAACAACAACAGGCAACTTGCAGGGTTCCCTTCAGAATGTCTCTTTGAGTGCACCTGGCAATAAGCAGCACAAGACCCTGGGTGCTGAACCCTCTCAACAGCCTGGCAGCAATGAGACACTCGGAACTACCAGCCAGAAAGCAGAACCACTTTGCTTGGGTCATTTCCACAGCCGCCATGTCTTCCAGCAACAGCTGATTGAGAAGCAAAAGAAGAAACTTCAGGAACAGCAGAAAACAATTATCGAGCTGAAGAAAAACCAGCGGCTGGCAGAGGCTCAGTGGGCAGCAGAGCGTGCCTCAGCAGTCACAGACGCACAGAGCCACCTGCTGTCAAAGCCCAGAGAAGAGGAACCAAGAACTTGCCAGATGCTTGTGAAGTATATCTGTTCTATCAGAACTCTCTGGACTCATTTTAAGGGGTTTTTCACTTTGGGATCCTGAGCTTCTTTGCCCTGCTTCTGAGCTCCATGATCTTTCCTTTTCCTTGATTTTGCGCTCTCAAAGCAAAGAAGCCTATGTTATGACTAGCATATGACAGGCATAGATAGTCAAGGATGCCTGTAAGGATCCAGTTATACAGTTAGCATTTGGGTCATGGCTGCCTTTGAGGATCTCTGTTACTATGCCAGTTAAAGAGAAAAATGCTATCTTGCTCTATTTCTGGGTTTCTAGCTATGTTAAGTGCTGAGAAGCCAAGTCAGACAACATCAGGTCCACATGGAACAGCCCCTGGGCTGGCTTATTTCCTAGCTTAAATTTGTAGTTGTTAGGGATAAAACAAAACATCTTTGAGCCTCAAATAAAAGCCCAAGTTTCTCAAAAGCCATGTAAGATGGTTTCATATGTGCTTGAGACATACTCATTGTATGTGGTAAATGGTAGGATAAGATGTGGTGACACCTATGGATTTGAAGCATTAGGATGGGAGTTAGAGTACCTGACTCACTGTGTAGACTCATGCCGATCACACAACCTTTCCATACCTCATTACACACATTTATGGAGTGGATATAATATGTAGTTATCTCAGAGAGTAGGGATTCATTAAGGTCTGTAAAAGGCTTTGAGCATCTCAGGTCAAAGGACTTTGAAGGAAACTGGTTAGTAGTCTAAATTCTTTTCCTTTATTTTTTCCCTAGTTCACCTGTTGCTTCCCCTGGGACTGAAGGCAGAAGTGACTCCCGAAATTCTGTTTCTGGACTCAAAAGGAAACCAAAGCAATTGATGACACCGCATCCCATACTAAAAGGCAGGGCTGTCTCGGTGGTGGCCTTGGTGGTTGTTACCTTCTCTCCTAGAGTAGAATGTGTACACTGGTACTGAATTCTGGCAACTCTTGAGGTTTTGAGACTTGGCAGAACCTGACATCAAAAATCTCAGAACGGTAGACATGTGAGGAGTGGAGTACACCAGAGAGCCCCACTACTTTTTTCCTGCCCCTTTTGCCAACCTTTTTGGCATTCTCAGCCAACACACACACAAAAAAACATAGCTGAAAGGTGTATCATTTTTCTGTAATTTGAGATTTGGATTGTGAAAAAAAAAGGGATAATTACACAAATGAGAAAACTCTGAGTAACTGCCAAGGACAAACACTGATAAAGGTCACCTGTCATCGTACTTTGTTAATGTTCAAATTTGATCAGTTTACAGTAATCCAAGATAAGTTATATCATTTTATAATGTTATAACTTGATAGGATTTTAGTAATAAAACCTACAAACCAGATATCTTAATTTGCTAACATTTTTGATGTACCTAGAGACACTTATTTATTTATTTGGTACAGGCAGGGTCTTCCTGTGTTGTCCAGGCTGGTCTCAAACTCCTGGCCTCAAGCAGTCCTCCCACCTCAACCTCCCTAAGTGTTGGGATTATAGGCATGAACCACTGCATCTGGCCAGAAACCCTTATTTAAACTAAACTATACGAATAGAAGCATTCTTCAGAACCCACCTAGTGAATCTGCTAATTGTTTTTACTATATGCTTAGTCCTTCACTGTACATATGTTTGCATGTGGTGGTCGGCACTTTGACAATTATATTGTGGTTTGTAAATTTGATTTTTTACCTGTGACAAGATTGCTGGTTTAACAAGTAATTACAAATGAAAGATGCTGTGCCTGTAGTCAATTCCTATTAATGAAGAAATTGGCAGTCTTTGCATTAACTATCTGCCAGGACAGCAATTTATGCTGTCTTTGCCTATCATTAAGCTTGGTCAGGAAATGCCCGGTTAAGTGTGATTATTTTTTTAAAATTATTGTTTGGTCAAGCAGTTACCTATTTCAGAAGCCCAGTCTACTTTCAAGTAGTCTTTTAATGATTAGATCTAGAAAAGATGGGCAAAGGGCATATTACCAGAGACTCTGCTTCTTAGGGGTCCCTTACTTTAATCCCCTAATCTATTTCTGCCTTCTTAGAGACAATTTCACTCTCGCCATCTGTGGCACTGCCATTCTTTTTCAGCACAGCAGACACTTAATATCTGTAAGAAATAGCCTGGTGAGTTTTTTGTTTATTAATTCTTAAAACTTGGACTTAAATTCTTTCCTCTAAAATATGGCACAAGGAACTGAAAGTAACTATTGGCTGACTTAGGTAAGCAGAACTTGATACTCCTCCCATCCATGCCCCCCTTCCTATGAAAGCCCCAACTGATTATAGAGTCATATTATCAGGCCATCTTGCACATTTGTTTCTTTTGGATCGATATTTATTAGACTGTCAAGAACAGGAGTCTGACACTCAAATTCGTTCAGATGCCAGTTCTCCAAATGCCTGGTACAATTCCATTTCCTGCCCATCTGTATATCCAGGCCTTAAAACTAGATTCAAATATATTCATCGTGACCCCAAACTTTAGTTTGTTTGTTGTTGTTCTTATATATACAGATATATATACAGTGACTTAAGAAAAATTAACAGATTCAATAGGATTTGAGGAACAATTCTACTCTCAAAGTACTTGTTAGATATAATTAAAGTTTTCTGCATTCATCAAACATATAATCAAATTAGAATTCTGGTTTCTGAGTTTCATATACTAAAAGTCTATCATCAAGGCACATTATAAATCAGTAAACAATTATTTTAATAAAAATGTAAACAAAATAATTAATTTATAAATTGTTCCTCATTGCTGAGGATGGGATAGTAGGTCTTTAACCTGTAGCATATATAAGTTCTATTTATCTCTATATATTTTCTGAGATTGTGAACATTCAACTTACAAGAAAACCCTAATAATAACACTAAATTTTACTATGAAATGGAGATATTTCTCTTGCAGTGTTCCTCATATTTTTTCAATATAAAAGATATTAGAACTCTGTTACTATTTTCTAGCTATGGAAGAGAGAGCAATTCAACGAGCTGAACGTAGGCGGATCTTGGCAGAGAAGAAGAAAAAACAACAAGAAGAAAAATTGGTAATAGATTCAAAATGCAAACTGAGTCAAAAAAAGGATTTGTCTAGGTCTTTCTTAAAAAATGAAACCTTGCTTTTTCAGAACTCTTGAGACAATAGAGTTACATCAACTTTGGAAATGGTTTTTTGGCCTACTGGCCTGAATTCTGTGACAGTTTTAGGAAAATAAGGGGGACAGAAACATCAACATCATTAACACAGCAGGAAGAAAATGTTATAAAAGTTGATGAGAGCCAGCACATTAGAAGATTTACACATAACCAAGATTAGTGTATTATAGGTAGATGTCTGACCTACTGAATTTGCAAAGGGGGATAGTTCTTATTTTCCAAAGTTTTGACCTAGACTATCTGAAGTAAATTTTGTAACTACCAAGAAAAAATAAACATTTCCAACAATTGGGGGTTTTCTGGTGAAATGAAAGAAAACCTTTTTCCCCCTAAACTGTTTCTAACTTGGAGTTAGTTTTTCACAGATGACAGTAAGAACTAAAAAGTAATCATTTTTTAATGAAAAATTGGTGATCTTATTTATGATCAGTCTTACCTTCTCAAGTAGAAAAAGATTCTTCTGTAGAAACTTTTAAGTTACATAACTGATGACAGGTTGATTGACTTTTCTACTTTTATCACAAAGTGCAGACTTCTTCTAGAGATAGGACAGGCACTTTGGTAGACACTTGACTATCCTAAACATAAAAGATCACATTTCTGTTCAAATTGAGGGTTCTGATTTTTCTGCGTTCTAATCTCAATCAGGCCCAGTTAAAGGCCCAAGAGGAGGAACGTCAGAAAAGGGAGGCAGAAGAAAAGGAGGCACAGCTTGAAAGAAAACGAGAAGAGAAGAGACTGAAGAAAATGGTTAGTATTGTCTATTTGGTCAGTCCCTGTATCTTGAGGCTTGCTGTGTGTGATACTGTGGCCCTGTGCACCTTCTTTAACCCAGAACTTCTATCTGGAATACTCTTCTCTCACCCTCACTTCTTTTCTCTATCTTATTTTGTGAAAAGCTACTCATTCTTCAGATCTCAGCTAAAACAGAACTTTGTCCAGATTAGCCTTTCCTGCCCTGCCCACCCTCCTCTCCACTCAGAATTAGGTTGGGTACCCCTTTGTGGACTCTCATCAAGTATCTTCCCTTCAGAACATTATTGACACTTATCATTGTGCATTTGTTTTATGGCTGTTTTATTCATTTCTACATCCCCAACTAAACTGTAATCTCTGTAAGAGTTAAGGGAACAGTCTGGTGTTGTTCACTATTGTATTGGCACCCAGCAGATTTGTGTTTAATGAGTGAATAAATGAATGAACAAATGGAAGAAGAAGTGATAATACACACAGAAGAAATAAGAGAAAAAGCTCTTACTCTAAGGTTATTAAATTCTGCTTGGGAAGATAAGGCCTAAAAATACAAACCTGTCAGAGACACTGTTGTAGAGTATTTGCCATCATGCGCTACATAGACCAAAAGAGATCAGGGGGCCAGATGTGGTGGCTCACACCTGTAATCCCAGCACTTTTGGGAGGCTGAGGTGGGAGGATTGCTTGAGCCCAGGAGTTTGAGACTAGCCTGGGCAAGATGGTAAGACCCTGTCTCAACCAAAAAAATTTTAATCCTCTGGGCGCAGTGACACCTGCCTATAATCACCAGCTACTTGGGAGGCTAAGGCAGGAGTAATCCTTGAGCCCAGGAGTTCGAGGCAGCAGTGAGCTGTCATTGTGCCACTGAACTCCAACCTGGGCAGCAAAGTAAGACCATCTCTAAGAAAAAAAGAGAGAGAGAGAGATCAAGAAAGTCATATAAGGTATGTTTCATGAAGAATTTGGAGAAATTAGAGGCATTTTCATGAAAAGGAAATTTGAATAGAGAATTGTATTAGTCAGGATTCTCCAGAAAAAGAGAACCAGCAGGACATATAGACAGAGGGAGACTTATTTTGAGAAACTGGCTCACACAATTATGGAAGCTGAGAAGTCTCATGATCTGCCATCTGCCATCTGGAGACCCAAGAAACCCAGTGGTGTAATTCCAGTTCAAGTCTGAAGGCTCAGAATCAGGGGAGTTGATGGCATAAATCTCAGTCAAAGAGCAAGAGAATACCAATATCCCAGCTCCAGATGGGAGGCAGGAAGCAAAATGGGGCAAATTCTTCCTTCCTCCTCCTTTTTGAAAGTTCTATTCAGGCTCTCAGCAGATTGGATAATGCCCACCAACATTAGTGAGGGCAATCTACTTTACTAAGGCCACCAACTCAAATGCTAATCTTATCGAGAGACATCCTTAAGGACACATCCAAAAATAATGTTTAATCTAGCACCCCTTGGTATAGTCAAGTTGACACATAAAATTAGCCATCACAAGTCCACCCCTTGTCAACACGGCACCCATGCATATCTCCTTAAACCATAGTTAATCTGCAAATAAAGACAATAGCATGATCATAATTCCACCTAACATGATACAACTATCCAGCATACAACTAAAAACATACTAAACCATTCCTTAGAAGAGGAAGTAAAGTCCTTGTGTGATATTTACTCTTCTCCATGATATCCCATAACTTAAATACTTAAATAACTTAAATAGCATAAATGATATAATATTAGCAACTTAAATACTATGATAGAAAGTTACATTATAAAAGAATAAGAGGAAAGAAAATGCACAAATGTATTCATAGCAAAATGAGAAAATACTCATGACACTTACAGTTTTTGTTTCTACAACTGGTTACATGGTCATAACTGGTATTTATAAATACCTTCTTCCACTACCCCTCCATATTCCCCTTGCCTTCAGCAAGCACCTCAGCTGCTTGTGATTCCCTACCCAACAGGTGACCCAAACCTTCATTCCTAAAGTCACAGCAACATTCATAGTCCTGCCTGGATTAGGTTGTAGTTTTTCATTTACTCTAATTACAGGACAATGTTAATACTAAGAGACACCCTAACAAATCTCCTGTATTCCAAATGTATTCTTCCTTACCTTCATGTAGAGTAGTAGTTCAGTTTCCCCTTGGCAGGAAGGATCAGTCACCCCAAGCTAGCCCCATAACTCCCTTCTTTGCCTGTTGATTCAGTGACACAAGGAGCCCAAAGTGGCCAGGTAGCAGTCAACTTGCAGTTAAGTGGAATCATTATGTCTCTTGGTAAAAGCATTCTTCCCTCTGGAACTAAGACCTCTAGGCTAGTAAAGCATAAAGTCGTGGGAACAGTAAGCCAGAATTTTGCTAGTGGTATTACTAGGGGTAATAGTGTACCATTCTCATTTGCATCCCTTGATTCCTGGGCCCTTGAATCCTGGCTATCAGCAAAACCATGCCATGTATTGGATACTGATTAAGAGCATGTACGGACTTCTGAAGAACCTTCCCCAGCCATGCAAGGTATTGCCACCTAGCTGGTGCTATAACTAAGTCTTCAAAGGGCTATTCCATTGTTCGATCAATCCACCTGGTTCTGGATGGTAGGGAACATAGTAAGGCCAGTGAATTCCATGAGCATGGGCCCATTGCTATACTTCTTTGCTGTGAAATGAGTTCTTTGGTCAGAAGCAATGGTGTGTGGAATACTATGACAGTAGATAAAGTGCATCTGTAAGTCCACAGATGGTAGTTTTAGTAGAATCATTGCATGCAGGGAAAGCAAATCCATATCTAGATAGAGTGTCTGTTCCAGTAAAAACAAACTATTATCCCTTCCTTAATGGAAGCAGCTCACTGTAATTAACCTGCCACCGGGTAGCTTCCTGACCACCCTGGGGAATGGTGCCACATCAGGGACTCATTGTTAGTCTCTGCTGCTGGCAGATTGGGTACTCGGCAGTGCCTTTAGCCAGGTCAGCTGGTGAGTGGAAGTCCATGTTCCTGAGCCCATGGAAGTCCATGTTCCTGAGCCCATGCATAACCTCTATTTCTGCCACCATGGCCATTTTGTTTATGAGCCCATTGGGCTATCTCAGGGGGTCAGGATCATCAGTATCACAGTCTTCCACCTCCACAGTTTGTTCCACTGAAAGGTCTTCAAGGGCAATAACACCGGTGGAGCTGTCATCTCCTATGATAGCGATGCTTTCTTCTTGAATACCTCTTGAAGGACCTGCCTGAGGCTGTTTTATAGTTAACTTTTTTTTTTTTTTTTTTTTTTTTTGAGGCAGAGTTTCACTCTTGTTGCCCAGGCTGGTGTGCAGTGGTGCGATCTCAGCTCACTGCAACCTCCGCCTCCCGAGTTCAAGTGATTCTTCTTCCTCAGCCTCCCGAGTAGCTGGGATTACAGTCATGCACCACCACGCCTGGCTAATTTTTGTATTTTTAGTAGAGACGGGGTTTCTCTATGTGGGTCAGGCTGGTCTCGAACTCCTGACGTCAGGTGATCCGCCTGCCTCGGCCTCTCAAAGTGCTGGGATTATAGGCATGAGCTACCACACCCAGCCAACTTTTTTTTTAATAAGGAGTACAATCTAAAATAATGATAAAAAGTATAGTGTCGTTCTCAAGTATTATGTACTTCACATAATTGTATATGCTATACTTTTTTTTTTTTTTTTTTTTTTGAGACGAAGTCTTTCTCTGTCCCCCAGGCTGGAGTGCAGTGGCGCGATCTCGGCCCATTGCAAGCTCCGCCTCCTGGGTTCACGCCATTCTCCTGCCTCAGCCTCCCGAGTAGCTGGGACTACAGGCACCCGCCAACACGCCTGGCTAATTTTTTGTATTTTTAGTAGAGATGGGGTTTCACCGTGTTAGCCAGGATGGTCTCGATCTCCTGACCTCGTGATCCGCCCGCCTCGGCCTCCCAAAGTGCTGGGATTACAGGCTTGAGCCACCGCGCCCGGCCACTTTTATATGACTGGCAGCACAGTAAGTTTGTTTATACTAGCTTTACCACAACTGCTTGAGTAGTGTGTGGCACTATGAATTAGAACAGCCATAGTATCACTGGGCAATAGGAATTTTTCAGCTCCATTATAACCTTATAGGGCCACCTTGATACATTCAGTTTTTCATTGACCCAAATATCATTATGTAGCATATGACTGTATGTTTATTTTATACTTTGGGTTATTAAAAACACTATGTTATTTATTTTGTTGCTCAAATTGTTTCAGCTTTGGCCACTGGGAGCTCTTCAAGGTTGGCTCCTATTGTCCCTTTGACATGCCCCCGTTATTTTGTGTTTTTTGGGCACTTTACTTTCTGATGGTATTCATCTTTTATTTTTTCATTGCCCTGCCCTCATGAATAAGCCATTTCTCTGAGGGTTCTTAGTTATAAATGGTATTTGGAAAGCAAGATCTAAGTACTGAGGGTCTAATTGCTACTGGGGTGTCACTAATTCTAGGACCTTGGCAGTTGGAGGTAGGTAATATATGTATGCTATGCTATGTATACATACCTATCTGTAATCATTCTGTATCTATCCATCTCTGTGTGTATATGTACATATATGTATGTGTAACTCTACCTAAATATGAGTTCATAATGATGTTTCTGGCTCTAATCCAGCACTAGAGGGTTTATCCTATGCTTCCCTTCTTGCTTATTTGTAAATGCCCTCTGACAGCATGAAACCTGGCTCCCACAATTCATCTATTTACTTATTTGTTCAACCCCAGGATAGATGTAAAGCAGTTTCAGAACTGATTACCCAAACCCCAACGAGAAAAAAATTACCAAATACAGTACAGTGTTTATGTACAGTTCCATTTATCTTTAACCTTATGGTTTCCAATTAAAATCCAGGATACATGTGCAGAACATGCAGGTTTGTTACATAGTTATACATGTGCCATGGTGGTTTGCTGCACCTATCAACCCCCTATCAACCCATCATCTAGGTTTTAAGCCCGGCATGCATTAGGTATTTGTCCTAATGCTCTCTCTCCCCTTGCTCCCCATCCCCCGACAGGCCCCAGTGTGTGTTGTTCCTCTCCCTGTGTCCATGTGTTCTCATTGTTCAACTCCCACTTATGAGTGAGAACATGCAGTTTTTGGTTTTCTGTTCCTGTATTAGTTTGCCGAGGATGATGGCTTCCAGCTTCATCCATGTCCCTGCAAAGGACATAATCTCATTCTTTCTTATGGCTGCATAGCATTCCATGGTGTATATGTACCACATTTTCTTTATCCAGTCTATCATTGACGGTTATTTGTTTTGGTTCCAAGTCTTTGCTATTGTAAATAGTGCTGCAATAAATATATATGTACATGAGTCTTTAGCTGGAGGCATCATCCTACCCGACTTCAAACTATACTACAAGGCTACAGTAACCAAAACAGCATGGTGCTAGTACTAAAACAGACATGTAGACCAATGGAACAGAACAGAGACCTCAGAAGTAACACCACACATCTACAACCATCTGATCTTTAACAAACCTGATAAAAACAAGCAATGGGGAAAGGATTCCCTATTTAATAAATGGTGCTTGGAAAACTGACTAGCCTATGCAGACAACTGAAACTGGACCCCTTCCTTACACCTTATACAAAAATTAACTCAAGATGGATTAAAGATTTAAATGTAAAACCCAAAACCATAAAAACCCTAGAAGAAAATTTAGGCAATACCATTCAGGATATAGGCATGGGCAAAGACACCAAAAGCAATTGCAACAAAAGCCAAAATTGACAAATGGGATCTAATTAAACTAAAGAGCTTCTGCACAGCAAAAGAAACTATCATAAAAGTGAACAGGAACCTACAGAAAGGGAGAAAATTTTTGCAATCTATCCATCTGACAAAGGTCTAATATCCGAAATCTATAAAGAACTTAAATGTACAAGAAAAAAACAAACAGTTGCATCAAAAAGTGGGCAAAGGATATGAACAGACACTTCTCAAAATAAGACATTTATGCAGCCAAAAAACATATGAAAAAAAAAGCTCATCATCACTGATCATTAGAGAAATGCAAATCAAAACCACAATGAGATTCCATCTCACGCTAGTCAGAATAGCGATTAGTAAAGTCAAGAAACAATAGATGCTGGTGAGACTGTGGAGAAATAGGAACACTTTTACACCGATGGTGGGAACATAAACTAGTTCAACCATTGTGGAAGACAGTGGTGGCGATTCCTCAAGGATCTAGAACCAGAAATACCATTTGACCCAGCAGTCCCATTACTAGGTATATACCCAAAGCAATACAAATCATTCTACTAAAATAAGTTTTAGGTTACTTAGGTCAGCTCCTATTTTTCCCTAGGTCAGCACCTATTTTCCCCAGCTCCTTGAGTACAGTTTTGTCATTTGTTTTTAATACAGTCAGATTCATTTGTCACAGGGTACATTCCATCCTGGAATCCCTGACATTCTGGTTGATTTTGTTGTTTTTCTACTTTAAAGTTCACTCTTGGTAATGTACAGTGCTATGGCTTTTAACAAATGCAGAGTATTATAAAAAGCAGTTCCTTCATGGTACAACTTCCTCTGTATACCCCTCATTTTTTAATTTTTATAGATTTAGGGGGTATAAATGCAGTTTTGTTACATGGATGTATTGTGGAGTGCTGAAGTCTGGGCTTTAGTGTACCCATCACTCAAATACTGAACATTGTACCCAGTGGGACATCCGCCAGCCCCTAACCCCTGGCAAACACGGATTTGTTTTCTATCCCTATGTGTTTTGCCTTTTCCAGAAGTCATATCAGTGGATTCATACAGTGTTGCTTTTTTCACTTGGTAAAATGCATGTATGATTCATCCATTTTGTTGCAGGAGTCAAAAGCTCGGTCCTTTTTATCATCAAATAGTATTCCAATAGAATTTCATCTGCATATGGAAGTTATCTATTCCTCTGTTGATATTGCTTCCAGTTTCTGGCAATTATGAATAAAGTTGCTAGAAACATTTACATACAGGTTTTTGTTTGGACTCGTAAGTTTTCAGTTCAGTCAGGTGTTCACACCTGTAATCCCAGCACTTTGGAAGGCTGAGATGGGAGGATTTCTTGAGCCCAAGTTGATACCAGCCTGGGCAACATAGTGAGACCTTGTCTCTACAAAATAAAAGAAATTAGCCAGGTGTGGTGGCATGCACCTGTAGTCCCAGCTACTTGGGAGGCTGAGGTGGGAGGATCCTTGAGCTCAGGAGTTCGAAGTTGCAGTGAGCTATTATTTTGCTACTGCACTCCAGCCTGATTGACAAAGCAAGACCTTGTTTCTAAAAAAAAAAAAAAAAAAAAATTTAATTTTTTAAGTTTTCAATTCACTTAGGTAAATACTTAGGAATGTGATTGCTAGGTAGTGTGGTAAGTCAATGTTTAAGTTTATAGGTAATTGCCAAATTCTATTCCAAAGAGGCTGCACCATTTTGTGTTCCTACCAACGATAAATGAAAGGTCTTTTTGTTGCACATCCTCATCAGCATTTGCATTATCAGTTTGGGGGGTTTAATATGTTCTAATAGGTGTGTAGTAATATATCATTGTGGTGTTTATTTGCATTTCCCTAACAACAAATAATGCTAAGAATCCTTTCATATCTTTACTTGATATCCATATATCTTCTATGATGAAGTATCTGTTCAGATCTTTTGTCCATTTTTTGTTTACTTATTGTTGGGTTTCAAAAGTTCTTCATACATTCTGGACCAAGTCCTTTGTTAGATATGTGATTTGCAAATATTTTCTTCCAGTCTAAGGCTTGTACTTTAATTCACTTAACAATGTCTTTCACAGAGGAAAGTGTTAAATTTTAATAAAGTCAACCTTACCACTTTTTTCTTTCATGGATTGTGCTGTTGGTGTTGTATCCAGAACTAATCACCAAACTCAAAGTCATTCAGATTTTCAGTTTTTCCTCCACAAAGTTTTACATTTTATATTTAGGTCTGTGGTCTATTTGGAGTTAATTTTTTTTTTCTTTTCTTTTTTTTTTCTGAGACAGGGTCTCACTGTCACCCAGGCTGGAGTGCAGTGGCACGATCTCGGCTCACTGCAACTTCCACCTCCCAGGTTCAAGCGATTCTCCCACCTCAGCCTCCCAAGTAGCTGAGACTACAGGCACACGCCACCATGCCCAGCTAATTTTTGTATTTTTAGTAGAGACGTAGCTTCACCAGGTTGTCCAGGCTGGTCTCAAACTCCTGACCTCAAGTGATCCATCCACCTCAGCCTCCCAAAGTGCAGTACTGGGATTATAGGCATGAGCCACCATGCCCAGCCCATTTGGAGTTAATTTTAATATAAGTTGTGAGGTATACTGTAATTTATTTTTTATATAGACTTTCAGTTGTTCCAGTATCATTTGTTGAGAAGACTATCTTTTCTCCATTAAATTATTTTTATACCTTTGCCAAAAATCAGTTGACCATATTGTGTGGATCTATTTCTGGGCTCTCTGTTCTTTTCTGTTGTTTCTTTATGTCTATTCCTTTGCAAGTAATACTGTCTTTGATTACTGTAGCTTTATAGGCATTGTGAATTCTGCTACTCTATTTTTCTTCTTCAGAATGTTTTGGCTATTCTAGTTCATTTGACTTTCCGTATGAATCATAGAGTCCAGGTGTCACTATGTTACCCAGGCTGGTCCCAAACTCCTGGGCTCAAGTGATCCTCCTGCCTCAGCCTCTCAAAGTGCTGGATTACAGGCATGAGCCACCACACCTGGGTCACAGGGGTGACCCAGCCTACTGAAATTTTTTTTTATCATGCAAGGATGTTGAGTTTTGTCAAATGCTTTTCTGCATCTGTTGAGATGATCATATTATTTTTATCCTTCATTATGTTAATATGGTATATCACATTTATTGATTTGTGCATATTGAACCATCCTTGCATCCTAGGGATAACTCTTACTTGATCATAGTGTACTGAAAGCTTTTTCCGCATCTTTGATATGATCATGTAGTTTTCTTAATTCCTCTACTAATACGGTAAACTACATTGATTGGTTTTCCAATGTAAAATTATCTTTGCCTTCCTGAGATGAACTCCACTTGGTCATGGTGTGTTATTTTTATATATTGTTATATTGTTAGATTTCATGTGCTGGTATTTTGTTAAGAATTTGGTTTTTGGGGGGTTTGTTTTTCTTTTTTTCTTTTTGATGGAGTCTCACTCTGTTGCCCAGGCTGGAGTGCAATGGCGTGATCTCAGCTCACTGTAACCTCCACCTCCCGGGTTCAAGGAGGTTGCTACTATTTTGTTCAGGATTTTTGCATTTATGTTCATCAGGTATATTGGCCTATAATTTTTTTTGTAGTATCCTTGTCTGCCTTTAGTATCAGGGGAATGCTGGCCTCATAAAATGAGTGTGGAAGTGTTCCTTTCTCTTCAGTTTTGTTGGAAGAGTTTGAAAAGAATTGGCATTAATTCTTTTTTTTATTATTATTATACTTTAAGTTTTAGGGTACATGTGCACAACGTGCAGGTTTGTTACAGATGTATACATGTGCCATGTTGGTGTGCTGCACCCATTAACTCGTCATTTAGCATTAGGTATATCTCCTAATGCTATCCCTCCCCCCTTCCCCCACCCCACAACAGTCCCCGTTTAAATGTTTGATACAATTCACCAATGAAGTCCTGGGTTTTTCTTTGTTAGATTTTTAAATTACTCATTCAATCTCCTTATTTGTTTGTTTATTGGTTATAGGGTCTGTGGCCTTTCTTCATTTGGTTGTTTATTGGTTATAGGGTCTGTGGCCTTTCTTCATTTGGTTGTTTATTGGTTAGTAAGGTCTGTGGCCTTTCTTCTCTGTTCCCAGCCTCCTCGAACCACTCAGCTATGCTGATTACCTCAGTAATCTGGGTAAGGTAAGAAAGAAGTGGGCCTCTTGGGCAGCATCCTACACAGCTGAGGGAGCTGAATGCTTACTCGCTCTCCTCTCACTTTCCTCCATGGGAGGAATCACAGGCTGTGGGGGTCTCTCTTGGCATTAAACTATGCTGCATTGGGGGAGGGGTGACCTAGATAAAGTGAAACTATTCTTACCTTCTTCAGTGTGTCCAGTGATGTGCTGGAACTTCACTGCTGGACTTCCGGACTTCCACAAAGGTACACTCATCCATGGGTACTTGTCAAAATCAGTGCTTCTGTGGGGATATGATGGTAGAAAGCTGCTATTCCACCATCTTGCTGATGTCTTTTCTCCATTTATTTATATCTTTGATTTCTTTCATCATTGTTTTATAGCTTTCCTCACATCTTATATTTTGTTAGATTTGTACCTAACTACTGCATTTTTGGGGAACTATTATAAATCATGTTTTTTTTAAACTTTCATATTCCATTTATTCATTGCTAATATGGGAACATAATTCATTTTAGTATGTTGATGTTGTATCCTGCAATCTTGCTAAACTCACTTTTTGGTTCCAGAAGTATTTTTATAAATTATTTGGAATATTCTAGGTAAACAGGTTGTCTACTAATAAATGCAATATTATTTCTTCCTTTCCAATCTGCATGCCTTTTACTTATTTATCTTGCCTTATTGCATTAGTTAGGACTTCCAATATGAGATGGAATGGGCATGGTGAGAGAAGACATCCTTGCCTTGTTTCAGATCTAGGGGGAAAGCATTCAGTATCTCACCATTAAGTATGATGTTTGCTGTAGGTTTTTCATGAATGCCTTTTATTACATGAAGGAAATTTTCATTTATTCCTAGATTGCTGAGAGTGTTTATTACAAATTTCACTGAAAGCTTTTTCTGCATCTTTGATATGATCATGCAGTTTTCTTAATTCCTCTACTAATACAGTAAACTACATTAATTGGTTTTCCAATGTAAAATTATCCTTGCCTTCCTGAGATGAACTCCAGTTGGTCATGTGTGTTATTTTTATATATTGTTAGATTTCATGTGCTGGTATTTTGTTAAGAATTTGGTTTTTGGGGGGTTTGTTTGTTTTTTTTTTTTTTTTTTTTTGATGGAGTCTCACTCTGTTGCCCAGGCTGGAGTGCAGTGGCGCGATCTCAGCTCACTGTAACCTCCACCTCCTGGGTTCAAGTGATTCTCCTGCCTTGGCCTCCTGAGTAGCTGGGATTAGAGGCATGCGCCACCACACCCAGCTAATTTTTGTATTTTTAGTAAAGACGGGGTTTCACCATGTTGGCCAGGCTGGCCTTGAACTTTTAACCTTGTGATCCGCCCACCTCAATCTCTCAAAGTGCTGGGATTACAGGCATGAGCCACCACATCTGGCCTTTTTTTTTTTTTTTGAGGTGCTTTCTCACTATGTTGTGCAGGCTAGTCTTGAACACTTGGGTTCAAATTATCTTGCCCCAGCCTCCTGAGTAGCTGGGATTCTAAGCATGCACCACTACACCCAGCCTGCATTTCCTTCTTTTTATATTATGTTTGTCTTGTTGTGGTATTAGGATAATGGTTAGCCTCATAAAATGGGGGAAGTATACCCTTTTTTATTTTTTGAAAGAGAGTATGTAAAGTTGGTGTTATTTCTCTCTAAAATGTTTGGTAGAATTCACTGGTGAAACCACTGGGCCTGGAGTTTTCTTTTTTTATTATTTTATATTAATTTTTTTATTTCTGTAGGTTTTGGGGGAACAGGTGGTATTTGGTTACATGAGTAAATTCTTTGGTGGGGATATGTGAGGTTTAGGTGCACCCATCACCTGAGCAATATACACGGAACCTAATTTATAGTCTTTTATCCCTTACCCGGAGTTTTCTTTTTTAAAATGATTTAAAATAACATATTCTATTTCTTTAATAGATATTGAGCTATTCAGTTCTTTTTTTCTTCTTGAGTAAAACTTGGTAGTTTGTATATTTCAGGAAATTTGAGCATTTAATCTAAGTTTTCAAGTCTTTTGGAATAGAGGTCATAGTATTCTCTTACGACCTTTTTAATATCTATGAGATCAGTATTGATGTCTGCTCTTTAAATTTTGATATTGATGATATATATCTTCTCTCTTTCCTAGTTTAACTGGATATCAGTTTTATCAATTTTATTTCTTTTCAAAAACTAACTTTTGGTTTCACTGGTTTTCTTTGTTGTTTTCCTCTTTTCAATTTCATTGATTTCTGCTTTAATTTTTATTTCTGTCCTCCTCCTTCCTTAAGATTTTGTTCTCTTCTTCTAGTTTCCTAAGATATAAACTTCAATTATTGATTTCAGATCTTTCTCTTTTTCTTTCTTTCTTTCTTTAGAGACGAGGCCTTGTTCTGTTGCCCAGGCAGGAATGCAGTGGTGTGATCATAGCTCACTATAACCTCAAACTCCTGGGCTCAAGCAATCCTCTCACCGCAGCCTCCTGAGTAGCTGAGACTACAGGCATGCACCACCATGTCCAACTAATTTTTTAAATTTTTTGTAGAGATGGGGGTCTCACTATGTTGTCCAGGCTGGTCTTAAGTTCCTGGTCTCAAGAGATCCTCCCGCCTTGGCCTCCCAAAGTAGTAAGATTACAGGCATGAGCCACCATGCCTGGCCTCTCCTTTTCTTTTTTTTTTTTTTTTTTTTTAAATTATTTTTATTTTTTTTTATTTTTTATTTTTTATTATACTTTAGGGTTTTAGGGTACATGTGCACAATGTGCAGGTTTGTTACATATGTATCCATGTGCCATGTTGATTTCCTGCACCCATTAACTCGTCATTTAGCATTAGGTGTATCTCCTAATGCTGTCCCTCCCCCCTCCCCCCACCCCACAACAGTCCCCGGAGCGTGATGTTCCCCTTCCTGTGTCCATGAGTTCTCATTGTTCAATTCCCACCTATGAGTGAGAACATGCGGTGTTTGGTTTTTTGTCCTTGCAATAGTTTACTGAGAATGATGTTTTCCAGTTTCATCCATGTCCCTACAAAGGACACGAACTCATCATTTTTTATGGCTGCATAGTATTCCATGGTGTATATGTGCCACATTTTCTTAATCCAGTCTATCGTTGTTGGACATTTGGGTTGGTTCCAACTCTTTGCTATTGTGAATAGTGCCGCAATAAACATACGTGTGCATGTGTCTTTATAGCAGCATGATTTATAGTCCTTTGGGTATATACCCAGTAATGGGATGGCTGGGTCAAATGGTATTTCCAGTTCTAGATCCCTGAGGAATCGCCACACTGACTTCCACAATGGTTGAACTAGTTTACAGTCCCACCAACAGTGTAAAAGTGTTCCTATTTCTCCACATCCTCTCCAGCACCTGTTGTTTCCTGATTTTTTAATGATGGCCATTCTAACTGGTGTGAGATGGTATCTCACTGTGGTTTTGATTTGCATTTCTCTGATGGCCAGTGATGATGAGCATTTCTTCATGTGTTTTTTGGCTGCATAAATGTCTTCTTTTGAGAAGTGTCTGTTCATGTCCTCTGCCCACTTTTTGATGGGGTTGTTTGTTTTTTTCTTGTAAATTTGTTTGAGTTCATTGTAGATTCTGGATATTAGCCCTTTGTCAGATGAGTAGGTTGCAAAAATTTTCTCCCGTCGTGTAGGTTGCCTGTTCACTCTGATGATAGTTTCTTTTGCTGTGCAGAAGCTCTTTAGTTTAATGAGATCCCATTTGTCGATTTTGGCTTTTGTTGCCATTGCTTTTGGTGTTTTAGACATGAAGTCCTTGCCCACGCCTATGTCCTGAATGGTATTGCCTAGGTTTTCTTGTAGGATTTTAATGGTTTTAGGTCTAACATATAAGTCTTTAATCCATCTTGAATTAATTTTTGTATAAGGTGTAAGGAAGGGATCCAGTTGCAGCTTTCTACATATGGCTAGCCAGTTTTCCCAGCACCATTTATTAAACAGGGAATCCTTTCCCCATTTCTTGTTTTTGTCAGGTTTGTCAAAGATCAGATAGTTGTAGCTATGCGGCATCATTTCTGAGGGCTCTGTTCTGTTCCATTGATCTATGTCTCTGTTGTGGTACCAGTACCATGCTGTTTTGGTTACTGTAGCCTTGTAGTAGAGTTTAAAGTCAGGTAGCATGATGCCTCCAGCTTTGTTCTTTTGGCTTAGGATTGACTTGGCGATGCGGGCTCTTTTTTGGTTCCATATGAACTTTAAAGTAGTTTTTTCCAATTCTGTGAAGAAAGTCATTGGTAGCTTGATGGGGATGGCATTGAATCTATAAATTACCTTGGGCAGTATGGCCATTTTCACGATATTGATTCTTCCAACCCATGAGCATGGAATGTTCTTCCATTTGTTTGTATCTTCTTTTATTTCATTGAGCAGTGGTTTGTAGTTCTCCTTGAAGAGGTCCTTCACATCCCTTGTAAGTTGGATTCCTAGGTATTTTATTCTCTTTGAAGCAATTGTGAATGGGAGTTCACTCATGATTTGGCTCTCTGTTTGTCTGTGATTGGTGTACAAGAATGCTTGTGATTTTTGTACATTAATTTTGTATCCTGAGACTTTGCTGAAGTTGCTAATCAGCTTAAGGAGATTTTGGGCTGAGACAACGGGGTTTTCTAGATATACAATCATGTCATCTGCAAACAGGGACAATTTGACTTCCTCTTTTCCTAATTGAATACCCTTTATTTCCTTCTCCTGCCTGATTGCTCTGGCCAGAACTTCCAGCACTATGTTGAATAGGAGCGGTGAGAGAGGGCATCCCTGTCTTGTGCCAGTTTTCAGAGGGAATGCTTCCAGTTTTTGCCCATTCAGTATGATATTGGCTGTGGGTTTGTTGTAGATAGCTCTTATTATTTTGAGATACATCCCATCAATACCTAATTTATTGAGAGTTTTTACCATGAAGGGTTGTTGAATTTTGTCAAAGGCCTTTTCTGCATCTATTGAGATAATCATGTGGTTTTTGTCTTTGGTTCTGTTTATATGCTGGATTACATTTATTGATTTGCGTATGTTGAACCAGCCTTGCATCCCAGGGATGAAGCCCACTTGATCATGGTGGATAAGCTTTTTGATGTGCTGCTGGATTCGGTTTGCCAGTATTTTATTGAGGATTTTTGCATCAATGTTCATCAAGGATATTGGTCTGAAATTCTCTTTTTTGGTTATGTCTCTGCCAGGTTTTGGTATCAGGACGATGCTGGCTTCGTAAAATGTGTTAGGGAGGATTCCCTCTTTTTCTATAGATTGGAATAGTTTCAGAAGGAATGGTACCAGTTCCTCCTTGTACCTCTGGTAGAATTCAGCTGTGAATCCATCAGGTCCTGGACTCTTTTTGGTTGGTAAGCTATTGATTATTGCCACAATTTCAGAACCTGTTATTGGTCTATTCAGAGATTCAACTTCTTCCTGGTTTAGTCTTGGGAGGGTGTATTTGTCGAGGAATTTATCCATTTCTTCTAGATTTTCTAGTTTATTTGCATAGAGGTGTTTGTAGTATTCTCTGATGGTAGATTGTATTTCTGTGGGATCGGTGGTGATATCCCCTTTTTCGTTTTTTATTGCATCTATTTGATTCTTCTCTCTTTTCTTCTTTATTAGTCTTGCTAGCGGTCGATCAATTTTGTTGATCTTTTCAAAAAACCAGCTCCTGGATTCATTAATTTTTTGAAGGGTTTTTTGTGTCTCTATTTCCTTCAGTTCTGCTCTGATTTTAGTTATTTCTAGCCTTCTGCTAGCTTTTGAATGTGTTTGCTCTTGCTTTTCTAGTTCTTTTAATTGTGATGTTAGGGTGTCAATTTTGGATCTTTCCTGCTTTCTCTTGTGGGCATTTAGTGCTATAAATTTCCCTCTACACACTGCTTTGAACGTGTCCCAGAGATTCTGGTATGTTGTGTCTTTGTTCTCGTTGGTTTCAAAGAACATCTTTATTTCTGCCTTCATTTCATTATGTACCCAATAGTCATTCAGGAGCAGGTTGTTCAGTTTCCATGTAGTTGAGCGGTTTTGACTGAGTTTCTTAATCCTGAGTTCTAGTTTGATTGCACTGTGGTCTGAGAGACAGTTTGTTATAATCTCTGTTCTTTTACATTTGCTGAGAAGAGCTTTACTTCCAACTATGTGGTCAATTTTGGAATAGGTGTGGTGTGGTGCTGAAAAAAATGTATATTCTGTTGATTTGGGGTGGAGAGTTCTGTAGATGTCTATTAGGTCCACTTTATGTAGAGCTGAGTTCAATTCCTGGATATCCTTGTTAATTTTCTGTCTCGTTGATCTGTCTAATGCTGACAGTGGGGTGTTAAAATCTCCCATTATTATTGTGTGGGAGTTTAAGTCCCTTTGTAGGTCACTGAGGACTTGCTTTATGAATCTGGGTGCTCCTGTGTTGGGTGCATATATATTTAGGATAGTTAGCTCTTCTTGTTGAATTGATCCCTTTACCATTATGTAATGGCCTTCTTTATCTCTTTTGATCTTTGTTGGTTTAAAGTCTATTTTATCAGAGACTAGGATTGCAACCCCTGCCTTTTTTTGTTTTCCAGTTGCTTGATAGATCTTCCTCCATCCCTTTATTTTGAGTCTATGTGTGTCTCTGCACGTGAGATGGGTTTCCTGAATACAGCACACTGATGGGTCCTGACTCCTTATCCAGTTTGCCAGTCTGTGTCTTTTGATTGGAGCATTTAGCCCATTTACATTTAACGTGAATATTGTTATGTGTGAATCTGATCCTGTCATTATGATGTTAGTTGGTTATTTTGCTCGTTAGTTGCTATAGTTTCTTCCTAGCCTCGATGGTCTTTACAATTTGGCATGTTTTTGCAGGGGCTGGTACCGATTGTTCCTTTCCATGTTTAGTGCTTCCTTCAGGAGCTCTTTCAGGACAGGCCTGGTGGTGACAAAATCACTCAGCGTTTGCTTGTCTGTAAAGTATTTTATTTCTCCTTCACTTATGAAGCTTAGTTTGGCGGGATAGGAAATTCTGGGTTGAAAATTCTTTTCTTTACGACTGTTGAATGTCGGCCCCCACTCTCTTCTGGCTTGTAGAGTTTCTGCTGAGAGATCAGCTGTTAGTCTGATGGGCTTCCCTTTGTGGGTAACCCGACCTTTCTCTCTGGCTGCCCTTAACATTTTTTCCTTCATTTCAACTTTGGTGAATCTGACAATTCTGTGTCTTGGAGTTGCCCTTCTCGAGCAGTATCTTTGTGGCGTTCTCTGTATTTCCTGAATCTGAATGCTGGCCTGCCTTGCTAGATTGGGGAAGTTCTCCTGGATAATATCTTGCAGAGTGTTTTCCAACTTGGTTCCATTCTCCCCATTATTTTCAGGTACACCAATCAGACGTAGGTTTGGTCTTTTCACATAGTCCCAAATTTCTTGGAGGCTTTGTTCATTTCTTTTTATTCTTTTTTCTCTAAACTTCCCTTCTCTCTTCATTTCATTCATTTCATCTTCTATCAGCGATACCCTTTCTTCCAGTTGATCGCATCTGCTACTGAGGCTTCTGCATTCTTCGCGTAGTTCTCGAAACTTGGCTTTCAGCTCCATCATCTCCTTTAAGCCCTTCTCTCCATTGGTTATTCTAGTTATCCATTCTTCTAATTTTTTTTCAAAGTTTTTAACTTCTTTGCTATTGTTTTGAATTTCCTCTCGTAGCTCAGAGTAGTTTGATCGTCTGAAGCCTTCTTCTCTCAACTCATCAAAGTCATCCTCCATCCAGCTTTGTTCCGTTGCTGGTGAGGAACTGCGTTCCTTTGGAGGAGGAGAGGTGCTCTGTTTTTTAGAGTTTCCAGTTTTTTTGGTCTGTTTTTTCCCCATCTTTGTGGTTTTGTCTACTTTTTGTCTTCGATGATGGTGATGTACAGATGGGTTTTTGGTGTGGATGTCCTTTCTGTTTGTTAATTTTCCTTCTACCAGACAAGACCCTCAGCTGCAGGACTGTTGGAGTTTACTAGAGGTCCACTCCAGACCCTGTTTGGCTGGGTGTCAGCACCGGTGGCTGCAGAACAGCGGATTTTCGTGAGACCACAAATTCAGCTGTCTGATAGTTCCTCTGAAAGTTTTGTCTCAGAGGAGTACCCGGTTGAATGAGGTGTCAGTCTGTCCCTACTGGGGGGGTGCCTCCCAGTTAGGCTGCTCAGGGGTGAGGGACCCACTTTAGGAGGCAGTCTGTCCGTTCTCAGATCTCCAGCTGCGTGCTGGGAGAACCACTACTCTCTTCAAAGCTGTCAGTCAGACAGGGACATTTAAGGCTGTGGAGGTTCTCACTGAGTTTTTGGTTGTCTGTGCCCTGCCCCCAGAGGTGGAGCCTACAGAGGCAGGCAGGCCTCCTTGAGCTGTGGTGGGCTCCACCCAGTTCGAGCTTCCTGGCTGCTTTGTTTACCTAAGCAAGCCTGGGCAATGGCGGGCGCCCCTCCCCCAGCCTCGTTGCCACCTTGCAGCGTGATCTCAGACTGCTGTGCTAGCAATCAGCAAGACTCTGTGGGCATAGGACCCTCCGAGCCAGGTGCGGGACACAATCTCCTAGTGTGCCGTTTTCCAGGCCCGTTGGAAAAGCGCAGTATTAGGATGGGACTGACCCGATATTCCAGGTGCCGTCTGTTTCCCCTTTCTTTGACTAGGAAAGGGAACTCCCTGACCCCTTGCGCTTCCCGAGTGAGGCAATGCCTCACCCTGCTTCGGCTCGCGCACAGTGCGCTTCACCGACTGTCCTGAACCCACTGTTAGGCACTCCCTAGTGAGATGAAACCGGTACCTCAAGCAGAAATGCAGAAATCACCCGTCTTCTGTGTCGCTGGGGCTGGGAGCTGGAGACCGGAGCTGTTCCTATTCGGCCATCTTGGCTCCACCCCTGGCCTCTCCTTTTCTAGTATGTGAATTTACTGCTGTAAATTTCCATCTCTCTTTTACTTGTTTATCATATTTTGATATTTTTATCTTTATTTAGTTCAAAATATTTTTAATTTCCCTTGAGATGTCCTCATTGTCCCATGGGTTATTAAGAAGTTTATTCTTTAAATTTTAAATATTTGAGGACTTTCAGATAACTTTCTACTAGTTTAATTTCTAGTTTTAATTTCTAGTTTAATTTCCTTATGTTCCAAGAATGTACACTGCATGAAATTGTAAAGTTTTGCTTTATGACCCAGAATATTGTCTATCTCAGTGAATGTTCCATGTGCACCTGAGAAGAATATGTATAATACTACAGTACTAAGCTGCCATTGGTCTGCTGTAGAAATGCCAAGTCACATTATTTGAGTGTGTCTTACTGTGTCTTACTGTATCTATATCTGTATTCTTACTGATTTTGTGCCTGCTTCTATCAGTTATTGAGAGAGGAATATTGAAGTTTCTTTTTTTTTTTAATTTTATTATGATTATACTTTAAGTTTTAGGGTACATGTGCACAACATGCAGATTTGTTACATATGTATACATGTGCCATGTTGGTGTGCTACACCCATTAACTCGTCATTTAGCAGTAGATATATCTCCTAATGCTATCCCTCCCCCTTCCCCCCACCCCACAACAGGCCCTGGTGTGTGATGTTCCACTTACTGTGTCCATGTGTTCTCATTGTTCAGTTCCCACCTATGAGTGAGAACATGCGGTGTTTGATTTTTTGTCCTGGTGATAGTTTGCTGAGAATGATGATTTCCAGTTTCATCCATGTCCCTACAAAGGACATGAACTCATCCTTTTTTATGGCTGCATAGTATTCCATGGTGTATATGTGCCACATTTTCTTAATCCAGTCTATCACTGTTGGACATTTGGGTTGGTTCCAAGTCTTTGCTATTGTGAATAGTGCCGCAATAAACATACGTGTGCATGTGTCTTTATAACAGCATGATTTATAATCCTTTGGGTATATACCCAGTAATGGGATGGCTGGGTCAAATGGTATTTCTAGTTCTAGATCCCTGAGGAATCGCCACACTGACTTCCACAATGGTTGAACTAGTTTACAGTCCCACCTACAGTGTAAAAGTGTTCCTATTTCTCCACATCCTCTCCAGCACCTGTTGTTTCCTGACTTTTTAATGATCGCCATTCTAACTGGTATGAGATGGTATCTCACTGTGGTTTTGATTTGCATTTCTCTGATGGCCAGTGATGATGAGCATTTTTTCATGTGTTTTTTGGCTGCATAAATGTCTTCTTTAGAGAAGTGTCTGTTCATATGCTTTGCCCACTTTTTCATGGGGTTTGTTTTTTTCTTGTAAATTTGTTTGAGTTCATTGTAGATTCCGGATATTAGCCCTTTGTCAGATGAGTAGGTTGCGAAAATTTTCTCCCATTCTGTAGGTTGCCTGTTCACTCTGATGGTAGTTTCTTTTGCTGTGCAGAAGCTCTTTAGTTTAATTAGATCCCATTTGTCAATTTTGGCTTTTGTTGCCATTGCTTTTGGTGTTTTAGACATGAAGTCCTTGCCCATGCCTATGTCCTGAATGGTATTGCCTAGGTTTTCTTCTAGGGTTTTTATGGTTTTAGGTCTAACATTTAAGTCTTTAATCCATCTTGAATTAATTTTTGTATAAGGTGTAAGGAAGGGATCCAGTTTCAGCTTTCTATATATGGCTAGCCAGTTTTCCCAGCACCATTTATTAAATAGGGAATCCTTTCCCCATTGCTTGTTTTTGTCAGGTTTGTCAAAGATCAGATAGTTGTAGATACGTGGCATTATTTCTGAGGGCTCTGTTCTGTTCCATTGGTCTATATCTCTGCTTTGGTACCAGTACCATGCTGTTTTGGTTACTGTAGCCTTGTAGTATAGTTTGAAGTCAGGTAGCGTGGTGCCTCCAGCTTTGTTCTTTTGGCTTAGGATTGACTTGGCGATGCGGGCTCTTTTTTGGTTCCATATGAACTTTAAAGTAGTTTTTTCCAATTCTGTGAAGAAAGTCATTGGTAACTTGATGGGGATGGCACTGAATCTATAAATTACATTGGGCAGTATGGCCATTTTCACGATATTGATTCAAATCAATAATTGTAATCCAGCATATAAACAGAACCAAAGACAAAAACCACATGATTATCTCAATAGATGCAGAAAAGGCCTTTGACAAAATTCAACAACCCTTCATGCTAAAAACTCTCAATAAATTAGGTATTGATGGGACTTATCTCAAAATAATAAGAGCTATCTATGACAAACCCACAGCCAATATCATACTGAATGGGCAAAAACTGGAAGCATTCCCTTTGAAAACGGGCACAAGACAGGGATGCCCTCTCTCACCACTCCTATTCAACATAATGTTGGAAGTTCTGGCCAGGGCAATCAGGCAGGAGAAAGAAATAAAGGGTATTCAATTAGGAAAAGAGGAAGTCAAATTGTCCCTGTTTGCAGATGGCATGATTGTATATCTAGAAAACCCCATCGTCTCAGCCCAAAATCTCCTCAAGCTGATAAGCAACTTCAGCAAAGTCTCAGGATACAAAATCAATGTACAAAAATCACAAGCATTCTTGTACACCAATCACAGACAAACAGAGAGCCAAATCACGAGTGAACTCCCATTTACAATTGCTTCAAAGAGAATAAAATACCTAGGAATCCAACTTACAAGGGATGTGAAGGACCTCTTCAAGAAGAACTACAAACCACTGCTCAATGAAATAAAAGAGTATACAAACAAATGGAAGAACATTCCATGCTCATGGGTAGGAATATTGAAGTTTCTAACTAAACTTGGGCATTTATTTCTCCTTTCATATCTATCTGGTTTTGCCTCATGTACTTTGAAGGTTTGTTCTTAGGTGCATGTATGTTTAAAAAGACTTACATGGCCAGGGGCAGTGGCTCATGCCTGTAATATCAGCACTTTGGGAGGCCGAGGCAGGCGGATCACGAGGTCAGGAGATCGAGACCATCCTGGCTAACACAGTGAAACCCTGTCTCTACTAAAAAAATACAAAAAAATTAGCTGGGTGTGGTGGCGGGTGCCTGTAGTCCCAGCTACTTGGGAGGCTGAGGCCGGATAATGGCATGAACCTGGGAGGCGGAGCTTGCAGTGAGCCGAGATCGAGCCACTGCACTCCAGCCTGGGCAACAGAGCGAGACTCCATCTCAAAAAAAAAAAAAAAAAAGACTTACATATATGTCTTATAAAATTGAATGTCTTATAGACATCGTATAGCTGTGTCTTGATTTAGCATCTAATCTGATAATCTTAGTCTTTTAACTATTATGTTTAACCCATTAACTTTAAAGTGATTATTGATAAAACTGGATTAAAATCTTTTTTTCTTGAGTGGCCCTGTGTTCAAATACAGCCACACTAGGGGTTAGGGCTTCAACATAGTAATTTTAGGGGGACACAAGCATTCAGTCCGTGACAGTAGGTAATGTGGGCCTTTCCCTTTAGCTACCTTCAAGACTTTGTCTTTGATTTTTAGCAGTTTGAATATGATATATCTAGGTATGGTTGGTTGGTTGGTTTGTTGGTTGGTTGGTTTGGTCTTGGCTTTAGTGGTCTTAAGCTTCTTGGATATATGATTTTGTGTTTTGTTATTGATTTTGGAATATGTTTGACCATTATTTCTTCAAATTATTTCGCTTGCCCCATTCTTTTTCTTTTCCTTATGGGATTTGTTATGCCAGTGTTATATTGTTTCATATTGTCCCACAGCTCTCAGATGCACTATTATGTTTTTCACTCTTTTTGCCTTTCAGTTTGTGTAATTTCCATTGCCCTATTGTCAGGTTAGCTGTTTCTTTCATTGGCTGTATCTTCTAGCAGTAAGCCAGTTGAAGTGCCTCTTTATCTCTATTACCATGTGTTTAAAAATTTCTAGCATTTTTATTTTGAATTTTTTTTATAGTTTCCATGTCTCTGTTAAAATTACCTATCTGATCTGGAATGATGTCTACCTTTTCCATTAAAACATTTAACATTATTTTTGGAAGTTATTTAAAATTCCCTGATAGTTCCAACATCTCTGTCATATCTGAGCCTTGTTCTGATGATTGCCTCATCTTTTCAGGGTGTATTTATTTCTTGTCTTTGGGTATGCCTTGCATTTTTTTGTTGAAGGCCAGACCTGTTGTTCAGGGCAATAGAAACTGCAACACATTGGCCTAGAGTGTGGAGATTTGTATTAATTTAGCCAGGAATTGGGCTATGTTTGAAGCTTGTTGTTGCCGTGGTCACCGCTGTTGAGGTCTGTTGCTGTGTGCTGTAGACATCAGAGACTTTAATGTCTTCTAGTGAATTTGTTTTTGCTTCTTCTTTTGGTTTTGGGTCTTCCTTTTGTGCTGCTCCCCAGAGAGAATCTGTTGTTTACAGCTCTCCCAGTTGTAATCCACTATTATTATTGGAAGCTTATATAAGTGTGGTGATAGGGTGTGGACGATGGGGAGCATTCTCTGCTCTGATTAAGTCTCAGTGTTTGGAATGCACAGCTTTAAGCACTCAGATAATTTATGTTCCTACTCCAGTGGTAGAACTTTTTTCTCCTCCCTTTTTCCTTTTATCTGCAGTGGGTATCCACCACTGTCTCAGTCTGTGACCTTAAAGACCTTCCCTCTGGAGAATAAGGCTTCCCCAACCCCTATGTGAGGTAGGGAGGACTTGTCTGGGCAGAATCCCCTGAATGCCCTTCCCTCAGATGCAGTGCTATTCTACCAGTGCACTGGGGTGGTTGCTAGGACAGATAAACCTTTTGTTTCCTAAGGAAGAATGCTCTGGGAGGATTTTGCAGTTGCTGTTGTGCCTCTCCCCAGCCAGAACCATGGTGCGAACTTTCTGTGGATTCTCCATGATCTCTGTGAGAGCCTGGTGGGGTTCTAATAAGAAAAGCCTGCAAAGGGATGAGAAGCACCCCCATGACTGTGATCCCCAGGAGCTTCAACCTTCTCATGCTGGCCCACTCACTCTCTGCCTCCATCAGTTCATCAAAATTTCTAGTTTAATTGTCTTACTCACTCATATGGTATCCAGTGGCTTCTGCCTCAGGTAAACAAATGCTTAGGTCCTGTGCTTCCCTGAAGATGCCTGTCTCTCCAAATTTGGGGGTAGCTTGAGATCTCTGATCAGTTCACAAAAAGTCATTACTTTGTTGCATGACCAGCTTTTTCCTTGTTGGAAGAAAACTGCTTATGCAGAACAGGAATGGTGAAAAATACATTACTGACCAAGAGATCATTTTATTTCTCTCACTATACCAAGCCCAAACATTTTCCTTTTAGAAGCTGCAGTTCATAGCAATAGATAAGAAGATTTTGTCACATAGACTAGTTTCCATTTCATTAGTCGACTAGAGCTATCTAAATTGAGATAGGTGCATCTATAGGCTGGCTATACTTGAGCCTTCTTTTAGGACAACTTTAGATATAAAATGCACATGGCAATTGTCTTCTTTTCCTTCTGGACAAAGAGGCTCTATACATTGTGCTTCTCCACTCAGATTTTCATGGGTCTTATTCCTTTTTACGCATCAAGTTCTGCCAAGCAATTCTTTACTTCCTTATATGCTTTATACAGCTTTTCCCAGTAAGCAACCTCCAAGGCCATAGGAGTATTATTCCTCTGGATATCAAAAAGATAGTGGCACTTCTGAACAAGTGCCTTCTGAGACTTCTCTGAATCATTTGCATCCTAGATGTGTTTGGTTGAACTCTGCCTAACCTCTTCTATTTGGACAGGTTTTTTTGCTCATTGAGTGTACCAGCAAATTGTCCAACAGAGGTACCATGTTTTCTAATGACGTAGATAAAAAACCCTACTGTTGATATGATAAAGAAAATCTCTGGGGGAATCATATATATTTCTTTGGAGAGATACTATGAGATAAGCCCAGTTATGTGTGTATAGGGTGCTATGACACCATTTTAGATAAAGGAACTGGAAGAATTCCTCAGGGATAAGCCCACATGACCAACCTGTCCTCTATATTCAGCAAGAGGTGGTACAGAGGCAAGACATGGCTACAGCTTAGTGTCCCCATGACCCTGCCAGAAGAGCATGTTGGGTGCCACAGGAAGGTGGCCACTCAGAGGTTTCACACAGTGACCTTCTGAAAATAAAAATCTAACCTCTTCTTAACACCCCCCTCTATGTTTATTAAATGCTTATACTTAACAGGCAATAACTTTTATGGCTATACATACTTCTGATTGATGGACAGTTGAAGTTTGTGGCTGAAAAAATAATTTCATCAGAGAAGACAAGGCAAGATTTAAAGTTTTCCATAATTGCTTATCAAGCATATTTGCACACTGAACAAATATCTGTAAAGCATTTATTTACGTAGATGTTAGAATGTAGCAATGAAGAAGACAGATAACAGCCCTGCCATCTGAAAGCTTCTATGCTAGTTGGGGAAAACAGGCCAATAATCAAAGTAGTGACTAAAGAGGTAGGGAGAGAGTGGTATAGTTGGTGGAAGCAGTATGGGAAATACCTCTCTGAGGAGGTGATATTTGAGCTCCTGGATGTTGAGGCAGCCTCCACAGTGTCTAGTGGGGGCGTGTTAAATGTGAGATACCTATTAGACATCCAAATGAACATGTCAGATATGTGCTTGGGTATATAAGCCTGGACAACAAGACTGTATGGAAGTGAAAAACAAGTCAATGTTTATAATGCTCTGGAAGTAGCTGTAATCAACTTGGGAGATTGTCTGGATAGAGTAGAAATAAGAGTCCAAGATCAAGTCCTAAGGCCTATAAATAGCTATTCAGAGGATAAGGAGCTAGTGAGAATCAAAACACCAAGAGAAAGAAGTATTTCTGTTAGGGGAGTGGTGGGAGTGGTGAATTTGGCTGAATGCTACCGAGTTCAATTAAAAGTAGCACGGATAAGTGATTCTTTGATTTGGAAGCCCAGCAAGCATTCATGACCTAGACAACAGGGCTCTCAGTGGTGTGCTAGGAAAGGAGCCTCATTCTTGTGGGCTGAGGAGAGAAGAGGTGAGGAACTAGAGACCATGAGTACAGATGCGGATCTCATGAGATCAGAGATAGATGCGGAGCTCATGAGAAAGAGATCTGCATCTATACTCATGGTTGTTAGTTATTTTTTGTTTCTGTTTTTGTTTTGTTTTTGTTTTGTTTTGTTTTTGTTTTGAAGAGGGGAGATACTGGCACATATTTGCATACTGATGGGAATAATCCAGTAGTGAGGGAGAAATTCATGATGCAGAAGAGCAGAGTATAAATTACAGGAGTGGGTAAGCAGGAATATATTCTAAAGCACAAAGGGAGAGTAGCGTACAAGGGACAGAAGGCCAAGAGTTTTGGGGCAGTGTCAATTGCCCTGTACTTTTTTTTTAACATAGCTGTAATTTCTGGCTTTTCTCCTAAAGCATACTAGCTGACAAAGCTACACATTTATTTCAGAAAGAAGCCCAGATTTTATATCCCTTTTTAGCCTCAGTGATCTGTGTTCTATGAAACCCTAGCTACATAGATCCCCACTATAAGTGCCATCTCAAAACGGCATGATATCATGTAATCCTCACAGTAAATCATGGATGCAGGTGCTATTAAAGACATTTTATATACAAGGAAATTGAAAATGCGGTAATATTAATGAAATAAAACCAGTTCTATTGAGGAACGCTTAATAGACGGAGGAGATACATATTTGAATTAAATTGCTGTATAAGAATACATTTTGACTCAAGCAGAACTCACGTTTTTCTTTATATTTTTCCATGGAAGTATAGACTTTGAAAAAGTCTGGTTTTCCCCACAATTCACCTGAAAATAATTTTCCTTTTGGAGCCGATAACACCAGCAATAGTTATTATTCTAGGAGGGTAGTTACACCATAACTTATCTGTGCATGGGAACAGGTTCTTTTGTCTGAGCCTGAGGGCTTCTCCAAAGGTTATTATCTGCGTTAGATGTCTGTCTGCAAGAAGCAGCTGCTGCCTTAATGCTACACTGACATTTCAGTGGATGTGAAAGGGTCAGTTTCTGTTTTCCTCCCCACTTAACCCTCAGCTTCCTCTTACTATGCATGAGAAAATTGTTGTAAATTTTCTCTCTGGCCATTTCATTCAACAAGTATCTCAAGTGCCTGGAATAAAGAGTATAAAGCTTATTTTGGTTTAATGCCTAAGAGAATATGGACATTTTATTTTTCAGAGCTTATACAGAAATAGGTAGTTTGTACTGGAAAATTAGAGCAATTCTTCCTTCCATATTAGAAATGTTCCATTGCTGCTCTCTCTCTAATGTTTCTCTCACAGAAGGCTCAGGCACATTAAGTAGCTTGTCAGGATCAGCCAGTTCACCACTGCCCTTTTCCTGATGTGAAATCATATGAAGTAAAGGAAATCAGCTTAAATGTTTTTGTATTTATGCTGCAAAGATGACAACTATGAAAGCAGTCTTCAGTCTTTGTTGCTCTTGTGTCTTTCACGGCAGGTGTCACTTGCTCCCACTCACCCTTTCTGGGTAGATTTCTTTTTCTCTTACCTTTACAATAAGCTATTTTTATTAAAAGAGAAAAAGGAAATAAAGGAAATAATGATATCTATAGGGTCGATCATTAAGTTTTTGTCATCTTTCTTGGTCACACCCCTGAGGGGTGCAGTTCTTTGAGGGTCATGGAGTGTCTTTTCTCAGTGTATTACCAGGAATAGTTCATCTTTTTCCTTCTTAGAAGAGGGAAGATAGCTTAATGATGATCAACTATCTTTAACTTGCCTCTGGACTTACTGTTCTTCACTTAAAAAGAAAAATAGTAGTAAGAATATTCTTCTAGACTTTTAATGGAGTATCATTAAATCTCTATCCCATAGTTTAAATGAAGTGGCTGCATGGCTGGGTTTTTCATATAATGAGGGGAAAAATCCTGATTGCTCTCCTAACTAGATGTTTTACCTTTTAGTAACTTGGTGAGAGGTAAATTATTTCTGTGAACTGAATAAATCCAAGAATATGCATAGCCCTGATTCTTGTAGACTCATGACCAGCTTCTCCTGACCCTCTTAGCAGAATTATTTATTTTTTTTTTTTAAAGAAAAAGCTCCTTCCTTCCTTCCTTCCTTCCTTCCCTCCCTCCCTCCCTCCCTCCCTCCCTCCCTCCTTCCCTCCTTCCTTCCGTGGCCCAGGCTGGAGTACAGTCGGCTGGAGTGCTTCCGGCTCCCGTGATTCTCCTGCCTCGGCCTGCGGGCTGCCTGGGATTGCCGGCGCGCGCCACCACCCCTCCCTGGTTTTTCTCCTTTGGCTGGAGGCGTGGTTTCGCCATATCGGCCAGGCTGGTCTCCAGCTCCTGACCTCGAGTGGTCTGCCCGCCTCGGCCTCCAGAGGTGCTGGGACTGCAGACCGAGTCTCGCTCACTTGGTGCTCGGTGTTGCCCGGGCTGGAGTGCGGTGGCGTGGTCTTGGCTGGCTGCAGCCTCCGCCTCCGAGCCGCCTGCCTTGGCCTCCCAGGGTGCTGGGATTGCAGCCTTTGCCGGGCCGCGCCCCATCTGGGAGGTAGGGAGCGTGTCTGCCTGGCCGCCCATCGTCTGGGTTGTGAGAAGCTCCTCTGCCGGCCGCCCCGTCTGGGAGGTGAGGAGCGCCTCTGCCCAGCCGCCACCCTGTCTGGGAAGTGAGGAACGTCTCTCCCTGGCCGTCCATCGTCTGGGATGTGAGGAGCGCCTCTGCCCGGCCTCCCATCGTCTGGGATGTGAGGAGCGACTCTGCCCGGCCGCCACCCCGTCTAGGAAGTAAGGAGCGCCTCTGCCTGGCCGCCCCGTCTGGGAAGTGAGGAGCACCTCTGCCCGGCCACCCCGTCTGGGAAGAAGTGAGGAGCGCCTCTGCCCGGCCGCCCCGTCTGGGAAGAAGTGAGGAGCGCCTCTGCCCGGCTGCCCCGTCTGGGAAGCGAGGAGCGCCTCTGCCCAGCTGCCCTGTCTGGGAAGTGAGGAGCGCCTCTGCCCGGCTGCCCTGTCTGGGAAGTGAGGAGCCCCTCTGCCCAGCCACCACCCCGTCTAGGAAGTGAGGAGCGTCTCTGCCCGGCCGCCCCGTCTGGGAAGTGAGGAGCACCTCTGCCCGGCCACCCCGTCTGGGATGTGGGGAGCGCCTCTGCCCGGCCGCCCCTTCCAGGAGGTCTACCACAGAGGCCAGAAGCAATGTGGGGGCTGGACGTGGTGGCTCACGCCTGTAGTCCCAGTACTCTGGGAGGCCAGGGCGGGTTGATCACTTGAGGCTAGGAGTTCGAGACCCGCCTGGCCAACATGGCGAAACATACGAAAAATAGAACAGACAAACCAACCAACCAACCAACCCAGCAACAACAAAACAGGTCTACCCTGGAGTCATACTCTAATTTTTTCTATTTTCCTCCCTTTCTGATCCTTTATCCCACTTTCTTTTTCTTCCTCTTCCTTCTCCTCCTTCTTTGTCAAATAGAGGATTGAGTTATTATCATGGATCCATACAAAGTCCCTCTCTCATTTATTTTCTTTAATTCCCACCCCCCATTTCTATTCCCCGTCTTCCCATGTGCAACCTTCCTAATATGTTTGATATGCATCTTTTTGTTTGTATGTACTTTTAGAAAATGTTTATTGTTTTGTGTGCAAAAATAAAAAATCCAAAAAAAAAAAGAAAAAGCCCTATTATCCAGAGCTCTGTTATCATGATTAACACACCATTCAATGGTTACCTGTTCAAATTAAATCATTAGCTTTTCATTGAAATGAAATTCATTCGTTTTTTGATCATAGCATTTTGCTTTCTAATCTTTTCCAGAAAGAACTTGAGAAGCAGAAGAGAATTAAGAGGAACCAGCAGCTGGAAGCAATAGCCAAAGAACATTATGAAAGGGTCTTGCTAAGGAAAAAAGGTCTAGAGCCTTGGAAGAGATTGAGAATGCAAAGCAAACAAAACATCCAGGTGCAGTGTCCCACTGTTATCCCCTAGAGTAGAAAATGGACTTTTCCAAATAGCATAGATGCCCAGTTAAGCTTGGGGGAGGGTGGGGTTTGGTGATTTAAAGCCAGAAAGATAAATTAATTGAATGTGTATATTTGTTCTGGATACAATTTTTGATTTGGTCTTCTAAGGTAGAGAAGGACTTTTGTAATTGAATAGGTTGGAAAAAATCAGAGGAAATGTTTTATTAGAGATCCCCCCAAGGTAAGATGAATAGAAGCTTCTCTCAGTTTGAGTAAGGGAAAAGTTATTACCATAAGGTACATTAGTCAGGTTTCTGCCTGTGATAAAGTTGCATAACAACCCCCAAATATCAGCGGCTTACAGCTCGAGTATTTATTTCTCACTCGTATGTCTGTGGGCCAGTTGTGGATTGAGTTCAGGTCTCTCCCTAAGCCTCTCATTCTGGTTACAGCAGCTACTCAGGGCATGCTTTTCACCTGGCAACTGTCAGAGCTACAAAAGGCCAAACCAAATTATGTAAACCCACTGCTTGTATTATGTCCACATTCCATTGGCCAAAGCAAATCATAGGGCCAAGCTCAAAGTCATTGAGGAGAGAAGGAGCTCCATCCACTCTACAGGGAGGAACTGTGAAATCACATTGCAAAGGGTATGGGTGTATAATTCTATTAGAACAGTAATTCACTCTACTGCAGAGAGATATATGAAATCAGACACCATGGAAATTTCTAAAATTTCTCTAACATTTATCCAGTGCATGCAACTAAATGATTAAAAATTCAAAATAGATAAAATGTCATCTCATCTTTTGGCTCTCAGGCTGCTGAGTCCAGGACAGGCAGAAATCTCAGGTGCCACAGAGACCTCCATGGTGGTCATTTTGGCCAATAAATATGACTACCAAGAGACTCACTTGAATCAATCACATTCACAGTGCCAGATATCTAGACAAGGCTTAGAAAAATGTGTCACTGTTTGGAGAGGACTAAGAGAGAAGGCTTTTCCCCTCCTGCCTCTTAAAAGAATATGTTACTTTTAAAAATCTATAAATTCTGATTTGTATGTTTATTTTGATAGAATGATACTCAGTTGAAAAGACATTAAATTATTCATGTTATTTTCTATCAGATGGTTTTGTGGTTTATTGATAATGTCTAAATTTCAATGCTGGTGACAGCTGATTCCACAACACTAATTGAAGTATTGGCATTTCCTCAATTAGACAGTGGTTAAGACATGAGAAAGAGAGGTTTGTTGTGGAGTTGCTGTCCAAGCTCCAGGAGAGCAAATTGAGAATGTTGCCAGCTACCCACTCCAAAACTCAGGGGAAGTGAAGTAATGGCTTAGAGGTTGGTTGTTCCATTTCCATAACCAGCAAATAACTGTGGTCTTCAGGGAGCTGGCATTGAAAGGCCATGCATGATGTGAATCTATAACCTCCACAGAATAGGTCAACAGTCAAAGCTTTTAGGACACAGGCTGCATGTACCTTCAGATTATTCTCTACCAACTGCCTAAATGTGTTTTATAGCATTATTTCCAAAGGTGATATGTTTGTTTAAATGATTTAAAATTTAAGGAATAATATTTCTCATTTAAAAAATTGTCCAGGTGGCAGAAGAACATTACTCTTTGTTCCTGCAGAGGAAATATCTGCTGACCTGGTTCCAGCGTAGTCAGGAAAGTCTGGCTAAAAAGATGGCCCAGGCTAATCAATTTTATTCCCAAATACTGCTTAAGAGAGTCATCCGGAGCTGGCTACAGGTAAGGACATAGGGAAGGGTACCTTAAATACATCTCATTGCTCAATCCTATTTAAGAAAACTAAATAGAATCCAGAATGTCTAGGGTCATTATGTTTTTTCAAGAACAAAAGAGTAGTCAATCCCATTCACTGCTTTGAAATAAATGTGAAAATGGCAAATCAATGTTTTATTAGTGTAAAATCCTAAGCATGCGTTTGTTTCACAGAGTGTGTATAAACCGTAAGTTATCATTCCATCAGCTTTTGTTTTTATATTCATTTCTTGTTTCTTGTCTCACAGTGCTCAAGTGATTTAGAAACCCCTTCAATCTTCTAACTGTTTATATTCATGTGTTTTGTTACCATTTTTAGGATACATTATAGAGGATATTTTCTTGGCTGCCAGGTTATCCTTTTCTTTGTGTGTCTCGTGTCATTTGTTTCTTTTGTTTCATTTCTGTTTCAATTCTGTCTGTCTTTTGTGCTGTTTATTTGCTCTAATTCTTTGTCAACTGATATTTTTGGTCTCACTTTTATTTCTGTCTTCATCCCCAGTACATGATTGATCTTCAGGAAGAAGTAAGAAAATTTTGTGTACATTTTCTTCAGAAGAAGATTTTCAGGGCCTGGTTTAATATGGTCAGGGAGGTGAAGATCGATTCTCAGGGCAAGCATGAGATTGCAGCGGAGCACAGTGACAGGTGAGGTTTTGATAGTGAGGAAAATTCACTCTCTGACTGACTTCACAATTGCTCAGCAATATATTCTGCTCCTACAATGTGTCTGCAGAGATGAGCTGGGGGCTAGGAGAGCAGGGAAACACCAGGCAGGGGTGGGAGTCCCAGCTCACCAGCAATGTAATAAACCCCCTGGGACTCCAGGGTTCCCATCTTTAAAAAGAGAAGGGGGAGGAGGAGGAGGCCTGCCCTTTCTACCTCACAGAAATTGCCAAGAGAATAAAATGATGTGACCTATATGAAACACACCTAAGCAAAAGTACTGTATTCTTTGTTAGTCAGTCATATATAGTTTTAAGTTCAGTTTCTCTTTCAAAATTATTTATTGTGAAATGTATGACAAATATAGAAAAGTGCTTAAATCATACAAATACAGCTTAACAAATGACTGTAAAGTGGACACCCTTTGTTACCACCGAGGTCAAAACGTTGAACACTGCTGTCGCACAGGCTCCTTCCCAAGTCTCTCTTAAACTACTCTCCTGACGTTTACAATGAACATTTCCTTTTCTTTTTACTTTTCTCCTAAGTATGCAGCCTTCAATACTGTAGTTTTTCCTGGTTTGGAACTTTATATATATGGAATCATACTATGTGCCATATTAATATTTAAAATACGGTTATGTTTTAATCTAGTTGTCTTTGAGAAATAAGGTATTCTGTATAAGTAAGTTTTATATTTGTTTTCTAATTTTAAGCATTTGGACAGAATGTTCTTAATCTCATTATGCACTTCCCTTTAAGAGTGGTGATTTGGTGTCATTATGAGCATCAGTTAGTGTGCCGGGTGTATTCAGTGATGCCTCCAGCTTTTTTGAGGTATGAAGACTGTTGTGTGGGTGTAGAAAAATGCCCTTTTTCTCAACATTACTCTGTTGCCCAGGCTGGAGTGCAGTGGCATGATACTGCAACCTCTGCCTCCTGGGTTCAAGTGATTCTCGTGCCTCAGCCCCCCAAGTAGCTAGGATTACAGGCACACACCACCACACCCGGCTAATTTTTGTATTTTTAGTAGAAACAGGGTTTCACCATGTTGACTGGTGCTGTTTTCTTTTTATTTGCATGTCTGTGCATGGGTGTTTATTTCTGTTCCTTCTAATAGTGTATCCTATCTTATTGCCATGAGGGTGCCTATCTCCAACAAAACCTGTTTGTCCTTGTTTAATTCACAGATACTGGAAATCAGTGGAAATTAGTGGAAAACAGATAAGCAAGTTGATTATAGTTTTGTCTAAATTAAAACAAATAAGCAATAAGTGAGGGTATTCAGAGGATTTCCCTTTGAATAAATGATTGAGCTTTAGAGTTTGAAGTTTAGGACTCAATATCTATGTGACCCTGAACAAATAACCTTTCAAAGCCTCCCTGTTCCTCTCTCATAAAATGAGGATAGCAACAGAACCTATCTTATGGATTGCTGTGAAGACTAAACAGGGTACGGTAGTAACTCACTCAATGCACTGCTTGGCCCAAAATAATAACTAACCTTTTTTTTTTTTTTTAGTTTAGTGTCATTGTGAATATATTATTATTAAACATCCTTTTTGCCTGCCTGTTTTCTTTCTGTTTCTCAGCCACTGTGTACAGGCTGAGAGATTCATTTGGGGCTTTTGCACAAACCATCTCATCTGATTGATGATAGCAGTAATAACTTGGGTGTGGGGAGATGTTATTATTTCCATTTTTCAGGCAAAGAAATAAGCAACAGGCAGGTAGGTGAACTGTCAAGGTATACAGATAACAAAAGGTTGCTCCCTGAACTCCAAATTAGGTTTTTTGACCCTAAAATATTCTCTTCTTGCTACATCAGTCTTCCTCCCCGTTTTTCTAATTAATTCTCCCTCGTCTTTTTTGTTTTTGTGTGTGTGGTTTTTTTTTTTTACCCTGAGACAAAGTCTTACTCTGTCACCCAGGCTGGAGTGCAGTACTAGGATCTCAGCTCACTGCAACCTCCACCTCCTGGGTTCAAGCGATTCTCATGCCTCAGCCTCCCAAGTAGCTGGGATTAAAGGCATGTACTGCCATGCCCAGCTAATTTTTGTATTTTTAGCAGAGACAGGGTTTTTTACCATGCTGCCTAGGCTGATCTCGAACTCTGGCCTCAAGGAATCTGCCCACCTCGGCCTTCCAAAGTGCTAGGATTACAGGTGTGAGCCATCATGCCTGGCCTCATTTTTAGACTATAAAATAGTAAGATAGTCATCCTATTTAGGATTTGAAGTTATGAAATCAGTGTAGGAATCCATGCAATCAACAAGAACCAAATTCTCAGCCAATGCCTACTTGATATAAAAGCATTGCTGTGATTTCATCTCTTCCCACTTTGCTTTTTGTTTCCCATGTTCTGGCCCCACTGGCCTTCTATAATGTTCCTCAGACAAACAAAGCTCACTTCTGCTTCAGAGCTTTCACATAACCTGATCTCATCATTTAGCTCTCTGCTTAAATGTCACCTCCTTAACCACCCTTCTTGCATCACTGTCTATCCATTAAACTGCCCTACTTCCTTCACAGCACTTAAGACACTCTGAAAGTATATAATTTACTGTTTACATGTTAAACAGAGTGGAAGCACCACATCTTGCTCATTACTGTGTTCTCAGTATATGACAGTGCTCAGTACATAGGTAACAGAGTAAATATTTGGTAAATGTATGAATAGATGAACTTTATTGCAGGAATGACACTAATATTTAAGGTCACCAGTCTTTAAAAGGGGCTTTAACATTAAAAACTTGATATTCAAAGTTCATATTCAATTTTATATGAATGAAAGAATACCATATAGAAGAGCTGTGTATGAAAGGAAAGAGAGACATCTATTGGTCTTAGGCCTGACCTTTAAGCTGCAATAACATCGAGAAAGATGATTCTCAATAAGAACGTAACTTGTAATCTTACATATCTATACCTGTATGACTTCCAGGTAATTTTATAAATCTAGCTGAGCTAGGTGAGTATTTATAATATGTCTGATACTGTCTTGTAACCATAGTTCTTAACCACAGTATGAACATGAAGTAGGTAGTAATGAAAGTCACAGACCTACACCCCAGAAAATGCATATATGCATATAACATACAACTTTACACAAAATGTCAAGGAGTTTATGGGACCCAGTTTAAGAACCCTTACTTTGGTGACCTAAATCATACTTATTGTACAATATACCCACATGTAATTATCAAGACATATTTGCCAAGCATAAAAAAATACCTAATAACATGGCCTCTGGTGCTCATAATTTGGTAGAAAACATAAAAGATTAGAGAGAAAGAGATTGAGAGAGCTAGAGAAAGGTTTACTACAGCCAAGATGAACCAGGGCTTAAAGCACCATCTAGTGCCAAAAAGGAGGCAGCCACACAGCAGGAGAACAAAAAAGAAATTAAACAGGTAAATTACAATCTCTAATCAAACATACCCACTGAAAACCAAACAAGCCAGACAGAGAAGACTGAAATAAATAAATAATCCTTTAGTGCAAAGGCATAGACATATATCCACAAGAAACAACAGCGAGTTGCCCAGGCATGGTGGGCACCTGTCATCCTAGCACTTTGGGAGGCCAAGGTGGGCGGATCACCTGAGGTCAGGAATTCGACACCAGCCTGACCAACATGGTGAAACCCCATCTCTACTAAAAATACAAAAATTAGCCAGGCGTGGTCGTGTGCGTCTGTAGTCCCAGCTACTCGGAAGCCTGAGGCAGGAGAATGGCTTGAACCTGGGAGGTGGAGGTTGCAGTGAGCTGAGATCGTGCCACTGCACTCCAGCCTAGGCGCTTGAGCAAGACTCCATCTCCAAAAAAACAAACAAACAAACAAACAAAAAAAAAAACAGAAAAAAAACCAGCAAATGGGGAACCATGACCTTCCCAAATTGACAAAGCAAGGAACCAGTGACGACTAACCCTAATGAGAAGGCAATATGTAAACTCTAACCAACACTCAAAATAGCAGTTTTAAGGAAACCCAGTGATCTTCAAGATAACAAAGAAAAGCAATTCCGAAATTTTTCAGATAAATTTAACAAAGATTTGAAAAGCCAAACAAATCTTGGAACTGAGAAATATATTTGCTGAACTGAAAAATCATTAGATGTTTTCAACAGCCAAATGGATCAAGCAAAAAAGAATTAGTGAGCCCAAAGACAAGCCACTTGAAAATACGCTATCAGAAGAGAAAAGAAAAAAGAAAGGAAAGGAATGAAGACAGCCTACAAGATATAGAAAATTACCTCAGAAGATCATATCTAAAAATTATTGGTGTTGAAGTGGGACTTGAATGAGACCAAGGGGTAGAAAGCTTATCCAAAGAAATAAAAATAGGAAACTTTCCAAAACTTGAGAAAGACATATCCAGGTATAGGAAAGTCAGAGAACACTAAACAGATTTGACCTAAACTCTCAAACGTCAAGGACAAAGAGGATCCTAAAAGCAATAGGAGAAAAGAGGCAAATAACATATAATGAAGCTCCAATTCATCTGGCAACAGACTTCTCAGCAGAAACTGTACAGGCCAGGAGAGAACAGGATGAGATTTTCAAAGTGCTGAAAGAAAAAAAAGAAAAAAAAAATGCCATCCAAGAATACTGTATCCAGCAAAGCCATCTTTCAAATATGAAGGATAGAGAAAGTTTTTCTCAGAAAAACAAATGCTGAGAGAATTCACCACCACCAGACCCATCTTACAAGAAATGTTAAAGGGAGTTCTTCAATCTGAAAGAAAAAAACACTAACACAAAAAGAAAACAGTTGACAGTAGAAAACCTACTGATAAAATTAACTACATGAACAAACCCAGAATACTCTAATACTGTAATTGTGGTGTGTAATCAACTCATAACTCTAGTATGAAGCTAAAAAGACAAATCTAGCAAAAACAATAATAGCTACAGCAGCCTGCTAAGAGGTAATATAAAACATAGAAACTAAAACAAGAAAAAGTCAAAATGTCGGGGGATTTCTAAAAAGAAAAGGCAACAAATTAAAACATACTACCTGAGAAAATTGTTTTGCCACAAGGGAAAACAGTAAGAAAGGAAGATAGGAGTTACAAAACAACCAGCAAACAAGGAAAAAAAATTGCCATAGTAAGTCCTTACTTATCAATAACTGAATATAAATGGACTCAGTTCTCCAATTAAAAGACATAGAGTGGCTGATGGATAAAGAAACAACATCCAACTATATGCTGCCTATAAGACACCTACTTCACCTATAAAGACATACATAGACTGAAAGAGATAGAAAAAGACATTCCAAGCAAGTGGAAACCAAAAACACAGCAGGAATAGCTATACTTACATCAGATAAAACTGATTACAAGTCAAAGACTATACAGAGAAATAAAAAAGGTCATTATATAATGATAAAGAGGTCAATTCAGCAAGAGGATATAACAATTATAAATATCTGTTCACTCAACATCAAGCACCCAAGTATATAAAGCAAACAATAAAGGGAGAGATAGCTGCAATACAATCATAGGGGACTTCAACCCGCCACTCTCAGTAGTGGACAAATTATCCAGAAAGAAAATCAGCAAGGAAACATCAAAGTTAAACCAGAAACCAGGCCAAATAGGTCTGACATTTAAAGAACATTTTATCCAACTGTTGAAGAATACACATTCTTTTTATCAGCACATGGAACATCCTCCATAATAAGACCATATCTTAGGCCACAAAACAACTCTCAACAAATTCAAAAAACAGAAATCGTATCAAGTATCTTTTCTGACCACAACAGAATAAAATTAGGAATCAGTAAGAGGAATTTCAGAAGCCACACAGATACAAGGAAATTAAACAACATGCTTCTGAACAACCAATGGGTCAATGAAGAAATTAAGAAAAAATTTAAAAATTTCTTGAAACCAATGAAAATGGAAATACCATAGATCAAAATCTATGGGTTACAGTAAAAGCAGTAACTTCTTTTAAGAGAGAAGTTTATAGCAATAAACACTTACATCAAAAAAGCTGAGAGACTTCAAAAAAATAAGTTAACTATGCTCCTCAAGGAAATATAGAAAAGCAAGAACAAACCAAACCCCAAATTATTAGAAGAAAGGAAATAATATAAATCTAAGCAGAAATAAATGAAATTGAGACTTTTTTGACTCAAAATCAGAAATGAAAAAGGAGACATAACAACCAAGAAATCAAAAATACAAAGAATCACTAGAGACTATTATGAACACCTACACATCAATAAACTGGAAAACACAGAAGAAATGGATAAATTTCTGGACAGATACAACCTACCAAGATTGAACAATGAAGAAACAGAAAACCTCAACAAACCACTAATGAGTAATGAGATTAAAGCTGTAATTAAAAAGTCTCACCTCAAAGAAAAGCCCAGGACCTAATGGCTTCAAACTGCTAAATTGTACCAAACCTTTAAAGAAGAACTAATACAAATTCTACTCAATTTCTTCAAAAAAAAAAAAAAAAATTGAAGAGAAGGGAATACTTCCATACTTATTCTATCAGGCCAGCATTAGCCTGATACCAAAACCAAACAAGGACATGGTAAGAAAAAAGAGAACTACATATCCCTGATGAACATAAATGCAAAATCTTCAACCAACTACTGGCAAACCAAATTCAATAACACGTTGAAAAGCACATTCACCATGATCAAGTGGGATTCATCCCAGGGATCCAAGGATGGTTCAACTTATGCAAATCAATAAACATGATACATCACATTAACAGAACCAAGAACAAAAACCATATAATTATTTCAAGAGATGTCAAAAAAAGGCATTCAATAAAATTCAACATCCTGTATGAAGAGACACTTCTCAAAAGAAGACATTTATGCAGTCAAAAGACACATGAAAAAATGCTCATCATCACTGGCCATCAGAGAAATGCAAATCAAAACCACAGTGAGATACCATCTCACACCAGTTAGAATGGTGATCATTAAAAAGTCAGGAAACAACAGGTGCTGGAGAGGATATGGAGAAATAGGAACACTTTTACACTGTTGATGGGACTGTAAACTAGTTCAACCATTGTGGAAGTCAGTGTGGCGATTCTTCAGGGATCTAGAACTAGAAATACCATTTGACCCAGCCATCCCATTACTGGGTATATACCCAAAGGATTATAAATCATGCTGTTATAAAGACACATGCACACGTATGTTTACTGCGGCACTATTCACAATAGCAAAGACTTGGAACCAACCCAAATGTCCAACAGTGATAGACTGGATTAAGAAAATGTGGCACATATACACCATGGAATACTATGCAGCCATAAAAAATGATGAGTTCATGTCCTTTGTAGGGACATGGATGAAGCTGGAAACCATCATTCTTAGCAAACTATCGCAAGGACAAAAAACCAAACACCGCATGTTCTCACTCATAGGTGGGAACTGAACAATGGGAACACATGGACACAGGAAGGGGAACATCACACTCCGGGGACTGTTGTGGGGTGGGGGTAGGGGGGAGGGATAGCATTAGGAGATATACCTAATGTTAAATGACGAGTTAATGGGTGCAGCACACCAACATGGCACATGTATACATATGTAACAAACCTGTATGTTGTACACATGTACCCTAAAACTTGAAGTATAATAAAAAAAAAATTCAACATCCTAGCCAGGACCAAAATGCCCACTTTCAGCACTTTTATTCAATATAATACTGCAAGTCCTTGCCAGAGCAGTTAGACAAGAGAAAAAAATAAAGGGCATCCAGGCCAGATGTGATGGCTCATGGCTATAATCCCAGGGCTTTGGGAGGCCAGTATGGAAGGATCACTTGAGGCCAAGAGTTCAAGACCAGCCTGGGTGACAGAGAAACTGTCTTAAAAAATATATATCCAAACTGAAAAGGAAGAAGCCAAATTAGCCTTGTTTATGGATAACATGATCTTATACTTAGAAAAACCTAAAGACTCCACCAAAAAAAAACTGTTAGATCTGATAAATTCAGTAAAGTTGCAGAATACAAAATCAACATTCAAAAATCAGTAGCATTTATTAATATATACACCAACAGTGAACAATCTGAAAAAGAAATCAAGAAAACAATCTCACCTTAATTAGCTATGAAGAAAATAAAATACCTGGGAACCAATTTAACCAAGGAAGTGAAAGAGCTATATATTGAAAACTATAAAACACAGAGGAAAGAAATTGAAAAGGACACAAACACATAGAAAGATATGCCATGCTCCTGTACTGGAAGACTTATTACAGTTAAGATAGCAATACTACCCAAAGCAATTTACAGATTCAATGCAATCTCTATCAAAATACCAACAACATTCTTCATGGAAATAGAAAAAAAATTCCTAGTATTTATATGAAACCACAGAAGACCCTGAATAGCCAAAGCAACACTGAGCAAAAAGAACAAAGCTCTAGGTATCACACTACGTGACTTCAAAATTTACTACAAAGCTATAGTAACCAAAACAGCTTGGTACTGGCATAAAAACAGGCATATAGATCAATGACATAGAATAGAGAACCCAGATTTAAATCCACACATTTACAACCAACTCATCTTTGACGAAAGTGCCAAGAACATAAAATGGGGAAAGGACAGTCTTTTAATAAATGGTGCTGGAAAAACAGGATAACTATATGCAGAAGAATGATACACAATATCACCATACACAAAAATCAAATCCAAATGGGTTATAGATTTAAATCTAAGTCCAGAAACTATGAAACTACTAGAGGAAAACATTGAGACAATGCTCCAAGACCATTGGTCTGGCCAAAGATTTTTTGTGTAAGACCTCAAAAGCACAGACAACCGGAGCAAAAATAGACAACTGGGATTACATCAAGCTAAAAAGTTTCTGCACAGCAAAAGAAACAATCAAGTGAAGAGATAACCCACAGAATGAGAGTATTTGCAAACTGTCTGTATAGTTTGGATGTTTGTCCCCTACACCTCATGTTGAAATCTGATTCTCAACATTGGACGGAAGTGGAGTCTAATGGGAGGTATTTGGGTCATGGAGATGGATTGCTTAATGCCATCCTCTGTAAATAAGTGCATTCTCACTCTATTAGTTACCAAAGAGCTGGCTGTTAAAAAGAACCTGGCACCTCCCTCCCCCTTTTTCTTTGCTTTCCTCTCTTGCCATTGGATCTCTGCACATGACAGCTCCCCTTCCATCATGAGTGGAAGCAGCCTGAAGTCCTCACTAGAAACAGATGCTAGTGCCATACTTCTTGTACAGCTGGCAAAACTGCAAGTCAAATAAACCTCTTTTTTAAAATAAATTACCCAGCCTCAGGTATTCCTTTATAGCAACACAAGTGGACTAAAATGCCATCTGACAAGGGATTAATAACCAGAATATGTAAGGAACTCAAACAACTCAATAGCAAAAAAACAAATAATCCAATTTAAAAATGGGCAAGGCCATTATAGTGGCTCACACCTATAATCCCAACACTTCGGGAGGCTAAGGTGGGTGGATAGTTTGAATCAAGGAGTTCAAGACCAGCCTGGGCAACATGGCAAAACCCCATCTCTACCAAGAAAAAAAAAAAAAAAAAAACGAAAAAAAACAAAAATTAGCCAGGAATCATGACATGTGCCAATAGTCCCAGCTACTCGGGAGGCTGAGGTGTAAAGAATCTCTTGAGTCCAGGAGGTGAAGGTAGAAGTGAGCCAACATCACACTGCTACAGTCCAGCCCGGGCGACAGAGTGAAGCCCCGTCTAAAAAAAAAAAAAGAGGTGAGGGGAAAGATCTAAATAGACATTTCTCAAAAGACATACAAATGGCCAAAAAGTGTATGATAAAATGCTCAGCATCACTAATTATCAGAGAAATCCAAATCAAAACCACAATGCGCTATCATTTTATACCAGTAAAATGGCTTTTATCAAAGACAGTGAATAACAGATGCTGGTGAGGATATGGAGAAAGGGAAACCCTCATACACTGTTGGTGGGAATGTAAATTAGTACAGCCACTATGGAGAACAGAATGGAGATTCCTGAAAAAACTAAAATTAGAACTATCATATGATCCAGCAATTCCACTAATAGGTGTATCTCCAAAAGAAAGGAAATCAGTATATCCAAGAGATATTTGCATGTCCGTGATTATTACAGCACTGTTCACAATAGCCAAAATATGGAATCAACCTAAGCACCCATAAGTAGATAAATGCATAAATATGGTATATACACAAAATGGAATATTAGTAATGAAAAAGAATGAAATCCTGTCATTTGCAGCAACATGGATAGAAGTGGAGGTTACTGTGTTAAGTGAAATAAGTCAAGCACAGAAAGACAAATACCACATGTTCTTACTCATGTGGGAGAGCTAAAAATGTGAATCTCATGAAGATAGAGAATAGATTGGTGGTTACCAGAGGCTGGAAAGGGTAGAGGTTGGGAGGTGGATGAAGAGAGGTTGATTAATGGGTACAATATACAGTTAGATAGAAGCAATAAGGCCTAATGTTCAATAGATCAGTAGGGTGACTATAGTTAATAATAACCTATTGTACATTTCAAAATAACCAGAAGAGAGTAACTTGAATGTCCCCATGGTAAATAAAAGATAAATATTTAAGGTGATGGATATCCCAAATGCCCTGATTTGATCTTTACACATTATAAGAATGCATAAAATTACATGTACCCCCTAAATATGTATATTATGTATCAATAAAAATATAAAAAGATAGCTATAGATATGCTATTAAGTGCCAAACCAGTGATCATGAATATGTTTTAGGAGTTCAGGGAAAGAAAGAGAAATGTAGGCAAGGATGATCTAGGAAGATTTCACCCAAAGGGGAGAACATTTTTCAGTTAGGGTAGAACAGCAGGAGCTAAAATGCAGAAGTCAGAAAACAGGAGTGTAGCCAGAAGAGAGAAGTGAATGGCTGAAAACGGGAGACAGGGTCAAGGACTGGGAGTGTGCCCACAGCTGAGCACAGGAAGCTGTAAATGGTGGACTGAATGGATAAAAGCAAGCAATGAAGCAAATCCATTCCTTGGAGCCTTTTTTTTTCTTTTTTCTTTCTTTTTTTTTTTTTTTTTTTGGAGACGGAGTCTCACTCTGTTACCCGGGCTGGAATGCCATGGCTTGATCTTGGCTCACTGCAACCTCCACCTCCCAGGTTCAAGTGATTCTCGTGCCTCAGCCTCCCAAGTAGCTGGGATTACAGGCACCCGCCACCATGCCGGGCTAATTTTTGTATTTTTAGTAGAGACAGGGTTTCACCATGTTGGCCAGGCTGATCTTGAACTCCTGACCTCAAATGAGCCACCTGCCTCGGCCTCCCAAATTGCCAGGATTACAGGTGTGACTCACCGCACCCAGCCATGCCTTTTTTTAAAGCAGTACCTCCACCAACAAAAATCAACATTATCAAAAATATTAACCAACAGCCATAAAATTAATGAGGACTGATGTACATTCTGGGACTTCCTCAGATGGTCAAGAGGCCAGAACAAATCCCATCTCTGCCTATAGTTGTGAAAATACAAGCTTAACTACTCTGCACTTCGTTTCAACACTGTAACTCCACACACAGCACAGCATGCTATTCTTGCTTCTTTGCCTTTACTCAAGATGTGCACTCCTCTAGGAAAGCCTTTTGCCTGACAAAAATTCAGTTCAGACATCATCTTCAAAAACGTCTGCTCCTCACCACCGGACTGGGCATTCCTCTGTGCTGCTCTCCACTGCTGTACCTTCCCACTATGTGGAAACTCTGGTCACCTGTTTCAGCCTCTCCTGGGGCAGACGGTACCTGGCTTACCTTGATGCCCCTAGTGTTCAGCTGTGGTGGACACTAATAAATCCTAAAAGGCCATTGCATGCCTCCCTGTGACAGCGGAGACACTCAAACAAGCAGTCTTCCATACCATGTTTCCAGAACCTGATGTTAGGGTATTTTTTCTCAACTAATATTCCAAGACTGGTTCTTTGTTGTTATTGCTGCTGTTGGAGGTGAGGTTACCAGCAGGCTTTTAAAATATGTCTATGCACTGAGGCCTCAATGCCTGTAACTTTGGCACATTCTGCATGCAATTTTCCATCATTTTTGCGTTGAGGGTTGTGGTTTCTGAATCCCTTGCCAGCATCACTGGTCCTGGCATGGGTACAATATGTATGCTGTAATCAGATCAACTCAGGAGTGTGCCTCGTAGCTTGCATTACTGGAAGCCATTTGGTGCTCTGCTCAAATGTCACCACCTCAGACAGTTTCCTTGACCACTCAATCAAAAATAAAAATAACTGGCCAGGCACAGTGGCCCACACCTGTAATCGCAGCACTTTGGGAGGCCGAGGCAGGCAGATCACTTGAGGCCAGGAGTTCAAGACCAGCCTGGCCAACATGGTGAAACCCTGTCTCCAATAAAAATACAAAAAAAAAAATTAGCCAGGCATGGTGGTGGGCACCTGTAATCCCAGCTACTTGGGAGGCTGAGGCACAAGAATCGTTTGAACCCAGGAGGCAGAGGTTGCAGTGAGCCAAGATTGCACCACTGCACTCTAGCCTAGGTGACAGAGCAAGACTCTTGCCTCAAAGAAAATAAATAAAATACAAATAAAAATAACCTATCAGTCACTCTCATTCCCTTTTGTTGCTTTATTTTCTTCACAGCATTTCACACTGTCATAATCCCAATTGTGATTTCCACACCTTTTATACAGCATTTTATTAACATAAGAATTATTTTTATAAAGTTCTTAATGTGCTACAGATGGAAAGCCAACTTTTTCTCAGCATTTCACTTTTTTCTTTCTTTATTCTTAAAGGAGGATCCTCTGGATCACATTTCGGACATGGAAGAAGTTTGTAAAATTTATGAAAGAGGAAAGAGTAAAAGAAGAAAGGCGACAGCAACTTCGTAGGAAGGTAGTTGAAATTCTTCCAGACTTCCAGATGCCTGGAAGGGACCATGAGCTATACCAGCAATCAGATACTTGGTCCTCGAGTAAGACAAGTCTTTGGTGAACCAATGAGCCAGATTAGTGTAATATTTAGGACAGGAAGCTCGACTAGTCTGTATGTGTGTTATCTCCACCCACCCACACACGTACATACATACACCTGGTTTATTCTCTACGAGCTACTTCTTAGATCAAAGGAATTATTTTGAGAATTTTTATTCCCTTCTTTGACTTTTCCTGGATTGCTAGTCATTCACTATAGCATTTATCACAGTGGGATCATCCAAAGGAACATTCTAGAGATCCTCTGTTCAAATATATCCTATATATTTTTAGCATAGTAAACTTTAAAAAGGACAAGTGTTTGCCTGACTGAGCTGTGAAGAAAAATGTGTCCATATAGCTTAACATGAGTTGTTGATAAACGTGACCTTAATTAAATAGAAATAAAAAGTAGTGAGTACTTAGAAAAGGAAAGGAGACCAAGGCACTCAGTCTTCTAGTACATTAGCATCAGCGACAGGCACCCTACCAGACCTTGTCCATTTTAACCACCTGAAGGCAGACTATGTATATGAAAAGGTTCTCTACACAGCTGCTGCAGAGGATAGCAGCTTATCCTGATTTCAGAGAAACTGAGGCACCAGAGATGCACCTTGATAAGCATGAAGGAAATTCCAAAAGGTAATAACTATCATGACAGTCCAGCAATTCATTATCTGTTCATGCTCCCAACTGTAACCGCTGAATAATAAACTCAGTTTGTCTTCTAGTGCTCAGCTCAGTTTGATCTAGATATTGAGATACCTATCTTGAATTCAAAGAATGTTTTCATTTTTAAGGTGCTATAAAGACTGATACAATACTCTCTTCTGTGAATTGTGTTAGAGAATTACCTGCTAGAAAAATAATTTTTCATTATAAAATACACATGTATTATAACAAATTCAAGTAGTCCAGAAATGCATATTGTAAAATGAGAAAGTCCTGTGCAGTCCTGAGATGATTACCCTTATTTGGTGTGCTGAAAATTTGAGTTGACAAAATAAAATTCTGTGGTTTTTTAAGTGAATATTCTTGTTATTGTCTCGTACTTCCTAGAAAGGATATCTAGCTGTACCACCTGCTACATGACTTAAGATACTTTTGTCATGGAGGATGTGTGATAGGACCAAACACCTTGAATTGAACTTTATTTCTTCTACGATACGCCTGTTCCCACACAGCTTTTCCTTTAATAGGATTATACAGTTGTCATTAAAAAAAAAAAAAAAAAGAAAAAAGAAAAACCTGTGTTTTTCAAGATTAATGGCCACTAAAGAAAATGTAACTAAAAGTAATTCATAATACATCACTTACTTTCCATCAAAATCACTAACAGTTTAAACCTAACTACAGTACATTTACAAAATATTGGCTGATATTAGCACCCGGAAATGAAATACCAATTTTATTATTTTGTTTGTTTTGTGTTTTTTTTGTTTTGAGACAGGGTCTCACTCTGTCACTGTACTTCAGGCTGGAGGTACAGTGGCCTGATTATGGCTTACTGAAGCCTGGACCTCTCAGACTCAGGCGATCCTCCCACCTCAGCCTCTCAGATAGCTGGGATTACATGCCCAGCTAACTTTTTTTTTTTTTTTTTTCGTAGAGATGGAGTTTTGCCATGTTGCCCAGGCTAGTCTTGAACTCCTGGGCTCAAGTGATCCTCTCAGCCTCCCAAAGTGCTGAGATTACAGGGGTGAGCCACCACACCCAGCCACCAGTTTTCTTTAAATGCCAAGCCTGTACATAAGGAAAGGTTGACTTCCTTAAGTCAACATGCCAGGAGCATAAATAAATCCCACGAAGCTTAAGTTTTCTATCTTAGCTTACTTTTGCCTCACCTCAAACATCAACTAGAAATTGAGTCTTTAGCAGCCCATATTCCGATGGAGCCAGCTAGACTTTTTACCGAATACAGAGCCTTCTAAAGAGATACAATGGAAATAGTTTTGATGCTGTTTTTTGCTGGACTATCATGAAGGTATGTTTCAAAATGTTACTGTTAACATAATGCCCCAACAAGCAGTATCCCTGACCCACAAAACTGAAGAAATTGCCACCGGCAACATAACAGTTTAGGGCTAGGGACAGGGCCACAGGATAGGGACATCGAGGGAGCCACAGAGGCAGCACAGCTATAATGCAGGGTTTTCGGAAATCAGAAGACTTCAGGAGCCACTCCAAGAAACACCAGCTATTTTCCTTAAAGAAAGCACTTTATTTTCCATTTAAACAACTTGGTCACAGGACATTATTTTACATAAATGGCAGTAATTTGTAAAATTTCCATGTAAAAGGCCTTGTGTCTGAGTCTGAGGTGATAAGAGGATATGAATACAAGTATATAAAAACAGTGCAAAATGTGCAGCCCACAGCCTCCTCCGGAGTTGGCTTCAGAAATCCCCCTTGATGTTGCTAGACGTTAAATATTAAATGTAACACCAGGTAAATATTCCTGGGTTTCCTTTAGTCTAACATCCAACCCAGATATGCAATAAAATGAAAAACTCAAAATCCCTAACAACTGAAACCATCCAATCACCCGGACCATTAGGATCACAATGAGCTGAGATTGCAGGCTCTATAATGGGACATCTCGTCAGTGGCTCCATCTTAAGAAATACAGAATTTTAGTTGCATCAATAACTAGAATAGACTAGCTCTGCTTTTAAAGCTTTGCCTTTTAAATGTAAATTTCTAGAAGTTCACTTTCAAGGTGCCATCAAGAAGGCTAGGCCACTAATGAGTCACAAGCCCGACCTAGACATCGCACAGCCTCTAAGACATTTGTCTCCACTAACCGTTCAGTCTTTAACCTGCTGCTGATCCTACAATGAAAACACTTAGTGCCAGCTGAAGCGTGGATGCTTGTCTATCAGCAACATAATTAAGTGTAGCTGATTCTGCAAGAAATTTATATTAGTCACAGCAAACATCCACAGGAACATACTGAATTGTACTCAGTAGTGAGTTTAGCATGGCTTTCCTGCTCCCCTGCATCACCTTTGCAGTGTTTAATACAAAAGGGTGCACATGTCAAGCTGCTGCTGAGAAAACCAGATTCCAAACAGGTGCCTCAGGAAAAGTCTCTTATTATCCCATTGCTTGCTTAAGAAACCTCTACTTTTCAAAATGGAAGGTACCAGAATATGGCTACAATGAAATTAGGTCATATAAACTTACCTAGGTTAAAAAGACCCTTAAGTCTCACAAAACTAATTTTTAAACATCCTGGCTAAAACTGTGCTTCTAGATGTTGTATTTTTGCTTATACTAGTTGAGCTTTATAATAAAAAGCTAATGTCCTACTCAAAGGAAATACATGTCTATTAAGCAGATGGTCAGTAGTATGTAGAACCTTACTGGCACTGTGTTTTCTGGCAGTGGAAGATTCTAGTACAGAAAATTGTCTCTTGCTAAAAATATTAGAAGTACCAAGGACTACTGCATAAGAGGAAGTTTGTAGCAATTTTTTGCTAGGCAGATGGTACACTTGAAGACAACAATGACTTCATTCACCAAGGAAAACACTACCTAGATAGCAAAGACTTACAATATCCTAAACACAAACACATATGTGGCTGAGGTGAAATAAGCAGCACGTTGTCCCAAAAACACACTTAAGGCTTTACTTTAGCAGCATCAGGGTAACCTATCAAAGAGGCGCTGTTAATGGTCAGTTCATTTCAGGAACGCTCGGCTGGAACCATAAAAGTACTCTGTGGGTATCGTAAGAAACATTTTAAATATTGAAGGATTTTCCTCTTTCATGCAATCCTGATCCTTAACTCTTTCTCCCTTGAATCTTTCAAATCGGTCTATTCCTCTCCCCCCAGGAACAGTCCATAGTGGTGTGATAATAATCTAAGTGGCCAGATGATAGTAGGTAATTTATTAAACTCCACATCCAGTATGTTCGTTAACAGAGACTGAGGACGTGAGATGAAAGAAGAGGATCTGCTTGTTTGAAATCATGTTCGAGGGGCTTGCTCCTCTGCCCAAGAGACTGCTGATTTACAGGTTCACAGGGCAATCCTCCACTGCCGCCACCACCAAATGCTTCCCTGGGACTGATTCATTCACAGAGGCCTTGTCCTTTCAAAGATTCCACAATAAACTCATCTGGCCTTTGGAGAGAACCAAGGCCTATAATGAAACCCCTCAAATAGTTCCAGATCATAAAAGGCTCCAAAATCCTATAAACCAAAGATGTCACAGAGCCTACAGAACACTGCTCAAGGATTAGCCCCTCGTTTGCTCCTCCTTTCGGTACAGACGCCTGGGAAGGCTTTTCCCACACAAAATCACTGATCTTTTGATGGGTTTAAGCATTCTGTAAACTGTCCATCATGGGTTCTCAAGGAACTTAAAATAAGTATCTTCGTGCCAATAAACCTGAATAATATACAGAGTCCCTTCCTATCCATGGGAAGGAAGCTGAGTTGGCTCATCCCAGTAACCCTACTAGAGGTAAGTTGTTAAAAAAAAATTGTCATCATTCCTAATTCTCCCAAATGACTTTGGTCTCTTTGTACTACTCATCTTCATCACATCACATTACATTGAGATGTTGTGAACAATTTGGCAAGAAGATAAAATTCCTGACTATACTAATGTTTCTATGAATTTGTATGATCAATGGCTAGATAATCAGAGTTGGCTCTACAGCTGACATTCAAAAGCATGACTACCAATTTCTGCCCACATAGGCTATCCTTGACATTATTACTCTCTCTCTTATCTAAAACCTGTATAGAAAGAAATTTGTTATATCAAATCCAACTTTAATTCTAGGTGAATATTCAGCTCTGGGCCAGGGAGAAGGCATCACCGTACAAACCCCAGAGTCTGCTAACATCCCCAGGCACAGAGCCTATCATTCGTTAAACAAACCATCTCTGGGGAAAATGACGACAGCCTGAATAATATGGTGACCATCTTAAGGACAGCTCCAATTAATGGCAACAGTACGGATGGTGCTGGCTGCAGAGGGTGGAAGTGCAGGAAGTAGCAATATTTCCTCTCGACAAATATACATCTCTTGCCTAAAGCAGCATGCACAGAATGACTGAAAATGCTGGCAATATTTTCCCTATGTTAAGCTATAAGCCAAGGCAAATTTAAGGAGTCATGAATTATCTTTGGGATTGCAAAACAGTACATGTACAAAACCAACATTTCAAAAGGGTATTTTCCTCATCTGAAATTCCCTCATCTTAATTCTACAGCAGAACAACCCATTGTACATATTTAATCTTTTATACATTTTCGGTTTTAAGAAATGATTAAAGAAACAACTTGTTATTGTCGGAAGAGCCAGGGAAGAACAGTAATCCATTAACAGTGGAAACCACATATACCCTGTTTCTTCTCTCCTAGTGAGATACTGCTATTTAGGGAGGGGTAATTGAGAATTAATGTGCAAGTTAAGTGGGAAGATGTCACTCAACTCCTCAAAGTTCATACCGGAATAATGTGAATGCCAGAAGGCTGATTTTCACAATTTAGTGCTATAACTGACAGCATTTGAAATACATGAAGAAAATAATCGAGCCCTTGATGTTACTCAGCCTTCCTACCAGAAAAGAGAGTAAAGCATCCCCACAGGAGTGTCTGTTCTCCTCTTCCAGCCACAGTCACAAGTGTGCTAGCACCTTACCTGGTGAAACATGGGAAGAGGAAAAACACATGAATGCCTATTGGAGTTATTTATAAGAAACCCAAGCAGAATTTATAAAAAATAAATAGAAGAACTCATCACCTAAACTCATGGCCACTGTACATTACACTAGCAATAATTATCTTTATAACTGTTGTCAACTGTCTTTTCAAGATCAGACAACTTAGCGTCAATCCAGCTGGTCATCTTCTCTGAGTAGTTCATGTCTAATACTTAAGAAGGAGAAATTCTCATAACTGTACAACATGGTATATGCTGAAAACTGATTACCCTAATAATATTGGCTTCAATATTCTAATAAACGTTTTTCTTCCATAATAATATTTTCCTAATACTTTGTATTTCCATGGTGCTTGAGTTGTTTTTTAGTGCTTTCCACATCCATCATCCCTCACGTGACCCTCATGACGGCTCTGTGAGGTAGCCAGGGCAGGCATCAGTCCCCCACTTTGCAGATGACCCTGAGACTTGGGAAAGTGACTCAACTAGGGGTCACATGGCTATTAAGAATCAAAGAGGGACTATAAACTATCCTAATCCAAAACTCTTTCCCCCATACTAATGGATGGGAATTGCTTCTATCAATTTGTGCATTAGCAATCCACATCCTTCTCAAGTTCAGGCAACTGAGTCCATTAAAAAGGTGACTGGAAAGGAATGGCTCTACTTTTACTGCTTCAGTATAAAAGTCTCTTAAGTTGTGGCGTCAGAAAAATTAACTTCTTCCCACTCCAGTCTCTAAACCTGAGCATGGCCCTATAATGCCTTTAAGAAACTGGGGATAAAAATGGACACTGAAGTGTAAAATGGAAGGGAGACGGAAGGAGGAGCCATCATCCCTCAGAGAGCCACACAGAAGGCACTTCAGACAATGTCCTCAGCAGGGTGGTGGAATGCACGTGTGCCCAGGGTGGAGAACTGGTGCCAGTTCCGCAGGAAGCCCCTATTGTACTGGCCTGTGTCCACGATGAGCCCGCAGAGGAGCCGGCGCCCAGTCTTCTGTCGGAGGGCCTGCTGGACTTCCCGCTCAGTCACATTGTAGCTGATGTTGATCAGCTGGATCAGGAAGATGTAGGCCATGCCTGCTGTGATGATCACAGAGTACCACACACAGGTGAAGGACAGAGCCGAGCTGGGAGAGGGGAAAAGGCCGGTCAGGGCTGCCATTTTTGTCACATTCAGAAAACTGTCATCATTCTCACGTTTTACACATTTTTTTACTTATTACTAAAGACTTTGGCATCTTCCCCAACCCTCCGAACTGGAAGATACTCAGAATGCCAATAACCTGCTTAAGTAGGAGAATGTGTGTGTTTATTCTATAATTACTGGTGCCTATTTTCTAGTATATTACACTAGAATAGCAGGGACTGTTTTTCGCATTTTGTACCCTCCACATACCCAGCACACTGCCTGACGTAACAGTGTTCAACAGCTGTTTGTTAAATAAACAAATAATTCGTAAATTATGTCTAACTCATGAGAAAACAAAGGCACCAAGGGATTGCTATAAATGTCTTCTAGGAAGCTGCAGGTGGATGCTGAGGAACAGTGCTAACGTTACCAATCTCCATTCTTTCCAGTCCAGTGCTGAGGAATGAAAAGACGATGGACGACTCCCAACACCAGCAGCCCTGTGCTTACTTGGACGTAGGAACACCGCAACATTCCAAATTCACCCTCCTAAAGCCCAACACAATCACACAAGGCAGGGAAGCTCCTCTCAGGCTCACTAATAAAACAGGCTGCCAGTTAGCCTCTGCCATTTGATGATTTTCAAACATTCGCGAATTAAGAGTTAGTTGGAAATAAGTTCATTCAGAATCTTCATTTGTAAAGCTGAAGGGACCTCAAAGACTATTAAATCCAAGGACCTAACCAAAAAGATGAGGTGCTGTGAATCGCCTGCACAGAGTAGGGTGAGAAGCAATGGCAGGACTGTATTCCTTGGTTCCCTCGCCTCCCCACCGAGTGCACAGACATGCTGTGCTTCAGGACAGGCCTCACCTGCAGCGTTAGCAGAGAATTTCACATGCTGGAGACACTCTCCACACAGTGAGGAAGGAAACTTACTCTGAGGAAGACCGATCTATTCTAATAATGCCCACAGGTGTCTGGTTCTAGGATGACAATGGGGAGATCTGTCCACAGGCTATTAAAAACAAATGCTGCAAAGGGATACTTTCTAGAGAAAGCAAGGATTGTTCTGAAAATGAAGAGTGAGAAGAAAGAAAAGGGCCAAACCATAGATACCACAGAGCACTTATGTCAGAGACGATGATGAAGGGAAGGGAATAAAGAGCATGGGCAGAGGGGGGCCCCGGCATTCAGGGAGGGGGCGCTGAGGCCGAAGCTGAAGAATCCCAGCTTTTGCCATGGCCTGGAAATCTTCACAATCTATAAAGGGGCCTAAGGAAATTTTGACCTACATATCACAGTAATCATCAGTGGTGATTAAAAAAAGAAAGAAAGTAGAACAGGAAAAACCAAGAGAGGTTAGAAAGAAAAGCAAGGTTATAGAGATGCTGAGCACATCTCAAAAGGGTCAGAAGCAGTAAATTAAGATTGGACTAAAAAGCATCAGAAAGCAGCAGTAAAGTTAGAAGGTTTCTGATCATTATGACAAAACAGGCACATATGTGCCCTGGGGCTGCTAGTTTTTGTTTCTTTAGTTTCACTGTTGCTACTTTGAGCCTATGAGTGGTCATTTGACTCTGGAAGTTCCTGATGAGGCCTGGTCCTGTTTGTAGAGACCTAGATCTTCACTTATTTTTTTTTTTTTTTTTTTTTTTTTTGTATTTTTTAGTAGAGACAGGGTTTCACTGTGTTAGCCAGGATGGTCTCGATCTCCTGACCTCGTGATCTGCCCGCCTCCGCCTCCCAAAGTGCTGGGATTACTTTTTAAAGGTCAACAATCCTTTTAACAGCACCCTAGAAAAACACACATCACCAATGCACAATTTTGTTGGCAATTTCAGGGATACCCAGCATTCCCATAGCCTGGCCTATGTTTTGGTTGAGAACTCCTAAACGAGTAGTAACAGTCCCTGTCAATGGCAACACCCATTACTTCCCAGGGGGCCTCCATACTATGGTACCCACTGCTCACCTGTAATTTGCATAAACTCCAGGACAATAGAAAAGAGCTGTGAAGACACTTCTATCTCTACAAATGGTGTCCAAGGTCAGTGTGATCCCATACACCGAGGTGAGCAAGAAGATCAAAAGGGCAAGTATAAATGCTTGATGATTTGATTCTCCAACGCAGCTATTTATCCTCAAAACAGCACAGAGAAATAAAAAAGCAAACACATTTTTAAGAGTCCTCAATATAACTTACATAATAAACAAGAAAGCTTTTTTTTTTTTTCTGGAGACGGAGTCTTGCCCTGTAGCTCAGGCTAGAGTGCAGTGGCGTGATCTCGACTCACTGCAACCTCTGCCTCTCGGGTCCCAGTTAAGTTATTCTCCTGCCTCAGCCTCCCAAGTAGCTGGGATTACAGGCACACGCCACCATGCCCAACTAATTTTTGTATTTTGAGTAGAGACGGGGTTTCACCATGTTGGCCAGGCTGGTCTTGAACTCCTAACCTCATGATCCACCCACCTTAGCCTCCCAAAGGGTTGGGATTACAGGCATGAGCCACTGCGCCCAGCCAAGACAAGGTTTTAAATAGGGAAATGTTAAGTTCCAGTTATTAAGAAGTTCTCTTATTTTTCAATTTTAGGGAATTAAAAACTTGCACCCTGAGGAATGCAGTCTTATATTCTCTGCTCTTCGCAAAGTGGAATCATATCGTCAGTTTAAGGACAAGACTAAGTAAAAAGCAGAACCTGGCTGACAAATCTTCCTAAATATCAATATTACCCGGCTATGGAGATCTAACATTGTCCTTACCATGTTAAAGAAAGGGAGATAAATAGAATTATGAAAACTTAAAAATGCTAAATCAGAAGTATTACAGAGTATGGGAAAATTCATGTTAAATATATGAAGAGTAATATAAAGATCCAAAGAGGTTAGAAACATAGTGCAGGGGGAAGAACAACTTGATAACATGCAGGCTCTTTGGCAGGTAAAAACAGTTCTGTGTCATGGCCATTTGTGGGGCAGAACGTAGAGGGAGTGCCTTCTACCCACTGCACATCAGGATGTTCTGGTGGGCACATATCTGCTGTTAGGTGAGCCTTCTGCAAACCAGCATTTGTAAATGGAACACACACACACACACAGACACACACACAGCCCTCTGCAAACCAGCATTTGTAAATGGAACACACACACACACACGCACGCACTCACGAATAAGTAAAGACATAGAAGTAGAATATCTAAAAATGAAAACACCTGTTTACTTCTAAAGACACGGACCCAGAAAAGAGCTGCCCTGCACTTGAGCCATACACTTGAGGCCCACGCCGATGCCTCTCAGCCTTTTCTGCACCCTCACCCTCTCCTGCATCCCCTTCTGAGGAGGAGGTATGCTACAGGACCAGAATCCTAGACACGAAAAGCATAATTCATTGATCACGACTGTCTGAAGAGCAATAAACCTGCAAACATGCTACTTACAGCATTCATATCTGAATTAATTATAGTCCCTTTAGTTTAGATGTATTTAGTGAAGCTGCAACATTATCTTTAAACATTGCACTTCATATTTTACGGATCCTTATGTACCTTCGTTTGTTACTGGCCAACTGGCAGGTACAAAAGCCCATTTCTCTGCAAATAATCAAATAGAGAGTTTATCTGGTAAGGCCTCGATTCAATAATGTTAAGTGGAAATCATCAGTAGCATCAAAAAACGATTAAGTATGTATGGCAAGGGGACAAAAGAGTCACCTAAAAATAGGGGTACACTTTCTTGAGCTTTATGTTTAAAAAGGAATAGCACAGGGAAATATGCTTATACTGTTTCTGATCAATTCTTTTTTAAAAAATCATTCAACTGTAGATATTTCCCTATTAGAAAGGAGAAGATAAATGAGGAGTTGTTCAAAAGAAAATTGAGAAAAAAAAACCCCACAAGTTTTCTGTTATTCTCCTTCAGGAAATGACTGAAGGAACTAAATTTGTGAAACTCGAAAAACTGATGACTAAGTGGGAACATCACAACAACCCACAAATATCTACAAGGTGTAAAGCTGGGAAGGAGAGAAATTTTTGGATAGCACAAAGGAAGATCAAATGTAACTACAGAGTTTTACATGAATTTACACTTTCCAAGTCTCCAAATGTTTCCAACATACCAGACACAATGATGATCCATTCTCCTCACACAGATGCCACATATCCGGCAGTGCCATGCCCGGGCTGGTCGCACCAGCTGGCACTTGGCACACCAGTCCTCCTTCGCTTTGGTGGGGCTTCCAGCCGGCATCCTGGAGGAGCCCTTGGGGTCATCCTTTGTTGTGCGATTGTTGAGACTGCCCGACATGTCTGCCCCAGGGAACGCTTTGGTCTTCTCCTGCCCTTTTCTATTCAGGCACTCCAGCTGGCTGCTGCTTAGAGATCTGTCACTGCTTGCTAGATTGCTGAGGTAGCCTGGATTCTTCTTGGCTCTGTGCAAGGCTAAGAGTATCAGAAATAACCCGCAGGTAAGAACAGCCAGCTGAACGGGACCCACACGCCCTTTGGGGACCACTTCCTGCAGGAACACATAGTACATGTAGCCCAGTGAGAACAGTCCAAGGCTCAGGAAAAACAGGGTCTGTTCTTTCCTTCTGTGAGTGAGGTAGTAGTACCACAGTGCCAGCACAGGAAGGGAAGTCAAAACCACCACCCCCAGGAGGAAATGCCAGGAAGCCACATGAAGGAAGACAGGCAGCAGGACAAGTGGAGGGATGATGCTGATGTTCACTTTTTTGGCTCCCCTAAGCCAAGGAATTCGGAGGCGATCAGAAATTGTATCCATGATTCTTTCACAAGTCTCTGGCTGTAAAGATTTACATGTAATCCATCTATTCAGAAAAAGCACAAAGAGGAGGGGCTTTATGTGGGTTTGTTGAATTAAAAGCTACAGAACACTGAATGCCAAACAGCGGGATAAACGATAAAAGCTACCAAAGACCAAGCATTTTACCTCCTTACTAATAAACTAAGCTTTTCAGATTCACGTCATTTTTTAAAATAGGAACAAGATGTCTAAAAACTTAAAGTCAAGATTATTTCTCCCCTAAACAAATACATAGGTATAGACACATGCTGCAAGTAATGTTTACATCTTATGACCTGTAGTCATAAGAATCTCAAAACAAATCACAATCCAGTTGTGAGGACAACATGGGAATTCAAGAAGGATTAGGTAAGTGACAAAGCAGCAATAATCAATGAACTCTTGTGATCAGACATTATAAGGAGTGCTCAGACGAGCGTCAATACTTCTGGGTGGAGTCTTCAGAGGGGTCTTTGTGGAAAAGGTGGGATCTGGGCTCAACCTTGATGTCCAGCTAGCATGTGTATGAATGGAGAGGGAGGAAGGCAGGCCTTCCAGTGGAAAGAAATGTGTGCAGCACATACCTGGCATGAGCCCAGGGAGTAGACTAGTCCTGCAAGGACGAGGCTACATAGAGAAGAATGGAGATCAAACTAGTATGAGTCAAATCACTTAACTTGGTGAACGGAATATTTGTTGACTGTTTTGCACACTTAGGCTATGCTATGTTCTAAATGTTTATGCCCCCAAAATTCATACGCTGAAACCCAATCCCCAATGCAAGAGTATTAAGAGATGGGGCCTTTAGGAGGGTATTAGGTCATGAGAGCAAAGCCCTGATGAGTGGAATTAATGCCTCTAAAAAAGAGATCCAAGGGAGCCTGTTTGCTCCTTCCACCATGTGAGGACACAGCAAGAAGGTGCCATCTATGAAGCTGAGGAGACCTCACCAGACACTGAATCTGCTGCTGCCTTGATCTTGGACTTCACAGCCTCCAGAACTGTGAGCAGTAAATATCCATTGTTTATAAATTACCCAGCCTAAGTTATTTTGTTATAGCAGCCTGAACAGACTAGGACAGAAATTGGTACTGAGAAGTAGGATGTTGCTACAATAGATACCTAAAAATGTGGATGCAGTTGTGGAACCGGGTAATGGGTAGAGGTTAGAAGAGTGTGGAAGTGCATGCTGGGAAAAATCCTAGACTATCTGAACAAACTATCAAGGGTGATTCTGGTAGAAGAGGAGAGCTGCAGAGAAAGCCTCAATCTTCGAGAATCCCTAAGAGGTAATGAACAGAAGGCTCGCAGAAATATGGAGAGTAAAAGCCATTCTCATAAGATCTCAGATGGAAGTGACAAACATGTTATTGGAAACTAGAAGAAAGGTGATCCTGGCCACTTATAAAGAGGAAAAGAACTCAGTGGAATTGTGTTTGTGTCCTATTGTTTGGTAGAAAGTAGAACTCAAGAGTGATAAAACTGAATATTTGGCAGTAGAAATCTCTAAGCAAAGTGTTCAGGGTGCTGCATGCCTTCTCATAAATGCTTAGGGTAAAATGCAAGAGAGAAATTTTTTTTTTTTTTTTTTTTGAGACAGTTTTGCTCTTGTTGCCCAGGCTGGAGTGCAATGGCGCGATCTCGGCTCACCGCAACCTCCACCTCCGGAGTTCAAGCGATTCTCCTACTTCAGCCTCCTGAGTAGCTGAGATTACAGGCATGCACCACCACGCCTGGCTAATTTTGTATTTTTAGTAGAGACAGGGTTTCTCCATGTTGGTCAGGCTGGTCTCAAACTCCTGACCTCAGGTGATCCGCCCGCCTGGGCCTCCCAAAGTGCTGGGATTACAGGCGTGAGTCACCGCGCCCGGCCAAAGAGAGAAATAATTTAAAGACAAAACTCATAATCAAAAGGGGAGTAAAACAAAAATTTGGAAAATTCTCAGCCTGTCTATATTGTAACAAATGAGAAAGCATGTTTGGGAGAGAGCAGCAAGGATGTGGATGAGATCAGTATGGATTAGCCCCGTGCCAGTCATCAAGACAATGGAAGGACCCTGAAGGCATTCGGAGATCCTTGGGGCTGCTGCTCCCACCACAAGCCTGAAGTGCCAGGACTTTGAGGGCAGACGGTTTCATAAGAGGGCCCAGGGCACCCATGGGGCTTCAGGTTGTACTGCTGAGTGCCATCTGAAGTCTCTGCCCCCTACATTCTGGTGCATGCTCCACGGCAGCTCCAGGTGTGGCTCCACTGGGCCTAGGTATGCCATAGAGGCCACCCCTCTGAAGGGCATAGGTGGTAAACCTTGGTGGCATCCACAGGGTGCGAATGCTGCAGGCATCCAGAGTGTAAGAGCTGTAGAGGCCTGGCTGCCTCCACCTAGATTTCAAAGGATGCCCTGGAGAGACTCGGGGCTGAGGCAGAGGACTGCCACAGGGGTGGGGCCACCATAGAGAGCCTCCACTAGGGCACTGCCCAGTGGAGCTGTGAGTGTGGTGGGGCCACTACAGAGAGACCCCACTGAGGCAATGCCTACTTGGAGCTGTGGGGACAGGGTCACCCCCAAGAGCCCCGTAGAGCCACTAGCATACAACTCCAGCCTGGGAGAGCTGGAGGTACCTGTAGGCAGCTGTAGGCACTCCAACCCATGAGAGCTGCAGTGTGGGCTGTGCGCAACAAAGCTGTGGTGGCAGGGACACCCAGAGCCTTGGGGGCCCAACCTCCAACCCAGTGTGTCCAGAAGGCAGGACATCAAGTCCAAGATTATTCTCAAGCCTTATTAAGGCTTAACATTGTTTGCCCCACTGGGTTAGGACCTGTCACTAACACGCCTTTCTTCCTATTGTTCCCTTTTGGAATGCGAATGTCTAGTCTATGCATGTCCTACCATTGTATTGTGGAAGCACCTAACTTGTTTGATTTCACAGGCTCACAGGTGGAGGAGAACTTGTCTCAGGATGAAACGTATCTTGAAACTCATCCATATCTGATTTGGATGATGATATTCAGATCAGACTCTGGACTTAGACTTCTGAATTGACACTGGGATGAGCTAAGACTTTTGGGGCTATTAGGATGAAATGAATCTATTTTGCATGTGAGAAGGACATAAATTTTAGGGAGCCAGGAAGTATCTGTGTCCCTCCAAAGTTCATTATGTTGAAACCTCATTCCCAATGCAATAGTATTCAGAGGTGAGACCTTAAGGAGGTGATTAGGTCATGAAGGCATAGCCCTCATGAATGAGACTAGTGCCCTTATAATAGAGCCCTAGGAGTTTATTCACCCCTTCTGCCATGTCATAACACACCAAGAAGGTGTCATCTATGAAGAAAAGGGCCCTCACCAGACACTGAATCTGCCAGTGCCTTGATCTTGGATTTTTGAGCCTCTAGAACTGTGAGCAATAGATGTATATTGTTTACAAATTACCCAGTCTCAGGTATTTATTTTATCATAGCAGCCTGAACAAATTAAGACAGGCTAGTAAGAAAAGGTAGACTTTAAGGAAAGGTAACTTTGATTTTAGACAATTTTTAAAGGTAAGACTAGAACTTGGAGGTGAGTGGGAGATAACTAGTTGGGAATCATACAGAGTGGCAGGCACGGTGGAAACACAGAGGAGAGGGGTACAGAGAGAGCAGAGGAGATGCCTCAGGGGACATCCCAGGTCTCCAGGGCTAGGAGGGAGGAAGAGTTAGCAAGGTTAATGGAAGAGCTGCGGTCTTGAGTGATGGTGGTTATGGAAACAGCATCATTTCTCCACTCATTAGTGCAAAGTGCTCTATTTTCTCAGTATAGATTTTAGACTAAATCTAAAGAACCTACATTCAAAGACATCCATAAAAAAGACTACACAGTACACTGTCAAGTAAGAATGACAAAGGGTTCACTGAGTTTTTAAGAGTCAAGGCTGGTACTAGAGTGCAGACCCCAGGGAATGCTTTTCATGGCTGTATTAATGTACCAAGCTCTAAGTCAACAAATTGGCAGGTGCAATGACTTTTTTAACCAGAAATAATTATTAATGGGAAAAGCATGTTTCCAACATCTCTATCCTTCCCACATTATGACTTCCATTGACAATGATTTTTAAATATATAATTACTCAGAAAATGGATTAAAACCAGATTATTCACTGTCTGACACCAAATTTTTTCAGTGATGTTAAAAATTCTCTTTTTGGATAGTAATTTCCATCACTTGGAAAATAAAAGCCAAATACAGTATGATCAATCAAGACAGTGTTGCTGGTCACACTGAAAACTGTGAATCCAGGGGGAGATACATGCCTTCTGGCTGGCATTCCTCCCCAGAAACAAGGGGCAAGACCAGTACTAACAGCAGGAAAATTAAATTTCAACCCACAAGGCCCTCTGTGGTCAGGTGCCACCCAGTCCCAAGTAGTCAGTCTCTAAATGCTGAGACCTCTGAGAAGGCAGGAACTTTCTGGAACTATTGTGTTCATTTTAAACTTACAGATTCTGCTGGCTTGCATTTTATTTTATACTAACTTGCCTACTATCCCTTTAAACTGCCAGTTCTCTCCCTCATCTCTCTTTAAACGAAAAATAATATCCTATAAAACAGAGCAGACAGACAGCTGTGCACTACTGCGTAATCCATCTTTATAAAATCCTCACACCTGACATAGAAGCCAACTCTCATTTTAGATGCTTGGAAATAGAATCAAGAGCAAATTCTAGCATTCTGGGTGGCTAGGCTGAAAGTACACATGGCAGTTCTCAGAAGGGTGATGGGGCCAGCGTCAAGAAATGCTCTGTTCTTACCGATCACACCCTTCATCCAGATCTTGACAATCACACAAACAAGTAGCCACGTGGTTCTTTTCCCCATTCCGATCTATGTACTCGCAGCAGCACAGGGGCTCCAATTCAGGTTCTTCGGTTTTCTTTTTCTTCACAGGCTTCATACTGCCCTTCTGTGTCATGATTTGCACCTGTCACCATGAGGCGTAAGAAGCCCTCAGAAGGTAAAGGTGGAAAGAACACAACTTACATCTCGTAAACAGATCCACGCCGCTCTCTCTGCTTAACCTGCAACGCCTGAGCAATCAAAAATGAGAGGAGAGAGGGGGAGGGGGTCCCGTTTTCATCAGGCTTCTGTGGCTCCGCCTGGCCACACAGGGGGCTCCAGGGTTCTTGGAGCTCTGAGCTGCCTTCACCGCCCCTTCCCAGCCTGAGCAGGCGCCGTCTGGGCACCAGCCGTTCCTATGGCGACAGCCGACCACGCGTCCGGGACAGCCGGGGCGCGGGCGGTTGCGCTCACCTGCGGGTGCAGGCTGGGAGGGCCGAGCGGTCTCCGCTCCAAGCCTGGGCGCTGGTGGAAACAGCCTCGGGGCTGCAGGGAAAGGCGAAGCATATGCCCGCTGGCACCGGCTGACACACCACGCTCCCTGGCAGTGCTCAGGGGTCGCCGTCCAGCCCAACTGGTCGGGCCCCTTGCGGGGTGCGCCTCTCCCGCCCCCGCCAATCCGGAGGACGTGGGCGGGCCTCGCGCACCACCCCGCCAGGAGAATGACCTTGGAAGGGAAGTTACCTGCCCTCTGGCCGGAGGTGCAACTGCAGCCAAAGAGGCGGAGGGGAGGTGGGTTGGCTTCCCCGGAGGCACAGACGCGTCTCCCGAAGTCGGCTACGCGGAGCCCCGGGCGTGACGGCAGGAGTCTCCGGGACCCGGGCTCCGCTCGGCCGCTCCCTCGCCGCAGCCGCCCACCTGTGACCACAGCCCGCCGCGGCCCGGGCGGCGCGCCCGCCTCCCCGCGCCGTCCCAACCTCCACTCCGCCCGCCCGGCTCGGTGCGCCAGGTCCACGCGCGCTTCCGGGTGCCCCGCCCCCGGCGCCGGGGTTCCCCGCCTGTCCGCACGTGCGCCGACGCCCCCCCGCGGGTGAGGCTCCTCCTCCTGGCCCGCCGCTCTGGCGCGGGGAAGGGGAAAATCGGCTCCCGAGAGCGCATCCAGGAGGCAGGGGCAGAAGGCGGGTCCCGCACCTCCGGCCTGCCCCGCCACGCCACGCCCCGCCCCGCCCCAGAGGCGGCAGCCGGGCGCCGCCGGTGCCTGCGGGCGGCGCGTCGGTGGGACAGCCTCCGGAGCCCCGGGGTGCGGGCGAGGTGCGGAGACGGAAATACGGGAAACCCGGGAACCCGGAGGATTTCCGAACTACGTGAGACCGTGGAGCGGCCAGCCTTCATTCAGTCTCCGGCAACAGGCGGTGGGGGAGCTCTCCACCGCAAAATGTTATCCAAGTACCTCCCCCAATTTCGCTGACCTTCTCTTAAAGGCCCATCACTGCTGCCGGATCTGTTCATTTAGCAACCTGTTCGTTTTCATGACTTCTGGCTAGCAGCCTTTACATTGGACCAGTAGGCCTCGCTAGTACTTTTGTTCCAGTCGTCTGCGTATTTGAGATGAAACTGCTCTGAGATGAGAGTCCTTTCTGGGTTTTATTATTGCACAAAATTTCTTTAAAGAGTGTAGGCCCATGTACACGTTTCACTACCACAGGCTTTGTAGTTTTGTTTTTAAGTAGAAAAAGAAGAAAAACTACAACTCAGAAATTTTTAATTTTATTGATATTCAATTTACATAACAGGCTCAAATTTTATTAATTGAATTCTGCATCCATACGAATTTAGTCTTAATTTATAAAGCAACTTACTTTGGTACTCTTCCTTGAAGTGTGTCATAAAATACAACTTTTAAAGAAACATCACAAAAATATTGTTTGTCGATCATTTTTGTGACTTTAACAGAGAAATCTTCAAGTTTATAATCCACTCATTCTTGCTCACAACCAGACACTACATAAATCCTTACCAAAGCAAAACAAACCCAGGTAGGTTCACTGATACCCCTAGGTATGCTTAGTTGGAATTCACCCAGAGAAACCCATTTTCCCTCTAACAGAGTCAATACTTTCATTCTCTACAGGCATCTCAAAAATGACTATAATAATGCCATGTGGCTTTGGGGACTCTGGGGGAAAATGAAACATTTAATTAAAGGCAATAGTTGTTCAAACAGTAAGAATGTATATACATTTTATAGATAGATAGATAGATAGAGAGATAGATAGATAGATAGATAGATAGATAGATGGATATGTATTTTTTCCCCAGAGAAAGGGCTCAAGAGACAAAACAGTAAAACACTTCAACTTTCCCTAACTCTCGAAAAAATATCTGATTTCAAGTCAGTTTACAAAGTTCTTATTTTAATGAGCCACTTGCATGGAGACACATATGCATAAAAACTTTTTGAAAGAGCCAAAGCTTTATCTGAGTTACAACTTCAGAGTCAGTACACTTGTACTAGGACATACGTGCCCCAGAAGTTTTTATTACAGAGCTAAAGTCTATGTCTGGCTTATAACTTACCAACCAAAACAAGTCACACACATACATAAAGAAGGAAGCCATACATGGTTACTGAAAATACACAAATTATTTTCAACCAGATGGGTCACTTCCATCATGAAAGACTGCTAAGCTGAAGCCAACCTTAGTTCAAGTATGCATCTGATCTGTCACTAAATGCCCAGATTTTAACATAACCTTCTGGTTTTTAAAACTCAGAGGATGGTTCTTTCTTTTGACTGTTGGTATCTTAAGTGAGGAGGCAAGATAATCCCACCTCTGATAGTTACCTTAAGAAAAAACAACTGGCCGGGCGCGGTGGCTCACGCTTGTAATCCCAGCACTTTGGGAGGCCGAGGCGGGCGGATCACGAGGTCAGGAGATCGAGACCACGGTGAAACCCCGTCTCTACTAAAAATACAAAAAAATTAGCCGGGCGTGGTGGCGGGCGCCTGTAGTCCCAGCTACTTGGAGAGGCTGAGGCAGGAGAATGGCGTGAACCCGGGAGGCGGAGCTTGCAGTGAGCCGAGATTGCGCCACTGCATTCCAGCCTGGGTGACAGAGCGAGACTCCGTCTCAAAAAAAAAAAAAAAAGAAAAAACAACTATTTCTTTCATAAAGATACAACATGGCAGAAGACCCTTTCTGATAATCATCATCAACATGCAGATTCAAAAAGTTTGACGATTAAATTTGCATGCTAAATAAATGAAGACATTATAATATTTACAGTACACAAACCTGGAAATGTTACATGCCTGAAAACAGAACCTTTAAAATCAGTAATGACATAGAGGTTTCTTCTTATATTGTCCTGTTTATCCTCTTGGTCTTATCTCAGTTATGAAAGCAGCCTATTGGACATGTACTGATTCTGTGCTAACAAAGCATCAGACTTCACTGTAGAAATGAGACCATACCACTCAATTCAGGGTGTGTCATTTTCTTTTTGTATCAGAGAAATTCAGTTCTACAATATATTTCATGGTTCACTGAAGAAATTCACAGCTTAAAAATATCTATAAGAAGTGACAGGATGGATTCTTAAGGCTAGCAGAAACTAATTATCAAATAAATGTTACTGAAAGAAGTGTTCATATTAGAAATCTCAATAATGAAAAAACATAGAAATGTTTTGTGCCAAAATCCTTCATTCATCTGGTTTTCTTCCAGGTATTTTCTTTTAGTTCCAAGTATCTCTGCGGTTTTAGTCCTTCAGATCACTAGCTTTCAACAGCCATGCCAGTCTTATTCTTATTTAGTAGATCAAACGTTTTCTGTAGCATAATGAGTGAGCTCTTCAGCTGTAAACAAAATTAATTTTCAAAATCAGATTAATTTTTCTAATCAGATTTGAAAATTTCTATTTTTTATGCCCAAAATTTACAGTGACAATATAGTTTTGTTTATACTGGTGCCCGAATAAAACGTAAAATACAAAATACCTGATTCTTTGGGGTATCTATCAGTATGATTGCTACAGAGTTCTTTCCATTTGCTGGAGTATTGTACTTCTTCCTACTGCTACATAGTCTACCTCCCAGTAGGTCCATTAATCAAATTAAGCGTAGTGACAGACTCGTTTTCCTAAAAGGTTTCTGAAGTTGCAGTGGTCTCCTCACTATCCCCTAAACACTCAAGTCTGCTTCAGTGCCTTTGCATGCTCTCATCCTCAAATTCTTCACCTAAAACTTACTCATATTCACTCTTCATGTAGTTTTCCCCAGTCATTCTACCTATAAACTCCCAAAGCATTATCCTTACTACTTAACACTTTGACACTGAATTTTGTAATTTTTGTCATTAACAATACACCTGGACATCTCATTTCTCCAAGAAAATTGTGTGCAACTCAAGAGCAGGAATTCTTACTCTTTTTTTGTATTCATTCATTCAACAAATATTTGTTGCTTGCCTATCACATGTTGGGCAGTGTTCTAAGCACTGGATATACAATGGAGAACCAAATAGGCACCGTCCTGTCCTTCATGGAGCTTACAGACTAGTCAGGGATCCAGAACTATTAATAAAACAAATAATCACATACATAAATATATACTTAGATATTTTATTAAGTTTTTTACTTGAGCAGCTGGTGGATGGTAGCATCATTTTCTGAAGTGAGACCCACTAGAGAATTAGGTTTTGGATTAGAGGAAAATTGACTTCTGTTTTGGACATAATCAGTTTGGGAATCCCGTTAGTCATCCAGGTGAAGATGCTGAGTAGGCAAGTGACTATATAAGTCTAGAGCTCAGGTAGAGGTGAGAGATACGGACTTGGGAGTTGCTGCTGCCTGAACATTTGTGTCCCCTTCAAAATTCACATTCAAACTGAATTCCCAGTACAACAGCATGAAGAGACGTGGCCTCTGGGAGGTAATTAGGTCATGACGGCTCTTATGAATGGATTAGTGCTCTTATAAAAGAGCTTCAGGGAACTAAATAGTCCCCTTTTTTGTCCTTCAGTCCCTTCTGCCAGGTGGACACCAAACATGCCAGAACCTTAATCTTGGACTCCTCAGCCTCCAGAACTGTGAGCAATAAATTTCTGTTCTTTATAAATTACCTAGTCTCCAGGATTTTGTTACAGTAGCACAAATGGAGTAAGATAGGAGTCATTGGAACATGTAGTTATTTAAAGTTAGGGGTGTGAATAAGATCACCTAAAGGGAGAGTAATAATAGAGAAGGGAAGAGAATCTAACAGAGCCCTGGAGCATTTGGGCCAGGAAGAAGTCAGGCAGAGGAGATATTTTTATTTTTTATTTATTTTTATTTTTTGGAGACAAAGTCTCGCTCTTTTGCCCAGGCTGGAGTGCAGTAGCATGATTTCAGCTCACTGCAACCTCCGCCTCCTGGGTTCAAGCAATTCTCCTGCCTCAGCCTCCCGAGTAGCAGGGACTACAGGCACCTGCTACCACCCTTGGCTAATTTTTTGTATTTTAGTAGAGACGGGGTTTCACCAAGTTGCCCGGGCTGGTCTCAAACTCCTGAGCTCAGGCAATCCACCCGCCTGGGCCTCCCAAAGTGCTAGGATTACAGGTGTGAGCCGCTGCGCCTGGCCAAGGAGATGTTTTTTTTTTTTTTTTTTTTGAGACGGAGTCTCGCTCTGTCGCCCAGGCTGGAGTGCAGTGGCGCAATCTCGGCTCACTGCAAGCTCCGCCTCCCGGGGTTCACACCATTCCCAAGGAGATGTTTTTAATGAGCAAAAATTAGTTTTACATTTTTCTAAGTGAAAGAAGCCAATCTCAATAGACCACATATTGTATTATTCCATTTATATAACATGTCCAGAATAGGCACACCCATAGTAATGGAAATTAGATTAGTGGGTGCCAGGGGTCAAGGGGAGTGAGGGATGGGAAGTAACTACTAATGTGTACAGATTTTCTTGTGGGGTTATGAAAATGCTCTGGAATTAGATAGTGATGATGGTTGCACAACCTTGTGAATAAAAACTTTTACTGTATGTGAATTATATCACAAAAATATTTTTTTAATGGTTTTAAAGAAAGCAAGATTAGATACATTTCAAGAAAGAAGTGTTTAGCTCTGTCAAATGCTGACACCGTAGGATGAAGACTGAAAAAAGATATATACTTTTCACCAGCCAGATGTCACTGGGGACCTTCGCTCAAGCAATATTAGTTGGGGAAACCATGGGGGAAGAACAACAGGCAGGAGTGAGCTGAAGAGTGAATTAGTGGAATAAATACACACATCCAACTTTGCTCCCTCAAACCCCACTAATAAAGAGATTTTTTAAAAGGCATAAAGCTATAAGGGCAAAGAGAACAGAAAAGGAGACAACAGCAATGCAACTTTGGAAACTGGAAAGCAGACGGATGACTTAGCAGGCCTGGAAAAGCTGAATCCTAAAGTAAAAGTAGGGAACGCTGAGAACCAACAAAATTAACCCCAAAGAATCCTCAAAAGGCTCAGGTGTTAATGACCAGGAATCTCTGGAAGTGAGAATAAAGAGGAAGGGCCAAAAGAAGGACTGCATGAAACTTTTGGCATCTGACCTTTCCTACTACCTAGGCAGAAGCCTGGAATTTTATATTCTGTGCAGGATAAAACAGAGGGTCTCTGGCTGCCTGGCTTGAGGGACACCAAGGCATTGTTAAGGATAGCAGTACATACCAGAAACAAGGGTAATACATGAAAATGTATGTACTGAATCCTGGGACCATCCTTTCTGCCTTTCCTTCCCCTATCCCTCTTCCGCTCAGCTCCTAAAATGCTGCAGCCAGCCCTAAATCCACCAGGTTGGAGACTGGAGGAGTCTTCTCTGTGGACACTGACCCAAAGGTGCTGATACCAGGATTTATCAGCCAAGAGCCCAGCCAGATCTACAGAGAAGTTTGGGGTACACCAGCCCAATCCATATGTTAAGAGCTTCAGATCCACACAAGAAGATAATCAAGGGCTACCAAACACTAAAGAAATCCTCTAACCTTAAAGATAGAAATTAAAATGGGGGAAGATCTTGATGGAAAATGAGTATGCCAGAAGAAGATTTTTAAAATGTTAACTATCAGTAATATCTTCAGAGAGATAAAGATATTGTAGCCATTAAAAAAAAAAAATTGCAGCTGGGGGCAGTGGCTCATGCCTGCAATCCCAACACTTTGGGAGGCCAAGGCAGGCAGATCTGTTGAGCCCAGGAGTTTCAGACCAGACTGGGCAACATGGCAAAACCTTGTCTCTACAAAAACTGCAAAAATTAGCTGGGCATGGTGTCTCATGCCTGAAGTTCCAGCTACGGGAGGGTGAGTTGGGAGGTTTGCTTGAGCCCAGGAGGTCAAGGCTACAGTGAGCCGTGTTCATGCCACTGCACTCCAGCTGGGTGACAGAGTAAGACTCTTGTCTCAAAAAACAAAAACAAAAACAAAAAAGATGGTCGGGCACAGTGGCCCATGCCTTTAATCCCAACACTTTGGGAGGCCAAAGTGAGTGGATCACCTGAGGTCAGGAGCTCAAGACCAGCCTGGCCAACATGGCGAAACCCCGTCTCTACTGAAAATACAAAAATTAGCCAGGCATGGTGGCACGCGCCTGTAATCCCAGCTACTCAGGAGGCTGAGGCAGGAGAATCACTTGAACTTGGGAGGCAGAGGTGGTGGTGAGCTGAGATTGTGCCACTGCACTCCAGACTGGGCAACAGAGCGAGATTCCATCTCAAAAAAAAAAAAAAAAAAAAAATTGCAACACCACAAAGAAAAGAAATCATTCAGAAAAATGATAGCTCTTTGAAATTGAAAATTTGTTAGCAAAAACTAAAAAACTCAATGGAAGAATTTGAAGATAAAATTGATAAAATATCCCAGAAGTAGAACAAAAAGACTAAGAGATGGAAAGAAAAGGTAAGAATATTACATAACCCATCCAACAGAAGGCTGACATCTGAATAACAGGAGTTGTAGAAGGTCAGGAGAGAGAAAATGAGGGGAGGAAATAATCAACTATATGACTCAAGAAAACTTCCAGAATTATAGGCATAAGTTTCCAGATTAAAGAATCAAGAGTGATAATGGCCTCAGAATTCTCAATAGCAATACTGGAACCAAAAGATAATGGAGCAATGCCTTCAAAGTTCTCACCAAACCATTTATAAGCAAGAGAAAAAGTAGAATGAAAAATTTTCAGTTAGGTTAACTCTTAAAATATTTACCTCCAAATTCTCTTTCTCAGGAAGCTACTGTTGGATGTGCTCCATTAAAGGAAGAAGTAAACTAAGAAAGGAAAACATAGGATATAGAAAACAGAAGACACACACAGACAATAGGAACCCCAGGATGATAACTGTGCACCAGGCATAGAGGGCCACTGGACCTGACTGGAGCCATCAGAAGGCCTCATCAATGGAGTACCTACGTGAACAAAGATTCTGAGAGATTTATAAACAGAAAATTAGGGGATTAAATGTCTGTAAATATTAAATGTCTGTAAAGATAATTGGCAATAGTGGTAAAAATACTAGTAAGATAATTATGGTACATTTATATAGTTGAATCTTATGCAGCTGTTAAGGGGGAGTGCTTTATATACTGAGGTGGAAGTATCTCCAAGATATATGGTTAATAGATAAAAGTAAAATAATGGACAGTGTATGTAATAGCTACCATTCCTATAAAAAGAGCTTAATATTATGCATCAAATTTTATTTAGAAGGATCAATAAAAATGAAGTAGATGTATACACGCTGATATGGAAACATCGTCGGAATATATTACTGATTGAAAAAAGAGGATATACAACAGTGTATATTGTATACTCCCATTTTGTAAATAAATAAATAAACAAAAGTGACTACATAATAAACGTAATACCCTTGCATAATAGAGACTGGCAGGGGTAGTTGGCTCTAGCAGGGGGATTTTTTCAAACGATAGTAGGGTAAATATTCTCTCATACACAGAAGAGCAACTGATTCATACTGGGATGAAGGTACTAAGTACTGTGATGTATCAAGTTGCCTACCTGTTCAAGCATCACTATGGAGTCTCGGAGCACTCCCTTTAAACGATGGGCCTGGTCTTTATTCTTCTGAATAGTTTCTGCCCTTGACACCATATCAGAGGCTAAACTGAAAGAAAAATGCCATCTTCAAAATCTGAAGAATTGCTTCTGATCTTTTTTTCATTTCCAGAAATCATCAGAGCCCCATAAATTTGCAAACAAAACACAAAATTAAACAAACCAAAAACAGGCTGTTTATGGCTACAAGATAGTTAGCAGACCACAATCTCTGAAACTGAAATTAAGTTTTCTGCAACTAAAGAATTATTGAAATAATATGGTGAATACAGGTCAGGGGGAAAAAGACTTACTTTAAAGATTTCTCTTCTTGGAGGCGGACACGGTAAAAGGACTGAGCAGCATGTTCTATCTTTGACAGCTTCAGAAACAGTGTCACATTCAACAAAACTAATAACAACACACTAGGCAGAGCAAATTATATGTTAATCCACACTTTTCCAACCTAAAGCATTGCTAATGCAGAATATACATGCAAAAGCTTCAAAAATGTATATTGTCTACACTGTTTTTCATTGTTGTTATTATTTAAATCAATTATCCCTATTTTACTATATGAAATAATTACTTGTAAGTATTAAGTGGAGGCTGAGGAAAAGATGGAAGGTAATTAGAGTGACAATACAAATCCTTGAATAATCCTAACTCACAGGTTTGGGGTGTCTGTGACATCTCTCCCCTCTGCTAGGAATACTAGTCAGTGTTGATGTGAGACCACCAGCTTTGAAATCTACCAGATAAGCTTTTAGGATCTATTTTTGGGTGCCTTTGGCTTAGGCAATTACACACTCATAATGCTGCCTTTCAAAAAAGGAAATGAAGATCAATATGGAGCTGATCTCAGGTAGAGCATGATGTACCTCTTATTCCCAGTGGAAGTCAGCAAAAAAAAAAAAAAAATTACCATTCAGCAAAAATTATCCTAGTTCATCTTGCACAAAGGAAGTATCAAGTCCCAAATATACATTAATGGTGTCATATGTAAAATATTACATGCTAAATGAACTTAATGTATTGGTTTTCACAGCAGCCTTTCAAGTGAATGGTTACATACCATATATATATATATATATATATGCAAATATATAGGTGGCATCATATCTCTTTACTTTTTCTATTAAAATATTAACTTGCCTTTATTCACTTTTACCCATCAAGAAGATTTATTTTTAAAAACTTAAGATAGTAGCAAGAAAATCCAATCTTTGAAGTTATTATGGCATTGAAAATAGTATAGAGATTAATATTCCAACTTTTGAGTAAACATTTTCTGTAAAGTAATGCAAAAGAACACCTATAATATTTGCTATTCAGAACTGTCGTAGAAAACTGATTTAAGCAGAACATAAAAATCTTCCATAAAGCCCAAAGGAACAACAAACATCTTCTATGTTCTGAAATCTATAATTAGACAAAAAAAAGCTAATATTGAAGCTCCAATCCAAAAAAGTATCACCTTCAATATATCACTAAGTCAGAACCAATTCAATTAAATCTAACAGAGTGCCTCAAGATTCATACAGAGCCATGTAGATATTAGTATTCTAAATATGACTGGCTGAGTGGACTCCTGTAGAATACCCTGGGATTCAGACCTTGTCCCAGTATTTTTCACCATGTAATGCTCATATCACTTGCATCAGAATAACCTGGGGTGTATGTTTTAAAATACTGATTCCTGATGCCTACTCAAGAATTAGTGAATCAATCTCTGAGACAGGGGTCGAGAAATCTGCATTTTAGCAAGCACCCCAAGTGATTCTTAGGCACAGCAGTTATGTAAGAACCATTTGTCCAGTAAAATAGAGTAAAATAGTAGTATTGGCACTTCCCCAGCATGTATATATAAATATTCCCTTTAAATTTATGGAACTTCCCATAAAAACCTGTAATGGTAGAAATTAATCAGATTAGCTAAAAAATAAAAACATTTGTTGAATGAGTACTTTGTATTTCCTCAAATTTAACAATTCTTCTGAAAATCATATATAAAGCTAAAAATCTGAAACCTATAAAATTGCTATTTTTGTAGGCCGGCAATAGCCAAATAGTGGCAATTTCTACACAATAATATATAAATACAAAGTCTTTTGGAAACTAAAGATAAATGCTGACTCAAGCAAAATAAGCATTCACAACAAATACTTACAAAATACTCATTACCACAATAAGAGTGATGTTATAGTTTTCCATTTCCTTTTCCTTTCCTGTAGATCACAAGAAAAAGGCTGCATTAGAATGAGAATTGTGATTACAACTGATCCAATTCTTTTTTTTTTTTTCTGAGATGGAGTTTCGCTCTTGTTGCCCAGGCTGGAGTACAATGGCAGGATCTCAGCTCACCGCAACCTCTGCCTCCCGGGTTCAAGCAATTTTCCTGCCTCAGCCTCCTGAGAAGCTGGGATTACAGGCATGTGCCACCACGCCCAGCTAATTTTTGTATTTTTAGTAGAGACGGGGTTTCTCCATGTTGGTCAGGCTGGTCTCGAACTCCTGACCTCAGGTGATCCACCCGCCTTGGCCTTTCAAAGTACTGGGATTACAGGCATGAGCCACCGCACCTGGCCCTCAACTGACAGAAATTTAATACTCATTTGAAAAGAACTGAAAAAGAACTTTTAAAAATTATTTGTAAAGACAAAAGTGATTTAGGGTAAATTCCCTGCACCCCTTTTTTTGTTTCTGACATCCTGAGTCATATGAAACAAATCTACAAAGAGAAAACTTTCAGCACTCCTTAAAATTTGGCCTATATTGCAAATTACTCTAAAATTAAATAAGCAATTCAATACAACGTGCTTGATAGCTAAGTAGCTAATAATCAACAAGCAAATATCTCTCCAAATAATATGTGAACTGGGCTTACATAAAATGCTTCCCTCGTTAAAAAACAAAACAAAACAAAACATTATCACCTATTCATTGTTACCCAAACTTTTAAATTCCAAAATTAAAGAACCATTAATCTTAAATAGTGGATAAACATAGTCACACTAAGCTACAAGCCTCAAAGGAAGATCTGATAATGTAAGAGGATGACAAGTTATGACAGTTTTATACCTCTGAGAGGAAGGGAATAGCAGTTATTAAAAGTAAGATGTGTTCAAAATTGAGAATGAAGATAGTAAAAGTCAAATTTTATCTTTGCAATTTTGCTGGGCTGGCCCTGACAGTATATAAGGATTAAGACAGCAGTACACTCAAACGTAGAAATTGAATGTCTATAAATGCTAGGCAGCAAATAAATGAGCAAAGTGGTTCAGAAGTTGGCAGGGTGGTGATTGTGGTGGGGGCTGTGGCAAGCTGGGGCACACTCAATCTAACAGGGCAGGTACTACTATGCTCCAACCAACTGCTGCCATGAAGGGATTTCAGTGCTGGGCTGTCAGATCTGAGTTTTTATATAAAAAGGTCCAATTTTAGCCAGGTGTGGTGGTGCACACCTGTAATCTCAGCTACTCGGGAGGCTGAGGCAAGAGGTTCACTTGAGCCCAGGAGCTTGAGGTTACACTGAGCCATGATTGTGCCACTTACAACATGGGCAACAGAACGAGACCCTATCTGGAAAAAATAAATAAATAAAAAGTTTAATGTCCAATTTTTAAAATGACACGTGTGCCAAATAAAATATATTGGTTATATGCTTGCCATTTTGCAACTGCTCATTTATACTTATATATTAGTTATCTTAAAGGAAATCAGAGTTTGATAAACATTATCAAAAAAGGAGGGAAGAAAAGGAGACCTCCTGACATATCTTACAAACAAGAGGCACATTCTGCTTCATATAACTAAAGTAAAAATCTTTCATCTCTGTTTACCAGGTGACAACTACCTGTAATATCCCCTTTGGCACCTAAGCCCACATCTCCAGAGGAATGCTGAGAAGGAAGTTTAGGAACTGTTTCTGCTGTTCGGTTGAATGTTCGCCTTCTCCTTCGTAGGCCAGTAAGTTTTCCGGGGTCTTCAACGGCCTGATTTAGTATAGATTCTTCAATTAACAAATCTGATTCTAAGAAAAAAAAAAAAACAATCTTTAGATAGTGGGGAAAGCTCCTCGACTATAAGATACAACGGTTTTTGGTGGTTATTTTTGATAATTTTCTTTAACGAAATCCTTAGGTTCTTATGACCTAAATTCAAATTTTACACTTAATGAAAAGCTTTAGAGAGTACAATGACCCCACAATGAGGTTTCATTATTCCAGGAAGAATGTGTATTAATAAATGATGGGCTCATCAGAGCAAATTTGCCATGTGCTATGTTATTAATACATATTAATGTAATAATTTCAGTTATGGAAACAACAGGCTACCCACTTACACTGGATCATTAGAAAGATTTCAAAGACAGATTATGGTACTTCTCAACCTTACAGGAAGGAGTAGCATATACTAGTTCTAATTTTCAACAAGGGTTTGCAAGAAAGAAAGCACCCACAAAGAAAATCTGTAAACAACCTAAAAACCTCATTTTTGGCATTTGTTTCAAACTTTTCCTCTGCCAGAATTTTTATTAGAAAATTATTCAGTGGCCAAACTAATTTTTGAGTTTCATTTTTCTCTGCTCCTGATGAAGAATTTAATAATGAAATAGAGAAGGAAGAAAGGCAAGGAAAATTTTCAGCAAACTAGATGATAAGCCTTAAATTACCTTGAGTTGACTGACCACCAGCTTTTCTTCAACTAAACTTAAATTATGCTTGTGTATGTGTATGTATATATATACACACACGTATATATACACACACACGTGTGTGTATATATATATATATTTCTCCCATGTATATGTTAAGAAATATCCAAACAGAACCACCGTATCGTTTTCCCTAGTCAGTCTCTAGTACCCATCTCCACCAAATCCATACATGTACGTACTACCATTGCCAAGTGGGCCTGCATAAGCCCAGGAAAGCTGCATCTGATAAGGAAGGTAGCCCCAAGGACTCCCCAGAGCTTAGACAGCACAGGTGTATATCTATGATCAGGTTATGCAGTCAGTCTCCTTGGCTCCTTACAGAGGCAAAGGGGTATGAGAGCTCTTAACTGTGTGATCTTGATAAAACTTACTTAATCTCTCTGTGTTTCAATTTTCTTTTTTAATAAAATGAAAAATAATAATTATACCTTGTTGTTCTGAGTATGAAATGAGTTAATATCTGTAAAGCACATAGAACTTTATTATATATGCCTGGGATATAATAAGCATTATGTAAGTGTTTGTTCGGCCAGGCACGGTGGTGCCTCACACCTATAATCCCAGCACTTTGGAAGGCTGGGCGGGCGGATCAGGAGGTCAGGAGTTCCAGACCAGCTTGACCAACATGGTGAAACCTCGTCTCTATTAATAATACAAAAATTAGCCGGGCATGGTGGCACGCGCCTGTAGTCCCAGCTAGTTGGGAAGCTGAGGCAGGAAAATTTTTTGAACTCACGAGGTGGAGGTTGCAGTGAGCCAAGATCACACCACTGCACTCCAGCCTGGGCGACAAAGCAAGACTCCATCTCAAAAAAAAATAAAAAATAAAAAATAAATTAAGTGTTTGACCAATGAAAATTAAAAGTTTTGAAAGTCCCTGAGTGGCAGAAAAAGTGGAACAGGGGGAACCACTTTCATGGGAGTCGTTCCAACATCATTGACCAGTTTCCTGTTATGAATCCAAATGAAGAATCAATCCATTTTGTTAATAAATCCCATCTTTACAAAAATAGATAAATAAAAAAATTTACAAACCAAGCTGTTTGAAATAGTCCTCCAAAGAACTCCAGGAATTCTTTTCAATTAAAGATTTGACAAGGCCCCATGGCTGTTTTCTGTATTTCAAATCTGTGGAAACTCTAGTAGAATAAGAAGGAAAGAATATTTAAAGAGCAGACTTTAGTTATATTCATGTTACAATTAAATGTAAGATTGTATTCAGTGGAAAGTCAAAAAGATTCAAAGTCATTAATATCATAAAAGAAAATGCGTTCATTGATAACTTTTATTTAAAAAATTAATGTGTGCCGCTAATAATTTCATCAAATTTTCCTTCTAAGTACTTGCCATTTTACTTATTTCCTTTCTCTAGCCCTAAATTTTATTTATCTAAATAGCAATGAAGGCTCAAAATAAATACTAAATTTTCTAAATTCCTTGTATAAAAAATCTCTAGTGGTCATACACTAGGTGAAAGTAACTACATTAACCAGAGTAGGCCAAGTACATGATGGCCCATCACTCTCTGTAATGCACCAACATTTCTCATTTCCCACTGCAGCAGAGCCAATTAACTGCTCACTGAGCACTTCCCCAAAACTCCCAGCCCCTTTGCCATTAAACAAGGTCACATGACTGGTTCTGGTCAATGGATTGTGAACACAGTTCTACAGCTTTCTCTTCCTGTGGCAACTGAAACAACACATATTCTGGATCACGTAGCTCCGGATGTCAAAGCCTTCATCAAGCAGGGGCCTTAGGTGAGAAGCCCCACCCCTCTGCTCACCCTTGTTGGAAATGTAATTTAAGCAAGAAATAAAACTGTTGTGTAAAGCTACTACTAAGAATTCAGGATTAATAAATTACCAGGATATAATCTAGCCTATCCTAACACACTCATTTACAGCAGCTCACCTTAGCCTGCATTTCTGTTTTGAAGATCGGATGATACAGTATGTGTTCACGGTATAGAAGTAATCATGGTAGGGGACATCATGTGTCAGTACTTCTGAATCTACCAAATAAAATCGTGCTTCCCGACTGTCTTTATACAGTGTCTGCAAAAGTAAGATAAAAAATGTTTGTATGTATATGGTTAATATATGAATCTTCTTGCCAATTTAGAACATGTATACTAGGATTCCTTCTCAAAAATTACAAAAGACATGAGAAACCTATATAGAAAGCTAAAAGAGCCTACATGCTGACTCTGTTGTCTATAAGTTGAGAAAAAGAGGGCCGGGTATGGTGGCTCATGCCTGTAATCCCAGCGCTTTGGGTGGCCGAGGTGGGAGAATCGCTTAAAGTCAGGAATTCGGGACCAGCCTGGCCAATATAAAAACACCCAGCCTCTACAGAGAAAAATTTTTTAAATAAAAAATTAGGCCAGATGCAGTGGCTCACGCCTGTAATCCTAACACTTTGGGAAGCTGATGTGGGAGGATCATTTGTGGCCAGGAGTTCAAGACCAGCCTGGCCAATATGGAAAAACTCCGTCTCTCCTAAATATACAAAAATTAGCCAGGTGTGGTGGCACATGCCTGTAGATCCCAGCAACTCGGGGGGAGGCTGAGGCAGGAGAATCACTTGAACCCAGGAGGCGGAGGTTGCAGTGAGCAAGATCGCCTCACTGTGCTCCAGCCTGGGAGACACAGCAAGACTCTGTCTCAAAAAAAAAAGAAAGAAAGAAAGAAGGAAGAAAGTATTAGTTGGGCTTGGTGGCACATGCCTGTAGTCCTAGCTACTTGGGAGAATGAGGTAGGAAGATCATTCGAGCCCAGGAGTTTGAGGTTGCAGTGAACTATGATTGCACTACTACACTCCAGCCTGAGCGACAGAGTGAAACTGCATCTCTTAAAGAGAGAAAGGGACTTACAGAAATCATATTTGCTGCCCCTGTGTCATTTATTTCATTGTCAAATTATTTTTTCTTTTGGGCGTGAGGACAAACCATATAATCTCTTTATGTGTATTATAAGTTTATAGAGTTTTAAGTGCTCCTGTTAGGTGAACAATTCAAAAATCAATTGAATGAAGTAAGGATCCCACCTCAAAATTAATCAAAGTTCAACAAAACCACCCTTCACCAAAAACGTCAAGGAGGGTAGTAACCAAACAAAACACTGCTTTTCCTAAACAGGATTTTAAATTGTCATTGGCCAAACCTTTCTCATTTTAACCATACCTTTTCTACCTATCCTCTAAGGGGGTGGGGGGTTCCAAAGTTTTCAAAGACCACCCCAATACCAAAATACCAGACTTTTCTTACATTTGATAATCTTTTAAGAATTTTTTAAAGGTATGGAAATACGTTCTTTTTAATGATAATGGACAAAACTATAAGAGCACAACTAGTTCAGATGTTAAGAGATGTTTTCAGACTACTTGCAAATCAGATACCTCAACACAAATTGGGTAAACACACACTCCACTGTAAGACATTGCCACTCTGGTCACAGATAAAGAGCGTTAAATAGCTCATACACTATTTAATTTCAAAAACTCAATCTCTTCCCATGTATCAAAGCAGCCATCTAGTTATTTGGGCCCTAACTCTTGAAACAATTCTGTAAAGCAGATTTCAGTAGTGTTCCTTTTTCTGTCTTTTTTTTTTATTTTTATTTTTTTATTTTTGAGACAGGGTCTAGCTCTGTTGCCCAGGCTAGAGTGCAGTAGCTATATCATAGCTTGCTGTAACCTCAAACTCCTGGGCTCAAGCGATCCTCCTGCCTCAGCCTCCCGAGTAGGTGGGATCACAGGCACACACCATCATGCCTGGTTAATTTTATTTTTTGTAAAGACAAAGTGTCACTGTGTTGCACAGTCTGATCTCAAACTCACGGTCTCAAGTGATCCTCCCACCTGGGCCTCTCAAAGTGCTAGTATTCCAGGGATGAGCCACCACAACTGGCCTGGTATTCTTTTTAAAAAAATATTTTCTTTGGGAGGCTGAGGCAGGCAGATCATGAGTTCAGGAGTTCAAGACCAGCCCGACCAACATGGTGAAACCCCGTCTCTACTAAAAATACAAAAATTAGCCGGGCATGGTGGCATGCGCCTGTAATCCCAGCTACTCAGGAGGCTGAGACAGGAGAATCACTTGAACCTGGGAGGCGGAGCTTGCAGTGAGCCAAGGTTATGCCACTGCACTCCAGCCTGGGCAACAGCTGAGACTTGTCTCAAAAAAAAAAAAAAAAACATTTGAATATATGAAAGAGTAGAAATGAAGTATAATGACCCTCAGGAGCTCATCAACTAGCTTCAGCAACACTAACTCCTGCCCAGTCTTGCTTCCTTTGTCCTCCATCCCATATTCCCTGCCCCTACCACCATCCTCTGCCCAGCTAGATGACTTCTAAAGGAAATCCTAGACATCAATATAATGTCATCCATAAATACTTCACTATATCTCTTTATGGATTCTTCCATATATCCCTTTTAAAATAAATATTATTTTCTTTAATACACAGCTGTAATACCATTACTATACATAAAAAACAATTCCTGAAATCTCATAAATATCTTTTAACAAGTGGTTTGTTTGAATTAGGAGTGGGTTGATATGATTCACATGCCTTTTAAGTCTCTTTTAACCTGTAACAGTTTCTCCTCCCTTTTTTCTTGCCATTTGTTTATTGAAACTGTCTTGTAAATTGGTGAACTATAATAGGCATCTTCTCTCTTCCCCCACACATGACTCTTCTGGACACTGACAAAGCAGACATACCTGCTTTTCAGTGGCAGCAGTGCATTTTCCAGTAAGTGGACTATTAAGGACTATAGTGTAGGTCATGGTTCTCAGCTGATCACCTCCAAGTTCTGCAGTCCAAGGGGTAGATACTACATCTAACAACAACAAATACAAAATGAGTTAGTTCTAGAAACTTAAACAGTATGACTTTAAATGAAATCAAAGGAGTTTCTGAATTATTAAAATTTCTATTTTGACTAGTGCTAACTTCCTTATAACTGGGTATTATAAGTTTAACATTAAAGAAAAGAGAGATTAAATGTTAAGCACTCTCCTTAAATGTGGCATATTCCCTATCTCTGATCCATTTATTTCTAAATTGTTTATTAATATCCTTTTTCCTTTTATTAGAAGATAAAATTAAAAGTTGTTTCATCTGTAAGCTTCCTTTTAAAGTCCTCAGTACCTATGAAGAGAAGTAACGATGCCAGCTTTATCAGAGACGGAACAACACTTTAACATTCCCATCATTGAGGACAAAACTTTAAAATATTTTTGTCATTATGAAACTATATGACCTTGATATCAACTTACATAGAAATTATGTCAACATTATGAGAAATCATGTAATGTCAGTGGCTTGTCTGCTAAAATCTTTAGTCATGGTAAGGCAATGGAACATAAATGATTATATAATCTGTCTTAAGAAGACTATAAGATCATATCTCTATGTTTATAGCAAGATCCTGGTAAAAATTCTCTTTTATTTGCTTAGGGACAATATAGTGATTAAATACACACTTGAACAGAAATATAGTTCTAGAACACAGTGAAGGTCATTTCATGGAAGCCAAAAACTTAAAAAGTATAAATAAAAGCATTAAAAACTCTATTCAAAGACATGATTATATCACCTAATACCCTAGCACAAATCGACTTAGGCAAGTACCAGTATGTTTGACTACTATTCACCAATATCCTAAAGCATAGGAGCCTTTATCTAACTCCATTATACTCACCATCAAAGGAAGGAAGTGAGGCTTTAGAATACAGCCAATTTTACTCAACTTCTTTTATATTGCTAGATCTGAGGATTTAATGAGGGATCCTGAAATTGCCTTTTGAGTATCTGGCAAAATCTTATAACTAAATTAAAAAGGCAAAATCACAAACCATAGAGTCTATCATCCAGGATTTTCTGTAAAATGATTTATTTAGGTATATATAAAAGAAGATATACAACTAATTATAAATTACTTTTCAGAAGATTACTTTGGTCATATGTCAGCCTGTTTCAGGAAAATGATACAAACAATCTATTGTTAATCAGAAATAAAATTTAAAGATGTAATTTAATTCTGCTGTTAAAACTGCACACTACTCAATGAAGCAACTATCAACAAGGATAAATCAAAAGTATTTGTCTTCCCATGAATGTTACCTTTGTAGTTTCAGCAATGTTACCAATAAGGTCTACTGAGTATTGCTTACCAGAGCATCACCTAATTAACATCATCTTGGAATAGTCAATCCTCCAATACCTAAGTAAAGCTTATCATAATGTAAAAAAACCTCAAATGAATTGTAGGAAAAATGGCTAGTATGCAAAAGGACACATGAACCGCTTTGATATATAAAAGGCAGGAACTGCAGAATTTTAAAAATCCTTTGATGTAATAAAGTTTTAAAATTGGTGAACGTTCATGCCCATTAGGATAGCTATTATAAATAATAATAAGTGTTGGCAAGGATGTGGATAAATTGGAAACTTTGTACATTGCTTGTGGAAATGTAAAATGATACAGTCAGTATGGAAAATAGTATGGCCACTCCTCAAAAAAGTAAAGATTGAATTACTATATGATGTAGCAATTCCATTTCTAGGTATATACCCAAAAGAACCGGAAGCAGGGACCTGAACAGATAGTTGTATGTCAATGCTCATGGTGGCATTATTTACAATAGCTAACATGTGTAAACAACCCAGATGTCATTAATGGATGAACGGATAAACAAAATGTGGTATATGCATGCAATGGAATATTATTCAGCTTTAAAAAAGGAATACATTCTGATACATGCCCCAGTGTGGATGAACCTGGAAGGCATTATGCTAAGTGTATTAAGTCTGTCACAGAAGGACAAACATTGTATTATTCCACTTACACAAGGCACCTCGAGTAGTCAAATTCACAGAGACAGAAAATAGAATGGTGATCATCAAGAATGGAAGAAATGGAGCGTTATCATTTAACAGGTATAGCATTTCAGTTTGGAAAGATTAAAAAGTTCTGAAGATGGATGGTGGCAATGGTTGCACAATAACGTGAATGTGCTTAATGCCACTGAACTGTCCACTTAAAAATGGTTAAATGGTAAATTTTATCTTATGTACATTTTGCCATAATTTAAAAACTGATGAATCTAGGCAAGTGGTATATGGATGTTATTATACTATTCATGCAATTTTTCTGAAGCTTTACATATTTTTAAATGTAAAAGTTGGGTAAAAAGACTTAAAACTGAGCTTTAATTAAAGGTAGTGTCGGGGGTTAGGTCAAGATGGTGAACTAGAAGCTGCTCGTGTGTGCTGCTCTCACAAACAGGAAACAACAGGGTTGGTGAACACTGACCCTACTAGCTGATCATCTAAGAAACCATGTCAGAATCCATCCAGGCAGCAAGGGGACACAGAGGGCAGAGAGGAGCAAAGCTGGGCAGCGGCCCCTCTGGGATCGGCACGGAGCCAGGAAAAACTCCTCAATATGGGAAAGGATGAGTGAGTGAGAGCTCCCTGGAGGATTGTACACAGGGACCTGTGTTAGACTAGTAATGGGAGAATTCCCCTGGTTCCCCTGGCCCCACCCCAACACTTCTAAACTGAGGCAGAGAGCCACCCAGAGTTTCTGCGGCGACAACTCTGAAGTCCATAGGGACCTCTACAAGCCTTGGTCCCTGGAACGGAATGACACCAGTACCATATCCCCAATAGAGGTCACGGTCCTGCCTGGGAGCAGTAAGATTGCTTCACTCTGCCTTGCCAGACAAGACTTGGTGCTAGCCTTGAGCCCAACAGTCCCACTTCTGCCTGAACTCAGCTGGCAGCCACAGCTTCCTGTTGCCCCAGGAAACACCCTGATAGCAGGGTAGGTGACTCCCACCCACCCCTGCTGCTGGTAGCCAGATAGGCCATGTCTGCTAAAGTGTCCAGCCCAGTGGCCTCACTTCTGCCTCAACTATGTGGGCAGGCATAACCCTGTGTTCCCCTAGGAAGTACCCAGACAGCAGAATAGGTGACCACATCCAGTCCCACAGCTCCTAGCTGAGCAGGACATGCAGGCCTGAATGATGTCCAAGGAGGGAGAAGCCCTCCCTGTCAGATCACTGAGAGAGTGAGATGCCCAGGTTTGCAAGCCAGTGGAGGGGCAGAGTGTAATTCTTGCTGCACGGTTGACCTGGCAAGCATATGGCCTGTCTGCCAACCATGGCACCTGCTTAAAAGAGCCCCATGGTCCAAAACCCCCAACAAAAGAAATGTGAGCACAGAGCCAGTCAAAGGGGGCTCCTCCAAGGCCCAAGAGCCGACCAGGGTAGGGGGTCATCACTGTCCCTTTGCACCCCAGAGCACTACTACCAACCATGCCAAAACACAAATGAGTTGTGCTGCAGAATTAAGAGCCTATCTGCCGGCTAATACTCTTAAACACTACCTACTAGATCACAGCCCAAAACATAACACCAAAATATTTTGCCAGTATACACCTGTGAAAACAAAGGTGACACCCATGAAAACAAAGGGTTCCCACCAGAGCCCCTGCCCCAGCCAATGCACAAGCACCCCACCATGCCATCATGGCTGCTGGCATTCATGAGCAGCACAGATCCCACTGCCACCACCCCAGTGAATTGCTTTGGCCAGCAACCCCACTGGAGTATTGTGGCCAGTGGACCAGGAACACCTCCACCCCTCCAGTGCAACATATTTCTAACCTTGAAGGGCCAGAGAACAAAGCTGGGGACACACAAAACTATGTGTTCTAACTCTAGCCCCCCACAGTTAGAACACATAGTCCAGGAGTTCTGAGCTGAGCCTGGGCCCCCTGAAATCTTCCAGAAGTGAAGACGGTCAACTGAACCCACCTTATTCCACAATCAAACCCCCACAGGCATCAAAGCAAAAAAACCCCATCCAAAAGACAGCAACTTTAAAGATTAAAGGAACATCAGTCCATACAGATGAGAACCAGTGCAAGAACTCTAGCAACTCAAAAAGCTGGAGTGTCTTCCTACCTCCAAACAATTATAACAGTTCCCCAGCAATGGTTCTTAACCAGGCTGAAATTACAGACATAGAATTCAGAATATAGATAGGAATGAAAATCATTGAAATTCAGGAGAAACTCAAAACCCAATCCAAGAAATCTAAGGAATACAATAAAATGATACAAGAGCTGAAAGACAAAATGGCCATCTTAAGAAAGAATCATACTGATCTGATAGCGCTGAAAAACTCACTCTAAAAATTTCATAATACAAATTGCAAGTATTAACAGCAGAATAGACCGAGCTGAGAAAAGAATCTCACAGGGCTTGTTCTCCAAATTAACTGAGACAAAAATAAAGAAAAAAGAATAAAAAAGAACAAAACCTCTGAGAAACATGGGATTATGTAAAGAGACCAAATCTATGCCTCACTGGCATCCCTGAAAGACAGGGATAGAAAACAAGCAACTTGGAAAACATATTTGAAAATATCATCCACAAAAACTTCCCCAACCTCACTAGAGAGGCCAACATTCAAATGCAGGAAATGCAGTGAACCCCTATGAGATACATACAAGACAACCATCCCCAAGATACTTAGTCATCAGATTCTCCAACGTCAACGTGAAACAAAAAATATTAAAGGTAGCTAGAGGGAAGGGGCAGGCCACCTACAAAGGGAATCCTATCAGGCTAACAGCAGAAACTCTATATTTGAGGGCTTGAGGGCCTATATTCAACATTCTTAAAGAAACTGAGACCAAGAATTTCATATCCAGCCAAACTAAGTTTCATAAGTGAAGGAGAAATAAGATCATTTTCAGACAAGCAAATGCTAAGGGAATTCATTACCTGCCTTACAAGAGGTCTTCAAGGTGGTACTAAACATGGAAATGAAAGACTGTTAGCAGCCGCCACAAAAACACACTTAAGCACGTAGACCATTGACACTATAAAGCAAATACACAATCAAGTCTGCAAAATAACCAGCTAACAACACAATGACAAGATCAAATCCACATATATCAATATTAACCTTGAATGTAAACAGGCTTAATGCCCCAATTAAAAGGCAGTGGAAAGTCGGATAAATAAGACCCAACTGTATGCTGTTTGTTTGTTTGTTTGTTTGTTTGTTTTTTGAGACACAGTGTTGCTCTGTCACCCAGGCTGGAGTGCAGTGGCATGATCTCAGCTCCTGAGTTCAAGCAATTCTCCTGTCTCAGCCTCCTGAGTAGCTGGGACTACAGGCACGTGCCACCATGCCTGGCTAACTTTTTGTATTTTTAGTAGAGACGGGTTTTCACCGTGTTAGCCAGGATGGTCTTGATCTCCTGACCTCGTCATCCACCTGCCTTGGCCTCCCAAAGTGCTGGGATTACAGGCGTGAGCCACCGTGCCCAGACAACTGTATGCTGTCTTTAGGAGACCCATCTCACATGCAATGGCATCCATAGGCTCAATGTAAAGGGGTGGAGAAAAATCTGGCAAGCAAATGAAAAACAAAAAAAGCAGAGATTGCTATTCTAATTTCAGACAAAACAGACCTTAAACCAACAATGATTTAAAAAGACAAATAAGGGCATTACATAAAGATAAAGCATTCAATTCAACATGAAGACTTAACTATCCCAAGTATATATGCAATCAACACTGGAGCATCCAAGCTCATGAAACAAGTTCTCAGAGACCTACAAAGAGACTTAGATAACCACACAATAACAGTGGGAGACTTCAACACCCCATTAACAGTATTAGACAGATCACTGAGGTAGAAAACTAACAAAGATAGTTGTGACCTGAACTTGACACTTAACCAAATGGACCTAGCAGACATCTACAGAGCTCTCCAACCCAAAACAGCAGAATATATGTTCTTCTCATTTGCACCTGGCACATACTCTAAAAATTGACCACACAATCAGCCATTAAACAATTCTCAGCAAATACAAAAAACCCGAAATTATATTAATCACACTCTCGGACCACAGTGCAATAACAATAGAAATCAATACTAAGAAGATCACTAAAAATCATACACTTACATGGAAATTAAACAACCTGCTCCTGATGACTTCTGAGTAAACAATGAAATTAAGGCAGAACTCAAGAAATTCTTTGAAACTAATGAAACAAAGACAGAAATTACCAGAATCTCTGGGACACAGCTAAAGCAGTGTTAAAAGTTTATAGTGCTAAACATCCACATGAAACAGTTAGAAAGATCTGGAAATAACAATCTAACATCACACCTAGAGGAACTAGAGCAAATCAACCCCAAAGCTAGCAGAAGACAAGAAATAACCAAAATTAGAGCTAAACAGAATGAAACTGAGATGTGAAAAACCATACAAAAGATCAATGAAACCATAAGTTGGCTCTTTGAAAGAATAAATAAGATTAATAGACCACTAGCTAGACTAATTTAAAAGAGAAGATCCAAATAAACACAATCAGAAACGACAAAGGGAACATTACCACCGACCCCACAGAAAAAAAAAAAACAACACCCAGAGACTATTATGAACACCTCTATGCACAAAAACTAGAAAACCTAGAAGAAATGGATAAATTTCTGGAAATATAAAACCTCCCAAGATTGAGCCAGGAAGAAATTAAAACCCTGTACAGACCAAGAATGAGTTAGAAAATTGAACCAGTAATTAAAAACCTATCAACCAAAAAAAGCCCAGGACCACATGGATTCACAGCCAAATTCTACCAGACATGTAAAGAAGAGTTGGTACCACTCCTACTGAAACTATTCAAAAAAAATTGAGGAGGAAGAACTTCTCCCTAACTCATTCTATGAGGCCAGCATCATTCAGCATCATTCTGATACCAAAACCTGGCAGAGAAAAAACAAAAAAAGAAAACCTTAGGCCAATATGTTTGATGAGTATTGATGCAAAAATCCTCAACAAAATACTAGCAAACTGAATCCAGCAGCACATCAAAAAGCTAATTCACTACAATCAAGTAGGCTTTATTCCTGGGATGCAAGGTTGGTTCAACATATGCAAATCAGTAAGTGTGATTCATCACATAAACAGAACTTAAAACAAAAACCACATGATCATCTCAATAGATGCAGGAAAGGCTTTCAATACAATTCAACATCTGTTCATGTTAAAAATCCTCAACAAACCAGGCACTGAAGGCACATACCTCAAAATAATAAGAGTCACCTATGACAAACCCCACAGCCAACATCATACTGAATAGGCAAAAGCTGGAACAATTCCCCTTGAGAACTGGAACAAAACAAGGATGCCCACTCTCACCACTTCTATTCAACATAGTACTGGAATTCCTAACCAGAACAATCAGGCAAGGGAAAGAAATAAAAGGCATCCAAACAGGAAGTCAAACTATATCTATTTGCAGAAGATACGATTTTTATACCTAGAAAACCCCATAGTCTGCCCAAAAGCTCCTAGATCTGATAAGCAACTTCAGCAAAATTTCAGGATACAAAAATCAATAGTATTTCTATACCCAGCAACGTCCAAGCTGAGGGCCAAGTCAAGACCACAATCCCATTCATTATAGCAAAAGAAAAAAAAAGTAAAATAGCTATTACAGTTAACCAGGAAGGTGAAAGATCTCTACAACAAGAATTATAAAATATTGCTCAAATAAATCAGAGATGACACAAATGGAAAAACATTCCATGCTCGTGATAGGAAGAATCAATATTGTTAAAATGTTCATACTGCCCAAAGCAATTTATAGATTCAATGCTATTCCTCTCAAACTACCAATGACATTCTTCACAGAATTAGGAAAAAACTATTCTAAAATTCATATGGAACCAAAAAAGAGCCCAATAGCCAAAGCGATCCTAAGCAAAAAGAACGAAGCTGGAGGCATCACAATACCGAACTCCAAGCTAAACTATAAGACGACCGTAACCAAAACAACATGGTACTGGTATGAAAACAGACACATAGACCAATAGAACAGAATAGAGAGCCCAGAAATAAAGCCACACACCTACAACCATCTGGTCTTTGACAAAGTTGACAAAAACAAGCAATGGGAAAAGGACTCCCTATTCAATAAATGGTGTTGGGATAACTGGCTAGCCATATGCAGAAGATTGAAACTAGCCCCCTTCCTTACATCATATATAAAAATCAGCTCAAGATGGATTAAAGACTTAAATGTAAAACTTAAAACTATAAAACCCTTGAAGAAAATTTAGGAATGACAGGGCGTGGTGGTTCACACCTGTAATCTCAGCAGTCTAGGAGACTGAGGCAGGCGGATCACTTGAGCTCAGGAGTTCAAGACCAGCCTGGGCAAGATGGTGAAACCTCATCTCTACAAAAAAATTCAAAAATTAGCCAGGTGTAGTAGTGTGCACCTATAGTCCAGCTACTTGGGGGGCTGAGGCAGGAGAATTGCTTGAGTCCAGGAGGTTGAGGCTGCAGTAAGCTATGTTTGCGCCACTGCACTCCAGCCTGGGTGACAGAGTGAGACCCTGTCTCGAAAAAGAACAAAAAAAAGAGAGAAAATTTAGAAAATACCATTCTGGACATAGGCCCTAGCAAAGATTTCATGATGAAGACACCAAAAGCAATTGCAATAACAAAAAAAATTGACAAATGGGACATAATTAAACTAAAGAGTGTCTGCACAGCAAAAGAAACTATCAAGAGAGTAAATGGACAACCTACAGAATGGGAGAAAATAATTACAAACTATGTGTCTGAAAATGCTCTAACATCCAGAATCTATAAGGAGCTTAAAGAAATTAATAAGCAAAAAACCAAATAACCCAATAAAAAAGTGGGCAAGGGATATGAACAGACACTTTTCAAAAGAAGACATATATCTGGCCAGCAAGCATATGAAAAAATGTTCAACATCCCTAATCACTAGAGAAATGCAAATCAAACCACAGTGAGATAGTATCTCACACCAGACAGAATGGCTATTATTAAAAAGTCAAAAAATAACAGATGCTAGTGAGGTTGCAGAGAAAAAGGAATGCTTGTACACTGTGGCTGGGAGTGTAAATTAGTTCAGCCATTGTGGAAAGCAGTTTGGCAACTTCTCAAAGAACTTAAAACAGACTATCATTTGACCTGGGAATCCCATTACTGGGTATCTACCCACAGGAATGTAAATTGTTCTACCATAAAGACACATGCACAAGTATATTCATCGCAGCACTATTCACAATAGTAAAGACATGCAATGCACAATAATGTTCATCACAGCACTATTCACAATAGTAAAGACATGCAATCAACCTAGATGCCCATCAATGGTAGAATGGATAAAGAAAATATGGTACATATACACCATGGGATAGTATGCAGTCATAAAAAAGAACAAGGTCATGCCCTTTGCAGCAACATGTATGGAGCTAGAGGCCATTATCCTGAGCGAACTACTGCAGGAACAGAAAACTAAATACCACATGTTTTCACTTACAAGTGGGAGATAAACATTGAGTACACATGGCTACAAAGAAGGGAACAGTAGACACTAGAGCCTACTTAAGGGTGGAGGGTGGAAGGAGGGTAAGGACTGAAAACTACCTATTGGGTACTGTGCTTATTACTTGGGTCACGAGTTAATCTGTACACCAAACTCCTATGACACACAATTTACCTGTATAACAAATCTGCACATGTACCCTTGAAACTAAAAGATCAAAAACATTTAAAAAGTAGTGTCATATAACTGTCAACAATGATTTAAAAGAACATAGATTTAAAAGACCCCCTAATTTTGGCCAGGTGCGGTGGGTCACGCTGTAGTCCCAGCACCTTGGGAGGCCGAGGCAGGTGGATCACCTGAGGTCAACAGTTCGAGACCAGCCTGGCCAACATGGTGAAACCCCATCTCTACTAAAAATACAAAAAAAATTAGCTGGGTGTGGTGGTGGGCACCTGTAATCCTAGCTACTCAGGAGGCTGAAGCAGGAGAATCACTTGAACCCAGGAGGCGGAGGTTGCAGTAAGCCGAGATCGCACCAATGCACTCTAGCCTGGGCAACCAGAGCGTGACTATGTCTCAAAAAAAAAATAAAAAAAAAGACCCCCTAATTTTATTTATTTTTCTCACCTGAAAATTTTTAATGCTTATGCTGATGCATATCTGAGTGCTTATCATCAAAGTGTGAAGTAAAAAAAAAGGCAGTTTAAGCAAGTTCCAGTGTTTCAAAGAGAGCATTTTTTAAAATGTATATACAAGAAGAACATTTCATTATACCATAAAATAAATGCAGCACTGTAAGATAAAGGAAGACTAATATATATGGAGTTTTGGTCTTTCTCCCCTCTACAGCTGCAACCATCTTCAACCTGCTGAACTTAACTCAATGTTTACAGGAATTTTTTGTTTTTTTTTTTTTTGGTCTCCTATTCAGTTCACATTTCAGGCTGTTCAGCAGATGCCTGCGATTGTGGAGATTCAAATCACTGGTGAAAGTTTTTTCTCTGTTTCCTCAGTTTTTCAGGAGCTTTTCTTCATAAAATGATCTCCTGCTGTTTGAAGTACCTTCAGTCTTCCTCATCAACAAACACTAAATTCATAAAGTACCTTACTGAAACTTTTTTGTTCACATCTCTCTGATTGTTGGAGTAGGGTCATATCCCACTAAAAATAGTCTCATTGGAATTGATTCACCTTTTACTGGTGCACCATCTATTATTTCATATTTGGTGATTGTTTCTGTTTCTGCTGTGGTACTGGGTCCAATTCCTGTGATCTCTTTTTTGATCAGTTGTAACTCCATATGTTGTACTTTTATTCTTACTACTAAGAAGTAAATTTTTCCAACAATTACATGCTTTAAATGATACTTTGACTTATTATATTCAAATTATATATGTAGACAATCTTCAATGCCCACTTCTATCTTAATACAGTTGTTAACATCAGGACAGGTGGCAAGCTGGTGAACAGTAAGATCATATTCTTTTACTAAATCTGTCAGTCTTCTCACTATTGTCACTTTAAGAAAATTCCTCAAGTGAACATTGGCACCGATGTCAGATGCATATGGCTTTTCAACTTGCATAAATACAGAATCATAACTTCTTCTCTGAGTCAGTTCTCCAAGTAAGGCTAGTTCTTTCATTAGGTTTATAAATTCATGAGCATTACTCTTGTCATTGTAAAGTTCCATTTGACCTACAAATTCAATTCTAATTCCTTGGTGCTCCAGCCTCTATCCAGGTTGCTTAAAGGCTACGTTTACCTTACCTGAAACAGATTCTCCATTATAAAGAGATGGTGTTTTTCTACTTTGCCATCTTCAGTTTTCATTTCTGTCATTTTCCTGGCTTCCCCATCATTAAAGACAATATCGATCTCACAAATTGGACCAAAAAAGCCTTCAAGAAAACTCATTGTCAGCATGGCCACTACATCCCCCCTACTTTACTCCTCTTCACTCAGGAGAACTCTCAGCCCCAGCTCCTTCTGCTCAGGACCCCCAAATTGGAAAATTTAGATCCAGTGGTAGTCATTTGAGTGCTGGAATTAGATTTAATCCACAAATAATTGATTATTTTTAAAAATCATTAAATTCTTAATATTTTTAAAAAGAAGCCTTTGAAACTCGATCTCAAGAAATACCAGCCTAGGTGTGGTAGCTCACATTTGCCCAGCACTTTGGGAGGCTGACGTGGGAGGATCATTTGAGGCCAGGAGTTCAAGACCAGCCTGGGCAACATAGGGAGACGCTTGTCTCTATTAAAAATGTTTTAAAATTGGCCGGGTATTGTGGTGCACACCTGTGGTCCCAGCTACTGAGGCTGAGGTAGGAGGAGCACTTGAGCCAGGAGGTCGAGGCTACAGTGAACTGTGATTGCGCCACTGCACTCCAGCCTGAGCAACAGAGCAAGACCTTGTCTCAAAAAAGGAAAGAAATACAACTTTGATTACCAGGTAACAAGTCAGAGGATAGCAGTATGCTTTGCAGTCATGATCAGATTCTCTTCTGTAGTAAAACTTCTGACTAATTCTAGGTCTCGCCAGCAACATACTTATAACTGCTTAGATTTAGAATTAGCTGGAAGCCTTTGCTTTGCAAAGCCATTTATAACATTAGACAGTCGATATAATCATTGATATTGAAGCCAGATATATGAGAAAACAAATGCACTTGTTTTTCAAAAAACAAACTTCATTTATCACCAGCATAGAACAATGTCCTAATTCCTCCTGGGTCTTTTCAGCCATAAAAATGGCAGTGTAACATTAACAGGTATTCTCTCAAAAAATTCAGAGAAATAATGTATCCAGTTCTTCTGAAATACCAAGTTCTCTAGGTAGAAATGACTAACAAGTAAATACAAAATAGATACAGAAGAAATATAATAAGTTAAATATTAGCTACTGAGTAAAGAGGAAGATTTATATCTCAGGCATCCCACATTTTCAAAACTGGAAGAACAGAAAACAATTTTTTAAAATTACAAAACTCATAATATAATCACAAGACAATAGCTACTGATTGCAATCTCTTTGCTACTCTACCATCAATAATAAGAATAAAATTGATTTTGGTTCCTAGTATTCATAACAATGATATCATCTATGAATATATAATTATGTTTAGGCCAGGCACGGTGGCTCACGCCCATAATCCCAGCTCTTTGGGAGGCCAAGGCAGGTGGATCACCTGAGCTCAGGAGTTTGAGACTGGCCTGGAGCAACACAGCAAGACCCTGTCTCTATCAAAAATAAAACAAACAAACAAACAAAAAGCCAAGCATGAGCCCAGGAGGTGGAGGTTGCAGTGAGCCGAGATTGCACCATAGCACTCCAGCCTGGGTGACAGAGCGAGACCCTGTCTCAAAAAAAAAAAAAAAAAAATTATGTTTACATAAAAGTTTCAAATAAAGGAATAATATCTAATGGTTAATAAAGTACTTAGATTATAAACTAAATTGCAGCTGGGTGCAGTGACTCATTCCTGTAATCCTAGTACTTTGGGAGGCTGAGGTGGGTAGATTGCTTGAGCCCAGGAGTTTGAGACCAGCATGGCCAACACGGCAAAACCCCTCTACTAAAAAAATACAAAAATTATCCAGGCGTGGTGGCGCATGCCTGTAATCCCAGCTACTCAGGAGGCTGAGGCACAAGAATCGCTTGAACCTGGCAGGCAGAGGTTGCAGTGAGCCGAGATCACACCTCTTCACTCCAGCCTGGGTGACACAGCAAAACTCTGTCTCAAATAAATAAATAAATAAAATTGACTATAGAATAACTTTCTCTTTGACTATGTCAAATGACTCACTTTATATGAATCTTTGCTGCTGCTGCATTCTAATTTTATGTAGCAGGCTAAATCATGCGTTCCCAAAGTTAATAAAATATCTAAAACATTTAGGATAAATTCAGTTTCAAACTTTATTTATTTATTTATTTATTTATTTATTTATTTATTTATTTTGAGACAGAGTCTCAATCTATCACTCAGGCTGGAGTGCAGTGGCACAGTCTCAGCTCACTGCAACCTCCAACTCCCAGGCTCAAGAGACCCTCCCACCTCAGCCTCCCAAGTAGCTGAGACTACAGGGGTGCACCACCATGCCCAGCTAATTTTTGTATTTTTTGGTAGAGATGGGTCCAGGCTGGTCTCAAACTCCTGGGCTCGAGCAATTCACCCGCCTCAACCCCCCAAAGTGCTGGGATTACAGGCATGAGCCACCATACCCATCCCCAAAATCAAACTTTTTAACACATAATCAATGAAATTCTTCTTATGAGGATTAAACCATTAATTTCCAATTAAGAAATTTAACCAGTTTCTTAAATGCAACTTGTTAAAATATATTTTCTTTGAAGTAGTCCATAGATACTGCAATCTCAAGTGTACAGCTCCATGATTTGCACAAAGGGGATACATACATGTACCACCACTCCGATCAGGATATAGAACTTAAACCAGCATCCCAAAAGCTCCCTCCCAGTCTGTACCTACCTGACTCTCCACAACAGTAACCACCATGCTGACTTTATGTCTATAAATTTGTTCAGCCTGGTTTTTATCTTTATACAAAGAAATTATATAGCATGTACTCTTTCATATCTGGATTCTTTTGCTCAACATTGTATCTGTGAGTTCTACTCATATTGTTACAAGTATCAGTACTTTGTATTTTTTTCATTGTTATATAGGATTCTTTTGTGGGAATATACACAATCTATTCATCCATTCTATTACTGATGGACACTTGAACTGTTTTGAGTTTGGGACCATCATAAATAATGTTGCTATGAACACTGTAGTACATCATTCAGAGTACAAATGTACCCATTTCTGATGAATGTATACCTAGGAGTGGAACTGCTGAGTCACAGAGAATTCATACCTTTAGTAGTTACTGCCAAGCCTTTTGGCAAAGTGGTTGTTGCAATTTACACTCCACCAAAATTCAGTTGTTTCACATGAAACCATTTTGAATTGAGTTCAACCTAACTGAATTGGTAACTTAATGAATAAATACACTTTTAGTTTTCAAAAGGTCTTAACTTAATTGTTGGAAGCATGTGCCTAATTAAATAATTATACTGTTCACATGTGAATTTAACCAAACATTTGAATATCAGTTTATATACTGTCAAAATAAAATCAAAGCATGTCTAATTCTTCCTCCTCACAACATAAATCAGTTTATGTATGCTCAACCTTCTAAGAATAATAGCATTCTCCCAAATTTATCATTAGGTAAGAACACAAGGACTAACCTATTATATTTCTAGAACTGGCAAATTTCTGCATAAAGCGTGAACTGGTAAAGAGCAATTCAAACATTCTGTCAGCACTGATATGAAAAATACGGTTGATAAAAAGTCTTCCATGAAGATCTTTCTCAGGAACATTTTCTGGAAAAACAGAAACACACACCAAAAGAGAATAAATCAAAGAAAGATTATTTTAAGGCTTTAGAGGGTTTTGTGGGGTTTTCTTTTTTTATTTTGTGCATAAAATCATTTTTAAATATGATTACAATGAGGAGAACATTCCAGGACACTATTAAAACTCCAAATCGGAATTAAATATATACATATGTATGACCTATAACTATGCATAACAATATATAGTTAACTAAACTACATATAATCAATATTTCAACTGTCAAAACTCAAAAGATACAGAAATATTTAACTTGAATGATATCAAACGGCCATAATATGTCACTCAAAATAATATTTCAAAAGGGACAAGGACAATATAGAGACACATAAGATAGTATCTAACATAGAAATTAGCAACTTCTACCTCTAATATTTACTCAGTAAATATTAATTTATCAATGACTATAATATCTGCTACACTTAGCTTATCAGCCTGAATAATGTTTCAACTTGACTTAATGTTCACTACCCAAAGACAAGAATGACTGTAATCACAACCTATTTGCAACACCACACATTAAAAGAACTAAGAAATCCTTCTGAAAAGTATTCATCAAAGCTAAATAATGCCCAATGAAATATTACATTTTTTCTGGGAATTTGATAATCATAATGATGTTGAAAACTACTAGTGACAAATGAAGAAGCAATATCTTGCTCACCTATTCTCATATGCCCTGGAAATATTATATAAAATAGCCCATACTCACATAGTGCTTACTGTATGTTAGACATTGTGCTACATACCTTACAAGTATTGACTCATCTTATTCTCAATGCAATGCTATGAGCTAAGTGGTATTATCATCATTATTTCCAGATGAGGAAACAGAATCACAGAAATAATTGCCGAGGCTCCATGGCTAGTGAGTGACTGACCTGGAATTTGAACCCTCTCCAGCTCCAGAGCACACAAACTTAACATCTATTTTATACCTCCAGATGGAATTTAACTTAGAAGAACCAAACAGAAAAGAAAAGAAAAAAAAAACCTAGGAACAGAAGCCTGGCATAATAGAGCAAGTAACATAAAGCAATCCAATATGAAATTGTAATGATTTCAGGACCAGGATTGGTCCTGAAATGATTTCAGGACCAAGGATGATGCCCCGTCGATACAGAATAAAAATTGCTACAAAAGCTCCCCATGTTTCAGAAATCAAGCTCTAAGAATGATCTGGGTAAAGCATCTGTCAATATTAGTCAGGTTAAATCAAAGGGCAATAGTCTATGGATCAGAAAAACTCTTCTAGCTCTGGCTTCATCCCCAGCTACTGCTATTTATCCCTCATTGAATGATTGGTGTCTCCCTATTTTGATGGAGGCATAAAGGGCTTATGGATATCAGATAGATATTGATTTGCTTCTCCCTTCAACAATACTCTATGTAGGCAAAAATTATTTACTGCAATTTCAAATAATGGCTCCTTCAGCGTAGAAATGAATCATAAAACTAGGCAATTTTGCTAAGCTTTGTGAGGTAACTTTCCAATTAGGCCTGGGAAACAGCTTTTTCTGACATAGAATTATTATATGTTCACTGTAAAAATAATTCAAATATTCACAAAGGAAGAAAACAACTAAAGGTGATTCTGTTGATCTTGTTCATTTCCTTCACAGAACCTATCCTGACTTGTAGTTATACTTTTATTGATTTATTGACTTGTTATCTTTCTCCTGCTCACTATAGTAGATCAACATACTATCACTAAATAAAATGATGTTTGGTTTAAAGTGATCTGCAATCTCCCTCACTCCCTCTAAACCCACACACACATCACCAATCTCCTGGGATGGTTTACTTTTTGTGACCTTTTCAATTGTCACTTCAGTTCATTGACTTCAACCGTCTTCATAACTTCACAACTTTAAAAAAGTAAAAAAACAGATTCATTATTTTACCCATTTAATACATATGACAAGTCCAAGATTTTGGAATGTGCTTAGGGAAACCAGTAGGAGCACTTGATTTGTTATCTAATGATAATCTAATAAGAAAAAAATCACCAGACACTTTAAATAAAACTCCCCAAGCAGAGGTCTGAATGTTACATATACCTTCTTACTGCTATAAAGCCAAACTGCCTTTGCAAGGAGCAAAGTGTGATCAGAGCTCATGTGCAATAATGAATCTATACACTATTATTCTTTATTTCTAGATATGTACAATTTTTATCCGTTTTATTGTTATCTTTATGCAACTTATAAGTTACTTTTATAGGATTCTTTTTTTTTTTTTTTTTTTTTTTTTTGGAGACAGAGTCTCACTCTTGGCATTAAAAGTGTGTGCCACCACACCCGGCTAATTTTTGTATTTTTAGTAGAGATAGGCTTTCATCACATTGGCCAGACTGGTCTCGAACTCTTGACCTCAGGTGACCCACCTGGCTCAGCCTTCCAAAATGCTGGGATTATAAGCGCCAGCCACCACATCCAGCTGAAACTACTTTGGAAGGACCATTCTTACAAAAGAAGCAGGTGAGAAAGAGAAAACAAAAATCCTGGTTTTGGTGCTACTTACCTATTTGGCCACTGGGGGCCAGAGTAGATCTTCCTAAAGTCCTAAATTCATGTAAACTGTACGACTAATCCATGCCCAGCTGCATACTAAAGCAAGAATGGTAAGGACACTAATAAAGCAGTCGCTATGCTACCCTTCATCTTTCCAAACGTCTCCCACTAAACTGACTTCAATGGCAAGGATCTTACAATTTTAAGAAAAAGAGTCCTTAAAATGCCTACTTAATAAGTATGACAACAAGCCTCAAGTAACTTGTACTAAATTTTCCTTTAAACAACTACTTTTATTACATTTTTTGCTTTTTCTTTCTCTGTCTTTCCCTTTCTCTCTCCTATTGATGGTTACAAGAAAGTAACACAATCATAGTGTCTATAACATCTATCCTCAAAACTGAAACATAAAAAGTATTAAATCTTGTTTTTATTTTTTATTTTTTATTTTTTGAAGAGCTAGGATCTGGCTCTTTTGTCGCCCAGGCTAGAGTGCAATGGTGTGATCATAGCTCACTGCAGCCTTGACCTCCTGGGGCTCAAGTGATGCTCCTGCTTCAGCCTCCCACGTAGGACTACAGGCAGGCACCACCATGCCCAGATAATTTTCTGTTTTTTGTAGAGGTGAGTCTTGCCCAGACTGGTCTCAAACTCCTGGCCCAAGCAATCCTCCCACCTTGGCCTCTCCAAGTACTGGGATTACGGGCATGACCACCGTGCTTAACCAAGAAAAACCAAAATCTTTTATCTTTCTCAAACCTAAAAGCAGTATAACACACACAATCTATATTTTGTAAGTTTTTAAAATACGTTTTAAAAAATTAAATTTTATATTAAGGAAAACACATTAATATAGTAAACTTACATCTACATAAAATGGTTGGGAAATGGGCTCACACTGACTAACACAATATTATTGTGTGCTGGGTATTATATATAATGCAGTGGAGATGTCTCTTCTTCAACCCTTCTGAGTTAAAGGTGCCCAATTAGGGTAATTCCCAGCTTCTCTCTACCCCTTTAACTCACTCTAACCATAGGAAGTAGATTATTGTTATGGACTGAATGTTTGTCTCGCTGCAAATTATTCTGTTAAAGCCCTAACTCCTGGTGTGGCTGTATTTGTATATGGGGCCTCTAAAGAAAGTAATTAAGTTAATTGGCCAGGTGCTCTTGCCTGTAGTCCCAGCACTTTGGGAGGCCGAGGCGGGCTGATCACGAGGTCAGGAGATCAAGACCATCCTGGCTAACATGGTGAAACTCCATCTCTACTAAAAATACAAAAAATTAGCTGGGCATGGTGGTGGGCACCTGTAGTCCCAGCTACTCGGGAGGCTGAGGCAAGAGAATGGTGTGAACCCAGGAGGCGGAGGTTGCAGTGAGCCGAGATCGCCACACTGCACTCCAGCCTGGGGGACAGAGCAAGACACCATCTCAAAAAAAAGAAAGAAAAGAAAGAAAAGGAAGGAAGGAAGGAAGGGAGGGAAGGAGGGAGGGAAGGAAGGGAGGGAGGGAGGGGAGGGAGGGAGGGAGAGAAGGAAGGGAGGGAGGGAGGGAAGGAAGGAAGGGAGGGAGAGAGGGAGGGAAGTAAGTTAGGCAGGAAGGAAGGAAGGAAGGAAGGAAAAGAAAGAGAAAGAGAAAGAAAAGAAAGAAAGGAAAAGAAAGAAAGAAAGAAAGAAAGAAAGAAAGAAAGAAAGAAAGAAAGAAAGAAAGAAAGAAAGAAAGAAAGAAAGAAAGGGAGAAAGGAAGGAAGGTAGGAAAGAAAAAGAAAGAATTAAGTTAAATAAGGTGGGTCCCAGATCTGGTAGAATTAGTGTCCTTATAAGAAGAGACACCAAACACTCTGGGAGGCCGAGGCTAAAGGATCAGTTGAGGCCAGGAGTTCAAGACCACCCTGGTCAATATGAGGAAACCCCCTGTTTACTAAAATTACAAAAAATTAGCTGGGCGTGGTGGTGCATGTTTGTAATCCCAGCTACTCCAGGTGTTCCAGAGGCTGAGGCACAAGAATCGCTTGAACCCGGGAGGCAGAGATTGCAGTGAGCCAAGATCACACCACTGCACTCCAGCCTGGGAGACAGAGCCAGACTCTGTCTCAAAAAGAAAAAAAAAAAAAATACCAGCGAGTTTGCTCATGTATGCTCTCTCTCTCTCTCTCTCGTGTGTGTGTGTGTGTGTGTGTGTGTGTGTGTGTGTGTGTGTGTGTCTCTGTTGTTCCCTGCTCTGCTCCTCCCTCACACTTTGCTCCTCTATCCATGAGCATGTGCTAAGGAAAGGCTATGTGCGGACACAGTGAGAAGGTGGCAAGCCAGGAAGACAGCTCTCACCAGAAACCAACTCTGCCAAACCTTGATCTGGGGTTTCTATCCTCCAGAATTATATGAAATAAATTTCTGTTGTTTAAGCTACCCAATCTGTAGTATTTTGTTATGGCAGCCTGAGCTACTAATACAGTTAGAAAATGTGGAAGGAGTATGCTGGGTATGCTTGGCACACCTCTGTCCTTCTCTCTTTATCTAGGTGCCCACAGAAGCTGGTTCTCCTCCAGGGGGGATCGTCCCTCCAGTTGGGGAGGAGGTTGAACATTGCCTGTGATTGATAGGTAAGTCTACCTCATACTTCAGCTCCATCAGCAGCCAACTTATCTTTCACACATACCCACATCCGCTGACTTTGTTACTATTAGTATAAAAGGTGATATTTTGGCCTCTATCTGACTTGCTCTTCATTTTCTTTCCCAATTTTGTTACCACCAGGGTGGTCAAGAAGGACTGCTATTTGTTGAGCCCACTCTAGATCCCATGTACACGTGGATTACAATACAAAACAAAATGGATTACAATACAAAATGTGAAAAACATCTAGAATATAATACTCTTGAAATTCAGAAGGCCTTTGGGTCATGATTCTCTTTATCATCATATTAGGATTAAGCTTAATCGCTGTTGGCCCTCTAAAACCAAGTAAATTTTCTGTTTTGTTTTGTTTTTTGAGATGGAGTCTTGCACTGTCACCCAGGCTGGAGTGCAGTGGCACGATCTTGGCTCACTGCAACCTCTGCCTCCTGGGTGCATGAGATTCTCCTGCCTCAGCCTCCCGAGTAGCTGGGATTACAGGCACACACAACCACACCCGGCTAATTTTTTGTATTTTTAGTAGAGACAGGGTTTCACTACGTTGACCAGACTAGTCTTGAACTCCTGACCGTGTGATCCACCCGCCTCGGCCTCCCAAAGTGGTGGGATTACAGGCGTGAGCCACTGTGCCCAGCCAAATAAGTTTTTTTTAATGCCATATGGAATATTATTATCATTTATCTTTGTAATAAATTTCAAATATAGAATGTTCCTCTGAAAGTGAATTAAAGTCAAATGGAAATTTTTAGAATTAAATGGAAATTGACTACAGTAAAAACAAATCAAAGTCATGAACAATTATGATGAACTTTCCATGCTCTTGCTTTCAAAAACTGAGCTCGTTATGCTGAAATATAACCACAGTCAAAAGCTTGCATCTTCACACAAAGAAATTTGAGTATTGTTCTGAGTAACATTGATAAGTACACTTTTTAAGAAATCATTTACAGAGAGAAAGGTTTCCTTTCCAGAATTTTTGAGAATCTTCTTTATCTCCTTTTGGAGGCTACCCAATAATTTAAATTAATATTCATGTGAGAATGCATCCCTGCCATAACTACTTGCTTTCATAATTATATACAAAACAAGTTTAGAAAAACCTTGCTAAGGCGTCTTTTTTTAAAAGGAGGAAAAGAGAAAATAACTCGGGCAGTATTGAAGTAAAGTAAAAAGAAAACTGGATGGAGTCACCTGGTCATTAACTCAAGTTCTGCATCGTTAACTAGCTGCGTGATTTTAGATTTAGCTCCTGTAGGTCTTATTTTCCCTACCAGGAAAATGAGGGATAGCCTAAATGAAATAATATGTCACTCTACCTATGACGTGTGAGCATATTACACTGCCTGGTATATAGAATGGGCATACAGATTTTTATTAACACCACATTTAGAAGCTAAATGCAAAGAAGCTTTTCAGATTCCAGGCTTCTGAAGACAGTGGGATACGTTAGATTTAACAGCCTCTTTCTCCTATTTTCTATAAGCTCCCATTCTTTTTTTGGTTCTTTATAGGGTGAGACTGTGTCTAATGAAACTAAATTCTCAATCTGCACACCCCTATTACAAAGATAAACATAAAAAGACATAACTGAAATTTTAATAAAATTCATAAGAAATTATTTACCTTCATCAACAGAATCTGAAGTGCTGCTTTTGTCCAGAGAAAGATACTCATTTTTATTCAAGTCCAGTGACTTTGATGGCACTCTAGTTAACTTCTTTTCCAAAGTTGGTAAGAGACTCTTTTTGGTCTGTTTCTCATTTTGGGACTCCTCTTTGCCTAATCCCTAAAAGGTAAACAATCCAGTTTCAAAATAAAACACAGATTTAGCTTAGATTTTGCAGTGAGAACTTTAATATTAAAGATACTTAGAAATATTGCGCTTTGAAGAATATTTACAGCATTTTGTTTGTTATACTTGCATCACATTTCCAATGCTATTAAATGTCAGTCCACAAAATATGAGTAAATAATATATACCATTCTAAAGTCATCCTACACAATAATAAACAAGTTTATGAAAAACATCACATAAAAAGAGCTTCACCGATCATGTAAATCACTTATGGAGAAGGGAAAGGGGACAAACGACAAAAATAATAGAACAATCCATTCTTCAGGGTAGACAAGGGAGAAGAACCAAACCCAGTTAGCTTCCCCAGCCAGTGCCTGCCCCATCATCTCAAGGAAGAAAACTCACCCATCTCTCAAGACCTAACGGGGAAATGGAAAGAAAATGGAGAGATAAAAGTCACATATGAGTACAGTGGGAGAGAGAAGATTAAAACAAATTAATTTCATAGCAAACTCATAAAAACACAATTGGCTTTGCTGCAAAGGGACTAGGAGATTAGGCATTAAAATGTATTTAATATATGATGCTATCTATACTTTCTGGGATGGTTTAATAAAGAAGATGTCATCTCTACAATAAATTTAATGTTAGGCATTAAAGTATGATGCTATTGCTATGTTAGTATTCAAGTAAAATAGTACTGTATTATAATCAGACTTAGTGGAATAGTACAAAAAGTCTATATAAACTATACAGCAGAATATTTTCTTGCATTTTCTGTATGTACACAGATGAAAGAGAGCACTTTACTTCCTGTCCCATGAGATCCTTGAGAAGCACTAAGTAGCAGAATCAGCTCCAGGGAGGATACAGGTTTCCACTGGCCACCCAGATAGCAGAATAACAACTGGGACCCAGGACACAATTTATTAAAGGATTATATTACCCTAGTCAGAAGATTGATTCTTCAAGCAGAGATTATTGCTAAAATCAAGACTTGATTTATTTGGGAGTTCCACACTACAAAGCAACGTGCCTATTTAGCTAAACCAGGGACCCCTTAACAGATGCTAAGTAGAGTACATTTCTCTACAGCTCCACACTTACACTTCTCCTCTTGTTGCAAATTAAGTTCTATTTCCTACTATAAAGAATACAGATAGATATTTATAGGAAAAGTAAGAGTCACTATCTTTCAGTGGTTGGTATCTGGATGACTTTTCTTTGTATACTCTACTGTATTTCATGAAGTTTTACAAAGAGTATTAATTCTATAACTTAACATATTTTCTTGGAAAAAAGTTATTTTTGACTTTTTGTTATTTCCAACTTTGTTAGAAGTGAAAATGAGGCAAAGCAAGTGACATACGATACTTGTAGATATCTGAGAATCTCATCATATGGCTCTTGAAGGCAAACAGAAAAAAAAAAGGGCTAAACTTCTATACTACTTGTATTTCGTAACCTGAAAACATCTATACTGAACACCAATGAATGTATGATCGATCTTAAAGCATTAAGTTATTCACTTCCCTTGCACCAGTAGTAAGTCACTAAGGGTCTCTAGATGAATAAGTTTTGCAAAAAACCCAAAACACAAAACCAGGCTAAGGTAGATGCATGACTGGTAAAAACAAGTTGATAACATGCTGGCCTTCCACATAAATATCTTTTCATTCAATGTTTTTCCAACATTTACTCAGAGGAGATACTGGAAGTTCCTTGGAGAGGGCTGGAAAAGGATCATTACTGATCACAGGCAGATTCACCTTCAATTATAACAGCTTATGGTTATTGGATACTTAATGTGTGCTAGAAACTATTCTAAGTACAGTCATACATTGCTTTGATGACAGGGATATATTACGAGAAATGTATCATTAGGTGATTTTACTGTTGTGCCAATGTCATAGAGTGTACTTAACAAATTTAGATGGTATAGCTTACTACACACCTAGGCTATATGGTATAGCTTATTGCTCCTGGTCTATAAACCTGGACAGCATGTTACTCTACTGAATACTGTAGGCAGTGTAACACAGTGGGAAGTACTTGTGTATCTAAACATATGTAAACATAGCAAAAGTACAGTAAAAACATGGTACAAAAGATTTAGAAAATGGTACACCTGTTTGTACCATGAATGGAGCTTACAGGACTGAGTTCTGTTGTTCTGGGTGAGTCAGTGAGTGAGTAGTGAGTGAATGTGAAGGCCTGGGACATTACTGAACCCTACTGCAGACTTTATAAACATTGTACACTTAGGCTACAATAGATTTACAAAAAAAAATTTGTTTTTTCAATAATAAATTAAGCTTAGCTCACTGTAACATTTTTATTTTATGAACTTTGAAATTTTTTAAAACTTTTTGACTCTTGTAAAAATACTTAGGTTAAACCACAAACACACTGGACAGCTGTACAAAAATATTTTCTTTCTTTATATACTTATTCTAAAAGCTTTTTTCTATTTTTAATTTTTTCTTATTTTGTTATTTTTATACTTTTTTTGTTAAAAATTAAGACACAAACACGTTAGCCTAGGCCTACACAGGATCAGAATCATGAATATCACTGCTTCCACCTTCACATTTTGTACCACTAGAAGGTCTTCAGCGAGAATAACATGCATGGAGCTGTCATCTCCTATGATAACAATATTTTCTTCTGGAATTCAGCCTGAAGGACCTGGCTGAGGCTGTTTCAAAGTTAACTCTTTTTTTGTATATAGAAGTAGAAAGACTATACTCTAAAATCATGATTTATTATTTTATTATCAAGTATTATGTACTTATATAATTGTATGTGCTATACCTTTATAGGCCTGGCAGCACAGGTTTGTTTACACCAGCATCACCACAAATATGTGAGCAACGTATTGCATTACCATGTTATGATGGTACCTCACTAGGCAAAGGAATTTTTCAGCTCCCTTAAAATGTTATGGGACTGGCTGGTCGCAGTGGCTCACACTTGTAATCCCAGCACTTTGGGAGGCTTAGGCAGGTGGATCACCTGAGTTTAGGCGTTCAAGACCAGCCTGGCCAACATGGGAAACCCCATCTCTACTAAAAATATTAAAAATTAGCCAGGCACAGTGACGGAGGCCTGTAATCCCAGCTACTCAGGAGGCTGAGCCAGGAGAATTGCTTGAACCCGGGAGGCGGAGGCTGCAGTGAGCTGAGATCACACCACTGCACTCCAGCCTGGGCAACAAGAGCAAAACTCTGTATCAAAAAAAAAAAGTTATGAGACCACCACCACATATGCAGTCCATCACTGACCAAAACATTATACAGAGCATGACTGCATTTTCATATATACTAATTCATTTAACTCTTATTTAAAAAGACCTTATAAAGTATAATCCTCACTTTACAGTTGAGAAAAGGTTAAGTAATTAACTTATACAGTTAGCAAGTGGCAGATGTAAGATGTGAAGCCAAAGCCCTGCTCTAAATAAAGGAATTCAGCTCTGCCCCCAAACATGCATCCCCAATCAGCAGAACAAAAGCTCTGCAATAGGAGCACTCCTCATACTCAGAATATGGTCTCTAAATACCATTCTTCACTAAGAAAATCTATGGCTCATTAAGAAAATGGTCTGGGGCAGAAAACATACAAAATGTGCTTAGAAGATATTGTTGCGCCAGAAAGAAAAGACATCATTAAGATACTTGTCATTTCAAAAGGCCAAAGGAACCAACTTGAAGGGGCTCCCATTGGCAGAGGGAGCAAACTGAGAATCAAATAATGACTGCAAGTGATTGAAGCACATTGGAATAAAAAACTGAAGTGTTGGCCGGGCATGGTGGCTCATGCCTGTGATCCCAGCACTTTGAGAGGCCAAGGCGGGTGGATCATGAGGTCAGGGATTCGAGACCAGCCTAGCCAACATGATGAAACCCCATCTCTACGAAAGATACAAAAAATTACCCAGGCGTGGTGGCACGTGCGTGTAATCTCAGCTACTTGGGAGGCTGAGGCAGGAGAATTGTTTGAACCCAATTCAAGCAATTGGATTACAGTGACCCGAGATCATGCCATTGCACTCCAGCCTGGGCAACAGGGCGAGACTTGTCTCGAAAAAAACCAAAAAACTAAAAACAAAAAACTGATGTGCTTACAATGATACTTGAGAAAATAAAGGAAGAAACTAAGTAATTGAGTATAATGCCTAGTAGTTAACTGGACCTGCCTGCTTAAAAAGCTTAAAAAGCAGCTATTGTTCCTCAAGCATGCTGCTCAGGGGCTCATCTCTCCCTTCAAAACAGATTCTTTCTCCATGCTGTTCCCTTCTGTGAAAGAAAGAAAAAAAAAAAGAAAAGAGATTCTTTGCAGCACACACAGTACTTACCCTGGGGAAAATTCTGCTACTTACAAATTTCTCCATCTTATTATTCTTTTAATGATATTTATCCCCCTACAGACTGATGCCCAGGTAAAACTGCTTGGTAGCTCTGCTTTTTATATAGCTCTGAACAAAACCACATATTTTCCAACATAATCTCTGCTACTTAACAGACTTTAAACTTTTTTCCTAAAATAAGGTAGGAGCCTGATATCTTATTTTTAACATTTTGTATACTGTATCCTTATTTATCTTGTATTCTGATTAGGACATGACAGTACCAGATATATTTTAAAAGGGATATCATATACTAACTCCTTTTGATGAATTTCCATCGAATGACTCTGTTTCTGAAACCCGACTAATTGATTCACTGGTAAAACTGATTGACTTGGATAATTTTTCATCTCTCTCCCCAGAGTCATCCAAGCTGCTTCTTCCTGGACTTCTGTAAGAAACACATCATTATAGAAATATAAGGTCACCTCCACACAAATAAATGATTTGGCCTCCTTATTGAGGTCATTTCCTATGATAAAACAGTTTGATAATAAATGGATTACTGTAATATAACAAATAATTGTTTACTTTTAACAAGGCTATCTTCTTAAATTACATGCAAGTTGATATCATTTCTGAAAACAAGATACACTCACATGAGATTCTATAAATCTCAAAAACATTAAAAAGTTAACGAAGTACAAATGGCCGTAACAGTAACTAATCAAATGAAAATTGCTCCTTTAAATTTCATTTGTGTACAACCACAAAGCTTGGACAGGTACAGAGTAGATGTTTGAGTTAGATACTAGACTGCACAAGAAGGCAGTTTTGTATCTCCTTCCTTCTGACTCAGTCTCAGCTGAAATGGTGAAGCCCTCCCAGAAGCGGACGCTCAAGATGTCTGAGCCTAAGCCCATTGGCCACTCCTGCCTCCTCACTCTTCCCAGCCCTAAGAACAAGGTTTAAGAAACAGCTGTCAAATGATCATATGGCCAAGACTATAATAAATGTCCTGGGATCTGCTTTCCCTTTCTCAAGGAGCAAAAAGAAAGGAAAACCTATTAAATACAATGGGAGCACAACTGATCTAATTTCCAGTGCTCAACAGGATGGACGTGAGATGTGGAAAAATAGAGAGGAAAGGAGGAGGAAGAAAGAAGGAGAGATTGCAAATAAAGAGGAAGAAGATGGAAGAACTGAGGAAATAAAGGTTTGAAACAGATATGCTTCTTTCAGAGACTGAAGAACAGGAAAAGAAGTAGAAGAGAGAATGAGGATCCTGCCACACACTTTCTTAGAAAGCATTCAGGCAGGCCGGGCATGATTGTTCACGCCTGTAATCTCAACACTTTGGGAGGCCAAGGCGGGCTGATCATGAGATCAAGGGATCGAGACCATCCTGGCCAACATGGTGAAATGCCATCTGGGCTAAAAAAAAAAAAAAAAAAAAGCAAAAATTAGCTGGGCATGGTGGCACACACCCGAAGTCTCAGCTACTTGGGAGGCTGAGGCAGGAGACTTGCTTGAACCCGGGAGGCAGAGGTTGCAGTGAGCCAAGATCACGCCACTGCACTCCAGCCTGGTGACAGAGTGAGACTCCATCTCCAAAAAAAAAAAGAAAAGAAAAGAAAGAAAAGAAAAGAAAAAAAGAAAGCATTCAGGCCAGGCACAGTGGCTGACACCTGTAATCCCAGCACTTTGGGAGGCCGAGGCAGGTGGGATCACTTAAGGTCAGGAGTTCAAGACCAGCCTCATCAACATGGCAAAACCCCATCTCTACTGAAAATACAAAACGTAGCCAGGCGTGGTGGTGGGCACCATAATCCCAGCTACTCAGGAGGCTGAGGCAGGAGAATCGCTTGAACCCAGGAGGTGGAGGTTGCAGTGAGCCAAGATCGCACCACTGCGCTCCAGCCTGGGTGACAGAGTGAGACTCCGTCTCAAAAAAAAAAAAAAAAAAAAAAAAGAAAGCATTCAATCACCAGAAGAAGAAAACAGCAGCTAGTCAAAAATATTCTTTCTTTCCTCAAAGACTAGAAACTTTTCAAGTTGGCAAGGACCTGAAAGATAATCTAGTTCAGCTGTCTCATTTCATAGCCGAGCAAACTGAGAATCAAAAAAATGAAAAGATCAGCCTGAGGTTGCTGGGCTGTTTGGTGACCCTAACTAAGATCCAGATCCTGTTTACCATAATCCAAGGCTCTTTGCATTAGAGTAATTGCTTTTCTATCCAAATCCAGAGCTGGCAAGAGGCTACTAAACTTCTCAAGGAAAGCAATACAATGGAAATTTTTAACTTTACAGAAAGCTAATAAAATATACATGTACAACCATGTAAAAAAGCCTATAAAATATTGATGCTAAGCTGAAAAGATATAAATTGGATCAGCATAAGTAGATTACCTAGATGAGTAAAATTTCTGCACATACATTGAGACTTTCAAAATATTTCCATTTTAAGATTTGCTATAGAATTTCTAAATAACAGCTTTTAAGATATAATCCACATACCACAAAATTCACTTCATGTAAAGTGTACAGTTCAGTGGGTTACAGAGTTGGGCAACCATCACCACTAACTAATTGTAGAACATTGTCATCACCCCAACAAAGAAACGCTGTCCCCACTTGCAGTCACTCCCCATTCTCCCTTCCTATCAGCTCCTGGCAACTACCATCTACTTTCTGTCTCTATAAATTTACCAATTCTAGACTCCACTTCACATACATGGAATCATACAATATATGGCCTTTTGTGACTGGCTTTTTTCACTCAGCATAATGTTTGCTATAGAATTTTAATGTATTCTCCTTAATTGTTTTTATTGCTAACAGCCTCAATTTCCATTAGACATAATGCACTTTTACTTGTAGAGGTTAATAAAAATGTCCACTCTCCTAAATGAATCCTCATCAGTCAAAAATAGTCCCTCTGTACTCTTAATTTCTTTATCACATTATCTGTTACTCTGTTATGGCTCTTACCATTACCTACCTTGTTCTACAATTATTTGCATTCCACCATAGGCTATATGCTCCTTCCATTAATGTATTCAATATTTATGGAGTGCCAACAACATGCTAAGCACTATGTTAGGGAATTCCTAAGGAAAAATCATATTATTGTATCCTTCAAAACACCTACCGTATAATTTACTTTGCTGTCATCTATAAACTCAGAGATTTCACTAGGTACTTCTCCAGATCCTTAATAAACAGGCTTACTAAAACCAGACTTTTATAAGTATACTCTAAGTGACATAGCTAACATTTCCTTATATATCTCATATGTGCTTTACCTATTTAGCAAACTATTCTCTGTCCCCACCTTTCACCCCATTCCACCACAGAGAACAGAGGGGCAAATGGCAGCCAAAGATAAATTACTAGAAATTCAGAATTAGTCTAATGTAAAATAATTCTGCTTTGACTAATAATCGATAAACTTTGACATTTCAAAACATTTTGCTGTACCTTGGCTGCACATTCTCAATCGACAGTGACAAGTTTTCCATCTCCTCAGCATTTAAACCTAGCTCAGTGCCATAGTTCTGCTGGAGCAGTTGCCAGAATTCTTGTCTAGTCAGGCTCTAAAATGACAGAAAAATTACACTGAGCATTGGAAAATGTAAAATATAATATCACAGTGATTCAAAACATGAGTTTTGAAGTCAAAATGACCTGTTGTGCAAAGACTAGATATGTGGCTTTGGTAGTTATTTGACCTTTCTGTACCTCCATTTTCCATACCTAGAAAAATGGGTTAATAAAAGCTATCTGACAGAGTTCACAAAAGGAATAGATAAAATGATTTTAAAGTACATATTATAATAACTACTGTAAATGGGAAGTTAAAAATGTTTTAAATTTTCTTTCTGTAAAATAATTTGTTCAGGCCAGGCGCAGTGGCTCACGCCTGTAATCCCAGCACTTTGGGAGGCTGAGGAGGGCAGATCACGAGGTCAAGAGATCGAGACCATCCTGGCCAACATGGTGAAACCTGGTCTCCACTAAAAAAAAAAATAATAATACAAAAATTGGCTGGGCGTGGTGGTGCACACTTATAGTCTCAGCTACTCAGGAGGCTGAGGCAGGAGAATCGATTGAATCTGGTAGGTGGAGGTTGCAGTGAGCCAAGATTGTGCCACTGCACTCCAGCCTGGGTGACAGAGCAAGACTCCATCTCAAACTAATAATAATAATAATAATTTGTTCATGCTTTCTGGTAATTACTGATCTGCAGTTTGTTTGCTTGTTTTTGAGATGGAGTCTCACTGTGCCACCCAGGCTGGAGTGCAGTGGTGCGATCTCAGCTCACTGCAACCTTCACCTCCCAGGTTCAAGCGATTCTCCTACCTCAGCCTCCCGAGTGGCTGGGATTACAGGTGTGCACCACCACACCCACTTAATTTTTGTATTTTTAGTAGAGATGGGGTTTCACCATGTTGGCCAGGCTGGTCTGGAACTCCTGACCTCAAGTGATCCACCCTCCTCGGCCTCCCAAAATGCTGGTATTATAGATGTGAGCCACGGTGCCCAGCCTCTGATCTTCAGTTTAGTTCTGCAATCTAACCAGTCTACCATGACCACTGAATCACCGTTCAGTCCTGTCAGCTCAGAACCTGTCCTCTTAATCCATAATGTATCTGAATATTTTAACCACTTTAAAATCTTATATATCAATAAATTTTAAATTAATTTTCCTAATATATAAAAGGCAACAGTCTGGACTTCAGAATATTTCCTTCAATTTATCTTTAGTAAAGTCCAGCTTGTTCTTTCTTTGTAGGCAGCATATCCATTTTGAAATCATCAAATACAACAAACTCACACATTACCTAGCAAAACAAAAACAGTATTATTATGATTTAGGATAATGGCCTCCAGTTGAAAAATAAAATTAAATAACAATATTATGATAACCAATGGTCTGATGTCTAAAAACATTACAGATAGTTAATTACATGCTTAAGCAAGGTGTAAGGAAGTAGCATAATGCTTGAAGCAATTGTTAGTAAGATAATCTCTCTCATTCATTCAACAGATATTTATTTAGTACCTAACAAATGTGCATTACTGCACTAGATGCTAAGGAGAATAAACATAAAAACATAATGTAGAAGTTAAGCTCCTGGCCCTCAAACAACTTATAATATAGTTGAAGAGACATGGGATGTTCTTAAGTTATATGACAAGATATAATATGATCATGCACTAAAGTACTGGTAGAGTCAACATGATATGAACGTCTAAAGGAAGGAAATAGGACTGTGGATTAGTGTGATCAGATAAAGCTTCACATTGGAGAGTGTTTTCAGCTGAACTAAAGGAAGAATATAGGGGAATGGAGAAATGGGAAAAGTTGAAGAGACGGAAACCAACTAAAAATACAGAATAAATACATGAACATAAGTAACATTTGTTTTGAAGTCAGTAGTCTATCAGCCTAACCGAAGTAAAAATTTTAAGTTGAGAAATAGTAGAGATAAATATAGACTTGATGGGGCCAAAACACAGATGCCTTGAATTCCTCCCCAATGTTCCCTACAACAAATACCACTTCCTTTTTCTTCTTCCTTTTTTCTTCTCTGTCTAGTAACTATGGCATCTTTGTTTGTTATGTTATACTAGATGACCTTCATTACATTTCATAGACCTTCAAAGATATTAAGAACAAAATGTCTGCACTTTAGACCACTAGTTCCCAATCTGCTGTGCCCAGATTACCAGGATTCCACAAGAGCAGATGATGAAAATTCAGATATTATCATCAGATAATATTTCAAAAAGTCAAAAATATCCAATTAGTTATCTAAAACAAAGCTATTCAAGTTAAGTGAAATGGCAAGCCTCTGTTTTGAGCTGAACTATATTAACCTACAATGGAAAACACAGGCTGATAAATTCTCACTGGAAATAATATATATCTAACAAGTAGTGATGTTTTAATATTTATTATTTAATGTATACCCCTTATTTGGTAGACAAAGTCTTGGAAGCACAGTGTCCACAGAAAAAAACATAAAAAGGACCATTAGTGGTAGAGAAAATTAAGAAACCACTGTCCTTGATATTAAAGGAACATACACATTTATTTTCTGACTTTCACTCCAAATGAGTCATTTGCGAACTTTTTTTCACAATAATAACTCACACTACTAATTAACTCATTCTTCCAAAGAAATTATCTTTGAAATATTTTAGTGTTATACTAGGATGGTTAACTTTATAATAAGAAGCAAGCAATATTTCAATATACTTATGTAAGATTAATCTTTTATAAAAACTTTTCTTAAATAATAGATATCAAACTATTCCAAAGGCAGACTAAAGCAAAAAGATAAACCAATGATGAATACTCAGGCAGCTTCCTAACAGCAAAAGAAATGAAACTTATTAGTAAAATAATAACAACAAAAATGTAATTTTATTTGACTACATAAATGTTTTAAATATTGTATTAAATACTAGCAGGAAGTTAATAGCAGGGTAATTCGCAATATACTTTTCAAGCTAGTAATTTAATATATATATATAACAGGTTAATGGAAAACAAAATAGAACTCATTTAATTCACCATCTTGTAGATTTGCCAATTTGTTAAAAATGATGTTTTCTACAAAGTTGTCCAGTTTTCATAAAAATGCGGTTATTTACAGCCATGTTGAACATTCAAACATTCAAACATATGCCCAGCCTGATATTCATAATTCTTTCAATAATCAGAAGCAAAAACAATCTACCTTAGCAGTCTTCAAAAACAACTTAAATTTTAAACACAAGCTGACCACCCACCTGCAAACCAAGGAGAGTCTCTCCCTTTCAGCCTACAGAGTAGTTTAACAAAATAAAGATGAACCAAGCAGCAATCAGATAAGGCTCAAAAGTCAGAAGATCAATTTCTGGCCCAGAAAGCTGTGTATTCTAAGTATGTTGCCGTCTCTATGCACAGCAGAGCTCCAAATATTTAATGACAACAATGTAAAAATAATCACTGCTTCAATCTCTCAATTTTGCTACGAGAAGCTTTTCTAATGTAGTTTAAAGCACATTATCTGCCACTTCCTGGTTGTAGTACCAGCACTCTTTCCAAGATTGCAGGTCAGAATGCAGAATTGGAAGTTATACCTCACTGTACAGGTTCCTAAGCCACTCCTACAAGAAGAAGATAGGTAAACAGGGTTTTATTAAAGGGACAGTTCCTAATTTTCTCTGTTCTACGCATAGATTAGAAAAAACAAAATTAAAGTAAAAATATCTTGCTTATGCTAAATTGATGTAAAACAGCTACTGCAATATTATTTTAATCTCATCTTTAAAATTAACTATATTACAGGTTAACTTTTCTTCTCCATGCTAGTAATTTCTAGGCAATTCTGGGAATGTCATGATTACTTCTTCATATACCACTTCTCCAGTACTGATGTAGTAGTCCTGTCAGACTCTTGCATTAATCCTCTATGACAACCAAAGATTCTATCTCTGAGTGCTGTAAATGTAACGTAAGGAAATAGCAGGAAGAGCCAGCTGTTCAGGTGGAACAATTCTGCTAAGCACCCAGCACATCTCTCATCACTGAAAGGTTTAAGGCAACATTTTGATTACTCAGTAATTCTTTTCTTTGAAAATATTTCTGACTTTGGTGTATTTAGAATAATTCCCTGGCAGTGATCTGGACTATAATAAACAGTACAGTTTCATCTACTAATTCCTATTTATTTCTCAGAAGAAAATTTTTCTTCTAAATAAAGAATCAAAATTTGCCCTAATTTCTACCTAGTCATTCCATTTAATTTAGTGATGGGTGTAAACAGATCGAAGGCTACTTGATGAACTCCAAGGATCAACCTTTTGAGGGATGCTAAAATCTCATCATTTTATAATGGCAGAATGAGGCAGGGTAGAGTGATGCTGAAAATACTACTCATTCAAATGAAGAAAGCCCACTATGGGGGCAGCTTCCACCGTCTAAAAGGCAGTGCTTTTAGCCTATTATGGTAGTTCTCATTGACTAAAATTGTAGCCAAATATATTTACGATAGTGAACAAATAGCTATGAGAAAAATATACATTAACTGTACCACAATTTGATATTTATACACATTTTTGCTAAATATAAAAATCCTTATACCAAACCACTGCTATGTAGGGCAGAGCTAAATTTAGTAGGCTTCAGAGGGAAAAACAGAACCTAGAACTGAGCCTCAGGAAAGCCCAACACACAAAGAGAAAATAGAGGAGTGGCCAGCAAAAAAAGATTCAGGGAAACACCAGAAAGGTAAGAGAAGATTCCAGAAAGAATGTCATGAAAGGCAAGGGAAGAAAGTATTTCAAAATGGAGGGAGTATACAGTGGTGTCGAACGCTGCCGAAAGGTCAAGTAAGACGAGCACAGGATGAACACATGTATGTCAAATGCAAGCATCCAGAGGAATGATGCAGCTTGCCAAACCAGTTCCCCATCACTTGAGCATGTGTGTATCATGAGACTGAGGCAGGGAGAGGAGATACAGTGGGGAAAGAGGAAGCAGCCAGGTCAAGAAGAGCCTTGTACGCCATGCCAAAGAATATGGATTTTACATTGTCAAAATATCAAAAGCCACCCAGTTGTTTCATATAGAAAAGTAACGAGTTCAGAATTATGATTTTAAAAGACATGATTTTAAAACACTACTATTTGACATCAACCTCAAAGACAGATCAGGTGTTAAAAAGAGATTAGAGGACATTGGTAATGGTTCAAGCTAGAAATGATGATGACCTCGGTGACCAACTAGACATGGCTGGCTGGCAAAGAGGCAAGAAACAGGATACATCCAGGTTTCTGGCTTGGGTGACTGGGTAGAAGGCGGTGTGGCTCACTGACCAAGGGAAAATAGGTAGAGGAGTTCCAACAACCAAGAAGGTAAAAAAGAGGGAATGATATAATACAAACACTTCTATACTGCCATGCTATTACATAGCAAACGTGACAAATAGTTACCAATTTCACATTCATTTTTTTTCCAGGTAGGTCTGAATGTTGCATTTATTAGATTGATAGCACTACTGGAAAACTTTTGGAATTCCAGTAACTCCAAAAGGAATGATCTTCAGGGAGTGACATAAGGAAGAACAAGGGGATTTGATAATGTTGTGCAGGCTAAAGGAGAAAGCTGGATGACACTCCTCCAAAAGGTCTCAGTGGCTGACATCGGCTTTGTAAACTGACCACTATTTAGAGAAAAGCCTCAGAGCTGTCACTATTCTAGAGTTGGCTCAGGGAGGCCAACTTAAATAAGCCACACTCACAAGCTGATACTAGCTCAGTTGGAAATACACTAATGCACAGTGGGGAAGATTCCTTTCTGATCATCAGAAATCTTTTCTTCTATCGCCCAGAACACCTGAATACCTTGGAAGTCAGATTAGAAATCAGAACGTGGCACAACAAGCATGGAATCAGAGCAAAAGTAGACAGCTTTAAGGGACAATTTACTGTGACCTTGGTGGGGCATGATGATTCATCTCTGTCCCATCTCCATACGGTTCTCTACTGATGAGTCTGCCTCTGCAACTCTACTTTTCTCTCCTAAGTTCTTGGCCTAAGTCTGACCAAGTCCTCTTCAGACCGATATATTCTTTCTTTTTATACACTGATACTTTCAATCAACTGTTTTAAATCCTTCTTCCCCAACACACCTGAGGAATAGCACACCCTTCTGTGTCAACCTTCTAGTTAGTGATTCCCAAAATAGAAGCTAGAGTGACATGTATCAGAATTTAGACAGCATACATCTGTATACATTTAAAAAGCTCCCCTCATTACTTTACCCCTGAATCTAACATATGCTATCTTCTTCTGCTATTTGGGAGTAAGATGAAAAGCCATTCTGTCTCTTTAAGCCTTAAAATTCAAAATAAGTACAGATTTCTGCTCTATTAGACTCTGGATTGAAATATTCACTTTCAGAATATACTCTTAAATTTCCAAGGAGAGCTAGCCTCCCCATAGCCCCCATGTGCTGGCAAGAGAGACCACTATTACCTTGCTAAGATAAAAACAGTACAGGCCAGGCGTGGTAGCTCACGTCTGTAATCCCAGCACTTTGGGGGGCCAAGGCAGGCGGATCACCTGAAGTCAGGCGTTCGAGACCAGCCTGGCCAACATGGTGAAACTCCGCCTCTATGAAAAATACAAAAATTAGCTGGGTGTGGTGGCAAGCACCTGTAATCCCAGCTACTCAGGAGGCTGAGGCAGGAGAATCGCTTGAACCTAGGAGGCGGAGGTTGCAGTGAGCCGAGATCATGCCATTCCACTCCAGCCTGGGCGACAGAGCAAGACTCTGTTTCAAAAAAAAAAAAAAAGCAACAGTACAAAAGTAAATTTTCTGCATACATCCTGCCTATATTACTAATATCTGTAATCCTAAATGCAATAAATACAAGAATATCAATAGGAATATGAAATAATTAATTGAGCCTTAATTTAAAAAATCTTTTAAATTTTAACCCTTGTTACTACTGATAACCTTACATATGAACCCTATTTTCTTAGTAATTCAAGTATATAGAAAATAACATTTCTTTTGGCAACTGAGGATGCTTTAGTGTTTCAAGATAATCATATGTTCTCACTGTACATATTGAAGGTTAAAGAAATTGAATTAAATATACATTGAATTTAGGGTGTGCCCTGAATGCTGTTTCTGAAATATTTCAGAAATGTCTGTGTTTTCCCCCTATCCTTTGCCTTTTCCTTGAACTAAGAGAATTTATAATATCTTGTTAACAGTAGTAATTATTTGGACTCCAAATCATTGAAGTTCTACCAAATTGAGTCATTCAAAAAGTATTTATTGAGCATCTGTTACACGTAATGTATAATTTATTGTCCAAACTGGCACACTTTTGAGAGTAAGAGAAGCGCAATGTTTACTTTGACAAAGGCCTAAACCCAGACAGTTTCAGACTGTACTTGGTAAACCAAACTGTATACCAAACCAGCTATGTGGTAAAGACTGAACTTGTCAGTGGACATACAACAGTGAACAAGACAGACATGGTCCTTGTCTTCAAGGGATTTATAGTTAAGCAAGGAGAACAGAAATAGAACAAAGAATTGTAACTGTAATGCATATTATAGAAATACAAAACGTTATAGGAAACGAAAAGAATGAACCTGACTTCAGGTTTATTAATGAGAACTAGAGTGGAGAATAAGAGGGTCACAACTTCCTGGCAGAAAGAACATTTGAAGACCTACTAAAAAAAAAAAAAAAAACAGCAGAACATTTAAGATGACAAGAATGAGAGGGTATATTAAGATGTGGGTGGAGAGGTGGGAAGGGTCTTGATTATGTGGTCCCTATAGGGATTTTTAGATTTTTATTCCAAGGGCAATGGGTATTAAGCAGGAAGCAAAAATAAGCAAGCTTTTTTTTTTTTTAAAAAAAGATAACTTTGGCTGTAGTACTGTTCAGGGTTCGACAAACTGTTTCTGTAAAGGGCCATATAGTAAATATTTTAGGCTTTTTGGGCCATATGGTCTCTGTCACAACTACTCAACTCTGCTGTTGTAGTGTGAAAGGCAGCCATAGAAATACATAAACAAATGAGCATGGCTGTGTTCCAATAAAACTTTATTTATGGACACTGAAATTTGAATTTCATATAATTGCCACATGTCATGAAATATTATTCTTTTGATTTTTTTCAGCCATTTAAAAATGTAAAACTAGTCATTGTGTGCAGACCATACAAAAACAAAGCAGGACTGTGCTTGGCTCTGGTATAGAACACGGATGGGGGCTGGCACAAATGAAGAAAAAGAGCTGAGGAGTGGAGTGGGAAGGGCCTAAAACTTATCTTGAACTATGACTGCACAGTTCTTTACAAAGACCAAGAAAACATCAATTGTTTGTATTAAAGAATGGCGCTGCCATTGTCCTCTGGCCCCACAAATCCCCAGATATTCAATGTTCTGTATAGAGAATGGGAGCTAAACTCACAGCCTGCAAACTAAGCTGAAGTGCTATAAATTATGTCACGAATGATTGTAGTGACAATTTAAACTCATGTCTAAACATGGATGACTTAAGTTTCGCCAGGTCAAATATTAGAAATAAACTGTCCTTTCTGGAGCAATGTATCAAAGTAGTTTTTTATTTTTATTTTGTTTTGTTTTGAGATGGAGTCTTGCTCTGTTGCCCAGGCTGGAATGCAGTGGCACCATCTCAGCTCACTGCAACCTCCACCTCCCAGGTTCAAGCAATTCTCCTGCCTCAGCCTCCCGAGTAGCTGGGACTACAAGTGCTGCCACCACACGCAGCTGATTTTTGTATTTTTAGTAGAGACAGGGTTTCACCACGTTGGCCAGGCTGGTCTCAAACTCCTAACCTCAAGTGATCAGCCCACCTCAGCCTCCCAAAGTGCTAGGATTACAGGGGTGAGCACTGCACCTGGCCCAAAGTAGTCTTATGAAGAGAAAAAGATGGTTCTTTTAAAAACATTCTTTTTCAAAGACAACATATTTGGCTCCAAGTCTTTCAGTCTTGTGGATTTATTTTACTGGAAAAATAAATAAAACAAATGCACACAAACATAATTTTACTATCATTTTATAGTACTTTAATAAAAAATCTACTTTCTAGATTAATTTGCTTTTTTAAAGGCCTTCTCATGCAAGAAGTAAGCAGAAGAAACACATAATTACTTTTACTTAGATTCCACAATTACATGCAACACAAATATAATACTCTGAACTTAATTTTTCTTTTTTGAGAAAGCGTCTCACTCTATCAACCAGGCTGGAGTGCAGTGTCACGGTCACAGCTCACTGCAGCCTCAACCTCCTGGGCTCAAGTGATCCTACTACCTCAGCCTTCTGTGTAGCTGGGACTACAGGCATGCACCACCACACCTACCTCATTTTTTTTAACTTTTTTTTTTTAGAAATGGGGTCTCTCTATGTTGCCCAGGCTGGTCTTGAAGTGGCCTCAAGCAATCCTCCCACCTCAGCCTCCCGAAGTGCTGGGATTACAAGCATGAGTCACCATGCTTGGCCAAAAATATTTTTAATATATATTAAATGTATTATTCAAATTACTTATAAAGTTTTTTAATAGAATTTTGTAGTTATGCTATAAATTTTAGGAGGGTTTTTTATCTTTTTTTAAGAGTATTACACAAGATCAAGAAATCTAACCAATGTGGCTTTATGACTTTAAAAAACTAAAAGGGAACTGAGGCTTACAAAATTACAGATAACACCAAGACTATACCTAGCACTGTGCCTGGCACCTAATACTGCATAAATGGGAGCTGCTGTTATTGTTATTATAGATATTAACATGGTAAAAATTGTTCTGGTTGAACTCTACAGTGCTTAAAATTCCATTTAGGATAGTTTTGAAACTGAGATCTCACCTTCAAGTTCTGTGTAATGGTTAATACATAATATACGCTTAAACATTTTTGTCTTCTTGTAGAGCAGAAACGGACACCATTCTGTTTATTAAAATGAGAATACAGTGTCCACTTGAAATAGAATTGCATATTCAACATTAAAGATAACCAAATGATCCAAATATTTAAAAGGTATAACTACTGTGAAGATAGTGATACCTCCGTGTGTATGCATTAGAAACACAGATAATATCAGGATCTTTTCAAAGTGGGTAAATTTTACTTTCAGCCAGTAAATGCAGTGTTTCTTGGCTATGGTGGGTGGCCTCCAGTATCCTGGAATTCCCTTTCTTCTTCTCACTTCAGAGAGCTTTCTTCTTCATTAAAGTGAAGAACTCAGTTTCTCCCTTGGCTCATCTGTAAACCTGAACTTTGTCACTTCCCTGGAGATATTTGTTTTTATAAGGACATATCCCAACTCACATGTGTGTGATAAGCACGAATGTGATTTTGAAAGGACATTCGATACAGTATATAACCAAGCATAGGCTGTGATAAGTCGCTGGTACCTTGCTAGAATGAGAATGCACCTCATGGATTCTGAGCACTCAACAAGTTGGTATTTAGGGGTGGGATAGGCAGGTCCCTATGGCAACACTGGAGTTTTCAGCCAGTGCTAGAATAGAGCACCCCACGGTAATGACAATGAATCTGAAAGTGACCGGCCTGCAGTGGGTGAAGGAGGCTTCCTTGCCAAAGTGCAACCTGGAAGGGCAGTGTAGAGCTGAGTTGAGAGCAGCACACAGCTATGCATTGCCCCACGCCCTTGTAGTAGATGCCGTGTGCTGTAGGACCTGCTGCCCGTGGACCTGTCCTGTGAGCATCACCCAGGACAGGAGCAAGGGCATGTGGCTCTGGTGAAGCAGGACACCCAAACACCCAGAGACATTCAGCAGGGGCTTGGACTTGGGGCTTCCAAGCTAGTCACTTCTATTCCCTTACCATGGGTCAGAGAGACTGGGCTTGGCAAGCCCCCTCACCCACACCTGCTTTTCTCCTCTGCCCCCTCCCCATCTCAGACTTGTAGGCTACTTCTCCAAGGGTCCCCACTCCAGCAAAGTGAAAGCATTTGAGTTGGGCACTGCTTAGGAGAGCCTGTCCTCAGCCATTGAGTTCAAAAGGCCATTCAACATAAAGAGCTCTGGAGGCCAAAATGTGTCCACTTCAGGGAGGTGCTTAGCTGGGGAGTAGGGAGGAGAGGAGGCTAAGTTCCCACTTGCCAGCTTCAAAGAAAGAACCTTTCTTGGCTGGGCGGAGGCTCACACCAGTAATCCCGGTACTTTGGGAGGCCGAGGCAGGCAGATCACCTGAAGTCGGGAGTTCAAGACCAGCCTGACCAACATGGAGAAACCCTGTCTCTACTAAAAATACAAAATTAGCCGAGCATGGTGGCGCATGCCTGTAATCTCAGCTACTTGGGAGGCTGACGCAGGAGAATCACTTGAACCTAGGAGACAGAGGTTGCGGTGAGCCAAGATCGCCATTGCACTCTAGCCTGGGCAATAAGAGCAAAACTCCATCTCGAAAAAAAAAAAAAAAAGAGGCTTCTTATCCACGGGAAATCTCTACTGTTCCCCTTAAACCATTTCTTTTAATAGCAGCTTTACTGTGCTATAATTCACATACCAGAAAATTCATCCCTCTACGTGTACAATTCAGGCAGTTTTCACATATCCAAAGTTAAACAACCATCACTGCTAATTTCAGGACATGTTGTCAACCCAGAAAGATACCTGACTCCATCAGCTGTCACTTCTCATTACTCCCTGCTCCTGGCAATAACTTTACTATTTCTATTTCTATGAAATTGCCTATTCTAAACATTTCATAAGAACAGAATCCTACAGCATGTGTTCTTTTGTGACTGGCGTCTTTCACTTAGCATTATGTTTTCAAGGCTCATCCACGTTGTAGCATGTATCAGTACTTCACTACATTTTATTACTGAATGATATTCTATTGTGTGGATATACTTTTTTTTTAGATGGAGTTTTGCTCTTACTGCCCAGGCTGGAGTGCAATGGCACGATTTCGGCTCACTGCAATCTCTGCCTCCCGGGTTCAAGTGATTCTCCTGCTTCAGCCTCCTGAGTAGCTGGGATTACAGGCATGTGCCACCGTGCCCGGCTAATTTGTATTTTTAGTATAGATGGGGTTTCCTCCATATTGGTCAGGCTGGTCTCGAACTCCCAACCTCAGGTGACCTGTCCACCTCAGCCTCCCAAAGTCTGGGATGACTGGCATGAGCCACCACACCAGGCCATACATTTTATTTATACATTAATCACTTGATGGACATTTGGATTGTTTCTACTTTTTGGCTATTATGAATAATAAATGCTGCTATGAACGTTGGGGTACAAGTTTTTGTAAGAACAGATCTATGGTAAACATTTTGAGGAGCTGCCAAACTGTTTTTCAAAGCGGCTGCATCATTTTACAATCTTTCCAACAATGTACTTGAGGGATCCACTTTCTCCACATCCTCAACAGCATTTGCATTTAAAAAAAATTTTTTTTCAGCTTTACTGAAGTATAATTAACAAATAGGAATGGTACATATTTAAGGTATACAACTTGATGTTTTGATATGCATATACATTGTGGTCGCCACAATCAGGTTAATTAACATATCCATTACCTCATATAGTTATCATTTGCTTGCCTTCTTTCTTTTTTTGTACTGGTGAAAAAACTTAAGATCTACTCTCCTAGCAAATTTCAAGTATACAACACAGTATTGTCAACTGTAGTCAGCATGGTGCACATTTGATCTCCAGTACTCATTCATCTTGCATAAATGAAACTTTGTATCCTTTAACCAACATCTCCCCATTTCTTCCTACTCCTGCCAACTACCACTTTACTCTCTGCTTTGAGTTCAACTTGTATAAATTCTACTTGATAATGGTATATAACCTTTTTATATGTTGCTGGATTTGGTTTGCTAATATTTTGTTGAGGATTTTTGTGTCATTGTTCATAAGGGATACTGGTCCAGAGTTTTCTTGTGGTGATGTCTGGTTTTGGTATCAAGGTAATACTGTACTCATAGATCAAGTTGTGAAGTGTTCCCTCTATTTTTAGAATACTAGGTGAAGCACTGGTGTTAATTCTACTGTAAACAGTTCGTTCACCAATGACGCCACCTGGGCCTGGGCTTTTCTTTGTGGTAGGTTCTTTATCATTAATTCAATCTCTTTTCTTGTTATAGGTCTATTCAAATTCTCTATTTCTACTTGAGTCAGTTTTTGTAGTTTGTGACTTTCTAAGTACTTATCCATTTCATTTAGGGTAAATAATTTGTTGGCATACAATTATTCATAATATTTCCTTATAATTTTCTTATTTTTATAAGGTTAGTAGTATCGTCACCACTTTCAGTCCTGAATTTTACAGTTTTAATCTTCTTTTTTTTCTTGGTTGATCTAGCTAAAGGTTTGTCAATTTTCTTTTTTCTTTTTTTTATTTTTTGGAGACGGAATCTCGCACTTTCACCTAGGCTGGAGTGCAGTGGTGTGATCTTGGCTCACTGCAAGCTCCACCTCCCAGGTTCATGCCATTCTCCTGCCTCAGCCTCCCGAGTAGCTGGGACTACAGGTGCCCGCCACCATGCCCAGCTAATTTTTTGTATTTTTAGTAGAGACAGGGTTTCACCATGTTAGCCAGGATGGTCTCAATCTCCTGACCTCGTGACCCACCCACCTCGGCCTCCCAAAGTGCTAGGATTACAGGCATGAGCCATGGCGCCCAGCCTCATTTTTTATAAAGAAGCAACTTTTGGTTCTGTTGGCTGGGTGCGGTGGTTCACACCTGTAATCCCAGCACTTTGGGAGGCCAAGGTGGGTGAAACACCTGAGGTCAGGAGTTAGCGGCCAGCCTGACCAATATGGTGAAACCCCACCTCTACTAAAAATACCAAAAATTAGCTGGGCGTGGTGGCGGGTGCCTGTAGTCCCAGCTACTTGGGAGGCTGAGGCAGGAGAATCGCTTGCACCTGTGAGAGAGAGGTTGTGGTGAGCTGAGATCGCGCCACCACTGTACTCCAGCCTGGGCGACAGAGTGAGACTCCGTCTCAAAAAAAACAAAAAGGCCGGGAGCGGTGGCTCATGCCTGTAATCCCAGTACTTTGGGAGGCCAAGGCAGGCGGATCACGAGATCAGGAGATCGAGACCATCCTGGCCAATATGGTGAAACCCCATCTCTACTAAAAATACAAAAATTAGCTGGGCGTGGTGGCGCATGCCTATAATCCCAGCTACTTGGGAGGCTGAGGCAGGAGAATCCCTTGAACCAGGGAGTTGGAGGTTGCAGTGAGCCGAGATCGGGCCACAGCACTCTAGCCTGGTGACAGAGTGAGACTCCGTCTCAAAAAAAAAAAAAGAAACAACTTTTGGTTCTGTTGTCTATTTTTCTATTCTTTATTTCATTCATTTCTGTTATAATCTTTATTATTTCCTTGCTTCTTCTTGCTTTGCATTTAGTTTGCTGTCCTTTTTCTAATTTCCTTTTTTTTTTTTCAAAGTTATAATGCATGGTTTAAAAGAGAGGAAAGGAAAAAGGACACAAAGCTGGTTATAGGTCTGAGGGAGTCTAAGGAGAGAAAAATAGAAGGAGAGTAAAGGGGGAACAAATTTAGGGAAAATCCAGTGGCCCAAAATCCCAGTATCCACCCACAGCCCAGCCCCTGGAGCAGGAGTGAAGAATTAGATCAGTTTTGTACAAGAGTTTTTTAAAAAAATCAAATCACAACAAAGTTGACTTGGCTTCTCTTTGAGCCTCCTGGATCACCGTATGTCTGTCACTCTGGCCAGTCCTGCCTCTTCACAAACGCTGATTCGGCTCTCCTGGGCTTCTGCCCGTGTCCCAATCTGGGGTTTCCACGCAGTGTGAACACGAAGTTAAGAGTGAGGCTGCTTCAGAGCCCCCGGCCTATGTGTCCATCCAGACTCCAGGTGGAGTGTAGGGCTCCCAGGGCAGAGAGGGGTGGGAGGGGCAGACCTTGCCCAGGCAGTCCTCACATTGGTCAGTGCATCAGATGGCATCCCAAGAGCTCGCCCTCCCTGTCCCCCCTACTCCAACTCAGGTGGAGGGGGAGCAGCTGTCACCAGAGCCGATGTTGGTGAAGGTTTCGGCTCAGCACGGACCGAACATCAGCGGTGAACCTGAGGGCATCCAGCATCGGGAGCAGTTTGAGAAGGGCTATGTCACTGGGGTCACTGAACCAGGATTTGATGGGGATGGCATTGTCTGGATGGCTCCTGTAAGCCCCTGGGGAGTTATCCAGGATCACAATGCTGGAGAGGTCACTGTGGACCACAGAGAGGTCCTTGATTTAGCTGCCCAACTCCAAAGTGCAGTGCTGTCTGTAATATCTCCTCTTAAGAATGCTTCTGCTATTGTCCAGTTTACCTGCCACAGCAGAGCCATAGATCTCCATGCTTGCTGTAAACACGACCAGCTCGTACCACTGGCTCACCACTTCCAGGAAGAAATCCACACGAGGCCTCTTATGTACAAAAAACCAGACAGGATGTTTGTCCATTACCACCTTGAGGATGAAGTCAGGAGGCGTACCAGGCCGGACTGTGGGCCTCAGGACCCCATCATGGTGGGAGTGAATAAGTGTTTCATCCAGATCCAGCACCAGGATCTTCCACTTCACCTGGGCTAGCCGATGCCGGGACACAGGAGATAACGGGAGGATATCATATCGAACAGTTTGGTACTGAATTACCATACGGATCTGCCTCCGCAAAAGGTAAATGAAGAAGCTCCAGAGCTTGGCGGCAAAGGCCATGAAAGTGCGCAGCCCCAGCAGACACTGCGTCCACATCATGCCGATGACCCCAGCACCACCGGCCCCGGGGCCTCCGCGGTCCAGCTCCGCCAGCCCCTCGGGGGCAGCCCCCCGCCGACGGGAGGGGGAACGGGGGCCCCGAGTGGCAGGAGAGGCTGCAGAGAGGGGCACGGAGCGCGCGGTTCAGAAAGCCACCCCTGGCGAGGGGAAAGCCCAGCGGAACGGGGAGCTGGGGGACAGGGGTGGGCAGCCCGCGGGGGCCCACAGGGGCTGGGAGTGGCACCGACGGCTTCGGGGAGTTTGCGGGCCGAGACACGTCGGGCTAGGATGGGGTCCTCCGAGACCAGGAGGGAAGGGGAAGGATAATTAGGGGAGGGGGCTGTGGGGGAGGGGGATAGGCAAAAGGGAGGAAGGGAAAAGGGAGGGGGAGGGGAAGAGGGGGGAAGCGGAGAGTGGCCCGCTGCGCCTTTAATTTTTTTTTGAGACGGAGTCTCACTCTGTCGCCCAGGCTGGAGTGCCGTGGCGTGATCTCGGCTCACTGCAAGCTCCGCCTCCCGGGTTCATGCCTTTCTTCTCCTGCCTCAGCCTCCCAAGTAGCTGGGACTACAGGTGCCCGCCACCACGCCCGGCTAATTTTTTGTATTTTTAGTAGAGACGGGGTTTCACCATAACACATGTTAGCCAGGATGGTCTCGATCTCCTGACCTCGTGATCCACCCGCCTTGGCCTACCAAAGTGCTGGGATTACAGGCATGAGCCACCGCACCCGGCCTCTAATTTCTTAAGGCAGAAATATAGGTTATTGATTCACTATCATTCTTTTTTAATATAGATGTTTACAGTTATAAATTTCCTTCTAAATACTGCTTTAGCTGCATCCCATAGGTTTTGGTATATTTTGTTGTTTTCCTCTAACTCAAAGTATTTGCTAATTTCCCTCATGATTTCTTCTTTCACCCGTTGGTTATTTACAAGTATTCTGTTTAATTTCCACTTTCTGTGAATTTTCCAAATGTCCTTCTGTTATTTATTTCTAATTTCATGCCATTGTGCTCAGAGAACGTATTTAGTATTATTTCAGTACTGTTAAATGTACTGACACTTGTTTTATAACCTAGCATATCGTCTATTCTGGAGAATGTTTCATGTGCACGTGAAAAGGATATATATATATTCTGCTACTGTTTGGTGGAGTGCATCATAGATGTCTTTTAGTTAGTCTATAGTGGTGTTCAAGTCTTACATTTCCTTGTTGGTCTTCTGTCTAGTTGTTCTATCATTGAAAGTAGGGTATTGAATTCTCCAACATTTTTTGCTAATTATATATTAAATAAATAGAGATGGCGTTTCGCCATGTTACCCAGGCTGGCCCTGAACTCCTGGACTCAAGCTATCCGCCTGCCTCAGTCTCCCAAAGTGCTGGGATTACAGGCATGAGCCACCACACACAGCCCCAAGTTTTACTGTTGAATTGTCTGTTTCCCTTCAATTCTGCCAACTTTTGCTTTAAATATTTTGGGGCTCTGTACAAGGTCTATATATGTTTATGATTGTTATGAATTCCAGATGAATTGACCCTTTATTCTTCCTTGTCTCTAATAATTTTTGTCTTAAAGTCTATTTTGTCTGATATTACTACATTCACTTCTGTTTTGGTTACTGTTTGCATGGTGTATCATATTTCTTCCTTTTACTTTCAATCTATTTGTGCCTTTGAATCTAATTTGTCTCTTATATACAGCATATAAGATGGATCATGGTTTTTGTTTTTTTTTTTTGAAACAGGATCTCACTCTGTCACCTGGGCTGGAGTGCCGTGGCACGATCATGGCTCACCACAGCCTCAACCTCCCGGGCTCAGGTGATCCTCCCACCTCAGCCTCCCAAGTAGCTGGGACTACAGGTAAGCATCACCACACCCAGCTAATTTTTGTATTTTTTGTAGGACAGGGTTTTGCCGTGTTACCCAGACAATCCACTCACCCCAGACTCCCAAAGTGCTAAGATTACAGGTATGAGACACTGTGCCTGGCTTGGTTCATGTACTTTTTCATTCTGCCTATCTCTGCCTTTTGGTTGCAGTGTTTAATCCACTTATGTTTAATGGCTATTTTGCTGTTTGTTTTCTATATGTCCTGTGTCATCTTTGTCCCTGTGCGCCACCATTACTGCCTTCCTATGTGTTAAAAACATATTTTCTAGTGTATCATTTTAATTCCTTTGCTTTTTTTTATTTTTTATTTTTATTTATTTTCTTGGTGATTATCCTGGGGATTATAATTAACATCTCAATTTGTAACTATAGATCTTGCTTTGATTGAAGTTTCTACTTAGAATTTCAATTATCTAGTCAAATTTAGTTAAGAAAAATAAGAAGGAGCTCTTCAATTCACAAATACACTAGGAGGTTCTTAAAATAAGCAACTGCCTCTGGTATGAACACTTACCTTATCTAATAATACATTCTGCCACAACCTAAAGATACTGAGGTAACTTCTATCCCTGGCACCAAAAGATGTGAAGAAAAACTGCAAAGAAAAATAATAGGACAATTTTAGTGTCATGGAAAATAAGAGGAGATTATTTGTCATGAAGGTCTATGGGGACTTGCTTATGGTTAAAACAAACTAGTAGGTCAACACTGCCTACTTTGTATACTATTTTTATTTTTATTTAACTTCTTGTTATAATAGAAGAAACACAGGTAGTTGCTATATGAACAAGGTGTCTTTACAAATTGTATCTTCCAATAAACACAATTTTGTCAGTATTTACTAGCAATGGGGACTTGAAATAGGTAGCTATTTATGTTTATCAGTTTAACTGTGGAAATCAATCTAAATAAAATTATGAAAAAATGAAAACTTTATTTTATTCTGAACCTTGCAAAGAGATATGAATTGGCTGCCACTTGAGCCAAGTATACACAAAGGAATAAGAAAAAAATACATGTGGACTTCAGGGATAGATTTAAGGATCTTAATTTTTAATTATATCAGTTTTCCTGGTCTTCTAAAAACTCCAGAAATACCTCTCTCTGCTAATTATAAAGTACCCATGCTAACACTGCACTTTTCTTTGAATGCTATAAGAGAAAAGTAGCATGTTTCAATCTATAATTCTACATTTTTATTTAAATGATTTTTGCAAAGTCATATTTTAAAATAGGCTTTTATAAGAATATGCAATAAGACAGCACTACATACAGTCTTCTCAGTGTTTTATCTCTTCCAATTCCCTAGTTAATGACCTTTCATGGCTCAGCAGTTATCCTTAAGAAGGAGAAAGCTCAGTTCTATGCTGGATTAAGTTATTTTATTAAGTAAAATATCAAACAAATAATATTTTGGATGCTAATGCTTTTCATAGAAAGACTTTGGAGTGCTATTTTCTAATTCATTAAATTGAAACTTTGCTATACATTATTCATAAAGCAAAACTTTTTACAAAGAAGATATATGCAGGATCTCTTCCAAATAGAATTATATATATAATATGTGATCTAACAATCAATACTTGCTGTTCCCTATTCCCTTTTCTCAGGCCAAATTGTTTTGCCTAATTATAATAACCTTACAACCCTGTGTTCAGATATATAGATTTTAAAAATCTCCGAGTCTATCTCATTTTCACCACTGTGTTATGCTTGCTAATTCCCACTTCTTGTACTATATAGCTTAGTATTAACTTTATCCACTCTCATGCACAACTACCACATTCCCAACTCCTTAAAACGCCCAACTTTCTGGATAATCTACATAAATTACTACCTTTCTTTTATTCCTTGCTAGATATCCAACTTCAAAAACATATTAATAAATCTTGATTTGGCTGGGCATGGTGGCTCATGCCTGTAATCCCAGCATTTCGGGAGGCCGAGGTGGGTGGATCACCTGAGGTCAGGAGCTCAAGGCCAGCCTGGCCAACATGGTGAAACCCGATCCCTACTAAAAATACAAAAATTAGCCTGGCATGGTGGTGGCATATGCCTGTAGTCCCAACTTCTCGGGAGGCTGAGGCTGGAGAATCGCTTGAACCCGGGAGGCGAAGGTTGCAGCAAGCTAAGATCGCGCCACTGCACTCCAGCCTGGGCGACAGAGCGAGACTCCATCTCAGACAAAAATAATAAATAAATAAATTAAATTAAATAAATCTTGATTCAATAATAGCCTTCTTATGAGTTTGGGAAGAGTTCTGGGTAATGATACCTCTAAATCGCTGCGGCATAGAACATATTCTAGAACCCAAAACAACTAAAATTTCTATGATTAGCCTTCCTTTAGTCATAGAGTACATAAAAGGGGTGAATATTTAGTAGTACAGAATTTTTTACCATGATGATGAAAAAATGAAATCATTGAGTTAACATAGTGAGGAAGCTAAGACCAGGGTCTCTGCAATTAAGTGAACTGGGTTCACATTCTTGTTCTATCACCTATTGTTAGTACTGTGAATTGGCTCACTTTTCTTTTCTTTAGTTTTCTCATCTGCAAAATGAGAATAATTATCATAGTGGATCTTTATAAGAATTAAATATGAAAATATATGTAAAGAGCTTAAAGCAGTGTCTAGATAACAGTAACTGTTCAGTAAATGCTGACTTATTGTCATTATTAAAATTTAAATGCTTGATCCTGAAATTCCAATACATATGTGAGAAACAGTCACACATGAGCATAAGAGGGCATGGTCAGGCTGTTCACTGCAGCACTGTTTGTAATAACAAAATATTAGAAGGAAACTAATTGTAAAGGAAATCACGGTATATCCATTCTATGAAACACCATACAGCATTTTTTAAAAAAGAGGTGGGTCTATCTACATGTGCAGACCTACAACGACAAGAGATAATGTTGTTTTTTTTAAAAAAAGGAGAGCCAATGAACAACACATGTAAGATTACATTTACTTTTTTTAAAAAAGAGCAAAACTATACATTTATATATGCATACCTGTATGTAAATACAAAGAAAGGAAGTCTGAAAAGATATATACCAAACTGATAGCATTTGCCTCTAGAAAGAAAATGGAATTGGGGATTATGGGTATGGAATGAAGATGTTAGTTTTGAAACTGTTTGATGATTTTGTTAAAAAAATGAAAAGGCATATTATGTATTAATTGTAAAACTAAGAATATTTAAGTCTTCCTCTTTCCTTCCTAAACAGTTCAGCCCTAAAGCTATTGGTGGAAAAGAGAAAAGTAGGCATCCACACTAGGAGTGTGGCAGGCAAGAGAGGTTAAAAAAGTAGCCTAAAGCAGAGGGTTAAAACCAGATAAGAATGAAGAGGCCAGCCGGGCGCAGTGGCTCATGCCAGTAATCCCAACACTTTGGGCGGCTGAGGCAGGCAGATCACCTGAGCTCAGGAGTTCAAGACCAGCCTGGCCAACATGGTGAAACCCCGTCTCTACTAAAAATACAAAAATTAGTCAGGCGTGGTGGCAGGCATCTGTAATCTGAGCTACTTGGGAGGCTGAGGCAGGAGAATTGCTTGAACCCGGGAGGTGGAGGTTGCAGTGAGCCGAGATCATGCCATTGCACTCCAGCCTGGTTGACAAGAGTGAAACTCTGTCTCTCAAAAAAAAAAAAAAAAAAAAAAAAGGAAGAGGTCATCCCCTGTGTGGAGTGTCAGAGCCCAAATGAGTAAGGGCCTCCACATATGTGGATGACATGGAGAACTGTATTAGAACAAGAATGGGGTGAAAAAAGTATGGAGGAGGAGCACGAGTCAGAGCTCAAGGAGGGTGACCACGTAAAGGGGTAGCTTTGTGTGTGGTGTCAAGTGTCAAAGACCAAACATGGTGAAGAGTGGCCACAAATGAGCATGCCCCACAATGACATGTCAGAACCAGAGCAGGTGAGGGCAGCATAGTGTTATAGAGCTCATGAAGGTGGTCTTGTGCTGGAGTATCAGAGCCTGAGCAGGGTGGGGACAGCAACCACACATAGTGACAAACTGGCACAAGCAGGGAACAAAGCGTGTCCCTGTAGAGGGCAATCTGGCAGAGGGTAAAGCAACTTGGCATGGAGTATCAGCCTAAGCAGGATAAAGAGAGTCGGTTGGTTGGCTGGTTTTTGAGACGGAGTCTCACTCTGTCGCCCAGGCTGGAGTGCAGCGACACGGTCTTGGCTCACTGCAACCTCCACCTCCCAGGTTCAAGCGATTCTTCTGCCTCTGCCTCCTGAATAGCTGGGATTACAGGTGCACACCACCATGCCCAGCTAATTTTTGTATTTTTAGTAGAGACGGGGTTTCACCATATTGGCCAGGCTGGTCTTGAACTCCCGACCTCGTGATCCGCCCGCCTCAGCCTCCCAAAGTGCTGGGATTACAGGTGTGAGCCACTGCACCCGGCCGAGAATTTTTACATGATGAGAGCATCTGTGTCATGGTGTGATGGGCAGCAACCTGATTCTAAGTGTCAGAAACCAACTCAGGCAATGAGGCATCCATGTGGGACAGAGGTGGCAGTGGACATGAAGATTGGTTATACAAAGGCCCAGTGGTTAAATAAGTAACTATATTAAGGATAATGGGAGCCTGGTTTCTCACAGCCAGGGAAGGGAGTTACAAATATGGAAAGGAAGAAAACAAAAATAAACTCTGTGGTGTTAGATGGGACTTGGAGGTCCAGATGTGAATTTATGTTTTAGATGGATGGATGGATGGATAGATGGATAAATAGATGTATAAGTGAGTGTATATATGTGTATGCATTATGCATATGTGTGTGTGATCATATACAGTTAATGTACACCATTATTATACCCCCTTAAAGGGTTTGAAAATAGTGATACCCCTCCCCCAACCCCATAGCAATGAACACACTGGCTTCTTTCAGTCTCTCCTAAAAGAAACTAGGACTCCTTGGAGAAGTGGTTGATCCCAGGGCTGGGGGAGGGAAAGCCTGAAACATCTTGGGCCAAAAAAATAGGTAAATGCTCAAACACACTGAGAATATTCAAAAGGATACTAGAGCCAGCTTGAAGGGGCTCCCACTGGCCAAATTTGGGACAATGTGAGCACCAAAATAAATAATGATAGTAATGGCTTATAATTCATTGAATAAGATAAGAAATCACCAGTTCATACTGACATAAGTAAATGAATGAATAAATTCAAAGTATGGTAAGAATGGTATATCTGCATAGTTTCAAAATACCTTTCCCCAGGCGGGGCGTGGTGGCTCACGCCTGTAATCCCAGCACTTTGGGAGGCCAAGGTGAGCGGATCGCCTGAGGTCAGGAGTTCAAGACCAGCCTGACCAAAATAGTGAAACCCCAGCTCTGCTAAAAATACAAAAAAAATAAGCTGGGCATGGTGGCGCATGCCTGTAATCTCAGCTACTTGGGAGGCTGAGGCAGGGGAATCGCTTGAACCCAGGAGGCGGAGGTTGCGGTAAGTGAAGATTGCCCCATTGCACTTGAGCCTGGTCAATAAAAACAAAACTCAGTCTCTGAAAAAAAAAAGCCTTTCCCCAAAATACTTATTACTACAAAGGAAAATAGATTATAGTAAAGTCTGCAGACACCACCTTAATCGAATGTTCAAAGTAAATATCACCAGTAATGGTAGAAGTTAAAATCATGTGCCATCTGATAGGATGCAGTGGTGAGAGCAGAGCGTCATTTCCATGTATTTCTTCCAAAATTACACAACCTAAATTTAATCACAAGGGAACATCAGACAAACACAAATTGAGGGATATCCTACAAAATAACTGACCTGTAATCTTTAAAAGTATCAAGGACATAAAAGTCAAGAAAAGACTAAGAAGCTCTTCCAGGAAATTAAAGAGCATGATAACTAAATGTAATGTGTAATCCTGAACTGAGTCTGTTTGCTATAAAGGATATTATTGGGATAGTTATGGAAATTGAATGGGATCTAAGAACTGAATGGCGGTAACAGATCAGTGTTAATTTTTTGATGTTGAATTATATTGTGGTTATATAGAAAAATGTCTTTGCTGGAAGTACATGCCAGAATATCTAAGGTGATGGAGGATCAAGGTGAGAATTTATTCTCAATTAGTGCAGGAGCAAAAGCTCTTTGTACTGCATTTGGAAGTGTTCTGTAGGGATAAGACTGTTTAAAAATAAAAATAGCCAGGCTCAGTGGTGCACACTAGAAGTCCGAGCTACTTGGGAAGCTAAGGTTGGAGGATCGCATGACCCCAAATGCTCGAGGCTAGCCTGTGCAACATGGCAAGACCCCATCTCTAAAAAAAGAATAAGATAAAATTTAAAGTGAATTTAGAAGAATCGCCACAAGATTAAAAGGTATAATTACAAAGATTTAATATCACAGTACTAATTCTCTCTCCCCTCCTCCCCCAAAACTCTCCCTGTCTCTTTTTCTCCCTCCCTACTTCTCCTTTTTTTCTCTTTCCTTTTTTTTCTTTCTTTCCTTCCTCTCCTTCTTTCTTCTTTTTCTTTCTCATCACTACACTTCTAATGTCTCTCACACAGGGCCCTAACCGATTTTACAGGTGGTTAAGAAATATTCTTGATATATCCCCACTAAGAAATGGCAGATATTGTAGGTGAACAAAAATTATGTCAGTTAAAGATAATTGCCATTTTTTAAAAAAAGAATACAGTGGTTAGTGTTTATGTGTATGCTATCCAAATCTCTGTTCACCAGGAGCATTTTTTATTAGTTGCTATTGTGCAGTTATTACTGACTGAAAAATACTCGTAGGATTATTAGAGTATTTAGAAATAAGGACATTGTGCTAATGTTACCCTGCCTAGAAATGAAAAATATGAGTGAAAGTTATCTGTAAACTATAAAGTACAAAAAATGTCAGCAGTCATTTAAAGTTAACCACTAATATAACTACATACAGAATTCTAGTATTAAACATATGTGTATCAGATATTCCTAACTCCAGGAAGAACTGCCTAATTTCCCAACACTGATGGTGAGTATGAGGCAGATTTTCTTCACATTATGTAATATAACAAAGATAGAAAAGTTTTTCACCTTTTCACTTTCTGTAACTATCTGGATAGCATTTGGGATGAGTCGAGCAGTTTTCTCCTTGGTCATGAAAGTTATATTCTTTAAAGCAATACAAATCTAAACACACAAAAGAATTTTTTAATGTATTTTTCAGAAACATACACAATACAAAATGCCAAGTATCCCATCAATCTAATCCAGAATATTCAACTCTGCAGTTGAATATTCTTCAGGTTTTTCAACCTGAAGGAGTTAATAAGTACACGCTTGTATTCTCTGAGAAAAACAGGGTAAGCAGTTTGCCCTGCAGTATTCTCCCCCAACAACTCCTATATCTAACATTAGTACAAAGTTTGAAAAGACATGTGGGTGTTCATGTTCCACATTAACAAACAAACAAAAATCAGACAGTCTGTCACTTAAGACATGGCTTTGGCAGCCATTAAGATATATGTTCGAGCTTTTTTTTCAATTAAAATATCTTTCTCTAACTATACTGGAGCTCAATGTATTAAATCAGAAAAATATATTATACACTTATATATACAACACGTTTGTATTTACATGCACACTAGTTTAGATGCACAAATATATATATATATATAAATTTACTTTGGAATCATCTAAAGTACAGTTTTTGGAAGAACTGTATATATCTCTATGCAATTATTTGTATCACCAAATCAAATGCAAAATGTCTCACTGTAGTTTCCCATCTGAAGATGTTGCTATAGAAACATAGCCAGTTTTCTGAAAGGTATAGTCATCCCTGAAGCAAAATGTCCCTCTGAAGAGCACAAGCATAATCTACGTACACAAAAATAAGATACAGCTTATTCATAAAAATCTGAGAAATTAATAGACCTTATACTATATTTCAACAGATGGAAAGTCATCACTTTTTGTTCATTGGTTCATTCATTCCTTCCTTCATATACTTTAGACACCATATGTCAGATATTTTGCTGTGTACTAGGATTAGCAGAAATGGCTCTTGCCTTCATGGAACACAAGGTACAGGGAAGGCAGAAAATAAACAAATACAAAAATAAATATGATAATGACCCAAGTGTAGAGAGAGCTATGAGAGCATATGCACGTATGAGGAGGGCAGGGCAGAGAGTGTGTATCAAGAAGGATTCTCCTAAAAAAAACTGATCTTTAACATGAAAAGATCAATAAAGGGTCAGGAGGATCATAAGGGAACAGCACATGCAAAGGCCTCTTGGTAGAAAGAAACACAGCACATTTGAGGAACTATTAGATCTTTGGGCTGGAGAAGCTACATCATGTAAAGTCTCACAAGCCATAGTAGACTGTGGTTGTCATGAGATGCCACCGATGACCTTTAAGTGGAAGGAACAGGAACAGATGTATATATTTAAAGATTACTTTATTAACATTGTGAGAGTGAATTATGATAAATCAGTTAGAAGTCCAGAGAAAAGTTGATGGTAACTCAGACCAGAAGGTGACCATAGTAAGAGACAGAGTAGTTAGATTAAGACATATTTAGGAGGTAGTACTGATGGTGAATTGGTGATTGATTAGATGTTAGACAAAAGTAAAGAGGGGTCAAAGATGACTCAGAAAATTGTATACATTTTAAGTCAGTTTCAAAGTTGTTTCTCTCAGCTGGGCTGGGCACAGTGGCTCACGCCTGTAATCTCAACACTTTGGGAGGCCGAGGCCAGCAGATCACTTGAGTTCTGAAGTTCGAGACCAACCTGGCCAACATGGGGAAACCCTGTTTCTACTAAAAATACAAAAATTAGCCGTGGTGGCGGGCACCTGTAATCCCAGCTACTCGGGAGGCTGACGCGGGAGAATCTCTTGAACCTGGAAGGTGATGGTTGCACTGAGCCGAGATCCTGCCACTCCACTCCAGGGAGCGAGACTCCGTGTCCAAAAAAAAAAAAAAAGTTGATTCTCTCCACCTCATCACTAAAGTCCAGCAAAATCAAGTCGGCCTGCCAAACAAGTTAATACCATACCTCTAAGGTTAAGATCTGGCTCTGTGGAGAATGTAAACTGTACTGCTAAATTATTAGTAATATAAGATATAAAGGGCTGCTATGAGGAGATTTAGCTTAACTGCTAAATTTTAAAACTCTATAAACTAATTAGCAATTTTAGGTAGATGTTGCATAAATCTCAAAATGTTTCCACTTAGTCATGTTAAATGTCTAAGCAAATACTAAAAATTGAGCAAAGTAATTCAGTTTTTCACAATGCTTCCATCAGCAAAACAAAAGTGAGGTGCCACCAAACAGAATTTTCTTGTAAATAATTAAGCAGGTTAGGTTACCCATTAACGAGTATTCATCACTAAAACAGAGATTGGGCTAAAGGTCACCTTGAAATATCCTGAAATTTTTTTCCAAACCACCAAACCATTTTATCAATTCAATGCTTCTCAAACTTCAGATCAGAAAGACCTGGCTGACTTATTAAAACACATATTGTGGCCAAGTGTGGTGGCTCACACCTGCAATCCCAGAACTTTGGGAGGCCAAGGTGGGCGGATCACCTGAGGTCAGGAATTTGAGACCAGCCTGGCCAACATGGTGAAACCTCATCTCTACTAAAAATACAAAAATTAGCCAGGTATGGTGGTGGGCACCTGTAATTCCAGCTACTCAGGAGGCTGAGGCATGAGAATCGCTTGAACCCAGGAGGCAGAGGTTACAGTGAGCTGAGATCATGCCATTGCACTCCAGCCTAGGCAACAGAGTGAGAGTCTGTCTCCAAAAAAAAAAGAAAAACAAAAAAAAACCACAAACATATATTGCTAGGCCTCTCCCCCAAGGTTTCTGATTAAATAGTTCTGGGGTGAGTCTGTGTGTCTAACAAGTTCTCAGGTACTGACAGTGTTGCTAGTCTGTAGACCACACTTTGAGAACCACTGTATTATTTTATATTAACTATGTTCAAAGGCATAGTAACCACCTAGATTATTTAATTGAAGACTATTTGACATATATCAACAGACTTTTTTGAGGGTTTTTTGTTGTTGCTGTTGTTGTTGTTGTTGTTGCTTTGAGACAGGGTCTTGCTATGTCGCCCAGGCTAGAGTGCAGTGGCTCGATCTCAACTCACTGCAACCTCCACCTTCTGGGTTCAAGTGATTCTCATATCTCAGTCTACCGAGTAGCTGGGATTAAAAGCATGCACCACCACACCCGGCTAATTTTTATTTTATTTTATTTTTTTTGAGACGGAGTCTTGCTCTGTCGCCCAGGCTGGAGCGCAATGGTGTGATCTCGGCTCACTGCAAGCTCCACCTCCGGGGTTCACGCCATTCTCCTGCCTCAGCATCCCGAGTAGCTGGGACTATAGGCGGCTGCCACCACACCCGGCTAATTTTTTTTTTTTTTTTTTTGTATTTTCAGTAGACACAGGGTTTCACCATGTTGCCCAGGCTGGTCTCGAACTCCTGGCCTCAAGCGATCTGCCCGCCTCGGCCTCTCAAAGTGCTGGGATTACAGGTGTGAGCCACCATGCCCAGCCTCAGTGGTTTTGAAAAATGGATTCCCTAAAATGGATATGTTTTATTGTAATAAAATTATACTTCAATACAATTGATTTTATTTTTAATGGCTTCTTGGCTGGGTGCAGTGGCTCAGGCCTGTAATCCCAGCACTTTGGGAGGCCAAGACAGGTAGATCACTTGAGATCAGGAGTTCAAGACCAGACTGGCCAACATGGAGAAACCTTATCTCTATTAAAAATACAAAAATTAACCAGATGTGGTGGTACATGCCTGTAATCCCAGCTACTCGGGAGGCTGAGACACGAGAATCACTTGAACCTGGGAGGTGGAAGTTGCAGTGAGCCGAGATCACACCACTGCACTCCAGCCTGGGCGACAGTATGAGACTCTATCTCAAAAAAGAAAAAAAAAAAGTATGGAAAATAAAAAAGAATGAAGTAGATTCATAGTAGTGCAAATAGCAAATAAAAAACAGATCTAAGCAAGATTCAAAACAATAATCACAGTCTGTTCTCATTTAAGTTTTTTTCTATATATATAATCATAAACACATACAGAAATTTTCTGAAATTATACCTAAGAAATTACTAACAGTGGTTATCTCCCAGGGAGAACATTGAAGTGGTCTTGGTTGTAAGGATCACTCACTTTTCACTTTATGTCCTTATGTAGCATTTGCAAATTTTATCATGGGACTGTATTACTTTCAATAAACAATGTTTTTAGAAATTGCTTTAATTCATTATGATATTTATTGAGCTGAACTGTCTAGAAATTCATTGAGTTCTAGACACTGAATTAAAAATTTCCTAATAGTATCACAAATCTGAGAAATTCATATAAATAAATGTTTTTGTTTTTGTTTTTGTTTGAGACAAAGTCTTGTTCTGTCACCCAGGCTGGAGTGCACTGGCGCACTCTCTCCTTACTGCAACCTCCACCTCCTGGGCTCAAGCAATCCTCCCACCTTAGCCTCCTAAGTAGCTGGGACTACAGGTGTGTGCCACCATGTCCATCTGATTTTTTTGCTGTTGTTGTTGGTTATTTTTTTTTTTTTTTTTTGAGACAGAGTCTCACTCTGTCGCCCAGGCTGGAGTGCAGTGGCACGATCTTGGCTCACTGCAAGCTCCACCTCCCAGGTTCACACCACTCTCCTGCCTCAGCATCCCGAGTAGCTGGGACTATAGGCATCCGCCACCATGCCTGGCTAATTTTTTGTATTTTTAGTAGAGACAGAGTTTCACCATGTTAGCCAGGATCTCCTGACCTCATGATCCGCCCACCTCGGCTTCCCAAAGTGCTATAGAGACAAGGTCTCACTGCGTTGTCCAGGATGATCTCAAACTCCTGGACTCAAGCAAGCCACCCGCCTCAGCCTCCCAAAGTGTTGGGATTACAGGCATGAGCCACCACACCCAACCTAAATAAATGTTTTCAATTAAATATATACTAAAACTAAAACTTAGCTCTGTAGTTTTATTGTCATGAGTATATATTAAGCTTATAGTAAAAAATAAAGCACTTTTAAAAGAAAAATGATTAAATTTTTCCTCTTAAAGCCTACTTCAAAAAAAAAATCCATGTGATCAATTACACAAATAACGATTTAGCCCTAGAACATTTGTGAAGTTGCTCTATGAGTACATCTGTTAGTGTATTTTTCTGGAGGTAGTTAATATATATTGAACATCAAGTTTAAATTTTCCCTCCAATTTGATGCACCAAAATCATTGTGACAAATCATCTATTTTTAGTTATATTTTCTTAGTACTTAATATTCCTCTGTGTGTGTGTGTGTGTGTGTGTGTCTTTTATTTATTTATTTATTTGTTGAGCCAAGGTCTCGCTTTGTTGCCCAGGCTGGTCTCGAACTCCTGACCTCAGGCAATCCTCCCACCTCAGCCTCCCAAAGTGCTGGGATTACAGGTATGAGCCACTGCATCCAGCCAAAAAAAAAAAAAAAAATTCTTATAGGTCAGAAATCACTCCTCCCCGAATTACAATTGAGTTTTCCATCGTCTAATTATGAAGATGCCGCTTATCTTTTATTAAATTTTTAATTATTATGGATACTGAATGGTTGTGTTTATGGAGTAATGTGATATACTGGAATAAGCACATATTTTGTAATTATCAAATCAAAGTAATTGAGATATCATCACCTCAACTATTTATCATATCTTTGTATTAGAAACATCCCAATTCCACTCTTTTGGCTATTTTGAAATATACAATAAATTATTGTTAACTATAGTCTCCCCATGTGATACCGAACACCAGATCTTACTCCTTCTAACTGTATTCTTGTACCCATTAACCATCTCCTTTTTATCTTCCCTTCTTAGTACCCTTCCCAGCCCTCTGGTAACCATCATTCTACTCTCTCTCTCTCTCTTTTTTTTTGAGGGGGGTTGTGGGGGTGTGTCAGGGTCTCACTGTGTTGCCCAGGGTACAGTGAAGTGACACCACCATAGCTCACTGCAGTCTCCAATTCCTGGGCTCCAATGATTCTCTCATCTCAGCCTCTTGAGCAGCTGGGACTACAGGTACATACCACCATACCTGGCTAGTTTTTTTTTTTTTATAATACAGACAGGATCTCACTATGTTGACCAGGCTGGTCTGGAACTCCCGGGCTCAAGCAATGTTCCTGCCTCAGTCTCCCAATGTGCTGGGATAACAGTCATGAGCCAACACACCTGGCATCATTCTACTCTATCTCCATGAGATCAATTTCTTTTTAGCTCCCACATATGAGTGAGAACATGGGATATCTGTCTTCTTGTGCCTGGCTTATTTCATTTAACATAATGTCCTCCAGTTCCATCCACATTGTTGCAAATGATAGCATTTCATTCTTTTTTTATGGCTCAAAAATATTTCATTGCATTTATGCACCACATTTTCTTTATCCATTCATCCATTGATGGCTACTTAGGTTGATTCCATATCTTCGGTATTGTCAATAGTGTTACAATAAACATGAATGTGCAGATATCTCTTCAATATATTGATTTCCTTTCTCTTGGATATCTACCCAGAAATGGGATTGCTGGAACATAAGGATGATGCTTATCTTGAAAATTATATTCTGTCTAGCATAAAGGCTTAAATTTTATTAAATATACTGTCACTTATCAGTTCTCTTTTTATAATGAGGTAATATAACTTTTTTTTGCAAATTTCTTTTTTACCTGCTATCAGCCTCTCTGTATCAGGTAGATGTGTGAACTGTCTTCTGTAATCCTCATTCCTGTCTTTATAGGTGGAACTTGAAATCTGCAACAATAAAAAGATTACATTTCTGTCTAATTGTAATTATAGTATTCTAGAAAATAAATACCAAGTGGAATTTAAAATCATACGCTTTCTATGCAATATTTTGTATGTCCTTATATAAATAAACATTTCAAAAACACCAAAAAGAAGCAAAGAAGACTTCCAGCATGATGAGATGAGGAGTTTGGCAATCCCCTCTGCAAAAGCAAATATATAACTAGAAAAAAACTGTCAAAAATAATCATCTCAAATGATGGAAACCGACCAAAGGCATACAATACAATCAACTGAGAAGTATTTGTTCATGAAAATCCACTGAACTTAGGTAAGGATGGTGGAAGTCTGTGCCACTCGTTCCTGGGCCTGTTCCCATTACCCTTCTTCCTTCACCTGTTAAGTCTTTGTGGTAGTTCTTTGGGGGTGGGAATAGGTCATGAAAACTGGCAGCTATCTTGACAGAGAGGGTTGAGCTGTGATTTGGATTGGAGACAGAAAATCTATGCCCAGGAGTGAAAGAGAAAACTCTGTACCAATCCAAGCAAGTGTGAGAGTGCAGTACCAATTGGAGCAAGCAGAATGGCAGATTAGCAAGGAGCTTAGAAAGATCTTGAAGGAGAGGCAGCCATAGATGGGCTTGACAAACTAGTCACATATTCCTGGCTGAACAAAGGCTCCAGTGTGCACAATACAAACTAGAGAAAGCCAAGGCTATCCACACATTTCCTGGCCAAAGACACAAGAGGTCTCAGAGGAACATAAAAAACTGGGACAAACTTAAAAATGGCCACATTTTTTTAAATGACCAGAGCTTTGAATACATTCCCCAATCTACACACAGATCTGTCAATAGAAGGGAAAAGCCTTACTGGCTCTATGGATTTAAGTACATTGAGTACATCACTGGCTGACATAAGAAGTGACCCCTAGGAAGCCAACCTTAAAAATAAAAAAAAAACAACAATAATAAACAGAGCAGACACATGCCACAGGACAAACAGATTTCATAGATTTACTCTAGGCAAATTATTAAACAAACAAGCAAACAAAAATCAGCAGTGACAACCCATGAGACAGGAGGGAATGCAATCAGAATCCAGAGGTGCTACAAAATATTATCTAAATTGTCAATATTCCAAAAAAATTATAAGACATGCAAAGAAACAGGAAAATTTGACTCATGCTAAGGAAAGAAAAAACAGAACAAAAAACAGAAATAGCCTTTGATGGTCCCCAGACATTGAATTTAGCAGACAAAGATATCAAATCAGTTATTATAAATATGTTCAAAAAATAAAGAGAACCATGCCTAAAGAACTAAAGGAAAGTATGACAACAATGACTCAACAAGTAAAGAACCTAAGCAAATAGATTTTTTACAAAAAATTGTAAAGAAACAGACATTCTGGGGTTGAAAAATACAATCACTCAAATAAAAAATTCACAAGGTGGGTGGAGCCAAGATGGCCGAATAGGAACAGCTCCGGTCTACAGCTCCCAGTGTGAGTGACACAGAAGATGGGTGATTTCTGCATTTCCATCTGAGGTACCAGGTTCATCTCACTAGGGAATGCCAGACAGTGGGCGCAGGACAGTGGGTGCAGTGCCCCATGCGTGAACCGAAGCAGAGTGAGGCATTGCCTCACTCGGGAAGCACGAGGGGTCAGGGAGTTCCCTTTCCTAGTCAAAGAAAGGAGTGACAGACGGCACCTGGAAAATCGGGTCACTCCCACCCTAATACTGCACTTTTCAGACGGGCTTAAAAAACGGCATACCAGGAGATTATATCCCGCACCTGGCTCGGAGGGTCCTATGCCCACGGAGTCTCACTGACTGCTAGCACAGCAATCTGAGATCAAACTGCAAGGCGGCAGCGAGGCTGGGGGAGGGGCGCTCGCCATTGCCCAGGCTTGCTTAGGTAAACAAAGCAGCCGGGAAGCTTGAACTGGGTGGAGCCCACCACAGCTCAAGGAGGCCTGCCTGCCTTGGTAGGCTCCACCTCTAGGGGCAGGGCACAGACAAACAAAAAGACAGCAGTAACCTCTGCAGACTTAAATGTCCCTGTCTGATAGCTTTGAAGAGAGTAGTGGTTTTCCCAGTATGCAGCTGGAGATCTAAGAACGGGCAGGCTGCCTCCCCAGATGGGTCCCTGACCCCTGACCCCCGAGCAGCCTAACTGGGAGGCACCCCCCATTAGGGGCAGACTGACACCTCACACAGCCGGGTACTCCTCTGAGACAAAACTTCCAGAGGAACGATCAGACAGCAGCATTCGCGGTTCACGGAAAATCCGCTGTTCTGCAGCCACCGCTGCTGATACCCAGGCAAACAGGGTCTAGAGTGGACCTCTAGCAAACTCCAACAGACCTGCAGCTGAGGGTCCTGTCTGGTAGAAGGAAAACTAACAAACAGAAAGGACATCCACACCAAAAACCCATCTCTACATCACCATCATCAAAGACCAAAAGTAGATAAAACCACAAAGATGGGGAAAAAACAGAGCAGAAAAACTGGAAACTCTAAAAAGCAGAGTGCCTCTCCTCCTCCAAAGGAACGCAGTTCTTCACCAGCAACAGAAAAAAAGCTGGACGGAGAATGACTTTGACGAGTTGAGAGAACAAGGCTTCAGACGATCAAACCACTCTGAGCTACAGGAGGAAATTCAAACCAAAGGCAAAGAAGTTAAAAACTTTGAAAAAAATTTACACAAATGTATAACTAGAATAACAAATACAGAGAAGTGATTAAAGGAGCTGATGGAGCTGAAAGCCAAGGCTCGAGAACCACGTGAAGAATGCAGAAGCCTCAGGAGCTGATGTGATCAACTGGAAGAAAGGGTATCAGTGATGGAAGATGAAATGAAGCAAGAAGGGAAGTTTAGAGAAAAAAGAATACAAAGAAATGAACAAAGCCTCCAAGAAATATGGGACTATGTGAAAAGACCAAATCTACGTCTAATTGGTGTACCTGAAAGTGACAGGGAGAATGGAACCAAGTTGGAAAACACTCTGCAGGACATTATCCAGGAGAACTTCCCCAATCTAGCAAGGCAGGCCAACATTCAGATTCAGGAAATACAGAGAATGCCACAAAGATACTCCTCGAGAAGAGCAACTCCAAGACACATAATTGTCAGATTCACCAAAGTTGAAATGAAGGAAAAAGTGTTAAGAGCAGCCAGAGAGAAAGGTCGGGTTACCCACAAAGGGAAGCCCATCAGACTAACAGTGGATCTCTCAGCAGAAACTCTACAAGCCAGAAGAGAGTGGGGGCCAATATTCAACATTCTTAAAGAAAAGAATTTTCAACCCAGAATTTCATATCCAGCCAAACTAAGCTTCATAAGTGAAGGAGAAATAAAATACTTTACAGACAAGCAAATTTTGAGAGATTTTGTCACCACCAGGCCTGCCCTAAAAGAGCTCCTGAAGGAAGCACTAAACATGGAAAGGAACAACTTGTACCAGCCACTGCAAAATCATGCCAAATTGTAAACACCATCAAGGCTACGAAGAAACTGCATCAACTAACGAGCAAAATAACCAGCTAACATCATAATGACAGGATCAAATTCACACATAACAATATTAACTTTAAATGTAAATGGACTAAATTCTCCAATTAAAAGACACAGACTGGCAAATTGGATAAAGAGTCAAGACCCATCAGTGTGCTGTATTCAGGAAACCCATCTCACGTGCGGAGACACACACAGCCTCAAAATAAAAGGATGGAGGAAGATCTACCAAGCAAATGGAAAACAAAAAAAGGCAGGGGTTGCAATCCTAGTCTCTGATAAAATAGACTTTGAACCAACAAAGATCAAAAGAGACAAAGAAGGCCATTACATAATGATAAAGGGATCAATCAATTCAACAAGAAGAGCTAACTATCCTAAATATATATGCACCCAATACAGGAGCACCCAGATTCATAAAGCAAGTCCTGAGTGACCTACAAAGAGACTTAGACTCCCACACAATAATAATGGGAGATTTTAACACCCCACTGTCAACATTAGACAGATCAACGAGACAGAAAGTTAACAAGGATACCCAGGAATTGAACTCAGCTCTGCATCAAGCGGACCTAATAGACATCTACAGAACTCTCCACCCCAAATCAACAGAATATACATTTTTTTCAGCACCACACCACACCTATTCCAAAATTGACCACATAGTTGGAAGTAAAGCTCTCCTCAGCAAATGTAAAAAAACAGAAATTATAACAAACTCTCAGACCACAGTGCAATCAAACTAGAACTCAGGAAAGAAACTCACTCAAAACCGCTCAACTACATGGAAACTGAACAACCTGCTCCTGAATGACTACTGGGTACATAACGAAATGAAGGCAGAAATAAAGATGTTCTTTGAAACCAATGAGAACAAAGACACAACATACCAGAATGTCTGGGGCACATTCAAAGCAGTGTGTAGAGGGAAATTTATAGCACTAAATGCCCACAAGAGAAAGCAGGAAAGATCTAAAATTGACACCCTAACATCACAGTTAAAAGAACTAGAGAAGCAAGAGCAAACACATTCAAAAGCTAGGAGAAGGCAAGAAATAACTAAAATCAGAGCAGAACTGAAGGAAATAGAGACACAAAAAACCCTTCAAAAAATTAATGAATCCAGGAGCTGGTTTTTTGAAATTGATAGACCGCTAGCAAGACTAATAAAGAAGAAAAGAGAGAAGAATCAAATAGACATAATAAAAAATGATAAAGGGGATATCACCACCGATCCTACAGAAATACAAACTACCATCAGAGAATACTACAAACAACTCTACGCAAATAAACTAGAAAATCTAGAAGAAATGGATAAATTCCTTGACACATACACCCTCCCAAGACTAAACCAGGAAGAAGTTGAATCTCTGAATAGACCAATAACAGGTTCTGAAATTGTGGCAATAATCAATAGCTTACCAACCAAAAAGAGTCCAGGACCAGACGGATTCACAGCCGAATTATACCAGAGGTACAAGGAGGAACTGGTACCATTCCTTCTGAAACTATTCCAATCAATAGAAAAAGAGGGAATCCTCCCTAACTCATTTTATGAGGCCAGCATCATCCTGATACCAAAGCCGGGCAGAGACACAACCAAATTGGTCTATGAATTTTAGACCAATATCCTTGATGAACATTGATGCAAAAATCCTCAATAAAATACTGGAAAACCGAACCCAGCAGCACATCAAAAAGCTTATCCACCATGATCAAGTGGGCTTCATCCCTGGGATGCAAGGCTGGTTCAACATACACAAATCAATAAATGTAATCCTGCATATAAACAGAACCAAAGACAAAAACCACAAGATTATCTCAATAGATGCAGAAAAGGCCTTTGACAAAATTCAACAACCCTTCATGCTAAAAACTCTCAATAAATTAGGTATTCATGGGATGTATCTCAAAATAATAAGAGCTATCTATGACAAACCCACAGCCAATATCATACTGAATGGGCAAAAACTGGAAGCATTCCCTTTGAGAACTGGCACAAGACAGGGATGCCCTCTCTCACCACTCCTATTCAACATAGTGCTGGAAGTTCTGGCAAGGGCAATTAGGCAGGAGAAGGAAATAAAGGGTATTCAATTAGGAAAGGAGGAAGTCAAATTGTCCCTGTTTGCAGATGACATGATTATATATCTAGAAAACCCCATTGTCTCGGCCCAAAATCTCCTTAAGCTGATAGGCAACTTCAGCAAAGTTTCAGGATACAAAATCAATGTACAAAAATCACAAGCATTCTTATACACCAATAACAGACAAACAGAGAGCCAAATCATGAGAGAACTCCCATTCACAATTGCTTCAAAGAGAATAAAATACCTAGGAATCCAACTTACAAGGGACGTGAAGGACCTCTTCAAGGAGAACTACAAACCACTGCTCAATGAAATCAAAGAGAACACAAACAAATGGAAGAACATTCCATGCTCATGGGTAGGAAGAATCAATATTGTGAAAATGGCCATACTGCCCTAGGTAATTTATAGATTCAATGCCATCCCCATCAAGCTACCAATGACTTTCTTCACAGAATTGGAAAAAACTACTTTAAAGTTCATATGGAACCAAAAAAGAGCCCGCATCGCCAAATCAATCCTAAGCCAAAAGAACAAAGCCAAAGGCATCACGCTACCTGACTTCAAACTATACTACAAGGCTGCAGTAACCAAAACAGCATGGTACTGGTACCAAAACAGAAATATAGATCAATGGAACAGAACAGAGCCCTCAGAAATAATGCCGCATATCTACAACTATCTGATCTTTGACAAACCTGACAAAAACAAGCAATGGGGAAAGGATTCCCTATTTAATAAATGGTGCTGGGAAAACTGGCTAGCCATATGGAGAAAGCTGAAACGGGATCCCTTCCTTACACCTTATACAAAAATTAATTCAAGATGGATTAAAGACTTAACATGTTAGACCTAAAACCATAAAAACCCTAGAAGAAAACCTAGGCATTACCATTCAGGACATAGGCATGGGCAAGGACTTCATGTCTAAAACAACAAAAGCAATGGCAACAAAAGCCAAAATTGACAAATGGGATCTGATTAAACTAAAGAGCTTCTGCACAGCAAAGGAAACTACCATCAGAGTGAACAGGCAACCTACAAAATGGGAGAAAATTTTTGCAACCTACTCATCTGACAAAGGGCTAATATCCAGAATCTACAATGAACTCAAACAAATTTACAAGAAAAAAACAAACAACCCCATCAAAAAGTGGGCAAAGGACATGAACAGACACTTCTCAAAAGAAGACATTTATGCAGCCAAAAAACACATGAAAAAATGCTCATCATCACTGGCCATCAGAGAAATGCAAACCAAAACCACAATGAGATACCATCTCACACCAGTTAGAATCATGATCATTAAAAAGTCAGGAAACAACAGGTGCTGGAGAGGATGTGGAGAAATAGGAACACTTTTACACTGTTGGTGGGACTGTAAACTAGTTCAACCATTGTGGAAATCAGTGTGGCAATTTCTCAGGGATCTAGAACTAGAAATACCATTTGACCCAGCCATCCCATTACTGGGTATATACCCAAAGGACTATAAATCATGCTGCTATAAAGACACACGTACACGTATGTTTATTGCAGCACTATTCACAATAGCAAAGAGTTGGAACCAACCCAAATGTCCAACAACGATAGACTGGATTAAGAAAATGTGGCACATATACACCATGGAATACTATGAAGCCATAAAAAATGATGAGTTCATGTCCTTTGTAGGGACATGGATGAAACTGGAAATCATCATTCTCAGTAAACTATCGCAAGGACAAAAAACCAAACACCGCATGTTCTCACTCATAGGTGGGAATTGAACAATGAGAACACGTGGACACAGGAAGGGGAACATCACACTCTGGGAACTGTTGTAGGGTGGGGGGGAGGGGGTAGGGACAGCATTAGGAGATATACCTAATGCTAAATGATGAGTTAATGGGTGCAGCACACCAATATGACACATGTATACATATGTAACTAACCTGCACATTTTGCACATGTACCCTAAAACTTAAAGTATAATAATAATAAAAAAAATTCACTAGAGGGTCTCAACAGCAAATTCAAAATGACAGAGAAGAATAAGTGAACTTAAGGATAGATTAGTAAAAATTATCAAATTTGAAGAACAGAAAGGACAAAGACTTAAGAAAATGAACAGACTCTCAGAGACCTATGGGACAACATCAAAGAAACCAAAATACAAAAGTGATGGGAGTATCAGAAGGAAAAAGGGGAAGATAGAAAAACATTTGAAGAAATAATGGTCATAAGTTTCCAAATTTGATGGAAAACATTAATGTATACATCAAAGAAACTCAATGAATCCCAAGCAGGATAAACACAGAGAGTCATGCTAAGACCTCTAATACTCAAACTGCTGAACGACAAAGAAGAAATCCTGAAATGAGCAAGAAAAATAATTGACTCATCACATACATTTGAAAAACAGTATAATTTGCAGGTGACTTCTCATCATTAACAATGGAGAGAACAGACCTGCTTTACAAGAAATACTAAAGAAGTCCGAGCCTGGCGCAGTGGCACATGCATCCCTATAATTCCAGCAGTTCGGAAGACCAAGGTGGGTGGATCACCTAAGGTCAATAGTTTGAGACCAGCCTGGCCAAAATAGTGAAACCCCAACTCTACTAAAATACAAAAATTGGCCGGGTTTGGTGGCGCATGCCTGTGATCCCAGCTACTCGTGGGGCTGAGGCAGGAGAACCTTTTGAACCCCAGATGCAGAAATTGCAGGGAGCCCAGATCGCACGACTGCACTCCAGCCTGGACAACAGTGAGACTCTGTCTCCAAAAAAATTAAAATTAAAGGAAATCCTTCAACCTTCAAGGAAATTACATCACATGATAACTCAAATTCACCAGAAGAAATTAAAACCACCAAAAGTATAAATACTCGGGTATTTTTAAAAGACTATGTAAATCTATTTTCTCATTTCTCTTTTAATATCTTTAAAATACATAAGGGTCGGCCATGCATGGCAGCTCACACCTGTAATCCCAGCACTTTGGGAGGCCAAGGCAGGTGGATCATGAGGTCAGGAGTTCAAGACCAGTCTGGCCAAGATGGTGAAACCCCGTCTCTACTAAAAATACAAAAAACTAGTCAGGCACGGTGGCAGGCACCTGTAATCCAGCTACTCGGGAGGCTGAGGCAGGAGAATCCCTTAAACTCGGAGGGTGGAGGTTGCAGTGAGCCAAGATCGCGCCATTGCACTCCAGCCTGGGCAACAGAGTGAGATGCCATCTCGGAAAAAAAAAAAAAAGACATAAGGGTCTACAAAGCAATAATCATAACACTGTATTGCTGGGTTTATGAGATAATAATATTAATTAAAGCAAAGTTTCAGTATTTTAGCAGAATTAGTAAGAATCTGAAGAATACTGTACTCTCTCAAGCAATCACTAAAAACAACCCTCAAAAAATTATAAAAAAGGAATTAAAATGCTACCTTAAAAAAATATGTATTTGACACATAAAGAAGGGGAACAGAGGAACAAAAGAAGATATAAAACATATGGAACATAAATACCAAAATGGTTATTTGTAAATCTAACCATATACAACTACATTAAATGTAAATGGAATAAACACAGAAATTGTCAAACTAGATAAAATATACAACCAACTATATTTTGTCTACAAGAGACACACACCTTAGTTACAAAAACACAACAAAGTTGAAAGTAAAAGGATGAGAAAAAGATATACCATGCAAACAGTAATCACAAGAGAATCTGAGTGGCTCTATTACTTTTTAGCTGAAATACTGCTAGACTAAGAGAGATTTCATAATAATAAAAGGGTCAATATATGAGGAAGATAATCATAAATGCATATACGACAGAACCCCAAAATGCATGAAGCAAAAATGACAGAACTGTAAGAACAGACCATTCAATAAGTTGGAGGTATCAATATCCCATTCTTAATAATTGATAGAAAGATTACACAGAAAACCAGCAAGGATATAAGAGACTTGAACATTTTCCACCAACTACACCTAAGTGGCATTTATAAAACACTCCATCCAACAACTGCAAAATACACATTTTTTTCAAGCATGCATGGAACATTCTCCAGAACAGACCATATGCTAGGCCACAAAACAAGTTTCAGTAAATTTGAAAGGATTAAAGCCACATAAACTACGTTCTCTATGAACACAGAATAAAATTAGAGATCAACAACACAAGGACTGGAGCCCAACTTCAAATCATCTGAATCCTTACAAATGGAAAGGACAATTCCAGATTGCTTGACAGCTATATATGAAAATCCTCCCTGGAAGAACACATCACTCTAGGACTCAAAATGCTGCCAAAAAAATAATGGAAAATATAGAATAAAGGATAAGAGACTGATAATACAGTGAGGAGGTCTAACACACGTGTAAACAAAGTCCCAGGAGAAAATGAGGTAGATGCAATATTTGAAACAATAAAATTTTTTTTTAAATTTAACATTTGAAGTTTCTGTCCTCAAAGACCCCAATTTCTTCTTTTCGTAGTTCTCTAAAATCATTTTCAAAAATAGCATCTTCCTATTCTAAGTGATTTGAACACTTTTTTGTGCATATTTATATATGTAAATACAGTGAAACTCAATAAACTAGCATCTTGCAGTCCAAAAATCCTAACAGTTGGCTTCTAATCAAAAATGGTCTGAACGGTCTCAGTGATTCAGTATCTGTGGCACACTCCATAGCCTCACAAGCAGATTTTTTAATGCGTTTCGGTAGTTGCTATGGTTTGAACATGGTTTGTCCCCATCAAAACTCATGTTGAGGCTTGGTCCTCAATGTAATGGTATTGAGAGGTGGTAGGAACTTTAAGAGGTGTTTGAGTCATCAGGGATCCCTCATGAAGGGCTTAATACCATCTTGCGGGAGTGCTCTCTGGGTCTGGATTAATTACCAAAAGAGCAGGTTATTATAAACCAAGGTTGCCTCTCATGTTTTGTCTCTTTCAAATGTGTTCCCACCATGTGATAGCATCCATCATATTATGATGCAACGTGAGACCCTGGCAGGATGAGACCACCTGATCTTGAACTTTCCATCCTCCAGAAACATGAGCCAAATAAATCTCCTTTCTATATAAATTACCCAGTCTAGGTGTTCTGTTATAGCAACAGAAGACAGTAAGACAGAAATTTGGGACCAGGAAGTAGGGTTGTTGCTATTACAATACCTGAAAATGTGGTAGCAGCTTTGGAACTGGGTGATGGTTAGAAGCTGGAAGAATTTGGAGGAGCAGGCTAGAAAAAGCCTAGATTGCTATAAATGGGTCATTAAGAGAAATTCTGGTGATGGCTCAGAAAACAAGAAGACTGGGGAAAGTCTGGAACTTCTTAGAGATTATTTAAGTGGTTGTGAACAGAACGTCCATAGAAATGTGGACAGTAAAGGCCATTCTGAAGAGGTCTCTGATGGAAATGAGGAATATCTTATTGGGAACTGGTGCAAAGGTCATTACATAAAATAGCAAAGAACTTGGTGGCATTGTATCCATGTCCTAGGGCTTTGGGGATGGCCAAACCTGAGAGGGCTGACAGGATTAATGCCATCTTTTGGGAGTGCTCTCTGGGTCTGGATTAATTACCCAAAGAGAATTTAATTACCAAAGCTATAATTTCTGGAAGAAGAAATATCTAAGCAGCTTTGAAAAGAAAAAATAAAATAGGCTGGCACAGTGGCTCATGCCTGTAATCCCAGCAATTTGGGAGGCCGAAGCAGGCAGATCACCTGAGGTCAGGAGTTCGAGACCAGCCTGGCCAACATGGTGAAACCCCGTCTCTACTAAAAATACAAAAATTAGCCAGGTGTGGTGGTGCATGCCTGTAATCCCAGCTACTTGGGAGGCTGAGGCAGGGAGAATCACTTGAACCCGGGAGGCGGAGGTTGCAGTGAGCCAAGATAATCCCATTGCACTCCAGCCTGGGTAACAGAACAAGACTGCATCTCAAAATTAAAATAAAGTATCTAGGCAGCAAAGCACTCAACATGCTGCATGGCTGCTTTTAGCCACTTACAGTAAAATGAGAGAGAAAATACTTATTTAAAGACAGAATTTATAATTCAAAGGGAAGCAGAGCATAAAAATTTGGAAAATTCACAACCTGACCATGTGGTAGAGCATGAAAGAGCATTTTCAGGAGAGGACCTAGAGACTATTTGGAGATTAATATAGCTAAAAGGGACCTTCTGCAGGGGCAGAGGTGCAGAGAGCCTCCACTAGAATAACGATCAGCAGAAATGTGGGGTCAGGGCAACCACTGGGACCCCAAAAGGGTAGAACACTAAGGAGAGTGCAATACCTGCCTGGGAAAGCTACAGGCACCAGTGTGCAACTGCAACTCATGACAGAAGCGATGTGGGCTGCACCTAGCAAAATCATGGAGGCAGGGCTGCCTGAGCCCGAGTTCCATACCAACAAGGCACTTACTTTAAAAAATTGAGATATAATTCACATACTATAGAATTCAACCTTTTGCAATGTACAAGTCAGTGATTTTGGTATACTCACAAAACTGTGCGATCATCACCACTATATAATTCCAGAAAACTTTTATCATGCTAAAAAGAAATCCTATACCCATTAGCAGTTACTCTCCATTTCCCCCTCCACCCAGGTCCTAACAACACTAATCTACTTTCTGCCTCTATGGATTTGCTAATTCTGGAAATTTCATATTAATGGAACAGATACAAAGGCCCACAAGAGTGCAATCAATGATATGTGCTCTTGTGGCCCTTTGTGTCTCTAGGCTATCACTCAGCATTACGTAGGTATTCAAGGTTCATCTATGTTGCAGCATGAATCATTACTTCATTCTAGCTTATGGATGAATAATATTTCATTATACAAATATACTACATTTTATCTATGCATTCATCAATTGATTAATGTTCAGGTTGTTTCAACTTTTTGCTTATTATGAATAATGCTGTTATGAATATTCATGTAAAAATGTTTATGTGAACATATTTAAATTCTCTGGGGTATATATCTAAGAGAAGAATTGCTGGGTCATATAGTAACTCTGTTTAAATTTTTAGGAAGTGCCAAACTATTTTCCAAAATGCCTGTACCATTTTACATTCCCACCAGCAATGTATGAGAGTTTTAACTCCTCCACATCCTCACCAAATCTAATCTCTATCTTTCTTATTACAGCCCTCTGAATGGGTGTAAAATGGCATTCCCATTGTGTTGCAGGAAGTCAGGAACCCCGAATGGAGGGACCAGCTGAAGCCATGGCAGAAGAACATAAATTGTGAAGATTTCATGGACATTTATTAGTTCCCCAGATTAATACTTTTATAATTTCTTATGCCTGTCTTTACTGCAATCTCTAAACACAAATTGTGAAGATTTCATGGAACTTATCACTTCCCCAATCAATGCCCTTGTGATTTCCTATGCCTGTCTTTACTTTAATCTCTTAATCCCATCATCTTCATAAGCTGAGGAGGATGTATGTCACCTCAGGACCCTGTGATGATTGCATTAACTGCACAAATTGTTTGTAGAGCATGTGTGTTTGAACAATATGAAATATGGGCACCTTGAAAAAAGAACAGGATAACAGCAATGTTCAGGAAACAAGAGAGAACCTTAAACTCTGACTGCCAGTAAGCCAGGCGGAACAGAGCCATATTTCTCTTCTTTCAAAAGCAAATGGGAGAAATATCGCTGAATTCTTTTTCTCAGCAAGGAACATCCCTGAGAAAGAGAATGCGCCCCTGAGGGTAGGCCTCTGAAATGGCCGCTTTAGGGGCGGCTGTCTTTTATAGTTGCAGCTGTAGGGATGAAATAAGCCCCAGTCTCCCGTAGCGCTCCCAGGCTTATTAGGACGAGGAAATTCCCGCCTAATAAATTTTGGTCAGACTGGTTGTCTGCTCTCAAACCCTGCCTCCTGATAAGATGTTATCAATGACAATGTGTGCCTGAAACTTCATTAGCAATTCTAATTTCGCCCCAGTCCTGTGGTCCTGTGATCTCGCCCTGCCTCCATTTGCCTTGTGATATTCTATTACCTTGTGAAGCATGTGATCTCTGTGACCCACACCCTATTCATACACTCCCTCCCCTTTTGAAAATCACTAATAAAAACTTGCTGGTTTTATGGCTCGGGGGCATCACGGAACCTGCTGACATGTGATGTCTCCCCTGGACACCCAGCTTTAAAATTTCTCTCTTTTGTACTCTGTCCCTTTATTTCTCAGACCGGCCAACACTTAGGGAAAATAGAAAAGAACCTACGTGACTATTGGGGGCAGGTTCCCCCAATACCATTGCAGTCCTGATTTACATTTACCTCATAACTACTGATGTTGGACATGTGTTCATGTGTTTATTGGGTATTTGTATACCTCTGGAGAAATGTCTATTAACATTTTGGCCATTTTTAATTAGTTTGTCTTTTTATTATTGAGCTATGTAAGAGTTCTTTACACATTCTAGTACAAGTCCCTTATCCAATATTTGCAGATATTTTCTCATTCTGTGGGTGATCTTTTCATTTTCTTAATGAACTCCTTGAAACACAGAAATTTTTATTTTTTATTTTTTAGAAATGGGTCTCACTTTGTTGCCCAGGATGAGGGCAGTGGCTATCCACAGGCATGATCATAGCATAGTGCAGCCTCAAACTCCTAGCCTCAAGCAAACTCCCACTTCAGCCTCCTAAGTAGCTGGGAAAACAGGCACACACCACCAAACATGGCTCTAATTTTAATGAGGTCCAATTTATCTATTTTTTCTTCTGTCACTTGAGATTTTCATGTCATATCTAAGAAACTATTGCCTAATCCAAAGTTCGTGAAGATTTAAAACTATGTTTTCTTCTAAGAGTTTTAGTTTTAGCTCTTACATGTAAGTCTATGATAAGTTTCAAGTTGATTCATATATATGGTGTGAAGTAAGGGTCCAAATTCATTCCTTTGCATGTGTATATCTAGTTGCATCATTTGTGGAAAAGACTAATCTTTCCCTCATTAAATTGTTTTGACACTCAAAAATCAATTTATCATAAACTTAAGGGTTTATTTCTGAACTCTCAATTCTACTCCATTAACACATAAGTCTATTTTTTTCTTTTTTCATTTTTTTTTTAAAGACGGAGTTTCGCTGTTGTTGCCCCAGGCTGTAGTGCAATGGTGTGATCTCGGCTCACTGCAACCTCTGCCTCCCAGGTTCAAGCGATTCTCCTGCCTCAGTGTCCCAAGTAGCTGGGATTACAGGTTCCCACCACCAAGCCTAGCTAATTTTTTATATTTTTAGTAGAGACAGCTTTCACCATGTTAGCCAGGTTGGTCTTGAACTTGTGACCTCAGGTGATCTGCCCGCCTTGGCCTCCCAAAGTGCTGGGATTACAGGTGTGAGACACTGCGCCCAGCCCATAAGTCTATTTTTATGCCAATCCACACTATCTTGATTATTGTAGCTTTGTAGTAATCCTCAAAACTGGGAAGTGTACATGTTCCAACTTCATTCTTTTTCAAGATTATTTTGGCTATTCTGGGTCCTTTGTATATCCATAGGAGCTTGGGTACTGCTTGTACATTTTTACAAAAAAAGCCATTTGAATTTTGATAGGATAGTGTTGAATCTGTAGATTAGTCTGAGGAATATTGCCATCATTGACAACATTAAGCTTCCCAATCCATGAATATGGCATGTCTTTCCAATTATTAATGTATTTTTAAATGTCTTTCAATAAAGTTTTGTTTTTTTCAGTATACAAGTATTACATTCCCATTTTGGCGGAGTGCAGTGGCTCACACCTGTAATCCCAGCACTTTGGGAGGCTGAGGCGGGCGGATCATGAGGTCAGGAGTTTGAGACCAGTCTGACCAACATGGTGAAACTCTGTCTCTACTAAAAATACGAAAATTAGCTGGGCGTGGTGGCACGTGCCTGTAATCCCAGCTACTCTGGAGGCTGAGGCAGGAGAATCGCTTGAACCCAGGAGGCAGAGGTTGCAGTGAGTCAAGATTGTGTCACTACACTCCAGCCTGGGTGACTGAGCAAGACTCCATGTCAAAAAAAAAATTATTCCTATTTTATTCATTTGATGGCACTGTAAATGGAATTGTTTTCTTAATTTCATGTTAAGGATGTTCACTGCCAGTGTATAAAATTACAATTAGTTTTGGTTTTGGAATCAAGGTAATACTGGCCTCACAGAATAATCTGGGAAGTGCTACCTCCTTTTCTGTTTTTTTGAAAGAGTTTTTGAAGGATTTGTGTTCATTCTTCTTTAAACATTTGATAGAATATACCAGTAAAGTCATCTGGTCCTGAGCTTTTCTTTGTGAAAAGTTAGTTGCTGTTGTTGTCATTTTAGTTTTGGGGATTGAGGGTTTCTTTGGTTTTTGTTTTTTCACTAATTCAATCTCTTTCCTTGTCATAGGTCTATTAAGATTTTCTCTTTCTTCTTGAGTCTGTTTCAGTAATTTGTGTATTTTGTGGAAATATGCCTAGTTAATCTAGGTTCTCTAAGGTATTTCAAATGCATATTAAAACCCAATAACATCAACTGTCCTGGAATATTACCAAAATAGACTATATACTCAGCCATACCTCAACAAATTTGAGAGAACTGAAACCATACAGTGTATATTTTCTGACTATAATGAAATCAAACTAGAAATCAATAATAGAAAAATAGCTCAAAATCTCCAAACACTTGGAAACTAAACAACACACTTCTAGATAATCCATCTAGAGTCAAGGGTCAAAGAGAAAGTCTCAAGGGAAATAAAATAACACACGGAACTGATGAAAATTAAAACCTTAATGTAACATATCAAAATTTGTGGGACTCAGCTAAAGATGAGAGATAAATTTATAGCACTAAATGCCCACATTAGAAAAAAAGGAAAAGTCTGAAATAATCTAAGCATCCAACTCAAGAACTTAGAAGAGAAAGAGTAAAATATAAAATAAACCCAAAACAAGAAAAAGTAAATGAAAAAGAGCAGAAATTAGTGAAACTGAAACAAAAATAATGGAGAATATCAATAAAACAAAGAGCTGATTCTTTAAAAATAATAAAATTGATAAAACCTCTAGCAAGACTGACAAAAAAGAGTGAGAGAAGACGCAAACTACCAGTATCAGGAATAAAACAGGGTCAGCACTGTAGACTCTACAGAACTCAAAAGGATGTCACAAAATACTATCAAGAACTCTACACATGTAATAAGGCCAGGCACAGTGGCTCACACCTGTAATCTTAGCACTTTGGGAAGCCAAGGAGGACGGGTCGCCTAAGGTCAGGAGTTGGAGACCAGCCTGGTCAACATGGTAAAACCCTATCTCTACTAAAAATACAAAATCTCAGCTACTAAAAATACAAAAGTAGCTGGGAGGCCGGGCACAGTGGCTCACGCCTGTAATCCCAGCTCTTTGGGAAGACGAGGCGGGTGGGTCACAAGGTCAGGAGATGGAGACCATCCTGGCCAACGTGGTGAAACCCTGTCTCTACTAAAATACAAAAAATTAGCCAGCTGTGGTGGAGTGAGCCTGTAGTCTCAGCTACCCGGGAGGCTAAGGCAGGGGAATCACCTGAACCTGGGAGGTGGGGGTTGTAGTGAGCCGAGATCGAACCACTGCACTCCAGCCTGGCAACAAATTAAGACTCTGTCTCAAAAAAAAAAACAAAAAAAGTAGCTGGGATTACAGGCATGCACCTGTAATCCCAGCTACTTGGGAGGCTGAGGCAGGAAAATCACTTGAACCTGGGAGGTGGAGGCTGCAGTGAGCTGAGATTGCGCCACTGCACTCCGGCCTGGGCAACAGAGTGAGACTCCATCTCAAAAACAAAACAAAAGAACTCTACACATGTAAATATGACAACTTAGATGAAATAGATTATCAAAAAACACAAACTACCATTAAATATTAAGGAAATTAAGTTCACAATTTAAAATTTCCCAAGGAAGAAATCTCCAGGCCCAGATAGTTTTACTGGAGAATTCTACAAAACATTAAAAAAATTAATTCTATACAATCTCTCCAAAAAACAGAACAAAAGGGAGCACTTCCCAATTCATTGTATGAAGCTAGTATTACCCCAATACCAAACCAGATAAAAACATTAGAAAAAATAGAAAGTTACAGAACAATATACCTCATGTATACAGATATAAAAATCCTTAACAAAATATTAGCAAATACAATTCAGCCATAAATAAAAAGAATTATATAACATGACCAAGTGGAGTTTATTCCAGCATCCAAGGCTGGTTCAATATTTAAAAAATCAATCAATGTAACCCACCATACGAACATGCTTTTAAAAATTACACAATCATATCACTTGATATAGGAATAATATTTGACAAAATTCAATGTCCATTTGTGATAAAAACTTTTTTTTTTTTTTTGACACAGAGTCTCACTCTGTCGCCCAAGCTGGAGTGCAGTGGCATGATCTCAGCTCACTGCAACTTCCACTCCCCTGGTTTAAGCAATTCTCTGCCTCAGCCTCCTGAGTAGCTGGGATTACAGGCGCGTGCCAGCACACCTGGCTAATTTTTTGTATTTTTAGTAGAGACGGGGTTTCACCATCTCGGCCAGGCTTGTCTTGAACTCCTGACCTCGTGATCCACCTGCCTTGGCCTCCCAAAGTGCTGGGATTACAGGCATAAGCCACCACGCCCGGCCAAAAAATCTTAAAAAATAGGAATACAGGCTGGATGCGGTGGCTCATGCCTGTAATCCTAGCACTTTGGGAGGCCGAGGCGGACAGAACACAAGGTCAGGCGATCGAGACCATCCTAGCTAACACGATGAAACCCCGTCTCTACTAAAAATACAAAAAATTTAGTCAGGCGTGGTTGCAGGCACCTGTAGTCCCAGCTACTCAGGAGGCTGAGGCTGAGGCAGAAAATGGCGTGAACCCGGGAGGCAGAGCTTGCAGTGAGACGAGATCATGCCACTGCACCCCAGCCTGGGCGACGGAGCAAAACTCCGTCTCAAAAAAAAAAAAAAAGGAATACAAGAGAACTTCCTAAATTTGATTAAGAGCCTCTACAAAATACCTATAGTTTAAAAAATACCTTAATGATGAAAGCCTTAATGATTTCCTTGCAAGATCAGAAAAAAGGCAAGAATATCCACTCTCACTGTTCTTATTCAACATAGTGCTGGAAGTTTCAGCCAGTGCAATTGAGTTTTTGGTTGTTTTCTTGTTTGTTTATTTTGTTTTGTTTTGTTTGTTTTGTTAAGGAAATAAAAGGCATACAGGGCTGAGCATGGTGGCTCATGACTACAATGCTAGTTTTTTGGGATGCCAAGGCAGGTGGATCACTTGAGCTCAGGAGTTCGAGACCAGCCTGGGCAACATGGTCAAACCCCACCTCTACTAAAAATACAAAAATTAGCTGAGTACAGTAGCACATGCCTGTAGTCCTAACCACTTAGGAGGCTGAGGCAGGAGGATCTCTGAGCCCAGGAGATGGAGGTTGCAGTGAGCCGAGATGGTACCACAGCACTCCAGTCTGGGCAACAGAGCCAGATCTATCTTTAAAAAAAAAAAAGGCTGCCAGGCACAGTGGCTCAAGCCTGTAATCCCAACACTTTGGGATGCTGAGGCAGGCAGATCACTTGAGGTCAGGAGTTTGCAACCAGCCTGGCCAACATAGAGAAACCCGTCTCTGCTAAAAATACAAAAATTAGCCAGGCGTGGTAGCACGCACCTGTAATCCCAGCTACTCAGGAGGCTCAGATGGGAGAATTGCTTGAACTCAGGAGGTGGAGGTTGCAGTGAGCTGAGATCGCACCACTGCACTCCAGCCTGGGCGACAGAGCGGGACTCTGTCTCTAAATAAATAAATACATATATACATAAACAAATAAATAAATCTGAAGAACAGACTAGCCGGGGGTAATGTAGGGGGTGGCAGTGGGAGCAAAGCGGCTATATTTATAAAAGGGTAACACGAGGAATTCCTGTCATGATGAAAATGTTCTTGATTATATCCATGTCAAAATCTTAGTTGTGATATTGTACTATAGTTTTACAAGATGTTACTATTGGGGGAAACTGTTTAAAGGATACAGGGATCCCTATTATTTCTTAAAAAATGCATGTGACTCTACACTTACCTCTTTCACCGAGAAGTAAAAGAGAAAAAAAGTAAAAGAGGAGGAGGTTGATACAATTAGAATAAATGTGTTAATTCCAGCTGGGCACAGTGGCTAACACCTGTAATCCCAGCCTTTGGGAGGCCAAGGCTGGCAGATCACTTGAAGTCAGGAGTTCAACACCAGCCTGGCCAACATGTTGAAACCCCAACTCTACTAAAAATACAAAAATTAGCTCAGCTGGTGGCACGCGCCTGTAATTCCAGCTACTCAGGAGGCTGAGGCAGGAGAATCCCTAGAAATGGGGAGGCAGAGGTTGCAATGAACCGAGATCGCACCACTGCACTCCAGCCGGGGTGACAGAGCAAGGCTCTGTCTCAAAGAAAAAATTTTTTTAAGTGTTATTTCTATATAAGAGGGGAAAATGTTTAAAGCTGATTCAGAGGTCAATACGCCACACCATTTTCCCCTTCCTCCAACCACTCACCTTTAGGCCATTTTACTTACTAACATCTTCTCCAGAGAAATAATGCAGTTAAAATCACTTAATTATTATTTATTTTTCTTTTTTTTTCTGAGACAGAGTCTCACTCTGTCACCCAGGCTGAAGTACAGTGGTGTGATCTCGGCTCACTGCAACCTCCATCTCCTGGGTTCAAGCAATTCTCCCACCTCAACCTTCCAAGTAGCTGTGATTACAGGCGCGCACCACCATGCTCGGCTTATTTTTTTAATTTTTATTAGAGAGGGGGTTTTGCCATGTTGGCCAGGCTGATCTCGAACTCCTGGCCTCAAGTGATCCGCCTGCCTTGGCCTCCCAAAGTGCTGGGATTACAGGCATGAGCCACTGTGCCCGGCCAAAATCAATTATTGATCAAAGTATTACTAAGGTGAGAGAGAGTCACTCTCCCATGTAGCTCATGGGATTCAGTGTCACTGTTTTTGTTTTGTTTTGTGTTTTGTTTGTTTTTGAGACAGAGTTTTGATCTTGTTACCCAGGCTGGACTGCAATGGCATGATCTCGACTCACCATAACGTCCACCTACTGGGTTCAAGCGATTCTCCTGCCTCAGCCTCCCAAGTAGCTGGGATTACAGGCATGCACCACCACGCCCAGCTGATTTTGTATTTTTAGTAGAGACAGGGTTTCTCCATGTTGGTCAGGCTGGTCTCAAACTCCCGACCTCAGGTGATCTGCCCACCTCAGCCTCCCAAATTGCTGGGATTACAGGCGTGAGCCACCACGCCCAGCTCAGTGTCACTGTTTTTATGTGCACAGATCATATCTAATAAAGGTTTTTTGGAAAGGCAGGTAGAGCTAGAAATTTTGTATTATCTTAGATTTGTTTTTTATGTGCTATTTAAATATCTCATTGCCCTAGATAATCAAAGGGCTATACTTAGGTTGAAGCCTTATTAAATATCCCAGTAACATATCACCGTTCTAGTTAATTTCCGTATTCTCTATGTCATTTACTAAATATGTTAATTTATTGGTAAAGCAATTTCTTAGTAGTTAAGTTTTTCCCCCAAAAGATTTTTTTCATGTTGATATGGTGATCTTTAAAGAAGTATGTATGTTTTTAATGAAACATGAATTTTCTTCCTTTGGCCCTTCTTTAAACAACCATAAGTCAAATTTTACAAAGGAAGATTAGGACAACACTCCAAAAGCTGGTACTTTAGTCAGGTTTTTGCCCTTAAGTTGTACTTTCAATGATCTTAACAACCCCCATCTTGCCAACTCTCAGGTTGCACCGAACTCAACACAGTCTTGAAAGGCTTCCTTCACTTGCCTCTGAGGACACCACGCTTTTTAAGATGTTCTTCTATCTCCTAACCAAATCTCAGGCTTTTTTGCCACTTTCTGCTCCACCACCTGAAGTTTTGAACATTGGAGAGTCCACTTCTCTTCTCTATCCATATTTTCTCCCTAAGTAATCTGATCCAGTCTTCATAAGTCTGTCTTTAAGTATCATGCCTACTCGAAACTTCTCAATTTACTTCTGGCTCCAATCTCTCCCCTAAGATTCGAGTAGTATATTCAATAGCCCACCTGACCTTTCTATCCATATATCAAACATGCATCGTCAACTCAGTTACAAAAAAAAAAAACTCTTGATTTCCCCACATGCCAGAACCTACTTCTCCCTCAGTCTTTTCTTCCCCTAAATGGCACTTCCATGTACCCAGTTGCACTGACCAGAAACCTGGGAATAATTATCCCTGATCTTTCTTGTTCCCTCACCCACCACATCAGTCCCTTCAGCAGGCTATTTGTCAAGCAAGCCAATCTCATTGCAGACTCAGAGCCTTTCCATAGAACACCACTGCGCTTTCCCTTCCCTTCCAGGATTCACTGGTGTTCTCCTTCTCTCACCCGCCACCACCATTTAAGCCTCTCTCTAATGGCACTTCCTCAGAGAAGCTATTCCTGACCATCCTAGCTAAAAATGCTACTCCCTCCCATGTTATTCTCTACACCTTTACATTCTTTTGTTGTCTTCATAGCTTCTATCACTACCTGACATAGTACATGTTTGTTTAGTTATATGCTGTCCGGCTCCCATTCTGTTGTCAGATCCAGGGTGGTAGAGAGGCTGCCCTGTTCACTTAGAATATTTTCGTGCATAGAAGACACTCTAATAAATGAATAAATAAGACCATTCCTTTCTTAATTCATGTGTATCTACTTTTGCCACTTTTAAGATCGTCATGTCTCTGCTCACATACTCCTTAATTTATCCTGTGAGCAGCTCACTGCAATTCCTGATTATGAAGCCCTTCAACTTGAGTGAAAATCTTTCATGCACATTCTCTTTGAATATTGCCTTTTGCTCATTCTCTGTGTTCATCTTCTGAAACTGCTATAAGATTCATAACGGACTTCTCTACTACTATTCCCTTTACATCTTAAACTGCTCTCTTTCATACTTTCTCTCTTTATCTCTCAGGGATACTCAATTTGAGGAATTTCCTAATACGTATGTATCTTTCAGTTTACTGATCTCTCTCTTTAGTTGCCATTTCCCAAGCCCACTGCATTCTCTAATTACGATTATTTCAATGACCATATTTTTCATTTCTAGAAGTTGTATTTATTTTTTCAAATCTGCCTGGTGTTCTTGAGAATTTCCTATCCATTTATAATACTTTTAATTCCTCCTATTGTCCTTACAATATCATATGACTTTTGTAGTCTTTATTTGGTATAATAGTTTTATTATCTGAAGTTTTGGAGGGTCAAATACGCTATTTATTGAATCGCTTTCTGCTCACTTATAGAGTACTAAATCCAAGCCCCAAAACTTCATGAGAGATGGACTACAGTTAGAGATGGATTATAGTTACATATTCTTAGGAGAAACTACCCCCACTCCCACCCTAAGCCCTGGCTTAGACAGACAAGTTTCCTTGTCTTCAACCTGTGGATGTAGTGGATTTTTTTCATCTGTATTTCACAGAGGGTATGGGAGTCAGGCTTTATAAAGAGTTCTCAGTTCCAGCTCATACAAGTTCAAGGTGCTATCTCCTATCTCCTATCACAGCATAGCCATTAAAGCTGAGCAAATTCCTCAGGGGTACCTCAGCATTAGCTCATGGGCTTACAACTCTGGTAATCGGTTCCCTCTTTTTTTTTTTTTTAACCCCTTAGGTATATTTCCCTCGCTGTTTTGTGAGCCAAGACATGCATTATTAAAAAAAAGTTTGAAACATTTCATCCAGCATTGCTAGGTACCTTTAGCAGAAGAGCATTTAAATAGTCCCCTTCTTGTATTGCCAGAAATGTTGGTTTTTATTCCTTTACAATTAAACCTAAAACTGTTAAAAGATATCTAGGTTTATCAAGCAGTATCTAACTATACTTAAAATTTTTCAAATTGGATAAAATGTTGTTTTAATCCAACATAAATTAGAAAATGAGTTTATTCTTTTTTATCAGTCACCAAAGTAAAAATCTGAAATATCCTTTATAAGCTTGAATAAATCCAAGGCATGCTGTTGTGGAGGACAACACAATTACAGGAAACCTATTCTCCCCAGTTGCCAAAGTATGTTACAAACATACTAATTAATCCTCTTGGGATTTTTTTTAATAGTACAACATTAATTAATCCTTACTATGTATGTATAAATCAGATTTGTGGCAAAAAAAATCAGTTTTATTCCCCACTTCTAAGTAGAAAAATTTACCTGTAAATAATGTGAGTAGGATAAGTTACTGATAAAGTACAGAATAGGCCGGGAGTGGTGGTTTGTGCCTCTTATCCCAGCTACTCGGGAGGCTGAGGCACGAGAATCGCTTGAGCCCAGGAGGCGGAGGTTGCAGTGAGCCGAGATCATGCCACTGCACTCCAGCCTGGCTGACAGAGTGAGACTGTGCCTCAAATAAATAAATAAATAAATAAATAAATAAAGTACAGAATAAAGACTTCTGATTTTTTGCACAGTTAAACAAAACTTGGCCAGGCACAGTGGTTCAGGCCTGCAATCCCAGCGCTTTGGGAGGCTGAGGTGGATGGATCACCTGAGGTCAGGAGCTTGAGACCAGCCTGGCTCACATGGTGAAACCCCATCTCTACCAAAAATACAAAAATTAGCTCAGCTGTTGGCGTGCGCCTGTAGTCCCAGCTACTCAGGAGGCTGAGGCAGGGGAATCACTTGAACCCAGGAGGTGGAGGCTGCAGTGAGCTGAGATCATGGCACTGAATAATCAATTCAAACTCTAATCTTTTTTAAAATTCTCCTACTCCATCTTTTTTTCTACTTCCCTTCCTAAATCAAAGACCTGAGGAATCTGAGATCTCTTATCTTCTTTATGCATAGTTTTCAACATTTTCAAATAAACAATTATTCAAAGAGGAACACACAAAGGACCCCTGAGCAAACTTAATTTTAGTTACACATTTCAGAAAACTTTACAAATCCCTCCAGTTTAAAAATACAACGATTAGCTAAATATGCTATTGAAGAAGTATAGGCGGGGTGTGGTGGCTCACGCCTGTAATCCCAGCACTTTGGGAGGCCAAGGTGGGCAGATCACAAGGTCGGGAGATCGAGACCATCCTGGCTAACATGGTGAAACCCTGTCTCTACTAAAAATACAAAAAATTAGCCAGGCATGGTGGCACACATCTGTAGTCCCAGCTACTCAGGAGGCTGAGGCAGGAGAATGGTTTGAACCCAGGAGGCAGAGTTTGCAGTGAGCCAAGATCACGCCACTGCACTCCAGCCTGGCAACAGAGCAAGACTCTGTCTCAAAAAAAATAAAAATAAAAAAATAAAAAAAGTAAGTATAGTCTTTCCAGCCCCAGCCCTGGACCCTATAGCCACCGAGATGTTGATGCCTAAGAAGAACTGGATTGCCATTTATGAACTCCTTTTTAAGGAGGGAGTCATGGTGGCCAAGAAGGATGCCCACATGCCTAAGCACCCGAGCTGGCAGACAAGAATGTGCCCAACCTTCATGTCATGAAGGCCATGCAGTCTCTCAAGTCCCGAGGCTACGTGAAGGTACAGTTTGCCTGGAGACATTTCTACTGGTACCTTACCAATGAGGGCATCCAGTATCTCCGTGATTATCTTCATCTGCCCCAGAGATTGTGCCTGCCAACCTACACTGCAGCCATCCAGAGACTGGCAGGCCTTGGCCTAAAGGTCTGGAGGGTGAGCTACCTGCAAGACTCACAAAAGGGGAAGCCGACAGAGATACCTACAGACAGAGTGCTATGCCCCTTGGTGCCAATAAGAAAGTCAAGCCTGGGGCTGGGTCAGCAACCGAATTCCAGTTTTAAGGCAGATTTGGTCGCTGACGTGGTCAGCCACCTCAGTAAAACTGGAGAGTATTATTTTGCATTGAGTAAACTTACAGCAACAAAAAAAAAGTAAGTATATACAATTGACATTTATTTTTAAAGAACTTAATATTAATGAAATATCAAAGCACAAAAGAATATTTAATATTAACTACCTTATCCAAAGCACTATTACTTCTATTAAAATATCCCAGTTAAGTATGTCATCTTCCGAACACACACAATGAATAATGTCAAAGGCTATTTTCTACTCCCAAAAGTTGCTTACTCTGTATCACTAAAAGAAGTTGCACTAAATAAATGCATCTGCTGCAGATCTTTGTTTGCCTTGCCTCTGGGATCTTAATCCACATGGAATATACTATTACTCTAGCCAAGAAGAAAGTAAGTCTTTTGTTTTAAGGGTTTTTTGTTTGTTTGTTGGTTGGTTGGTTTTACATTTTGCTGTATCTGTTTTTAGTAAGTTAATGGGCAAAAGCATAAATATTTGCCATTATTTTAAATTTCATTTCATCATTTCACATAATTTTTATTGTTTCACTAGGTTTTAAAAGGTAATAATAAAATTCATTTCCCACATACTAGAATTAAATATTTTATCTTATTTTATTTTATTTTATTGAGACAGTGTCTCTCTCTGTCGCCTAGCCTGGAGTGCAGTGGCATGACCACAGCGCACCATAACCTCAAATCCTGGACTCAAGCAATCCTTCCATGTCAGCCTCCCAAGTGGCTGGGACTACAGGTAAAAGCCACCACAGCCAGCTAATTTTTATTTTGTTTTGTTGAGACAGGGGTCTTACTATGTTGCTCAGGTTGGTCTCAAACTCCTGGCCTCAAGTGATCCTCCCACCCTGGCCTCCCAAAGTGTTGGGATTATAAGCATGAGCCACAATGTCTGGCCCAATATTTTAAAATAAAAAAATAAAACAAATACAACAACTAAGATTCCTATCTTTATACTACAGAGTTGAAATAGAAAATCTGAAACTCTGAAGCCGTTGCTCACTATCGATAGCCATGGAGAGTTAATTCTTATTATTTAAATTAGTCTTACTGTCAGAAAGGCACTTATCAGCCAATCTGTTAAACAGCATGAGGTTACTACTGATTCAAGACAGACCAGTGTTGTAATACCGTGACCCAATCTCTAATTTTATAGGTGAGGTAACTGAGGTGAGACAGGTTATGCAACATACTCAAGATGACCACACCCTGAAATCACCAGATGCAGAGCAGAGACTCTTCCAGATGTTTTGTTCCCAGTCTCCAATGTGTTCAATTATATCATGCTGCCCTCTAAATTCACCACTGTGGAACAACTGATTTAGCCAGGCTAGATCATATGAATTATTCTACATTAGTGAACTTCCCAGATCCCTGTAGCTTAACTCTTTAAATACCAATACTTTTTAAAGTTATCCATTCTTTTGCTAGAAACCTCTCTAAAGTGAAAAAGCACAACTCCAGACTCCTTGGGTATTCCAGTGAAATGGCTCTGACATCCCTAATTATTTGCTTACGTACCAGGTCATGTGCCTTATGAATACATCCCTGTTATGCTACTTGTCTTCCTTGTGTTTTGTTTTATTTTCATTTGTTTGTTTTAGAGATGGGGTCTCTAGATTCAAACTCCTGGGCTCAAGTGATCCCCTTTCTCAGGCCTCCTGAGCAGCTGGACTACAGGCATGTGCTACAATGCCTGGCTTGTCTTCCTTGTGTTAATTTTAGACCCATCAGTGAACTCCCCATCATATTTGTTTTTCTTCAATACCTACTTTATTTGGGGAAGAATGAAGTAAACAACAGCAACATGCCAGAGTCGTGGTAGATGTTGATGGATTTTAAATGGCAGAGAAAAAATGAATTATTTATTTTCCAGACTTTTAAAACACCATTTCTACCAGCTACAGTACTATTTAGAGCCAACTTAGCTGCACAGACCTTTGGCCTCCACATTAAAAGGTCCAGGTTTCATTGCACATGCCATATTTTGAGGTTAGTCTTCATCTTGAACTTTGATATCAAATTAACTTTGAATGCGTTTATTTCCTAAGATACAATAGCACGGTTTCATATGTTATATTTTGGACAGACTGAGTTTTAAAAATGCAATTATTTTTCCTTTCATGCCTCTTGTAATGTTTTGAACAACTGAATGATGAAAGAGAATAAGAGATATCAGTAAAAAAATTAAAAAATGAAAAAACAAAGGTCTGGGTTTCTTCAATTTTTGAGTTTCTGCTATCATTTCTTGCTGGTATCTATGTGTTATTTTCAACTAGTTTCCCTACCTTCAATATCCTATCCAGTTTATTTAAGCTTATAAAAAATATATTAAAGAAACACCAAATGAAGATTTGAGGATCTCTCCTACTACCAGATATATCAGCATGAACTCTGATTTAGCTATGTGGGGTCTTTTTTTTGTTTTTGTTTTTGTTTGCTTCTGAGTTGTTGACAGTTCTGGTGTCTGGGTAACTGACCTGTAGAAAAGTCTGTAAAACTTATGAGATACTGTACTTCTCTTTAGGTCTATTCTATGTTAATTCATATACAATGTCCTTAAAATAAAGTGTTTGCAATCAGCTTAGGGGCCCAAACTGAGCCAAAGTAAACCTCTGACACTCTAAATCAGTGCTTCTCAAACTTTAATTTAAATGCAAATCACCTAAAAATCTTGTGAAAAATAAAGATTGTGATCCAGTAAGTCTGAGGTTGGGCCAAGATTCTGCAGTGCCAGCAGATAATGCCAAATCTGCTGGCCCCCATACTACACCTTTAGTAGCAAGGATCTAGAACACATCCCTCTTTTTTTCTCTCCTATTTCTAAATTATCTCATTCCTTTGTTTTTTCCTTTTCTTGCATTACCATTTTTCTTGCTTTAAGTCTGTCAATAGTAACCACAGTAACTACTTAGCCCTGTAGATAGTCCTTAAACCTATGAAGGTTCCCCAATCTAAAACATAAGCTATAAAAAAAAAATCAGTGCAGAGGCTGGGCGCAGTGGCTCATGCCTGTAATCTCAGCACTTTGGGAGGCCAAGGCGGGCGGATCACCTGAGGTCAGGAGTTCAAGACCAGCCTGGCCAACATGATGAAACCCCGTCTCTACTAAAAATACAAAATTAGCTGGGTGTGGTGACAGGTGCTTGTAAACCCAGCTACTTGGGAGGCTGAGGCTGGAGAATCACTTGAACCCAGGAGGCAGAGGTTGCAATGACTGGAGATCGCACCATTGCACTCCAGCCTGGGTGACAAGAGCGAAACTCTGCCTCAAAAAAAAAAAAAATTAGTGCAGAAAGGTCATAATACTACAATATTGTCATAAACCTCTTCTAAATGTGACCAAAAATAATAGAGTGAATAGAGATGACATTATTTTTAGGATGTATTGTTATTTTTGTATATTTCTTAGCAATTAAATATTTTCCTTAGAAAATATTTCAAAAAAACTTATGATGTCACGTTTCTTAATAGGAAATCAAAACCTATTAGTCACGTTAAGATTCAATAACTGTTAAGATTCCAATGAACTGAACTGCTAATTATGAACAGAATGATGGCACTTGTACTAATCTTTATAACCTGTTAATGAATCTTTTTTTAGCCTACTCTAAAATTACAAGAAAATCTGCTACCAAGGATACCTAATCCTCAAAAGATGAGTTTTTTTTGTTTGTTTGTTTGTTTTTTGAGACAGGTTCTTTTTCTGTTACCCAGGCTGGAGGGCAGTGGCATGATCATGGCTCAATGCAGCCTCAACTTCCCAGGCTCAGGTGATCCTCCCACCTCAGCCTTCTGAGTAGCTGGGATGTAGCCTGTAGGCATGTGCCACCACGCCTGGCTAATTTTTGTTTGTTTGTTTGTTTGTTTGTTTGTAGAGACTGTGTTTTGCCATGTTACCCAGGCTGGTCTCAAACTCCTGGGCTCAAGTAATCTGCCCACCTCAGCCTCTCAAAATGCTGGGATTACAGTTATGAGCTATCGTGCCCAGCCAAGAGATCAGCTTTCTAATGAACTAATTGGAACTATACATGCCTTACCATCCTACATAATTTTCACTTATAGTTGTATCATACCAGATTCTATCAAATGGTTCATAATTCTCATAGGAATTGCTAGATTCAGAACGAGTCCTTTAATATGATAAATGTTAGCATTTGTAACATACAGAAGTGTTTTTCTTCCAAAAAGACTCTAAGATCCTAATGTGCCTAATCAACAAGCAGTAGTCTCATTTTACAGTGGGGAAACCTGAAGCACATCCAGATTACACAACTGAGTGAACACAATGGAAACAGAATATGTAGCTTCTAACTTTAAAACCATCTTATAGTCATTATACACTATAGGTTGAACATTGCTAAACTTTCTTTAGGTATAGGAATGAATTTTTTAAATCAAAATTATACAAAATAGCTGGCTTCTCAGTAACATTTAGAAATATGGTTTCTATATAACATTAGTCTCTTGACAATACAGTGAGCTACAGTGTAAGTGGAATCCACTTTTGTGGTGTAGTTTTCACACAAGGAAATTGAAGCAGATTAATTCCGTTCCATCGAACCAGACAACAGTGCATTCTAGTGGTCAAAGGAGAGAATAATCAGAAATGTCTTTGGCACTCTGGACTAAAATTGAAACACCTAAAATCTAGAAGCTAAGAAGGAAATTTTACAAATACTATATGACTCCTTGCAGACTTAAAGAAAATTTGTATTCAAGATTAAAATAAAGAGGTAAAAAAAGAAATTACCCAAAAGCTCCAGTCACCACTCCAATTATGTAAATTTGGCCCCTGTTTTTTAACTACCACATTATTCTCTTCCACAGTTGGACTAGGATTTTCCTCTACATCTTCCTGTAACTTGGTGGCAAGGCTTGAATCCCCTTCATTCATCACCTGGAAACAAATATCAAACCATGTAAATTATTTATTGAGAAATGGCCATTTTAAAAAGAAAAAAGTTAATGTTCACAACATATACATTAATTTTAAAAGGGCAATATTTAAATGTTTAGAAGACAGTAATAAATATGTTTTTGCTTCAATAGTTCATATAGTTATATATTTATTTTTATTTATTTTTTATTCTTATTTTATTTTCTTTAGAGACAGGGTCTCACTCTTTCACCCAGACTGGAGTGTAATGGCCCAATCATAGCTCACTGCAGCCTTGAACTCCTGGGCCAAAGCAATCCTCCTACCTCAGCCTCCAGAAATGTTGGGATTATAAGCATGAGCCACCTCACCCAGCCAAGTTCATATATTTATACATGCAACAAAGATTTTCCAACTACTATTATTTGCTGGTAGTTTGGTTGGCACTAGGGATGCAAAGATGAATAAAACAAAGTCCTCCGTCTCCAGAAGTGCACAGTCTGCTAGAGGAACAATAAATAATAAAAATACAATTTAATGGGAGTGTCCGTTTGTACAACTATTTTGGAGAACAATTTGCAATGCCCAGTAGGAAAGAAGATAGACATATACTGCAATGCAGCAATTTAATATACACATAGAGTCAAGAATGTTTGTTAATACTATGAAAGTGGAAATAACCTCACCATCCATCAATAGAGAAATTAGTAAATAAGCTCTGATTTATACAAACAATGGAGTTTAAACAAACGAATAACATGTGCCAGCTGTGCGAGGTGGCTTATGCCTGTAATCCCAACACTTTGGGATCACTTGAGGCCAGGAGTTCAAGACCAGCCTGGCTAATATAATGAAACCCTGTCTCTGCTAAAAATACAAAAAATTAGCCAGGCATGGTGGCCTGTAGTCCCAGCTACTTGGAAGCTGAGGCAGAAGAATTGCTTGAACCCAGGAGGAGGAGGTTGCAGTGAGCTGAGATCACACCACTGCACGCCAGCCAGGGTGACAGAGCCAGACTCTGCCTCAAAAAAATATGGGCCCATCAGGTAATTGCTCAAGTAAGAGCACTCATCAGGGAGTTAAAAAAAGAAAAAAGAGAATATGGAATAGGGGAGTAAGGAGGAGTAGCCATTATAAAAGCATATGGGCCAGGCACAGTGACTCATGCCTATAATCCCAGCACTTTGGGAGGCTGAGGCAGGAGGATCTCTTGAGCCCAGGAGTTTGAAACCAGCCTGGGCAACATAGTGAGACCCTGTCTCTACAAAAAATATCAAAAAATTTGCCAGGCATGGTGGCATGCGCCTATGGTCCCAGCTGTTCAGGAGGCTGAGGTGGGAGGATTGCCTGAGCCTGGGAGGTCAAGACGGTAGTAAGCCATGATCACGTTACAGCATGATCACTCCAGCCTAGCCGGCAAAGCAAAACCCTGTCTCAAACAAACAACAAAAAAAACAAAAAACAGCGTATGGTGGACCAGGATCCTTAAATACCTCTGCTGCTGCTGCTCCACTTAAGCTAAAGGTTCTTTTTTTTTTTTTTTTTTGAGAGAGTCTCACTCTGTCGCCTAGGCTCGAGTGCAGTGACGTGATCTCAGCTCACTGCAACCTCTACCTCCCTGGTTCAAGCGATTTTCCTGCCTCAGTCTCCCGAGTAGCTGGGATCACAAGTGTGTACCACCTCACCCGGCTAATTTTTGTATTTTTTGTAGAGATGGGGTTTCACCATGTTGGCCACGCTGGTCACAAACTCCTGACCTCACGTGACTGGCCCTCCTAAGCCTCCTAAAGTGCTAGGATTACAGGCATGAGCCACTGCACCCGGCCAAACTTGAGGTTCTTAAATTCTATAAACAACCATTGCCATGGGGGAAGCCCCTAACCATGATGATACTGATTTGAGGCTCTCTGGAGAAAGAAATTTGTAAACATGAGAGGGTAGAGAAGACCTCCTCCACCTGAAGTATATCCAGTAATCTCCAAAAAGAGAGGGAGAAACCAACAAACCTGGATAGAAGGGGAGGAAACATACAACAGCAAAACAAAAACAAAAACAAAAAAAACTGAAACTGAAGTCCATAAACTGATCTACTAAAACATACAGAACTTAAAATAATTTATATAATACAAGATAAAAGACTGGCTTTTGTGCCTCTACAACATAGGTTCTAAGTTAACTTCAACATCGGCTAAAATGCAGCAATTGGCAAATCTTCATGGCTTTAATCAATATTAGGTCTCAAATTACAGTTATACCTAGAGTTCCCAGTAAATTTAAACAAGGTATCCCCTACAATCTTAGGAGTTATTCAACATAAAATAGACAACAAATAGGTATGCCTCACTTTAACCATCAGAACTATTCCTTTGCCTAAATACTCCATGATGGTGGTATACATTGCCCTAAAATATCGTATTGTGGCCATGGACACTCTGACCCAATTAGTAATAAACTAAATTTAAATCAAGTCTTTAGAGATTACAAATTGGCTTTCAAAGAAGTGGAAAAACAGGCTGGGTATGTTGGCTCACACGTATAATCCCAACATGTTGGGAGACTGAGGCAGGAGGATCACTTCAGGCCAAGAGTATGGAGAACAAGCTGGGCAATATAGCAAGGCCCCCTCTCTACAAAAAAATTTTAAGATCAGCCTGGCGTAGTGGTACGCACATGTAGTCCTAGCTACTTGGGAGGCTGAGGTGGGAGGACTGCCTGAGTCCAAGAGTTGGAGATCACAGTAAGTTGTGATTGCACCATTGTACTTCAGCCCAGGTGACAGAGCAAGACTCCGTCTCAAAATAAACAAAACAGTGAGACCCTATGGACCACCACTCTCAATGCCCAGTTAAAATTATACAACCCAATATAAAACAAAACAGGACCTTCAAGGACTGAAACTTGTTATGTAAGACCTACTTCAGCCAGGCACGGTGGCTCACGTCTGTAATCTCAGCACTTTGGGAGGCCAAGCCAGGTGGATCACGAGGTCAGGAGTTCGAGACCAGCCTGACAAACATGGTAAAACCCCGTCTCAACTAAAAAAAAATACAAAAATTAGCTGGGCGTGGTGGTACGTGCCTGTAATCCCAGCTACTTGGGAGGCTGAGGCAGGAGAATTGCTTGAACCCGGGAGGTGGAGGTTGCGGTGAGCCGAGATTGTGCCACTGCACTCCAGCCTGGGTGACAGAGCAAGACTCTGTCTCACAAAAAAAAAAAAAAAAGAAAAGAAAAGAAAAGAAAGAAAGAAGTACTTTGTGAAAGTAATTATCCCTACTGCTTCTCCATTTAACAGCCCAATTTCGCGTATTAAACTTGGTAAGAATGAATGGTACCTCATGGTTCCTTACTGCATCCTCAATGATGTCATTTTACCCAGGAAGGCCCCATACCCAATATTATTGAAATTACTGACTATCCAGTCCACAACTAGTAAATATTTTCCTGTGACGGATTTGGCTAATATGTTCTGTTCAGTGTCTCTTTCAACACCTCCTCAGCCATAGTTGGTCTTCACCTCCAGAGAGACATAATATCTCTTTACTTGGCTAACCATAGAGTACGCAATCTTGCCATCATACGCAACCTTTACAGGGAAGATCTTAACTGCATCAAATTTTCTCCAGGAGCACAAGTATAACATTCCATTGATGACATCCTCCCCTGAGGACAGTCTTTTGACATACAAAGGAGCTCACAAAAGGAGGATGGGCTATTGTGCCACACATAGTGTAAGGCCTACCACCTTGGTTAAATTTCTGAAAATAATTTGGTCTCTGTCACCCAGGCTGGAATGCAATGGCACAAACAGGGGTCACTGCAGTCTCAACCTCCTGTGCTCAAGTGATCTTTCTATCTCAGCCTCCCAAATAGCTAGGACTACAGGCGCCACACAAGCATGCCCAGTTAATTTTTCTTTTTTTTTGGTAGATACAGGGTCTTGCTATATTGCCCAGGCTGGTCTCAAATTCCTGTCCTCAAGAGATACTTCTTTCCACCTTGGCCTCCCAAAGTGCTAGAATTATAGGCATGAGCCACTGCACTGGGCCACAATGGCTTACTTAAATTCAAATTCAAATTCAAATGGTGCATGTCAGTCATCAAACATCAAGGGTGAATTATCACAAGTCTCAGTCTACTTTGTTTGCCTCACCCCTCCCTCTTCCTCTTCTGTACCTCATCTGGGTAAGCTGATAAGAAAGCCTGGGTGCTCCTCTCTTCATCTTGGGTGAGAAGTTCAAGCAATCCCCTGTCTGCATACAGGACCTCTCACCCTGACCCCACTCCCTAAACCTAACCAGAAAAACAGACCTGGAGCCAGTTTTTTCCTGAGGCTCTCTTAAGCCATTTTGGTGCTGCTTGAGAGGCCTGCCTTGCTCTCCCCGGAGACCTTAATTATGTAAGTAAAAGACTTTTTCAGGGCCGGGCGCGGTGGTGGCTCAATCCTGTAATCCCAGCACTTTGGGAGGCCGAGGAGGGCAGATCATGAGGTCAGGAGTTCAAGACCATCCTGGCTAACACGGTGAAACCCCGTCTCTACTAAAAACACAAAAAATTAGCAGGGCGTGGTGGCGGGCGACTGTAGTTCCAGCTACTGGGGAGTCTGAGGCAGGAGAATGGTGCGAACCCGGGAGGCAGGGCTTGCAGTGAGCCGAGATTGCGCCACCGCACTCCAACCTCATGGTGTGTGTGTGTGTGGCATCATCAGTTTCTACACTGAATCAAACTTGGGGTGGGGGTCCATTCTGGCTTTCTGGGGTGGCTACAGTAGATTCCTGTCTCTCTGACTTATTAGCTGTGTGGTCCTTAGCAATGTCAATCTCTGTACATCTGTTCCTTAACTCTACAATAGAGGACATAATTTTATCTCTAGTCTAGACAATAAGCTTATTGAGAGCAGGGATCATGTCTGTGTTAATCACCATCTAATCCCGAACACCCAGTGCCAGGGACATAATTGAATCAGTGACTGACTGGGTTCATGAATATCCAGCTTGACTATTTCATAGTAATGTTTTTCAAATCAAGTGAAATAACACACTCATTCATTTGTTCATTCAACATTTGTGTACCTCCACCAATCTGTAAACTATAACGCTCTTCAGAAGATACAGCAACGACCGCAGTTCTCTAAAAGTAAAATACATACACACAAACCAATGTAGAAGGAGGACGGTGTTCAGAAACGCAGGCGCCCGTCCAACAAAAGTGGGGTTTCATCCTGAATATTAATAACCATGCCTTCCGTTTTGTCAAATAAAGTAGTAAACAAATAAAACTAGACTAGCTGAAATCAAAAACTTGGCTGACAGCACAGTGATTTAAACTATCCGCACCCTTGCAACAGGGCTGAGAATGAAAGGAAGAGGGCAAGGCTGGAAAAAACGTGACAGTGGGTCAGAATCACGACCATGGGGCCTGACCCAAGGGGGCCTGGGGCTGAGACATCCCCACCAGGACATTTCGGGACCAAATTCAAGCCCTCAACGCCCACAGGGAAGCAAATGGCCCCACCACCGCCCGTAGGGAAAGGGCTCGCAGAAGCACAGGAAACCGTTTCCTCGGTAACAACTTTCCGTATTACTCCAAAGAGCACGAAGAAAAGGGAAGGGAGGGATTAACTGTAATCTGAGAAGGTTCAGGCAATCACCGTGAGAAAAAGTCGGGTAAAGCCACAGATGGGAACCTGCCCCAGCGAGGCCCGCTTACCTGGCGCACAATCGGAGCGCCCTCCATCGCGGCTCCCTCCGCCGCCGCAGCACCGCCCCGCGCGCACGTCCCGGCGCCCACCTCCAGCGCGCTCCGAGCTACAGGCTCCGCGCGCGTCCTCCGCCGGCCCTCCGTGTACTTCCAGCCGCAGCTCCTTGCGCCCTCCGGCGGCCGTGAAGGATTCCTGACGATGGGTGTTACTGGGTTAGCCTGGAGGCTTGTCTTTCTAGGGGTCACAAGGAGCCTTCCCTATTCCCAACCTCAAACTACTGTGCCTTCCAGGAGAGGGCGTACCCTGCTCCAATATGCGAAAAGGTGAATTGCTCGGGAAACTTTTTTTTCTTTTCTTTTCTTTTTTTTTTTTTTGAGACGGAGTTTCGCTCTTGTTCCTCAGGCTGGATGGAGTGCCAAGGCCCCATCTCGGCTAACTGCAATCTCCGCCTCCCAGTTCAAGCGATTCTCCTGCCTCAGCCTCCCGAGTAGCTGTGATTACAGGCGCTTGCCACCACGCCCGTCTAATTTTCGTATTTTTAGTAGAGACGAGGTTTCACCATGTCGGTCAGACTGGTCTCGAACTCCCTATCTCAGGCAATCCACTAGCCTCGGCCTCCCAAAGTGCAGGGATTACAGGCGTGAGCCACTGCGCCCAGCTGGGAAACTCTTGTTCCTTCCAATAAAGGATTGAAGTTACTGATTAACTGCTGTAAGTATTGCAGATTCTTGGTTCTGTAAAACAAAAATAAAATGCTAAGGCCCCCCCAGCCATCTAAATGGACCCCTCCTCTTGGCCGAGAGCATTCCAGATTTAACCTGAAAATCTAGTTCAGGCCATGATGAAAGAGGGGATTGGATATGCCTCATTAACATCAACACAGACCTTAAGTCTGGTCAGAAATATTTATCATCTATTCCCTCGGACGCCTGCTACTTGGAGGCTGCATCTGCATGATAAAACCTTGGTCTCCACAACCACTTATCGTAACCCAGACATTCCTTTCTACTGATAATAACTCTTTTTTTTTTCTTTTGAGACAGGTTCTGGCTCTGTTAGCCCAGCTGGAGTGCAGTGGCGCTATCTCTGCTCACTGCAACCTCCACCTCCCGGACTCAACCAATCCTCCCACCTCAGCCTCTCGAGTAGCTGGGACTACTGGCGTGTGCCACCATGTTTAACTACTTGTTTGTTTGTTTGTTTGTTTGTTGAGACAGGGTTTCGCCATCTTGCCCAGGCTGGTCTCAAACTCCTGAACTCAAGCAGTCTGCCCCCTTCGGCCTCCCAAAGTGCTGGGATTACACGTGCAAGCCACAGCTCCCAGTCAATAATAACTCTTTTTCAACCAATTGCAAATCAGAAAAATTTTTTATGTACCAATAACCTGAAAGTTCCTCCTTCTCCCCTTGGAGTTGTCTGCCCTTCCAGATTGAAACAATGTAAATCTTACGTGTATTGATTGATGTATTAGGTCTGCCCAAAATATATAAAAGCAAGCTGTAGCCCAACCACCTTGGGCACATGTCATTGGGACTTCCTGAGACTGTGTCACAGGTGTGTCCTTAACCTTCGCAAAATAAATTTTCTAAATTAACTGAGACCTGTCTCAGATATTTGGGGTTCAGAGTTCCCAACCAAACAGTTATAAAAAAAGACATTCTAAGCCAGGCACAGTGACTAACTCATGTAATTCCGGCACTTTGGGAGACTAAGGTGGGAGGGTTGCTTGTGTCCAGGAGTTCAAGACCAGCCTGGGCAACATAGGGGAGCCCCATCTCCAGAAAAGAGAGACAGAAAGAGAGAAAGAGAGAGAGAGAGAAGGAAGGAAGGAAGGAAGGAAGGAAGGAAGGAAGGAAGGAAGGAAGGAAGGAAAGAAAAAGAAGGGAGGGGGGGAAGACATTCTAGAACAATTGAGGAATAGTGAATATGAAATGTCTATTAGAGTTGATGTTACAGGATAATTAATGATTTATGGATACATTTATGGATATTCATTTATGGATAATTAAAAATTTTTGGCAGCTGGGTGTGGTGGCTCACGCCTGTAATTCCAGCACTTTGGGAGGCTGAGGTGGGAGGATCACCTGAGGTCAGGAGTTTGAGACCAACCTGGCCAACATGGTGAAACCCTGTCTCTACTAAAAATACAAAAATTAGTCGGGCGTGGTGGCGAGTGCCTGTAATCTCAGCTACTTGGGAGGCTGAGGCAGGAGAATCACTTGAACCCGGGGAGTGGAGGTTGCAGGGAGCCGAGATCAGGCCATTGCACTCCAGCCTGGGCAACAAGAGTGAAACTCTGTCTCAAAAAATAATAAATAATAACAATAATAATAATAATAATTTGTGGCTATGTTGCAGGGTGTCTTTAATATTAGAAAACTCACATTAATATATTTAGGAGTTCCCTGTTATCCATGGGGATGTAAAAACAAAGAAAATTAAAAGTATTTAGGAGTGAAGTATGACCATGTCTGCAACTTGCTTCGAGATGCTTCCACGAAGATGAATACACAGAGAAAACAAAATAGCAAAACGTTAATTATTGGACCTAAGTGGAGGGTATACTACTATTCAGTTATTCTTCTACTGTTTATATATATTTAAAAATCATAATGTAAAGTTGAAGAGATGGAAAAGAGTTGAATCCAGTTCTGCAAAACGTCGGACACTGAGTGTATTTCTTTTTTGTTTTGTTTGGTTTTTGTTTTTTTGAGACAGAGTCTCGTTCTGTCACCCAGACTGGAGTGCAATGGCACAATCTTGACTCACTGTAACCTCTGCCTCCCAGGTTTAAGCAATTCTCCTGCCTCAGCCTCCTGAGTAGCTGGGACTACAGGCGCCCACCACCATGCCCGGCTAATTTTTGTATTTTTAGTAGAGATGGGCTTTCACCATGTTGGCCAGGCTGGTCTCAAACTCCTGGCCTCAAGTGATCCACCCGCCACAACCTCCCAAAGTGCTGAGATTACAGGCGTGAACCACCGCACCTGGCCATGAGCATATTTCCTAAATATATATGACATACTAAAGGACAAATTACTTAATAAGATAATCAAAAAAAGACAGGTTTCCATCCTCATTCTGCAAAACTTTGCATAAACTGTGTTCTGTTAAACATGAAAAACTTCACAGAACACCAATATTAAGCAAGGCCACTGTATGATCATGATAGAATAAGACAAAAAGAAGGCCACTGTGTAATCATGTCTAAATACAGACAAAAATGTGAACATCGTTCGAACCACAGAAATGACTATGTCCCTATGCTGACTAATATGACTGACTGCTGCCTTTTTCCCAATCGTAGCTGTAGCTTCACTTTATTCCACCTACCTTCTAGATAAGATGTATTAAGATACCCAGTCAGAATAACCACATCTTATTGACAATATGTAATCTGGGACAAAGCTCCACTTCTTGAATCCTCCTCGCAAAATCACTGAACACAAACCCAAATCCTGTAGTAAGACCTTTCTAACACCCTTTCACTGAGATGTCCTCATGGTTCTCCATGGTGTTTTTTCACCCTCATTGCAATGAGTCAGTAAACACAATGTTGTCCAACTACAGCTGTGGTTCTCCTGGACTTTGGCTGAAGAGCGTTGATATATTTTGCAGTGAAATCGAACATAAGGTGAAAGTGAATATGGAAGAAAAGTTGTTAGAAGTTTGAAGAGAAAGGAGAAATTATGAAATACTTAGGAGCACAGGTGAACGAACTGACTACTGTTTTAGGAAAACAGTAAAACAGTAGCATTGCTGGGCAACACAAATGCCTAATTGAGATTAATGGTCATGTATTTAAAGTCAGATCACACTAATGTGTAAACAGCTCCCAGAAAAACATATGGAAAAACCATAGTCAAGTTAAAATTTTTAAAGTATATGTCAGAAAGTTCATGGAAAAGGAAATACGAGTGTCTTTTTTTTTTTTTTGAGACAGGGTTTCGCTTTTGTCACCAGGCTAGAGTGCAATGGCACAACCTCGGTTCACTGCAGCCTCCACCTCCTGGGTTCAAGCGATTCTCCTGTCCCAGCCTCTGGAGTAGCTGAGATAACAGGTGCCCACCACCACGCCCAGCTAATTTTTTTTTTTTTTTTTTTTTTTTTTTAGTAGAGACAAGAGTTTCACCATGTTGATCAGGCTAGTCTCGAACTCCTGACCTCATGATCCACCCTCCTTGGGCTTCCAAAGTGCTGGGATTACAGGTGTGAGCCACCATGCCTGGGCAAACGTCTCTTAAAAATATAAAAGATCCTCAGTTTCACTCAGAATGGCATAGAAATTAAAACCACACTGAAATACTATTTTTCACTTGCTAGTTTGACAAAAGTACAGAAATTTGAAAACGCATTCTGCTGACAAGACCGTGGGGATACAGGACTCTTATAATGGAAGTGTAGAGGCTGGGTGCAGTGGCTCATGCCTGTAATCCCAGCACTTTAGGAGGCCAAGGCAGGTGGATCCTTTGAGGTCAGGAGTTCGAGAGCAGCCTGACCTCAGTCAGGAGTCCGAGACCAGGTTTCATGGTGAAACCCTGTCTCTACTAAAATACAAAAATTAGCGAGGCATGGTGGCAGGAGCCTGTAATCCCAGCTACTTGGGAGGCTGAGGCAGGAGAATCGCTTGAACCCAGGAGGCAGAAGTTGCAGTGAGCCAAGATTGCACCACTACACTCCAGCCTGGGTGACAGAGTGAGACTGTCTCAAAATAATAATAATAATAATGGAGGTGTAAAGTCATATAGCAAATTTGGCAATAGATACAAAAATTACAAAATGCATATACTCTGGCAGCAATACCAACTTCTGCAATTTTTCCTGTAGATTTAATTGCACACATGCAAAATAATCCAAAGTTATTCCTAGAAGAATAGTTGGTAGTAAAAATTGAAAACAAATCATCATCAATAAAGGACTGGTTAAATAAATGACAAACCTCCATCCATTAGAATTTGGAATTCTATGCAGTTTCATAATAATTTTTAAAAGAATGAGGAGGAGCAACATCAACAAAAATGGCAGAGTGGGGAACTTCAAAAGTCTGTACTTCCACAAAAGCAACAAATAAGGTGGCAAGAGCTGTCAGAAACAATTTATTCAGAGCTCTGGAATGTCACCAAAACTTTACCACAATCAGGGGAATGCTTAATTAAGAAAAAACAGCTGAGTCTCAGTAAGAGACTTTTGTGACATTTTATTTTAACTTACCCTGGTACCATCCCCTACTCTACAATAGCCCACATTCCTGGTACTGATTCATAGTATCAGAGGTAGCAGTACAGACCTTATTCTCAAAGAATTGTTATCTGTTTGCTTTGACCTGTTTGGTGGCTCCCTGAAGGCTCAAGGACTTGTTTGCCTTATTTTATCTCAGAACTCTCCCAAGGGTAGGACACCTGCCTTGGGCAGGTGTTGGTGGGGGAATGTTGGTAGAGGGGGCAGGCAGGGTATTTATTGAAAACATTTGGGCTGGGCATGGTGGCTCACGCCTGTAATCTCAGCACTTTGGAAGGCTGAGGGGGCGGATCACCTGAGGTGGGGAGTTCGAGACCAGCCTGACCAACATGGAGAAACCCCATCTCTACTAAAAATACAAAAATTAGCTGGGTGTGGTGGTGCATGCCTGTAATCCCAGCTACTTGGGAGGCTGTGGCAGGAAAATTGCTTGAACCCAGGAGACAGAGGTTGCGGTGAGCCAAGATAGCGCTATTGCACTCCAGCCTGGGAAACAAGAGCAAAACTCGTCACACACACACACACACACACACACACACAAAAGAAAACAAAATATTTGAAGGCAAATATATTACCAGTATCACTTGGGTCAAGGGATAACAGTTCAGGCAAACAATGGACAATCTGAATAAGGGCTTTGAAAAACTCTCACAAATTCCTGGGAATCCAGAAGGCCACATCCATGCCCAGAGCTGGGAACATGCTCAGAAAAGACCTAAGGAGGCCCTAAACTTCCACCTCTAGCTGACTTTCTGCTCAGCTAAGGCAGAGATATAAACTGCCTGGCTAGATGTTACAGGCATACCTAACACACACAGAAAGCCAGTCTGCAAAGACTGGAAGATAATTCCTTATTTCTGTATGTATTTTTCTTCCTCTGTTTTTATTTTTTTCTAATCTGACAGAACAGAGACTTATGTGGCCACATATAACAAAGAATACAAACTTTACAAAATTAGTTTGACTTGTATGAGGTACCTAGAGTAGTCAAATTCACAGAGAAAGGAAGTAGAATGATGGTTTCCAGGGGCTATGAAGAGGACAGATGGGGCTTTATTTAACAGGTTCAAAGTTTCAGTTTGGGATGAAGAAAAAGTTCTGGAGATGTGATCATTATACAATATAAATGCACATAATGTCACTGAACCATACTTGAAATGGATAAAATGGTAAATTTTATCTTGTGTATATTTTACCATAACATAAAAAAGTAGTTTATAAAAGATGCTGACAAACCACAAATAAATGCTAAAATAAGCAGCAACAGTAAAACCTGGGGAGGTGTACAACCTGATTTTCAAAGTTGCTGCATTATGCCAGGCGCAGTGGCTCATGCCTGTAATCCCAGCACTTTGGGAGGCTGAGGCAGGTGGATCACCTGAGGTCAGGAGCTCAAGACCAACCTGGCCAACATGGTGAAACCCTATCTCTACTAAAAACACAAAAATTAGCCAGGCCTGGTGGTGGGTACCTGTAGTTCGTGAGACTGAGGCACGAGACTCGCTTGAACTGGGGAGGCGGAGGCTGCAATGAATCGAGATCGCACCACTGCACACTGCACTCCAGCCTGAGCAATAGAGTAAAATTCTGTCTCAAAAAAAAAAATTGCTGCATTATAATATTCAAAATGTCCAGTTTTCAACAAAAAATTATAAGGTACGCAAAGAAACAAGAAAGTTTGACCCATATACAGAGAAAAATAATAGAAACAGTCCCTAATGAAGCCTGAGCATTAGGCAGACAAAACTTTAAATCAACTATTTCATATATGCTCAAAGAGCTAAAAGAAATCAAATTCAAAAGAGACCCATGAGAACAATGTCTCACCAAATAAAGAATATCAATAAAGAGATATAAATTACAAAAGGAACCGCATGAAACTCTGGAGTTGAAAAATACAATAACTGAAATGAGAAATTTACTAGAGTAATTCAAATAGACTTCAGCAGACAGAGGAACGAATCAGCAACTTGAAGGTGGGTCAATTGGGATTATTTAGTCTGGGGAGCAGAAAGAAAAAAAAGCGAAGAAAAATGAACAGAACCCATAAGACCTGTGAGACACTACCAAGTAGACCAACATATACAAAATGGGAATTCCAGAAGGAGAGAAGAAAGAAAGAATATTTGAAGAAGTAATGGCCAAGAAAGAATGAGGAAACTCTTTATGCATTGATATATAAAGATCTAGAAGAAATTTTGTCAAATAAAAAAAGTAAGGTGCAAAACAATATATAGTGCCAAAAATGCATACTCTGAATCTAATTGTGAGGAAACAGACAAACTGAAATTGAGGGGCATTACTTGAACTCTTCAAAAACATCAAACTCATAAAGGCAAAGAAAGACTGAAGTGTTCTTTCATACTAAAGAACACTAAAGACATACAGCAACTAAATACAATGTGTGATTTTGTCTTGGATCCTGAACCAGAAACATTTTGTTGTTGTTGTTATAAAGAACATTACTGGGACAACTGGAAAACTTTGAATAAAGTGTAGGTTACATTATAGTATTGACTCAATGTTAATTTCCTGTTTTTGTCTTTTGAGACAGTCTTGCTCTGTCACCCAGGCTGGAGTGCAGTGGTGCGATCTCAGCTCACTGCAACCTCCACCTCTTGGGTTCAAGCAAGTCTCCTGTTTCATGCTCCGGAGTAGTCCCAGGTGCACACCATCATGCCCGGCCAGTTTTTGTATTTTTAGTAGAGATGGGGTTTTTACAGGTCACGCTGGCCTCAAATTCCTAACCTCAGGTGACCCACCCGCTTTGGCCTCCCAAAGTGCTAGGATTACAATAAGAAAAGGCAACTGGTGGCATAGTGTTCTGACATGAAATTCAAAGCTAGAGTATTAGGGAAGAGTGAGGGAAAAGAGTCTGGAAGTAATAGGAAAAAAGAAGACAATCACTTTTTCTCGGGCCCATTGGTGCTGCAGCTACTATAGTTGCGTGACAAATCACCCAAAACCTTAGTGGCTGAAAACAACAATAATCATTCATTATTTCATGGTTTCTGTGGGTCAGGAATCTGGAGCAGCTCAGCTCATCAGTTCTAGCTCATGGGCTTTCAGAGGTTGCCCTTAATCATGTGGAGATCCAGTCATCAGAAGACCTGATAGTGGCTGGAGGATCCACTTCTATGGTGTCTCACTTACATGGCCAGGCACCTGGTACTGGCTATTGGTTTGGGACCTCAATTCCCCTCCACATGGACATCTTCACAGAGCTGCTTCAGTCCTCATTGCATGGCAGTGCCTTTCCTCAGAGCAGGTAATCCAGGATACCAAGGTGAAGGCTACAGTGCCTTTTATCACCTAACCTTGGAAGTTATAGACTATCATTTACACTGCATTCTATTGGGGTCAGTCAGCTCTGATTCATTGAGGGAGGTGACTCCACAGGGCATGAATGATAGAGGCCAGGATCAATGGAGGCCTTATTGATTGGAAGTCAATAGAGGCCAGGATCAAAGGAGGCCAGATAAATGGGAAATGACAAGTGATATGACGGTGTGGGAGAGGAAACAGACCCCACTTGAGAGGGCTTCAGGGAAAGCTGTTTCCTCTCAAGTTTCAGGAGAAAACCAAGTATCAGTGCAAGCTTGTCTAACCCGTGGCCCAGAACAGCTTTGAATGCAGCCCAACACAAATTCGTAAACTTTCCTTTTTTTTTTTGAGTTGGAGCCTCGCTCTGTCGCCCAGGCTGGAGTGCAGTGGCGCAATCTTGGCTCACTGCAAGCTCCACCTCCCAGGTTCATGCCATTCTCCTGCCTCAGCCTCTCCAAGTAGCTGGGACTACAGGCACCCGCCACCACGACCAGCTAATTTTTTGTATTTTTAGTAGAGACGGGGTTTCACTGTGGTCTCGATCTCCTGACCTCGTGATCCGCTCGCCTCGGCCTCCCAAAGTGCTGGGATTACAAGCGTGAGCCACCGTGCCCGGCCCGAATTCGTAAACTTTCTTAAAACATTATGTATTTTTTTGCCATCAGCTATCATCAGTGTTAGTGTATTTTATTTTATTTTATTCTATTTTAAGATGGAGTTTTGCTCTGTCACCCAGGCTGAAGTGCAGTGGCGCGATCTTGGCTCACTGCAAGCTCCGCCTCCCAGGTTCAAGCAATTCTCCTTCCTCAGCCTCCCGAGTAGCTGGGAGTACAGGTGCGTGCCAGCACGCCTGGCTAATACTTTGTATTTTGGTACAGATGGGGTTTCACCATGTTACCCAGGCTGGTCACAAACTCCTGAGCTCAGGCAATCCGCCTGCCTTGGCCTCCCAAAGTGCTGGGATTACAGACGTGAGCCACCGCGCCCCGCCTAGTGTTAGTGTATTTTATGTGTGGCCTGAGACAATCCTTCTTCCATTGCAGCCCAGGGAAGCCAAAAGATTGGACACCTTGAGTTAGAGCAAGATGAAGAAAGATTTTTAGAGGATTTGCAGAGAAAACTCAAAGAACTTAGGTTATAGAAGATTTTGTTAACGTCTGATCCTGAGTTCCACAATGCACCAAGGAAGGAGTTTTGGAGTTAAGAACAGGGGTGGCGGGGAAGAAATGAGTTCTGAGGAAATAGATAGGGTGCTCAGAAGCACACCGTAGGCCTAGGGTCACCTCTTTATTTTATCCCAAGGAGGCCCAGAGGCAGGCTACAGATGGTATGCCACTTTTTTGCCCCTTCACTAAGTAGAGTGTTCCTGAGGTACAGCTCTTTTTTTTTTTTCTTTTTTTGAGACGGAGTCTCGCTCTGTCACCGAGGCTGGAGTGCAGTGGCACAATCTCGGCTCACTGCAAGCTCCGCCTCCCGGAGCTCACTGCAAGCTCCGCCATCCTCCTGCCTCAGCCTCTCCGAGTAGCTGGGACTGCAGGTGCCCGCCACCACACCTGGCTAATTTTTTTGTATTTTTAGTAGAGTCGGGGTTTCACCGTAGTCTTGATCTCCTGACCTCATGATCTGCCCGCCTCGGCCTCCCAAAGTGCTGGGATTACAAGCGTGAGCCACTGCGCCCGGCAAGGTACAGCTCTTAAACTTACATTTCATTATTAGAAAGAGCTTGAAGGAGTTTACAAACTTCACTCTTCCAAATTTTTTAAATGTTCAGTATGACTAGTTTTAGTATAGATCCTTGGGAAATGTCATTGTTAATTTTTATCACTTTTTTCTAGTTTTGCTAACCCATAAATATTGCGTTATCATATCTTTACAGACCTAATGAGGTGGGTCATGCCTGTAATTCTAGCTTTTGGGAGCCTCAGGTGGAAGGATTGCTTGAGGCCTGGAGTTCAAGACCAGCCTGGGCATCACAGCAAGACCCCATCTCTAGGAAAACTTTTAAAATGTGTGTGTGTGTCTGGGTGTGTACACATAGGTATCTAACTTCCTGAAACCCACCAAACTGCAATAAGAGGAGTTGTGGACAGACAGAACAGGAGAGGAAGCAAGAGCAAGAAACTTGTAGGCTGAAAAGCAGGGGAATTAATGGCAACTGAATTATAAAACTCACTCTCTCTGACCATATTTTTGCCAGACATCTAATATCTGGTCCAGGTGCTCAAAGTCTGGTGAGTCCCAGGCTTTCCAGGACTCCCTGTAGGGCTCCTGCTGACTGACTTCCCAAAATGACCTCTAGGACAACCAAGGACCAAGCTGATTTATACCTCAGAATGCCCAAAAAACATAGGAACTCACAACACCAAAATACCTGTGAAACTGATGACTAAATAAAGAAAGAAGTAGAATTGTAGCTAAAATAAGGACTCAGGTCAAAGCTGCTTGTTTTATTTTTATTTTTTATTTTTGAGATGGGGTCTCACTCTGTCGCCTAGGCTGGGGTGCAGTGGCACGATATTGACTCACTGCAGCCTCCACCTCCTGGGTTCAAGTAAGTCTCCCACCTCAGTCTCCCCAGTAGCTGGGATTACAGGTGTGCACCACCATGCCCGCATTTTTAGTAGAGATGGGGTTTCGCCATGTTGGCCAGGCTAGTCTCAAACTCCTGACCTCAGGTGATCCGCCCACCTCAGCACCCCAAAGTGCTGGGATTACAGGCATGAGCCACCATGCCGGCCAGGTCAAAGTTGTTTGAAAAGCAGTTATATCCCTAGGTTATCTCCTTGTCTCCATGCTGCTAGGCAATTTTAATTTTCAGATGTATATGTCTCAAAAAATATTGCCACCCACCTTGCTTAAGAAACAAGCTACTGGAGAAACAGCTCATTGAGAAACCTGTAAAGATAAAATGTGAGTGATGAAAAACAAGCACCAGGATAGAGATGGCAATTCCCAAGTGGTAGATCCCAGAATGACAGCTGCAGACTAGACATAGAAGGCAAGTAGTCCAGATTGGAGCCATGCAACTCAAGAGACAAGCTGATTGAGTGTTGTCATCACCAAGCTCCCTATTGCCATTTATCTTCTTTTTAGCTGAAGACAGAATTTCCCTATGAGCCATGTTCAGATTCTTTTCTGTACTTTGCTTGTGAAGTTCCTATTCTCCCTCCATGCTCTGCTGCTTCACCCCACAGATTTCTGGTTTGACTTACTCCTGAGAATGAGAGGTAGCTATGATGGGTTTAGAAGCAGAAAACACAGAACAGTCCACTTTCTCTGACCGTATTTTTGCCAAACATCCAGAATCTGGTCCAGGTGCTCAAAGTCTGTTGAGTCCTAGGCTTTCCAGGGTTCCTGAAGGCTCCTGCTCACTGACTTCCCTAAAAAAGACTGTTTATTAACACTCTGGGAACCTAATGCCAGATTATGATCAGTTTCTTTTCTCCTGAAAGGCTTAAAAAATCCGATGGTGACACCAATCGCCCTTTGCTTACACAGGAACATAGGTGACATATCTATAAATTAAAACAAAGCACTGATTAACACAAAAATCAGACTAATGTTTATCTCTGGGGAAGGAAGAGAGATGCAGTTGGGGAGGGCTTCTATGTTCCTCCAATATTCTATTTCTTTCTCTTTTTTTTTGGAGATGAAGTCTTGCTCTGTCTCCCAGGCTGAAGTGCAATGGCACGTTCTTGGTTCACTGCAATCTTTGCCTCCGGGGTTTAAACGATTCTCCTGCCTCAGCCTCCCAAGTAGCTGGGATTACAGGCATGCGCCACCATGCCTGGCTAAGTTTTAAATTTTTAGTAGAGACAGGGTTTCACCATGTTGACCATGCTGGTCTCAAACTCCTGACCTCAGGTGATCCACCAACCTTCATCTCCCAAAGTGCTGGGATTACAGGCGTGAGCCACCACGCTCGGCCCCATATTCTGTTTCTTAATCTGAGTGATGAGTACATATATATGTATGGTTTTTTAATTGTCCATGTTAATACTATATATTTTTCTGTATTCATGATACATGTCAAAATATTTTAAGTAAATAAACAATTAATGAAAGTATGTTTTTATTTAAATGTTGCTTATTGAGTATTGGATTGACAAACATTTTTGTTTTGATTTGAATAGTTTTTGTAGGATGAATGAAGCTGAAATATATATATATATAGATCTATATATCTTAAAAGAGATAGATATATAGATAAGATATATATAGATATATATATAGATAAGATATATAGATATAGCTATAGATATAGATATAGATATATATCTTAAAAGGAAAAATCCAATAGAGAAAAACAGGCTTAGGCTGGGCAAGGTGGCTCATGCCTGTAATCCCAACACTTTGAGAGGACGAGGCAGGAGGATCATCTGAGGTCAGGAATTGGAAACCAGCCAGACCTGTCACTACAAAAAATACAAAATTTAGCTGGGCATGGTGGCATGCGCCTGTAATCACAGATACTCTGGAAACTGAGGCAGGAGAATCACTTGAACTTCGGAGGCTGGAGGCAGAGGTTGCAGTGAGCTGAGATAGTGTCACTGCATCCCAGCCTTGGCAACAGAGCGAGACTCCATCTCAAACAAACAATCAAACAAACAAACAAAATGGGCTTAAGTTTAGTTGGGTAGAGAAAGGGATAAAATTTCCAGGGGCTGTAGAATGAGATCCACTGAACAGAACAAAGTTTAAGGCTGGTAAAGTAAGGATATGTGCAAAATAGAAGCCAGTGTTAGAGTGAAAAGAGAAAAGTACAAACTGAGAGAGTTCCTGGGTCATTTGCTAAGGATATTAGGTTTCCAGATTCACCTTTCATTAAACTATAAATTATTTAAATACACCTTGTGTCAATTTCTGAAACGAGATGCCTTATATTATCTAATGTTGCACTATAACCTATGGTGTTAAATAAATTAACCTACCTAAATTTGACCTGCCATCTCTCTCATTCCTCTCCTATCTTTCTGCCTCAGTGATATCCACCAACCTCTCAATTTTAGCATTGCTATTTTAAGTAAAAATGCTTTGCCTTTACAAAGAAATAAGCAAATGTTTTCCAATAGACTATTGATAGCGTAATTAAATTTAGAAATTACTGGCTGGGCGCGGTGGCTCATGCCTGTAATCCCAGCACTTTGGGGGGCCGAGGTGGGCGGATCACGAGGTTAGGAGATGGAGACCGTTCTGGCTAACATGGTGAAACCCCATCTCTACTAAAAATACAAAAAATTAGCCTGGCGTGGTGGTGGGCACCTGTAGTCCCAGCTACTCGGGAGGCTGAGGCAAGAGAATGGTGTGAACCCGGGAGGCAGAGCTTGCAGTGAGCTAATATCGCATCACTGCACTCCAGCCTGGGCAACAGAGCAAGACTCTGTCTCAAAAAAAAAGAAATTCGGCCGGGCGCGGTGGCTCACGCTTGTAATCCCAGCACTTTGGAAGGCCGAGGCGGGCGGATCATGAGGTCAGGAGATGGAGACCACGGTGAAACCCCGTCTCTACTAAAAATACAAAAAATTAGCCGGGCATGGTGGCGGGCGCCTGTAGTCCCAGCTACTCGGAGAGGCTGAGGCAGGAGAATGGCGTGAACCCGGGAGGCGGAGCTTGCAGTGAGCCGAGATTGCGCCACTGCACTCCAGCCCGGGCGACAGAGCGAGACTCCGTCTCAAAAAAAAAAAAAAAAAAGAAATTACCAAACATGTTGAGACAATGTTTTCCTTTATATAATACTCTTCCTGGAAGTTAGACATTTTTAGAAGTGATATTATCTATTTAATTGAACCTTATAGGCCACAGGAGTATTATTTAATAAAAATCTCTAGCAAGATTATTAGTAATTAAGCAGTTATAATTCATGGATAAGTGTTAATTCAGCCAACTAAACATAAAAATAAAAATTGTGTTCATTGTGATTAGAAACCCATGCTAAAAATATATAAAATATAAAATGTGTAGTATTTTTTGAGTAGCTACGTTTGTTGGAAGCAGAGGCAAGAATACAAATATTCATGAGTATCTTTCCTTGGATCACACAATGGTGCATCTAAAAATAAGTATAGGTCAGGTACATTGGCTCACACCTGTAATCCTAGCACTTTGGGAGGCCAAGGCAGGAGGATTATTTGAGTCCAGGAGGTCAAGATCAGCCTGGGCAACCTGGCAAAACCCTGTCTCTACAAAAATACAAAAATTAGCTGGGTGTGGTGGTATGTGCCTGTGGTCCCAGCTACTCGGGAGGTTGAAGTGGGAAGATTGATCACTTGAGCCTGGAAGATCAAGACTGCAGTGAGCCATCATCATGCCACTGCACCCCAGCCTGAGCAACAGAGTAAGACTTCGTCCAAAAAAAAAAAAAGGTTATCTAGGCAACATAGAAATGATGCTAGGCTGGACATGGTGGCTCATGCCTATAATCCCAACACTTTAGAAGGCCAAGGTAGGAGGATTGCTTGAGATTGACAGTTAAGACCAGCTTGGGCAACATAGTGAGCTCTCATCTCTCCAAAAAAATCTTTTAATTAACTGGGTGTGTGGCAAGTCCCAGCTACTCAGGAGGCTGAAGTGGGAGAATTGCTTGAGCCTGAGGTCCGAGGCTACAGTAAGCCATGATCACACCACAGCACTCCAGCCTGGGTGACAGAGCCAGACTTTGTCTCAAAAAAAAAAAGAAAAAAAGAAAAAAGAAAAGAAAAATTTGGTAGTGTGACTGAGAAGCCTGTAATCCTAGCACTTTGGGAGGCCAAGGAGGGAGGATTGGTTGAGCTCAGGAGTTTGAAACCAACCTGGGCAACATAGTTAGACCTTGTCTCTACAAAAAATTTAAAAATTAGCCTGGCATGGTCACGTGTGCCTGCAGTCCCAGCTACTCAGGAGGCTAAGGCATGAGGATCACTAGATCCTGGGAAGTCAAGGCTACCGTAAGTTATGACCATGCTGCTGCACTCCAGCCTAAGCAAGACCCTATCTCAAAAATAAAATAAAATAAAAATAAGTACAACCTTTGGAAAACAGCATCTATATGTGATTCAAATTCTAGAATAGAAGAAAGACATTGGAGACAAAGTTGTGGGCCATCCTGGGCAATATAACAAGACCCTGTCTTTGAAAAAAAAATTTTTTTTTTAGTTAGCAAGATGTGGTGATGCATGCCTGAAGTCCCAGCTACTCGGGAGACTGAAGTGGGAGGATTGCTTGGGCCCAGAGCAAGCCCATGTCACAAAAAAGAAAAGAAAAGAAAGAAGGAAAGAAGGAAGGAAGGAAGGAAGGAAAGAAGGAAGGAAGGAAGGAAGGAAGGAAGGAAGGAAGGAAGGAAGGGAGACTTGAATTCTTAATTCTCTCAAAATGAAGGCTGACACATTGAAGAAGCTTTCTATAAAATGATGCAAAAATGCTCAAAATGGGTAGGTATCTTAATGAAAAAAATAATACATTCTCTCTTTTTTTTTTTTTTGGAACACAATATTTCTTTTTCCTTTTCTTTTTTTTTTTTTTTCTTTTGAGATGGAGCCTTGTTCTGTCACCCAGGCTGGAGTACAATGGCACAATCTTGGCTCACTGCAGCCTCCACCTCCCGAGTTCAAGCGAGTTTCCTGCCTCAACCACCCAAGTAGATGAGACTACAGGTGCCCGCCACCACACCCAGCCGATTTTTGTATTTTTTGCAGAGATGGGGTTTCACTGTGTTGGCCAGGTTGGTCTCCAACTCCTGACCTCAAGTCAAGGCCTCAGCCTCCCAAAGTGTTGGGATTACAGGCATGAGCCACTGCACTCAGCCCTAAATAATACATTTTTTTTTTTTTTTCTGGAGACAGGGTGTCACCCAAGCTGGAGTGCAGTGGCACGATCTTGGTTCACTGCAACCTCTGTCTCCCAGGTTCAAGCGATTCTCCTGCCTCAGTAGCTGGGATTACAGGCATCTTCCACCATGCCCGGCTAATTTTTGTATTTTTAGTAGAGATGGGGTTTTACCATGTTGGCCAGACTGGTCTCAAACTCCTGACCTCACATGATCCATCCGCCTTGACCTCCCAAAGTCCTGGGATTACAGGCATGAGCCACAGCACCCGGCCTAATACATTCTTAATATATCACTTGAAGGCCTTCTTTTAGTGAGAACTTTCTGGAACAAGACAACCCTATGATTCTGTTCAATATAACTGTAAAAATCACAGTAGTTATTTCTGCTCAGTGATAATTTTGTGGAAGAGGAAATGTCTTTGTTTCAGTTCCCTAGGAACAGAGCCTAAGAGTGAGATTCCTGTGAAAGTGACTTATTGAGGGAGTGCTGCTCAGGTGAAACTCATAAGGGAGTGAGGAAAGTAGAAGAGAGAAGGAGAAATAGAAGATGCTGATGTGGGTGCAACTGAAGTTTCTCCTCAGCTTGGTCCCACAGGGAGCTCTGGAGCATCACAGGCCGGTGTCACCTTGAGGGAAGAGGATTGGTCTTTGATACCCTCATATTGATTTGGGTGCAGTTGGGTGTGTGGGTAGGGGAAACAGAGGGCTTCAGCTTCCAGGCATCGCCAGATGTAGCAGCTGCCATTGGTTGAGGGCAAGTTTCAGTACCAATATGCTGCTGTGAATTCTTAGCAGCCAACACTCCATCAGAATATGTGAACTGGCCTGGCAAAGAGAGTATGTGCATTTCACCAGCAGGGGCTATTACAAGTAATATTTCTGTTCTTTTTTTTGAGACAGAGCCTCGCTGACCAGGCATGGTGACAGGCGCCTTTAGTCCCAGCTACTTGGGGAGCTGAGGTGGGAGGATCGCTTGAGCCTTGACCCAGGAGGTCAAGGCTGCAGTGAACCAAGATGGCACCACTGCACTCCAGCCTGGGTGACAAAGTGAGACCCTGTCTCAAAAAGAAAAAACAAACAAACAAAACCAAAAACTTATTTGGCAGTAGTTTAATCAAAGTTAATGCCAACAGGTTATGATTCAAATATCAAGAAATATGTTCTATTAATTTTGAAGTAGTTACTTCCTGAAGAGTGTTGCATTTGATGATGAATGTCTATATAATACAAAGCTAACATTTACCTTGAATCCTTTTAAATGTATTCAGTAGGCACCTGTATTTTTTTTATTACTTTTTTTTTTTTTTTTTTTTTGAGCCAGAGTCTCACACCCAGGCTGGAGTGCAGTGGCACAATCATGGCTCACTGCAACCTCTGCCTCCTAGATTCAAGTCATCCTCCTGCCTGAACCTCCCAAGTAGCTGGGATTACAAGCGTATGCCACCATGCATGGCTAATTTTTGTATTTTTAGTAGAGATGGGGTTTCACCATGTTGGCCAGGCTGGTGTTGAACTCCTGACCTCAAGTGATCTCCCCGTCTCAGCCTCCCAAAGTGATGGGATTATAGGCATGAGCCACCATGCTTGGCCTAGAATTTTTTTTTTAATAGAGACAGGGTCTCACTATATTGCCTAGGCTGGTCTTGAACTCCTGGACTCAAGCAATCCTTCCACCTCTGCCTCCCAAAGTGTTAGGCTTACAGGCATGAGCCACTGTGCCTGGCCAGTAAGCACTTACATTTTAACTGATACTAAAACAGTCAATCTGATTTTTGACTTATAAGCAGTTTTGCTGAAGTTTATGTCATTTGAAAACCACCCTCATTTTTGCCATAGCTTTTTACTTCTGTGATTTTATGTACTTAATAGTTTTCTTTAAAGATAACTCACTTTTAAAAATACTGAATAGTTTGGCTGCCTCCTTAAGCAAATCCTTGAAATCATGGATTTAAAGTACTAAAGTTTGCCTCTATACATTAAAATGCATGCTATTCATCTGCCTCTTTCCTAAAACCATCTCACAGCACTGAGGTGCACTGCGCAGGTTTCCCTTTGCGGAAAGACTTGCTGCCCAGCTGCCCGGAGTGTGATCAGCATACAGCCTCCAGCTATCAGCTCCTTCTTACTCTACAGTTGCTGAAAACCACCCAATCTGAGATGACATTCCCACAGGTATCTTGAATCTGGGAACCAAGAGAGGCAGGGGTGTAAAGGCCAGGCCATTTTAGGCTGATGCATGTCAACTCTGGCAAACTCCAGAGGTTCTGCCTAGGAGTGGACAAGTCTGTCAGGCCTGCTTTGTACTTTACTTATTTTCTGCCCAACCCTGCTTTTGCTCCCTTCCTTTCCAAGTTGTTTATTGCTAGTTAACAACTTGCATCCCAAGCTCCACCTAGATGAGCTCCGGAAGTTCATCTGCTTCCAGAAAACAACCTGTAATTCCATGCTTGGGGAAATACTGTCATAAATCATATAAGGGTAAATGTCAAAAGGGTTTTATAAAGACTTTAAAATAAAACATGCAATTTAAAAATTAAGGCCATGAACATGATTTTATGTGCCGGGTGCCGGGGCTCGCGCCTGTAATCCCAGCACTTTGGGAGGCCGAGGCAGGAGGGTCACCTGAGGTCAGGAGTTCGAGACCAGCCTGACCAACATGGAGAAACCCCATTTCTACTAAAAAATACAAAATTAGCCGGGCGTGGTAGTACATGCCTATAATCACAGCTACTTGGGAGGCTGAGGCAGGAGAATTGCTTCAACCCAGGAGGCAGAGGTTGCGGTGAGCTGAGATGGCGCCATTGCACTCCAGCCTGGGCAACAAGAGTGAAACTCCATCTCAAAAAAGTTTTTTAAAATAATAAAAATATGATTTTATGTGATTTAAAGCAATTTGGGACTTTTATACAAGGTGTCCCAAGTCTTAGTACAATTTTAAGTCATCAAGTAAAAACTAAATATATTAGCATTTTGGGAATTGTAACAATGCAAGAGCTATTCTGATGATTGTTGAGAGTCAAACTAGGTCAAGTGTGGTGGATCACGACTGTAATCCCAGCACTTTGGGAGGCTAGGGTGGGAGGATCACTTGAGCCCAGGAGCAACATAGTAAGACCCAGGGTGGGAGGATCACTTGAGTCTGTGCAACATAGTGAGACCCCTGTCTCTAAAAAAAAAAAAAAAAAAATTGGCCGGGCATGGTGGCATGCACCTGTTGTCCCAGCTACTCGAGAGGCTGGGGTGGGAGGGTTGCTGGAGCCCAAGAGGTCAAAGCTGCAGTGAGCTGAGATCATGCCACTGTACTCCAGCCTGGGTGACAGAGCAAGACAATGATGTCTCAAAAAAAAAAAAAAAAAACAGAAAATTCAAACTAAAAAAATTTATCTTGATGGGTTAAAATATTTTTTTTTGAAACCCAGGAAAAATGCCAGTTTTTTTTTTTTTTTTTTTTTTTTGAGACAGGGTCTCACTCTGTCACCCAGGCTGAAGTGTAGGGGCATGATCATGTCTCACTGTGGCCTTGACCTCCTGAGTTTAAGTGATCCTCCCCCCTCAGCCTCCCAAGTAACTGGGACTACAGGCATGTGCCACTATGCCCAGCTAATTTTTAATTTTTTTGTAGAGAGGAGGTCTTACTATGTATGTTGCTCAGGCTGATCTTGAACTTCTGGGATCAAGCAATCCACCTGCCTTGGCCTCCCATAGTGCTGGGATTACAGATGTGAGCCACTGTGCATGGCCAACAAATGCTATTTTTTTAAATGGAACTAAATTATACTCCTTTATAAGTATGTTCACAAGCTAAGCCTATGTATAACAACATCAAAATATGTTGCAGAATTTTGATTCCTTTTAAAAATCTCCTATGTATAGAGAAATGGACAGAAAAAAACCCTGTTGGTTCATTCAGTAAAATACCTGAAACTACTGTAATAGAACCCTGTTTAAAATCCATAGGCATTACAGTTATTATTGCTAAAATTTCATGATTTAGGAAAACTTTGAGTGCCAGGCTATTCTGAGTCTAAATGAGTCAGAATACATGTGAATCAGCAGAACACAGTTTAAGGCAAGTACCAAGGAACATCTTTTTTTTTTTTTTGAGACGGAGTCTTGCTCTGTCGCCCAGGCTGGAGTGCAGTGGCGCAATCTCGGCTCACTGCAAGCTCCGCCTCCCGGGTTCACGCCATTCTCCTGCCTCAGCCTCTCCGAGTAGCTGGGACTACAGGCGCCCACCACCACGCCCGGCTAATTTTTTTTTGTATTTTTAGTACAGACGGGGTTTCACCGTGGTCTCGATCTCTTGACCTCATGATCCGCCCACCTCGGCCTCCCAAAGTGCTGGGATTACAAGCGTGAGCCACCGCGCCCAGCAGGAACATCTTAAAGCATAAATGGTTTTGCAACATCTTATAATGCTGAGATTATGATAAAACTAGCCCACATTTGGGACAATGCTTATTTAAATCTAAGTCTCTCATGTTACTTTGTTTTTTTGAGATGGAGTCTCGCTCCGTCGCCCAGGCTGGAGTGCAGTGGCGCGATCTCAGTTCACTGCAACCTTTGCCTCCCGGATTCAAGCAATTCTCCTGCCTCAGCCTCCCGAGTAGCTGGATTACAGGCACGTGCCACCATGCCCAGCTAATTTTTGTAGTTTTAGTAGAGACGGGATTTCACAATGTTAGCCAGGATGGTCTCAATCTCCTGACCTTGTGATCCGCCCACCTCGGCCTCCTAAAGTGCTGGGATTACAGGCGTGAGCCACTGCGCCCGGCCTCATGTTATTTTTCATAGCTAAGCATGGAATAAAGACAGTTGTTTCCCAAAACTTGCCCCATGGTAAGAATTACTTGGAATGCTTGTTAAATCTATTCCTCTACCCTTTCCCTAGACTAGAGATTGCAATTCAGGTTGGTCTGGGGCAGGGCCTGGGAATCCGTATTAATACAATTCCGTGTTTCTTACATTCAAGCAAGTTTGGGAAACATCTAATTAAGATGTATAATTATTTAAAACATTAAACCTGTTTCTAACAGTCATCCATTGCTGCTTTAGGGGCTGTAATATGTATTCACGGACACCTGAGTACATATTTGTATGCAACTGGCTACAGCACTGTGAAGAGACAACAGTTTATGCATTCTATGACTGTGTTCCAAGGAGAGACTATTCCCCAAATCCAGGTCAGCTATCCAACAAAGCAAGCTATTGATTGCAAAGAGAATTGAAAGTGCCTGAACCGAAAAATTTAAATCTATTACCACTGCTAGGAAAGTGTAAGTTTAAAAATCAAACAAACAAACAAACAAAACATCGTTTTCTTATTAGGTAAAACCTAAAAGTATTTTTTAAACCACCACTATATATTTCTTAATGCAAAACTACTTTAAATAGAAACCTCTTAAGTATAATCAGTACTTGTTTTTGTAAACTTATTAGTAAAGTATGATGTATATACAGAAAAGTGCTTGAATCGTGTGCATGAATTTTTACAAAGTGAACCCTTCTTTGTTATCAGGACCCACATCAAGAACCAGAACATTATAAGCACTCCGGAAGCCCCCCTTCTGCTACCCTCCTGTTAGTTTATTTTTTTGAGATGGAGCCTTGCTCTGTTCCCAGGCTGGAGTGCAGTGGCACGATCTCAGCTCACTGCAACTTCCACCTCCCAGGTTCGAGCAATCCTCGTGCCTCAGCCCTCCTAATAGCTGGGATTACAGGCATGTGCCATCATGCCTGGCTAATTTTTGTATTTTTAGTAGAGACAGGGTTTCGCCACGTTGGCCAGGCTGGTCTCGAACTCCTGACCTTAGGTGATCCACCCACCTTGGCCTCCCAAAGTGCTGGGACTATGGGCGTGAGCCACTGCACCTGGCCTACCCTCCTGTTATTAACATTCCCCTCCCCACCATGTGTAACTGCTATCCTGACTTCAAACACCATAGATAAGTTTTTTTTTTTTTTTTTACATTTTATATAAATTGAATCATTTGCTGTTGTCTGGCTTCTTTAAACATTATGCCTCTGAGATACATGCATGTTGTTGTGTTAACTTTCATTTCTGTATAGTATTTCATTGTGCAAATATACCACAACTTACTTCAGTTCTTCCAAACTGTTATCCAGGTAGTTCCCAGTTTGGGGCTTTTACAAATAGTGCTGCCTGCTGCTATGAACATTTTGGTACATGTCTTTTGGTGAACATACGTGTATGCATTTCTGTTGGATATAGACCTCAGAATGGGATTCGTGAGTCATTAGTTATTCCTAATTCAATTTTGTAGATTCTGTCAGAATAGTTCTCCAAAGTGGTTGTACAAATTTACACTCTCACCAAAAATGTATGACAGTTCCTGTTGCTCTACATCTTCACAAATATTTGGTATTCTGTCCTTCCCATTTTAGCCATTCTAGTGGGTATAAAGAGGTATCATATTGTATTAATTTGCATTTCCCTGATGACTTGAAGTTGAGTAATTTTTTCATATAATTGGCCATTTTTTGAGGCATCTGTTAATTCTTTTATCTGTAAGATCTCTGAATTTTTTTGTTTGATTTCTTTATATATTCTGGATATAAGTCCTTTATCAGATATTTATTATTTTTATATTCTTGCTCCTCCCCTCTTTAAAGACTTCTATACAATTTTGTTAAAAATGGTTATCTATTTCCAGATTCATCTTCTTCAACTCTGGCTCAAACTCGAACAATTTCCCAATCACATTTTCCTTCTTAAGAAAAACAAATTGGGCCAGGTGTGGTGGCTCACGCCTGTAATACCAGCACTTTGGGAGGCCGACCAAGGCAGGTGGATCACTTGAGGTCAGGAGTTTGAGACCAGCCTGGCCAACATGGCGAAACTGTCTCTACTAAAAATACAAAAATTAGCTGGGCATGGTGGCACATGCCTGTAGTCCCAGCTACTTAGGGAGGCTGAGGCACGAGAATCGCTTGAACCCAGGAGACAGAGAATGCAGTGAGCCAAGATCATGTCATTGCACTCCAGCCTGGGCAACAGAGCGAGACTCCATCTCAAAAAAACCCAAAAAAACAAAAAAACAAAAAAATTGGCCAGGCATGGCGTCTCATGCCTCTAGTCCCAGCACTTTGGGAGGTTGAGGCAGGAGCGCCTCTTGAACCCAGGAGTTTGAGGCTGCAGTGAGCTATAATCATGCCACTGCACTCCAGCCTGGGCAACAGAATCAGACTTTGTCTCTAGAAAAAAAAAAAAAAAAAGATGAGTGGACCAGGCATGGTGTCTCACGCCTATAATCCCAGCACTTTGGGAGGCTGAGAGGGGAGGATCCCCTGAGGTCAGGAATTTGAGACCAACCTGACCAACATGGTGAAACCCCATCTCTACTAAAAATACAAAAAATTAGCCGGGTGTGGTGGTGCATGCCTATAATCCCAGCTTCTTGGGAGGCTGAGGCAGGAGAACTGCTTGAACCTGGGAGGCGGAGGTTGCAGTGAATTGGGATCACACCATTGCACTCCAACACGGGCAAAAAGAGAAACTCCGTCTCAAAAGAAAAAAAGATGAGTGAATCATACTACCTGTGTCCATGTCCACTTTGTCTAGCCAGTAATTTCTCCCTGGTTTTTCTCAGGTTACTTTATCTCATATTAACCAACCCAACGTCTTGGGTCTGAATGAAAAGTACACATGTAGGCCGGGCGCGGTGGCTCACGCTTGTAATCCCAGCACTTTGGGAGACCGAGGCGCGCGGATCACGAGGTCAGGAGATCGAGACCACGGTGAAACCCCGTCTCTATTAAAAAATACAAAAAAATTAGCCGGGCGTGGTGGCGGGCGCCTGTAGTCCCAGCTACTCGAAGAGGCTGAGGCAGGAGAATGGCGTGAACCCGGGAGGTGGAGCTTGCAGTGAGCCGAGATTGCGCCACTGCACTCCAGCCTGGGCGACAGAGCGAGACTCCGTCTCAAAAAAAAGAAAAGCACACACGTAAGGAAAAGATACATAGTATGATTTAGTGGAAACAAAGAAACACTAGGAATCAGGAAGCCAGGATTTCGCTATTAAGTAGCTCTGTGACAAGGGCAAGTCAGTTAACCTCCCTGAACTTCAATTTCTTCTACATGAGGGGGTGGAAATAAATTATCAAAATCCCCATTGATCCAACAAGCTGCCTTTACTTTCAGGAGCATTAATCTCATCTGTCTACTTATACCCCAAATTGGTAGTATGTGTACTCTCTGCTTTCTCAAACATCTTGTCTCCAAGTCTCCTGATCTTTTCACATGGTGTTTCCCTATTTTGCAGAATAACTTTTTTTTTTTTTTTTTAAGACAGAATCTTGTTCTTGCCCGGGCTGGAGTGCCAGTGGTGCAATCTCAGCTCACTGCAACCTCAGCCTCTTGGGTTCAAGCAATTCTGCCTCAGGCTCCTGAGTAGCTGGGACTACAGGCGCACACCACCACACCCAGCTAATTTTTGTATTTTTAGTAGAGACGAGGTTTCATCACATTGGCTAGGCTGGTCTTGAACTCCTGGCCTCAAGTCATCCACATGCCTTGGCCTCCCAAAGTGCTGGGATTACAGGCAGTGAGCCACCCGGCCCAGAGTAACTTTTCAGTTACTAATTGACTAATTTTTTTCCTGGATTTGTAAGAAGCCTCCAGTGGTTGCTAGTAGTGTCCTACCTCTCTCTATCTCCTCAACCATGACCACCATTTCAGTGCCCACCAGCCCGACCTCCCAACTGCCAGTACTTAAATTTTTTTGCAGAGGATTTTCTGTGGCCACCAGGACCTGACCTACCTGTATGCATGTGCTGTGTATTGACTCTCCCCATCTTTATGGGGATAGCTTTCAAATGGAAAATCGACAGGAGCTGCTTGTCAAACAAGTTACCCTAGTTTCCTCGCACTCTGGTGGGATAACTGAGATGTGCATTCTTCACTTGTTCCGCAAACTCCCCAGCAGGATTGTGCTCCATAGTCCAGAGTATTAACTTGGTTGATAATGAGCGCTTTAACTGGCTTCTTTCCATTCTGTCTCAATTCTCTACTTTCCTAATGGTGTTTCCTGATACCATCTCCCAAATAAACTACCTAAACTCAACTGCTTGTCTCAGAGTCAACTTCTGCGAGAATTCAAATTAAGCTCTTAGAACAACTTCAGTAGCGTTTTATCACCCCATTTGAGAAAGTTGATTCCCTTCTTTGTGTTCCTATATTGTAGCAATACAGTAAAGCTAATATGCTGAAGATATTGGGGTATTACCTAATGGACAAAAAATTACTGACTCTATAATGAAGAAAGAAGTCTTCTCATGATTTTTAAACTATTTCTCTACATAAACTTCAGACTCAATGGTAATATACAGTTGTTTGACACTGCTTCTTCACTCCTTTGGAAATTGTTAAAAATACAACATTTAAGGAAATAAAATATATCCTATGTACCATAATGAATTGCTACAAAGGATGTTGCACATTGTTATATTGGACTTTAAAGTGGCTTGCAAAATCATAAGTTACAAGGCTTTAGTTTACTTGTTAAAAACTTCTTGAAGAGTACCACTGATTTCCTTGCACTTAGAAGTGAATTTATAGAAACCATTCACTTTCTCAATTTAAAGTAAAATTCAGAATGGGATGGGATTCTGTGTATTATATTTCCAAAACATAGTGTGATACAATTATGGGACTTTTTGCAGGCTATAGTGAGGGCTCCAATTCAATTTCATAATCTTCAGTAACAATCTATAAAAAGGAAGGAAAAAATTTTTAAAGGTCATACCAAAACAGTAAGTCAAGATACAAGGTACATATTTTCTAGCAGATAGTGCCATAAAAAAGAGAAAAAGAAAAAAATGTTAATTTAAATCCACTTTTTATTCTTTCACAGATTTTAACAATTATACACAACTTTTAACATAAAGGTAGTGAAATCTCAAGGATAAGGAGGCAATGTATGTGGCCTCTTCTATTCGTTATTCAGGATGGAAGGAAATTTTCAAAGTACAATGTGTGAGATTTAACACTGGAAAAATACATATGAAACTTGTTTAACTGGCTCCACTTAGGACCAGACACAGCACAACAAATATAGAACTGCATCATCTTTTTAAAAGATCATTGTAATTTTAACACATTCTTACTAAAGAAATACATACTATCAGTGACCAATCTGAAACTCTGTAACAGGTGAAGGGAGACTTACGATGAATATCTGAGCATAGGTTCGCTAGCATCTTCACACTCATACATAAACATTCTTAAAGGGAATAAGAATGATTTCAAATTCAAAACAACAACAACAAAAAAAAAACAAATTTGGTCAAACTTTCTTCATCATACCATTCATTGCTATCACAATCCTAGTTTGCTGGTAGGTTTAAGAAAGGAATAGAAAGTTTTTGAAATCCTTTTAATTTCTACCAGTCTTAGGGCCTCTTGGGTAGGCCACTTTGGAAGCAAACTGATTACACAGCACCATTAAGTCCGTATCTCAACAAACCATTGCATAATTTCTGTCAATGTTCTCAAAGGTTAAAACAAGTTGTACGGAATAATACCTTTCCTCAATAGCAGGCCACTGTAAAAACATGTAATCTGCAAAAATTTAAACAAAACTATCCTGAATTCTCTATGGATTGCTTCTTTCCTTAATAGACCAAGAGATAGGCATTACCTAAAAAATTAAATAATAATATACTGAGGCATAAAATAAATACTTTATTTATGCTATCACAATTTGGGTATTTGAGATTGTTAGCCATGTTCACACACCCTTTCCTCTTCCCAAAGAGGAAGCAATGGTGCCAGCACTATTGGTCAGAAAGAGTTAATGGGAAACTGTTGCTCTCAGAGCTGTTCTGCAATATGCAGACACATAAATTATTATTTTAAGCATATACTTAAAAGACGGATAAAATGATCTTTTTTTTTCATGTGACCCAGATTCTGTTATCAGTAGATACAAAATTAATTTCATTCCTATTAGGATGGAAACTGGTATGCTGCTGTGGCCATAGATATTCTGAGAAACCTCTTAAGCCAGTGAACCAAAAACCATATGAAAGAAAGTAATACTTTCTATGATTGGTCAACTGGCTGTTCAAGAATTCAACAATCAAACAAACATGCAAACATGTGACATATGTCATTATTTTGTAAAAACATAATGCCACTCTGGCCCCAGGAATCACTACAGCCCAGCTGGTCCTTAAAGGTGCAAACAGCCTTTAATTGCTACTAAACATCTTCTCTGGTATTTTACTGCCCATCACACTTGCCACATGATTCTCAGAAGCTTAGGCTTCCAAGATGTTTAAGGAAAATAAAGAGGGTGTGATGTGGATCAAGTTTTCAGTGACTGTTTTAAGTGTCATTTTAAAAAGAACTTCCTAGTAATGGAGTATATAATAGTCCTTGATACTAAATGTTTTCTAGTGAAATAAACTATGCTTTAATAAGACAATGTTGCTCTAAGTTTGACCACCTGATTCTTTCTCTTTTTTAGAGGGTACGTTTCATATAATGTGTGAGCCCCACAAATGTCTATTTTAAAAAGAGTATAGTCCCTGGCCAGGCGCGGTGGCTCACACCTGTAATCCCAGCACTTTGGGAGGCCGGGGCAGGCAGATCACCTGAGGTCGGGAGTTCGAGACCAGCCTGACCAATATGGTGAAACCCCGTTTCTACTAAAAATACAAAATTAGCCGGGCGTGGTGGAGCATGCCTGTAATCCCAGCTACTCGGGAGGCTGAGGGAGGAGAATCACCTGAACTTGGGAGGCAGAGGTTGCAGTGAGCCAAGATCGCGCCATTGCACTCCAGCCTGGGCAACAAGAGTGACACTCCGTCCCAAAAAAGAAATAATAAAATAAATAAAAAATAAAAATAAAAGAGTATAGTTCCCAATAGTTTCTCACAAATATTCCTGATTTATACTGGGGGAAGTGATGCATAATTGGAACATTAATCATTATGTTTTTGAAAATTAAATATTTCCTGCAAAGCAATTCCTTTGCAAAATGCTAAGCTGTCAATGAGCTTACCACAATAGACATTGAGTCATTTCACAAAGTACCTGTTCAAAAGTTATAGAAACCTGGCCTTCCATTCCAAATTCACTGCAAAGAGAGTACATGCAGTGGTCCTGTTTACAATTTAATAGAGATGAGGAAAGGGCACACGTAGGACAAAGAGGGTCATCACCCTACATACAAGTTTACAGTAGTGTAACCACAATATATATTTACTATATTCACCACTTCAGATAAAGGAAGAGGGAGGCCCTTCACAACACTAGAACAAAGGAATGTTTGTTTTATATAAGACCTACCAAAAAAACAGGGAAACAAATAACACACATAGGCACTAGTCTCAAAGCTGCACAATAAAGAAGCAAAGAGTTTGAGATGAGAAATTCAGGAAAATATACATAGGAGCTTGCTGAGGAAAAGGAAATCACAGTTCTAATTTTCAAGGCTTCTAATCTTCAAGGCTACGGAATGCATTCTGCATATCTTCAAGAAGTTGTGCATAGTCGCTTTTGATCTTTGCCTCACCATCTTTCAGTGGATCCTGAAAGAAGACATTACAAATTCAACTCACATTTGGAAAATAATTTTCATTATGTATGTTAAGTTACTTTTTTTTTTTTTTTGGAGACAGAGTCTTGCTCTGTCGCCCAGGCTGGAGTGCAGTGGCGCGATCTTGGCTCACTGCAACCTCCACCTCCCGGCTTCAACTGATTCTCCTGCCTCAGCCTCCCAAGTAGTTGGGATTACAGGCGCCCACCATCATGCCCAGCTAATTTTTTTTTTGTATTTTTAGTAGAGACAGGGTTTCACCATGTTGGCCAGGCTGGTCTTGAACTCCTGACCTCAAGTGATCCACTTGCCTCGGCCTCCCAAAGTGCTGGGATTACAGACGTGAGCCACTGCACCTGGCCCAGGTTACTCGTATTTTATATATTTTGAGTACTGGGTTTAGTGAGGGACACTGGTAAACCACAGGCAGGAGGTAAAACTATACTCATTTTCCCTTTTTCTTAAGGATACAAATCCAACCAAACAGAAAGAAAACAAAATTTAAATTTTACATTTTGCCTGATAACCACATTCAGTGACCAAAGCCTTTATCCTCAACAATGTGCAAAATAGTGGGAAACTGGCCGGGCGCGGTGGCTCACGCTTGTAATCCCAGCACTTTGGGAGGCCGAGGCGGGCGGATCACGAGGTCAGGAGATCGAGACCACGGTGAAACCCCGTCTCTACTAAAAAATACAAAAAATTAGCCGGGCACGGTGGCGGGCGCCTGTAGTCCCAGCTACTCGGAGGCTGAGGCAGGAGAATGGCGTGAACCCGGGAGGCGGAGCTTGCAGTGAGCCGAGATTGCGCCACTGCACTCCAGCCCGGGCGACAGAGCGAGACTCTGTCTCAAAAAAAAAAAAAAAAAAAAAAAAATAGTGGGAAATTATGCCGCTTCATATATTAGATGAATATGATTTAATGCATAATAATTAGGAATTAATTTAATCAAAACAGAATTTGCTCAACATCTGATATTATCACACTGGGATGGAAAAGTAAAATTTAGGAAATAATGTTAAAATGCACCATTATTTAAAATCCTTATGGAAAGCAACTTACTGAGTAATATGTATAAAAGAGAATTTAGCTAGGCTGGGTGGCTCACGCCTATAATCCCAGCACTTTGGGGGGCTGAGGTGGGCGAGTCACAAGGTCAGGAGATTGAGACCATCCTGGCCAACATGGTGAAACCCTGTCTCTATTAAAAATACAAAAAAATTAGCTGGGCATGGTGGCGTGTGCCTGTAGTCCCAGCTACTTGGGAGGCTGAGGCAGGAGACTCGCTTGAACTCAGGAGGCAGAGGTTGCAGTGAGCTGAGATCACGCCACTGCACTCCAGCCTAGTGACAGAGTGAGACTCTGTCTCAAAAAAAAAAAAAAAAAAAAAAGAGACAGACTTTAACATGTTCCAGGTCTCTAACCCAATCATTCCACTTCTGGGACTCCATACTAAGAAAATGCACAAAACGAACTACATACAACTACATGGTCGTCCATGCCAATAACTGGACATTTTCTTTTCTTTCTTTCTTTTTTCTTTTTTTTTTTTTTTTTTTGAGACAGAGTTTTGCTTTTGTTGCCCAGGCTGGAGTGCAATGGTGTGATCTCGGCTCACCGCAACCTCCACCTCCCAGGCTTAAGTGATTCTCCTGCCTCAGCCTCCTGAGTAGCTGGGATTATAGGCATGCACCACCACGCCCAGCTAATTTCGTATTTTTAGTAGAGACGGGGTTTCTCCATGTTGGTCAGGCTGGTCTAGAACTCCTGACCTCAGGTGATCTGCCCGTCTCGGCCTCCCAAAGTGCTGGGATTACAGACGTGAGCCATTGCGCCTGGCCAATAACTGGAAATTTTCTAAGTGTCTAAGAATAGAAATATATTACTCTCCAGCCACAAAACAATGCTACAGAAGAGTAATGACATTAAAAAAACCTGTGATGTTAATCTGACACAATAAGCACGTAAATAGAAATCATCATTACTACAGGTATATTTCTTTTTCATCCTCTTTCTATGAATATATAGTTTTTTAAGACAATATTTGGATCAAGTTACATATGGAAGTTTTTTCACACTGTGCCATAAGCATTTCTCCATGTCTTTGAATATTTTTGACAAAAATGGTAATGCCTTCGTAATATCTATCTTATGGACACACCATAATGTACTGTTGGCTCTGTTCATTCTTGGGTGACATTTAAGAAATCTGGCTTGGCGTAGTGGCTCATGCCTGTAATCCCAGCGCTTTGAGAGGCTGAGGCGGGCAGATCACTTGAGGTCAGGAGTTCAAGACCAGCCTGGCCGACATAGAGAAACCCCCGTCTCTACTAAAAATACAAAAATTAGCCGGGTGTGGTGAATGCACCTGTAATCCCAGCTACTTGGGAGGCTGAGGCAGGAAGAATTGCTTGAACCTGGGAGGGGGAGGTTGCAGTGAGCCAGGATCATGCCACTGTACTCTAGTCTGGACAACAGAGCAAGACTCCATCTCAAAAAAAAAAAAAAAAAAAAGAAATTTAATAAACAACCTTGTATATCCATATCAAAATTCTGATTACTTCCTTCATTTATGTATCTCAAGGTGAAATGACAAGACTAAAAAGGTGTAAATGTTTTTAAATTCTCAATGTAGTGATTACCTATTTGTACAGGTTTACTTTCAATCTATAGCGTGAACACACACACAAAATATATATATAATTTGAAAATTTTTATATTACATAAACACTCAGAGAATCATTCTCAGTAGGTGGTTAGTAAATATGCCTGGATGTCATGACAGAAATAAATACAATTCAACTGATCAAATATTTTAAAAACAATCTTATACATTTGAGTTCCTACTAATAATTTCATTTAATTATCTATTTTTATCTTGTGTACTTCCAAAAGAACAAGACGTCACTTAAAAGTTAAAAAATGGCCGGGTGCGGTGGCTCATGCCTGTACTCCCAGCACTTCGGGAGGCCAAGGTGGGTGGATCACATGAGGTCAGGAGTTCAAGACTAGCCTGGACAACATGGTGAAACCCTGTCTCTACTAAAAATACGAAAAATTAGCCAGGCTTGGTGGCAGGCACCTGTAATCCCAGCTACTTGGGAGGCTGAGGCAGGAGAATCACTTGAACCCAGGAGGTGGAGGTTGCAGTGAGCCGAGATTGTGCCACTGTACTCCACCCTGGATGACAGAGCAAGACTGTCTCAAAAAAAAAAAAAAAAGTTAAAAAATGACGTGCAGTACATGATATTTAAAAGAAGTAAACAGAAAAGATGTCATTTCAGAAGAACACGTTGCTAGAGGTTAATAGGCACTTGGAGTAAGGTAATTGTTGCTCAGCTATGAAGTAAGCTCTAATTTGCCTGGCAGCTAAGACAAAAGGGAATACACATCAGCATTTATTTTCGACGTGACATACTAATTTTTTTTTTTTTTGAGACCGTGTCTCACTGTGTTGCCCAGGCTGGAGAGCAGTGGCGCGATCATGGCACACTGCAGCCTTGACCTCAGCCTCCCAGGTGGCTGAGACTACAGGTGTGTGCCCCACACCTGGCTAATCTTTTGTATTTTTTGTAGAGACAGGATTTCGACATGTTGCCCAGGCTTGTCCTGAACTCCTGGGCTCAAGTCATCCTGCTGCCTGAGCCTTTGAAAGTGCTGGGATTACAGGCATGAGAACCACTGTGCCTGGCTGATATACTAATTTTTATCATTAGAATTCCTATTTGAACATAACTTTGAGGTCTCTACTGGTTTTACAAAACCTGAACATGTGTGAAAATAACTGCAAGTTTTATAGCCCAGGTTTGGGACTCAAAATAGCTAGAAAAATTAAAAAGAAGCATTGCACTTTGGGAGGCTGAGGTGGGCAGATCACAAGGTCAAGAGATCGAGACCATCCTGGCCAACGTGGTGAAACCCCATCTCTACAAAAATAATCCAAAAATTAGCTGGGCATGGTGGCATGCACCTGTAGTCCCAGCTATTCAGGAGGCTGAGGCAGGAGAATTGTTTGAACCCGGGAGGCAGAGGTTGCAGTGAGATAAGATCATGCCACTGCACTCCAGCCTTGCAACAGAGTGAGACTCTGTCAAAAAAAAAAAAAAAAAAAAGAAGCATTTCCAAATTTCCAAATAAAAAAAGTTACAGCAGAAACAAAATATACCTTGAATTTCATGGAGGAAAGTTTGTAGAGGATATCTCCCATGTGCTCACGAATAATGGACCATGTGATTTTATTGTCACTCTGGGCAGTGGTTTCAACAGCTCTACGAGCCATATCATAAAACGCAATCATGTTGGACAGCATCCCTACTGTCTTGTAGAATGGGCAGAACCTAGAATAAATGAAGGTCAAAAAAATTAACAAAAATAAACCCCAAAACAGGTTCATACTTTATGTAAAACTACTAGAGCATTAGTTTCTTTATCTAAGTATGCAGATTGCTTATTTATTAGATGATACATAAGGAATAAAAAAAAATAGTGAAAAGACCAACAACTACTTAACCAGAGTTTTTGAATAGAGATGTCTCAGGATATGGGATAGAAGAAGATATATATTCTTTTATTTATTTCAAGGGTAAATTTTACTTTTCTCTGTTAAAATCATCAAGTGGGAGAAACAATGAAACAGTATTGCTATAATCAACTGACTCTCTGAGGGTTTGTTTTTGTACAATGCAGTTAAATAAGTAACCCAAATGGTAAAATAACTGAGTTGTAAGGACTCCCTTGTGATAGTGGATTAGGTTTAATGAGTAATAGGAAAGCAGGAAACTGCAAGTTCCTAAAGTTAGTAGTAGCCCCTTTTTTCTTAATGTGTTCGTTTTCATTTGCCCATACTTTTAAATAACAGACACATGAACAAATATTCAACTTCAGTCACATACATTCGTACAACTTTTGGACATGTTTAAACACATTTGCATACATAATTTCCTGCATACTCCTATTACACCTTTTCCAAAGAATTTTTCCCTTGTTATCTTTGTGTAGGTGGTTCCTAGAAGCTTCATAAGTTCTCAGTAGAGCAGATTTCTGGGGCTTACTGATATACTGGCATATTTACTGCTTGCCCTACATTCTGGTAACCCTTCCATTGGCTCAGTTCCTTCTTCAGTCTTATATGGGGCCAAATATGATTTGAGGGAGAAAAGATAACCTGGCATGAAAGGGCTAAATTCTCAAAGTTTAAAAAAAATGAGAACTTTAAACAAGCCTCAGTAGTAGCATTGATAATAATAAAAAAAAGAAAGCACTGAGTAGGAGTTGGAGTGCTCTAACAGAGACCTTGGTAGAAAGCAAGCAATAGGACTCTTGGGAAATGAGGCATGAAAGCAGAACTATTAATTATTTAGGAAAAGAGTAATAATTATTTAGGAAAAAAGTAAAAGAAGCCAGGCGTGTTGGCTCCTGCCTGTGAGTCCCAACACTTTGGGAGGCTGAGGTGGGTGGATTGCTTGAGCCCAAGAGTTGGAGACCAGCCTGGGCAACATGGCAACACTCAGTCTCTACCAAAAAAAAAAAAAAATTAGCTGGGCATGGTGGTAGGCACCTGCAGTTCTAGCTACTCAGGAGGCTGAGGTGGGAGAACTGTCAGGAGGTTGAGGCTGCAATGAGCTGAGATTGCGCCACTGCACTCTAGCTCGGGTGACAGAGTGAGACCCTGTCTCAAAACAACAACGTAAGAGAGTAAAGGAGACATGGGCAGTGGAAAGAAATGAAGAAGCCTTCTGAAGAAGGGAATAATCCCCAGGCTCTGCACTAAGCCACAATTAAATCTAATTACAGATGAATGTATGAGTGAAAATACTGTCATAATTGAATCAAGATAGGGGACATATTAGATCATTAGATGTCTACTACAAATACACAAAATAAACCAATCTACTAAGTCAGAGTGTATGAGCCTATATGAGAACAAAAAAAGGTTTTTAATGCGTACTCCTTCACCAAAACACAATAGAAAATCCTCACATAAAAAAAGGAAATCAATATAGCTTACCTGTCATAAGGAGTATATCCATTTTGTTGTAGGAAATCATCTTTGATAAGTTTCGCTACCTCCAGAGTGATTTTATCTGTTTCTGCCAAAGAAGCCTAGAAGAGAAAAAGATATTTTTAGACATTTACTCTAAAATGTAAGATCGATGGTGGCAATTAATTAACAAGCAGAAACTATATAATCCACCATCACCTATTGTTAATAAATTTACTTATAACGGCTTTTTGATTGATGTTCTTTTTAAACTGTGGTTAAAAAGCATATAACATAAAATTTACCATCTTTGCCACTTTTAATTATACAGTGTAATAGTATTATGTATACTCACATTACTGTGAAACAAATCTCTAGAGCTTTTCCATCTTGCAAGTCTGAAACATCCATTAAACAGTAACTCTCCTTTCTCTCCTCCCCCAGCCCCTGGTAACCACTATTCTACTTTCTGTTTCTACAAATTTGACTATTTTAAATACCTCATAAAAATGAAATCATACAGTGTTTGTCCTTTTGTGACCAGTTTATTTCACTTAGCATAACGCCCTCAAAGTTTATCTGTATTGAGGCATGTGACAGGATCTCTTTCTTTCTTAAGGCTGAATAATATCTCTTAAGGCTGAATACTGTATATATATGTATGTGTATATATATATATATATACACATACATATATATATACATATATACATACATATATATATACACCACATTTTGTTTATAGATTCATCCATAGATGGACATATGGGTTGCTTCCACTGCCTGGCTATTGTGAACAGTGCTGCTAAGAACATGGGTCCGGGTACAGTGGCTTACACCTGTAATCCCAGCACTTTGGGAGGCTGAGGCAGGAGGATTGCTTGAGCTCAGGAGTGCGAGACCAGCTTGGGCAACATGGTGAAAACCTGTCTCTACAAAAAATACAAAAATTAGCCAAGCGTGGTGGCATGCGCCTCTAGACCCAGCTACTTGGGAGGCTGGGGTGGGAAGATTGCTTGAGCCTGGGAGGCAGATGGAGGTTGCAGTGAGCTAAGATCGTGCCACTGCACTCCAGGCTGGGTGACAGAGTGAGACCTTGTCTCACAAAAAAAAAAAATCCCAAACAAACATGGGTGGCAAAAAGCTTGACGTTCTGGGCCAGGCACTGTGGCTCGCACCTATAATCCCAGCACTTAGGGAGGCTAAGGTGGGCGGATCATGAGGTCAAGAGATCGAGACCATCCTGGACAACATGCGGAAACCCCGTCTCTACTAAAAATACAAAAATTAGCCAGGTGTGCTAGTGCGCGCCTGTACTCCCAGCTACTCGGGGGGCTGAGGCAGGAGAATTGCTTGAACTTGGGAGGTGGAGGTTGCAGTGAGCCGAGATCGCGCACTGCACTCCAGCCTGGCGACAGTGCGAGACTCCCATAAATAAATAAATAAATAAATAAATAAATAAATAAATAAATAAATAAATAAATAAATAAAAAAGCTTGATGTTCTTTTCTTGAAATACCTCTTCACATCTTGGCTTGCTATCTTAATTATTTGAATTCTCCGTCTTAAGTTTGTTTCATAAAAATCTATATAGCTCATAAATAGTTGAATTTTTAAAACATTACAAAGTATTTAGAACTATGAAGTACAGTAAGTATGTACTACTCTATGTCTCAGTGCTATTTTACTAGTATAGCTAAGTTACAGAGCTTCACCCTTTAAATATCACTACCTCAAAAGCCCTAACTTTTACAATTGCCATAGCAGCCTTGAGAGATAGTATTAGTGTTGCCGGGATCACTAACAGGTAAAGATTTCTTGGGAGTGGAAAATGGACAAGCCCAATGAGTTAACTACATTCTTGCATTATGGATCAGTTCTCCAGTTTTTTTTTGGTAAATCCCTTTTATCTCTAGTCCTGTCTTCAACCACAGGTAAATATTAAACAAAGTTTTATGTGTATTCTTTTATTTGTATAAATTCATGTAAAATGTGTATTTTATTTTGTGCAAGTGTCTTTAATTATGTAAAACTTCTTGTGTCTTTGGTTTGGTACTTTGTTTCGATCCACCCATGCTGCTGTACATGTTTTGCTGCTTCCAGCTCTCATGTATTTCATCCTCTGTGGTGTGCACACTCCCTATTTAACCTTCCATCTTTTGCTCACAGTAGAGAACATTCAGATTTCTTCTAATTCCCCACCACCACAAACATCCACTTAAGGACCTGCTTGAGAATTTCTTTGGGGATAAATATCCAGAAACAGAACTGCTAGGTCCCAGGGTAGGTAAACAAGTCCTATCAGACTGCTCACAATGGCAGCACCAAACAATCCGCCCACCAGCTCCTCTGTCCCCACAACACTGGGCAATATTTGACATTTTAACTAGTATAATGTGATGTTCTCAGTGTTGTTTGAGCAATTCTCTATAGGTCTATTAGTCTTTTGAGATTCGTTTTCTATAATCAGTCTGTTCTTTCCCTTGGCCACATTTCTGTTGAAGTTCTAGTCTTCTTATTAACTTACAGGAGATCTTTGTACATTTTAGACATTAGTCCATCAGTTTTTTTTTTAATTTTTTAAAAGTGTTTTTAAAATTAAAAATTTTTTCTAAACATTTTTATCTTATTATTTATGTATTTACTTATTTTTTAATAGAGATAGGGTCTCACTCTGTCACCCAGGATGGAGTGCAGTGGCGAGATCTCGTTTCACTATAGTCTCAACCTCCTGAGCTCAAGTGATCTTCCCACCTCAGCTTCCCAAGTAGGTGGGACTACAGGCCTGCACCACCACACCCAGCTAATTTTTATATTTTTTGTAGAGACAAGGTCTCGTCATGTTGCCCAGGCTGGTCTTGAACTCCTGACCTCGTGATCTGCCCGCCTCCGCCTCCCAAAGTGCTGGGATTACAGGTGTGAGCCACCACGCCTGGCTGAGAAGTGGCATCTTTTTAATAAGTCATTCCATCCAAGAGCATGGACTGTTTCTATTTTCATATCATTTTCTGTTTCATTTGTTAGTTTAAAAGTGGTTTTCATAGAAGAAATATATATTTCTGGTTAGTTCCTACACTCTAGTTTTTGTTGCTACTGAGAACATCTTATTTTTACTTTTATTTTCTAGTTGGTATTGCTACTGTAGAGAAATTCTCTTGATTTGTGTTTATCTTGAATCATAACCCCCCCCAGTGAACTCTTATTATTTGTTTCTCTGTTAATTCTGTTATATTTCTAGTATATGAGCACATTATCTACAAACAATGACACTGTTATCTCTTTCTTCACAACTTTTCTTTTTTCTCTTCTTACATCATTGGTTATGATCTCTGGTATTTGACAGAACACAATGATGAGATTAGGCATGCTGGTCTTAATCCTAGTTTTTAAATGAAATCCATCTGAAATTTCTCCAGTAAGTAAAGTGGCTTCCCTAGGTCTTAGTATATTACTTTTAACACATTAAGGAAGTTCTCTTCTATTCCTTGTTTGCTAAGATGTTTCTAAAAATTGTAATAAACTTCAAATATTTTTCCACATTAACTGAGATATCCTTTTTCCATTACATTAGTACATTAGTGAATTACAATAGATTTTCTGTGTCTAATATGGACATTCCTGAGATAAACTTGCTTATGATGTATCATTTTATTGTCTTTAATATCCTACTGGACCTCATACACTAATATTTAATATTTTATTAAGTATCTACATTCATACCTACATTCATCAACAATATTAGTCTATAGTTTTCCTTTCTTGTATAGTCTTTATCTGGTTTTGCAGTTCTTCCTGTTTCTTGCTTCTCTTATTGGGCAGATAAGAGAATATTTTTATTCTATAAATAGTAACTAGTAATACATGTTAGAATGTTAGCTATCTCCAAATAGTAACCTTTTTTGGAATGAATTAGGAGGTGACTTTATAACATACAATAAAAAGAACAAAACGAGACAAAGAACTCTGAGTACTAACTAGCATTGCATACTATCTGAGAAGTCTTTTCATTCTGGCATTTAATTTGCCTAAATTTAATTCCACCATCTTTCCTTGAAGAATCAAGATACAGGCACAAGAATGTAACTCACCTGTTTAAGGCCAATAGCTAATTATTGGAGGAACTAGAAGCCAATCCTTCTGAAACCTAGCCCTAGCATTCCTACAAAAATGTATGTTAACAAATTCTAACTCTACCACCTCTAATTTGGTTGGTGATGGGTACATTCCATTTCAAGATAAAAGTAAATCAAATGTTTCTTTCTCACCTACAATATACCCAAGAACCATGCTAAGTACTATAACAAATAGAAAATTTCAATTAAAATTATTTAATAAATATTTATTTTGCTAGGCAATAATCTGTAATATCCAAGGCTCTACCTGTCCTTGAAACACCCCAGTGTAACCCACAGATCTATCTTCCATGGAATTTAACAACTCACCTTTCCCACAAGCTGTACAATTTCTGCCAAGTCTTCTTCTTCCTGCAGAATTTCCTTAGCTTTGGTCCTCAGAGGAACAAACTCTGTGAAGTGTTTGTCATAGTATTCATCCAAGGCACGCATATACTTGCTATAGCTGATGAGCCAATTGACAGAGGGGAAATGCTTACGCTGAGCTAGTTTCTTATCTAAGCCCCAGAACACCTGATTAACAAAAACACACACAAAAAAACAGTAATTTTTCTCAAAAAACAAAGTTAAAAAAATACTGAAGCATGTTTGCCCTAACTATGCAATTCTTTTTTTTTTTTTTTTTTTTTTTTGAGGCAGAGGCTTGCTGTCACCCAGGCTGGAGTGCAGTGGCATGATCTTGGCTCACTACAACCTCTACCTCATGGGTTCAAACAATTCTCCTGACTCAGCCTCACAAGTAGCTGGGATTACAGGCATGCGCCATCATGCCCAGCTAATTTTTGTATTTTTAGTAGAAATGGGGTTTCACATGTTGGCCAGGCTTGTCTCGAACTCCTGACCTCATGTGATCCTCAGCCTCCCAAAGTGCTGGAATTACAGGCATGAGCCACCATGCCTGGCCCCTAAATATGCAATTCTACAATTCACTGGTCAAATTATACATCGTTTTAGTATATACTAAGTAAAATTAAAACAATAAAACTTGCAGAAAATGACAATAATCCATTTCCTTTCATTTTCAAAGTGTGTAATACCTACAAATCAAATTTAAAATTTACCTGTATTTTCTTAATAGTGTGTCAAATCCAATAGCAAAAAGAAAAATTAATTTACTCTTTTGAAACTATGGTACAATAGAACCAGAAAAGGTTTATGTAGATGGAATACACACTTCACTTTGATTAAAAACCTCTAACTGGCCAGGCATGGTGGCTCACGCCTGTAATCCTAGCACTCTGGGAGGCCGAGGCAGGTGGATCACCTGAGGTCAGGAGTTCAAGATCAGCCTGGCCAACATGGCAAAACCCTGTCTGTACTAAAATACAAAAATTATCCGGGCGTGGTGGTGGCGCATGCCTGTAATCCCAGCTACTTGGGAGGCTGAGGAAGAAGAATTGCTTGAACCTGGGAGGTGAAGGTTGCAGTGAGCTGAGATCGCGCCACTGCACTCCAGCCTGCACGACGGGAGTGAGATTCCATCTCAAAAAAAATAAAAAAATAAAAAAAATTTTTTTAACTGTTCTGGGCCAGGCACGGTGGCTCACGCCTGTAATCCCCGCACTTTGGGAGGCTGAGGCAGGTGGATCACCTGAGGTCAGGAGTTCAAGACCAGCCTGGCCAACACAGTGAAACCCTGTCTCTATTAAAAACACAAAAAATTAGCCGGGTGTGGTGGCGGGCGCCTGTAATCCCACCTATTTGGGAGGCTGAGGCAGGAGAATCGCTTGAACCCGGGAGGTGGAGGTTGCAGTGAGCTAAGTTCACGCCATTGCACTCCAGCCTAGGCAACAAGAGCGAAACTCCATATCAAAACAAAACAAAACAACAACATCTAAGTGTTTTGATTAAATTTAGTTCCCTATCATTCACAGGGCCAATCCAATAACAACTGACAGTGATTTTTGTAAGGGCAAACATTCACAGATATTCCACGCATTTCTAACTCTGTTCCCTCTTTCCCCATAATTTAAAACTCAAAATGTTAGCAAATGTTAAAAAGTTTGAGAGTTGTAAATTTAGCCTCTGCCATTTCCTTTTATCTGATACTGTCAGAAGCACAAGTAAATATTCTGTTTTTCCCACATGAATAATATACATATATCACTTTTTTTTTAACTATAGCTCTGATTTGTACACATCTTTTATTTGGGCTTCTTTTAATAGCCAAGCTGGCTACCTATCCACTAAAATTCATGTCTTGTCACTGGGAAGTAAATGCTTAGGCAGAAACTGCATTTTCCAGCCTTGCTTTCACCTGGATGTGGCTAATAGAATGAGTGGAGTGACTGGGTCACTTTTGAATCCAAGGTTCAAAAAAGGTGGGTATGCCTTCTCCACAAGGCCTAGCTCCCTTGTGTCAGCTAGATGCAGATGATCACCAGGCTAGGTGACAGTGGAGTCACAAGATGGAAGGAATCTCGGACTCAGAATTATCACTAAACAGAAGAGAGCCTTGGACCATACTGTGAAGAGAAGTAACTTCTAGGTATTACACATTTTTGGGCCTCTTTGTTTCTATAACTAGGGTTACTATGACTTAAAGGATAGTATTACTCTAATACTAATAAAATTTTTGCTACCTAGATATATTTTCCACTTATATATTATTAAGTTTATTATAAATCCTATGTAAACAGCTAAGAAAAAAACACAGTATTAAAGGCTCTGTGTTAAGAGTGTTTCTAAATCAGACTTTACCATTGCCTATCCTTTAGAGACTAAATTAAATACTTTACGATTACATTAGATCGCATTAGAACAGCAGGGGCTGCAGAGAGGAGGAAAGGCTCAGAAGTTGACTATACTAGGGAAAGACATACCTGAACGATACCAAGAGTGGCAGATGTAACTGGATCAGAAAAATCACCACCAGGTGGAGAAACTCTAAATTAAAAAAAAATATGGTCATTACAAAAAAATATGGTCATTAGAAATGCTTATGAAAAATAACATATATATAAATGTTAACTTTTTTTTAAAGTCGATTTTAAGGTAAATAATTTTTAATGTAAACAACTTTAGAAATGACCTTTGGAAAGAAAATCTTACCTAAAAATCTTAAACAAAAGCCAGTATTTAAGTTGTAAACAAGAATGGAAACTACAGAACACCTTCTAGTATGAGACATGAGATAGATATTATAATCAATTTTATTATTCTAATCAAATAGATGAAGCAAGAAGGAAAAGCTCCAAGAAAAAAAGTATGGCTTTATGTAGTGATCATGAATCTTCACTTTCTTTTTATCGCGATGCAATCTCACCTTATTATGTCTATAATTTTCTAAATTACAAAAATTAAATATCTAAATTAAACATATAAATACATAAATTAAAGTCAAACCTATGGAACCAGAACATGCAGAAATTGCCTAAACATGCGCATCTTCAAAGAGCTCCTTAGGTGACTATGGAGTGCAACCCTCCTTAAGAACCGCTGCTCCTAGTGTGAGCTAAATATTCTCTTTAAAATAAGTGACTTTTTTTCTCTCTTTAATACATCTGTGACTTTTTTCCTTTTGCAAAGTAAATAGTGTGGGTGCTTACGCTCCTACAATGCTGACACTCCCTTCTCTTTCAGGATTTCCAAGACATTTCACCCTGCCTGCTCGTTCATAAAAAGAGGCCAGACGGGCACCAAGATAGGCTGGATATCCACTATCTGAAAAAGGAAAAGAAATTTTAAAACAGAGTTTCTAAGCCAGCCCCGAAAATCCCATCAGCCCTGTTTACATGATAAGCAATATACAGACTTACCTGCAGGCATTTCAGCTAAACGACCAGAGATTTCTCTAAGGGCCTCAGCCCATCTAGAGGTAGAGTCAGCCATCATACTGACATGATAGCCCATGTCACGGAAGTACTCTGACAGCGTGATTCCTAAATTGGGAAGAATATTATTATAAGTTACAATGCTAGCATATAAAATCCTGTTTTTTTTCCACCCTTAAGAAAACTTTAAAGCAATAAGTACACAACGTAGACTGCTAGTGGCTCCCTCAAAGCTGCTCTTCCTCTTTTTCTGGGCACACACTGAACTGTTTCCTAGCATCCTGTGCACTTAGATAGGGCCATGTAACTGATCTCTGGCTAACAAAACTCAAGTCAAAATAATGTGTTCTATGGCCAGGCAAGTCACACGCTCTTCCATACTCTTTCTCCCTTCTGGCCTACTGAAATGGGAAGAACTCCCAGTAGTCTTGGAAGCCATGTGTTGAAAATGGTAGAGCTCATTTCAGGCTGGATCGTGGCTCAGAATGACAGAGTAGAGGCCCCTGAACACTTGAAATAAACATCTACTATATTGAGCAAATATATATTTGGAATTATTTGATGCCATAGCCTAGCTTACCCTAATATAATGCACATTTTAGAAAGCAGGAAATGACTTTCTCTATTCTTTGTTGAAATAATTAAGTCTGAAATTAATTTTCAAATGTAGCTTCTCTCTATATATCACATACACACACACAAACATGTATGCATGCAAAAGTAACCCTTAACCAATCAGCCTGGGTGGTTACTTTTCAAAAGTAGCAAATGTTATTAAAATGAGTAATATCTTAATTGTCCAGATTATTCTGCTATGCAGATCAGGCCCTATCCTGTAAATTTAGACAGTAAACCACTTATAAGCAGCTAATATACAGAAACAAGTGTTGGGTTCTAGTTCCTATTCTGTCATTAACCTTAGCAAAATAACTTGATTTCCCAGTGTGGCTTCCTAATCTATTAAAAATGGAATAACGCCTGCCCTATATACTTCTATATAGCAGATGAAGTGAATTAAATAAATGTCATCTAAAAAGTACAAAGCGCTATGAAACTCTAAGATATTAGGAAAAATGTACAGTTATAAAAGTTCCAAAAGATTTTGGAACTTCTATAATGCCTTGGTTTCTTTATTTTACTGGTAAAGAAACAGAGGTTTATATAAGTAAAATTAACATAATTAGTGGAAAATTCAGTACTTTACTATTTATCATATTGCATCTTTCAGAATAAAAAATACTGACTGTTGAGGCATCCATAAAATGGTCTCATGAAGGAAGTCTTTAGGAAACATTACTTATCAATATTAAGGCTTCAACACAATAATTACCACATATTCCAATCTAATAAGAACAGATCCTTTCTTATACAAGCACGCAGGTTTTAAATATGTGATGAAATGTCACAGATACTTGTGATATCAGAAAGAAATGGCAGAAAAGACAGATACACATGAGTAAGTGAGAATTCTCTGACAGACCTACAGATATCAGTGCCTACAAGAAAAATATGCCTCAGACAAAATCAAGAGACAAACAAGCTGGGACATATTTGTAACTCATGACAGATAAAGGATGAATTTATTCATTAATCAAAGAGTTTCTGGCCAGGCACGGTGGCTCAAGCCTGTAATCCCAGCACTTTGGGAGGCCAAGGCAGGAGGATCTCTTGAGGCTAGGAGTTGCCCATCCTTGGCAACATAGTGAGACCCCCGTCTCTACAGAAAATAAAAAAATTAGCCAGGCATGGTGGCTCATGTCTGTAGCCTCAGCTACTTGGGAGGCTGAGATGAGAGGATCCCTTGAGACCAGGAGGTCAAAGCTGCAGTGAGCCATGAACATGCCACTGCACTTCAGCCTGGGTGATAGAGCAAGACCCTGTCTCTAAGGAAAAAAAACATGCATGCAAAACATACAAAGAATAGTGTAAAAATATATGTATAAGGATGTTTTAGTGCTGCCTATCATAAACGATGATAAAGAATCCAATAGTTCACCAAAAAGATGCCAGTTAAATTGATTATGATATATCCATACAAAGGGATACTGTGCAGCCATTTAAAATAAGGTAGCTTTCTTAAAATGGTAGATGAATATGTCACTGTCTCTTCCTCATAAAACTTACCTCCAAACAAGGAGAACAAGACATATAGAAATACAAATTTAGTCATTAAAAACTAGGAGACATAGTTCCACAACAATATAATAAAAGAAGTCACCTAAATAAGGTGAAAACCAAATAAGGGTATAGAAAAATGCCAAGAATTCATCTGAGGCCATGCATCTCAGATAAAGCTTCTGCAAACTTGAAGGCACATCTTCAAGTGCCTTGTTTGTTTCCAAACAAAGCAAGAGTGCTTTGTTTGGAACACTGCAAAAAGCTACATGGCCAGTCGCAGGAAGGAGTTCCTTGTACCCAGTTTGGCATCAAAGAGAATCAGGGAGATGGGGATGAATAAAACACAAGTAGGTACTCCCTATTTTCACTAAATGAAAAGTGGGTGAGACAGAGGAGAAGAATTCACTGTGAATGGTCTTACGGCTGCTGATTTCTGGTATCAGGCAAGAAGAGTAAAATAGCTTTTTTACACAGCTGCATGCCATAATAAACTTCACAAGTTACCAAGAAGAATTTCTGCTACCCTGGAACACAGTCACAGCCAGCCCTCCCATCTCCTACAAAGATGAGTAACAGTAATAATAAATATCAGTACAGGATATCTAAACAAAAATAAAATAAGGAAAAAGACAGAAGAGAAGAATACAATGATGGTCAAATAACCTGTCAAAGAATAAATGAAAACTGTGACCACAGTTAAAAAAAAAAACTCTAATAATGCAGCCTACCACAAAATAAAATCTCAAGGCATATGGAGCAAGATAAGAAGAGATACTTCATGAGCTGGAAGAACAAAAAGAAATAGAAGTGAAGGTTTCATTAGAAGCAACACAAAGAATAAATACCATTTATCCTGTGAACAGACAAAAGGCTAAATAAAAAGGATTAGAGAGGAAATGATGCACATGGAAAATAGATAACAAAAATCTAATATCTCTAGTTGGTATATTTGAAGAAGACAGCCATAATGAAAGACAAAAAGTTTCAGATGCAATTTTCTAAATTTTTCCAAAATAAAAGACATATTTCATAGATTAAATGGGTACATTATGTCTAAAGAAAAATTTAATGAAACTATCAATATTGGAATATATCTCAATAAAGTTAAGAGACTTCAAATTTAAAGAGAAAGTCCTTTGGGAAAAGAGAAAAATCACCTACAAAAGGAAAAAAAGCAGGCCAGCCTCAGCTTTTAATGTCCCCAGCATTTAATACTAGTTCTCAAAGAAAAGAAATATTAATCAAGAATTTTATACTCAGCCAAACTATTAAAGTTTAAAGGCAATAGAAAAAAAATAAATTTATGAAGAAACAAGAATTCAGAGAACATAGCTGCCATAAGTCTTCTTGAAGAAACTTCCAAAAGTCAAATCTTAGCCAATCAAGAAATGGAGAAATTATAGCCAAGGGACTGCTGGTGAGCATTAACTCCATTTTAATGTAGGTCTACCGCTAATTCAAATATTGGCTTTATGGCTACAGAATAGAATGTAAGTTTTATAAATCCTGAAAATGTAGAAATAAAAGCTGGGATGGAAATGGAACCAAAGATGAAAGGTCATTAACACCTGAATTGTCTTATCTTTTATATCCCCAGACAAAACATATTAATTCAAAGCTGATAATTCAAGTTACAAAGGTACAAGTATATTTAAAACTAGATCAATGATAAAACATGTAGTGAAAAAAGGTAATGTAAGATCATTTTACGGTCATTAAAAAGATTGAGACAGCTCTATAAATGTCTTATATTCACTTATTCTGAAGATATAATAACCAAATTTTTTTTTTTTTGAGACAGAGTCTTGCTCTGTCGCTCAGGCTAGAGTGCAGTGGCGCGAACTCAGCTCACTGCAACCTCTGCCTCCCGGATTCAAGCAATTCTCCTGTCTCAGCCTCCCGAGTAGCTAGGATTAAAGGTGCCCGCCACCACGCCTGGCCAATTTTTTGTATTTTTAGTAAAGACAGGGTTTCACCATGTTGGCCAGGCTGGTCTCAAACTCCTGACCTCAAGTGATCTGCCTGCCTGGGTCTCCCAAAGTACTGGGACCACAAGCGTGAGTCACCGTGCCTGGCCAAGTAAAATATTTTTTAAAAGCTAAGAATGTGCTTATATGTACAGAGATATTTTAGAATGAAAGCAAAAAGCTCTTTAGAAAAGTCTAGTGCTAGCTTTACACTCAAGAACAGATGTTAACTGCTTTTATTCCAACTATATACTCACCAGTATAAATAGAGGCTTCTCTAGCAGCAACAGGCATATTGGAGGTATTGGCTACCAAAGCTGTCCTCTTCATAATTGACTCTACCTTACCATCAACCTCCATTGTGAGCTAGAAGTAAAATATATATTAGTGAATCTCCAATTTCTAAGGTAATATTTTAGCCCTCCCTCTTTTTCTATTTTTTTTTTAAACTTTTACCCCATATTTAATGCCTCTTACAATCAGTGTTCCTAAAGTAATATTCCCCACCACTGCAATCTCTCTTCCCTGCTCCACGGCGCTATGAAGAAGACAGACATTATTTCAATTTCATAAATAAAATAAATATTTTATGAAAAAAGAAATATTTCTATAATAATCTAGATCATAAATCACATGTAAAGTTCACATCTATAAATGTTTTATTTCTTTATTTCATCTTTCTCTCAATAAGTAAAAACCACCAGACCATAAAAAGAAACTTTCAAGTGTTTGGCTTAAGAATTAAAATTCCTGGCTGGGCACAGTGGCTCATGCCTATAATCCCAGCAATTTGGGAGGCTGAGGTAGGTCGATTATTGGAGGTCAGGAGTTCAAGACCAGCCTGGCCAACATGGTGGAAACCCCATCTCTACTAAAAATACAAAATTAGCTGGGTGTGGTGGCATGCGCCTGTAATCCCAGCTACTCAGGAGGCTGAGGCAGGAGAATCGCTTGAACCTGGTAGGTGGAGGTTGCAGTGAGCTGAGATAGTGCCACTGCACTCCAGCCTGGGCAAAAAGAGTGAAACACCATCACACACACAAAAAGAATTAAAATTCCTTTTCTTGAATATACAGATTAATTATAAATACAATTTTAAAATTCCTTAAAGATCCTTGACGAATGACAGCATTGCTCCAGACCCAACACAAAGCTTTATTAATTGTCAATGAACATTGATTAATGGTATTTTCTCTAGGATATTATTTGAAGCTTTATACAGACCTCTGGGAAGTCCCGGAGGACTTCAGACATCTCATTTCCTCTTTCACCACACCCTACATAGATGATTACATCACTGTTAGAATACTTGGATAGAGACTGTGATATCACTGTCTTTCCACAGCCAAAGGCTCCAGGGATAGCAGTAGTTCCTCCCTGGACACACCTAAACAAAGAAAACAAAGTATGGATTACTTGACCTGCTAATAGATATTAATAAATAAAGTAGGGGCCGGGCACGGTGACTCACGCCTGTAATCCCAGCAGCACTTCTGGGGGCCGAAGCGGTGGATCATCTGAGGTCAGGAGTTTGAGACCAGCCTGGCCAACATGGTGAAACCCCATCTCTACTAAAATTACAAAAAAAAAAGAAAAATTAGCCGGGCGTGGTGGTGGGCACCTGTAATCCCAGCTACTCTGGAGGCTGGGGCAGGAGAATTGCTTGAACCTGGGAGGCAGAGGTTGCAGTGAGCCGAGATCGCACCTTTGCACTACAGCCTAGGTGACAAAGCAAAAAACTCCATCTCAAAAAAAAAAAATAAATAAAAATAAAAATAAAGTAGGTAAGGAACACAAAAACACAAGTTAAAGAAAGAAAAAGCACTACGAAATATATTCCATAAACTGGAGAAGAGGGATATATGAAAATAATAAGATAAAATAAGGCTAGGCACAGAGGCTTATGTGTGTAATCCCAATGCTTTGGGAGACTGAGGTGGGAGGACTGCCTGAGCCCAAGACCAGCCTGGGCAAAAGAGCGAGACCCTGTCTCTGTAAAAAAATTTAGAAATTAGAAAGGCATGGTGGTGCATGCCCATGGCCTAGCTATTCAGAAGGCTGGGGCAGGAAGATAACTGGAGCCCTGGAGTTTGAGGTTACAGTGAACTATGATCCAGCCATTGCATTCCAGCCTGGGTCACAGAGTGATAAACTGTCTCTTAGAGAGACAGAGAGAGAAAGAGAGAGAGATAGGAGATGGTTTATGGTTTTTAAGCAGTCGTAGAAAATGGAAAGAGCAGACAACAAATTAAGAAAGATTGCTGGGCAGCAGAGAAAGCCCAGTTGATTTTATTTAGGTCTGTGCAAAAATAATGATGGTTTTTGCCATTACTTTTAATAGAAATCATCAATTTATGGTGACATAAACCTACTATTTTTAAAAAATTATACCACAATTCTTTATTTTTAAAAAGTTACATATGCAAATAAATTAAATACATATTTCATGCTGGGAGATCTATTCCTGTGCATGCTTTTGGTTTATTGAGTGACATAATAAATTGCTTGGTAATAATTTATACTTCAATCATTTGAACTTTGTACATCACAAAATCAGTTTACCATAAAATTATATAATTGGTTACAGAGAGGCTTAAGCCAAAAATAGACATCAGTTGAAAGCTACAGATATTGGAGTATTTACTTCTTTGCCATGAAACAGGGCATTTTCCCCCTTGCTCTGTCATCTGAATTATTTAATAATTTTAAATCTAGAAGTAGATCCAACATCAAACTTAAAGTTAGGTATTCATGTTGCTTGCTTCTCAGTTTGATTTATCCCAGGTATGGAGTTTGGGACTAAACTGATCCCCTCGATTCCGTGACGACTACAGAGATTTCCTTCACCAAAAATCAGATGAAAGCCTTGTTTCTGCAGAGCTATGAGTACACTACAGCACTTAGAAGCACATTCTGTACTATTTTCTTTCCCTCTTCCAAATGTTATCCCAGTTATTTGGGTGGGGCTTCTGTCTTGGTTCCCAGTCTAGGATAACTTAAGAAACATGGTGGCCGGGTGCAGTGGCTCATGCCTATAATCCTAGTACTTTGGGAGGCCAAGGCAGGTGGATTGCTTGAGCTCAAAAGTTTGAGATCAGCCTAGGCAACATAGTCAAACCTGGTCTCTACCAAAAACACAAAAAATTAGCCAGGTGTGGTGGTGCATGCCTGTGGTCCCAGCTACTCGAGAGAGTGAGGCAGAAGGAGGATTGCTTGAGCTGGGAGGCAGAGGTTGCAGTGAGCTGAGATCATGCCACTGCACTCTAGCCTGGGTGACAGAGTGAGATCCTGTCTCAAAAAAAAAAAAAAAAAGAAGAAAAAGAAGAAGAAGAAACACAATTCTATTGTTTTGGTACAGACTTTCTTCAGAAAATTTAATTTTTCCAGAAAAGTTTCAGAAATAATGCTTTCTGTGGGCAACCATGAAAAAAGTAAATCTTCAATGGTTTAAATTTATAGTAAGTGCTAGCAATAGATAAAAATATTTAATTCACCATTATTACTCTAGATAAAATGTATTATAGTGTTAAACACATAAGCCCTTTTCTATAAAGATAAAAAAACATAAGCACATATAATAACTCTGAGGGAAAATCATGGGACACATCTTAAACTTACGGAAAAAGGGCATCAAGGACTCTCTGGCCAGTCAACAGAGGATGATTGGCTGGCAGCTTCTCAGTGACAGGTCGAACTTGACGTACAGGCCATACTTGCACCATGGTGAACTTCTCTTTTACACCTTCAAATTCAAGCTCCAAGACAACATCCTATAGAAATACAGTAGGATTTTAGTATGGTCAAATTTGTGAACATTTCTTCCTTCAAAATCAAAGTAACCCGATTCTCCTTGGGGTTAGGAAGGTGATACATGTAAGTGCAAAGGGAGATTTATACTTTTTATTATTAATTAATTATATATAGTCCTAGCTTTTTTTTTAATCTGGTGCATTTATTACTTTTTTAATAATTAAAAACAAAATTTCTGAGTTAGAAAGGAGTATATCAGGCTTATGACTGTAATCCCAGCTTCTCAGAAAACTGAGGCAGGAGGATTGCTTAAGCCCAGTAGTTCCAGCACCCTGGGCAACATAGTGACACCCCATCTCCTAAACCAAAAAAAAAAAGAAAGAAAGAAGTATATTAAGCAACAAAGAAATAGTTAAATATAAGTAAAGGCCTGTAATCCCAGCTACTTGAAAGGCTGAGGTGGGAGAATCGCTTGAACCCAGAAGGCAGAGGACGCAGTGAGCCGAGATTGCACCACTGCACTCTAGCCTGGTGACAGAGCAAGAGTCCCTCACAAAAAAAAAAAAAAATTAACTGGGCATGGTGGCACGTGCCCGTGGTCCCAGGTACTCGGGAGGCTGAGGTGATAGAATTGCTTGAGCCCAGCAGGTTGAGGCTACAGTGAGCTATGATTGCACCACTGCACTCCAGTCTGGGCAACACAGCAAGACCCTGTCTCAAAAAAAAAAAAAAAAAAAAAAAAAAATAGAATTCAAATAATCCATTATATAATAATAATACCAATTATTTTTATTTTTTGTGATGGAGTCTCACTCTGTCACCCAGGCTGGAGTACAATGGAGTGATCTCAGCTCACTGCAACCTCCGCCTCCCAGGTTCAAGCGATTTTCCTGCCTCAGCCTCCTGAGTAGCTGGGATTACAGACGTGAGCCACCACGCCTGGCTAATTTTTGTATTTTTAGTAGAGACAGGGTGTCACCATGTTGGTCAGGCTGGTCTCGATCTCCTGACCTCGTGCTCCGCCCATCTCACCCTCCCAAAGTGTTGGGATTACAGGCGTGAGCCTACATGCCCGGTCCCATTATATAATTATTATGTGAATATTAATACACCATTAAAATCAAAGTCTATTCTATGCCTAAACAATTAGGGCTTTAAATAAATGTACCATCGGCTAATACGGTAGAAAACTGTTACATTTCTTTAAAAAGAAATACTATGTTCTGCTTTTTCATCCCTAAATCCAAGTTAAAAATAAACAAACAAAAACCTTCAAAAATTATGAGTTACTCAAAACTTATATATTAAATATCAATTCTTTAATTACTTAGGGCACTAAAACTGGGCAGCTATCATACAAAAATAGAGGCACTCTGCAGGATAAAGTTTAAATGATACTTACAGAGGTATCATAATTCCCAGGTGGAGCAATGTAAGTTACAGTTCCTCTGTTTCGTGGGGGTAACATGATTTTGTGTTTGATAAGCGAGTTCTCACTGACAATTCCATAAATGTCTCCGCCAGTGATATGACTACCAACCTAGAGAATAAATGTATTTGCTGTTTAATTTTCAAATAAATGTCAAGTAGACTTGCCCCTGCTGCTATAATTTAAATCAATTACCTGATTTATCAATAAAACATTAGTTCTAAAATCCCATGAAGTAGAGTTAAGAAAAACTTTAAACTATCCTTCTGTAGTCTACTTTTATTTGGACTAAGAGTACAACGTAGTTTACTAAACATTCATTTTATATTCTTTCAATAACTTCAGAAATTCTTGGTTACATAGACATACCCGTAGGTTTTTGCAAGGTGTAAAGTCCCATTTGATATCTCTGCTAAGAGCAGACACGTTTACTCCTCTGGGGATGTAGATGCTTTGGGTCTGACTGCTGATATCCGACAAAGGTCTTTGAATACCATCAAAAATGGCTCCCATAATGCCAGGACCAAGCTCTACAGAGAGGGGTTTACCAGTGCGAAGTACAGGATCTCCAACAGACACACCAGCTAAAAACAGCAGCTAAGGAAAACCTACTATGAAGGTTTAAAGACACTATTAACAGGAAATACCACAGTTTAACAAGGAAATGCCACTCAAGAAGTGAAAACAGAAGTTCCCAAACTTTCTCAGTCCACAGGATTCGTAGTGTTTTCAGTAATTTTTTTCAGTGTCCCAGGAAAAAAGATATATCTAACACTTGCATTTATTAAACAGTTATATCTAAACAACCTAATATGTATATACATCCTAACAACTGAGTAGCAATTTGAAAAAAAATGCAGAAGTTGAAAGAAAAAATAATATTAATTTCAGTCCTAAATATCCATAATTCTTATGAATGTGTATGCCCTTGGGGAACTATATAATTTTCCAATCTTGCAATCAGATTGGAAACCTGTTCCATTTTGATTTTCACATGATACTTGCTTTTGTAGCTTAGCAACTGCCAAAAACTCAGCTTTGCAAAGATATGACATCATTGACAAAAATATAGTACAGCAACATAATGAAACTGTTTATTATCTCAAGCTACTAGTTCATGTGGTATCTGACAATATGTCTAACATTCCTGTGTTTGCCTCAAAAGTTTTAAATATCCTGGCACCACATGAGTTTGCTGCAGCTTCTCAGAATGCCTCTGCAAAGTTTGGGAACCACAGGGCTAAAAACAGAAGCAAAACTCTCTCGTTAATACATTGCTTCACATATACTGCTGAGGAATATCAGTCCCCTAATAAGGGTATTAGTACTTGGACAAAACCTAAAATCTTAAGAATAAAGTTATTTTGAAAACATACAAATAAGAATAAACATATAAATAAGCATAATGAGTCCACTTTATTCTCACACATTAGTTGACAGGAGTAAAATCAGTATAACTTTTCCTGAGAGCAATTTAGCAACATTTATCAAAATTCAAAATGGGTAAGTCGTGACCTAGGGATCCAACTTCTGTGAATTCTTAATATACTTACAATGTAGCACTGTTTATAACAACCAAAATCTAGAAACCAAAACTTCTATAATTAAGACACTGATAAGTAAATAATGGTACATTTATATGATGGAATTGTTATATGGCTGTAAAAAAAAGAACCAGAGTTATCATGAATTCCTCTAGAAATCTCTCTAAACTATGTATTTTCATTTCCAATTTTGATTATGAAAATTTTCAGAACAACAAAGTTGAAAGAATTTTACAGTGGACTCCCAATCTCTACCAGCTAGATTCTACCTTTAACATTTTACTATATTCATCACATATCTATTTATCTTCTAGAATACACATATTTTTAAGTGAAAAAAAGCAAGGTACATAACAGTACATATAATATGCTATCTTGGGAGGCCGGGGCAGGTGGATCGTGAGGTCAGGCGTTCAAGACCAGCCTGGCCAAGATGGTGAAACCCCATCTCTACTAAAAATACAAAAAATTAGCCAGGCATGGTGGCACGTGCCTGTAATCCCAGCTACTTGGAAGGCTGAGGCAGAGAATTGCTCAAACTGGGAGGCGGAGGTTGCAGTAAGCCGAGACCATGCTACTGCACTCCAGCCTGGGCGACAGAGCAAGACTCCGTCTCAAAAAACAAACAAACAAACAAACAAAAAACTCAAATATATATATGTAGAGAAAAAGGAAAGAAAAATACAAATATTTGTATTTGCTCATGTATGTAATTACTAAACTAGAAGGATATACAATAAAGGGAGCTATAAATGTGGTTGCATGTGTGCATGGAGGTGTGTATGTGTTTTGATAAATGGCTAGATACAAGACAACAAAGGCAAGGAGGGTTGTCACTGTTTACATTTTCATTTATTTTAAATCTTCAAGCCATGAAAAAGATTAAACAAATTAAAAGATAAAAGTAACAATAGAAAAAATATTTCTGATTAGTCACGATTTCATAGCTACAAAAGCTTCTATTTTTATTTAAAATTTCTAGATGATTTTATTTTAAATTGGCACCTAATACTATAAAGAGACTAGTTATCTGCATGCATGTGTTTTAGAATGGCAAAAACATCGTACCAAATAAATCTTGATTAAATACTCAAAGAATTAATGCTGATTTTGAGAATCAAAGTAAAACAAAGATAGAAGCACTAAAAAAAGTGATTTTTCTTCACTAGGCTTAACCCTTTACTTTTCATAGAAAATTGAAAATAAATACTATGTTTAAAAGCCAAAATTATGATAACCAAATAGTAAAGCTTTCCTAGTAATAAAACTGAAATGTAATATGTCACTCAGTGCTATCAGAAGAGTGGTGATCGATTTATTTGTGGACTATTTTAAACTGAAATCATAATTGGAGAATTTTAACCTCACAAGTCAATATTGCTACTCTGTTTATGCTTTCTTCTACAACATGCGTCCCACTGAAGAAAAAATTCACTTGGTCCCCCTGAAGTTCATGAATTACTGAAGCAGTAAGAGCAATGAAAGTTCAGAAGATACTAATTTCTTAAAATAAGAGTACTAATTCATAGTAGTTTTCTCTCTTTCTTTAACATACTCCTGCATAATTCAGGTCTCTTCATAACATCAGCATTTCATGCTTCTAATATCATTAGTTGTTGCTGCTTTGCTGCTTTCACCTTTGGCTTAAATCCTTAATATTTTTTTTTCTTTTCTGAGATGGAGTCTCACTCTGTCGCCCAGGCTGGAGTGCAGTGGTGCGATCTCGGCTCACTGCAACCTCCCACCTCCAGGGTTCAAGTGATTCCCCTGCCTCAGCCTCCCAAGTGGCTGGGATTACAGGCGCCTGCCACTACGCCCAGCTGATTTTTGTATTTTTATTAGTGACGGAGTTTCACCATGTTGGCCAGGCTGGTCTCAAATTCCTGACCTCAGGTGATCCACCTGCCTACCTCCCAAAGTGCCAGGATTACAGGTGTGAGGCACTATGTCTGGCCTAAATCCTTAAATTTTGAAATATAGAAAGTGGCAGGAAATTGAGCCGAAAAGGATACAAGTTTCTTCATACACCTGAATAGTAGCCATGTCACCCTCCAATCGAATAATCTCTCCAACCAACTCGCTGTGGCCCACTCTCACCAGCTCATACATGGCTGCACCTGCCATGTCACAGGCTGTAACCACTGAAGAGAACAAAAGACTATTTTGATGACTTAAGACTCTGGTGCTCTGTGAATAGTCACAAATAATTAAAACACCCAATAAACCCAGTATTGTGCCTCTCTCATATATTCATAAGAAGGATAAAAACCTACTATGGAACATACTGGTAGTTTCACACAGATATATTTTTAGTGTATAATATAAAGAGGTAAGCCAAAGATTATTTATTTACATAATATACATGAAAACTTTTCAAACATTTCAAGTTCTGCATGGCAAACTTACCTGGTAGGATTCAGGTATGTTCTGAGGGTTGCTATGATACATAGAGTGAAGGATTTGGAACAATAAAAAAACTATTAAAAGTAGAAATTGGAATAAATGGTTTGGCTAGTAGTATGGCGGAATGCCACACAATTATCACTTTGTTGTGCTGTTACCATTTCCTTTGAGAGACAGACCTAAAGCAACATCTTTACTTTCTAATAACTTATAGCAGTGGTTCTTAAAACTCTTCTGGGACATGGACCCTTTTCAAAAACTAATAATAGCTTTACTAGAAAAACTCACACACACATCTACAAAATTTTTTTCATAGGCCATAAGGATATTTATAATCAGTCACCACCATTGGGTAAGAAATTGTCAATGGAATTCCATTTACTGAACTTACTATTTTGGACCACGTGGTCTAGTAAGCAAAAATTACTTTTCTAGCAGGGAGGGAAGGTTGCCATATTTTTAGACACGTGTAAGAATAAACCAATTTTTAATATTTAGCCTTCTGATACAACTGATTAGAACTATGTAATAGGTAATACTTCAGTGGAAACTATTAAAGTTTTATGAGTTAATTAACCTGTGTTAAAAACAATGAAGACTTATTCACTCTACAAATATTTACCTCTATGCTGACTACTTAAGAATTAAGATGCACTGAAATACCAGAGATAATGAAATTTAAAAATCGTATTTCATAAGCCAAAAAAGGATGCCATTGTTCCATTACCTTATTAAGTACTTAAGAATTAAAAATTGCAGGAGGCAAGGGGAGGGAGAGCATTTAGGACAAATACCTAACACATGTGGGGCTTAAAACCTAGGTAACAGGTTGATAGGTGCAGCAAGCCACCATGGCACATGTATACCTATGTAACAAACCTACACTTTCTACACATGTATCCCAGAGCTTAAAGTAAAATTTAAAAAAATTAAATAAAAAAAAATAAAAATTGTTTCCAGGAGGAGTTTACTACACAGTTTCACAGAATATTTTTTCCTAAACTCTTCGATGTTCTTTTGCCTTTTCTCTAAAAGTTCTTGGGTTTAGCCTGTCCGTCCTGAAGACCCTAATGATCATTGAGAGGACAATTATTTCTCTGCATGGCAAAAGATACTGATAACCTTTTAATGACTTGCCAGTGAAATCAAGCTCAAACACCAAGTTCTTGGGGGAGAAAAAAGAGGCACAGTGACTGACAGTCTTCACTTGCGTAAACATCAAAAAACTGTCATCACCACTACTGTAACTAGAACAAGAAAAAGACTATATAGCATGAGGTTTTAAGGATAATACATCACTGAGCAGGTTTTACTTAGAGAAACTGTGACTGTGAATCACATTTTGTAGTGGGAGTATTCAATAACAAAACAAATACTGGCATAAGATTTATTATTTAAAAAGCAGCACTCCATGTTTTGGCAGAATGGACATAAAGTTTGGGTCCTAAGACTTCTTTCCTACAGGTAGTTAATAATGTGATACTTAAAATAACCATTCAAGGCCAGGCGTGGTGGCTTACGCCTGTAATCCCAGCACTTTGGCAGGCCAAGGAGGGCAGATCACGAGGTCAGGAGATCGAGACCATCCTGGCTAACACAGTGAAACCCTGTCTCTACTAAAAATACAAAAAATTAGCCGGGCGTGGTGGCGGGTGCCTGTAGTCCCAGTTATTCAGGAGGCTGAGGCAGGAGAAGGGCAGGAACCCGGGAGACGGAGCTTGCAGTGAGCCAAGATTGCACCACTGCACACCAGCCTGGGGGAGAGAGCAAGACTCCATCTCAAAAAATAAAAAAATAAAAAAAAATAACCATTCAGAAAGTTTCATAAATGCAAAGGGCAAAAGCTAATATTGCTGAGAAATGCTCTGAGCATTTGAATTATTAAAGTTCAAAGCAAATTAACATTTACTGAATGCCTGCCATATGCAAGGTATTACATATTAAAAGCTATAAACTTCATAGTCTTTTTACCTCAAATTTAACAAAAAATTAAGACATATAAAACTGAACACTGATTGAATATTTACATAATTATAAACAGGATATCACAAAGTAGCACCTCAATAATTATCAAATTTAGATAATCAATGCTAGATGAGCCCTTATGATAGAGATTCTACTTCGGTCTTATAGTCACTATGAGATCACCTAAGGACAAACAGAATTTATGCGGGTAAACAGAAAGTTGTATATTTCTATGTAAAATATTTTGAAAAGACATTAATCAAAGTTAGATATCCTTATTTTGAGATTATGATGTATTACTTACCAGGTCCTGAGACCCCATGCACATAACCAAATGTGCTTTCTTTATCTTCATCGAGTATTTTGGGTAGCTTGGAAAAATCCATGTTCGTTTACCTATGGTAAATAAATAAATAAATAAATAAGTTATAATTATAAACCCTAAAGTAAAAGAACCAAAATATAGGTAGTCCACTAAGATGAGACCACTCTCATCTTTGGTGTATTCTTGAGTTATTATACTTCTTCAAAGTAGAATATAAAAATTCTCTTTTCCTTAATTTAAAAAAATTTTTTAAGAGGCTCTCTGTCACCCAGGCTGGAGTGTGGTGGTACAGTCATAGCTCACTGCAGCCTCAGACTCTTGGACTCTAGCGATCCTCCTGCCTCAGCCTTCCAAGTAGCTATGACTACAGGTGTGTACCACCATGCCCAGCTAGTCTTTTTTTTTTTTTTCTTTTTTTTTGAGACAGAGTCTAACTCCACCACCCAGGCTGGAGTGCAGTAGAGGGATCTCTGCTCACTGCAACCTCTGCCTCCCGAGTTCAAGCAATTCCTGTGCCTCACCCTCCAGGGTAGCTGGAATTACAGGTGCACGTGACCACACCTGGCTAGTCTTTGTATTTTTAGTAGAGACAGGGTTTTGCCACGTTGGCCAGGCTGGTCTCAAACTCCTGACCTCAAGTGATCCACCCACCTCAGCCTCCCAAAATGCTGGGACTACAGACGTGAGCCAGCCACTGAACCCAGCCAAAATTCCTAAAATGTAGTTAAAACTACCCTATTCCTGGATGCTCGACGGTTTTATCACAACTGAATTATATCTCTATGTGAGGTATTTCATAGGAAATATCGGTAACTATAACAAAAAATGTGAAGTCTTTTCAATGACTTATCCACCCCTACAACAAGCCCATCCTCAATGACCTCTCTGACTTATCCAGCTACTCTTTCACTTAATCATGCTGCAGATACATATTGAATTCTTTGTCAGTTCTCAAAAACACAAGCACATTCTACCTCAGGGCCTTTGTACAGGTTGTTTCCTCTGCTTAGAATGTTATTCTCCAAGGTATCTGCTCCTACACCTCCTTCAGGTCTTTTTTTCTAACACGGTCTGGTTCCGTCGATTAGGCGGGAGTGTAATGGTGTGATCATGGCTCATGGCCAACTCAACTTCCTGGGCTCAAGAGATCCTCTCACCTCATCCTCCCTAGTACCTGGGACCACAGGTGTGTGCTACCACACCTGGCTAATTTTATTTTATTTTCTGTGAAGACAGGATCTCAGTATGTTGCCTAGGCCAGTCTTAAACTCCTGGGCTCAAGTGATTCTCTGGCCTTAGCCTCCTGAAGTGTTGGGATTACAGGTGTGAGCCACCATGTTCAGCACTCCTTCAGATCTTTACTCAAACATCGCCTTCTCCATGAGGCTTCTCTGTCCATTTATTTAAAACGGCAACATCCTTCCTCCTTCCCTACTTTATTTTATACCATAGCACTTTTCACAATGTATCAAACGATATATTTTACTCCTTAAAGGTATTTATTTATTACCTATCTTTAAATTTTAACTAGGAGTGTTTTTCCTTTTTTCTTTTAGTGGAACACACAGAATAGTTTAAGAAATTCATTTCAACCTCTTACTTTATAGATATATAATTTAAAAAACAGGAACTATCCAAGTTCACATTGAAAACTGGTAACAGATTCCAAAAGAGAAAGTTTATTTGTGACTGCTGATCTACCTTAATAATTATTACCAATTTAATGAGGGAGATGAAATACATGTACACATGAAAAGCTAAACAATGTACAAAATTAACCATGAAGAAAGAGTCATAGATCAATAAGTGATAAAGTACCAAATAGTATACCCTTATTTACTAAAAGTTCAAAGATTAGAATGTTTAGAGAAGATATCTTGAAGGTCAGGTAGAATTTGCACACAGTAGAAAAAGAAAGGTAGCAAAGACACTGCAGAGGGTAGAGAGGGTGCCAATAACAAAAGAATAGAGAAAAACATTCAGGAATAGTGAACAGACCAGCTTGACTGGTATAGAGACTATATTAAAGCAGCAGTGAGAAATAAGGATGTAAGGGTAAAGACTAACTTGTGGATCTTGAACTGACTGCCAAAATAACAAGTGGACTTTCTCCTATAAACACAAGGAAATTACTGAAGATTGAGGGAGAACTATTATGAGAAGAATAGTATTCAATTACTTTAACAGAATTAAAGTGGGGAGGCAGGATAAGTTGAAGCAGCTCGGGAAATAGGTAAGGCTTGAATGTCAATGGAACTCCATTTATTGTATGTTTACAGAGCTTTTGAAGCTTTAAATAGCTGTATAGTAAAACAAAATGACTTAAAAATGCTCAATTGAGGTGCAAACACCACCTTGGGAGCAGAGGAGAAACTGATTCCAACTTGCAGAAGTGTACACCAATGTGGATGAAGTATAGTGAACAGGTAGCTGTAAAGTAAATTTTTGTTTTTGTTTTTTTTGAGACAAGTTCTTGCTGTCACGCAGGCTGGAGTGCAGTGGTGCGATCACAGCGCACTGCAGCCTTGACCTCCTGGGCTCAAGTGATCACCTCAGCCGCCCCCGTCCCCACCCCACCCAGTAGTTGGCGTGACAAGCACACGCCACCACACCCAGCTAATTTTTACATTTATTGTACAGACAGGGTTTCACCATGTTGCCCAGATTGGCCTCAAACTCCTGGGCTCAAGTGATCTGCCTGCCTCGGCCTCCCAAAGTTCTGGGATTACTGACATGAGCCACCACGCCTGGCAGAAATTTATTAGGATTTTTGGCTTCCTGAAGATACAGTAGAAGAAGTCATTAAGAGCAGGCATGGGACTGTAAAATATTGGAATCTAAAGAGACAGAACGAGACTTTCTACAAACTGTGAGATAATACGGGGGAAAACAGAAGATTTAACGACAAACATATTTAATTGGACAATAGGTTGGGAAAAGTCTTCAAAGAAGTAGTGAACAAGTGAATGAGGTGAAATTTCAATCTTCAGAAAATCAAAGATTTTCAAAATCAGAAAAGAAACTGACAATCATACACAGTCTAAGTTCCTCCCCAAATATGGGTATTTCCTCTATAGCACTCATGATACATGGTCATCTGCCTATTAAAGTGGAAACAGCATGAGATCTTGGGTCAGCAGACTTGGGATCACATCCTGGTCCTACCAATAACATGCTGCGGAACATCTTGGACAAATCAAAATCTCTTAATATCTGCATTTGAAAAACAGTAATAATGCTACCACATACCCCAGACTTGTGATTGCATTACAAATTTGATTAAATGTTCCTTGTGTCTGGGTGCAGTGGCTCATGCCTGTAATTCCAGCACTTTGGGGGGCCAAGGTGGGCAAATCACTTGAGGCCAGAAGTTCGAGACCGGCCTAGCCAACACGGCAAAACCCTGTCTCTACTAAAAATACAAAAATTAGCTGGGTGTGGTGGTGGGCGCCTGTAATTCCAGCTACTCAGGAGGCTGAGGCAGGAGAATTGCTTGAACTCGGGAGGTGGAGGTTGCAGTGAGCCAAGACTGCACCACTGCATTCCAGCCTGGGCAACAAAAACAAAACTCCATCTCAAAAAAAAAAAAAAAAAGTTCCTTGTGAAATGTAATATGCTTACAAAAATATCATCAGTAACATTATTTGAATATAGGTCCTGAATTTGGAAAAAGCCATTCTGTTTTTAGAAATACTATCTCACATCCAACCTAAAGCCACTTCCCTTAACTTCTATCCTTTGGCCCTATTTTTTCCAATTACTATAGCCATACAAAGTATGTTTCCTCTCCAAGCACATTCTCTTTCGTGCCTTCCACTGTCCCTCAAAATATAATCTTTTCAGATCCTTCACTCCTGAGACTACCCTTTTCTAGAAGTATTTCACAAGGTCAATATTTCTTTTAAATAGTACAAATAAAACAACGTTCTAGATGCTGTATGAGTGAGTACTGAAGAGTACTACTTCATCTATTCCGAACGCTGCTTTTTTTTTTTCTTTTTTTTTTTTTTTTTTTTTTTTTGAGACAGGGTCTCACTCTGTCACCCAGGCTGGAGTGCAGTGGTGCAATCTCAGCTCACTGCAACCTCCACCTCTGAGGTTCAAGCGATTCTTGTGCCTCAGCCTCCTGAGTAGCTGGGACTACAGTGTACGCCACTATGCCCAGCTAATTTTTGTATTTTTAGTAGAGATAAGGTTTCACCATGTTGGCCAGACTGGTCTCGAACTCCTGACCCCAAGTGATCTGCCCACCTGTAATCCCAAAGTGCTGGGATTACAGGCGTGAGCCGCCGCGCCCAGCAAATGCTTCTTTTTATTGACAGACAAATGCCACGGTTTGAAGACTTTGAATTTATAAGTTGTGTCCTTAGGCAAATCAAATTGTTTCATCCTTTTGAGCCTCAGTTTCATCTGTAAATTCTAATGGGGTTTTTGTGAGACGCCTAACAGAAAAGTAATACTGATGACTACTAATTTCATTCTATTAATATAAGCTAAGATCGCCTTTTTTCTAAAGTGTCCAGTGATTCTTATCTTGCTACCAAATCTAGTAGTTCTTATCTTGAACCAAATCTAGTCACTTAGCTAGTTTTTTTTTGGATTTCAGAGAATATACGAGAGCATACCAAGAAATTTCCCTGTTTACGGTAGACTGCTATAGCAACCTGTTTCTTGTTCACATTCTGGGATGGGGTAGATAGTTCTTATCTTGAACCAAATCTAGTCGCTTGGCTAGTTTTTTTTTTCCTAGTTATCAGGTGCATTTTATCATAACTTTATTTTCTAAGATCAACTGTATTTTTTTTAAGCATTGATGATGTGCCAGCTGCTGTATTATAGATGGAAAATATAATGAAGTAAGACACAGTCTTTCCCTCAAGGATCTTCTGGCATAGCGGGATGAAAAGACAAACAAGTAGTTCTTATAAGGTGACATATGTGCTCTCTTAGGAGTACTATAGGCTGGAGATTTAGAAGAGCATAAAGCAATGGCATCTAACCTAGAGTTGGGCAGGATGAAAGTGACTTAACAGGAGGTTAAGCTGAGACTTGGAGGGATGAACAATGAGGCATCACAGTATCTAGTAAAGCTTCCCTATAGATGGTTGAAATCTGTGGTTCAGGAAGGTATTCTAAAGTTTATGAGGGAATAACGATGTCTGTTCTGATTTTTTAAAACAAGTATTTACATACTTTCCCTTTAAGACTAAACAGTGCATGCCTCCAAATGTATGAGCAATGATTAGCGGAAACCAAATGGGTTTGTTCATGATTCAGCTGTCTTGTGGGTTTAGCAGTCAGCTGGAAAATCCTAGCCAACATGAGAATTTTAATGATTCTATAGTTTTTAACTCTAATTTTTAGGCACATATTATTTAATTTATGCCAAAGACAGCAGACTTTAGGAAGTGACATCATACTAATAAGAGAACCTAGAGTCCTAGTGATAATTCTACAAATTTACCTAAAGATAATTGTCACCAGATCCATAAATTTGCATTAATTTGGTGAATATTCTTGTATTAGCAAACCAAGATGACTGTCCTTTTTAAAAAGCCAATATTGGCCAGGCACGGTGGCTCACACCTGCAATCCCAGCCCTTTGGGGGGCCAAGGTGGGTGGATCAGGAAGTCAGGAGTTTGAGACCAGCCTGACCAACATGGTGAAACCCCGTCTCTACTAAAAATACAAAAAAATTAGCCAGGCGTGGTGGCGCACGCCTGTAATCCCAACTACTCCGGAGGCTGAGGCAGGAGAATTGCTTGAACCCAGGAGGCAGAGACTGCAGTGAGCCGAGATCGCGCCACTGCACTCCAGCCTGGGTGACAGAGTGAGACTCCATCTCCAAAAAAAAAAAAAAAAGTCAATATTAAGTGGAGAAAAAAATGATGATGATTCTGAGTAATTTAATTTTCTCTACTCCATTGTGTTTATACAGAGAGGTGGTTGTAAATACATCCTGAAATCTGCTCTTACCACATCTTTCATAATAATTACGAAAACACGAGTTTTAAAGTGTAAACTTCTAAGCATTTTTGTCCATTTGTTTTTTTTTTTTTTTTTTTGAGACGGAGATCACGCCACTGCACTCCAGCCTGGGCAACAGAGCGAGACTCCGTCTCAAAAAGAGAGAGAAAAAGATGCAAGTGTTTTTCCCCCACAGTGAAATAAAAATTACTCATCAGATAGACATACTATAGTGACCTGATGACTGAATAGGGCTAAACATATAGCATTTTGGTAAGCATGGTCATACAATATACTAATTTGTTTATAACTCTTCCTTATTATCTGTGAATAGTTAAAAATACTCCACTAAAATCTTCTGCTTCATCATTGAATGCTTATGCCTCTCAGTGAAAAATAGGCTTTTAAAAATGTTAAAACAATCTCCTAGAACACCAACTTCCAATAAGCAAATTATACTGCAAGTTAGATTATATTGAAAGTTAATTTTTTTTTTTTTTGAGATGGAGTCTCCCTCTGTTGCCCAGGCTGGAATGCAGTGGCGTGATCTCGGTTCACTGCAACCTCTGCCTCCCAGCTACTGCCTCAGCCTCCCGAGTAGCTGGAATTACAGGCATGCGCCCCCACACCCAGCTAATTTTTTTGTATTTTTAGTAGAGACGGGGTTTCACCTTATTGGCCAGGCTGGTCTTGAACTCCTGACCTTGTGGTCTGCCCGCCTCGGCCTCCCAAAGTGCTGGGATAACAGGCGTGAGCTACCATGCCTGGCCTGAAAGTTAAATTTTATCCCAAATCTCTATAAGGTCCAAACTATGATATGATTTAATGCTACATAAAATAGCTTTACAGGCTATTTAATAACTCCTTCTTAAGACAATATACAGCTATTGATTTTCTTTTTCTTTTTTTTTGAGACAGAGTCTCAGTCTGCTACCCAGGCTGGAGTGCGGTGGCACGATGTCGGCTCACTGCAATGTCCACCTTCCGGGTTCAAGCGATTCTTGTGTCTCAGCCTCCCAAGTAGCTGGGACTATAGGCACAAGCCACCATGCCTGGCTAATTTTTTGCATTTTTAGTAGAGACGGGATTTCCCCAAGTTGACCAGGCTAGCCTGGAACTGCTGACCTCAGGTGATCCACCCGCCCTGGCTTCCCAAAGTGCTGGGATTACAGGCATAAGCCACTGTGCCCGGGCTATACAGCTATTGTTGTTCTCCAACATTAAAAAAATAAAAGCATGAGGCCAGGCATGATAGTTCATGCCTGTAATCTCAGCACTTTGGGAGGCCGAGGCAGGTAGGTTACTTGTGGTGAGGAGTTCAAGACCAGCCTGGCCAACAATGGTGAAACCCTGTCTCTACCAAAAAATACAAAAATTAGCCAGGTGTGGTGACGCAAAACTGTAGTCCCAGCTACTTGGGAGGCTGGTGGAGGAGAACTGCTTGAACCCGGGAGGTGGAGGTTTCAGTGACCAGAGATTGCGCCACTGCACTCCAGCCTGGGTGACAGAGTGAGAGTCTCAAAAATAAATAAATAAATAAAAGCAGGAATACTTATTACATACTTTAATGAAAGCAGTGTGGTATACACAGATGCACTCATAGAAAAATCAAATCAATGATTATATAAAAATGTTGCCTTTAGCTGTTTTGACTTCAACCTTGTTTAAGGATAAAAAGTAAATGCAACTTACAACTAAGATTCTTTGGTTACAAATTAAAGGAGTGCCCCTCCCCACCCAATTTGTGAAAGATTTAAACAAAAACAAAAACCTTGTGGTAGAAGAGGAAAAATCCAGAAAGGCAGCACAGGCAACTGATCTGAGTTAATGAGTCATCAGTCTCTCCGCAACGGGCACTGCAGAACACTGCAGTGGCAAATAACACCAGAGGAAAAAATTTTTTTCCTATAAAGTCCACTCCAAATTGCTGCTGGTTAATGCAACTGGTAATTTCATTATTTCAGAAATTATCCTTTTTACTACCAAAGTCTTGGATGATATGGCTGTTGGGGGCAAAGAGGAGGTGATACATAAAAGTTAAACACTAAGATTCCAAGGTAATATTTACTCACATACAAAATCCTGGGGCACTGCATTGATAATGAAGCATTATTTTGATGTAACACTTGTTACATTAGAGTGTAATGAAAAAATACATTCCATCTAATTGATTAAAGACTATCTCTGGAAATCACAGATTTTTAAAAAAAGATTCAGAAGAATCTAATGGATTATAAGCAATTACTTATTTTCACATACTGTTAATCTTTTTAGAGAAAGGTATCTTAAATCTGTTTAATATTTTTATGTTTGGTCAGAAAGTTATAGAACAGGTGGAATTCCAACAAATAACATTACCTGATCATATTTTTAGAGTATAGTACTAGTCATTTTGTGACACTCTCTATTCATCTCCTTCAATCCACCTACCTAGCAATCCTATTAGAATGGCTTATGTGGCAGATTTATTTCACTATGTATATTTAGTTTCCTGATTTTTCCTTGCCAACCAAAAGCCAACTTTGTTCAAAATTTGGTAAGCCTATTACTGTAATTCCAGTTCCCTCGACTGCTTTGGAAATAAGCACATAATAAATGATGTTCTGACCATAAGAATTAAGGCAAAATCTGTTGGAGATCTTCTGGAAATAATTTCTTTGTTCTTTTAAAAGATACAGGCATCTGGGCGTGGTGGCTGTAATCTCAGCACTTTGGGAGGCCAAGGTAGGTGGATCACCTGAGGTCACGAGCTTGAGACCGGCCTGGCCAACATGGCAAAATCCCATCTCTACTAAAAATACAAAAATTAGCCGGGCATGGTGACGTGTGCCTGTAGTCCCACCTACTTGGGAGGCTGAGGCAGGAGAATCACTTGAACCTGGAAGGCGGAGGTTGCAGTGAGCCGAGATTGTGCCACTGCACTCCAGCCTGGGTGACAGAGTGAGACTCCATCTTAAAAAAAAAAAAAAAAAAGATACAGGCTATGAGAAACAATACTCTCCTTTGGGATTTGGTCATCTGCCTGCGACGTCTGGAACTGCGGCAGCCATATCAGGACCTTGAGGGAGCTAAGCAGGCAGCCCACCTTGCTAAGGATTACAAAATAGAAAGACAAAAGACATCTGAGTCCTTGTTGTCTTTATTGGCACACTCAATTAACCAATACAACAAGAAAGGACTTTTAAAAATAAATATTTTTATATTGTACATATTTCATAGTGCTTTTTTAAAAAATAAACCAAAAGATTAAGAATATACATAAGGTCATCAGTGAAGTAGTCCCTAAGAATTACTAAGGTGGACTACAATGAAATGTGTAGACAAAAGCAGGAATCAAAGAGTAGAGAACAGCAAAGTCACAGATGGCAAACTGGACTAACAATCAGGAAAAACTTATTATTATTGGAATAAAATTGAGGACACACACACACTCTTCTATTTCAACTGTATATCAAAACTAAGGCATTCCTGAAAAAGAAATAGTGAAGATAAACGCTAGGGTGGGCACTTAAACTGGGAATGGAATTTAAATTGTGTCAGCTAAACATACTTACGGTTCGTCAACAAGCTTGTCCAGAAATGATTTTTATGTCACTTTTAGAAATGGATTCCTTTCCAGCCAGGCACGGTGGCTCACACCTGTAATCCCAGCACTTTGGGAGGCCAAGGCCGGTGGGTCACGAGATCAGGAGTTCAAGACCTGCCTGGCCAAGATGGTGAAACCCTGTCTCTACTAAAAATACAAAAAAATTAGCTGGGCATGGTGGCAGGCGCCTATAATCCCACCAACTAGGGAAGCTGAGGCAGAGAATTGCTTGAACCCAGGAGGCGGAGGTTGCAGAGAGCTGAGATTGCGCCACTGCACTCCAGCCTGGGCGACAGAGCAAGACTCCAACCCAAAAAGGAAGTAGATTCCTTTCCCTTCAAATTTTTACAAATAAAATTGTGCGAAATTGGGTGAAACCGTAACAAAATACCATATTGAGTGTACAAGTTCCACAGTATCAATGTACAGGCTAGAGGCCTATGGTCAATGGTAAAACTAATGTATGGATTCAAGTATCACTGCCCTCAAAGCGCATATTATATCATTTTCCTACTTCCTCCCTTCCATATGGCACAGTGTCTTATACAGCAGTAACTCAGTAAAATGTTCTGAAATTAAAAAGAGATAACATCAGGCTGGGCGCAGTGGCTTACACCTGTAATCTGAGCACTTTGAGAGGCTGAGGCAGGTGGATGAGGTCAGGAGTTGGAGACCAGCTTGGCCAACATGACAAAACCTGGTCTCTACTAAAAATACAAAAATTAGCTGGGCATGGCGGCGTGTGCCTGTAATCTCAGCTACTCGGGGCGCTGAGGCAGGAGAATTGCTTGAACCCAGGAAGCTGAGGTTGCAATGAGCCAAGATCACGCCACTGCACTCTAGCCTGGGCGCCAGAGCAAGACTCTGTCTCAAAAAAAAAAAACAAAAAACATAACATCAACTACTATTTGTTAAGTACATATCACACTCCAGGCATTATGTTAAAAAAGCAAACATCTCTTTAATTCTTAACAATAGTCCTATGAAATAGGTATTATTTGATTAAGAAATAGAGGACAGAACTAAAGAGTGATGATGCCCAGATTTGGTCTGATCACAACACCTAGGCATGTAATAAATAATTCAAGAGACCTTATTTCGACAGTAGTTTTCAACTTTAGCTAGTAGGTTGGTGCAAAAGTAATTGCTGTTTTGCCATCAAAAGCAATGGCAAAAACTGCCATTACTTTTGCACCAACTATACCATTTTTAGAAAAGAAAGCCATGTGTCATGGACTAAATGTGTCCCCCCAAAATTCACATTTTAATTCCAACCCTCAATGTGATGGTATTAGGAAGTGGGGCCTTTGGTACATAATTAGGTCTGAAGGTAGAGCCCTCATGAATGGGATTAGTGCCCCTCTAGAGATGATCTCTGAGCTGGATGCAGTGGCTCATGCCTGTAATCTCAGCACTTTGGGAGGCTAAGGCAGGAGGATTGCATGAGTCCAGGTGTTCAAGAACAGAATAGGTAACATAGTGAGACCCTGTCCCTACAAAAAATTAAAAAATTAGCTGGGCGTGGTGGTGTGCGCCCATAGCCCCAGCTACTTAGAAGGTTGAAGTGGAGGACTGCTTGAGCCTGGGAGGTTGGGGCTGAACTGAGCCGTGGTCGCACTGCTGCACTCCAGCCTGGGTGACAGAGCAAGACTCTGTCTCAAGGGAAGCAAAAAAAAAAAGAGAGAGAGAAAGAGAGAGATGATCTCTGCTCTCTACCATGTGAGGATAGAAAAAGATGTCCACCTACAAACCAGAAGGAAGCAGGCCCTGACCAGACAAGGATCTATAGGCACCTTGACCTCGGACTTCCCACACTCCAGACTATGAGAAATGTTGCTGTTTAAGTCACATAGTTTATGGCAATTTGTTATAGCAACCAAACTAAGACTTTTTGTATTATTTACTGACCCTATGTAAAAATGCAAGCACAAGGGAGGGGATGAAAAAAAGGTGACATAATGGGACACTCACAAACTAAGGAGTAATTAGTAGAACAAGAATTGACTGTTCCTAAATTACTCATCTCCTTTTTTTTGAGATGGAGTCTTGCTCTATCACCCAGGCTGGAGTGCAGTGGTGTGATCTCGGCTCACTGCAACCTCCGCCTCCTGGGTTCATGTGATTCTCCTGTCTCAGCCTCCCGAGTAGCTGGAATTACAGGTACGTGCCACCACACCTGTCTACCTTTTTTCTTTTTTTTTTCTTGTATTTTTAGTACAGATGGGATTTCACAATGCTGGCCAAGCTGGTCTTGAACTGATCTCAAGTGATCTGCCCACCTTGGCCTCCCAAAGTGCTGGGATAACAGGCTGAGCCACCGCACCCGGCCACTCATCTCTCTTTTTTTTTTTTGAGATGGAGTTTTGCTCTTGTTGCCCAGGCTGGAGTGCAATGGCGCCATCTCAGTTCACTGCAACCTCCACCTCCCGGATTTAAGCTATTCTTCCTGCCTCAGCCTCCCAAGTAGCTGGGATTACAGACATGCGCCACCACGCCAGGCTAATTTTGTATTTTTAGTAGAGATGGGGTTTCACCACGTTGGCCAGGATGGTCTTGAACTCCTGACCTCAGGTGATCTGCCAGCGTCGGCCTCCCAAAGTGCTGGATGAGCCACTACGCCTGGCCCCATCTCTTACAAAACTAAGATTTTTTAAAAACATAACATTGTATTTTACTAATACCTAGCTTTATAACACTAACATAACCAACTAACTATATTAGCCAAAAAAAAGATAAAACATCAATGTGACTACAAAGTAAATGGACATATCTAAGAGGAAAATGGGCATATTTGAGGATAATCAGAATATTAATGCCCACAGACTCAATACAACTTTGCTACTATTAAAAATAGAGAACAGAAGTGGAGAATTTCTGGTCAATTATTTTAAGCTCAGAACAACAAAGCTACCTGAAACAGAATTTGGGTAATAAATTCCTTTTTTTTTTTTAATTAAGACAGGGTCTGGGTCTGGCTCTATCACCTATGCTGGAGTACAGTGATGCCATCTCGGCTCACTGCAACCTCAGCTCACTGCACTCCACCTCCAGGGCTCAAGTGATCCCCCCACCTCAGTGCTGGGATTATAGGCATGAGCTAGGATTACAGGCATGATTACAGTGCTGGGATTACAGGCATTAGCCACTGTGCCGGGCCTTTTTTATTTATTATTATTATTTTTAATTTTATTATTATTATACTTTAAGTTTTAGGGTAAATGTGCACAATGTACAGGTTTGTTACATATGCATACATGAGCCATGTTGGTGTGCTGCACCCATTAATCTCCTGATGCTATCCCTCCCCCCTCCCACCACCCCACAACAGTCCCCGGAGTGTGATGTTCCCCTTCCTGTGTCCATGTGTTCTCATTGTTCAATTCCCACCTATGAGTGAGAACATGAGGTGTTTGGTTTTTTGTCCTTGCGATAGTTTACTGAGAATGATGATTTCCAGTTTCATCCATACCCTCACAAAGGACATGAACTCATCATTTTTTATGGCTGCATAGTATTCCATGGTGTATATGTGCCACATTTTCTTAATCCAGTCTATCATTGTTGGACATTTGGCTTGGTTCCAAGTCTTTGCTATTGTGAATAGTGCCGCAATAAACATATATGTGCATGTGTCTTTATAGAAGCATGATTTATAGTCCTTTGGGTATATACCCAGGAATGGGACGGCTGGGCCAAATGGTATTTCTAGTTCTAGATCCCTGAGGAATCGCCACACTGATTTCCACAATGGTTGAACTAGTTTACAGTCCCACCAACAGTGTAAAAGTGTTCCTATTTCTCCACATCCTCTCCAGCACCTGTTGTTTCCTGACTTTTTAATGATCACCATTCTAACTGGTGTGAGATGGTATCTCATTGTGGTTTTGATTTGCATTTCTCTGATGGCCAGTGATGATGAGCATTTTTTCATGTGTTTATTGGCTGCATAAATGTCTTCTTTTGAGAAGTGTTTGTTCATATCCTTCGCTCACTTTTTGATGGGGTTGTTTGTTTTTTTCTTGTAAATTTGTTTGAGTTCATTGTAGATTCTGGATATTAGCCCTTTGTCAGATGAGCAGGTTGCGAGAATTTTCTCCCATTTTGTAGGTTGCCTGTTCACTCTGATGGTAGTTTCTTTTGCTGTGCAGAAGCTCTTTAGTTTAATTAGATCCCATTTGTCAATTTTGGCTCTTGTTGCCATTGCTTTTGGTGTTTTAGACATGAAGTCCTTGCCCATGCCTATGTCCTGAATGGTATTGCCCAGGTTTTCTTCTAGGGTTTTTAGGGTTTTAGGTTTAGGCAGGAGAAGGAAATAAAGGGTATTCAATTAGGAAAAGGGGAAGTCAAATTGTCCCTGTTTGCAGATGACATGATTGTATATCTAGAAAACTCCATTGTCTCAGCCCAAAATCTCCTTAAGCTGATAGGCAACTTCAGTAAAGTCTCAGGATACAAAATCAATGTACAAAAATCACAAGCATTCTTATACACCAATAACAGACAAACAGAGAGCCAAATCATGAGTGAAATCCCATTCACAATTGCTTCAAAGAGAATAAAATACCTAGGAATCTAACTTACAAGGGATGTGAAGGACCTCTTCAAGGAGAACTACAAACCACTGCTCAATGAAATAAAAGAGGATACAACAAACAAATGGAAGAACATTCCATGCTCATGGGTAGGAAGAATCAATATCGTGAAAATGGCCATACTGCCCAAAGTAATTTATAGATTCAATGCCGTCCCCATCAAGCTACCAATGACTTTCTTCACAGAATTGGACAAAACTACTTTAAAGTTCATATGGAACCAAAAAAGAGCCTGCATCACCAAGTCAATCCTAAGCCAAAAGAACAAAGCTGGAGGCATCATGCTACCTGACTTCAAACTATACTACAAGGCTACAGTAACCAAAACAGTATGGTACTGGTACCAAAACAGAGATATAGATCAATGGAACAGAACAGAGCCCTCAGAAATAATGCTGCATATCTACAACCATCTGATCTTTGACAAACCTGACAAAAACAAGCAATGGGGAAAGGATTCCCTATTTAATAAATAGTGCTGGGAAAACTGGCTAGCCATATGTAGAAAGCTGAAACCGGATCCATTCCTTACACCTTATACAAAAATATTTTTTTTATTTCTTAAACTTGATAAAGGGGGAAAAGTAATTGTAAAGCTCACATTAATATCCCACATTTGAATTTTTAGGAAATTTTCCTGATTTCAGGTTACAAAGAAAAAACAAGACACCAAAGAAGATCCTATTGATTTAAAGCTTAACTTACCTATGATGTAAACAGCCAAGAAGACAGCCAACAATATAAATAGAAAAGAAAGCATTTGTTACACATCTTTCTTTAAAATCTGTTTTCAGAAGCAATATGCTTATAATTTTAAAAATACCTAATGAAAGATCTCACCACTTGAATATGATTGACTTTATTTCCTCACAATTAATTTTTTTTACATAATTGTAATCAATACTAGCATAAAATTATTTTACTTCAATTTTTCTATGCGCTACACAGTCTTTGTGTCATCTTAAACTGTATATTATTCCATTAAATAGATACCATACTTTACCTAACAACAATAACTCTATTGCGTACCAAGACTGCTTCCTATTTGGGGCTGTTTTTAACATTTTGCTAATATACTTTTTTTTTCTTTTTTTTTTTTGAGACAAGGTCTTGCTCTGTCACCCAGGCTGGAGTACAGTGGTGTGATCAAGGCTCACTACAGCCTCAATCTCTTGGGCTGAAGCAATCCTCCTGCCTTAGCCTCTCTTACTGGGACCACAGGCATGTACCACCACGCCCAGCTAACTTTTTGATTTTTATGTAAAGACAAAGTCTCACTCTGTTACGCAGGCTGCTCTTGAACTCCTGGGCTCAAGCGATCCTCCCTCTTCGGCCTCCCAAAGTGCTGGGATTACAGGTGTAAGCCACTGCACCCTGCCACTTTAATTCATTTTAACGTACTGACTAGGTAAAGCCAAGGTAAGGCAACCACCTAAGAATCCATGCTGATGTCTCACAACAGCAATTCTTACAAACACACAGATCCCTATCTAGAAGTTAACACCATATTTCACCTAATTAAGATAATATCAATTTTAATAAACTCCTTTATTTGATGTACTACTAAGGAAGAAAACCTGACAAATTATGGCATTCCAGAAATTGCAGGACAGGCACTAATTTCAGAGCTGTTAAAAATATAGGAGAAAATGGCCGGGTGCGGTGGCTCACGCTTGTAATCCCAGCACTTTGGGAGACCGAGGCGGGCGGATCACGAGGTCAGGAGACCGAGACCACGGTGAAACCCCGTCTCTACTAAAAATACAAAAAAATTAGCGGGGCGTGGTGGCGGGCGCCTGTGGTCCCAGCTACTCGGAGAGGCTGAGGCAGGAGAATGGCGTGAACCCGGGAGGTGGAGCTTGCAGTGAGCCGAGATTGCGCCACTGCACTCCAGCCCGGGCGACAGAGCGAGACTCTGTCTCAAAAAAAAAAAAAAAAAAAAAAAAAAAAAAAAAAAAAATATATATATATATATATATATATATATATATATATGAAGGAGAAAAATGTCCTAGAAACAACAAAATATGGTATTAGAACTAAATACAGTACAATATTTATAGACACGAGAAGTCAGACTTGCCAGCCTCAATAGAAATAAAGTGAAGACCTAAGTAACAGGAAAACAAAAGATCTCTGAACTTGTAGAATGACAGTCTTAAAGCTTCTGCATGTGGCAAAAGACCTGCATACAGTCTTAGGACTCTATGCACAATTAAAAATTATCTAATACTTTGGATCACTGCAGATTCAAAGCAGCAAATCATTAGAGAGCTACTCTATAAGAATAAATGGAAGGGCTGGGTGCAGCGGCTCACACCTGTAATCCCAGCACTTTGGGAGGCCGAGGTGGGCGGATCACTAAGTCAGGAGATTGAGACCATCCTGGCTAACAAGGTGAAACCCCGTCTATCAAAAATACAAAAAATTAGCTGGGCGTGATGGCGGGTGCCTGTAGTCCCAGCTACTCAGGAGGCTGAGGCAGAAGAATGGTGAACCCGGGAAGAGGAGGCTGCAGTGAGCCGAGACTGCACCACTGCACTCCAGCCTAGGCGACAGAGCAAGACTCCGTCTCAAAAAAAAAAAAATGGAAGGTAAAAAGGAAAGAGATGTGAATTGGCTAATGGTAATAAGAATGGCCCATAACCATCAAGAAAAGGCCAATTTGGATTTATTTTCTAGGAAACATGGGGAAAAAATTGGTAATATGCAACCAGACCCTTAAAGATGTTCAAGCCTTTTGACTCAAAAACCGTATTTCTGGGCATATATTTGGCATGTGGATAAGGACTTATTTATATACGTGTTTACTGTTATACTGCAATATTAGAAAAACCTTTAAAATCCAATAATGACAACAAAATGTAGTATTAATTTATCTGAAATCCTACAGTATTCCCCCCCAAACAAAATGTACTTAATAATAATAATGAAATTTCTTATGTTAAATAGTCTACAATTCCAAGTTCATAGTGCCAAGGACTGTCATCAGAAAATTCTCTTCTGGAATCCTCAACCTTCATGGCGTATTAGCACTGCAATGACTGGCTTTTGGATAGGCTTTCGTCAGATAAACTGCCTATGAAATGACTTTACCATTTTTTTTTTTTTTTGAGATGGAGTTTTGCTCTTGTTGCCCAGGATCGAGTGCAAGGGCGCAATCTCGGCTCACTGCAACCTCCACATTCTGGGTTCATGCGATTCTCTTGCCTCAGCCTCCCGAGTAGCTGGGATTACAGGTATGCGCCACCACGCCCAGCTAATTTTGTAGTTTTAGTGGAGATACGGTTTCTCCATGTTGGCCAGGCTTGTCTCAAACTCCTGATCTCAGGTGATCCACCCGCTTTGGCCTCCCAAAGTGCTGGGATTACAGGCATGAGCCACTGTGCCCAGCCGACTTTACCAATTTTTTTTTAAATTCAGGCAATCATGCAGGAAAATTATCACCTTCAAAAGAAGTCAAACTAGAAACTGTATGACTACTTTAAAAAGGCAATTGCTTAAAATACTTAGAAACTTTTTTTTTTTTGAGACAGAGTTTTGCTCTTGTTGCCCAGGCTGGAGTGCAATGGCGCCATCTCAGCTCACCACAACCTCCGCCTTCCGGGTTCAAGCAATTCTCCTGCTTCAGCCTCCAGAGTAGCTGCGATTACAGGCATGTGCCTCCACGCCCGGCTAATTTTGTATTTTTAGTAGAGTCGGGGTTTCTCCATGTTGGTCAGGCTGGTCTCGAACTCCCGACCTCAGATGATCTACCCGCCTTGGCCTCCCAAGGTGCTGGGATAACACGTGTGAGCCACCACGCCCAGCTGAAACTTATTTTTAAAACTTTACAATTACCATATTACTCTTGTTACTGAGCAAATTTTGATGGCTTTGCCAAAAAAAAAAAAAAAAGAATGATGAGCAGCTAAACTAGCCAAATGTAAGCAATGTAGGCATTTGAGACTGACACACATACAAGGAACAAAAAAGTGACAGCATCAACAGTGTTGTACTAAAAATGTTATTACACTTATATTATAAAATGATGCTGTCCAGGTACGGTGGCTCACACCTGTATTCTCAGCTACTTGGGAGGCTGAGGTGGGAGGATCATGCTTGAGTCCAGGAGTTCAAGACCAGCTTGGACAACATAGTGAGACCCTGTCTCAAAAAAAAAAAAAAAGAAAGAAAAAGAAAAGAAAATACGATGTCTACTTTTTTTTTTTTTTGAGACAGAGTCTCGCTCTATGGGCAGGCTGGAGTGCAGTGGTGCAATCTTGGCTCACTGCAACCTTCCGCTCCCAGATTCAAGCAATTCTACTGCCTCCGCCTCCTGAATAGCTGGGACTACAGGTGCGTGCCACCACGCCCAGCTAATTTTTGTATTTTTAGTAGAGACGGGGTTTCACCATGTTGGCCAGGATGGTCTTGATCTCTTGATCTTGTGATCCGCCCACCTAGGCCTCCCAAAGTGCTGGGATTACAGGGGTGAGTCACTGCGCCCGGCTGATGTCTACATTTAAACGAATCCATCCTGTCATTTATTTAGTTTTATTTTTTATTTTTTTGAGATGGAGTCTTACTCTGTCGCCCAGGCTGGAGTGCAGTGGCACGATCTCGGTTTACTGCAAGCTCCAAACTCCCGGGTTCATGCCATTCTCCTGCCTCAGCCTCCTGAGTAGCTGGGACTACAGGCGCCTACCACCACGCCCAGCTAATTTTTTGTATTTTTAGTAGAGACAGGGTTTCACCGTGCTAGCCAGGATGGTCTCGATCTCCTGACCTCGTGATCCGCCCACCTCAGCCTCCCAAAGTGCTGGGATTACAGGCGTAAGCCACCATGCCTGGCCATCCTGTCATTTATTTAATGGATGGAATAGAAGAGGACAAAGGTTCATAAACTGTGGTCAGGTATATTAACCCAATGTTTAGAAGACAGTGTCACGTAAATAGGTCCACATTTAATTCAGGAATTCATAAAATCTCTGCAATACAAATATATCCTAAAGCACAAAGGATAAAAGAAGAAAAGAATGCTGCCTAAGGTGAAAAAACACCTCACAATCTGGATTTAAATAATGACTATAGTCAAAAGTCCAGACATTTTCAATTCAGAGGACAAGAAATCTGTGTTTCTAACAGTTTACCTAGTATACTATGATTACCAGGGTTTATTTAACTAAATTAGTTGTGGGGAGAAGAGAAGTTTTAAATAGTATGATTTACTAAGAAATTAACTGCCTGCTCCTCTGGTATGTGTTCAAGGTCTTTAATATTGCTCCTTAGTAGCACTTACTACTCTTGTGATTAAAAAATGTGAAAGAAGCTGTTCAATGTCTCTCTTCACTTCCAGACTGTAAATGCTAGAAAAACAAGGACCACCTCTGCTTTGTTTATTGAGCACTCCAGTTATCCAGTAAAGTACCTTGGCACATAGTAGGCAATTACTAAATACTTCTCAGTGACAGTACTGGCAAGGGTTTGGGGGGAAACAGAAACTCTAATCATTGAGTGAAAACTGATAAAACCCTTTCAAAGTACACTGAATACACATTTTGGCCTAATGCTTGATGGCGAAGATTTTTAAAATATCCACCTGACGCCAAAGCTGAATCCAAATATTACCATCATAGAATGACCTTCTAAGATCAAAAATTATGATTAAATATTAAGAAAATATTAAATTTGATTCAATTTATTGTTATAATTTTATTAATAATTTTAATGGTCATTTTGTCCAATCTTGTGAATAGTAGAACACATATAATTCTATAATGAACAGATAATATTTAATCTCTATTAATCTGCCTAGTATTATTATTTAAAATTTTACAAAATTTATTAGCTCAAAAAGGCTCTACTCCAACACATATATGGACAACTGGCTTTTGACAAAAGTGCAAAGGCAATTCAGTAGAGAAAGCATATTGTCTTTTCAACAAGTGGTGGTAAAACCAATGTATACATAAGTGCAAAAAAAAAAAAGACCCATAACTATATATAAAAATCTAAAAATGGATGGTAGACCTAAATGTAAAACCTAAAACTATAAAACTTCCTTTGTGACCTTGGATTTGACATAACACTAAAAGCACAACCCACAAAAGAATAAAATGATAAACTGGACTTCAAATCTCTGCTCATCAAAAAAACATTGTTAGAACAAAAAGACAAGGTAAAGACTGGGAGAAAATATTTACAGACATAAACCTGACAAAGAACTTATATCCAGAATCTACAAAGATCAAAACTCAATAATAGGAAAACTCAATTAAAACATGCAAAAGATTTGAACATTCACTTAACCAAGGAAGATAGATGGCAAAGTACATGAAAAGATGCTTAAGCTCATTAGTCACTAGGAAAATGCAAGTTAAAACCACAATGAAATGCCATTCCACAGCTATCAGAATGGCTAAAAGTTTAAAAGACTGACAAAGGACGTGTTGGTAAGGATGTAGAACAACTAACACACTCACATATTGCTAGTAGAACTGTAAAATGGTACAACCACTTTGGAAAAGTTTGGCAGTTTCCTAAAAAATTAAAATTACACTTACCATATGATTCAGCCATTCTACTCCTTGGTATTTCCCCATGAGAAAGCTTATGTCCAAAGACTTATATGAATGTTCATAGGACCTTTATTCATAATGGCCAAAAAGTGGAAAGACAACACAAATATCCAGCAATGGGTGAATGGATAAACAAACTATGGTATATCTATAAAATGGAATAATAGTCGGCAAGGAAAATATGAATCATCGATACATGTAATGCAAACTAACCTATAATGATAGAAAATAGATCAGTGGATGGTTAAGGACAGGACGTGGGGAGGTATGGAAGGATAGGATTAAAAAGAGGCACAAAGAAACTTCTTTTGGGTGTGATGGATATGTTCACTATATTGATTATAGTGCTGGCTTCATGCATGTATACATATATTAAAACTTATCCAACTGTATACTTTATGTGCAGATATGTCAACTATATCTCAATAAAATTATTTTTTAAAAAGCACAAGTCATTGCCAGCATGACTTCTATGAAGGCATGCTTCCACAGGACACATATTCACTTTTGCTTTTATTTGTTGATTAATAGAGTATTTCTTTCTTTCCTTTTCTTTTTTTTTTTTTTGAGACAGAGTCTTACTCTATTGCCAGGCTGGAGTGCAGTGGGTGTGATCTCAGCTCACTGCAACCTCTGCCTCCCAGGTTCAAGTGACTCTGCTCCCTCAGCCTCCTGAGTAGCTGGGACTACAGGCGCACACCACCACGCCCAGCTAATTTTTGTATTTTCAGTAGAGATGGGGTTTCACCATGTTGGCCAGGATGGTCTCAATCTCTTGACTTCGTGATCCACCTGCCTTGGCCTCCCAAAGTGCTGAGATTACAGGCGTGAGCCACCAGGCCCAGATGACTAATAGAGTATTTCTAAAGGACTATTTGACCTATGCAAATTTGTTAAGAGAATTTTAACCCTAGAAACAGCATAGGGGGAACAGATGAAAACTTAACCAAACCAGTTTTTTGTCTGTCTATTTAGAATGAATATATGTGGCTTTGGACGAGGCTGTGTGGGCACCCTCTGGTCCTGCCAAGTTTAGCTAATTCTGGGAATTTCCACAGTCATTTAATAGCTCAGGAGTATAGAAGTCAGATATGCCTCTTAAGTACTTTATTCATCTATATTTTCAGAACGGGGCTAATGGCATATCAGCTTTCAATATGTTGAATGAGAATTTAGGAAAATATTAACTCCATTTTGAATACACTTTCGTGCCATGAGGCATAGAAGGGTTTGTTGTCCAAGACTCAGATTAAGCTCTAATAATTTGGAAATCAAAGTTGATATGGCTCAATGGCTCATTTGGAGGGCAGAGGTATAGGGAAAGTTATTTTCTGCTTTATACTACTCTGAGGTAGAATTAGCTCACAATAAATAACTGTTTCTGACAGCCTGTTTATCTCTATTTACAGCTACTTTCCAAGCTGTCCCTATCCCCAGTAGAGTATCTTAGGGAGAATGAGGTTGTATTTAAAACACACACACACACCCCACTGTACAATAAGCAGGTACTACAGGTATACTACATATTCAGGTACTGCAGGTATACTACGTTGGGACCTGAGAAGATTCTGTATTTTAAGTGTCTATTTTGGATCACATTGAAGAGTTTGGTGTCAGTCAATCTGCTTCTTAGATTCATAGAGATACTGTTTCCTTTCTTGAACAAGTGAAATATTGGACACTGAAACCAAGTGTGTTATACTCAAAATCATTTGTGGATTTTATAACTCATCTAAATAAAGCTCCTCACTACCTAATTTTGCATTACCTAAGACTAGGACTCACGGATTATCAAAAACTCACTTTTCACAAGAAAGGACACAGCTATTCCTATATTTAGCTAGCTACCACACTCTTAATGTTCAAATGCAATCTGATTCACTATTTAACTATTTGAACACTCTTACATAATTGCTTTGGTACATAAAATCAGCAACTTTCACAATTATTAACAATCATAGCATTTTACTCTTTCAACAGTATCTATTCAAACTTCGATTGATAGAATTTCAATGTATAAATCACATTAAGGAGGATTTCAAGTTATATCTAAAATACTGTTACTTGAAAGTAGTAAGTCCAAACGTCACACCTCTCATACTGACAGTTACATTAATTCCATATGACAGTAACTTAAGCTATTACATGATGGTAGATCACACACAATTCAGGGATGCTAGAAATGTTAAAAGCACACCTTCCAAAGACCCAAGCTAAATGGCAGATTTTGGCAAATTACTAAGGACAAAGGTGAATTTCTGAACATCCCTAAACTGGAGAGCAATTTGGCAGTGCCCACCAGAATTCCAATTGTACTTACCTTTGACATGGCTAGTCCATTTCTAGGAATTTATTGTAGATGTACAAAATGTTCTATTAACAAAATATTAACTATAGCACTGTTTCTTAAGCAAAAGATTGGAATGTCCATTAATATGGAGGCTGGTTAAACACCTCGTAATACCATGACAGGCTACATGTTTAGTGGTATTATGGCAGCAATCTCTGGAAAGTGACTCCCTGGGCTCTAATCCTGAGCCCTACCACTTATGAGCTGTGTGACTGTTGGACATTTAATCATCCCGTGCCTAGTTTTCCTCATTTGTTAAATATGGAAAAATAGTGCCTATCTCATAGGTTGCTAAGAGGCTTCCATGAGTTAATAAAACTAAAGTATTAAGAAAGCATCTGGATCAGGGGTAAGCTCTCAATAAATGTTACATATGATGATGAGGGTATATTAATACAACTGAATACTAAACTATCATTAAAAAGAATGAGGCAGCTTTAACTGTATCAATGTGAAAAGATCTCCAAGGTAATACTCAAGTGAAAAATGTAAGGTCCTGAATAATATGAAGAGGTGCTACCATTTGTAGATAAATATATGTGGGAAGAAAAGAATAAGGATGAGGGGAGAGAAAACACACTTGTATGAATATATAAATTTTACCATATTTGTACATGTATTACCCATTCAACTGAATTAAAAATATTGTTGGATGAGTAAATGAATGTTAAAACAACTGAGCCAAGTAAAACTATTATATATTGCACCTAATTGACTGAGCAAATAATAGCACATATTATTATTATATATATATATTTTTCTGAGAGACAGGGTCTGGCTCTGTCACCCAGGGTCTGCAGTGGCATGATCTCAGCTCACTGCAACCTCTGCCTCCCAGGCTCAAGCGATCCTCCCACCTCAGCCTCCCGAATAGCTGGAACTAGAGGTGTGTGCCACCACGCCTGGCTAATTTTTTTTTTTTTTTTATACAGACATGGTTTCGCCATGTTGCCCTTCAATTCTGGGCTCAAGCAATCCGCCTGCATCGGCGTCCCAAAGTGCTGGGATTACAGGTGTGAGCCACTGCACCCAGCTGGCAAATATATATATGGCTCTTATGTGCTAGTTATTATTCCAATCACTTCTATTATTCACAACATCCAATGAAGTTAAATACTCTTATTATCCTTATTTTAAAGTTGAGAAAAATGCAATGCAAAAAGACACAAGTAACTCCTCCAAAGTCACACCACTAGGAAGCAGAGCCAGGATTTGACTCACACAGTCTGGTGTCCTTCATCTCTTTGCTACATTAATACTACTCTAAAATTATTTTTATTTACATACATCCCAACTCTTGTAAAAAAGACTTTGGACAGCTTACATTAAAGCACATTTATGCAATTAATAAAACTGGTAATGAAAAGGGGAAGAAATATCAATGTGAGAAAAAAATACAGCTACTTTAAGTATGCAACAAATCCAACTCTAAAGCATCTGCTATTTTCTACGGAGGCTTTGATTGATGTATTCTACTGAGATACTTTTAAAAGGACAGAAATCAAGTATTAAACAATTATAAGTACTTTTTATTTTGCTTCTTTAAAGAAGTTCTTGTTTAAAGTTTTCTTTAGGCAAGTTAATCTTGTAATCCAGTTTATATGCCAAAACCCAAATAGGGACTTTTCTTATGATTCTGTCATATGATTAAGTCAGGTGACAGATCCCACACTTGTGCAATGTGCTGTACATCTCTTTTTTTTTTTTTTTTTTTGAGTCAGAGTCTGGCTCTGTCCCCCAGGCTGGAGTGCAGTGGCACCATCTCGGCTCACTGCAAGCTCCGCCTCCCGGGTTCACGCCATTCTCCTGCCTCAGCCTCCCGAATAGCTGGGACTACAGGCGCCCGCCACCACGCCCTGCTAATTTTTTTGTATTTTTAGTAGAGACAGGGTTTCACTATGTTGGCCAGGATGGTCTCGAACTCCTGACCTCGTGATCCGCCCACCTCGGCCTCCCAAAGTGCTAGGATTACAGGCTTGAGCCACCGCGCCCGGCCTGTGCTGTACATCTCTAAGGCAGAAAGCGTGTCTATAGCACTGACTATCCATACCAAAAATAACATGCCAAATTTGTAATCCTATCTAGTAGTCGCTATCAGTTTTTGATATATTTTTTTTTCTTACTTTTGAGACAGGGTGTCACTCTGATGCCCAGGCTGGAGTGCAGTGGCACATTCACGGTTCACTGAATGCCCGGGGCTCAAGTGATCCTCCCACCTCAGCCTCTTGAGTAGCTGGGACTACAGGTCCATGCCATCGTGCCCAAATAATTTTTTTATTTTTATTTTTTATTGGTAGAGGGGGGTCTTGCCATGTTGCCCAGGATGGTCTCCAACTCCTGGGCTCAAGCAATCTACCTGCCTCAGCCTCCCAAAGTGCTGGGATTACAGGCGTGAGCCACCACGCCCAGCCTGTTTTTCCTAATTACAGAAACGCTTCATGTCCACTGTAAAAATAAAACCATATAATGTAAAGTGTAAGGAAGAAAGTAAATCATCTTAGTGCCCATTGTTTCCTATAATCCATCTTATACACAGACATGTACAAACACGTAGTTTTATATAAATATGTTACCATGGATATTCTCTCTCTTTCCTTTTCTGCTTATTTCCTCTTTCCAATGGTGACAACCAGGTAAAAATATACAAAACTCATGGTGTTTTTCAACTGGCTTTATAAAAAATGAGATATCATTACAAATGTTTCTCTGTACTTCGTATTTTTTTTTCTTAAGATACATGATGGCCTGGGCAATAAGGTGAAACCCCATCTCTACCAAAAATACAAAAAATTAGCCAGGTGTGGTGGTGCACACCTGTAGCCCCAGCTACTCTGGAGGCTGAGGCAGGAGGATCGCTTAAACCTAGGAGGAGGAAGTTGCAGTGAGCCAAGACAGCACCAGTACACTCCAATCTGGGTAACAGAGCAAGATCCTGTCTCAGAAAAAAAAAAAAAAAAAGATACATGATAGAAATCCTCTCAGAATGTACTTGGAAATCCTTTCTAATCACCAGTAGATTTAACTCCTACTATTTAATCACTTCACAACATTCCATAAAATGCCTAGGCCATAATTTACATAACAATACCCCTATTAACAGGCACTCCTTTTGTTTCCACGTTTTTTGCCACTACTAACATTGAAACATTGAAACACTGTTGCAGCTAACACTCATGTAAACTCTTACTGGTGCTTTTATTTCTAAGGAAAAGATTACATGGAGTTAGACTCATGGGTGGAAAATACATGTATTCTCAGTATTAACAGATGTTGCCTGATTGTTTACTAGGAAAAACTCTAACACTTCACATATCTACTAGCATTTTATGAGATAATCCTTCTCCACATATCCCTGGCTAGCAGTAGGTTTACCACTTAATTTTTGCTTGTCAGAAAAATAATATTTCAGTGTTAGTATATTGATTACTAGTAAGGTTACACATCCTTTTATGTTTGTTGAATGTTTGGATTTCTCTTCTGTGAACTTCTGGTGATATGTTTTATCCATATTTTTACTGGGTGAACTTTTTCTTAATTGGTTAGAGTTCTTACAACGGTTAACTCATCTGTTACATATATCTCAAGCCTTTTTCTCCACCTGATTTTGTCTTTGGTCCTTTATTTTTCCCACTAAAGAATCCTTCGTTTCTATGCAGTCTCATGTGTCTATCCGTACTTTTATGACTTTTAGGTTTCCTATCTTGGTTTAAAAAAACTACATCTAGATTGTATGTATAAAGGAAACTTAGGAGATTAATATCTTAAATATTTTATTGTTTACATTTAAGCCTCTAATCCATCTGAAATCAGTTTTTGCATCTGTTGCAATGTATTGGATCAATTATATTTTCTTCTAGATGAGCAAGTTGTATCAGTTAACATTTATGATATATATGTGCCTTTTTTCACCATTGGATTGAATTATCCCTTTGAAATGTGGTAAATTATCTTATATACTGAGATTTACTCTGCTTTTAAAAATTCTGCTGCATTTATATATTTAAAATTAAAAATATATTTACACACCTATAAAATTAAATAACTTACTCAGCTACCTGGATAAGACAAAACATTTTCACTTAAGATATCCAAGTAGTTAAGATGAAAGAATTATTTAGGTGCCTTAATTTTCCATATCAAATTAAGAAATATTTTGCAATGTCTGTTGACATTATGAATTCAAATATACAGAAGGTATAGTAATAAATTTTAATTTTTTTCTTTAATGCATCAATCTAGAGATAATTACTTATTTTGATGCATTTCCTTACAACTTTTTCCATATGTATATACTATTATTATTATACATATGCCCTTTTTTCAATTTTATAGGTATTTTCCAATTCGATTAGTCTTCTCTATTTTACCTTTAAACATTAAAAAAATTAAACTAAGAACTAAAAACTTATAAAGTCTGGTTGCTTTTCATTGCTCAAGCACATCTGAAACTCTTCTATATCATATCATATACCACCCATTTTATTTTCAGTGAAATAAGCTTAATTATTTTTCAGAAAAGAAAATGTGGCATATTGCAGATAAAATTTTTTTAAAGGCTTACCACCAAGAGAACAGTTTCAACAGATAGCATTAAGATCCAAAACTGAAATTTTTGTTGTTAGTCATAATAATACCAGAAATAGTGATTTTTAAAACCTTAAGATGTGTTTCCTTCTAAAATTTAAATCTGAAAATACTTATGATATACCATTAATTTTTAAAAACAGCTAATCACAGTTGTAAATTTATTAACTAGAGCTAACTACAAAGAAATACACAGAAAGAGGAGTTTCAAACGTAAATAAATCATTATATAATTCTAAAGATCACTTCAGTAGTTTCACGTAAAAATGTTACTACGAAGATACACATCCACTTCAGCTGTCTTTATACATACATGCACAAACATTACGTACTTTATATACAAATATACAAATATTTATATATAGTATATACACAATATGTATATACTAAATATAAATGAATAGACTTATAAAAACCAAAGTCACTTTCATTTCACCATAGGGAAAAAAGAGAATAGCAAAACTTTAATATTCTCTTCAGAAATTATATGGAAAACATTTTTATTGCTCACAATTTATTTATTTACAATAAACTGACTTAGTATAAGGAATAAATTCATTCATAAATCAACAAATCCATTTGTTATAATAGACAATCAACATTAAGGAAAAGTCAATAAACTTAATAAAATCTTTCCTTATGACAAATGAGTAATTTTTTTTTTCCAGGAATAAAGTGATTCATAAACTCATGATAGCTATACTTAAATTGTTTAATTTGCTGATATTTTCCATTGCAAAACTAGTAACCCTTGTGAATCATGAATTTAGGAAGGGAAGAATTTTACTTTAGTTTATGTCTCCATTATGTTCTCTACAGTTGTCTATTTCATATAAGGATAAAAATAAGATATAAAAACACTTAATTTTTTTAAAAAGACAAAATTTTTAAGCTTATAAGCATTAACTCAAAAGTTCCTGCTCTACAATCTGTACAATTTTAACATACTTCTATAATCCATTGCAGGAACAAAAACTTTAAAATTGAAAAACTGCCTCCTTAAATTGATTCCATATATTAATGATTACCAGCTTTGGAAAATCTTTATATAGAAAATATTAAGACACTGCAGTTGCCCAAATAAGGGACTTTATCTTGATATTTTTCAGATACAATTAATAAATCTGTTTTAGAATCTTTGCTACATTTTTCTTGTTCCCCCATTTTTTGGGTAATAGCTTCTTTTCAAATTCTACTCTTTTCTTCATGTCCCAAACCTGCTGCTCACAGGGGACATCAGTCAATTCTGTGGGTTGTCTTATGTCTTCTTTAGAAATTCAGTATATAAAATCAAAGTAGTTATCAGTAAAATTAATTTAAAAATTTTTTTACAAAATAAGTTCTAGGCATTTTACATTCATGATCTAACTTAATAGCACCTATGGTATAGATTTAAACGTGAGAAAACTTAACCTTACTTAAGTACACTGTCCAAAGTCACACAGTTATTAAGTGGTAGGGCCAGAACTTCAACTAGGTCTCTATGACTGGGAAATCAATTCATGTAAAGTCTGAGCTACACTGCTTTACCATTTTACACACCACTTAGTATTTTTTTTTTTTTTTTGAGATGGAGTCTCACTCTGTTGCCCAGGCTGGAGCGCAGTGGCGTGATCTTGGCTCACTACAATCTCCACTTCTCGGGTTCAAGTGATTCTCCTGCCTCAGCCTCCTGAGTAGCTGGCACTACAGGCACTTGCCACCATGCCTGGCTAATTTTTTTTATTTAAGTAGAGACAGGGTTTCACCGTGTTAGCCAGGATGGTCTCGATCTCCTGACGTTGTGATCTGCCCGCCTTGGCCTCCCGAAGCGCTGGGATTACAGACACCACTTAGTTTTTAAGATATTTTCACATAGATTACCTAGGGTTTATGTCATAGGAAGGTTCCTAAGTATCAAACCTGAACCCCGCCCCAGCATTACTTAAAAGGACATATAACTAAAGTGGCAGAGCTGAATGAAGATCCTCTGACTTTTAGTCTAGGGCTAGTCTATTTACAGATCATGCAGAGCCACTTTTTCATTTAGTACAATTCATTCCTCTTCCCTTCTCTCCCATATTTTGATGATAACCATACTTATTACTAAACAAACATGCTGTGAAAATAAGTTGGTCTCAGCATTAATAAAGTCCATCTGAGGTTTTTATCTATTGTATTGACCATGAATTTGGAAGGTTATTACCAGTTTATATTTAAAAGCTAACATTTAGCACACAACTTTAGGAAGAGCTATGATCTGCAAAAATTGAAGTGGTTTAATTTCCTTGTCTAATTGCTCAACATTCATTCAATAAACAATTTACTGAGTACCTATCAGGTACTTCAGTATCCTGGTGCTGAAGACACAATAGTATTATAGTTCACAGTCCTGAGAGCTTTATGATTTGCTGAGGAACAGCCCAGGAAACAGCAATTAAATACAATGCTAAAAGTGCAAGTAGAAGAATAGAAAAGATGATGATGATGATGATTAGTAGTCTATAGGACTGAGTGGCTACCTCTGCCCATGGGGGAAGAAAGCATTCTTAGTGGTGGCAAAAATCTGTAAGGGCACTGAAAACAAGGAAGACCTCAGGAAAAGAAAACCAGAAGTGCCAAGGGCCCTAAAATAAAACCAAACCCTTATGTTTTATTTAATGGTGGACTATAGCACAATTCCCTGACAAATGTTAAGATTTCTACATGTAACACTCATAAACTGATAAGGCTAGTCTCAAATGTTTTCCAGGCTTCCAACCCTGTGTGTGTGTGTGCGTGTGTGTGTGTCATCTGTGTATAATGTCAAAGCTTTTTTTCACATTTAAACTTACTAGCAACGTAGTCACCAATTCCCTACATGTAACACTCATAAACTGATAAGGCTAGTTTCAGAAATGTTTTCCAGGCTTCCAATCGTGTGTGTGTGTGTGTGTGTGTGTGTGTGATCTGTGTATAATGTCAAAGCTTTTTTTCACATTTAACCTTACTAGCAACGTAGTCACCAATTCCTGCTACTAGTCTACATTTCATCAGTGGTCTAAGTTATTGCTTTCACGAGTTCCCTAAAATTGGGGGAATTGTGAAGTAAAACTGCAGACTCATCCAACCACTTTCATACTGACATTTTCCCCTCTAGTAGTCAATGCTTCTAGCTGGTTTTCTCTTTCCCATTTTGGTCTCAGCCAGACAAGACTAGTTAGGACTTCCAGACCACATAAGGAATTCTCCTTACGTGGTGCCATGTCACCTGGTCAATGAAGTAACACTTTCTTTTTTTTCCCCCCTCTCCTCTAGAGATCAAGGAACCTTATTATGGATAAAAATTAATAGATAAAACTACATATATATATATATATATATATATATATATATATATCTACAGCAAGCATGATGACATAAATATATCAATATATTAGTCTATTGTCCAGTATGGGTCATAAGTACGAAATGCTAAAATGGTAAATCCACAAGAGATAGTAGTAATCTTCATTACTTGGGGAAAGCAACATCTCCGAGGTTATGTTTTCTAGTAAGGAGCATCAATAAGCCAGGTTATGTATTTTGCACTTACTATAAAAATACTTTGTTAAATTGCTGCTATTGTAGAATTTTAACTTTTTGTTCTCCTTAACAAAAAAGGCCGTTTATTGTATAGAATTTGGAAGACACAGAAAAACAAAAATAAATCAGTCACATCCACCACTCAAAGATGATTCTATCTTCCTCATTTTCCAGCAGTCTTCTTTAATTATCTTGGTTAGAAAACTACAAGATTTAACTGAGCATATAATTTTTCATATTAAGAAAGGTGTAATTTAAATTTTAAGAATCAAATTTGTAATATCTGTAAGACCTTCAATTGAAAAGCAGCATGGAATTTTCTGAGTTTGCAGTATAAATAAAAGAGTTTAACCACAAACTGAAAAACATTCTTCCCTAAAGCACATTGTTCGGGGTCAAAACATTGGTAATACATTACAGACGAAATGGGAGTACTTGGGTTGGACAACACCTGTATTTTCAATTGGACAACAATTTCTGTATTTTCACAAAATACTATTCATCAAAATCTGAAGAGGGCACCGGGAGTTTTACAAATGGGGAAAGCTAAAGAGGGATACAAATGCTACTTAACCTAAATTTACCACAAAGCCGGTCAAAGAATAGATTGGGAGTGCCAATTCAGTAGTATTTTAGGGAAAAATGACAAAAAGGGAAGGATTGAAGGCAGAAAACGTGCAGACAGCAACATCTCGATTTGATTCTACCTTTAAGCATATGGCCAAATAAATTTGGTTTAACAATATTTCCAACCCAATCAGTTTCTTATTTCGGTTTCAGGAACCCTACTCACTCTTCCCTAAACTAGCCTGAGCCTCCTGCACACAACACCACAATACCATCTTTCAACGCCTCCTCATTCAATCGAGACTGTCGCATTACTAACACCTCCTGTTTTGAAGACAGTATTCCTTCAACTGTCCTCCCTCTCAGAGAAGAAAAAGTAAAAGCCCTTCTTTTACCCTTCTAGTCCCATCCGAAGCACGTGAACATCTACGGAACCTTCCCTGCAGGTATGTCAGATAAAATCCTTAGAATCACTGAGAAAGCACATTCGGAGGGAAGCTTCACAGTGACTCTGCAGTGACAGTCCCTCCCAAGCCTGTCTCACCAGAGACGCCTCTGCCTCCAGGGTTTTTGCTACCTCCCCGCTCCTCAGCCCTGAGCTGAGGGTAAGGACAGTGAGGACCTTTGCCAAAGAATGGGCTTTAAGGAATGGGACCTAATGTCTACTGCAGACCCTGTGAAACGGCTGAAACAATCTGCTACCCGAAGCCCCAAAGGCTGAGTAGGGAACCATAATGGCCGCACTCACTTCCAACCCTGGGAAAGGTGGACATCTGAATCCCCAAGTAGCGGGAACGACCACACTTGGGGGAGCGGGGGTTAAGGAGAAATGAGCTCCTTGCCGGTGCAGGGTGACAGCGGGGAGGAAGCCTCAGGCAGAAAAGCCGCCGTTCACACTCTCCCTTCTCTCTCTCTCCTCTGCCTCCTTCCACCCCCTCTATCCCCACCACTCGCCAGTTACCGGTCGCCGCTCACCTGCTGGGGCGCGAGGTGCAGAGACTGTACCGACCGAGGACCCAGAGGCTCTGTCACCACGGAGGGGAAGTCCTCAGCTGCACGGGGTGGCGGGGGGAACCAGTCACGTGATGTCGAGCTCCGCCCTGCCTCCTCCATCCCAGCGCACTACATCTCGGCGGGCCTGTATTTTTACGGATCCCTTGAATATTAATTTTCTTGGATTAAAGAAATAAAAGATAAGTTTTCACAAAGACTATGTTATAAAGTACAATGTGGAAAATGTGGACAGCAAGAGTTAAAGCGCATTGCTAAGGAAGTGACGTTCACGCCACAATCGAGGGACAGGAAATGGTGGTGGGGTTCCGTCCCTCTGGAGTCCGCCGGTAAAATTCCAGGCTCTGAGGTTTGGGCCAATCACGTGATCTTAAAACTTGAGGCGTGCTGGAGGGTAGCCAATCTATCCGTCCGATTGTTAACTACGTTTATTTGTTTTAAAACACCTAACTTACTTGAGCTTTCCACAGATTTCTTTACATTTAGAACTAGCTTTATAAAACCCTACGAGGAGGCAACAGCGTTTGAAGGTCACTCTGGAGACCACAAACTGGGAAGAACGGGGCCGAGAAAAACTATATTGCGGATATGGGACAGGACAGGGAGGGGTGGAAAAATCTGGATTTCACCGCCAGGGCCTACCGAGCCAGCCCCACAAGTAGTGTCGTAAGCGGGTGGGAGGGAGGAGCATGACGCCAGAAACCCCAGTCCAGGAGAAAGATGGAGGTTCCGGAGTGGAGGGGCAGGGTGCGCGGAGGCGAGCAGTGCGGCTGCGCGTGAGGCGGCGGACGCGCCGGCGCGCGAGGGGCGGGGTGAAAGGTCACAGCGCGGCAGCGGGTCTGGCTGGCGGCAGCGGCGGGAGGGAGCTAAGAGACCCGAGTGCACGTGTGGAGAAGCGGCGGCACAAGCGCGGCGGCGGGAGACACTCCCGCCCCCACCAGACTCAAGCCCTCCGTAGACCCTCGCGGCCTTCCTCGCTTGCCCAGCTCCCTGCCCAGGCTAGGAGGCCGGCTTGTGGGGTTGAGTGGCCCGAGCTGAGGGCGCGGAGACCTAAGGGCGGCGACTACGACGGCGTTGATATCGGTGGTAACGACGGCCTCAGCAGGCGGGGAAGATGAAAGGGTGAGGAAGGGCAGCCGGGCAGGGCCCGGCCGGCGGGGTAGAAGGGCCAGGGCCCATGTAGAGGGGGAGAGCCGCGAAGGCGAGGAGAGATTCAGGGCGAAGACCGGCGGAGGGAGATTTCTCGGCTGCTCAGTTCCCTCGGCTCCCGGAGGGGGCGGAGGCGAGGCTCGGGCTGTTGGCGGGCTGAAGGGCCAGCGGAGGCAAGCCCCGGGGGCTTCAGGGTTTCGGTTCGGAGAACGAGTGTGGGTTGTTGAGTGGAGAGAAGCGCATGGAAAGGCTATTGTGAGGCGCCCGGGGCCTCCTTCCCGGGAGCGGACCGCTGAGCCACGCCGGCCTGCAGCTCCAGGTGGAGTGGTTTGGTTGTCTTCCATCTCCAGATTCAACTCTGGAACTGCGGTGTTTGACACCTTTCAGTTTAATTCACGCTTGGGAGCTGTGCAGAACCTTCTGGAGGAAGAAGAAATTGGAATAAAGAGCACGGGGATGAGTATTAAGAGCTAGTGACTCAACTAGATTTGGGTTGGGTCACAGCGAGTGGAGGAGGGGGAAGAGAGCGCGATCACTGTAGATTTGGGGTGCCAACATGTTTAAGGAAGTATAGAGTGGATCAGTAGGTGGAGCTATTGCTTCAGTAGTTCACTATTGCCCCTGAGTGCTGAGGCGGTCCTGAGTAGTTTTACCACGCTGCTCCTTTCAGGTGATTGGCAAAGTTAATGTTCGGTCTTCCACCGTTTCCCTCTTACGTAAAATTAGGAATTATTTTGGATCGACTGTTTAAATTTTTATGAAATGTCTCCTTACCATTAAGTTGTATAGTTTTAATGTATTAATTACATAACATTTTTCATAAGCATTGCCTCAAGCCGTTTTGGAGCTTGTCTTTACCGTCAAAGAAATGAAGCTCATAAACGTTAAAAAGCTCTCTGCGATGCCTTAGTTTGTTGTTGTAAGTCGATTAAGAAATCATAACTATGTTTTAAGTTAACGAAGTCATTCCGACTATTCAGCAGCCCTTTTGAGGGTGAAATAAAAGTCACTTTCAACGTAATCTCATACTGCCCCAAACAAGGACCTAAATATTATCTCTGTGTATCGGTATTTGAGGTTCCTGAAGAGATTCCAAGAAAGTTTAATTTGGTCTTAGGTCTGTAACATGTTTCCTTACTTTAATTTTCCTTTAAAGACTGGATATTTAATGTTGAATTGTATGTTTTCTTTAATAATCTTTAAAATTTAAGAACCATGAACTATTCACAGTACCTGCATTGTTTCACATCAAGTTCTAAAGAATTCCAGTTAGGTAAATATAATTGACGGGTATAGGAAGTATTTGCTCCACTTGAATCATGATCTGGGAAGTTTGGCTATTTCAGATACAATCCAACATATTTGGAGAATGTTGTTTTTCTGCTATACTGCACTCCTTTTTTTGTTGTTGTTGTTGTTCTTTTTTTTTTTTTAACGAGACAGGGTCTGGCTCTGTTGCCCAGGCCGGAGTGCAGTGGCGCTATCTCTTGGCCCACTGCAACCTTTGCCTCCCCAGCTCAAGCAATCCTCCCGCCTCAGCCTTCCAAGTCGTTGGGACCACAGGCGCGCGCCACCACGCCTTGCTAATTTTTTGTATATTTTGTAGAGACGGGGGTCTGTGTTGGCCAGGCTGGTCTCAAACTCCTGAGCTCAAGCGATCCACCCACCTCTGCCTCCCAAAGTGCTGGGATTACAGGTGTGAGCCACTAAGCGCGGCATATACTGCACTTCTTGAGCATGGTTGCTGACTCTTACTCATTTTTGTACTCATTGTCAGGCACTCAGTACTTGTTTGTCATGTTCTGTTAAGTAAGCAAAATGAGGCTGAAGAGTTCCCAGTGTTGAAATTGCCATGGATTTACAAAGGGGGTTGCCAGGAAATTATTCTGTATGTTTAGATCCAAAATCTTCAATCTAGTTCAGTCTCCATAGGGTGTGATGTTCTTTCTGATACATAACTTGGCGATAGAAATGGAGCTGAACAGTAATATTATTCACAATCTACCTTGAATTAATATATTCATGGAGCAATTATCTCTGTTTAAAATGGATATTTACATGTAACCTGATGAAGGCAGATCCCTAGAAATGAGTAACTGGCCGAATTTAGAGGAAACTTAAAACTATTGAATCTGTACCTTTATGCTAGTAACTATGCCTGTGAAGTTCCTATTACTTCTTATGATTGGGAGCTTAGAATTGTGTTCTTTACTGTAAACCTTCAAGATGATTTCACAGGAATAATCCCTTAAACTTAACAAATGAGCTAACTCCCAGATGAGATGAAACTTTCTAATTTTTTTGTTTCTAAGTCTGTATTTAAGACACTCAACAAATGAGTTGTGTGAATCTTAACTTGTGTTTGTTCGGACACCGAACCCACAACAGTATAGGTTTAAAATAAGCGCCTTGAGTTCCAAAACTTGTACCACAGTGCACAGTGTGGTCGATTTTATAGTCCTGACTCTTAATTTGGAATGGCCTGTAAAAACGAAACAGTGGTCTTGATTATATGGCTTTTGTATGAAATTTTATTTGCTAAGTGTTCTGTTGTATATTGAGCTAAGTAAACAGTAAATTGAAATATCTAAAATTGGAAACTGCAGAAGTCCCAACACAAACCAGTCAAATATTTAAAATTGCATACTGTTGCCTATGTTGCCTATCATATTGAAACTTAAAACTTACCTGGTTTTTCTTCATATTTTTACCATGAGTATTTTTATTAGTAGTAGCAGTAGGACTTTCCATTGTATTGGCATGTATTTCCTCCACAGAAGATAAATTTCCGGTTATTAACTACTGAATGTAATTTATATGCCCATGTAGAAGTTTGAGATATACTAGGAAATGTTGCTTCCTTTTAAGGTTGGCTGTTTTTATGAACCAGGGACATTGTAGTTTGAATTTGTGAGTGGTATTTTTATCTGTTCTTCTCTAGGGAAGGCGATTTCGAGCAAGAAGGTATGCCACAGATAACCATGACTGAGGTGGCAATGTAATTAGGCAGTGTAATAGAAAGTATAATAAAACCAAATCATTTAGCCTTTAACTGTAGTAAAGAGGTGCAAATTAGTACTAATAAAAAATGTCTTTAACAAAATGTGAATACGTGACTAAGATGGGACAGTAGGTAGCAGTAATATAAATATGGAACAATGTAGATTACTAATTGGAATAGTAAAGGGAGCCGTTTTACCAAATAAAATAAAATGTAAGATTCTGCAGTCAGAAACAAAACTTTAAAAACTCCGAACAGTGGTTACCTCTGACAGCATATGGACTGGTAAGGGGCAAAAGGAATATTTTTAGCATCTCAGCATAGTGAGACCTCGTCTCTACAAACAATAAAGCAGCCAGGATAATCACCTGAACCTGGGAGGTGGAGGTTGTAGTGAGCTGAGATCGCGCTACTGCATTCCTGCCTGGGCGACAGAGCGAGACTCTGTCTCAAAAAAGAAAAAAGAAGTCAGCTAGGCATGGTGGTGCAAGTCTGTAGTTCCAGCTACTTGGGAGGCTGAGGCAGGAGGATCACTTGAGCCCAGAAGTTCAAGGCTGCAGAGAGCCATGATCTTGTCACTATATATTCGCCTGGGCAACAGAGTGAAACCTGGTCTTAAAAAAAAAAACAAAAAACAAAAAACTGTTTTTAAAGGTTTATTGCTATTTTGTTTTTCAGCAAAACCAAAAGCTAGTCAGGCTGACGTAGCATTTGACACCTTTTATAAACCTACAGTTTATGCTTCTTCCTTCTGTGAAACAATTTGTGGTTTGTTGATTGAGATAGTGAATTTTAACAAATACTTTGTAATGTGCCCTTGCTGTGTTGAGATGAATTCATATAAAATATAACCTACTTACACCATAAGTTTTTCTAAAAATTCAATGTACTGTCCTCTCTAATAGAAAAATAAAAGGGAAGTAATTATAATAAAATTTATTTCAGTATTTAATGATGTGGCACAACTACGCCATAAAGCATAAGATCAAGTGTTTGCATCTATCTGTAAATAGAATCATCGTGTAATTTAGAAAGTATATCTGTTGCCTATACAGTTGTGTGCATTGTTGACTCATGTTGTGTTGCCACTAGTGGTGTGATTTCTTCCTGAAATTGCAGACAACTCTTAGTAAAGCTCTAAACAAAGAATAATCAATACTTTCTGGGTTGGGAAAGATTTTTTAAAGTCACTTAGTAGTCCAAGCACTCATCTTATTGAATCAAGATATATTCCCTGTTTGTCATAATTTCAAAGATCCTTACTTCTGTTGTGTGAATATTACTGCACATAATGATCAGTAGAGTGGGAACTGTTATTGGGACTCCTAATTTTTTCTTCCAGGTACTACCTATGGCTTTCAGCTGTGTGATACCTGAAGCGATACTCTTTCTCAATTATTCAAATGATTGGCCTTCATCTTTTTTTTAAATGCAGCCTGCAGTAACCAATAGAATACCAGTAGTAACCAGTAGAAACATTCTTCCCATCGTGAACGTGAGAGCTATATTTAAGTATATTCAATGCCTAACTTAATGGCAAAATGTTATAGTTCTGTCTAGTACAGTCGTGACTAGCTGCAGTTGGCGATTGAGCAGTTGAAATGTACCTTGTGGTCTGTGGCACAGTTGCCATTTCCCGGGTAAGATGGCTGCAGTCTGTGTACTGAGGACCTGGAGTGGGAATGCTGGGCAGCTGATTTGTTTCAGTGTTTTCCAATATGTAGTAATGTTCATGTTTTGAAGCCAAATTATGTGTATTTCTTTGATTATCCTTCATTCAAGTATAGTCATCCACATCACTTTCTGAAAACAAGGCTGTATGTGGACAGCTTGTTCAGTTCAGATTCTCAGACACTGAAGACGGGATTAGAAAAGTAACTGTTAAGTTATGTAAAAGGAGGAGATACAGTGTCTCAGTTTGATAATATCTGTGAAGTTCAAAATGATAAAGCTTCTGTTACTACCATCACTAGTCCTTATGGAGTCATTGAAAACTCTCGCATAGTCTAGATGATATTGCCTATGTGGGGAAGCCATTAGTAAACATAGAAACAGAAGCTTTAAAGGGTACTGTTAATCTGTTTTACCAAATTGATTATTGTCCACCTTTTGTCGTTGGGTCTCAATTAAAAGTGACCTTTAAAAAAAATGTGCCTTGTATGACAGAACTAAATTTTAAATTTTAAAGTGTGAAAGCTGATTCTCAGCTGGGTACTGTGGCTCACACTCGTAATCCTGACACTTTGGGAGGCCAAAGCAGGAGGATCACTTGAGCCCAGGAGTTCAAGACCAGCCTGGGCTATAACATAGTGAGACCTCGTCTCTACAAAAAAAATAGTAATCATAATTAGCTGGGTATGGTGGTGTGTGCCTGTAGTCCCAGCTACTTGGGAAGTCAAGGTGGGAAAATCACTTGAGCTTAGGAGATTGAAGCTGCACTGCAGCAAGGCATGATAACGCCACTGCACTCTAGCCGGGGTGACAGAAGGAGACCCTGTCTCAAAAAGAAAACTCACAAGTTATTGGTCCATTTTTAAGTATGTTTGAAACAACTTAGATATGTGGATCTACTGCAAATTTTGTGAAATGTAAATACAGATCAAATATTTCTAAGGAAAATGAGTAGCTGCATTGGGCCATGCTGTAAGTGTAGTAAACTGGATTTTAAAGACTTGGAATGAAAAAAATTTTTTAAGGTAAAATAAGTTTTATTTTGACTACATGTTGAAATGATTTCTCCCCCTTGTAAATGTGGATACTAAACCTGAATGAAAAAAAATTTTTAAGGGAAAATAAGTTTTATTTTGACTACATGTTGAAATGATTTCTCCCCCTTGTAAATGTGGATACTTAACTTGAATGAAAAAGTTTTTAAGGTAAAATAACTTTTATTTTGACTACATGTTGAAATGATTCCTTCCCCTTGTAAATGTGAATACTAAACTTTTTTTTTTTTGTTATATCAGGGAAGTCTTCCCAAGATATTAAACATTTTTAAATTTTGTATGTCACTTGTATATCTGTTGGACAGTTCTGTGCTAAACCCATAAAAAGCCAAAGTTGTATAAAACGAGATCTTTTCCCTTAGAATCTACTTCCCAGATGGTAGATATTTCTGAATGTTTCAACTTGTGGGCCAACAGATAGTTTATGGCTGTTTATACACTCTGTGGTGAAGGATTTTGAGGCGATTCTGGTTTTTGGTTAAAGTGTTGCCATTCAGTCACTTGGTCTGCTGTGAAAGGGTAGGGAAGAGATAATTGGAAGTATTCATCTTTCTTGAGCTAGTGCAAGCTATATTCTGTCTCTATCAGAAACTGTTAAGGGAAAACCTTGTTCTCCAATTCCAGAGGCTTCTTACCTCAGTCCCCTATAGTGCTGTAGTGAATGCTTGTTCATAAAACTACCTGACACATATCCTTAATATCTTCTTTTGGATAATTTCCTAAGAATGAATTTTTTGGATCAAAAGGTACTGACATTTTTAAAGCTCTGGTGTTTGTTGCCAGTTGACCTCCAAAAAGATAGTAGCAATTTATTCTGTCAGTAATGTATGAAAATGTCCTTCTCTTTCCAAGGGCTAATGAAAAGGAAGGGCACGGGGAAAAACCTCAAGAAAACATATTGTGGCTGACATTTCAGCCATGAATGGTATAAATTTTCTTTGCGATGAGTTCAATACATTTGAATACGTTAAAATGATAGAAATAACTAATAGCTTCCTTACAAGTTGTCTTTGAGTAAATATTCACATTTTGCTTTAACTCTACTTTTACTTTGCTGATTAGGTGATAAATGACATTTCCTTTTTTAAAGATTTCATGATTATTTAGTGAAGTTTGGACATACACCATTTTTACTGGTCATTTTGTGACTTAAGTTGTCTATAACTTACCCAGTTATTAATTGGGATGATGATTGCCTTAACTTCAAATTATAAAACAAAGATGATGTTCTTTAGAGAGTAGGGGTGAGACATTAGGGCCCAGGTCATTTGAAATAAAAATTTTTAGAGCTGGAAGTTGTTTAAACAAGGATAAGCAAGGAAAATGTTTTGTACTTAGGAGCATTTCAAAGACTTCTCTTTCCAGAAAATTAGGGTATATTTAAAGGTATGTTTGGCTTCCCCTGCTTCTAGTATATATAATTTGTTATTTATTTTAAAGGAAACACTATAATGCAAAAAGCATTGAACTAAAAGCAACCAAGTTTTAGTTTTATGTACCACAAATGATAGCTAGCAGTAGGGTCACTAATAAAGGTGTTTCAACCTCCGGGCCTTGGTTGTCTTTTAAGAGAATGGCTTGAATCTGAATAGGAATGGCCAAAGATTCTAGCTTGTGTGCTAGTTCTATTTTGTAGGTATCTGGGGAAGCAGAATTAACAGAGATTAAAATAGGACATAAAGAATACATAGAAAACTAAATTTCTCTATTGGATGAACGGTGGGCTCTTCATAGATTGTAGAGGTAGTTCTAATTTCTTATGGAAAGTGATGCTGTCGCTTTTGGATGTGTTGAATTTGAGATTCTTGTAGAGATCACCAGTAACCAGTCAGAAATATTGGCTTGGATTCAGAGATTTGGAAATAAAAACATTAACATTTAGATGGCAGTGAAAGAAAAGCCATAAGCTGGCAAGTAGCTTTCTTAACTGAATATGTGGATGACAGTGGAAACAATTTTCCACAGAATAATTTGATTCTTTTTAGGTTATAGTCTTAAGCAGATTGTACCCATGTGTGTATTTAGCATTAGTAACCGACCATATAATTGCTGAGATTTTTATACCTCTGCTACTTGCAGGCATACAGTTTGGAGAGCTGATCCACCCCAACTTCACTTTTTTCAAAGAAATAGAGTCAGGGTTTTGCCATGTTGCCCAGGCTGGTCTTGAACTCCTGGACTCAAAGGATCTGCCCACTTTGGCTTCCCAAAATACTGGGATTACAGGCCTGAGCTACCATGCCCAGCCCCACTTTCACTTATAAAATTACTGCCAAACCTCTAGAACAGTAATTGCCAACTAGGGCAACCCCCACCCCCCTTCCCAATTATTGGTAATGTCTGAAGACACTTTTGGTTGTCCAAGTAATTTAGTAATTCCCTGAAATAATTTGAGATCCTGCCGTAAGTCTTATAGTTTTATAGAAGAGGTAAGATATAAGAATAAATGTAGCAGGGTGGAGGTGCCTTGTAAGGACAGAAACGGTAATATAGTTCATATGAGGTAGAAATCTCAGTGGGTGACAGGTTAAGACCTCCTGAGCAGTTAGTGTTCAAACTGTGTGATAAATTCTGAATGGGCCTGCTTTCAGGTTGAAGGAATTTATTTTCCAGAGGAATCACTCTTTCATGTGATTACTACAGGGTAAGAGTTTAGAAACATTACTGCTAGCAAAGAAAAAATTACCTCCCTTCTAACCCCTTGACATTTTTAAATCAAAGGACCATTTGATCCTTACTAAAAGATGCTTTGAGTTTTATGCAAATGCATCTTTATCAGTATATGTCAGAAAAATGTTTACCAATAGATCTCTCTCACTTTTTTAAAAAAGTGACCTTGAGGGGTAAAGATCACTCCTTTGACAGAACATGGTGTGACTGATCATGTGCTACAATGGAAATTAATAGACATAGGCTTGATTCTGGCTTTATCCATAACTGTCTGTATAACTACAGGTACATTTGTCTCTTGGGGGTTTAGTTTCATCATCTGTAAAATGGGGGAATAGATCCAGTCCAGATCAAATACTCTGCACAACAAATGAACAGGCAGTTAAAATTATGTGCCAAGGTACTCTTAATACTCACTAAAAGTATAAACAGGCTTGAAGCTTTCTCTATACTTCATTTTCACTTTTTGTTATATAACTTAAAAAGTCACACTTTGAGCCTGGTGTGGTGATGTGGTGCCTGTTGTCCCAATAGCTCAGGAGGCTGAGGCTGGAAGATCACTTAAGCCCAGGAGTTCAAGGCTCCTGGGCAATATAGTGAAACCATCCTTCTTAAAAAAAACACTTTTTACCGAGACCCACTTTTGTGGAGTCATATCCCCATCTTGTGGCCTTTGAGAATATTGCTACTAAATGTTTTTACAATTAGGAGCATAATTGGCAATAGGTTGAATGGCTAAAAACATTTGCGTCCATAATACCTGACATCGCTGTGCCAAAATTTAGTGTGCATTAACTCATCACACTGCTTGATTTATAGGCCAAGGATAAAGTTTTCCTACTAGCATAGTCTAAGCCCAGAAGTTATGTACATGAAATTATAATCTTGTGGCACAAATTAATAGCCAATGGGGGTGTATAAAGAGGCAGACAAGTAACTGCATTTTTCACATTTAAGGACTTAATATAAAGTGTCTGTAGGCACTTTGGCAGTAGCTGTTTCTTATTTACATCACAGTCTGTCCCACTTTCAGTTCCTTAGTCTAAAAATTCTGGTATGAAAATGCCTTGGGGTTTGATTGTTATGAATCTGAAAAACAAGGAAAAGTAGCACGTCACACCAGTTTGAGCTGAGAGAGTAATTTAGTGTATTTAATAACAACTGTCTTCAGTTTTCTACAGGTAGGGCTGTAAACTCTAGTGCCAACAGGAACCACGTAAAGTAAATCAGTAAAGTAAGAGAAGCTGCAATTTGAGACTATATGTAAAATCCTTTCATTTAAATATTAGCATCGAACTTAATGTAAAAACCAGAAACAAAAAGGAAACATTGTGAATCAGGCCAGGCACGGTGGCTTGCGCCTGTAATCCAGCACTTTCGGAGGCCGAGGTGGGAGGCCAGGAATTCGAGACCAGCAGTTTGAGACCAGTCTGGCCAACATGGTGAAACCCTATCTGTGCTAAAAATGCAAAAATTAGCCAGTCATGGTGGCGGGCACCTGTAGTCCCAGCTACTCGGTAGGTCGAGGCATGAGAATCGCTTGAACCTGGGGGGCAGAGGTTGCAGTAAGCTGAGATCACGCCACTGCACTGTAGCCTGAGCTTCTGAGGGAGACTGTCTCAAAAACCAAACAAACAAAAAACCTGTGGGTCAAATAGATGTGACCACATGGCTGATTTAACTCTTAGGCCGGCAATTTGTGTCTTATATACAGAGTAAAGGTCTTAAACTACTGATAAATTAAGATAGTCTACATTGTTATATTACGTTCTTATCAGAAGTAAGCAAACAATTCATGATTCGTTGTGATCTCACGCCTGTAATCCCAGCACTTTGGGAGGCCGAGGCAGGTGGATCACGAGGTCAGGAGATCGAGACCATCCTGGCTAACACGGTGAAACCCCGTCTCTACTAAAAATACAAAAAAAAAAGATCATATAGCATAGTTTTTCCAATGACCCATTCTCTTTGCCCATCCTTAGCCCTTGTTTCCCTCACCAGATTTCTCAGATTTAGGAATTTACGCACATGCCGTGGGAAATTTAATTTAAATGGGTGTTAAATTTGGATGATGATTTACATAACAAGCTTAATTACAAAAGTAAAGCTGCCAAGGTGGAATTTGAGAATCTGAATTTTTAACTGGCAAGATAATTCTGGTATATAAGGTTAGGTTTGGGATCCATTTGTTGATTTTGTAGCACTACTCACTCTCCAGGTTTTTTCCTCCCTTCTCTTGAAAATTGTTTCTTGGACATCTTTGTAGGTTCCTGTTCTTTTACCTCTAAAATTCAAGTGTTTCTTATATTCTTTTCTTTGACCTTCTTCTTACTACAGACATCCTTGGTAGTCTGATATAGTCCCATAGTTAAAGGTTATATGCTATGAATTAGTTATGTTTCAGGAAATAGCTGGCAAAGCAATGTGTTATAAAAGAGAATTCTTTCATTTAAAAAGTCCAAGTGCATTTCCCTTTACCACTTAGTTTTTGTTTAACATTAGCATTGCTTCAGTATCATTGGGTAACATTTAGACTGCATTATATAAATCATTTTTAAAATTGCCCATTCATACCTTAAAAGCGTTTGACACTAGTTTTGATGGAAAAAAGAACTATCAGAACATGTATTAGTAGGTGTTTATTCCAAAAGCAAAGATGGTAACAGACTGGACGTTGCTGAAATTTGGAAGGGTGATCTGGTACTTAAATGGAAGGCTCACTCATTCAGCTGTCATTCAATTTCTGTTCTATATAAACTGAAGCCTTGTACAGCTGGGGATTGAGAAATTGTAGTGTTTTAAATGTTTGAAGGGCTTGCCTCCTTTTACTTGTTCATATAGTAAGAAATAAACGAGGAATAATTTACTTTCTACTTTGAGTTTTAGTATCAAAAATAACATGCCTGGAAAGTACTGCAGTTTGTTGTACCGTATATAATGAGTAATGTTTGTATTTTATTTTACTTTTTGTTATGGATTCTTTTTCAGCTTTTATCTTAGATCCAGGGGGTACACGTACAGGTTTGTTACGTGGGTATGTTGCATGATGCTGAGGTTTAGTGTACAATTGATCTTGTCACCTGGGTAGTGAGCATGATACCCAGCAGGTAGTTTTTCACCTCCTGCCCCTCCCTCCCTTCTCCCTCTTCTACTAGTCCCCAGTATCTGTTGTTCCCATCTTTGTGTTTGTATGTACCCAGTGTTTAGCTCCCACTTGTAAGTGAGAACATGCAGTATTCAGTGTTCTGTTACTTTAATTTACTTAGGATAATGGCCTCCAGCTGCATCCATATTGCTGCAGAGGATGTGATTTTGTTCTTTTTTATGGTTATGTAGTATTCCATGGTGTATGTGTGGAAATCTTTAAACATTTATGAAATGAAACAGTAGAATGAGCCCCATCAATCAACTACAGTAAGTAGGATCGATTCCCATTTTATTTCATCTTTGTTTGACCTATACTTTTCCCTTTTCCTTTTTTGCTGGGGCACTTCCAAAAGAAACTCTAGATGTCGTATCCTTTTCCATATCTAAATACTTGAATATTTTTTTCTTTTTTCTTTTTTCTTTTTTTTTTTTTTTGGAGACAGAGTCTTGCTCTGTCACCCAAGGCTGGAGTGCAGCGTCACGATCTCAGCTCACTGAAACCTCCACCTCCCAGGTTGAAGCAATTCTCCTGCCTCAGCCTCCTGAGTAGCTGGGATTACAGGTGTGCACCACCACACCCAGCTAATTTTTGGTACTTTTAGTAGAGATGGGGTTTCGCCATGTTGGCCCGGCTGGTCTCAAACTCCCGAACTCAGGTGATCACCTGCCTCAGCCACCCAAAGTGCTGGGATTACAGGCATGAGCCACCATGCCTGGCCTTTAATATGAATCTTTAACAGAGAAGGATTTTTTAAACAATTGCAATATCTTATGATCTGATACCCAGTTTGTACTTATTTTCTGTCTTGTAAATGTCTTTTAAAAATAGATTTTTTTTCCACATTAGAATCCAGAAAGTTTCGCAAATTGCAATTGGCTGAAATGCCTTATCTCTTACGCTAATAGTTCCTCCACTAATTAAAAAACAATTGAGTAGTTTTAGATTTATAGAAAAATTGCAAAGATGCTATAAAGAATTCCCAGTTTTCTCATATTACTAACACCTTACGTTAGTATGATACCGTGGCAAGAAAATGAAAAGACAAGCTGCAATTGAGATTAGTTGCAAAATCATCTATCTGATAAAGGACTTGTATCCAGAATATATAAAGAACTCTTAAAACTGAATAAGACAAGCAATCCAATGTAAAAATAGTACAAAATTAGTGTAAAAATTCTAGGTTTATTCTCAGGGCTAAACCATGGGCAAGAGATTTAAATAGGCGTTTTACCAAAAAACATAAACAAATGGCTAATAGCCATACAAAAACATACTCAACATCATTAGTCATTAGAGAAATATGTCCAATGAGATATCACATCACACCAGTAGAATGGCTATTAACAGAAAGGCAATAAAAGGTGTAGAGAAACTGGAACCCTAATACATTGTTGATGGAAATATTAGTGTCCTTCAAAAATTCTTACCTATCTGGAACCTCAGCATGTGAGCTAAGTTAGAAATAGGGTCTTTGCAGGTATAATTGAGTTCATATGAATTAGAGCAAATCCTTAATGTAATGACTAGCATCCTTATAAGAAGAGGAAAGGAAACAGACACACCACAAAGACCATGTGAAGATGGAGGTAGGCTGTCCCAAACCTGGGGAGACCGAAGTTGGAAGGGGCAAGGAAAGATTCTTTCCTAGAGTTTTGAGAACATGGCCCTGCTGACAGCTTGATTTTGGGACTTCTAGCCTCCTGTACTATAAGAGAATAAGTTTGTTGCTTCAAGCCACTGAGTTTGTGGTAATTTTTAAAGATAGCCCTAGGATACTAATAGAGTAGGATTGTGTTTCTCCTAGAGACCCTTGAGGAGAATCTGTTTCCTTGGCTTTTCCAGCTTCTATAAGCAACCTGCATTCCTTAGCTCCTGGCTCTTCCTTCATCTTCAAAGCCAGCAATAGAGCATCTTAAAATCTTTTTTGTCTGGATAGTATTCTGTTGTCATATCTCCTCTGTTTATTAAGGACTTATGTGATTATATTAGGCCTGTCTGGATAATCATAGTTGATCTTCACATCTCAAGATCTTAATCACATCTGCAAAGTCTGTTCTTCCATGTAAAGTAACATATTCAAGATTCCTGGGATTATGACATGTACATCCTTTGGTTGGGGGTGGGGGGCATTATTGTACCTACCACAGGCAGTTTTTTTAAAAGCTAAAAATATTTGTCATACAACCTAGCAATCCCACTTCTAGTTATCTACCAGAAAAAAAAACTAAGGCATATGTCCACACACAGACTTTTATGCAATATTCATAGCAGCATTATAGTAGCCAAGATGCACATACAGCCCAAATATCCATCAGCTGGTGAATGAATAAACAAAATGTGGTATAAACTATACCAAAATAGAATACTATTCAGCAATAAAAAGATCAAACTGCTGACATGTGTTAAAACACAGGTGAACATCAAAAGCATGCCACATGAAAGAAGCCTAGTGCAAAAGATCACTTTTCTTGTGTGCTTCCATTTATATTAAATGTCTAGTAAAGGCACATTTGTAGAAAGAGAAAGTAGATTTAGTGGCTGTCTAGGGATAGGAAAGGGGATTGATTGCAGATGCACCTAAGGAATTTTGAGACTGTAATGAGAATGTTCCAAAACTGAATTGCAATGATAGTTGCACAACTTTATAGTAAAAAAATCACTGAAGTGTGCACTTAAAACATGGCTTTTATGGTATATAAATTATACCTCAAGAAGGCTGCTTAAGAAAAAAGAAATGAGGGGTATTTAAGAAAGAGGGAGTTCATGCACCTAAATGTAAAATGTCTAGAAGAAAACATAAAAATCTTTGTGATCTTGAGTTAGGCATATTTCTTGAATACATCTCAGGAATAAATCCATGAAATAAATTTGTCAAAATGTAAAACTTTCCCAAAAACAGTAAGAAAATGAAAAAAGCCATAGACTGGTAAAAATTCTTTGCAACATACATAACTTACAAATGACAAGTATCTATAATACACCCAAAACTCAAGAAAAACCAGTTTTTAAAAAATTGACAAGAAATCTGAACTGATAATTTATCAAAGATGATACATGAATGGCAAAGAAATACATGAAAAGATGCTCACTTCATTTATTATTTAGGGGGATGCAAATTAAAAACCACAATAAGTTGTCACTACATACCTGTTAGAATAGCATAAATTTTAAAAGTCAGCAGTGCCAAATGCTGATGAAGATTCAGAACAGCTAGAACTCTTAGACACTTAAGACCCAGCATTCCCACTCCTAGATATTTACTAAGAGAAATAAGAACTTAGGTTCATACCAAAACTTATATGTAAATGTTTATAGGAATTTTACTCGTAATCGCCTAAAATTGTAAACAACTGTCCTTCAACAAGAGGATAAATTTACAGTACATCCACATAATGGAATACCATTCAACATTAACAAGGAATGAGCTATTGATATGCACAACACCGTGGTGAGTCTCAGACATTATGCTAAATGAAAGAAACCAAACAAGCAGCTATGTATTTCGTGATTCCATTTATGTGACATTCTTGAAAACGCAAAACTATGGGGAACAGAAAAGAGATTAGTGGCTGCCTGGGAGTTGAACTTCAAAGGATCATGTGGGAGGTTTGGGGAGTAATTAAATTGTATATTTTGGTAATGGTTACATTGATTATATGTATTTGTAAAAACTCAGAACTATACACCAAAAAGATGAATTTAATTTTATGTAAGCTTTAAAAAGTTTTTTTTTTTTTTTTTCCCGAAAGCCAAGGGATCAATCAAAATTGATCCCCATAAAAGGCAGGAAAATGAAGAACAGTTAATACTTGGTACAAATAGAAAATTGCAAGCTGATGGACTTGAATCAACTAAATCAGTAATTCAATAATTATTTAAATCTTTTTTTGAACAGTCTCGCTCTGTCACTCAGGCTGGAGTGTAGTGCGATCTCGGCTCACTGCAACCTCTGCCCTTGGGTTCAAGCAATTCTCCTGCCTCAGCCTCTCAAGTAGCTGGGACTAAAGGCACTCGCCACCACACCTGGCTAATTTTGTGTATTTTTAGTAGAGACAGGGTTTCACCATGTTGGCCAGGCCAGTGTTGAACTCCTGGCTTCAAGTGATCCACTCGAGTCAGCCTTCCATAGTGCTGGGATTACAGGTGTGAGCCACTGTGCCTGGCCCATTAAATCTTAACGGACTAGATACTCCAATTGTCAGATTAAAGGAATAAGATCCAACTATATGCTGTTTACACACACTTTAAATATAAGGACACAAGGAAAAAGAAAAAGAAAAAAAAGGTAAAAGATAGAACATGAAACTTTGATTTGAAGGAAGCTGTAAAGCCAGGCCTGGTGGCTCATCCCTGTAATCCCAGCACTTTGGGAGGCTGAGGCAGGTGGATTGCTTGAGTTCAGGAGTTCGAGACCAGCCTGAGCAACATGGTGAAATCCTGTCTCTACCAAAAATACAAAAAAAAAAAAAAAAAAAAAAAAAAATAGCTGGAAGTGGTGGCATGCATTTGTGGTCTCAGCTAATTGGAAGGCTGAGGCAGGAGGATCCCCTGAGCCCGGAAGGCGGAGGTTGCAGCAAGCCAAGATTGTGCTACTGCACTCTAGCCTGGGCAACAGAGTTGAGACCCTCATCTCAAAAAAAAAAGAAAGAAAGAAAACTGTGTGTATTAATGAACAAAGTAGACTTTAAAACAAAGAGTATTGCCAGCAAAAAGGAGGGATATTTCAAAATGATAAAAGGGTCAAATTATCAACAGTAGTCCTAAATATTTATGCCCTTCCTAACATAATTTGAAAATACCTGAAGCTTTCTGTTTATTGAATGAAACAGCAAAAAGGAAGAAACACTTCCAGACTTTCTTTGAGGCCAACATAACCCTGATAAGAAAACATATCAAGAATATTACAAGTGCTGGGTGCAGTGGCTCACACCTGTAATCCCAACACTTTGGGAGGCCAAGGTGGGCGAGCCTATAATTTCAAGACCAGCCTGGCCAACATGGTGAAACCCCATCTCTACTAAAAATACACAAATTAGGAGTGGTGGCACATGCGTGTAATGACAGCTACATAGGAGGCTGAGGCAGGAGGATTGCTTGAACCCAGGAGGCGGAGGTTGCAATAAGCTGAGATTGCACCGCTACACTCCAGCCTGAGCAACAGAGGGAGACTCCGTCTCAAAAAAAGAAAAGAAAAGGAAAAAAGTGTGTCAGAGTAAGCCTTTTTGAGATACCGTTTGAACAAAGACTTGAAGGAGTTAACATATTCTGCAGCCAAGGATGGAGAGGCCATCAATTGACAGGAAAAACTGCAAGCAAAGCAGATTTTGGAACAAAGATTTGAAATTGTTTGCAGTATGTTCACTTTGAAGTGTCTGCTGGAGATGGCTTGGATCTAGGAATGTAGAGTTCAGGAGTGAACTATAGGCTAGAGACAGAAATTTGGAAATTGGCAGCATTAAAGCCACACAACTACAAGATTGAATGAGATCACCAAGAGAATAAGTACAGAGAAGATAACCAAATGTGTCCATATACGAGGCCCTCATAAAATTGGTTCTTTTTCAGCTTCCGCATTTATACACAAGCACACTTGATGTTTTAGCCATATCAAACTGACTAGTTTTCGGACTATATCATTGCTGTTTTGTTCATGTTTTATTAGACTGCATCTCTTGCTCTTCCACAGAATAAGCTAGTCATTCTTCAAAATGTTTCCTATTGTCACCTTCGTTCTAGTATTATTTTTGTACTATATGTACATACACTGTTAGTAGCACATTGTATATACCTGTCTTTCCTACCAGATGTAAACACCTTTGCATTCCAGATGCATAACACATAGATATTCAAATATTTATTGAAATAGAATTGATTTATGCTTTAAATAGGCAACTCTATTATGTTCATAAGAACTTTAGAAAAATTCAGATTGACAGAATTTTTTAAATCTCCATTAGATTAGTTTTTTAATAGAGACTTTGGACTTTCTTTTAACTTTTTATAGGTTATTCTAACTAAAAGCTTTTTGGTTGTTTACATTCAAGTAATATTTTCTTGACATGTCTACATATCCCTTAGGCTTATGCCTTTTTTTTTTAACTACGTGTTCCATGCTAACTTAGATTTACAAGTTGACATGTCTACATATCCCTTAAGTTTATGACTTTTTTTTTTTAACTATGTGTTCCTTGCTAACTTAGATTTACAAGTTGATTATATTACTTTGATATATTTAGAAAATCCACGTCTTAAAATAATTTGGAGCTAAGTGATCAGGATTACAGAAGTATTCCATTTCAGTCAGACATATCATGTTAATGAGAGTTAAACTATATTTGAAGCTCAGTTTTGCTGACAAGGTTACATTAAGTGAATATTTTGAAATTGTTCTAGCATATTTGTTTCTTGAAAAAATCAAATTAATTTCTCAAAGACAGCTTAATTTTTCCAACAGCTACCAAACAATTCTTGTATCTCAAATTTGTTTAAAGCATGTATGTACGTATATATACGCACATAGAAAAATATTGGAAGACTATCAACAAACTCATTTCTGGCCATATTATTGTAGGATATTTTCCCTTTCTACGTCATTTCTATGGTGTGCTTTAAAAAAAAAAAAAAAAAGACATGTATTTTTTTAATTAGAGAAAGATTAAGCCGCCTATTCCCTAATGGTTCAATATTGTTTTCTCTATTTAGGCTTTATCTGGCCACCCTAATGGAAACTTTTTTTAGTAGTTAACTTTTATTAGACTCAATCTAGCACAGTGCACTATAACCACTTTTTCTTCTTGTGTGAAGTCAAGAAATACCTGGTATTATTCTTTGAAAATTGTAAATATGCTTGAAGCCTAGTTACTACCTACAAATGATTCCTAAAGTTTTAAAAACCTCAAGTTCTTTCATTTATACTTTAGAAGCTTGACTTTTTAGGTTCTTAAGTTACTATTATTGTTCATACTTCAACTTTATAATGTAATTTTAAATCTCTTTTTAAATACTAAGACTTTTTTTAAAATGAGATGCTCTAAATTAATATAAACTGTATGTAAAAAAATTGCTACACCCAACTTGTGGCACTATGGTAAGTTAAACAGGAGACAACGTAGGTAAGATGTGATCCCTGTCAGCTGCTGCATTTTTAAAGGATCGTATATTTTGGCCAGGCACAGTGGCTCACGCCTGTAGGCCCAGCACTTTGGGAGGCCAAGGTGGGCGGATCACTTGAGCTGAGGAACTGTAGACCAGCCTGGGCAACATGGCGAAACCCTGTCTACAAAAAATTCAAAAATTAGCTGGGCATGGTGGCATGTGCCTTTCTCAGCTACTCATCAGGCTGAGGTGGGAAGGAAGATCACTTGAGCCTGAGAAGCAGAGGCTGCCGTGACCTGTGATTATGCCACTGCACTGCAGCCTGGGCAACAGAGCAACCCTGTCTCAAAACAAGAAAAATAAAGGATTCTATAGTTTACAGGATAACGGTATCCACAGATTTTTTTTTCTTTTGAGACGGAGTCTTGCTCTCTTGCCCAGGCTAGAGTATGGTGGTGCGATCTTGGCTCACTGCAACCTCTGTCTCCTGGGTTCAAGTGATTCTTCTGCCTCAGCCTCCCGGGTAGCTGTGACTACAGGCACGTGCCACCACACTGGGCTAATTTTTGTATTTTTAGTAGAGACAGGGTTTCACCATATTGGCCAGGCTGGTCTCAAACTCTTGACCTTATGATCTGCCCGCCTTGGCCTCCCAATTTTTTTTTTTTTATGTGAATGGTAGATAGTGGGGAAAGTGAGCCCGGTAGATTTTAGTCAGGAAAGTGTTATGAAGAGGGGGAGTTCTGTGAATGAGATGTAATCTACTTAAAGAAAACATGAGTTTCATACAGGGAATTCATTATAGTTGTCAAAGATTTGGGATGAGAAAAGGCTATAAAAAGAGACTATAACAAGAAAATCTGTTATTTTTTTATTTTTATTTTTTTAACCTTCCCTGTGGTGCTGAGGGGATTTTTAAATATATAAATCTCTTACCCTTTTACTAACATGTTTGTTTATTTAATCTGTGTGGTTGCTAAGAAACTATGTTCAGATTTTAGGAAGACATACAAGACATGAAAAGATCATTGGTTGCAACAAGTAATACAGATTAGTGGTGTATAAAATAATCGAGGCAGGAAGGCTAAAGTTCCAAATGAGCTAAGCCTTTCAAAACTGCTAAGTATGACAGAAAGGATGCTTTATGCTGTCTTTTGTGTTCTTCATACAGACTACTTAAATAGGGGGTAAGAGTCTCCTGTTTTTGCTGCTAACTCCTTAGCAAGTAGAATGTTCTCCAAACTGGGCATTATAGAGTAATACATCTTAGAGAACTTTGTACTGTAAGATAAAATATTACATCATATTCCTCTCTATCCAGATAAATCAACTTCAGAAATTTCTTTTTTTGTCTGTAATTGTTGCTGTTTTTTGTTTTGTTTTTGAGACAGTCTGTCACCCAGGCTGGAATGCAATGGTACACAATCATAGCTTACTGCAGCCTCGACCTCCCAGGCTCAAGCAATCCTCTCATTTCAGCCTCCTAAGTGGCTGGGACCATAGGTGCACACCACCACACCTGGTTAAGTTTTGTGTTTTAAATTTCTTACAAAGTTTTGCTATATGCCCAGGCTGGTCTTCAACTCCAGGGCTCAAAGGATCCTCTCACCTCGGTCTCCCAAAGTGCTGGCCTTCATGCCCAGCTGTTTTTTTTGTTGTTGTTGTTGTTGTTTTTTGCTTTTTAATCTAAATTTTAACATTTCAAAATACAGTTTTTAAAATTACAGTTTCTACTGCACATTAAAATCCTTTCAAGCATGTTTCTGTTGTTAACAAAAGCCCATTGTTAAATATAGTTGAAATGTACTTTTTCTCTACAAAACACAATATACTACAACATCTTTTTGGGCAAATAATACGGATGGAGCAAAAAAATTGTAGAATGCTGTCAGGTTTGCCTTATCACATTTGATCCGCCTTTAACAGCAGTGAAGTTCACTTCAGCTATTAAAAATTGTTTGTTTATAGCTCTGCAGGCAAAACAACTTTGATACTTTGTTAGAAATTGGAACTGAAACTTTTTAGCTTTAATCTTTTCCATGGAACCAATTGTTTTGATTACAAGTGGTTTCTTAGGAATGCACCTTTTATTAGTCCTTTCTCACGCTGCTAATAAAGACATACCCGAGACTGGGTAATTTATAAAGGAAAGAGGTTTAATTGACTCACAGTTCCGCAGGGATGGGGAGGTCTCAGGAAACCTATAAACGTGGAAGGGGAAGCAAACACATCATTTTTCACATGGTAGCAGGAAGGACAAATGAGAGCGAAGCGAAGGAAAGGCTCCTTGTAAAACCATCAGATCTTGTGAGAACTCACTATCGCGAGAACAGCATGAGGGCAACCACCCCCGTGATTCACCGGGTCCCTCTCATGACATGGGAATTATGGGAACTACAAGATGAAATTTGGATGGGGACACAGCCAAACCATATCACTTCTGTTGCTTTCTTAATAAATAGTTTTCATACTGGGGTGGTTTTCAAAATGTGGATTCCTTTGTTTCATTTCCAGCAACTCTGGTTCTGAAAATGGGGTATGTGTGTCCAGGAATGTGAATTTTGCATATCACCTCTGTGACTCTGATGTAGGTAGTTCATATACCACGGTTTTCAATGAATAGAATGTGCATGGTATTGCATACTTCTATTGTTTTCTTAGAATAAATTCCTAGAAGTAAGATACTTGGACAAAGGAACTGTAATTTTACCAGAAATAGGTGTATCTAAATTTTTCTGAACTATAAACTACAAGGAAAATTTTGACACTTATAGAATGTTGTTCTGGCCTTCCTAGTAGTTGTTGTGTACCATATTTGTCCCTAAATGTATGTAATTGTATGAAAGCTATGAGTAGAATTTGTATTGAATGACTGTCAAAATTTGCTTATAAATGATAATTTGCTTATAAATCAACTCTGAAAGAGTTGGACTTATCAATCACGTAAAAAAGACTTGGTACCCCTTTCATATGTTCATATTAATAAATAAGGCTAATTATGTTTTATTGAGTACATTTTGATTTGTTCCAGTAGCCGGATCGAGCTGGGAGATGTGACACCACACAATATTAAACAGTTGAAAAGATTGAATCAGGTCATCTTTCCAGTCAGCTACAATGACAAGTTCTACAAGGACGTGCTGGAGGTTGGCGAGCTAGCAAAACTTGGTATAATAGTTTTTTTTTGTCCTCCCTTCTTTTCTTTCTTTTTGTTCTTGAACCCTAGTTTTTTATAGAGCAGAAACAGTTAACTAATTTAGTTTGCTTATTTTATAAGTGAGGAAATGGGAGTGGTCTAGGTTGTGAGAAAAATCTCAGAGAAATCAGTTGAATAAAATAGTTGAATTTTAAAAAGAAATGCTTAGTGTTCTTACTTAGTGTATACCTGTGTGTTTTCACTTTTTAAGCTATACTCTAGTGGAGGCTTAAACTTCCTAAGATGGCACAAGAGCTTTGAGGTCATTGATATTCATGAAATAGTTGATGAAATTTAATGTTGATAGGAACAATGTAGTCCTTTAAAAGGGAAAAAGATTAAATGTGTTATTCTGTCTGTTCAACGTTATATCTTTATATTTTCTTTGGCAGCCTATTTCAATGATATTGCTGTAGGTGCGGTATGCTGTAGGGTGGATCATTCACAGAATCAGAAGAGACTTTACATCATGACACTAGGATGTCTGGCACCTTACCGAAGGCTAGGAATAGGTAAAAAATTGTGGTTTTTTTTTACTTCTTCAGAGAAGCATAAACATATTATTTGTTAATGTGGCTGACCTAGTAAGTTAATTTGGGTCTTTTTAAGGAATACTGAGAAAGGGTTACTGAATTATGTAAAATATGGTGAAAAATAACTAATGTTTATTAACATAATTCTGTTGGAAGCCCTACATAGATTTGCTGTTTACGTCCCCTTCTTTTTGTTTTTTTTCTACCCGGAAGTGCTTGTTTAAAAAGGTTAGTCTTCTGCTAACAGTTTTAAACATATGTAGTTATTGTAGAGAGAGAACACGACTTTGGAAAACAAGGATATCTAGTGTATACCTCATAAATTCTATTAGGACTCAATAAGTAGTTCAGATGGCAAGTGGATAGATACATAATTTAAAGGTTGATTTATGAAGTCACGTGTTTGTTATTTGTTTTATTAACAGGAACTAAAATGTTAAATCATGTCTTAAACATCTGTGAAAAAGATGGTACTTTTGACAACATTTATCTGTAAGTAAAATAATATTTAATGTTCTTATCAAAGGGGTTTAATAAATTGGCAGGAGAAATCTAGAAACTTTAAAATCTGGTCACTTACTGTGCCTTTGGAAACATGTGGAAGTAGTTGTTACAAAGTATTCGAGTAGTTGTTAGTTTTGTTTAGTTTTGTTTTATTAATAATAGTAGATTAGGAACCTGAGATAGAACACATTGCTTTATTATATTAGGATGAGAGCTCCAAAGTCATAGGGATGAAATCAGGATTAAAACTCAGGCCTTCAGAATTCAAGACTATTAATACTACTTTTCTCATGCAAAACCTTGTGTGTTTTGTTCAAGGCTATCAACATAGCCTTGAACATTGTAGTAGATCATTTGTAGTAGAGTTTAATAATCAAAATCAGAGATTACCTAGCTGAGATTATACTTGAATCTCAAGAGGCTGTAGATAAAGAGCTATGACTAAGATCACAGTCATGGATGTTCATAATTTAGTTTGGCCATGTGAGAGATTGAATTATACAGTGTTATTTTGAGAGTAATTGAGAAAGCTTGCATTTTTAATTTTTAAAACATACCATGTTTTTTATCAATCAGAAGGAAGATATATCTTCCAGCTTTGAGACCCTAGTTTTTTATTTTTCATCATTTTTTTCTTGTGTTAATAGGGCCTTTTAATAATTTATCCTCTTACAGTGAAAAAATTTTGATAGCTGTGGTACTTTCCCTTTGTTGACTACAAGAATAAACACTGTGAGCCTTCTAATCTCAGCCAGCTGTCTTACAAATGTAAAAATTAGATTAAAAGTGTAAAATTGTCATCAAAAGATTTTAGGTAAGCATGCCTAACCTTTGTTGATTACTGGTTATTGTAAAGAGAATGTAACAAATGTCTGCAGCATTCTAGCTCCAACCAATTTGGAGCTATCTGTGGAGAATGCTGAAAACTTGATGAAACCTTAATTTTAATTTTTTTTCTGATACTCTCTTATATCTCAGGCATGTCCAGATCAGCAACGAGTCGGCAATTGACTTCTACAGGAAGTTTGGCTTTGAGATTATTGAGACAAAGAAGAACTACTATAAGAGGATAGAGCCCGCAGATGCTCATGTGCTGCAGAAAAACCTCAAAGTTCCTTCTGGTCAGAATGCAGATGTGCAAAAGACAGACAACTGAACAAATTACAAATGAACTTTCTTGCACTTGCTTGTCGCCAAATAAAAGAGAGGCCCATTGATTCCTCCCCACCCCAACACTTTTCTTTTAAAGCTTTTCTCCCTCCTTGTTCTTGTTTTTCCTTCTTCCTTTCCTTTTCTCTAAGAGTTTTAATACTTTTGAGGACTTTAAAAAAATAATCATGTTTGAATTGTTTTCTCTTATTTTTGTGAGGTAAGGTTTGAAGGAAGGAAAAGGTAGATCTGTTTAATTTTGCAGTTAAAGTTAGATGGTCCTAAAAATTTAATTGTCAAATAATTTCAAATTTAATGTCCTGCTTTCACATTGAAGGGCAGAGCCTACAAAACATTGTATATTTCAGAAGACAAAGAAGCAGCAGCAGTATCTTGTTCTCTGATTCATAGACAAGTTGAGTGTGTTTGTGGTACTTTGGGTTTTTAAACGCTTTGTGGGATAGTAATCCCTAGACATTGCCTTCACTCCACCTTTAGTCCTTCTGAGCATTCTCGGGAGTTGGAACATCATTATTCTTGTAAGAAATACCAAGCTTATTTTTATTTTTAAGCAATTATATCTTCTCTTCTGGCTGGTGGGTGGGGCAGTTTGGTTTAGTGTTATACTTCGGTCTAAGTATTTGAGTTAAACTGCTTTTTTTTCTAATGAGTGGGCTGGTTGTTAGCAGGTTTGTTTTTCCTGCTGTTGATTGTTACTAGTGGCATTAACTTTTAGAATTTGGGCTGGTGAGATTAATTTTTTTTAATATCCCAGCTAGAGATATGGCCTTTAACTGACCTAAAGAGGTGTGTTGTGATTTAATTTTTTCCCCTGTTCCTTTTTCTTCAGTAAACCCAACAATAGTCTAACCTTAAAAATTGAGTTGATGTCCTTATTGGTCACTACCCCTAAATAAACCTGAAGCAGGTGTTTTCTCTTGGACATATTAAAAAATACCTAAAAGGAAGCTTAGATGGGCTGTGACACAATAAATTGAATTAATGTCATCTAATGCCAGCTGTTAAAAGTGTGGCCACTGAGCATTTGATTTTATAGGAGAAAATAGACAGTATTTTTGAGAATAACATAGCTGTGCTATTGCATATCTGTTGGAGGACATCCCAGATTTGCTTATACTCAGTGCCTATGATATTGAGTTTAAGGATTTGAGGCAGGGGCAGTTATTAAACATACTGCTTCTATTCTTGGAAAAATAGAAGTGTAAAATGTTAATAATACAAACGTCACTGTGACCTCCTCCACTGAGAGGACTGGTTTATGCCAGATCATTTTCCTGCACATAGGGAGTGGCTTTGACAGGTTGATAACTTTGTAAGATGGGAGACATCTGAAATATTCATGTTTTTCACTTGTAGTCCCGTCTCCACTATTTAGAAATGTTCTCAGACCTTAAAATAATGCACAGGGCTTGAGCTTTCTGTCATTTGACTTTAAAAGGAAGTTTAATTCATATTTATCCTCTTATGTAAAATTCTGGTATAAAGTCTCATTTCCAAATACGTTAAATGACAAAATTATTTTATAAAATGTTTATGCACACTTTATAACCTTAAGTTTTTATTTGAGAATGTGAAAGTACAAAGTGCAGTAGACTTCAACAATCTTGAGTGCCAAGAATAATACAGAAAAAGAAGACAGTTGATGAATGAGTTTATAGGGTTCTAATCTTAAGATGGTAAAATGTAGAAAGACCTTGCTGGTTTTTTGGGGGTATTCATTTCTTAATCCAAGTCTAAGCTTAGAAGAAAAGTTTAGCATTAAGCACCTTTATCTTCATGGATAAGGTTCAGCTTGCTCTTGGCAAGAGAAGTGCTTGAGTTACAGAAGGCATAATTAGTTTGAAGAATGCAGCAGCCTTTTTGTAAACTTCCCAGGTATCAAAATAGACTTTGATATATAAATGGTTTTCTGAGATGACACTGCCTCTATTTCTATAACCATTTCACCTGGACTATCTAATCAGTCCTATGAATGTATCCCTAAATGTGGTTATTGAAAACCGAATAGCTGCCTCATGACAAGTATATGTTATTTAAGGAGGAAAAAATATTAAATTTTGAATTGAGTGTGTAGGCTCCCTATCATTATATATAGTTTCTTTTTCCACGGTAGTCAGTGACTTAACCTAAATTGTAAATGTTTGTAAAGGGTTAATTGTCCTACATCAAACTTAGTTAAATAATTCCATCCACTTATGGAGGAGGAGGAGAATGTGGAAGAGGTAAAAAGCTGGGCACAAGTTCATATGCCTATGAGTCAGTAAAGACTGAAGTAATGTCCTATGTTGAGCTGGTTATTTTGATACATGATAATTATCTTTGAAGTAGAACAATTCTGTTAACTGGAAAATCACAGGATATATCCATCATATTTTTCAGGACAGATAGTTTTTACTGTGGGGCAAATAGGTTAAAATTACACTGTATGGTAGTTGCATTTAGGTTTTAAAAGAATCTGTAGAGAAATCTATGCAATATATAGTTTGTCCAGATTAGCTTTCATTTGGGGAATGAAGTTCTGAAATATCTCTAAAGCAGTTTACTCATCAATTGAAAAGTCCTCCAAAAAGAGAACTATTGGGAAACCATGGTGTGTGGTGGTGGAAAAGAAAAGCTCCCTCAGTTTTTTGGAGGGAATAACTTAAAAAAATACTTAAATGGCTAAGTTTACTTGGTGCAGTTAAGAATTAAACTTGTCAATTTTAACATTGCTGTTACATCTGAAATAAACTTATGTGATGTTCTGGTAGTGATCTGTGATATCTGTAAATGTCACAACTGTATTGTTGAATTCTGCAGCCAGCAACCGTACATACTCATTGTGTAGTGTTTCCCTTACTGCCTTTATTTACTTTCACATTTAAGATCTAATTTTAAAATCATTAAAATAGGCCAGGTGTAATTAAGGCATCCTAATTCAGATCTTCTGTGACTTGCTAGGTACAGTGCCCAATATCTACAATTCAGTTCCAATGAGAGGGGAAAAACAAGATCCAAGGAACTGTCTTGCTGCTATATTTTTAATGTAATTGTTAGAAATACTTGACACTTTAGGCTGCAATCTAATTAGTAATGTTTATTGGCTACAGATAACATATTCAGGTGTTTTGTTTTTATTCCTTGTAAGGAAGAAGTATGGTAGTTCAATGAGTTGGGAATTGGCTTTTAAGCTTTTTATCAAACATGAATTTAAGATTTTTTCTTTAACAGAATTCAGTATTTAATATTTTTAGTCAAAATTGTTATAATTAGATTTTTGCTTTTTTCATTTAAGAAACAATGAGTGATCCTTGTCTAGTGTGTCTTAGTTTTTACTGTAGTTTAAAACAACAAGTATTATCTTCCACAGTTCTGGATCAGGAATCTAGGAGCTGCTTAACTGGGTGGTTCTGTCTTGAGATCTCAGAAGGTTGCAGTCAAGCTGTTAGCCAGAACTGTACCATCTTGAAGCTTGACAAGGCTAGAGGAGCCATTTTCAAGATGTCTTGCTCACGTGGCTCTTGGGCTTCAGTTCCTCACTGTGTGGGTATCATCATGGGGCTGCCTGATGGACAACTGGTATGTGGCTTCCCCTAGAGCAGGTGATACAAGAAAGTGAGCAGAAGCCATACTTTTTTATGATGTAGCCTCAGGTGACATTTCTGCCATATTCCATTAGTCACACAGACCAACCATTGAATGAGCTTGGTATAGTGTGGGAGGGGACTACACAAGGATGTGAGTACTGGGAGGTGGATATCATTGGGCCCTCCAGGGGACTGGCTATCACTGCTCAGAGAAGATGCTGGGCTTTGTTGACTCCCAAGGTCAGGGTAGTTTTGGTTAGGTTGTGTTTTATTAGTCTCTAAAAGGAGTTTTCTTTTTTTTTTTTTTTTTTGCATACAAAAACAATAAACATTTTCTAAAAATACATACAAACAAAAAGATGCGTATCAAACATATTAGGAAGGTTGCACATGGGAAGTCGGGGAATAGAAATGGGGGTGGGAGTTAAAATAAATGAGAGAGGGACTTTATATGGATCAGTGATAATAACTCAATCCTCTATTTGACAAAGAAGAGGGAGAAGGAAGAGGAAGAAAAAGAAAGTGGGATAAAGGATCAGAAAGGGAGGAAAATAGAAAAAATTAGAGTATGACTCCAGGGTAGACCTGTTTTGTTGTCATTGAGTTGGTTGGTTGGTTTGTCTGTTGTATTCTTCATGTTTCGCCAAGTTGGCCAGACTGGTCTCGAACTCCTAGCCCGAAGTGATCAACCCGCCTCGCCCCCCAGAGTGCCGGGACCACAGGCGTGAGCCACCACGTCCAGCCCCCACATTGCTTCTGGCCTCCGTGGTAGACCTCCCAGACGGAGCGGCCAGGCAGAGGAGCTCCTCACTTCTACCCAGACACGGGGCGGCCGGGCAGAGGGGCTCCTCACTTCCCAGACGGGGCGGCCAGGCAGAGACGCTCCTCACTTCTTCCCAGACGATAGGTGGCCGGGCAGAGGCGCTCCTCACTTCCCAGACGATGGGTGGTCGGGCAGAGGTGCTCCCCACTTCCCAGACGATGGGTGGTCGGGCAGAGGTGCTCCCCACTTCCCAGACGATGGGTGGCCAGGCAGAGGCGCTCCTCACTTCCCAGACGATGGGCGGCCGGGCAGAGGCGCTCCTCACCTCCCAGACGATGGGTGGCCGGGCAGAGGCACTCCTCACTTCCCAGATGGGGCAGCCGGGCAGAGGCGCTCCTCACCTCCCAGACGATGGGTGGCCGGGCAGAGGTGCTCCTCACCTCCCAGACGGGGCGGCCGGGCAGAGGCGCTAAAAGGAGTTTTCTAAATGAGGGTTATAAAGCACTGCACTTTACAGTTATTCATGATATAAAAGAAATAGTGGGTCTAAAGGCTGTGCTCTTGTGGTTGGGTTTTCAGTGGGGAGGGGAGACTAGTCTGTCTCAGACTGATGCTGTTCTCACTGAGTGATTTGAATATTTCTGGGAAATTGGATACTACAGTCACAAATAGGAACAGTAAGCCTATAGAAATTTTTCAGGGAGTAAATATTTTCTATGGCAGTGTCCTGAATTGGTTCTCCCTTGCAAGACTGAACTGTAGGAACTTAGTCCTAGTTTATGATACAGCCAAGTAACATAGTCATGGGAAAAAGGGCTTGAGTCAGATTTCTTAATGTGTGTGTAGTTAACTTGGTAGAACATTGAGAATTATTAAGTCAGAGAACAATCTGTTACTGGGGCAGAAATTCTCAACCTTTTCAGTTCTCCAAAATTTAAGATACTTGATTTCTTAGGTAAAATGTTTTTGTTCTTGTTTTGGAGACAAGAGTCTCGCTCTGTCGCCCAGGCTGGAGTGCAATGGCGCGATCTTGGCTCACTGCAACCTCCTCCTCCCAGGTTCAAGCAATTCTGCCTCAGCCTCCCAAGTAGCTGCGACTACAAAGCGCACGCCACCACGCCCGGCTAATTTTTTGTATTTTAGTAGAGACGGGGGTTTCACCGTGTTGCCCAGGCTGGTCTCGAACTCCTGAGCTTAGGCTATCCTCCTGGGGCAGCCTCCCAAAGTGCTAGGATTGCAGGCGAGCCACGGCACCTGGCCAGTAAAATGTTTTCTCTCTAGAATGAATCAAGGTCTTTTCCTTGCTCAGTAGCTTCCAGAATAAGAAAAAATAGCATCAAGATCTGATTCAGAAATAGTTGGGAGCAGAAAGTTAATATGAAGGAGTTGCTACTTGTTAACAGCCTAGAGTTGAGATCTAGAAGAATTATTACCTTTTTAAATTTGTGATGAAAGCTTAAATCCAGCATTTGGGAAGTTACTGTATTGGCTGAACTATTATGGAGTTCGTAAACTTTGTATTAGATATTCCTGATTTAACTGAAACTAATTTGCCACATAGGTTTAATTTCATCCCAGTTTTACTTGTTTTACTGTCCTCAAAAACTCAAGACATCTGAACTCAAAGGATCTAAGCAGTATAAATTAAAGCACATGTTGAATCGCTGTAGCTTTCATAGGACATCTGATTATAATGCTTTTCTTTGTTTCTTTGTCCATACTGAACTTGTCTAGTTTATCTTTGAGAAACCATTTGCTAGTATCAAAAATCTGTAAAGATTTGAACAATCTTCAATTATCCTTGTCACTAGCAATCTCTTCCCCTAAAGTATAATAAAACTGTCAGGTACTATATGTGTAATTGCTTATGCAGGTGAAATTTGAATACACAAACAGTAAATCCCAGTTCTCTTAGTAAGATGAGGGCTTTGTTATAGCACCTTTAAAACAGTTTTATAACATCCTTCATTCTTATCACCTTCCTAAGTTAGAAACGATCTTCCTTTAGTGGATATAAAAATTGTACGTTGTTTCTACAAACTTACTGGGTGCCTACTATTCTGAGCTCTAGGGATACAGCAGTGAGCAAGGCAAAAAATGTCTGTGACCTCATTAAATAAAGGTAAGTAAAATTCTAGTTTAAGCAGAATTCATGTCTAAGTGCAGGTCATCCTCTTTACTAAAATGAATCAGCTCCTTCAAAGATCTTGATTTTACCTTAATTTTGAATTCCCTACATTGACTTGTTTTCTCTAACATCGGCTCCAGTACAAACAAAAAGCCTTAATTCCCATAGGAGAACTGAGACTTAAAAGTGGGAAAGGAAGTGCAAAACAGATACAAGTTCAGAATTTATACATCAGAAACAATCTAACATTGTAGAGGTTCTTTTTTTTTGTTTTTTTTGTTTGTTTGTTTTTGAGACGAGTCTCATTCTATCACCCAGGATAGAGTGCAGTGGTGCAATCTCGGCTCACTGCAAGCTCCGCCACCTAGATTCAAGCAATTTTCCTGTCTTGGCCTCCTGAGTAGCTGGGATTACAGACATGCACCACCATGCCCAGCTATTTTTTGTATTTTTAGTAGAGACGGGGTTTCACCATGTTGACCGGCCTCTTTTCGAACTTCTGACCTCAGGTGATCCTCCCACCTCAGCCTCCCAAAGTGCTAGGATTACAGGCATGAGCCACTGTGCCCAACCTAACATTGTAGAGGTTCTGATTCCATTATACGTAGCTTGTGTCCCTGGACTCATGTAGCTTATCTCATTCTAAATGGCCTTTTTCATGCTACAGTTTAAAAACAGACTAGCTCAGCTCTGGTGACATCTTAGCTAGAGATCATATCAGACAAATGAGTGACCTACTTCACAACTTGACCTTTTGCATCAGGATCCAAAGAGTAAATTCTTTCCTTCATCATTTTAGTTTCTGATTAATAGTTCTTCCCCAGATGATGTACTAGCAATGACCTCCCTCTGGGAACTTGATTTAGTTTTACATATAAGCAAATCTGTATGACTGGTTTTACATATAAGCAAATCTGTATAATTGGTTACAATTATCTGCAAGTTTCCTGATTCTTTGTCTTACTTGCTTTGTTATAGTTACAACACTGCTAACTCCTTCAAGTGTAACTTCCACAACTGCTCAGTACCTACTAGCTTGGTCTTTTCTTGCCAAACCTTTCTTCCTCTTTCCTTACATAGAATTGTCTGGAGTCCCTTCACAGCAAATGGAAGTTTAGCCTATGTTATGTACCCTCGGACAAGTTTAGAATGTGGATTATCACCAATCATTGACGTTTAAAAAAAAAAAAAAAAAAAGGTGCTCCTTGTAACTTACAGGGCATAGTACACTGCCTTACGTGAAATTTGGTCATGGAATGTACTCATAAGAGATAAGTGCTGACAGTTAAAAAGATGAGTATGGCCCTTCCCTGGAGATGCTTAACAGTCTAGTAGAAAATAAACATAACATGTTTTTCAATTCCCATGAGATACTACGTTGGGATGAGAGGCATATTTTTACAGGATTTTGAAGACGACTTATTCAAATTTTGAGTTGTGGTTCTATTACTACAAACAAAATGAGTAATTATTGTGTCATATGGTTATTTAGACGTCTAAGAGTGAACAAACATGGTAAGTGTGCTTAGATAAATATCTCCACTGAGGCATGGTAGCGCCACAGGAAAGGTGTGTCCTGTAGCAGATATGAGATAACTTAGCTACTGGAAATAATCTAGGACCAAAGTAATTGATCAAAACAAAAACGGGGGAGAAATAATTGAACATGTAGCCCAACTCCAGAGCTTTGCAAATTTACAGGAATCACAATGCTTAAAAAAATATGGTCAGATTTAATGTATGCATTTAAAAGGACAAAAGTTCTGCATTAAGAACTTGGGAGAGGGGTTAAAAAACTCAAATTTAACTCTGTTTACAAAGAGCTCCTAAGAAAAAGCATTGCGATATTTTGATAATTAAAAGATCAAAAAAATTATAATAGACAATTTTTTAAAATATGGCTTTACTTTTGCCTAATGTTGCATTGGGTTCATTCATTACAATAAAACTTACTGGCCGGGCGCGGTGGCTCACGTCTGTAATCCCAGCGCTTTGGGAGGCTGAGGCGGGTGGATCACCTGAGGTCGTGAGTTCGAGACCAGCCTGACCAACGTGGAGAAGCCCCGCCTCTACTAGAAAGATAAAATTAGCCGGGCATGGTGGCACATGCCTGTAATCCCAGCTACTCCGGAGGCTGAGGCAGGAGAACTGCTGGAACCCAGGAAGCGGAGGTTGCACTCCAGCCTGGGCAACAAGAGTGAAACTCCGTCTCAAAAAAATACAAAACTTACTGAGAGCTTACCATGTATCAGGCACTGTGATTGATGCTACCATATGACAGTGCTTATAATTAACAATACTGTAATATATACTTAAAATTTTGCGAGAAAGATAAATCTTACATGTAAGTTTTTAAATCACAAAACAATAGAGGCTGAGGAAACTTTTGGACATGATATGTTTATGTGATTGTGATGGGTTCATGGGTGGATACTTATCTCCAAACTCATCAAGATATATACTTTAGATATGTACAGCTTTTTTGTATGTCAATCATACCTCAATAAAGTGCTTTTTTAAAAAAATTAACCAAAATAGACCATATCTTGGGTTATAAGTCAAAATACTAGCACTTTGGGAAGCCGAGGTGGGTGGATCACCTGAGGTCTGGAGTTTGAGACCAGCTGACCAACATGGTGAAACCCTGTCTCTACTAAAAATAAAAAAAATTAGCTAGGCCAGGCGCGGTGGCTCACGCTTGTAATCCCAGCACTTCGGGAGGCCGAGGCGGGCAGATCACGAGGTCAGGAGATCAAGACCACGATGAAACCCCGTCTCTACTAAAAATACAAAAAATTAGCCGGGTGTGGTGGCGGGCGCCTGTAGTCCCAGCTACTCGGAGAGGCTGAGGCAGGAGAATGGCGTGAACCCGGGAGGCGGAGCTTGCAGTGAGCCGAGATTGCGCCACTGCACTCCAGCCTGGGCGACAGAGCGAGACTCCGTCTCGAGAAAAAAAAAAAAAAAAATTAGCTGGGTGTGGCAGCTTGGGAAGCTGAGGTAGGAGAATCACTTGAACCCGGGAGGCAGAGGTTGCAGTGAGCCGAGATCAACAAATTAGCTAGGCATGGCTACTTGGGATGCTGAGGTAGAAGAATCTCTTGAACCCGGGAGGGGGAGGTTGCAGTGAGCTGAGATCGTGCCATTGCACTCCAGCCTGGACAAGAGCAAAACTCAGTCTCAAAAAAAAAAAAAAAAGTCAAAATATATTTAAGAAGCTTGATATCTGGAAAATAAATAATCTGAAAATTAAACCTTTCTAAATCATGTCTAAGAAGTTGTTGCAAGAGAAATGAGAATATTTTGAACAGAAGGAAAATGAAAACTATATCAAAAGCTACAGCAAGCAGCTAAACGTGCTTAAAGGGTAATTTACAGCATTAAATGTATGCGAGGAAAAATAAAAACTAGAAAAACAACTAGTTAAACCTAAAGTAAGCTGAAAAGGAAAAAATAAAGAGCAGAAACCAATAAGATTGAAGACAAAACAACAAACAAAGCAACGCCACTTTGAAAAAATAAGATTGATAAACTTCTAGCTAGACTGACTGACCAAAGAACAGAGAAGACACAAATTACTGATATCAGTAATGGCAGGGGACAACACTACAGAACTTAGAATAAAAGGATAATCAATTCATCCAATACAACAACTTAGATGAAATGGACATATTTTTTGAAAGACAAATTACTAACGTTATTTAAGAGGAAAGTCTGAGGTTTGTAAAAGGTTAAACAGTCACCATATGACTCAGCAACATATACATCAGAAATGTCCACATGATAACTTGTACATGAGTATTCATAGCATTCATAATAGCCAAAGGGTGAGAACAACCCAAGTGTCCATCAACTATATCCACAGAAAGAGCTATTGTTCGGTCATAATAGGTGAATTGTATGGTGTGCAATAATATCAGTAAAGCTGTTTTCATAAGAAAAAGAAATAGGAAACCTGAATAGTCTCGTATATATAAAGGAAACTGAATTTGTAGTTAAAATCCTCCCTACAAAGAAATCCCAGGCCCGATGGCCTCTTTTGTGAATTCTATCAAATATTTAAGGAAGATATGATACCAATTCTATATACTCTTCAAGAAAATAGAAAAGAATGTTGCTCAACTCATTTTATGAGAACAGCATTATACCAACACTAAAACCAGACAAAGACATTATAAGAAAACTATAGACTGATATCTCATGAATTATGACTGGAAAATCCTTAAGAAAGTATTAGCAGATCAAATCCAGCAATATATTAAAAGGATATATTATGATCAAATAGGATTAGTCTCAAGAATGAAAGGTTGATTTAACAATTGAAAACTAGTTTGTGTAATTTATCATATTAATGATCTTAAAAATAAATGATTATCTCAATAGATGCAAGAAAAAGGTATTCAACAAAATTTAACACCCATTCATGATTTTTTAAGAGTTGGAACAATATAGGAATAAAAAGGAATTTATTTAATCTGAAAAAGTTATCTATAAGAGCTTTCACCATACTTGATGGTGAAAGACTGAATGCCTTACCACTAAGTTTGGGAAGAAGGCAAGGATGGCTGCTCTCACCATTGCCATACGATATTGCACTGGATTTCAATAAGTGCAAAATTGTATATTAGACTAGCCAGTCCAATAAAACAAGAAAAGTATGCAGATTGTAAAGAAGTAGAATGGTTTTGTTTACAGATGATTGAGTAGAAAACATTAAGATGATCTTTTTTTTTTTTTAAAAAAAGCTAGAATTAATAAAGGAGTGTAGTTAGGTCACAAAATACAAACATCAGTTGTATTTCCACCAATAAAAATATTTGAAATGGAAAATTTTTAATAATATAGCAATGTAAAAATAGAAATACATTTAACAAAATATATGTAAGACATGTATACAGAAAGTTATAAAACACTGCTGGGAAACATTTTTAAAGACCCAAATAAATGCAGAAATATAACATGTTCATGGATCTCAAAACCCAATATTGTTGTCACTTGTCCTCATATCAAATTATATATCTCAGTCGAAAATATAGAAGGCTCATGTTTTCCTGTTTAAATTGATGAGCTTAAGTCTACATGGAAACGAGAAGAAAAGAGTTAATACAATTTATAAAAGGAAAACACAATTGGAGGACTTACACTACTTGACTTTAAGACACATAAAGCTGCATAAAGACAGTGTGGTGTTGGTGTCAATGCCCACAAATATATCAATGGAATGGAAAAGAGTCCAAAAATGCATCAGTGAATATATGGTCACTTGATTTTTGTCCCAGATACAACAATTCAGTGGAGGAAAGATAGTCTTTTCACCAACCAATGTTGGAAGAAATGGATTTTCCAATAAAATGTATAAACTTTGATCCACACCTCCACGATATGCAAAAATTAATTTAAAATGCAGAATGAATCTAGATATAAAACTGAAAAGCATCTAGAAGAAAAAACATGAGAAAATCTGTGTGACCTTGTGTTAGTCAAAGATTTCTTAGCTATGACATCATAAGCATAATCCATAAAAGGAATAATTGATAAGTTGGATTTAAAATTACTATGTGAAAGACAAGAAAATGAAAATACAAACTAGGAACTGGGAAAAACCATTTGCATAGCATATATCTGAAAAAGGTTTTGTAATCAGAATATATAAAGAACCCTGGAAACTCAGTAAACAAAAAACAGCCCAGTAAAAATGGGCAAGACATTTGAACAATACTTCATCAAAGACATATAAATGGCTAATAAGCACATGTAAAGATGTGCAGCATCATTAGTAAATAGGAAAATGCAAATTAAGGTCATAATGAAATATCATTATGTGCCTGTTAGAATGATGAGAATTTAAATAGCCTGATCATGGCCGAGCGCGGTGGCTCACACTTGTAATACCAGCACTTTGGGAGGCCAAGACACGCAGATCTCTTGAGCCCAGGAGTTCAAGACTAGCCTGGGACATGGTGAAACCCCATCTCTACTAAAAATACAGGGACTAGCCAGGCATAGTGGTGTACACCTGTAGTCCCAGCTACTCAGGAGGCTGAGGTGGGTGGATCACCTGAGCCCAGGAGTTTGCAGTGAGCCATGATCACACCACTGCAAAAAAGCCTGAGTGAGAGAGCAAGACCCAGTATCAAAAAAAAAATAATAAGATAAAAATTATTAGACTGACCATGTGGAAAAATTCAAACTCTTACATACTACTAGCGGGAATATAAAATAGTACCCGAACTTTGCGAAGCAGTTTGGCAGTTTTTTTTAAAACAGTAAATACAGGCCAGGCATGTTGGCTCCTGCCTGTAATCTTAACGCTGGGAGACTGAAGGAGGGGAATTACTTGAGTCCAGGAGTTGGAGAACAGCCTGGGTAACATAGCAAGTCTGTCTCTACCCAAAAAAAAAAAAAAAAAAAAAAACACATCCGGGCACGGTGGCATGCACCTGTAGTCCCAGTTACCTGGGAGGCTGAGGTAGGAGGATCTCTAGAGCACAGGAGTTCAAGGCTGCAATGAGCTATGATTGTGCCACTGCCCTCCAGTCTGGGCAATAGAACAAGACTCTGTCTTTGGGGGGGGGGAAGTAAATACACTGAATGAAAGAAGATAGACAAGAAGAGACAAGAAGGGTACATACTGAATAATTTCATGTATATAAAATTCTAGAAAATGGAAACTAATGTATAGTGACTGAAAGTACATTAGTGGTTGCCTAGAGAATAGGATAAGGCCAGAGGAGGGAATTAATTAGCATGAGGTAATTTGAGGAGCAAGAAAGATATGCTCATTTTTTACTGTGGAAGCGGTTTCACAGGTGTATACATATGTCAAAGCTTTATCACATTGCACATTTTAGATATGTTCAGTTTGCTGTAGGTCAATTATATCTCAGTACAGCTATAGGAATATCATGTTGTATTGCAGTTTCCTTTATTGAACTTCACAGATGTTGCACTTCTTTCAAATTGAAGGTTTGTGTCAACCCTGCATGGAGCAAGTCTGTCAGTGCCATTCTTCCAATGGCATGTGCTCACTTCATGTCTCTGTATCGTATTTTGGTAACTCTTGCAATATTTTAAACTTTTACTAATATTTTTGTGGAGAGTTTGGAACTATTAACCACAAAGAATAGTCTTTCCAGGCCAGGAATGGTGGCTTACACCTATAGTCACAGCACTTTGGGAGGTGGAGGTGGGCAGATCACTTGAGCTCGGGAGTTTGAGACCAGGCTGGGCAACAGCCCTGTCTCTACTAAAAATATAAAAATTAGCCAGGTGTGGTGGCACATGCCTGTAGTCCCAGCTACTTGGGAGGCTGAGAGGTGGCAGGATGCTTCGAGCATGGCAGGCAGAGGTTGCAGTGAGCCCAGATTGCACCACCACACTCCAGCCTGGGCAACAGAGTGAGACCTTGTCTAAAAAAAAAAAAAAAAAAAAAGTCTTTCCAGTGTTTGAAGTTGAAGGTGTAAACCCATTGGAGGATATTTCAAAGCACGATATATGTCCCATGGAATATAATAAACTGTGATAATGTAGTATAAGAAGAAAATAATGGATTTCACAGAAAAGGATAATGTATCTATATTGGTGTCACATTGCTCTTTTCAAAGACAAGGAATGCATATTTAGTTGCTAGCAGGAAACCTGACAAGGATGAACCGTTATTGCTGAACCGTTCTCATTGCCGATTATCCAAATGTCATAGTAATTTGAGTGCTTTATTTTATTATTTATTTAAACTGTTATTTTAGGTTCAAGGGTACATGTGCAAGTTTGTTATATTGGTAAATTGTGTGTCATGAGGGTTGGTGTACATATTGTCTTATTACCCAGATAATAAGCATAGTACCCCATAGGTAGTTTTTGGATCCTCACCCTCCTCCCACCCTCTACCCTCAAGTAGGCTCTGGTGTCTGTTCCCTTCTTTAGGTTCGTATGCACTCAACGTTTAGCTCCCACTTATAAGTGAGAACATTCGGTATTTGCTTTTCTGTTCCTGCATTTATTCACTTAGGATAGTGGCCTTTAGCTCCATTCATGTTGCTGCAAAGGACATGATCTTTTTCTTTTTTATGGCTGCATAGTATCCCATGGTGTGTATGTGTCATATTTTCTTTATCCAGTCTATCACTGATGGGCATTTAGGTTGAGTCCATGTATTTGCTATTGTAAATAGTGCTGTGGTGAACAAAGGTGTGCATCTGTCTTTATGGTAGAACAATTCATATTCCTTTGGGTATATACCAAACAATGGGATGCTGGGTCAAATGGTAGTTCTGTTTAGGTTCTTTTTTTTTTTATTATTTGAAATGGGGTCTTGCTCTGTCGTCCAGGCTGGAGTGCAGTGGCGTGATCTTGGCTCACTGCAACCTCCCCCTTCCGGGTTCCAATGATTCTCCTGCCTCAGGCTCCTGAGTAGCTGGGATTACAGGCACGTGCAACCACACCCGGCTAATTTTTTTACTTTTAGTATAGACAGGGTTTCACCCTGTTGGGCAAGCTGGTCTTGAACTCCTGACCTCATGATCCACCCGCCTCGGCCTCCCAAAGTGCTAAGATTACAGGCGTGAGCCACTGCACCCAGCCCTGTTTAAGTTATTTTGGAAATCGTCAAACTGCTTTCCATAGTGTCTGAACTAATGTACATTCCCACCAGTAGTGTGTAAGCATTTCCTTTTCTCCACAACCTTGCCAGCATCTATTATGTTTTGACTTTTTAATAATAGCCATTCTAGGGCCAAGTGAGGTGGCATCGTGGGAGGCCCAGGTAGGCAGATCACTTCAGTGCAGGAGTTCAAGAACGGCCTGGGCAACATGGTGAAACTCCGTCTCTATAAAAACTACAAAAATTGGGCTGGCGTGGTGGTGTGCACTTATAGTCCTAGCTAGTAGGGAGTCTGAGGTAGGAGGATCCCTTGACCCCAGGAGGTCGAGCCGAGGTCACAGCACTGCACTCCAGTCTGGGTGACAGAGTAAGACCCTGTCAAAAGAAAAAAAAAAAAGTCATTCTAACTGGTGTGAGATGGTATCTCCTTGTAGTTTGGGTTTGCATTTCTCTAATGTTTAGAGATATTGAGTATTCTTCATATGCTTATTGGCTGCATGTATGTCTTCTTTTGAAAAGTGCCTGTCCATGTCCTTTGCCTGCTTTTTACTGTAGTTTTTTTTTTACTGTTAATTAGTTTAAGTTCCTTGAAGATTTTTGATATTAGACCTTTGCCAGATGAATAGTTTGCAAACATTTTCTCCCATTCTGTAGGTTGTCAGTTTACTCTGTTGACAGTTTCTTTTGCTGTGCAGATGCTCTTTAATTTAATTAAGTCCCACTTGTCAATTTTTTGTCAAACTTTTGTTAATATTATATTGGTTACAGTGATATGTGATCAGTGATCTTTGACGTTGCTATTGTATTTGTTTTGGGGCCCCACAAATTGTGCCTATATAAGATGGTAAAATTAATTGGTAAATGTGTGTGTTCTGACTGCTCCACTGACCGGCAATTCCATCATCTCCCTCTCCTGAGGCCTCCCTGAAACATAGCAATATTGAAATTAGGCCAATTAATAACCTTAAAATGTCCTCTAAGTGTTCAAGTGAAAGGAAGGGTCACACATCTCTCACTTTAAATTAAAAGCTAGAAGTGACTAAGCAAGGAAGTTTTGTTAAAAGCCAAGATAGACTAAACGCTAGGCCTCTGGTACCAAGCAGCCAAGTTTTGAATGCAAAGGAAAAGTTATTGAGGGAAATTGAAAGTGTTACTCCAGTGAACACATAAATGGTAAGAAAGCAAAACAGCCTTATTGCTGATACAGAGAACGTTTTAATGATCTGGATAGAAGATCCAACCAGCCACAACATTCCCTTAAGACAAAGCCTAACCCAGAACAAGGTGCTAACTTTCTTTAATTCTATGAAGCCTGAGAGAGGTGAGGAAACTTGCAGAAGAAAAGTTGGAAGCTAGCAGAGGTTGGTTCGTGAGGTTAAGGAAAGAAGCCATCTCCATAACATAAGAGTGCAAGGGGAAGAAGCAAGAGCCAATGTAAAATCTACACCAAGTTATCCAGGAGATCTAGCTATGATCATTGATGAAGGTGGTTACATTAAACACCAGATTTTCAATGTAGACAAAACAGCCTTCTATTAAAAGATGATGGCTTTTAGTACTTAATAGCTAGAGAGGAGAAGTAAATGACTGGCTTCAAAGCTTCAAAGGACACGCTGACTCTCTTGTTAGGGGCTAATGCAGCTGGTGACTTTCGGTTGAATCCAATACTCATTTACCATTCTAATGATCCTAGAGCCCTTAAGAATTAGGCTAAGTCTACTCTCTCCATGCTTTGTAAGTGAAACAATAAAGCCTGGATGTAAACAGCACATCTGTTTACAGCATGGTTTACTGAATATTTTAAACTCATTGTTGAGCCTACTGCTCAGAAAAAAAGATTCCTTTCAAAATATTACTGCTCACTGACAACGCACCTAGTCATCCAAGAGCTCTGTTAGAGATGTGCAGAAGGTTAATGTTTCATGCCTGCTAACACAGTATCCATTCTGCAGCCCATGGATCAAGGAGTAATTTCAACTCTTAAGTCTCATTATTCAGGAAATACATTTTATAAGGCTGTAGCCAACAAAAACAGGGGTCTTCACAAAGTTCATGGAAAATTCATATTATGAAAAACTATGCACATGGATTTCAAAAATTTTTCACACCAAAATAAACCAGCCTGGGCAACATGATGAAACCCTACCTCTTACAAAAACTACAAAACTTAGCCAGGCATGGTTGCATGTACCTGTAGTCCCAGCTACTTGGGAGGTTGAGGTGTGAGGATCCCTTAAGCTGGGAAGGTCAAGGCTGCAGTGAGTTGTGTTTATACCACTGTACTCCAGCCTGGGTAACAGAGTGAGATCCTGTTTCAAAAAACAAACAAAAACACGATTTTTGGTGACACTTGGGTGGCAGAATGGTAAAATCATTGTCATTGGTGCTTTACAAGATGTTTATGGGGGCAATGCCCCAAATAAATCAACAGTTTACAAATGTATAATTTTAGGAAGGGATGATGTGATGTTGAAGATGAAGCCCACAGCTGCAGACCATCCACATCAATTTTTGAAGAAAAAATTTTTTCATGCCCTAATTGAAGAGGACCAATGATTTAACAAGAGAAACAATAGCCAACACCATAGACATATCAATGGATTCTACTTATATAATTTTGACTGGAAATTAAAGTTGAGGCAACTTTCCCTTTCGTGATGGGTACCAAAACTGTTGTGCCCAGATCAGTTGCAGACAAGAGCAAAGTTTTCCACGGAAATTTTAAACAAGTGAGGTAAAGATCCTGAAGCATTTCTTCAAAGTATTGTTAACAGGATATGAAACATGGCTTTACCAGTGTGGTCCTGAAGACAAAACACAGTCTAAGCAATGGCTACCAGGACGTGGAAGTAGTCCAGTCAAAGCACAAGTGAACTGGTCAAGAGATGCTTAAGGCACTTTGTTTGTTGACTATCTGGAGGGCCAAAAAATAGTAACATCCGCTAATTATGAGAATGTTTTGAGAAAGTTAACCAAAGCTTGAACAGAAAAATCCCCCAGGTGAGATTTCACTGGAGAGTCCTTCTTCACCACAACAATGCTCTTGCTCATTCCTCTAATCAAATAAGGGCAATTTTGCATGAGTTTTGATGGGAAATCACTAGGCACCCACCTTACAGTCCTGGTTTGGCTCCTTGTGACTTCTTTTTGTTTCCCAACTCACATTTCTTCAGTTAATAATTAGTAAAAAAGACTGAATTGTCATGGTTAAATTCCCAGGACTCAGTTCTTTAGGGATGGGCTAAATTGCTGGTATCGTTGCTTACAAAAGTATCTTGAAGTTGATGGAGATTTTATGTTAAGAAATCATGTTTATGGTTGGGTGTGGTGGCTCACGCCTGTAACCCCAACACTCTGGGAGGCTGAGGCGGGTGGATCACAAGGTCAGGAGATCGAGACCACCTTGGCTAACACGGTGAAACCCCATCTCTACTAAAAATAGAAAAAATTAGCTGGGCATGGTGGCACGCACCTGTAGTCCCAGCTACTCGGGAGGCTGAGGCAGGACAAGTGCTTGAACCCGGGGGGCGGAGGTTGCAGTGAGCCTAGATCACTCCATTGCACTCCAGCCTGGGCAACAAGAGCAAAACCGTGTCTCAAAAAAAAAAAAAAAAAAAAAAGAAAAAAGAAATCAAGAAATCATGTTTATATTTTCAATTTTTATCTTTTAATTCCATTTTCCCACAATTTCTTTTTTTGAGACAAGGTCTTACTCTGTTGCCCAGGCTGGAGTGCAGTGGTATGTACTGGCTCACTGCAGCCTTGACCTCCTGGCTCAAGCAATCCTCCCACCTCAGCCTCCTAAGTAGCTGGGACCACAGGCACGTGCCACCATGCCCAGCCAATTTTTAGGTTTTTAGTAGAGACAGGGTTTCACCATGTTGCCCAAGCTGGTCTCAAACTCCTGGGCTCAAGCAGTCCTCCTGCATCAGCCTCCCAAATTGCTAGGATTACAGGCATGAGCCAGCGTGCCTGGCCTTCCACTAACTTTGTGAAGTCCCCTAATATAGTGATGCCTCTGATGGATCTGGGCAAAGTAAATTGAAAACCTTGGGAAGGCTTCACCATTCTACAGGCTTTTTTCTTTTTTCTGAGATGGAGTCTCGTTCTGTCGCCCAGGCTGGAGTGCAGTGGCGCAATCTCGGCTCACTGCAAGCTCCACCTCCCAGATTCAAGTGATTCTCCTGCCTCAGTCTCCCGAGTAGCTGGGATTACAGGCATGCACCACCACATACTGCTAATTTTTGTATTATTAGTAGAGACAGGGTTTCGCCATGTTGGCCAGACTGGTCTTGAACTCCTGACCTCAAGTGATCTGCCAGCCTCGGCCTCCCAAAGTGCTGGGATTACAGGCATGAGCCACTGCGCCTGTCCTCTAGATGCTATTAAGAACATTCGTGCCAGGCACAGTGGCTCACGCCTATAATCCCAGCACTTTGGGAGGCCGAGGCAGGCAGATCACAAGGTCAGGAGTTCGAGACCAGCCTGACCAACATGGTGAAACCCCGTCTTTACTAAAAATACAAAAATTAGCCAGGCATGGTGGTGCCTGCCTGTAATCCCAGGTACTCGGGAGGCTGAGGCAGGAAAATCGCTTGAACTCATGAGGCAGAGGTTGCAGTGAGCCAAGATTGTGCTACTGCACTCCAGCTTGGGCAACAGAGTGAGACTTCGTCTCAAAAAAATATATATATAAATAAAGGACATTCGTAAATCATGGGAGGAGGCCAAAATATCAACAGTAACAGGAGTTTGGAAGAACTTGATTCCAGCTCTCATGGATGACTTTGAGGGAAGAATTCAAGACTTCAGTGGAGGAAATAACTGCAGATGTGGTGGCAATAGCAAGGGAATTAGAATTAAAAGTAGAGCCAGAACATGAGAATGAATTGGTGCAATCTCATGATAAAACTTGAATACATGAGGAGTTGCTCTTTTTTTTTTTTTTTTTTTGAGATGGAGTCTCGCTTTCTCGCCCAGGCTAGAGTGCAGTGGCATGATCTTGGCTCACTACCTCTGCCTCCCGGGTTCAAGTGATTCTCCTGCCTCAGCCTCCTGTGTAGCTGGGACTACAGGTGCATGCCACCATGCCTGGCTAATTTTTGTATTTTTAGTAGAGATGGGGTTTCACCATGTTGACTAGGCTGGTCTCGAACTCTTGACCTCGTGATCCTCCCACCTCGGCCTCCCAAAGTGCTTGGAAAACAGGCATGAGCCACTGCGCCCAGCTGAGGAGTTGCTTTTTATGGATGAGCAAAGAAAGTAGTTTCATGAGACAGAGTGTACTCCTGGTGAAGATGCTGTGAACATTGTTGAAATCATATCAAATAATTTAGAATAGTACATAAACTTATTTGATAAAGCAGCAACAGGGTTTGAGAAGACTGACTCCAATTTTCATTTAATTTAAAACATTTTAAATTTAAAATTTTATCTATTTATTTAACAGATGGGGTCTCACTCTATTGCCTAGGCTGGAGTACAGCAGCATGATCATAACTCACCACAGCCCGAAACTCCTGGGCTCCAGCAATCCTCCCACCTCAGCCTCCCAAGTAGCAGGGGCTGTAGGTGCATGCTACCAGCTAATTTAAAATTTTTTATTGTTGGTAGAGACAGGGTCTCTCTTTGTCATCCAGGCTGGTCTGGATTTCCTGGCCTTAAGTGATCCTCCCACCTCAGCCTCCCAAGGTGTTGGGATCACAAGCCTGAGCCAATACACTTGGCAAGCAGAACTTTTTTTTTTTTTTTTTTTTTTTTTTTTTAGTGAGACAGAGTCTCACTGCTGTTGCCTAGGCAGAAGTGCAGTGGTGAGATCATGGCTCATTGTAACCTCGACCTCAGTGTCAAGTGATCTTCTCGCCTCATTTTTTTATTTGTTAATTTTTTTGTAGCAATAAGGTCTCACTATGTTGCCTAGTCTGGTCTCAAAGTCCTCGGCTCAAGCAACCCACAGGCATGAGCCACAGCATCTGGCCCAACATAACTTTTATATGCACTTGGAAACCAAAAATGTGTGTGACTTGCTTTTTTGTAATATTCTCTTTATAGTGGTGGTCTGGAATCCAACCCAAAATATCCCTAAGGTATGCCTGTATTTTGTTTTATTTATTTTTTTATTGACACTCTTAAGCAAATAAAAAGCAAGCTACTGACTGGGTGAAAGTATTTGCACAACACATATCAGAGAGAGCACTTTTATCTGAAGCACCTAAATATTTTTTACAATTCAGTAAGACAAACATATTGATTTTTAAATGGGCGAATTGTTATTATTTTTTGAGACGGAGTTTTGCTGTTGTTGCCTGGGCTGGAGTGCAATGGTGCGGTCTCAGCTCACTGCACTCTCTGCCTCCCAGGTTCAAGCAATTCTCCTGCCTCAGCCTCTTAAGTAGCTGGAATTACAGGCGCCTTCCACCATGCCTGGCAAATTTTTGTATTTTAAGTAGGGACGGGGTTTCGCCATGTTGGCCAGGCTGGTCTCGAACTCCTGACCTCCGGTGATCCGCCTGCCTCGGCCTCCCAAAGTGCTAGGATTACAGGTGTGAGCCACCCCGCCAGGCCAAGAAATGGAAATTAAAATCACAATGAGATACCATTTACACTCACTATAATGGCTAGAATTAAAAAAAAAAGAGTGACAATATCAAGTGTTGGCCATGCTACGGAATATCTGGAGCCTACATATATTGCCACTGGGAATGTGGAAACAAATATTATGACCGCATTGGGTAAAAGTTGGGCAGTTTCTTTGGGAAATATGGAAGTAGGTTTCAAGAGCTGGCCATTTAGGCCAGGAGTGGTTGCTAACGCCTATAATTCTAGTCGTTTGGGAGGGCAGAAGAGAGGACCCCTTTAGGCCGGGAGTTTAAGACCAGCCTGTGGAACATAGACCTGGTCTCTACAATTTTTTTGTTTTAATTAGCCGGGTGTGGTGGCAAGTGCCTGTAGTCCTAGCTACTTGGGATGCTGAGGCAGATCCTTTGAGCCCAAGAGTTGAGGTTGCAGTGAGCTATGATCACGCCATTGCACTTCAGCCTGGGCAACAGGGTGAGACCCTACCTCTAAAAAAATAATTAAAAAAAGAGAGCTGGCCATTCACTTATTTTATTCAGAAAGCAAAATAATGGCTTCTAAAGAGAAAATACAAGCCTAACACTTTGACAGAGAAGTGAGAGTTAAAAAGTGACCGGGCGCCGTGGCTCACGCCTGTAATCCCAGCACTTTAGGAGGCCGAGGTGGGCAGATCACGAGGTCAGGAGTTCGAGACCAACCTGACCATTATGGTGAAACCCTGTCTCTAGTAAAAAATACAACAAAAAATTAGCTGGGTGGTGGCGCACGCCTGTAGTCCCAGCTACTCGGGAGGCTGAGGCAGGAGAATCGCTGGAACCTGGGAGGTGGAGGTTGCAGTGGGCCGAGATGGTGCCACTGCACTCCAGCCTGGGTGAGAGAGCGAGACTCCATTTAAAAAAAAAAAAAAAAAAAGGCCGGGCGCTGTGGCTCACGTCTGAAATCAGCACTTTGGGAGGCCAAGGCAGGCGGATTGCCTGAGGTCAGGAGTTCGAGACCAGTCTGGCCAACATGGTGAAACCCCATCTCTACTAAAAACACAAAAAAATTAGCCGGGCGTGGCAGCGTGCTCCTGTAATCCCAGCTACTCGGGAGGCTGAAGCGGGAGAATCTCTTGAATCTGGGAGGCAGAGGTTGCAGTGAGCCGCCTGGGCGACAGAGCAAGACTCCGTCTCAAAAACAAACAAAAAAAACCCCCCAAAAAACCCAGCAAGCTACACGAGTCGAGTGGTTCCGAAAGAGAATCAGAGGGCAAGAAAAGAAGAGCGGATAAAGACAGGAAAAGGTGAAGGAGGAGGGCAAAGGCCACCTGGTGTAAACTTGGCTGCCCAGCTCTTTATGCACTCAGGGCAGCATGGGAGCCCTGTCGCCCCGCGCGCATCTACCGGCCTGACAGCCGGGGACGCGGGGCGGGCGGGGAAAAGAGGGTTGCGCACCCCGCGGGCGCTGACACCCCCCAGGTACCGCACACAGTGGTCCCTAGGAAGGAGGCGCACTTTGCGCGTTCTTGCCTCCTGGAGCAGGATGGGGGTGGGTGGAGCTGAGTCCGGGGCCTCCCCGCAGCCCTGGCCGCCGCCCCAGGCTCTCAGTGGCCTCCTCCCGCAGTCACTCATCTCCAGTAGTAGGAAAAAACGGAGGTCTTGATATGAAACTGGGGATGCAAGGAAGCCCTTATATATCATGCAAATAGTCTTTCAGCACCATTGAAAAGTCTCAAGAATGTGGGTGAAAATCAGATTCACTCTGTCCACTTGAAAAAAATGAACTAACAGCCCTACAGACCAGTTTCACTTGGCCACTATATTTTATCACCAATATAGGTCACTGTAAGCACTGCCAGCTAGTTTGAAAATAGGACTGGTGTGATTATCTGAAACTGATGTTGAATGGGTAAAGCCAAAAAAAAAAGATCCCTGGGCTTCAGCCTAGGAGTTGAAGACCAACCTGGGCAACATAACGTGACCCCCATCTCTACCCAAAAGAAAAAGTAATTGCCGGGCATGTGGTTCCAGATACTTGGGAGGCTGAGGTGGGAGGATCGCTTGAGTTTGGGAGGTGGAGGCTGCAGTGAGCTGTTGTAGTGCCACTGACCTTCAGCCTTGGCAACAGAGGGAGACCCTGTTGTAGGAAAAAAGAAAAGAAAGAAAAGAAAGGAAAGGAAAGGAAAACAAAGGAAAACAAAGGAAAGGAAAGGGAAAGGGAAGAAAAGAAAAAGAAAAGAAAAGAGAAAAATCCCTGTTTGGGATTTAGGCTACACTTAGGAAATAAGGATTAATTTAAAAAGCTAATATTCTGATCTTTATCAAACAGAAATTGCTCTTCTTTTCTATGTCTATATCGTGCCAGAAATATATTAATGTGTATTTTTAAATGTGATCTAAAGAAACGGTAAATTCTGTTTCACGAATCATCAAAACTATTTGTTTTTACTTTAGAATTGATGCATTGCAGTTGTTTAGGAAATCATGCATACCCTAGATATGATATTTGTTAACGAGAAATACATTGTATTCTGAACACATTGGAAATTGTTTCCTATGGCTGAGCATACCAATACTATACAATTTTATGGTGATGTTATTAGCATTGCTATTATGGCTCTGACTCGTAGAATCTTTCTTATCTGCAGCTTTGATTTGGATGTGCCAAGTCTGTTCAAAGGCTAATTAGAACTTCGTGTGCCTAGATGGATGAGTTAAAGAAAATTTCTAGCCTGTTGATTAGTGCCACAGTTTATAAGCAACATTACAGGCCTTCTGTTTCATCATAGCTTTTCAATCTGCTGTACAAACGTAAGACTCCGTTACTATTAACCTTTACCCTTTTGCTCAATGCGATGTCTGCTGCTTCTGTATACAGGCTCAAGTAATTCCCATTATGGCATGCCCTGTGTGCACCTTCTGGAAGTTAGCCCATGGACATCTAAGATCTGGGATATTTCCAAATCTGGTTGTGGAAGGGCTTGGAAATCTATAACCACAACTAGGTGGAGGACACCTGTTTCAGCAGGGGATTATAAAATATGAAGCGAAACTAGGAAAAGGGAGTTGTGATCACGGTTCCAAGGGCTCCACACCGATCTTGGAGTTAAGGGGCACTCAGGTCTCCATTTCGTGACTCGTGGCCATCCCTCTCCTAGATCTAGGTATTTAGTAACCCAGGCTTGAGATCTCAAACCCCATTCCCCAATGTCAAACTTTCTTGTCCCAGCTGGGAGGCCCCCAGGGCATTTCTGAACATGGCCATCTCCAATTCGCAGAAATCTGTATGTTGTTGCAAATAAAGGATGACAAGAGACTACAGTCTACGAATGTAAGCAGCGTCAAGTCAGCAACAATCTTCCAGTTATCGAGAAGTCGGAAACGTCTGACTCTCTTTCTTCTCCACATTTACTAAGAAGTAACTTCTCACCTTCCTGCCCTCCACGTTGAGGGGCTAACTATTCCGAAAGACTTCCGTGCCCTCTTCCTTTTCAATTTCTCCACTTCCAAACTCCTACTGAAAGACGAAGAAAAGAGACCACAGAAGAAGATACAAAGAAGTTTCTTAAAACACCTTCTTTTCTACGTTCTCAAGGCGTCCCCTTTAAGGAACCAGGCCCACCTCTTTCCCATTCACCTACTGGCTTTCCTTCCTGTCCGTCACTCTACCTTTAAGAATATTTCCTGTTCCTTCAACCCAACTTGCACACCTCCGCCCCCCGGCCCTCCTCATTGGGCCGCCCGATCACTCCTTGGTTTCCTCTCCGCCTCCTCCCGCCCTCTAGCATAGCGCAACGGCATCCTGTCTTCTTATTGGCTACCATGGCAGCGTCCCCGCAGCCTGATTGGCGGGTTTAGTGACAGAGGCGGGAACGCGGCGCGCCCAGGGTAGGCTGTTCGCTTGCCGAGCTGCGGCCGCGGGAGGGGCGGGGAGGGGCGGAGAGGGGCGGGGGGAGGGGGGCTGGGAAAGTTGAGGCCGCGCTGCCGCCGGGTCTCCGGCCTTGAGGGCTCGGGCTCGCAGCGGCTGCGGTGGCCGCAAAAAGAGGCGGCGGGGGCGGGGGGAGAGGAGGGCCTGGGCCCGCGCTCCCCCAGCCCCGGTGGAGCAGGCGGTGGCCGCGGACAGAGAGATTCGCCCAGACGGTCAGACACTCCTGCCTTCCCCTCCTGGGATCATGACCCAGGCGGGGGTCGCCGCCGTCGCCGCCGCCACCGCGGCCGAGACCGCGCAGCCGGCGGGTAAGTGACTGCGGGAGGGGGCCGCTGACAGCCGGGGCGGGGGGCGGGGGCCAGGGCTGCGGGGGCGGCTCCGGGGGGCGGCCCCGGGCTCAGCTCCACCCACCCCCTTCCTGCTCCCGGAGGCCAGGGCTGCGCTAAGTGCGCCTCCTTCCTGGGGACCCTTGCGTGCGGCACCTGGTGGGGTGCCAGCGCCCGCGGCGTGCGCACCCCTCTTCTCCCGCCCGCCCTGCGTCCCCGGCTGCCAGGCCCGTGTGGGGCTCGCACTGCGCCCCAGCTCCTAGATGCGCGCGGGGCGAGAGGGGCCCCACGCTGCCCTGGGTGCATAAAGAGCTGGGTAGCCAAGTTCACACCAGATGGCCTTTGCCCGCCTCCTTCACCTTTTCCTGTCTTCTTCATTCCCCTTCTTTCCTTGCCCTCTGAATTTCTTTCGTGCCGGTTCGTCAGACTCATGTGGCTTGCTTTTTCCCTCTCACCCCTCTGTCGAAGTGTTAGGCTTGTGTTTTCTTTTTAGAAGCCATTCTTTCGCTTTCTGAATAGAAGCAGTGCAAGTGAATGACCAACTCTTGAAATCTACTTTCATGTATCCGGATGAAATATAAGATTCCTGGACTTTTGTTCATGTTTACAATTTTGATAGTTGAATTCACCCCACTCATTCTTGCAGCTTGTCCTCCCAACCCTCCTCGTTACATTGGGATATGGTCCTTTGCGTTTATTAACTTTATCTGGAAATGAGACTGCATAAACCAAAGTGCAGAATTTCAGCTTCCGTTCTCATAACATTTTTACCATCAAGTAGATACAGTAACCTAACACCACACAAAACAAGACAGTCGTGGCCAACTGTGTAGGCAAAGAAGACGTTTCCTTACCTATAAACAACGTACAGATTTCTTGAATAAATCTTACGGTGAGTTACATGGATCCTGAAACATATTCCCAGGTTTGCTCTTTTGTAAAGAAAACCAAACAGACAAACCTACTTTTTGAAGGATCAACAGGCTGTCCTACTCTCCATTCACCTTGATGACTTTTTTCTCTCCCACGGGACTCTTGTTTAACATAGTACAGAGTTGCTGTTTGGGATACATGTGTTGTTTCTCTTTAAGTACTCAAAGTATTTGTTGCAAAAGAAGTAAAATACATTGTAATTGCACTTCTGAAAGCAGAAGTAGTGTAATGTATCCATGCAAGAATGAATAGTTAATCTTAAAGCAGTTTTGCTTTAGCCTAAGCCAAGCTTGTCCAACCCCTGTCCAAGGACGGCTTTTAATGCGGCCCTAGACGAGAAGACAAATTCGTCAACTTTCTTTTATTTTTTTTGAGACGCAGTCTCACTCTGTCGCCCAGGCTGGAATGCAGTGGTGTTATCTCAGTTCACTGCAACCTCCACCTCCTAGGTTCAAGCAGTTCTCCTGCATCAGCCTCCTGAGTAGCTGGGATTACAGGTGCATGCCACCAGCCCAGCTAATTTTTATTTCTTTCAGTAGAGACAGGGTTTCTCCATGTTGGCCAGGCTGGTCTTGCATTCCTGACCTCAGGTGATCCGCCTGCCTCGGTTTCCGAAAGTGGTGGGATTACAGGCATGAGCCGCTGCGCCCAGCCTCAAATTTGTAAACTTTTTAAAACATTATGAGATTTTTGTGTGTGATATTTACTTATTTATTTACGCTCATCAGCTATCGTTAGTGTTAGTGTATTTTATGGGTGGCCCAAGACAATTCTTCTTCCAGTGTGCCCCAGGGAAGTCAAAAGATTGGACTAAATTTTTTTAAAGATCCTGGTCTAAGCTAAAAGACTTAGATGTACATAGGTATTGGGATCTCTCTGTATTTAGGAGTTTTGCAAAATCTGGATGCAGCCTAGAACATTCCCTGATATAAAAGGAGTGCATTGCAGGGATGTAAGAGCAGCTTAGAATTGAAGTACTTATTTTCTAGGTTAGTCGTCTACGGAACATCATGGAAGTAAAATTCTAAGGTTGTAGACCTTACACTCAATGAACCAGTCATGTATGAGAAATTGATGGGTACTTTTCCTATTTTCAGAGCTTAGCCTTGTCAACAAGGGAAAAGAAACACTAAGAAAACTGAGAATTTTTAACTCAGGTTAGAAGATAAGCTTCAACAGGCAATCAGCTCAAATTTGTTGCTTATAAACAGGGTCTTAAATCAAGCTTGAGCCTTAATCATATCTGTCATGCTTTACCTCTCTGTTCTCTAGCCCAGTAGTTCTCAATCCAGACTGTACATGAGCATCACCTTGTGTGTCTTTAAATTTTAATGCCCAGGCCACTTCCCCCAGAAATTCTCTTATTTTTGATCTGGAGTAAAGCTCTGCCATGGGCATATTTTTTAAAGCACTCCAGGTGATTCTGTTCAGTAGCCCTGGCTGAGAACTCCCATGAGACTACATCCAAAAGCTAAGCTTGTGTTCTGGGCTTTTCTAAATCAGGCCTCACTCATGTGTCCAGCTTTCCCCCCACTGCTTTTGCTAAAGACGTTGACCTTTCTCAGGATATGGACATCTTTCCTCTATTCCTCCCTCCCGCCAATAATAGTTCTAATTACACTTTTATGAAAGTTTTCTGGATAGCTTACTCTAGTTCTTAGCGATCAACCCCCTTTGAACTTTTATGCTACATGTTTAAAAGATTCTCTTTAGGCTTACAGTATGTGGCAGTTTAAGTTCTATGTGTGTCTGTTTCATTGTTCTCAAATGTTATGATAAGGAATATTTTATTTTTCATCTCTTCCACAGTGGTTTTCTTTAAGTTGGATTGGTTTGGTTTGGAACCCTTCTGACTCTTCTTGAAACCATAGTTTTAGGTTTGATTTCATCTTAGGTATGTTAGTAGCTTCCTCATACCTTAACTAGCATTGAATTCATGTATAGACATCTGTTTTTTTCATATCTTTTCTTAATTTTGTTAGTAGATTATTTATCTTCCATGGCCCCATAACAGTTTGTACTTGTTTCTGTGCTAGCACTTAGCACATTGCCATAAGTATGTGTTTATATGCCTTCCCCACCATACTGCTAACCAGCGCCTCCATGTTGAGCAACTGCAGGGGGTACCATTCATATAGTCTTGAATACCATTGCAACATGGCAGAAATAGAACTCCAGTAACATAGGAACTGTGTTCTTTTTATCTTTGTATTTTTAGGACCTAACATTGCATTTGTGATTACTAGGCAGTTAATAAATGTTCTTAAATGAGTAAATGACTGCCATGTTATATATTATAAAAAGATAGCCATATACATCTTGAACGTAAGTTGATTTGGCATTAATTGATTTTGCTATTAAATATTTTTATGTCCTATACTCCTATTATAGATTTGTTAAAGGTTAGTAGAATCTAAGTGATTGTAGTTGTGACAGACCCCTTAAATATGTAATCTTCCTTCCAATATGCACAGGCATATATGTGTCTTGCGTCTTTTACTCTGTGCTGTAAAGGTGTACACTTATTATTCATAAAATATTTGTGGAACTCTTGCTAAGAGAAACGTGGTTAACTGTCCAATTGGATAATTTTTCTTTTTCTCATTAAAATTTCCATATGGGGACAATTGCACTACTTCAGAAGGCCAGATCTTTTAATTAGATCAGTAGGACATGATAAGTTGTTTCTATTAGTGTGCTAATACTATGTTTTTAATTCAGTTCACCAAGTATTTATTGAGTATTTACCATGTGCCCAACACTGTTAGGTACTGAAGAGAATACAGAAATAGTAAATGGTGGACTCAGCTCATAAGAACTTTTTAGACTTATTGGGAGGATTGTTTAAGGAACTCAATGGAGTATTCATTAGATGCTAAATTAAACATAAGTACGTAAAATCAATGATGTAATGATTAATACAAAAAAAAGGGGGCCAGGCGCGGTGGCTCACGCTTGTAATCCCAGCACTTTGGGAGGCCGAGGCAGGCGGATTATGAGGTCAGGAGATCGAGACCACAGTGAAACCCCGACTCTACTAAAAATACAAAAAATTAGCCGGTCGTGGTGGTGGGCACCTGTAGTCCCAGCTACTCGGAGAGGCTGAGGCAGGAGAATGGCGTGAACCCAGGAGGCGGAGCTTGCAGTGAGCCGAGATCCCGCCACTGCACTCTAGCCTGGGCGACAGAGCAAGACTCCGTCTCAAAAAAAAAAAAAAGGAAAGACCAGATATTCTTTCAGCAGACATTTATTACTCAATTACTGAGTGCTAATTGTTGAGGATACAAACATGAAGTTTTTCTTCATGTTTGTATTCTCAGTAATATGAATAATATGAATTTTTTTCATATTTGTATTCTCAATAATTAGCACTCAGTAATGGAGTAATAAGTTTCTACCATTTATTATAGTCTGGTGGTGAAAACTAGTAAGTATATAGATTGTATTTCATGTTAAGACATTGAGGAGTATTAGGATGTTTGGGAGTATGAAGAAGGGTATTTAGTCTAACCTCTAAGGTCCGGGTCCCCAAGTGGCCTGTTAGGAACCAAGCTGCACAGCAGGAGATGAGCTACCCTCCTGTCAGATCAGCGGCAGCATTAGATTTTCATAGGAGTGCGTGCCCTATTCTGAACCACATGTGCAAGGGATCTAGGTTGCGCGTTCCTTATGATGACCTAATGCCTGAGATAGATGCAACAGTTTCATCCCGAAACCATCTGCTCCACTCCCTGTCCATGGAAAAATTGTCTTCCACGAAACCAGTCCCTGGTGCCAAAAACGTTGGGACCACTGCTCTAGGGGTCAGAGAAAGCTAATTTAAAGAGGATAATGAAGAGTTCTCAGGAATTCCTTAAACAGGAGAAACCAAAAAGAAGGAGATAGGGAGAAGAAATTTGTGGTGTCACCACTATCTACCTCTGTGTCATTTGAGGGACCCATTTCTCTTTGGTTATAAATAATAGAAATTGAATTTGGCTAACTTAAGCAGCAAATAGATACTGGATAAACTTACAGAAAGAAAGGAAGATAGAATAATGAAGCCTTGGGAAGGCCAGGAAAACAGAAGCTCCCAGAATCACAAGGATCCATGGGGCTAACTCAGCCTCATCAAGATATCCTCCATGTTCAGGGAGTCTTACTAGTTAGCCCCATGCCCACCCCAGAGGTGAGCCCATGTTTGATCGTCCTGTCAGATCTTAGGAATGGGACAGAGAAGATTTCCAAAGGAAAGGCAGGATATTATTGTCAGAAGGCCAAAACAACAGATTTCTTACAAAGTTCATTGGATTTGGCAGTGTGGAAGTCTTTTGGTGAGCTTGGTTTAAGTAGTTTTAGGAATAAAAGTCAGGTAACAGCTGGTTGAAGAGTGAATAGGAAGTGAGGAAGAGGGGGTAGTGAGTATAAACAACTTGTTCAAGAAGGCTGGTGGTTGGGAGGAAGAATGGGGACACCTATAGGGAGTTGCAAGATCAGGAGAAAAATCATTTTAGGTTTTTACATGGAAAAAATTGAATGAGGATTTATTTTTATTTTTGTTGAGATGGGATCTCACTCTGTCTCCCAGGCTGGAGTGCAGTGGTGTGATCTTGGCTCACTGGAACCTTCGCCTCCTGGGCTCAAGCCATCTTCCTGCCTCAGGCTCCTGATTAGCTGGGATTACAGGTTTGCAGCACCACGCCTGGCTAATTTTTTTTATTTTTGGTAGAGATGGGGTTTTGCCTTGTTTCCCAGGCTGGTCTCAAACTCCTGAGCTCAAGTGATCCACCTCCCTTGGCCTCTCAAGTTGCTGGGATTACAGGTGTGAGCCACCATGCCTGGCCTTGAATAAGGATATTTTTTAATGGAAAGGCACTAAGAGAGAAGGAGGGATTAATAATATATGAGAGAAAAGGGATATTATGTAAGAAGTTTACTAAGTAGCGAGAGTGATAGAGTCCAGAGTATAGGTAGAGGGTTTAGTTTTGCTAGAAATATTAGGGAAGATTTTATACAAGAGGATAGACTTGCACTGGACTTTAAAGGGTTGGTAGGATTTGGATAAAAAGAGCAAAGTGGAAAGGTCATTTCAGTGGGAAAATAGCATAAATTTAGCACAAAGTGAAGTAGCTGATAAGGCGCACAGGGATAAACCTGTCTGAATAGAAGAGGAGGGAAGGGTAGATGGCATGATTAGCTAGAAAACCAGCTTTTATGTGTGTTGTGAGACCTGCCAGTGAAGAAGGTACAGTCATGAATGCCAAGACCTGAAGTTTGGATATGATGCAGTAGATTGTGGGAAATAGTACTGTAGAGTCTGAAGCAGGAGAGGACACGGTAAATACGGTGAATTGAAAAGACTGATGAGACACTGGGGTATAAAATCCGTCAAATGGGCGAAAGGCTGAGGGCAATAACAAAGACTGCTTAAGGCCAGACATGTGTAAAATGGGGCCTAATCTAAGGTGGTCATAACAAAGGGGAAGAGATGAACATTATGAAAATAATTGATAGGATTTGGTGAGAAGATATGAAGATTATTTTTGGGTCTAGAGCCAGGTTAAACTTTTGGTGTCATTGATAAAATGGAGAACTTGGAAATAGATCTCTTAAGAGAAAAGGGAATTTAACACATTCCAAACAGACTTGTTAATTTGTTCGAAATGCAATGTTCTGAAGAGAGCTTTGCCTAACCAAAGATTAGGAGCAAAGTCAGAGTTGAAAGGTAGCTTTCTTACAAAAACATAAAGGCTTTTTGCACAGAAGCAGTTTAAACCTTTGTAGGGAAAAAGCAAACCTGAAAAAGAGAAGAGAGCGTTGAGCCTTGGAACTCAAAGGAGAAAGAAAAGCGTTCATGTTAGAGAAAGGATGCATAATTGGAGAGGAGAAAGACAACCTAGGAGAGAGAATTTCAAGAAAGAGAGAGATCAGCAGCCTCAAATCCTGCCAAGAGGAAAATGACCTATAATTGGTGAAAAATAGCCCCTGACCTCCAAGGAAGCAGCTTCGGTTGGCTGGAGCAGCCAGAAGGTTTAGGAGAGATTGGCCAAGTTGGAGAGGTGAGAAGTTTCACAGGAACATGAGGAGAGAAATAGACTTGTAGGCAGAAAAGGCAGTAAGTTCTTGTTTAACTTGAGGAAAATCCTTGCATTTTGGAAGGAGAGATGGTTAAGAGAGAAGATAGTGCTAAAGAGGAAAGAATCAAATATAGTTTCCCTTTCCTCAGATCAAATAATTAACTTTAAGAAGTCCTGGAGACCTGAAAGGATAGATTTATAGATTTATAGGATTTACAGTAAATGTAGAATCCAGTTAAGGAACTTGGACCAGATGACTTCCATCTTCTCAGTAAATTAAGGGGGAAATGGAAGAAAGTCAACTAACATGTATTGAGCACCTGCTATGTACCAGGCACTTTGCTAGATCGATAAAATATATCATCATGTAAACTCGTAACAGTCCTCTGAGGAGTTGGTGAGACTCTCCCAGTTTTAAATGTGAGGATGCTGAGACTCTAAAGGGTACTTATTTCAAAACCAGATAGCCAGTACCTGCTAGCTTTGAGATGTGATCCTAAATCTGACATCAAAGGCTATTCCTATTTACTATACAGTTTCATTTATTGATGTGAGGTGAAGGGTACATGGGGGCTTGACAGCATCTGTTTTTTTTTTGTTGTTGTTGTTTTTTGAGACAGAGTCTCCCTCTGTTGCCCAGGCTGGAGTGCAGTGGCACGATCTTGGCTCACTGCAAGCTCCGCCTCCCAGGTCCACACCATTCTCCTGCCTCAGCCTCCCGAGTAGCTGGGACTACAGGCTCCCGCCACCACGCCTGGCTAATTTTCAGTAGAGACGGGGTTTCACCATGTTAGCCAGGTTGGTCTCAATCTCCTGACCTCGTGATCCACCCGCCTCAGCCTCCCAAAGTGCTGGGATTACAGGCGTGAGCCACTGCACCTGGCCAGCATCTGTATTAATGACTGCAGTGGCTATGCTTTGGAATCATTTCAGGAGTTTTGAAAAATTCTTGCACACCACTTCACTCACTCATTCCTTCATTCAACAAATACTTGTTCATTACCCACTATGTGCCTAGCATGATTCTAGGCACTTAGAGTACATCGGTGAATGAAACACAATCAAATACCTGCCCTCAAGAACACTACATCCTATATACTGAACCAATCTCTGGAAACGAATTCTGGTACTTCTGATGAGTATTCAGTTTTCAGAACCACTGCTCTAGGAGTAATTGATGAGAGACAGACTAGGTTTGCTGCATGTGAATTCAAAATGGGCCTTCTGGCCAGGTGCAGTGGCTCATGCCTATAATCCCAGCACTTAGGGAGGCCAAGGTGGGCGGATCACAAGGTCAGGAGTTCGAGACCAGCCTGGCCAACATGGGGAAACCCCATCTCTACTAAAGATACAAAAAATTAGCCAGGCGTGGTGGCGAGTGCCTGTAATCCCAGCTACTCGGGAGGCTGAGGTAGGAGAATCACTTTAACCCAGGAGGTGGAGGTTGCATAGAGCCGAGATCACGCCATTGCACTCCAGCTTGGGTGACAGGGTGAGACTCCGTCTCAAAAAAAAAAAAAAAAAAAAAAGTGGGGGGCCTTCCCTGCAGATGTCACTCAGAGCCATTCAGTAACAGAGGAGAAAACATTACTGGTAGGTGATCTTATATCAAGGGACTAGCATAAGACCAAGGAGTTAAACTTTGAATTAGCTGACCCTGGAGTCAGTTTTGCAGTTATACTACAAAGCAAGCTTATTAATGATTATAATAATATTTTACATTTGTATAAATTTAGCTATACTAGTTTCAGAAGACCATTGTTCATTCATTAAGCATTTGAGTGACACATTGTGCATGTATTGTGCTAAGCCCTTGGGATAAAAGGACAAAGTTCTTCCTGCCTTAAAGGACCTTAGATGTGTATGATGTCAGTTGATCCTTAAAAGAACTATGAGGAGTGGAGTTAGCATTCTGGAACCAATTTATATGGCTATTAGGGTTGAGGAAATTAGTAAAAGTAATTGTAGACATTGGGAGCCAGATTTCTCACTGTCAGAAAGATACTACAAATAAGCAGGGGGGAAGACTATACTGAGCCCTATGGTGCTAGATTAGAATTAGAGATGTAAGTATAAACTCATGCTTATTTTAATATAAATACAGATAGAGACAGAGGCAAATGTAGATCTATGTCTATACATGGGTTAATAGACATACATTTATTTAATAGCTCTGTCTGCTGAGAAGGCCTGGAAGCAGTGACACTCCAGTAGCAATGAAACAGGCAGCACCTGGATCTTGGATTCTAAATTCCATTCTCCAATGAAAGGAACAAAAATTCCTTGGATGGAACGCTGATTCTAAGAGTGGGGCAGGGGAAACACAAGATGAGCCTGGAGTATCCTGTAGTACCAAAAAGGAAGTACTAGGAAGGGTGTGTGTGTACGTGTGTGTGACTGTGTGTGTAAAGGGCACAACAGCTAATCCAAAAGAGCACCCAATGGCCAATGTGTGGACAATTTGAACAACATATTAACTCTAGCACTGAATTGTGATCTGAAGAATAAAATAAATCTCCATGAGTCCATACTGATGTAAATAAATTATTGAATAAATAAATAGGGGAGAAGTGACAAATCTTCCTTGCAGAATAATTCTAAATACATAATCCTTTTTCCAAGAGGTAGAGATTAATTCTCCTCGCTTTGAGTGTGGGCTAGACTTAGTATTCACTTCCAAAAAATAAAGAACAAAAAGGGGAAGATAGTAATATAGAAATAGATACTTGAATAGTGTTAACAGGAAATTTGAGGAGGAAAAGAGTACTTCTTTTCACAACTTCTTCGGTATGATCTGAGGAGATAAATACAAGCATATTTCATTTGTATAATGAAAAAAATCCAGTTAAGTAACAAAAAGAATAAGAAAGTAGGAAAATAAGAATTACCGTGATTATTGTTGAAAAGCTGGGAAAGATGTCATGTATAGATCAAAAGAACTGAGGAGGGGATGAGGCGGGGCAAGATGGCTGAATAGAACCCTCCAGCAATTGCCCCCATGCTGCAGAACAACTATCCACATAAAAACCAAATATCAGGTGGCCAGGCACAGTGCCTTATACCTGTAATACTGGCATGTTGGGAGGTTGAGGTGGAGGATTGCTTGAGGCCAGGAGTTTGAGACCAATTTGCTCAACATAGTGAGACCCTGTCTGTACAAAGAAAACAAACTCAGGTGAGTGATCACAGTACCTAGTTTTAGCATCATATCAAGGAAGGAGACACTGAAGATGGTAGGAAAGACAGCCTTGAATTGCCTACACCATCCTTCCCCCCTCCCCCAGCCCTGCAGAGAGAATCTCTGTGCTTGGGGGAGGGAGAGCAAAGTGATTGTGCAACTTTGCATTGGAATTCAGTGCTGTTCTGTCACAGTGGAAAGCAACAGAGGGCAGAATTCAGCTGATGCCCACAGAGGGAGCATTTAGACCAGCTCTTGCCAGAGGGGAATCTTCCATCCTATCAGTTGGAACATGAGTTCCAGCTAGCCCCACCACTGAGGGCTAAAGAGCTCTGGAGTTCTAAATGAACTTGAAAGGCCACAAGGCCTGCAATTCCTGTGCAAGTCCTAGTGCTGCACTGGGCTTGGAGCCAGTGGACTTGGGGTGCACACGACCTAGTGAAATACTAGCTGGGGTGGCCAAAGGAGTGCTTGCATTACCACTCCTCCAACTCCAGACATCACAGCTTGCAGCTCCAGGAGAAGAGGGAAAAGTAAAGAGGATTTTTTTCTTGCAACTTGGATCCCAGCTCAGCCACAGTAAAATAAAGCCCCCATTCTAGACCATAGCTTCTGGATGACATTTCTAGACCAACCCTGGGCCAGAAGGGAACCCACTGCCCTAAAGAGAAGGATACACTCCTGGCAGAATTCACCACCTGCTGACTAAAGAGCAATTGGGTTTTGAATAAACATCAGCAGTAGCCAGGCAGTAGTTGCCATGGGCCCTGGGCAAGAACCAAAACTGTGCTCATTTCAGGTGTGACCCAGAACAATTCTCATCTTTTCTCAAGCAGGAGTCTCTCATCAAGTCTCTCCTGCTTGAGAAAAGGAGAGGGAAGAATAAAGAGGACTTTGTTTTATAACTCAGGTACCAGCTCAGCCACAATAAAATAAAGCACCAAGTAGACTCCTAAAGATTCCAGGCTTTGGCTCCTGGAGTGCATTTCTAGACCCCCCACTGGGCCAGAATGGAACCCATGACCCTGAAAGGAGAGACCCAGTCCTGGCAGGATTTATCATGTGCTGACTAAAGAGCCCCTGGGCTTGAATAAACATCAGTGATAGTCAGGAGATAGTTGCCACAGGCCTTGGGCAAAACCCAATACTGTGTTGGCTTCAGGTGTGTCCCAGCAGTCTCAGTGGGTTTATCCACAGGAGCATTGCATGACTCCACCCCCAGCTCCAGGCAGCTCAGCATGAAGAAAGAAACTACATTTGCTTGGGGGAAAATAAGGGAAGAGAACAAGAGACTCTGCTTGATACGTTAGGGAATTCTGGATCTTACTCAAGACCACTAAAGTGGTACCTCTGCAAAAGACACAGCATTACTGGACTTGGGAGTGCCCCCTAATGCACATATGCTTGCAGTGACCAAAGACTTAGATTATAATACTTAATTCTTGTTGAATACTTAGAAAGCCTTCTCAAGAAAGATGGGTACAAACAAGCCCGAGAAAACAAACTGGAATAAATATCTAACTTTTCAGTGCACAGACATTGACAAACATCCACAAGCATCAAGGCCATCCAGGAAAACATGACCTCACTGAATGAACTGAATAAGGCACCAGTGACCAATTCCAGAATGGCAGAGATATGTGACTTTTGAGACAGAGAATTCAAAATAGCTGTTTTGAAGAAGCTTAACAAAATCCAGGGTAACACAGAGAAGAAATTCAGAATCCTATCGATAAATTTAATGAAGAGATTAAAATAATTAAAAAGAATCAAGCAGAAATTCTGGAGCTGAAAAATTCAATAGACAAACAAAAGAATGCATCCGTCTCTCAACAGTAGAATGCATCAAGGAGAAGAAAGAATGAGCGATCTTGAAGACAGGCTATATGAAAATACTCAGAGAGAAGAGGAGGGTGGAGCCAAGATGGCCGAATAGGAACAGCTCCGGTCTCCAGCTCCCAGCCCCAGCGACACAGAAGACGGGTGATTTCTGCATTTCTGCTTGAGGTACCGGTTTCATCTCACTAGGGAGTGCCTAACAGTGGGTACAGGACAGTCGGTGAAGCGCACTGTGCGCGAGCCGAAGCAGGGCAAGGCATTGCCTCACTCGGGAAGCGCAAGGGGTCAGGGAGTTCCCTTTCCTAGTCAAAGAAAGGGAAAACAGACGGCACCTGGAATATCGGGTCAGTCCCGTCCTAATACTGCGCTTTTCCAACGGGCCTGGAAAACGGCACACTAGGAGATTGTGTCCCGCACCTGGCTCGGAGGGTCCTATGCCCACAGAGTCTTGCTGATTGCTAGCACAGCAGTCTGAGATCACGCTGCAAGGCGGCAACGAGGCTGGGGGAGGGGCGCCCGCCATTGCCCAGGCTTGCTTAGGTAAACAAAGCAGCCAGGAAGCTCGAACTGGGTGGAGCCCACCACAGCTCAAGGAGGCCTGCCTGCCTCTGTAGGCTCCACCTCTGGGGGCAGGGCACAGACAACCAAAAACTCAGCGAGAACCTCCACAGCCTTAAATGTCCCTGTCTGACTGACAGCTTTGAAGAGAGTAGTGGTTCTCCCAGCACGCAGCTGGAGATCTGAGAACAGACAGACTGCCTCCTAAAGTGGGTCCCTCACCCCTGAGCAGCCTAACTGGGAGGCAGCCCCCCAGTGGGACAGACTGACACCTCATTCAACCGGGTACTCCTCTGAGACAAAACTTTCAGAGGAACTATCAGACAGCTGAATTTGTGGTCTCACGAAAATCCGCTGTTCTGCAGCCACCGGTGCTGACACCCAGCCAAACAGGGTCTGGAGTGGACCTCTAGTAAACTCCAACAGACCTGCAGCTGAGGGTCTTGTCTGGTAGAAGGAAAATTAACAAACAGAAAGGGCATCCACACCAAAAACCCATCTGTACATCACCATCATCGAAGACAAAAAGTAGACAAAACCACAAAGATGGGGAAAAAACAGACCAAAAAAACTGGAAACTCTAAAAAACAGAGCACCTCTCCTCCTCCAAAGGAACGCAGTTCCTCACCAGCAACGGAACAAAGCTGGATGGAGGATGACTTTGATGAGTTGAGAGAAGAAGGCTTCAGACGATCAAACTACTCTGAGCTACGAGAGGAAATTCAAAACAATAGCAAAGAAGTTAAAAACTTTGAAAAAAAATTAGAAGAATGGATAACTAGAATAACCAATGGAGAGAAGGGCTTAAAGGAGATGATGGAGCTGAAAGCCAAGTTTCGAGAACTACGCGAAGAATGCAGAAGCCTCAGTAGCAGATGCGATCAACTGGAAGAAAGGGTATCGCTGATAGAAGATGAAATGAATGAAATGAAGAGAGAAGGGAAGTTTAGAGAAAAAAGAATAAAAAGAAATGAACAAAGCCTCCAAGAAATTTGGGACTATGTGAAAAGACCAAACCTACGTCTGATTGGTGTACCTGAAAATGATGGGGAGAATGGAACCAAGTTGGAAAACACTCTGCAAGATATTATCCAGGAGAACTTCCCCAATCTAGCAAGGCAGGCCAGCATTCAGATTCAGGAAATACAGAGAACGCCACAAAGATACTCCTCGAGAAGGGCAACTCCAAGACACATAATTGTCAGATTCACCAAAGTGGAAATGAAGGAAAAAATGTTAAGGGCAGCCAGAGAGAAAGGTCGGGTTACCCACAAAGGGAAGCCCATCAGACTAACAGCTGATCTCTCAGCAGAAACTCTACAAGCCAGAAGAGAGTGGGGGCCGATATTCAACATTCTTAAAGAAAAGAATTTTCAACCCAGAATTTCCTATCCCGCCAAACTAAGCTTCATAAGTGAAGGAGAAATAAAATACTTTACAGACAAGCAAACGCTGAGTGATTTTGTCACCACCAGGCCTGCCCTAAAAGAGCTCCTGAAGGAAGCACTAAACATGGAAAGGAACAACCGGTACCAGCCCCTGCAAAAACATGCCAAATTGTAAAGACCATCGAGGCTAGGAAGAAACTATAGCAACTAACGAGCAAAATAACCAACTAACATCATAATGACAGGATCAGATTCACACATAACAATATTAACGTTAAATGTCAATGGGCTAAATGCTCCAATCAAAAGACACAGACTGGCAAACTGGATAAGGAGTCAGGACCCATCAGTGTGCTGTATTCAGGAAACCCATCTCACGTGCAGAGACACACATAGACTCAAAATAAAGGGATGGAGGAAGATCTATCAAGCAACTGGAAAACAAAAAAAGGCAGGGGTTGCAATCCTAGTCTCTGATAAAATAGACTTTAAACCAACAAAGATCAAAAGAGACAAAGAAGGCCATTACATAATGGTAAAGGGATCAATTCAACAAGAAGAGCTAACTATCCTAAATATATATGCACCCAACACAGGAGCACCCAGATTCATAAAGCAAGTCCTCAGTGACCTACAAAGGGACTTAAACTCCCACACAATAATAATGGGAGATTTTAACACCCCACTGTCAGCATTAGACAGATCAATGAGACAGAAAGTTAACAAGGATATCCAGGAATTGAACTCAGCTCTACATAAAGTGGACCTAATAGACATCTACAGAACTCTCCACCCCAAATCAACAGAATATACATTTTTTTCAGCACCACACCACACCTATTCCAAAATTGACCACATAGTTGGAAGTAAAGCTCTTCTCAGCAAATGTAAAAGAACAGAGATTATAACAAACTGTCTCTCAGACCACAGTGCAATCAAACTAGAACTCAGTATTAAGAAACTCAGTCAAAACCGCTCAACTACATGGAAACTGAACAACCTGCTCCTGAATGACTATTGGGTACATAATGAAATGAAGGCAGAAATAAAGATGTTCTTTGAAACCAACGAGAACAAAGACACAACATACCAGAATCTCTGGGACACGTTCAAAGCAGTGTGTAGAGGGAAATTTATAGCACTAAATGCCCACAAGAGAAAGCAGGAAAGATCCAAAATTGACACCCTAACATCACAATTAAAAGAACTAGAAAAGCAAGAGCAAACACATTCAAAAGCTAGCAGAAGGCTAGAAATAACTAAAATCAGAGCAGAACTGAAGGAAATAGAGACACAAAAAACCCTTCAAAAAATTAATGAATCTAGGAGCTGGTTTTTTGAAAAGATCAACAAAATTGATGGACCGCTAGCAAGACTAATAAAGAAGAAAAGAGAGAAGAATCAAATAGATGCAATAAAAAACGAAAAAGGGGATATCACCACCGATCCCACAGAAATACAATCTACCATCAGAGAATACTACAAACACCTCTATGCAAATAAACTAGAAAATCTGGAAGAAATGGATAAATTCCTCGACAAATACACCCTCCCAAGACTAAACCAGGAAGAAGTTGAATCTCTGAATAGACCAATAACAGGTTCTGAAATTGTGGCAATAATCAATAGCTTACCAACCAAAAAGAGTCCAGGACCTGATGGATTCACAGCTGAATTCTACCAGAGGTACAAGGAGGAACTGGTACCATTCCTTCTGAAACTATTCCAATCGATAGAAAAAGAGGGAATCCTCCCTAACACATTTTACGAAGCCAGCATCGTCCTGATACCAAAACCTGGCAGAGACATAACCAAAAAAGAGAATTTCAGACCAATATCCTTGATGAACATTGATGCAAAAATCCTCAATAAAATACTGGCAAACCGAATCCAGCAGCACATCAAAAAGCTTATACACCATGATCAAGTGGGCTTCATCCCTGGGATGCAAGGCTGGTTCAACATACGCAAATCAATAAATGTAATCCAGCATATAAACAGAACCAAAGACAAAAACCACATGATTATCTCAATAGATGCAGAAAAGACCTTTGACAAAATTCAACAACCCTTCATGCTAAAAACTCTCAATAAATTAGGTATTGATGGGACGTATCTCAAAATAATAAGAGCTATCTACGACAAACCCACAGCCAATATCATACTGAATGGGCAAAAACTGGAAGCATTCCCTCTGAAAACTGGCACAAGACAGGGATGCCCTCTCTCACCGCTACTATTCAACATAGTGCTGGAAGTTCTGGCCAGAGCAATCAGGCAGGAGAAGGAAATAAAGGGTATTCAATTAGGAAAAGAGGAAGTCAAATGGTCCCTGTTTGCAGATGACATGATTGTATATCTAGAAAACCCCATTGTCTCAGCCCAAAATCTCCTTAAGCTGATTAGCAACTTCAGCAAAGTCTCAGGATACAAAATTAATGTACAAAAATCACAAGCATTCTTGTACACCAATAACAGACAAACAGAGAGCCAAATCATGAGTGAACTCCCATTCACAATTGCTTCAAAGAGAATAAAATACCTAGGAATCCAACTTACAAGGGACGTGAAGGACCTCTTCAAGGAGAACTACAAACCACTGCTCAATGAAATAAAAGAGGATACAAACAAATGGAAGAACATTCCATGCTCATGGGTTGGAAGAATCAATATCGTGAAAATGGCCATACTGCCCAAGCTAATTTATAGATTCAATGCCATCCCAATCAAGCTACCAATGACTTTCTTCAGAGAATTGGAAAAAACGACTTTAAAGTTCATATGGAACCAAAAAAGAGCCCGCATCGCCAAGTCAATCCTAAGCCAAAAGAACAAAGCTGGAGGCATCACGCTACCTGACTTTAAACTATACTACAAGGCTACAGTAACCAAAACAGCATGGTACTGGTACCACAACAGAGACATAGATCAATGGAACAGAACAGAGCCCTCAGAAATGATGCCGCATAGCTACAACTATCTGATCTTTGACAAACCTGACAAAAACAAGAAATGGGGAAAGGATTCCCTATTTAATAAATGGTGCTGGGAAAACTGGCTAGCCATATGTAGAAAGCTGCAACTGGATCCCTTCCTTACACCTTATACAAAAATTAATTCAAGATGGATTAAAGACTTATATGTTAGACCTAAAACCATTAAAATCCTACAAGAAAACCTAGGCAATACCATTCAGGACATAGGCGTGGGCAAGGACTTCATGTCTAAAACACCAAAAGCAATGGCATCAAAAGCCAAAATCGACAAATGGGATCTCATTAAACTAAAGAGCTTCTGCACAGCAAAAGAAACTATCATCAGAGTGAACAGGCAACCTACACAATGGGAGAAAATTTTTGCAACCTACTCATCTGACAAAGGGCTAATATCCAGAATCTACAATGAACTCAAACAAATTTACAAGAAAAAAACAAACAACCCCATCAAAAAGTGGGCAGAGGACATGAACAGACACTTCTCAAAAGAAGACATTTATGCAGCCAAAAAACACATGAAGAAATGCTCCTCATCACTGGCCATCAGAGAAATGCAAATCAAAACCACAGTGAGATACCATCTCACACCAGTTAGAATGGCCATCATTAAAAAATCAGGAAACAACAGGTGCTGGAGAGGATGTGGAGAAATAGGAACACTTTTACACTGTTGGTGGGACTGTAAACTAGTTCAACCATTGTGGAAGTCAGTGTGGCGATTCCTCAGGGATCTCGATCTAGAAATACCATTTGACCCAGCCATCCCATTACTGGGTATATACCCAAAGGACTATAAATCATGCTGCTATAAAGACACATGCACACGTATGTTTATTGCGGCACTATTCACAATAGCAAAGAGTTGGAACCAACCCAAATGTCCAACAACGATAGACTGGATTAAGAAAATGTGGCACATATACACCATGGAATACTATGCAGCCATAAAAAATGATGAGTTCGTGTCCTTTGTAGGGACATGGATGAAACTGGAAAACATCATTCTCAGTAAACTATCTCAAGGACAAAAAACCAAACACCGCATGTTCTCACTCATAGGTGGGAATTGAACAATGAGAACTCATGGACACAGGAAGGGGAACATCACACTCCGGGGACTGTTGTGGGGTGGGGGGAGGGGGGAGGGACAGCATTAGGAGATACACCTAATGCTAAATGACGAATTAATGGGTGCAGGAAATCAACATGGCACATGGATACATATGTAACAAACCTGCACATTGTGCACATGTACCCTAAAACCCTAAAGTATAATAAAAAAAAAAAAAAAAAAAAAAAAAAAAAGAAAATACTCAGAGAAGGCAAAAGAAAAAAAATAGGAAGCATGCCTACAGGATTTAGAAAATAGCTTCAAAAGGGGAAATCTAAGAGTTATTGGTCTTAAAGAGGAAGTGGAGAGAGAGATTGAGGTAGAAAGTTTATTCAAAGAGATAATATTGGAGAACTTTCCAAACCTAGAGAAAGATATCAGTATTCAAGTCCAAGGAGGTTATAGACCACAAAGAAAAATTAACTCAAAGAAGACTATCTCAAGACATGTAATAATCACACTCCCAAAGGTCAAATTTTAAAAATGATCCTAAAAGCAGCAAGGGAAAGAAAAAAATGAAAAAATATAAAGCATTTCCAATATGTTTGGCTGCAGATTTCTCAGTGGAAACCTTACAGACCAGGAGAGAGTCAGAGGACATATAAATAAAGTGCTGAAAGAAAAAGACTTTTATTCTAGAGTATTATATCCAGTGAAAATACACTTCAAATATCAAGAGGAAAAAAAGACTTTCCCAGACAAAAGATGAGGGATTTTGTCAACACCAGACGTGTCCTACAAGAAATGCTGAAGGGAGTTCTTCAACTTGAAAGAAAAAGATGTTAACAAACAATAAGAAATTGTCTGAAGGTACGTGGTAACAGTAAATACATAGACAAATACAGAATATTTTAACACTATAATTCTAGTGTGTAAGCTACTCATGTCTTGAGTAGGAAGACTAAAAGACAGATCTATCAAAAATAATAACTACAACATTTTAAGACATAGTGTAATAAGATATAAGTAGAAACATCAGAAGGTTAAAAAGCAGGGGATGGGCCAGGCACGGTGGCTCACGCCTTTAATCCCAGCACTTTGGGAGACCAAGGTGGGCAGATCACGAGGTCAAGAGATCAAGACCATCCTGGCCAACATGGTGAAACCTCGTCTCTACTAAAAATACAAAAATCAGCTGGGCATGGTGGCACTTGCCTGTAGTCCCGGCTACTTGGGCGGCTGAAGCAGGAGAATTGCTTGAATCCGGGAGGTGGAGACTGCAGTGAGCTGAGATCGCACCACTGTACTCCACCCGGGCAACAGAGCGAGGCTCCATCTCAAAAAAAAAAAAAAAAAAAAGCAGGGGATAAAATCTAAGTGTAGAGTTTTGTATTTGATGTAAAAAAAAAAATGAGATTTTCTGTTTACTTTTATGTTCATGAAGTAAACTATAGTTTTTAAAACTAGATAATAGTTTTTATCAGTTTTGGCTTGTTTGTTTTTACAATCAGAGTTAGATTGTCATTAGTTTAAAATAATGGGTTATAAGGTGTTATTTGCAAGCCTCATGGTAACCTCAGGTCAGAAAAATACAATAAATATGCAACATGTATAAAGCAAGAAATTAAAACATACTACCAGAGAAAAACACTGACATGAGAAGGAAGAGAAGACCATAAAATGACCAGAAAACAAATAACAAAATGGCGGGAGTAAGTTTTTACCTATCAATAATAATATTGAATGTAAATGGGCTAAATGCTCCAATCCAAAGACATAGAGTGGCTGAATGGATTAAAAAGGAAAAAAAAAGCCCAATGATCTGTTGCCTACCACAAACACACTTCTCTTATAAAGACACACAGACACACATAGACTGAAAATAAAGGGATGGAAAAGATATACCATACAAATGGAAACCAAAATAAGAGCAAAAGTAGTTATATCAAATAAAATAGATTTCAAGACAAAAACTATAAAAAAAGACAAAGAACATCATTATATAATTTTAAAGGGAACATTTCAGCAAGAGGATATAACAACTATAAATATATATGCACCCAATAGGGGAGCACCCAGATATATAAAGCAAATATTATTATATCAAACAGAGAGATAGACCCCAATACAATAATAGTTGGAAACTTCAACACTTCGCTTTCAGCATTGGACAGATTATTCAGACAGAAAATCAGCAAACATTAGACTGAATTTGCACTATGACCAAATGGACTTAATAGATATTTACAGAACATTTCATCCAACAGCTGCAGAATGTACATTTTTCTCCTCAGCACATGGATCATTCTCAAGGATAGATCCTATGTTAGGCCACAAAGCAAGTGGTGTTTTTTTTTTTGTTTGTTTGTTTTTGGTTTTGTTTTGTTTTGTTTGCAAGATAGGGTCTCACTCTGTCGCCCAAGCTGAAGTGCAGTTGCATGATCATGGTTCACTGCAGCCTCAACTTTCCAGGCTCAAGTGATTCTCCCACCTCAGTCTCTGCAGTAGTTGGGACTACAGGCACATGTCACCTTATCTGGATAATTTTTTCTATTTTTTGTAGAGATAGGCTCTCACTATGTTGCCTAGGCTGGTCTTGAACTCCTAGGCTCAAGCAGTCCTCCCACTTCTGCCTCCCAAAGTGATGGAATTACTGTGAGCCACTGTGCCCGGACAAAGTCTTAAAACATTTTTAGCCGGGCTTCCCCGGTGGCTCACGCCTGTAATCCCAGGACTTTGGGAGGCCGATGAGGGTGGATCACAAGGTCAAGAGTTCAAGACCAGCCTGGCCAATATGGGGAAACCCCGTCTCTACTAAAAATGCAAAATATTAGCCAGGCGTGGTGGGGGCACCTGTAATCCCAGCTACTTGGGAGGCTGAGGGAGAGAATTGCTTGAACCCAGGAGGTGGAGGTTGCAGTGAGCCGAGATCACACCACTGCACTCCAGCCTGGGTGACAGAGCGAGACACCATCTCAAAAAAAAAAAAAATTTTTTTTTTAATTGAAATAATATCGCTGGGTGTGGTGGCTCATGCCTATTCCCAGCACTTTGGGAGGCCGAAGCGGGCAAATCACCTGAGGTCAGGAGCTTGAGACCAGCCTGGCCAACATGGCGAAACCCCATCTCTTCTAAAAATACACACACACACACACAAATTAGCCAGGCATGGTGGTGAAATAATATCAAGTATCTTCTCTGATCACAGTGGAATAAAACTATAATCAATAATAAGATAAACTTTGGAAACTGTGAATACAGGGAAATTAAACAGTATGCTCCTGAGTGACTAGTGGGTCAATGAACAAATTAAGAAGGAAATTTAAAAATTCCTTAAATGAAAATGGAAACACAGCATACAAAACCCTATGGGATATAGCAAAAATGGTAATAAGAGGAAAGCACCCACATCAAAAAAGTAGAAAAACTTCAGGCTGGGCATGGTGGCTCATACCTTTAATCCCAGCATTTTGGGGGGTCAAGGCAGGCAGATCACCTGGGGTCAGGAGTTCAAGACCAGCCTGGCCAACATGGTGAAACCCCATCTCTACTAAAAACTACAAAAATTAGCCAGGCGTGCTGGTGGGCGCCTGTTATCCCAGTTACTTGGGAGGCTGAGGTAGGGAGAATTGCTTGAACCTGCAAGGTGCAGGTTGCAGTGAGCCGAGATCACACCACTGCACTCCAGCCTGGGTGACAGAGTGAGACTGTGTCTCAAAAATAAAAATAAAAAGTAGAAAAACTTCAAATAAAGAACCTAACAGTACATCTTAAGAAACTAGAAAAGCAGTATCAAACCAAACTCAAAATTAGTGGAAGAAATTAAGTAAAGATCAGAGCAGAAATAAATGAAATTAAAATGAAAACAAAATAAAATAGATTGACAAAACAAAACTTTTTTTTTTTTTTTGGAGACAGAGTCTCACTCTCACTCACACTGGAGTGGCACGTGATCTTGGCTCACTGCAACCTCCACCTCCCGGGTTCGAGTGATTCTCCTGCCTCAGCCTTAAATTACAGGCATGTGCCACCACACCCAGTGAATTTTTATATTTTTAGTATAGACAGGGTTTTGCCATGTTGGCCAGGCTGGTCTTAAACTCCTCACCTCAAGTGATATGCCTCCCTCGGCCTCCCAAAGTGCTGGGATTACAAGCGTGAGCCACCGTGCCTGGCCAAAAAGTTTGTTTTTTGAAAAGATAAACAAAATCGACAAACCAAGACAAAAAGAGAGGAGACCCAAATAAAATAAAAAATGAAAAAGTAGACATTACATTGGATACCACAGAAATTCAAAGGATCATTACAGACTACTATAAGCAACTATATACTAATAAGTTGGAAAACCTAGAAGAAATAAATTCCTAGACACATACAACCTACCAAAATTGAACCATGAAGAAGTCCAAAACCTAAGTAGACCAATAACAAATAATGATATCAAAGTCATAATTAAAAGTCTCCCAGTAAAGAAAAGCCCAGGACCCAATAGCTTCACTGCTGAATTCTACCAAACATCTAAAGAAGAACTAATACCAGTCCTGTTAAGAAAAATAGAGGAGGAGGGAATACTTCAAACTCATTCTATGAAGCCAATGTTACCCTGATACCAAACCAAACAAAGACACATCAAAAAAAAAAAAAAAAAAAAAGAAAACTACAAGCCAATATCTGTGGTGAACATTGATGCACGTTTGATCCTCCACTGCACTCCAGCCTGGGCAAAAAGAGCGAAACTCAGTCTCAAAAAAAAAAAAAAAAAAAAGAAAAACAGATAAACTCTGTTACAAATTCACATGCAGTTGTATATTTATACTCAGCAATAAAAATGAACAAACTACTAGATGAATTTCAGAAACATTATGCTTAGTGCAAGCTTTACACAAAAGAATTCCCAATCAATACATTTCTATGAAGTTCTGTGGTGAAAAAATTTAGGATAGGGTTTGCTTCTGGAGTAGGGGAAGGGATTGACTTGAAAGGGTCATGAAAGAACTTTCTCAGGCCGGGCGCAGTGGCTCAACGCCTGTAATCCCAGCACTTTGGTAGGCCAAGATGGGTGGGTCGCTTGAGGTCAGGAGTTTGAGACTAGGCTGGCCAACATGGTGAAACCCCATCTCTACTAAAGATACAAAAATTAGCTGGGTATGGTGGCGGGTGCCTGTAATCCTAGTTACTAGGGAGGCTGAGGCAAGAGAATTGCTTGAACCCAGGAGGCAGAGGGTGCAGTGAACTGAGATTATGCCACTGTACTCCAGCCTGGGCGACAGAGCAAGACTCTGCCTCAAAAAAAAAAAAAAAAAACTTTCTCTGGTGATAATGTTCTGTACCTTGATGGGGTTGGGTCATATAGTTGTGTGCATTCGTCAAAACCCATTGAATATTATACATAAGATTTATGCTATTTATTATATGTAAGGTTTATCTCAAGGAAAAAAGTTTTGAAAAATGTGATTTTGATGCAGGTGATCTGAGTACCACACTTGAGAACTACTGGGTTTGACTAACTTCAGGAATAGTTCTTCCATAAAAGCATAATAATTCAGAGATTACTAATGTAATCCTTTGGCATTGAAAAACTAATGGAGCCAAGATGTTAATGGAGCCAGGTGCAGTGGCTCCAAGCACTTTGGAAGACTGAGGCGGGAGGATTGCTTGAGGCCAGGAGTTAGAAAGAGAGAGAGAGAGAGAGAGAGAGAGAGAGAGAGAGACCAGCCTGGACAGCATAGTGAGATCCCATCGCTACAAAAAATTAGCTGGGAATAGTGATGTGTGCCTGTATTCCTAGCTGCTTAGGAGGCTGAGTTGGGAGGATCACCTGAGCCCAGGAGTTTGAGGCTGCAGTGAGCCCTGATCATGCCACTGCACACCAGCCTGGATGACAAAGCAAAATCCTGTCTCTAAAAACATTTTTAAAAATTAAAAAAAAATTTTTAATGACACTTTAAATATTTTAAAGCCTATATTTATAGTTATGTAAATATTATATTAAAATATAATTTCTTTATTAATAAGCTAATTATTAAGTGGACAGGGATTTATGAAAATATTGTATAGTTCCTTTCCAATAGATGCTCTTTTTTTTAGCATCAGGAATGCAATTTTAATAGCATGAAAATTGTACCTATAAATAATTTTACATTGAGATGGATATTCATAATGGCATTTGGTAAATGGGATGATTTGTATTTACAGTTGTCTTCCTCTTTCAGTTAAATTCCTGGCTTTCACCTGAGTGCAGAGAATATTTACTTTTGTGATAGACCCTTAGTGTCATTGACTTTAAGATTTTAGATATTGGTTATTATTGACTGAGCCCAGAAAAAAAAAATTCTAGATGTTTAGACAACTAGAACTTTTACTTTATGTACCTTAATTATATGTGAAATTATCTGCAGACTTTCAAAAGGGCTGCAGGGGAAAGGCTGGAACTAGGGTATTGGTCAGATGCTTGAACTTTCACCAATTAAAGATAACTGCCTGTGTTTCCAGCTTTTTCCTATCAGAGTAACCTGGGGCACTTATTAAAATTCAGATCCGTCTCTTGAAGTTTCTAAAACTTTTTCTGTACCTAAAAAAACCAAAAACAAAAAAGAAAGAGAGAAAGGAAGGGAGCCAGGGAGGAAGGGAGGGAGAAGGCAAGGGAAAGAGAGGGGAGGGTAAGGGAGGGGAGCGGAGGAGAGGGGAGAAGATCACCCAAGGAGATTGTTGAAAGTGCAAATTCCTGGGCCCTACCCAGACCTCTCATTTGTCATGTTTGGAATGAAGCCCCCAAATTTACATTTTTAAAGAACACGTACAATGCAAAGGTTTGAGGGCTGTCTTCCTAGTGTCACTGCCTTAGGGGAAGGTCCCTATGTAAGTTTTCAGACACTCTTAAAAGAGAGAAGTAGGAGGTAGGAGATTGAAGGAAAGGTAATTTTAGAATTGAGGACAGAAGTTAGGGTAAGACCCAAGTGGAGGACCTTGAGTAACCAGCAGCTAGTGAGGACCTAAGGGACAATGAGCATGCATAAGAGAAAACAAGAGAATCCCCTCTTGGGGACCATCCATTGGCTGTAAGACTACCATCTTTGTGGGGGCGGAGCATTGGTAACCAATAGGAAAGTGACTTTTGAGAGCAACTGCATTGATTTGCTTTCAAGTGTGGGGAGAATTCAGGATCATCCTTCGTGGCATTAAAAATCTGCTTGCATGCCATAGGTTGTCAGCCCTTGCCTTAACGCGGTGCTAATGGACACCTAGCAACTATAAACATTCATTGATTTTTCTCTTGTGTAGTAAGAAGAAAGCATAACCCATAGACCATCTTCTGGCAGAAGATGATACATTTGGATCAGAAACGGGAGGCATTGGAAGCCAGGAATCAAAAGTGAAGAAACTCTGCAAGCCCTTAGGTGAGAAGGTCACAGGGATTATTCATTTACTTACTTAATTACATGTTCCCCACCATCACCATATGGTTACCTAATGTGAGCTCATTGCTTTTAGGCTGATAGGTACTTCACAAATGGTAGGGAAAAGGTGGAATAGGAATAAGCTGCTAGACATGGGTCTTGATGACACATTTCTCTACAGGCTGCTTCAGTCAGTACTTTCTGTCATCCCCTTCCTGCATTCATGTCTACTTATTTCCCAGGACCCTTCTCCCTCCTCCCTAGGGCTAAAGTTAACCTGAAATATCTCACTAACATTTAAAGCTAACATTTATTAAATCCTTATTACTACTAGGTAACGTGGTCTTGTGCTGTCCCCGCAAAATTTCATTCCCTGCTCGGAACAATCAAATAATGTAATACTGTTATTATGATTCACGGTGTAGATGAAGCATCTGAGGTTCTGAGGGTTATGTAACTTGCCCAAGACCTGACAGCTAGGAAGCGGAAGAAACAGATTTTAAACTCATGCTTTCTAACTTCAGACTTCATACTTGCTACTTTTTCTCTCTCTCGGAGAAAAAAATGGGAAACCACACTTGCACCTCCTCCAGTGTACCACAGCAGGTATCCCAACTTGGTAGACTCATTTTGAAAGGTTGTTGATATGGTTTGGCTGTGTCCCCATCCAAATCTCATCTTGAATTGTAGTTCCCATAATCCCATGTGTCATGGGAGGGGGCCCAAGTGGGAGGTAATTGAATCATGGGGGCCGTTACCCTTATGCTGTCCTTGTGATAGTGAGTGAGTTCTCATGAGATGATGGTTTTATAAGGGGCTTTCCTCACTTTGCTCGCCACTTCTCCTTCCCGCCGCCATGTGAAGAAGGATGTATTTGCTTCCCCTTCCACCATGATTCTAAGTTTCCTGAGGCCTCCCCAGCCCTGAGGAACTGTGAGTCAGTGAAACGTCTTTCCTTTGTAAATTACCTAGTCTTGAGCATTTCTTCATAGCAGCGTGAGAATGGACTAACACAGTAAATTGGTACTGGGAGTGGGGCACTGCTATAAGGATACCTGAAAATGTGAAAGCAACTTTGGAACTGGGTAGCAGGCAGAGGTTGGAACAGTTTAGAGGGCTCAGAAGAAGACAGGAAAATGTGGGAAAGTTTGGAACTTTGTAGAGACTTGGAGGGCTCAGAAGAAGACAGGAAGATGTGAGAAAGTTTGGAACTTCCTAGAGACTTGTTGAATGATTTTGACCAAAATGCTGATAGTGATGTGGACAATGAAGTCCAGGCTGAGGTGGTGTCAGATGGAGATTAGGAACTTCTTGGAGACTAGAGCAAAGGTGACTCTTGCTATGCTTTAGCGAAGAGACTGGAAGCATTTTGCCCTGCCCTAGAGCTGTGGAACTTTGAACTTGAGAGAAATAATTTAGGTTACCTGGTGGAAGAAATTTCTAAGCAGCAAAGTGTTCAAGAGGTGACAGAGCACCATGATTGTAGGTTTCCAGAGGCCTTCTCCAGCACTGTGGAACTGTGACTCAATTAAACTTCTTTCCCTTAAAAATTACCCAGTCTCATGTATTTCTTTATAGCAACATGAGAACAGACTAATACAGTTGTCAATCTCTGGGATATAAAAGCATCACAGCTTTCATTAATGAAATTTTTGAAAGTCAGAGAAGAGAATGAAATCACCAAAATATCACTACCCTTACTTAACTATGATTAATATATTAATGTATTTGCTTTCTGGCCTTTTCCATATGTGTATATATTTTCCAATAGTGCATGTATTATTTAGTAGCCTGATAATTGAGATATAGATAGAATTTTCATGCCCAGATTTTAATGACAGTCAAATGATAATGTGAGACTTCTAGCAGTTTGAAGTTAACGCCCAACAAATGAGTGAGTGAATGAATGCTTGCTTTCATGTATGGAATATTACATGTTTGTGCTCTTGTCACATTTGTTTTTTTTTGTGTTCAGAGTAGGGAACCATTGTTTTAGTTTAAATTCTGTATAACACTTCACATGAACAAATAGCATACTCTCCCAACTCAAGTATGTTCTACCTATCTTTCCAGCTCTTGCTCAAATTCACATCCCCTTTAAGCTTTTCTTGATTTCCAAGCCTGCAGTGATCTTTTTCTACTCAAATTTTCTCAAGCACTTTCTGGCTATACCTCACACTTGATATTCACCATTTTCTACATTTGCTAATTTTAGTACTTTTATGCTATTTTCTTATACTTCTTTCTATCTGCAACACCTAATCCAATGCTTTTCAATGTCAATTTTATTTTTTAGCATTTTAATATTCAAATCAAATTGCTATTGATCAATTTTTATAAGATTCTAGAATAACTAAGCTTTCTGGTGTGTCTTTCTATCCTTTTATAGGTTCCTATTACTGTAACCATGCCAGAAATGACAGAGAATGAGACGCCTACAAAAAAGCAGCACAGGTATGTATCCACAGCCCCAATATAATATGCTTTGGTCAGATAAGAAGCAGAATTAGTTCCTATTTTGCTACATAGGTAGTCCTTAGAGAACTTTTATTTAGATATCTAGGAAATTATTACTGTCCAAAAATATTTGTAGATAAATACAGATTTACTGGAAAAGGTATATGGTTAAAAATTATCTGTTCTGGCTGGGTGTGGTGGCTCACGCCTGTAATCTCAGCACTTTGGAAGGCCGAGGCTGGAGGATCACCTGAGGTCAGGAGTTCAAGACCAGCCTGGCCAACATGGTGAAACCCCGTCTCTACTAAAAATACAAAAATTAGCTGGGTATGGTGGCATGTACCTGTAGTTCCAGCTACTCAGGAGGCTGAGGCAGGAGAATTGCTTGAACCTGGGAGGCAGAGGTTGCAGTGAGCCAAAATCACGCTGCTGCACTCCAGCCTGGGTGACAGAGACTCCATCTCAAAAAAAAAAAGAAAAAAAATTATCTGTTCTTATTCTACTAGCAGTATAACAAGAATGACGGTCAGTAGTTAATATATTACCAAATCTATGTTAAATGTTTTGTTTCTAATGACATTTTCACTTGCCTATAGTATTAATTTTTATGTATCCTAGGTTCATTTAGGCTCTAGTCAGTTTGAATAGACATTTTGTGACATTATAATCCATTAATGCTAATATACATATCAGAACAATGTTACTTCTCGTTCTTTGTATAACCTTTTTTTCTGAGTTTCTAGCACCTTTAGCAATGTTTCTGCGTAGAATTGCATGGCCAGTGCTTCTACTAATATTAAAATCACTATTCTCTTTCCTTACCAAATAGCTATTAGAGAATGCTAATGTTTTGAGTAATTGTGTATAAAAGGGAAAGTCAATGCTTTTAGTAGATTGGCTCTCAAGAAAATTTAAGAGTTTGGACAACCTAAGGTACACAAATACAAGATAGCTCAGATGCCACTTGTCTGTGCACGGGTGCTGTTGGCTGCCACATCTCCCTCCCTAGGGATTACAAAACTACTCTCTGCTGTTGCTTGTGTCTCCTGCACACCCACACCCATACTGGTCCAGGTGCCAAGACAAACATCAGAAATCACCTACTTGGCACATCACTTCGTGAATTTACCAGCATCTAAGTTACATTTTGAAATAGTTAATTAAGCTTTTCAGTGATTGATTCATTTCCCAACCTATGACTTCTGGGTATGGAAGAATAGAGAGTTGTAGTTACCTCCAGAAATTGTGGTTTCTAAATTTATATTGAGGTTCTCTGCCATTAGATTTTCATACCATAATATATATTAAGGAAATGTTTCTTCAGATTGTTTCTTATTGCTGCAACGAATACAAATTCATAAAATTTAATTTTATGATTCTTAAAGTATAAAATGGTAAAAATACTTTCCCATTATTTTCATGTTACCTTTTATCTGTACTTTTTGTTTCAGAAAGAAAAACCGGGAGACACATAATGCAGGTAGAAACAATTTAAATTTTACCTGTTAGCATTTTTTGCATTCAAAATGAAATCATACTGCAGTTGATTATAAGTTTTTATGTTATAAGCAAGGAATCATTATTCATTATGTTTTAGGAAAATGTTCCCTTATTGTTTTTAATTGACAAAATACTCCCTGAGTCTCATGAAGATGGCTTGCTTATCATCTTCTGATTCATAGTCTATTTAGATAATTTAAGAGATTACTGTATCCCTGGAGCTAGTGTTTTAAGTGATTTTACCTACCAAGGTAGTCCAGATATTATTCTCCTAGACAGTATGAAGGGTATGTATCTTTGCAGCAATTCCCTAGGGGGCTGGCTGCCTAGAGATATAGCTAAGAGATGAGCAGCAGGCTATAGATCCTAAAGGGCCTTGCAGTGTGAACAGTCTTAAATTAAGTTCTGGAGTCCTCAATTATAGGAAAAAGTATAGAAAATAAATATTGGATTTTTTCTCAAATACTGAAATTACAGGCCAAAGCCAGATAAACATCTATAAAATTAATTGTGCGTACATTTGGAATTTGGCACACTGTATCTACAAATGATACCTTCCTTTGTCTAAGGAAAGGACCCTTGGGAAAATTTTATCTATGGAAAAGTATGTTGAACACTGGTGGGATATTGCTGTTTCTCAGAATGTGGAGTTTATTGCCTTTGAAACTCCATTTTTCAGCAGGGGGTAAAAAGTCTTAATGTTGACTTTTTTTTTAACCTCCATGCATTACAAAATCTACTCAGAAACCAACAAATACTATTATTAGAGAATTCAGAGGAAAGGTAAGCACAGTTTATTGCTTTGATTTTTTTTGGCTGTATAAATTAATGTTTTTGACCATAAGAGCTAAATCTTTTTGATTGGAATCAGCTGTCACATGGTGCCATAGATATGTGCTTATAGGCCGATCATGGTGGCTTATGCCTGTAATCCCAGCACTTGGAGAGGTCGAGGCAGGTGGATCACCTGAGGTCAGGAGTTTGAGACCAGCCTGGCCAACATGGCGAAACCCTATCTCTTCTAAAAATACAAAAAATTAGCCGGGTATGATAGTGCGTGCCTGTAATCCCAGCTACTCAAGAGGCTGAGGCAGGAGAATTGCTTGAACCTGGGAGGCGGAGGATGCAGTTAACCGAGATCGTGCCATTGCACTCCAGCCGGGGTGACAGAGTGAGGCTCCATCTCAAAAAAAAAAAAAAAAAAAGAGATGTGTTTACCATAACTTACTAAGAAAGACTAATTAGGTGTCGTTGAAAAGGATGCTAGGCCAGGCATGATGGCTCATGCTTGTAATTCTAACACTTTGGTAGACCAAGGCAGGAGGATATTTTGAGCCTAGGAGTTCAAAACCAGCCTGGGCAACATAGGGAGACCCGGCCTCTACAAGTAATAAAAAAAAATTAGCCAGGCATGGTAGTGCATGTCTATGGTTCCAGCTACTCTGGAGGCTGAGGTGGAAGGATTGCTTGATTCTGGGAGGTCAGGACTGCAATGAGCTGTGATTGTGCCACTGCACTCCAGCCTGGGCAACAGAACAAGACCTTGTCTCAAAAAAACAAAAAAAAAAAAGGAAAAAGAAAAGAAAAAAGGGTGCTCTTACTGCTAGATCATAAAGCAAAAAATATAAATATTTTGCAAAACACGTCACACCCATGCTACTGAAAGATCATCTACTTAGAAGCACTGGAATCCTTTGTTAAAAAGGAATGTTTTAGAAAACTTTGTAAAGGAAAATAGCCAATACTAATGTTTCCACTTACAGAGTCTTATATAAATTATTTGTATAATGTCTTCTATCCTTTGACCCCTTTTAAATTTGTAACACATAAGCCTGGAACATTTCACAGTTGATTGAGAAGCTGTCAGTTGCTTTGTTTCTTTGATGGGAAAGATCCAACACAGCCAAAGTGGAGAGTCCAGATCCCAGATCCCAAAGAGAAAAACAAACCAATACTCTTTCTTGTCTGTTTTAAGTCATAACTAATAGCTGTTTCTATTCCAAAAAGGCCCAGTAGTCATCCAAAAAGATGTTTTAAGGTTCTTTAATCTGCCTAGAAAGGCCTCATTTGCCCATTTGCCATAAAGAGGCAGCTTTCTAATAACTTGCTTGTTAGTGGATTCTTTAAATTTGATTATCATTAAAATCTCTAGTAATTACTTGAACTATAATAGAATGATGGCCTAATAGTAATGAAATATTAGCAGTTCCTATTTGTTTTTAATTTGAAAGTAATTATTATCAATGATGATCTTTAAAATTTTAAGGTCTGATGCAGTGACTCACGTCTGTAATCCCAGCACTTTGAGAGACTGAGGTGAGCAGATAGCTTGAGCTCAGGAGTTTCAGATCATCCTAGGCAACATGGCAAGACCCTGTCCCTACTAAAAATACAAAAAAAAAAATAGTTGGGCATGGTGCTGCATGCCTGTGGTCCCAGCTATTTGGGAGGCTTGAGCCTAGGGAAGGGGCTGAGGGCAGGAGATTGCAGTGAGCTGAAATTGCACTGCTGCACTCCAGCCTGGGGGACCCTGTCTCAAAGAAAAAACAAAATGCTAATGAAAGTATTGCTTATGTAGATTTCTATAACACTAGACTTAAAAAGTGACATCTTAGACATTTTACTTATTATAGTTATTTATAGTAGATAATGTTTGATAAGCCCTTCCCCTTCCCCTTCCGCTCTCCTTCCCCCTTCCCTTTTTTTTAATTTTTATTTTCAGACGGAGTCTCGTTCTGTCGCCCAGGGTGGAGAGCAGCAGCATGATCTCAGCTCACTGCAGCCTCCATCTCCCGGGTTTCAAGCAATTCTCCTGCCTCAGCCTCCCAAGTAGCTGGGACTACAGGCGTGTGCCACCACGCCCAGCTACTTTTTGTATTTTTAGTAGAGATGGGGTTTTGCCATGTTTGCCAGGTTGGTCTCGAACTCCTGACCTCAGGTGATCCACCCACCTTGGCCTCCCGAAATGCTGGGTTTGCAGGTGTGAACCATCATGCCTGGCCATTGATAAGCATTTCTTAGGGATTTCTTTACCTAAAACTTCTTTACCCTGGTTGAATGAGGGCGCTTTGACTAAGTAGTGTGAGGTTTGATAAACGAATTTTCTCCCATCTAGTGGAGAGGCATAGAAAGAAGAAAATCAATGCTGGGATAAACAGAATAGGAGAGCTGATCCCATGTTCTCCTGCCCTGAAGCAGGTAAGAAGTCTACTCAAATCTTCATTCATTACTTATGAACAGATAATTCCCTAAGTTGTTTTGGTGCTTAGAATGATTATTTTTGTTGCTTTCTATTTCTGTGTATGGTTCTTTTGAAGTTAATAATTGCCTTGTTTTAATTCTTCCCATTCTTCCAACAATCTTTTAGTACAGTTTCTTCATGGTCAAATGTACCATATAATTTCTAGACTCTTCAGATTTCTCTTGATTACTAAATTAATCACATGACTATGTTTACATATATGCCACTCTATTTGCCAGGCATTTTTTTGTTTTGTTTTCCTGCCAATGCATAGTCTTACTCCTTTTAAATTCTTACTTAGAATCTTCCAAGGATCTTTTTAAAAATTTATTCTCCATGCCCTCTTAACCCCCAGTAGTACTTAAAATCTCAGCTTAAAGTATGACAGTGTTCTCTAATGAAGATACCTTTTTGTTCCTTCTAATAATGAGGATAAAGCGTGCTCCACTGAAAACAAAACAAAACAAAAAATTGAAACAATATGAAAGGCACAAAAAGGTTTAAAAAAATAAATTGATATCTTACTCCCAAGCAATAATCACTATTATAATGTAATTAAATGAATATATGCAAAAAGTTAATAAGACACATAGCAAACAGCACTAAAAAGCTTAAAACAACAAACATTAATCTCCTACCTGCTTCCTAACCCCAACACAGCTCCTCAGAGGAAAATATTCTCAACTGTTTCTTCTGTTTTTTTTGTTTTTGTTTTTGTTTTTTTACTGTTTTATTTCTAAATAACATTCTTATGTTGCTGTATCTGAATTTTTCAATTTTAGGTATTATCTGTTGACTCGTTGTTATGCTTTTCCCCCTGGCTTCTCCTTCTTCAGTCCTCCCATTATAATTCTATCACTTTTAATTAAATTGGTATTCAGTTTTTATGTTTTTAAAACTGTAAATATTATTCATGGTTGAGCCAAGGACTGTACTATTATATTTCATTTGTTGCTTTTGTTTTTGGGGGGAGTAAATAATTACCTCATAGTTTTCCATTAGCTTAATTTTTCATATACTTATCTTTAATCCTTCTGACATTTCCAACCATCTCTTAGTAGAGTTTTCTATAAGGTCAAATGTACTACATAATTTTCATTTGCCATTTTCTTTCTTCAAGACTTTACTTCTGGAACCCTCTGTTCTCCTTTTTCATTCTCAACCAGTTGGCCTCTTCCATCTCTTCTGTTTTTAATTGCAGCTCTTATATTTTTAATTTCCAAGAGTCTTTTTTCTTATTCTCTGTTCCTTTTCCTACCATATGTTTGTGGATACAATATCTTCTCACCTCTGAATACTATATGTAGGTTTTTTCCTGAAGTTTTTTTCTGTTTATGTTTTTTTCCTCTGATTTCCTTTTTTCCCCTTTTTGTCTCATCTTTTTTTGAGGGGGTTTTCCTTAAATGTTTAGTGACTTGAAGCTGTTTTTTTCATACTTGGGAATGAGGCATTAAAAAGCTGATTGAATAGGTTTGTCTTTTGACGGCCCTAAGTGTTGCATGATTAGAAGCTATGCTAGTTTTGTTGTTGTTGTGGAACTAAAACATATCAGTATTTGTCATTTTTTTTCTTTTGTGGGATAGCTATTAATTTTTTTATTTTCTCGGAGAAGAACCCATCAGTCTCCTGCCCGGGAGTGGGACTGGTAGGAAGAGGAAGAGGTTGCTATTATTCTGGAAGCTGGATGGGGGCTGGGGGGCTAGAGAGTCTTGTGCTGTAGTAGGCAGAGTTTTACTCTAGCCCCCTGTTTCCACTTAGGACCCTCGTCTTGTCCACTTTTGTGCCAAGTATCCCTGAGGCTGAAATTCTCTGGTTCAAATTTCACAGAAAATAAACTTGTCTCCTGCGGTTTGGGCAGGAAGGGAAAGTCATCCAGCTGTGTAGAATATGTGCATGGGGGCAGGGTAGGGGGTGGTTCTTATTACTGATTTGTTAGGAGTCTTTCAGCCAGTTCCCCTCTATTTTAACCCCCAGCTCACTCCACCTTCTATAGAGGTTGGTGGTTCTCAGTGTTGAGCCTTCCCAGGATGTCAAAGGAGCAAATCAGCTTGCTTCTCTATGTTATCTCCCGTGGAAAGGACTTACTCTTCATTTCCTTTCATTCTAACCTATAGGATGGACTTAGACTTCCATATATGGTTTTTTTGTTTGTTTGTTTGTTTGTTTTGAGACAGTCTCACTCTATTGCCTAGGGTGGAATGCAGTAGCATGATCTCGGCTCACTGCAACTTCCGCCTCCCAGGTTCAAGTGATTCTCTTGCCTCAGCCTCCTGAGTAGCTAGGATTACAGGTGCGTGCCACCACGCCAGGCTAATTTTTGTATTTTTAGTAGAGATGGGGTTTTGCCATGTTGGCCAGGCTGGTCTCAAACTCCTGACTTCAAGTGATCCACCCACCTCGGCCTCCCAAAGTGCTGGGATTACAGCGCCCGGCTCCATGCATGTATTTTTCAGCCTTTTTAAAAATTGTGCTTTCTGTTTCCTTAACACAATGGCACACACTATGCCTTCTAATTTATTTTTCTTTCTCCACATCTCAATAGAAGGTAGCTACTCAGTAAACATAGATGTTTGCCCAGGAAAATCTTACTTTCCTGCTCTTGGCTTTCATCCCTGCAAGTTTCTCTGAAGAAAGGAAACCATAACCATTTTACTTCCTTGGTGTTCTAGAATGTGCAAAGGAAGTCAGTATTTGGCTATCAGAAGCAGAGCCAACTAAGATTTTCTTCACAGGCTTTGGCCCCTGTCTGCAGTAGAGGGATAGGTGGCTGGGAATTATCAGGTTCTGACTTTGTTCAGATTATTGTTTTTAAAAATAACAATATTATTTTTCTCTTAGTAGTAAATAATTTACTGGGTTTATGTATTGGGTCTCTGTTGGGACTCAGTGTAAAGAACTCAGAATTATAAATTGCCAAACAAAGGACTAAATCACAGTGATTCCTACATGAAAAGAGTTATCTACAAAGTACCAGAGATAGCTAATAATATATATCCTGGAGTAGAGGTTAAATATTCATTGCAATATTCTTTTTTTTTTTTGAGACGGAGTCTTGCTCTGTCGCCCAGGCTGGAGTGCAGTGGCACAATCTCGGCTCACTGCAAGCTCTGCCTCCTGGGTTCACGCCATTCTCCCGCCTCAGCCTCCCGAGTAGCTGGGACTACAGGCACCCGCCACCACGCCCGGCTAATTTTTTTTTTATTTTTAGTAGAGACGGGGTTTCACCGTGTTAGCGAGGATGGTCTTGATGTCCTGACCTCGTTATCCGCCCGCCTCGGCCTCCCAAAGTGCTGGGACTACAGGCATGAGCCACCGTGCTCGGCAATTGCAACATTCTTGATAGCTGAAGGATAAAAACCAGAAATGACTGTTAAGGTATCTTAAATGTTTATCAATAATAGACTAGTAAATAAAATAAATACAGTCATTAGCAACAATAAGTAGTCCGGGCGCAGTGGCTCAGGCCTGTAATCCCAGCACTTTGGGAGGCCAAGGCAGGCAGATAATGAGGTCAGGAGATCGAGACCATCCTGGCTAACATGGTGAAACCCTGTCTCTACTAAAAAACAACAACAACAACAAATTAGCCAGGCGTGGTGGCGGGCGCCTGTAGCTACTCGGGAGGCTGAGGCAGGAGAATAGCATGAACCCAGCAGGCGGAGGTTGCAGTGAGCTGAGATCGCGCCACTACACTCCAGCCCGGGCGACAGAGCAAGACTCTGTCACCAAAAAAAAAAAAAAAAAGAAACAATAAGTAGGGGCTGGGCATGGTGGCTCACACCTGTAATCTCACCACTTTGGGAGACCAAGGTGGGAGGATCACCTGAGGTCAGGAGTTCAAGACCAGCCTGGCCAACATGGTGAAACCCCGTCTCTACCAAAAAAAAAAAAAAATTAGCCAGGCATGATGGCATATGCCTGTGGTCCCAGCTACTTGAGAGGCAGAGGCAGGAGAATTGCTTGAGCCCGAGAGGCAGAGGTTGCAGTGAGCCAAGATCATGCCACTGCACTCCAGCCTCGGCCACAGAGCAAGCCTGTCTCAAAAAAAAAAAAAAAAAAAAAAAAGAATTATATCTAGATGCTATATGGAAGTATCGCAAATATATATATATATATATATATATTGTTTTTTTGAGATGGAGTTTTGCTACTGTTGCCCAGGCTGGAGTGCAGTGGTGCAGTCTTGGCTCACCACAACCTCCTCCTCCTGGGTTCAAGCGATTCTCCTGACTCAGCCTCCCAAGTAGCTGGGATTACAGGCATGTGCCACCACACCCGGCTAATTTTGTACTTTTAGTAGAGATGGGGTTTCTCCATGTTGGTCAGGCTGGTCTCGAACTCCTGACCTCAGGTGATCTGCCCACCTCGGCTTCCCAAAGTGCTGGGATTACAGGCATAAGCCACCGTACCCGGCCACCAAGATATATTTTTTAAATGTAAGGAAATACAAAATCCTTTTGTCTATTTTTTTTGTTTGTTTTTTCTTTTGAGACAGAATCTCACTCTGTTGCCCAAGCTGGAGTGCAGTGGTAGGATCTCACTTCACTGTAATCTCTGCCTCCCAGATTCAAGCAATTCTCATGTCTTAGCCTACTGAGTAGCTGGCATTACAGGTGTGCACCACCATGCCTGGCTAATTTTTTTGCAATTTTGATAGAGATGGGATTTTGCCATTTTGGCCAGGCTGGTCTCAAATTCCTGACCTCAAGTGTCTGCTCGCCTCGGCCTCCCAAAATGCTGGGATTATAGGCGTGAGCCACCGCGCCTGGCCTTCTCTGAGTTTTTAAAAAAGATGTATATAGGCATGTATTGGACATGAGAATAAAGGAATACTTTAACATAACGTACAATCTTTTCAAAAAAGCTTAGGAATACAATTTACTGGAAGCGTGACACCAAAACTCAATCAAGTGACATTTCTCTCTTGACCTGTTATTTAGAATAATTCGTAGTTGTGGTAAACAGAGTAAAGAATAACATTAAAATCCAAAACCTTTACAAAATCTTGAAGGCCTTCTCTGGCCTCTTCTACTACTCTTCCCATGTGTACTCCACTGTAGCTCTGCTCACCTCCTTACCATTCCTCCAACGTGCTGAGCCTAGCTTGGCTGAGGGCCCCTGCCCTTCTGATCCTGCTGTCTGGACTCCCTTTTCCCATATATCTGCAGGGCCTGCTTCCTTTCACTTCCTTCCAGTTTTTGCTCAGGTATCACCTTATTCAGGGCCCTTCCCCAACCTCCATATACAACAAATGTTCTCAGTGTCTTAGTTCAGGCTGCTACAACAAAAATGCCATAGACTGGGTAACTTTAATTTCTCACAGTTCTGGAAGCTGGGAAGTCCAAGATCAAGTGCCAGCCAGTTCACTTCCTGGTGATGACCCACTTCCTAGTTATGTCCTCAAGTGGCAGACAGAGAGAGAGATCATCTCTGTCTCTTCTTATAGGGCACTAATCCCATCATGAGGGCTCTACCTTCATGACCTAATTACCTCCCAAAAACCATCACATTGGGGATAAGGGTTTAGACCTATGAATTTTAGGGGGCACAAACATTCAGTCCATTGCACAAAGTAACCTCCACCATCACTCTAGCCCCCTCTTTACCCTGCGTTATATTTCTTCATAGCATTCCTTTGTGTGTGTGTGTGTGTGTGTGTATATATTCTTCAAGGACAGGGACTTTGTTTGTTTTACTATTGTATCCCCAGTGCCTAGAACAGAGCCTGCCACTCATTAGCTGCCCAATAAACATTTAATATATGAAAAATATACAGTAGAAGCTTTTGAATATAGTGCCTGTTTTAAATTTTGAGAAGATACGTATCATATATATGTGATACAGACAAAGCTTAAAGTTTCATCTGGCAAGTTCTTACCCTTCAGTGAAACTTGTAAACTTTTAACATTTTCTTGGACAGAGCAAGAATATGATCCTGGACCAAGCCTTTAAATATATAACAGAATTGAAAAGGCAAAATGATGAACTCCTGCTTAATGGAGGAAACAATGAACAAGGTAAAGATTTAAAAGTTCTTACTTTTTGTTGTATTTTAAAATGTTTAGGTGTTTGTGTCACAGTGAAATTTATATTACGACATAGAAAGCTTTTTGGCCCCAAAACATTATTAAGACCCTGCATTCAGTGGGTCTGGAAGAATAATGTTACCAATAAATTCATTTTAGTCTAACTCTTTCTCCTCCTCTGTGAGCACCTCTTATCTTGCAGGCATACATAGTTTTGACTTTGAACTCTTCCGTGTATTTCATGTTTGCCTAACTCATGATACTGGTAATGCTAAATCTCCTTTATTCCAATTGGACATTGCAGTTAGGGCAATCCCATAAGAAGATGTAAGGGGGGAGTTCTGCTCAGTGAAATTTAAAAAGATTAGGATATGCCTGTGCCAAGGCTTAACTATGCATTAACAAAAAAGGCCAAAACATTCATTTTGTTTATACTACTTGTAATGTGTGCATCAAACTGCCTGATCATTTAATGATACTTGATTCTTAGATAAAGGTGACTTTTTAATGCCATCAAATGAGTTCTCTTTTTCCATTAGCATTGGAGAGAAAGTTTCCTTATAGCAGCGGGAAAAAAATATTCCAGGCAAGTGTAAAGCTCAGGGTAGGCCAGTCTGAAATTGTCTTTTATTTATGCCCCTGACAAGTGCAAGGAGAGAATTTCCTGTGACAACTCAGTAGGCCACCTTAAAAGGAGAGAAAAAAGAGCAGAATTGCCTGAGGTAAGGTCAGTGCTGGGCTGTGTTTATTGTAATGGATGGGAAAGATATTGGAAAGCTTACCTAGGAGGTCAGCATTCAGAATTCTCCTTGTTTACTTTTAGTTAAATATTAGCAGCTTCCCCCCTCACCTAGTTTAGCTGGTGTTTATGGCCCAGGTCTTTTTGTGATGCCCTCAGATAGATAAATGATCCATGTTTAGTAACCATTTGAGGCACCCCACAGAAGGGGTGTAAGACAGAATGATGAGTAGACTTTTCTAATGAAGGCTCTTTTGATTTCAAAGCACAGAGGCTGAGACAATCAAGTTACCTTAGGAAAAAGGGAAATTGTTGAAAAATATAAGTTGCATGGGACTTAGAAAAAGCTGACCAGACAGGCCAGGGGTTAGGGGTGGGATCTAAGGCAGCCTAAATCTGTGTTTGCTATTTCTGTCATGATCGTTATTTCTCTGGTTCTTTTTCTGTGCGTCTGCTCTATCCTCTTTTTTCTCTCAGTGGCTTCTTCCCTATGCTCACTGTGCATGTATCTAGTGGCCAAAGCAATGGCCTTGGACTCAGGCCCTCCTAGGTTTGAGTCTCAGCTTCATTTACTCACTCAGTACCCTTTGGTCAGTTACTTAGCCTCTCCAAGTCCCAGTTTCCCTATGTTAAAATGAGGATAATCATAGTATCTACCTGGCTGAATTTAGGCAAATTATGTAACTGCTCTGGGCCTGTTTCTCACATCTAAAAGTGGAGATAATAAAATACAAATTGCCATCTCATGGTTCTTATGAGGATTAAAAGAGATAATACAAGAACTTAGATTAAAGCCCAGCACAGAGTAATTGCTTGATAAATGTTAGCTGTTATAGTTGTCGTTGTTATTAAATGAAACAAGGAATGAAATGTGCCAGGTAGTAAAGGTGCAATAAGTGAGAACCGTGATTATTATTTGGTCCATAATGATTGTTCTTTAATTTCTACTGTCCATGGACACTGGTATCTTTCTTTTGTCTCTTAGTTTTAAACTAAGAAAAATGATCTGCTAGTTTCAGCTCGTCTTTGTTGGAACAGAACTTTTCATTTCAGGCTCCCTTACAGGGTGTTAGCCTGGAGAATAGGATGCTTTGGAAAAGGAATGAGAATACTCTCCACTGTTTCAAGGCAGATGGGGATGTGTGGAGTCACAGAGCATATACCAGCAGCTAACCCTGCCCCATTAGTGGTACTCATAGGTGAAGCTATCTACCTTAGAAAGGAGGGCTGTGACAATGCCCTCCCTGCTCAGTAGCATACCTGCATTGTGCCTACCAAGCAAAGTGCAGGTTCCATTGTCGATGCTTTCTTTGGTGCACTTTGGTGCCACTTTGCTTCTTATGTGTTCTATTCCTTTTTGTCTCAGTTGTTTCAAAGGATAAAATAGAAACTAAAGCCATTTATAAAAGAGACTATCGGCTGGGCATGGTGGCTCATGCCTGTAATCCCAGCACTGTGGGAGGCCAAGGCGGGCAGATCACTTGAGGTCAGGAGTTCAAGACCAGCCTGGCCAACATGGCGAAACCCCGAATCTACTAAAAATATGAAAATTAGCTGTAAGTGTTGGTGCGCACCTGTAATCTCAGCTACTCAGGAAGTTGAAGCAGGAGAATTGCTTGAACTTGAGAGGTGGAGGTTGCAGTGAGCTGAGATCGCACCACTGCACTCCAGCCTGGGTCACAGAGCAAGAATCTGTCTCAAAAATAAAATAAAATAAAATAAAAAATAGACTGTTACTATCACAGGTAATGTTGGCTGCTGCAGCATTTAAATGGCATATTGATATTCAATGTTATCTTCCTAGCATGTTACCATGATATCAGTATGTCTTCCCTTACTTCACCTATGTAGCTGCCCTACTGGAAATTTTTGAATTGGGAATTTTGAGGTTTCTACATTATGAGTAATTTTTCAGTTGACCTTTAAAAATTTATACTTTTTAAATGAGGGCAGAGGGATTTAAGATATCATTCTAAAAAGAAAAAAGAAGTTGTATTAGAAAAGAGCTGAAGAGTCTCAGTTGAGGTATTTAGAATGCTAGAATTAGAATTCAGTAGTTTAGTATACAGTTCTTTATCAAGTTATTGTAAATACTGACGTTCTCAGGTATTTATAAATTTTTGTTTTTAATATTATAGCTGAAGAAATAAAAAAGCTACGGAAACAACTGGAAGAAATCCAAAAAGAAAATGGCCGATATATTGAATTACTGAAAGCTAATGACATATGCTTATATGATGACCCCACAATTCACTGGAAAGGAAATCTTAAAAACTCAAAGGTCTCTGTTGTTATTCCTAGTGACCAGGTTCAAAAAAATATCATTGTTTATTCCAACGGGAATCAGCCTGGTGGAAACAGCCAGGGAACAGCTGTTCAGGGGATAACTTTTAATGTTAGTCATAATTTACAAAAGCAGACCGCCAATGTGGTGCCAGTACAGAGGACTTGCAATCTTGTGACTCCTGTATCTATTTCTGGAGTTTACCCTTCTGAAAACAAGCCATGGCATCAGACCACAGTTCCTGCATTGGCTACCAACCAGCCTGTTCCTCTTTGTCTTCCTGCTGCCATTTCTGCTCAGAGTATTCTCGAGCTTCCCACCTCTGAAAGCGAATCAAATGTGCTTGGTGCCACTAGTGGCTCAATGATTGCTGTTTCAATTGGATCTGAGCCTCACCAACATCATTCTTTGCACACATGTCTACATGATCAAAATTCTTCTGAAAATAAGAATGGACAAGAGAACCCCAAATTATTGAAGAAAATGACCCCTTGTGTTACAAACATGCCCCACAGCTCCTCAGCAACTACCACTAAAGTGCACCATGGAAACAAGTCCTGCCTGAGCATACAGGACTTCAGAGGTGATTTTCAAAACACTTTTGTTGTTTCAGTTACCACCACAGTCTGCTCGCAGCCTCCCAGAACTGCAGATGATTCTTCTCCAGTGAGCATTAGTAAGAGTGCAGACTTGACAAGTACAGCTACAGTGGTGGCATCATCTGCCCCTGGAGTAGGGAAGGCCACCATTCCTATAAGCACTCTTTCGGGAAACCCTTTGGACAATGGTTGGACTCTTTCTTGTTCTTTGCCTTCTTCAAGTGTTAGTACTTCAGATTTGAAAAACATTAATAGCCTTACACGAATTTCTTCAGCTGGAAACACACAGACAACGTGGACTACTTTGCAACTGGCGGGAAACACTATTCAGCCCTTAAGCCAGACACCATCTTCTGCTGTGACTCCAGTATTAAATGAGTCTGGTACTAGCCCCACCACAAGCAACCACAGTAGACATGTGGCTACAGGCATCAACTTGAATAATTCCTTTCCAGCAGATGGGCAGCCAGTTGAGCAAGTAGTTGTAACATTGCCTTCTTGTCCATCTTTGCCTATGCAGCCACTAATTGCCCAGCCACAAGTTAAATCTCAGCCTCCCAAAAATATCCTTCCACTGAATTCAGCAATGCAAGTGATTCAGATGGCTCAGCCAGTTGGGTCAGCTGTTAATGCAGCTCCAACCAATCAAAATGTTATAATTCTTCAGCCACCCAGCACCACCCCATGCCCAACAGTGATGAGGGCAGAAGTTCCCAACCAAACAGTAGGTCAACAGATAGTGATCATACAGGCTGCTAATCAGAATCCTTTGCCACTCCTCCCTGCTCCACCTCCTGGTTCTGTTCGACTCCCTATCAATGGAGCCAATACTGTAATAGGGTCTAATAATTCAATGCAAAATGTTTCAACACCACAGACTTTTGGAGGAAAGCATCTTGTCCACATATTACCAAGACCTTCATCTTTATCAGTGTCTAACTCAACACAAACTTTTTCTGTTACCATGTCAAACCAACAGCCTCAAACCATTTCTTTAAATGGACAGCTCTTTGCTTTGCAGCCTGTGATGTCTTCATCAGGAACTACAAATCAAACCCCTATGCAAATTATTCAACCCACCACCAGCGAAGATCCAAATACCAATGTTGCCCTGAATACATTTGGTGCTTTGGCCAGCCTCAATCAAAGCATATCACAGATGGCTGGGCAAAGCTGTGTACAGTTGTCTATTAGCCAGCCTGCCAATGCTCAAACTGCTGTAAATAGTCAAACCACTACAGCTAACTGTGTTTCATTAACAACAACTGCAGCACCTCCCGTGACAACAGATAGTTCAGCCACACTAGCTAGTACTTATAATCTAGTGAGTACTTCCTCAATGAACACTGTTGCTTGTTTGCCTAACATGAAATCTAAAAGGTTGAATAAGAAGCCAGGTGCCAGGAAACACTTAGCAGCAAACAAGTCAGCGTGTCCCCTGAATTCAGTCAGAGATGTGAGCAAGTTAGACTGCCCCAACAGTGAAGGCTCAGCAGAGCCACCCTGTAATGATGGACTGCTAGAAAGCTTCCCTGCTATGTTACCATCTGTCTCTATGTCCCAGGCAAATAGTGTGAGTGTTTCTGCTTCACATTCTTTGGGTGTTCTAAGCTCTGGATCATTAATACCTGAGTCTGTATTGAAATCTAAGTCACCAGAAAAGTCCAGCTCACCCTCCCAAGATTCTGTAACAAGTGAACATTTTGCAATGGCCGCAGCAAAATCCAAAGATTCTACCCCTAATCTACAACAAGAGACATCTCAGGATAAACCACCAAGTAGTTTAGCGTTATCAGATGCTGCCAAACCCTGCACTTCAGCCAATGTATTGATTCCATCTCCAAGTGATCCTCACATTTTGGTTTCTCAGGTTTCTGGTTTGTCATCTACAACAAGCACTACAAGTACTGACTGTGTTTCTGAGGTAGAAATCATTGCTGAACCTTGCAGAGTTGAGCAAGATTCATCAGATACAATGCAAACCACAGGTCTCTTAAAGGGGCAAGGTTTAACTACATTGCTATCTGATGTTGCTAAAAAAAAAACCCCTCAGAAATCATCTCTTTCTGATCAAATGGATCATCCTGACTTTTCTTCAGAAAATCCTAAAATAGTTGATTCAAGTGTGAATTTACATCCCAAACAGGAACTATTACTGATGAACAACGATGATAGAGATCCTCCACAGCATCATTCCTGCCTCCCTGATCAGGAGGTTATTAATGGTTCTTTGATCACCGGTAGACAGGCCGACTCTCCCATGTCAACCAGCTCTGGCAGTAGTCGTAGTTTCTCAGTTGCATCCATGCTTCCTGAAACAACAAGAGAAGATGTGACCAGCAGTGCAACAACTAATACATGTGACAGCTGTACCTTTGTAGAGCAAACTGATATAGTAGCTCTTGCAGCAAGAGCTATTTTTGACCAGGAGAACCTTGAGAAGGGAAGAGTTGGCCTCCAGGCTGATATAAGGGAAGTTGCTTCAAAGCCTTCTGAAGCATCATTGTTAGAGGGAGACCCACCTTTCAAATCACAGATACCTAAAGAGAATGGCACAGGACAGGCAGAAGCAACACCAAATGAATTTAATTCTCAGGGTTCAATTGAAGCAACTGTGGAGAGGCCCCTTGAAAAACCAAGTTGTTCTCTAGGAATTAAAACATCAAATGCATCTTTACAGGATTCAACTTCTCAGCCACCAAGCATCACCAGTTTAAGCGTGAATAATCTTATCCATCAGAGCAGCATCAGCCATCCTCTGGCCAGCTGTGCGGGTTTATCCCCAACCTCAGAGCAAACAACTGTGCCTGCAACGGTTAATCTGACTGTTTCGTCTAGCTCCTATGGCAGTCAACCTCCTGGACCATCTCTGATGACCGAATATTCCCAAGAACAGCTAAATACTATGACTAGTACCATACCAAATTCACAGATTCAAGAGCCACTCTTAAAGCCAAGTCACGAAAGCCGTAAGGATTCTGCTAAGCGTGCTGTCCAAGATGACCTTTTACTGTCTTCAGCTAAACGTCAAAAGCACTGTCAGCCAGCCCCTGTCAGGCTTGAAAGTATGTCCCTGATGAGCAGAACTCCAGACACCATTTCTGATCAAACTCAAATGATGGTCAGTCAGATCCCTCCTAATTCTTCAAACTCAGTTGTGCCTGTTAGCAACCCAGCTCATGGAGATGGCCTTACACGATTATTTCCACCTAGTAACAACTTTGTGGCTCCTGCATTGAGGCAAACTGAAGTTCAGTGTGGTTCTCAGCCTTCAGTTGCTGAACAGCAGCAAACCCAGGCAAGTCAACATCTACAGGCCCTGCAGCAGCATGTTCCAGCTCAAGGGGTATCTCACCTTCATAGTAACCATCTCTACATAAAGCAGCAGCAGCAGCAACAACAACAACAAGCAGGGCAGTTAAGAGAGAGGCATCACTTATATCAAATGCAGCATCATGTACCTCATGCAGAGAGCTCTGTCCACTCTCAGCCCCATAATGTCCACCAACGGAGGACTCTGCAACAGGAAGTTCAGATGCAGAAAAAGAGGAATCTTGTTCAGGGCACCCAGACCTCTCAGCTTTCCTTACAACCGAAGCACCATGGAACTGATCAATCCCGATCCAAGAGTGGCCAGCCACATCCCCATCATCAGCAGATGCAGCAACAAATGCAGCAACACTTTGGAGGCTCCCAGACAGAGAAGAGCTGTGAAAACCCTTCAACTAGTCGGAACCATCATAACCATCCTCAGAACCATCTCAATCAAGATATTATGCACCAACAGCAGGATGTTGGAAGCAGACAACAAAGTTCAGGGGTTTCATCTGAACATGTATCTGCGCATAATCCAATGCAGAGGCTTTTGACATCAAGAGGCTTAGAGCAGCAAATGGTGTCCCAACCAAGTATTGTGACTAGATCTTCAGACATGACCTGTACTCCACACAGGCCAGAGAGAAATAGAGTTTCAAGTTATTCTGCTGAGGCACTTATTGGAAAGACATCTTCTAATTCAGAGCAGAGAATGGGAATATCAATTCAGGGTTCCAGAGTTTCAGATCAGCTTGAAATGAGAAGCTATCTTGATGTTCCCAGAAATAAGAATTTGGCTATTCATAATATGCAGGGTCGTGTGGACCATACTGTAGCCTCAGATATCCGCCTTTCTGATTGTCAGACGTTTAAACCAAGTGGAGCTAGTCAACAGCCCCAGAGTAATTTTGAAGTACAATCTTCAAGAAACAATGAAATAGGTAACCCTGTATCATCATTGCGGAGTATGCAGTCCCAGGCTTTTCGAATTAGTCAAAACACTGGCCCCCCACCAATTGACCGTCAAAAGAGATTACCTTACCCACCAGTTCAGAGCATCCCAACAGGAAATGGTATTCCATCAAGGGACAGTGAAAATACTTGTCACCAAAGTTTCATGCAGAGCTTACTTGCCCCTCACCTCAGTGATCAGGTCATTGGGAGCCAGAGGTCACTCTCAGAACATCAGAGGAATACACAGTGTGGTCCATCCTCTGCAATTGAATATAATTGTCCCCCAACTCATGAAAATGTCCATATTAGAAGAGAGAGTGAGAGTCAGAATCGGGAAAGTTGTGACATGTCGTTAGGTGCAATTAACACCAGGAACAGCACCTTGAATATTCCTTTTTCAAGTTCCTCTTCCTCAGGAGATATTCAAGGTCGAAACACAAGCCCCAATGTTTCTGTACAGAAATCCAATCCCATGAGGATTACTGACAGTCATGCGACCAAGGGCCACATGAACCCTCCAGTCACAACCAACATGCATGGGGTTGCAAGGCCAGCATTGCCACATCCATCTGTGTCTCATGGAAATGGCGATCAAGGCCCTGCTGTACGTCAAGCGAATTCTTCAGTTCCCCAGAGATCAAGGCATCCCCTGCAAGACAGCAGTGGTTCCAAAATTCGTCAGCCTGAAAGGAATCGTTCTGGAAACCAAAGGCAAAGTTCTGTCTTTGATCCAAGTCTTCCCCATCTTCCCCTCTCTACTGGTGGCAGTATGATTCTTGGACGCCAACAACCTGCTACAGAGAAGAGAGGAAGTATTGTTCGTTTCATGCCTGATAGCCCACAAGTACCTAATGATAATTCAGGTCCTGACCAACATACACTATCACAAAATTTTGGTTTTTCTTTTATTCCTGAGGGTGGCATGAATCCACCAATAAATGCTAATGCTTCTTTCATTCCACAGGTTACTCAGCCTAGTGCCACTCGAACTCCAGCCCTCATCCCGGTAGATCCGCAAAATACTCTGCCCTCCTTCTATCCTCCATACTCTCCTGCTCATCCTACACTGTCCAATGATATTTCAATCCCCTATTTTCCTAATCAGATGTTCTCAAATCCTAGCACAGAGAAGGTAAACAGTGGAAGTTTAAATAACCGATTTGGATCAATTTTATCTCCTCCCAGACCTGTTGGGTTTGCTCAACCAAGTTTTCCTCTTCTCCCAGATATGCCACCAATGCACATGACCAACTCTCACTTATCCAATTTTAATATGACATCTTTGTTTCCAGAAATAGCTACAGCGCTTCCTGATGGCTCAGCAATGTCACCTTTGCTTACAATAGCAAATTCCTCTGCCTCTGACTCTTCCAAGCAGTCCTCAAACAGACCTGCCCATAACATAAGCCATATTCTAGGTCATGATTGCAGTTCAGCTGTTTAAATACCGATAAACGAAATGTAAAGGTAATGAGTGAGATTACAAATGTATTTGTGTGTGCATGTGCACAGACATGTACATGAAGAGAAGGATTGTGTGTGTGTGTCTGCATAATCAGTTTTCAGTTATCTTCTGAATGTAGGGAAGCCATGTCAGATGCAGATACTGGGTTGTCAGAAAACAAGTTATCTTTCATTTTCAACTGCATGGTGTACTTTTTTATTTTCCAAGTAGATTTACATTTCCAAGTTGATATTTCCTAAATACTAATTAGCTGGAAATTGGGGGAGATCATCTTGTCATGTACTGGGTAGTAGGAGGGAGCCTAGACTTTAAACTTGATTGTTGATAACTTACAGAATATATAGTTAAGTTGCTACTGAAAAATATAGGCAGCTTGATAAAACAGTGGCTCATAATCAAGTGCTGGCTAATGTCAGCATCTAGAACAGCTTCTTACCTATGGCAGATGTTGAACTGATGTTGAGTTTAATGTCCATAGTTAAAGTCAAGCAGTTAGCAAATAAATAAAAGCAATCAGCCTTTATTCTCAAAGTTTGGTTTAGATAGAGACTTCTTTCTAAATTACAACAATCCATAAATTATCTGAATTTTATGTCTTGTTCTTCAAATTAGGGAGCTGTGTTATCCTTTAATGTGCCAAGATTATTTAAAGCAAAGGTCTTCCTTAGACAATTATTTAGCCTTAAATATAGAAAGCTAAAAAGTTAAGTACATACATATTCTCCATTTTGTGCTTGCATTTTGCATCAGGTCATAAGGGTAAAAGCAGTTAGTTGTATTGTGGAGTTTTGCATGGGTGCAGTTAACAATGGATGTTTCATCAACTGAGTTTAATTTAGTATTCTCTCTTCATTCTATTTGATCTTGAAATAAATTCTTTTGCATTCATTTAAATATTAGGATTGATCAGGAAATAGTGTGTTTGTAATCTACACATTTTTTTGAGCCTTACTTTAAAAATATTTCTGAACAGAGATTTAAGCTCTGTCAGTATTTTCATTTACTGATAGTATTTATATTTTAAACATGGCATTGTATATTACATTATTATCCTTCATAACAGAATTATAATGAGAATATGAATTTGTTATTTTTCTTGTTGGTAGATGTGAAATGGTGCTTCAAAAAATATATAGTCTTTCTGTATGTCTCTCTGTGTGTAAGTATGTGTGTGTGTGTGTGTACACATATTTTAAAGTACGAATTGGTCCTTTAAAAACAGGCCTGCCATCTGAAAATGGGAAATTGAGACCTGAGACCTGCTAAAGCATAGAAGAACTTGATATAGGTAGGGTTGTTTTTTTTTAAATAGATGGAGTCTGGCTCTGTCGTCCAGCTCACTGCAAGCTCCACCTCCCGGGTTCAAGCGATTCTCCTGCCTCAGCCTCCTGAGTAGCTGGGACTACAGGCACGTGCCATCACACCTGGCTAATTTTTTGTATTTTTAGTAGAGACGGGGTTTCACCGTGTTAGCCAGGATGGTCTTGATCTCCTGACCTTGTGATCCACCCGCCTCGGCCTCCCAAAGTGCCAGGATTACAGGCGTGAGCCACCGTGCTCGGCCTAGGTATGGGTTTTTAAAAGCCCCACAGAAGTTTATAATACATTTAAAAACCCATACTAAAATTTGAAAACTTAAAAAAAAAATAAGAAAACAATGGTATATATTCCTTTTCTTAAACCCGTGAAGTCCATTACTTTTTGTTCTTGTTATATTCTGCCAAAAATGGGATGGGGTGGGAGAGATGCATAGAAATTGTTTTATCTGCCTTGTTAACAAAGTGAACTCAAGGACCAGCTTTTCTTGTCTTTCTTTCTTTCTTTTTTTTTTTTTTGAGACTGTCACCCAGGCTGGAGTGTCATTAGGTGCAATTAACACCAGGAACAGCACCTTGAATATTCCTTTTTCAAGTTCCTCTTCCTCAAGAGATATTCAAGGTCACTCTGTCACCCAGGCTGGAGTGTACATGGCAGGATCTCGGCTCACTGCAGCCTCTGCCTTCTGGGTTCAAGCAATTCTCGGGCCTCAGCCTCCCGAGTAGCTGGGATTACAGATCTGTGCCACTACACCTGGCGAATTTTTGTATTTTTAGTAGAGACAGGGTTTCACCATCTTGGCCAGGCTGGTCTTGAACTCCTGACATCAGGTGATCCACCCACCTCAGCCTCCCAAAGTGCTGGAATTACAGGTATGAGCCACCCCTCCCAACCCCCCCCTTTTTTTTAATCCTAAAAAGCTTCCTAAGAGTTGGTCAGAGCAGTTAACTCCAGTGAATACCTCTTCTAAAGACTCAGCAAAAGGGTCAGTTGTGCCTCTTTAACTGTTCTTACTAAACTCTCCTATCTTTTTCTGCTGCCAACTAAGCAGCCTCCTAGGGACAAAGAAATATACAATATATTTTTTTTCTTGCTTACAAAGCAAGAACAACCTGTATTTTCTTCCTTCAAAATGGTCTTGGGGAAGAATAGGAGAGCTTCATGAATAAGTTACTCAAGACAACAGATAAACACAGTAGTCAAAACTTTTTATTGAGGAAAAATGTGGCATTTATGACTTGCTTTTTAATTCTCTTAACTGAATTTTAAGCTGCAACATTCAAATTTTTCTTTGTACTTGAAAGGTCCAGTCTGCCAATTTCAAGAAGGACAGTTTTCCATGTCTTTGGCTATTCATTTTCCCTCTCTCCATCTCTCTCATCTGTCTGTATCTCACTGCCTCTGTCTCTCATACACACACACACACACACACACTCTCTCTCTCTCTCTCTCTGTCTCTCTCCAGTGGCTGTTAAGAAGGACTGGGGACTGCTAGACATAATTGAAAGTAAGGTAACAGGCTAAGGAGAAGCTCAGTTTGAACATTGCAATGCAAAGGCCTCAAAGCCTGTGACTTTCAAGTATTTCTGTTGCATTAATTGTATTTTCCTGCTTAGCTGTGTTCAGACATAGTATTTGCATTTCTCGGAGCTTTCATTCCAACAGCGTAACATTTTGATCTTGAAAGAGTCTCAATAAGCCTTATTTGACCATCTGAGGAAAAATGTGACCATCTGTAAAGAATTGGCTCCTGCTTACGTGTAGCTCTAATTACTTTACAGATGTATGCATGTGTATGTAAGACTTCAGTTCATACATGGCTTAATTCTGAAAGTGTTCAGACCATAGTACCCTTATTGATTTAAAAGCATGAATATATGAGATTTACTAGCAGTATTAAGTATTTGATAATTAGAGCTACGTGATTTTTGGGAAGAAATTTGTTATGTGGTATCTAGTGTTAATCTGGATATAATTTTTGGTAAAGGGATGGCAGAAAACATAGTCAATTTTGGTTATAATAAATGTAACCTTATTCTTGGCCTGCTCCATGTCAAATAGGGCTCAGGGAAGCTGGTCATTTCCTTAGCGGGATGATTACTCCTTTGCCTTGAAATATTTATTGGGCCTACCATGTATGGATCAGCTTGTGATAGTAAGTCATACTCCCAAATCAGTGATTCCCAAGTCTTGGCTTTGGGAACCAGTATGCCTCGTATTCTCTTAAAGAGCAACAAGAATTTCTTGAAACAAAATTAGTTCAGAATTGATTTAAAATATTTCAATGTGCCATATAGCTCTGTCCCTTGGTTTGATTGGCCTTGTTTTTTCCTGTGAAGAATGAAAGGGCAAAGGTGATACCAAAATGAAACAGCTTTGGAGTGACATCTTTAGGAGACTGGAAGCCATTTTTATAATTCTGTTGTCTATATAAATGCTACCTTTGCCTGGAGGTAGTGCGCCTGTGGCTGTGTACATCCAGAGGGCAACAGTAATAGCCAACAACCAGACAAACTAGTGAAGTTAATCTGTGAGTGATGATTTTATGATACGTATATGCAAATTAAAGGCAGAAGTTAGTTTCTTCTCAAGATGCCTTTTTGGCTGAGCATTACCATTTTTCTTTCCCCAGGGTGTGACAGAAAAGGGCCTTTTTTGGATTTAACTATATTCTGTCTGCATTCTATTCTTCATGCGTAGGTTTCTACTAGAACCTGTGGAGGGGGGACACCAAATTTAGATTGAGGCAGTCCACGCTGGTAAGAAGCGTGAGGACCTTGTTGGACACAGAGCTTCTAGATCTTTTCACCTGTAGCCTCTACCCTGTTCCTGCACTTTACCTGAAACTGTGCCTCTGGTCTTTAGACCAGCTGTTGGAACATATCACTCACCCACTCCTCTGTTATAGCAAAGGGCCAGCTGGGATGGTACATGCTGTGTAATCAGACACCTTCTCGACAAGTACAGCTGATGTTTCTCACTGTTGCCTTATCATTCTCTGAGCCATCTTTGATGTTGATTTGTAAAAAAAAAACAAAAAACAAAACAAAAAAAACTTAGTAGCAAAACTCCTGTTAAACTCAGAGTTTGTATGTGGTGGTCATTCAACATCCTTATTTCTAGATTTACGCAAACTGTACCAACTGTAATCTTTTTCTGGCACGCGTATGTGGTCAGATGCTTCGTAAACATGAGCCAACTTGGGTTGTAAACATTGGGCATAATATACAAATTGGGGAATTTTGGATGACTGCATAATCCTGTCATTAGAGATTTCATAAGACAGAAGATAACTATTTGTAATTTAACACATTTTTTAAAAAGGTGATCTTTCTTTCCCTCAGTTGTGTATACAGCTATACACCATACTAATACCATACTATGTCATAGGAACTTAAAGTTAGATGTATCTAAATCCCTTCACTTTTCTGAGACTTCTCTGCACTCCCACCCCTGAAGCCTTCAAATCATTTTTCATCTGTGAAGTCACTGAGGTACTGGGCTTGACTATAGTGGTAACAGTTAAGGGGAGTTGAACTATTGATCTTCCAAGAAGAAAGGGACCAGACAGTGTTAAGATGCTGCAGTTGTGTTACTGTGAAGAAAAGACTCGCTTCCACTTTCAGCAGGCTATATAAATATATATACATATATATATATATATATATATATTTTCACTTTGGTAAAAAAAAGTTGAAAAATCTGAGGAGAACATAATTACCTTCACAAATTATTTATAGATACACTGGGTGAGAAGCTTACTGTAGGGCAGTCACCCGAAAAAAACTAATTTTAGTGCTTTCAATAGTGTAATATTTGTATCTATTACCATGGCAGCAGTGTCTGCTGCACACTGTGTCCTATTACTGTAAATCTCCTGGTTTATAATTCTTATGGAAACTAATTTGTTTTGTAATGGAATCCAGAGCAGATATGTATAATATGATCAGGATTGTCCTACAGTTGTAAATAAGAATAGGTCCTGTTTATTTTGACATCTTTTTACAAATGCATTGTATTAGGGTGTGAATATTCTGAACCATCCTCTTGTTTAAAGTTTGGAAATTTTTATTGTTAAATGTAACATTTTAATGGTTGTAATAATTATTTGTATAGATATGAATATAGTATTTTATTTAAGAAAATAAACTTTGCATTTTTGCATTGTAAATTCTGTCTTCCCTGATCATTGCATGTGCCACTTCAAACCTGCATTAAAGTGGCTTGTCTTGCACTGAAGTATTCTATTCAAGTAATCTTTAAATTTTGCTATAACATCTGAAAATAGTGCCATGACATATTTGCCATAGGGATTGTGTTCCTGATCAACCAGCAGACCTCAAATCATAATTATGACCAGAACTATATTGTTAGAACAAACTGTATACCTCTATACTCATAAAAAGTAAAATTAGAATTTCGGATCTGGAAGGGTATTTCAAGATGATCCACTTTAAACTCTCTGCCGATTTTATAGTGGAGGAAACTGAAGCACAGAACTTTGCGACAAGTTAGGTCTTTCCCGATAGCTGCCCACATCACTTAGCAAAACTCACAAGCATGAAGCCTGGAGGCAAAACAATTGCACGGGAACTTGTACAGTATAAAGTGATGTAAAGTTTAAATGCCCATACATCAGACAATTTATTGTTTGGGCTAGCCTACAGGTGTGGTAAAAATGATAAGGAAATGATAAACTCAAAATTCAGGATAATGGCTACTTCTTAGAAAAGGATAAAGGGGGATGAGATCAAGGAGGGAGGAGTACTTCAAAAGTGTTGTTATATTCTATTGCACTGGGTAGCAGATGCTCAGGTGTTGATCTCATTTATGCCTGAAGTCTTTGTTTTATGAATGTCTAAAATATATCCTAATGTTTTAAAAGGTAAAATGGCCAGGCACGGTAGCTCACACCTGTAATCCCAGCACTTTGGGAGGCTAAGGTGGGTGGGTCACTTGAGGTCAGGGGTTGGAGATCAGCCTGTCCAACATGGTGAAACCCCATCTCTACTAAAAGTACAAAAATTATTGTATTTTTACAATACAATTGGGTGTGGTGGCATATACCTGTAATCCCAGCTACTCGGGGGACTGAGGCAGGAGGATTGCTTGAACTTGGAGGCAGAAGTTGCAGTGAGCCAAGATTGTACCACTGCACTCCAGCCTGGGCGACAGGGCAAGACTCTGTCTCAAAATAAATAAATAAAAATAAAAGGTAAAATGAGGACCTTAGACACCACTTATTCTCACATATACTCCAGGAAATTAAAGCTCACAATATTCTCCTTGACCTATCTTCTTGGGACTTCAGATTAAAAGTCGGTATTCTGACTGTGAAGGGCTAACTTCCTACTATTGCATACCACCTCCCATTCAGATGTTATAGATGGAACATACATTTTGATTATACAAGAAGCCCTAATATGCCACGAAAGACATACAAATCATAAAGATGCAAACACTATGCTTAAATTTAATCTCCCTAAAAGTTATAGTGTAGTTTTTGGAATTAACAGCAATTACAAATATAAGAGAACTATCTGAACAAAATTCCACAGAGAAATTCCATTTCTAGGTAAGCTGAGATCTCTGGTCTTTTTTCCCCTGGGGACGTTGGATGAGTCTGGGCTGAAATGGCAGAGTGAAAGCACCCATAGTTTCATGAAGCTTAGGAGACAAAATCCTGCTAGAGGGAGCAGGTGTCATTTTCAAGACATTTAAAACCAGAGGCAAACTGAATCTAACTAAAGCTACATTCCGGCTCTCACACAGCTCAATACTCTCTGCCTAACAAAGGAAACATGAACCCTCTCTGGTGGAAAATACCATCCACCTTAATCTCTAACATTCTTTTATATACAATCCCCAGAAAATACATACAATATCTAGGAAATGTGGCCAAAAAGCAGAAGGAAAAGCAGATTGTATAAGTAGACCCACAGACAATCAAGATGCACAGACAAGGGCTTTAAAATAACTATAAAAATACGTTAAAATGGAAAAATTTTAAAATAGGTTAAAAATAGAGAATTACAATTTATAAAAAAAGAAATGGAACAGAAAACAGTAGTTGCTGGGGGAAGGTGGAAGGGTTGACTACAAAGAGGAACAAATTATGAGGGGAGATGTTCTATATCTTGTGTTGTTAAAAGTCACAGAACTGTACTCTGTTGGGTGGATTTTGGGTGTAAGTTATACTTCAATAAACCTGACAAATAATGGAAAAAAAAGAATAGAATGAACATCTAGAGCTGGAAAAGTTAAATCAGGAAATTCTTTTTTTTTTTTTTTTTTTTTTGAGATGGAGTCTCGCTCTGTCACCCTGGCTGGGGTGCAGTGGTGCAGTCTTGGCTCACTGCAAGCTCCGCCTCTGGGGTTCACACCATTCTCCTGCCTCAGCCTTCCGAGTAGCTGGGATTACAGGCACCCACCACCACACCTGGCTAATTTTTTTGTATTTTTAGTAGAGACAGGGTTTCACTGTGTTAGCCAGGATGGTCTTGATCTCCTGACCTTGTAATCCACCTGCCTTGGCCTCCCAAAGTGCTGGGATTACAGACATGAGCCACTGCACCAGGCCAGGAAATTCTTAAATAAATTTGTAGTAAAGTACACATATCAGTCAATAGGAAATCAAACCAAAGCAGAGAAAAAAAAGGAATAGAAAAGAGTGATCAAAATGCAAGGTATGTGTGGGGCACTGTCAAAATATCCAACTTATGTATCACTAGAGCCTCTAACAGAGAGGAGAGAGAATTGGACAGAAGTAATATTTGATGGGTGAAAATGTTCAAAACTGATAAATATATTAACTATAGATTCTAGATGTTTGGTGAACCCACAAGTAGGATAAATGTAAAGAAAGTTACACCTATACATCATAACCAGACATCTGAACTCTAAAGATAAAGGACTTTGGGAGGTCAAGGCAGGCAGATCACTTGAGGTCAGGAGTTCAAGACCAGCCTGGCCAACATGGTGAAACCCTGTTTCTACTAAAAATACAGAAATTAGCCAGGCATGGTCGTGGGCACCTGTAATCCCAGCTACTTGGCCCAGCTTGGGTGACAGAGTAAGATTCCATGTCAAAAAAGGAAAAAAAAAAAGGAAAAAGAAAAAAAATTTGAAAGCACCTGGGTGATAAAATACATTGCCTTCAAAGAAGCAACAATAGGACTGCTGACTTTATAACAAAAATAATGGAAGCCAGGAGACAGTGGAATGGCATCTTAAAAGTAAAGGACAAAAAAAAAAAAAAAAACCCTACCAACATGGAATTCTATAAATTATGAAAATTCCCTAAAAACTAAAAGAGAAACACATAGTCATACAAACAAAATTCAGCAATATTTTGTTTTACCAGTAGACCAGCACTACAAGAAATTTTAAAGGAAGTTATTTGTTTGCTGGAAAATGATCCCAGATGAAAGAAGTGAAGAGGGCTTGAAAGGGTAAATTATTGGCAAATATAAAAGAATATTGAGATTTAAAACAATAACAATGTCTTGTAAGGCTTATGCAAATGCAGAAGTAAAATATATTACAATAATAAGACAAAGTGAGACAATAAATGAAGTAAAACTGCTGTGGATATTTTATTGCTGAGAAGTTGTAGAAAATGATAATTAAAGGTAGATGGTAATAAATCAAGGTTCTGTATTATAATTTCAAAAGAATAATAAAATAGGGCAAAACTGAAATGCTAATAGATAAGATAAAATAGAGAAGGTAAAAGGGAATAACAAAATACTTGATTATTCAATGTATTTAATCAAATAATTAAATATTTAAGGACACACTTTTAAATAAGTCAGAAAAAAATGAATGAAACAAAACACAGAACAAATAGAAAAATAATAGCAAAATGATGGACTTACAACCATCTATATCAGCATATTATAAATTGAAATAGCCATTTAAAATTTTAAAAGTAGACTGAATTACAAAAATTAGAATCAACTATATGTTGTTTACAAAAAGCACAAAAAACCCACCTTAAATATAATGAAACAGATTAAAAGTAAAAGGATGGAAAAAGATATGTAAGATATGTAAATGCTAATCAAAAGAAAGCTAATATGGCTATAGTAAAATCAGATTATTATGGCCTGACTTTGCTGCTGGGTCTGCTGTTCCCACCCCTTTAAAGCTGTTGGATGTCAAACACACTACATAAGAATGAGAGGCCACAAGTAATTCAAACGTTTATTCCTCATTCAGGACTACACAAACTTACAAAGTGTGAGGAGTCCCTGGGTGAGGTAGCCCACCACCTGAAAGAAGTCTCTCTAATGTTTGGGTAGAGTGGGGGGAGATAAGGGGGAAGAGAGAGATATATAGAGATAGAAATAGAAATGAGAGAGAGAGAGAGAGAGAGAGAGAGACCTGTGTGATGTAGCTAAAGCATTAATTTGAGGTAAATGTATAGCTTTAAATGCCTGTGTAAAAAAAGAGAATTTGAAAAAATCAGTGATTTCAGTTCCATCTCCAGAAGCTGGAAAAATAGTAAATTAAGTCCAATGTAAGTCAAAGGAAAAGTATAATAGAGCAGAAATCAATAAAATAGAAAGCAGATAGCTCACAGAGAAAATCAACAAACAAAAAGTTAATACTTAGAAAAGGCTAAAAAAAAAAAAAAGAGGTCAGATGCGGTGGCTCACGCCTGTAATTCTAGCATGGCAAAACCCTGTCTCTACAAAAAATACAAAAATTAGCCCGGTGTGGCGGTGCACTCCTGTAGTTGCAGCTACCCGGGAGGTTGAGGTGGGAGAATCATTTGACCCTGAGCAGTGGAGATTGCAGTGAGCTGAGATTGCACAACGGCACTCCAGCCTGGGTGACAGAATGGTACCCTGTCTCAAAAAAGAAAAGAAAAAAAAAGACTGGAAAAAAGAAGATAAATATGAATGATCAATATCATGAATGTAAAAGAGGATATCACAAAACATTATACAGAAATTAAAACCATAAAATATTATTCACAACTTTATGCCAGTAATATTGACAACTTAGAGGAAATTTTCAAAATTATTGAAAAATGCAACTTATTGAAATAGATACAAGAAGAATAGAAAATCTTTATAGTCTTATAACTACTGATGAAATGGAATCTATTATTTAAAATCTTCCTACTACATATTATAGGATTCCATTTCTACGCAATGTCTAGAATAGGCAAATCTATAGAGACAGAAAGTAGATTAGTAGGTATCTGGGGCTGGGGCTTTGGAGGAAAATGAGGAATGACTGCTAATGGGTGTGGAATTTCTTTTGGGGGTGGTGAAAACGTTTTAAAATTAATCATGGTAATGTTGCACAACTCTGTGAATTGACTAAAAGCTGCTGAATTGTATGCTTTAAATGGGTGAATTTTATGGTGAATTATATCTCAGTAAAGTTGGTTTTTTAAAAAATCTTCCTACAAAGAAAATTTCAAGCTCAAGTGATTTCAGGGGTAAATTCCTCTATCAAAGGAAGAAGTAACACCAATCTACTCAAATTAATAAACTAGAGAAAGAGGGAACACTTCTAAACTTGCTTTAGGAAGTTAACATGGCCTCAATATCAAAACTTACATTACAGTAAAAGAAAATTATAGGCCAATATCCTGAATAAACATAAGTATGAAAATACTAAACAAAATGTCAGCAAATTGAATCTAGTGATACAGGAAAAGAACAGTACATCATCATCGTATGGTGTTTATTTCAGGAAAGCTAAGTTGTTTTAGCACTTTAAAATCAATTTTTCAACTCATTGTATTAATAGAATAAAGGAACAAAGCATATAGTAACTCAGTTAATAAAATTCAGCATCCATTTATGGCAAAAATGCTAAACAAAATAGAAAGAGAAACATTCTCAATATAATAAGGCACATCTACAAAAAAAACAAAACCAAAACCCCACAGCTGTCACACTTAATGATATCCCCCTGAAGTTAGAAACAAGACAAGAATGATAATTATTCAACATTTTAGTGGTATTCCCTGCCAGTGTATTACTAAGCAATAAAGCTACCCACCAAAAACTATAAAATGTGACTGGGATAAATTAAAGGAGCTCAAAAGAAGCAGAAAGGGCTGGGCGCAGTGGCTCATGCCTGTAATCTCAGCACTTTGGGAGGCTGAGGCGGGCGGATCACGAGGTCAGGAGATCGAGGCCATCCTGGCTAACATGGTGAAACCCCGTCTCTAGTAAAAATACAAAAAAAAAAATTAGCCGGGCGTGGTGGTGGGCGCCTGTAGTCCCAGCTACTCAGGAGGCTGAGGCAGGAGAATGGCATGAACCCCAGAGGCGGAGCTTGCAGCGAGCCGAGATTGCACCACTGCACTCCAGTCTGGGCGACAGAGCGAGACTCTGTCTCAGAAAAAAAAGCAGAAAGGATGCAATGCCATTCAGATGTATCTATAGAGATATGCAATTGCAACTTAAATCACTGCAGATGTTTTTTGAGGAGAGTTGGAAATTGACAAACTGATTCTAAAATTTATATAGTATTTAATATAATAATTACATAAATGTAAAGATCCTAGAATGGTCCAGACCATCTTAAAAAACAAAGTTGGAAGACTTAAACTACCAAAAAATTAGTGTAAAACTTGGTAATTAAAACAATGTGATAATGGCGCAATGATAGATGGTAAACTGAGGGAAGGAAAAAGAAATTTCAGAAATAAGACTACACACATATAGTCAATTGATGACAAAGTTGCCAATTGCATTTCAGTGAGTAAAAGATTGTCTTTTCAATAAATTGTGCTGATGCCAATGGATATCTCTAGGGGGAGGGGGAAAACTAGACCCTTACCTCAAAGTACACATAAAAATTAATTTGAGAGGGATTCTAGACCTAATTGTGAAAGGTAAAACACTAAAGATCCTAGAATGGTGGTTTTTGAATGTGGCCCCCAGAATCTCCGGGGTTTTCTGAAATCTTTTTCAGGAGCCCATAAGGTCAAAAGTATTTTTTATGCTAGTACTAAGATGTGGCATGCCTATACATTGTGTTGATGTTTGCGCTTACAGTGTAAAAGCAATGGTGGGTAAAACTGCTGGTCCTTTAGCATGAATCAAGGCAGCAGCATAATGACTGTCCTAATAATCAACATAAACTCATAGTAAAAAAAAAGTTGACCTTAGAATGTCCTTGGTGGAGCAATAAAGTGTATTAATTTTATTAAAATTTGACTCTTAAGTACACTTCCTTTTTAATATCATCTTTAAACATTACATTAGTATTTTGTATTCTGGGACCACATGGAAAGCAAACATTAAATACTTCTGTTGCAAACCAAAGTATAATGGTTAGTTCAAGGGAAAGCACTAGGGCAATTGTTTGAATTGTGAGAGAAAATAGTGCCTTTTTTTCATAGAATACTGTTTCATGGATTGCTTTTTAGTGGAAAGAATGGCTGGCTGGGCGTCGTGGCTCACACCTGTGATCCCAGCACTATGGAAGACAGATGTGGGTGGATCAAGTGTGGCCAGGAGTTCAAGACCAGCCTGGCCAACATGGCAAAACCTGTCTCTACTAAAAATACAAAAATTAGCCGGGGGGTGGCATGCACCTGCAGTCCCAGCTACTCAGGAGGCTGAGGCACACAAATCGCCTGAACCCAGGAGGCACAAGCTGCAGTGAGCAGAGATTGCACCACTGCACTCCAGCCTGGGTGACAGAGAGAGACTCCGTCTCAAAAAAAAAAAAAAAAAAGAGTGGCTAAAATCTATGGTTATTTAGACTTGAATATTTGGCAGGCATTTTCTCAAAAATGAATGAAACGAGCCCATCACAGTAATTACCACTGTGAGCTTGACAGGTTCCCACTAAGACTTCTCCAATGAGATGAGTGGTGACATTAATGAATAGTATACGTATTTATTATAATTATATAATGAAATGTGTCAGTGTTTGGAAGGTTTTTATAATTCAGTGAATATTTTCCAAATGGCCAAGGCATGCTGTTACAAAATCATGCATGAGTAAAAAAAATCCATTCAAGCGCAAAATAGACCAATGGATTTCAGTGTAATACAACATGAAAAGTTTACTGATATAGTTTCAAATGCCATTGCAACTAATTTTGGGGCGCTACCATTTGTTGAGTTTTGATATAGTATTGGAGAAAAATATCCACAATTATCTAAAAAGGCTACTAAAATGTTCTTCCCTTTTCAACTACATATTTTAGTTTGAGTTTAGATTTTCTCCATACACAGTCATGTGCTGTATGAGGACATTCTGCTCAATGACTGAATATACGTGATGTTGGTTCCATGAGGTTATAATGGAGCTGAAAAGTACTTATCGCCTAGTGACATGATAGCCATCATAACGCCCTGGCACAAGGCATTATTCATGTGTTTGTGGTGATGCTGGTGTAAACAAACACTGTGCTGCTAGTCACATACAAGTGCAGCAATACAATTATATACAGTACTCAATACTTGATAATGATAATAAATGACTATATTACTGGTTTATGTATTTACCATACCATAGTTTTTTATCGTTATTTTAGAGTGTACCCCTTCTACTTATTTTTTTTAAAAAGTTAACTGTGAAACAGCCTCAGGCAGGTCCTTCAGGAGGTATTCCAGAAGGCATTGTTGTCACAGGAGATGACAGCTCCCTGTGTGTTATTGCCCGTGGAGACCTCCAGTGGGACAAGATGGAGAGGCAGAAGACAGTGATATTGACCAACCTGACCCTAGGCTATGTGGATATTTGTGTCTTAGTTTTTTACAAAATGTTTAAAAAGTAAGAAAATAAAAAATTAATGACACTTATTCAAATTCAAAAAAGAAAATAAAAAATAAAGTTTAAAGTAAAAAGTATAGAATAAATATAAAGAAAGAAAAATATTTTTGTACAACTTTACAATGTGTTTGTGTTTTAAGCTGTTATTACAAAAGAGTAAAAAAGTTAAAAAATTAAACAGTTTAAAAGTAAAAATGTAATAGTAAGCTGTTTCATTTATTGAAGAAAAAATTTTTTTTAGAAAATAAATTTAGAGAGACAGAAAAAACCCTTCAAAAAATTAATGAATCCAGGAGCTGGTTTTTGGAAAAGATCAACAAAATTGATAGACCACTAGCAAGACTAATAAAGAAGAAAAGAGAGAAGAATCAAATAGATGCAATAAAAAATGAAAAAGGGGTTATCACCACCGGTCCCACAGAAATACAATCTACCATCAGAGAATACTATAAACACCTCTACACAAATAAACTAGAAAATCTAGAAGAAATGGATAAATTCCTCGACAAATACACCCTCCCAAGACTAAACCAGGAAGAAGTTGAATCTCTGAATAGACCAATAACAGGCTCTGAAATTGTGGCAATAATCAATAGCTTACCAACCAAAAAGAGTCCAGAACCTGATGGATTCACAGCTGAATTCTACCAGAGGTACAAGGAGGAACTGGTACCATTCCTTCTGAAATTATTCCAATCGATAGAAAAAGAGGGAATCCTCCCTAACACATTTTATGAGGCCAGCATAGTCCTGATACCAACGCCTGGCAGAGACATAACCAAAAAAGAGAATTTCAGACCAATATCCTTGATGAACATTGATGCAAAAATCCTCAATAAAATACTGGCAAACCGAATCCAGCAGCACATCAAAAAGCTTATACACCATGATCAAGTGGGCTTCATCCCTGGGATGCAAGGCTGGTTCAACATACGCAAATCAATAAATGTAATCCAGCATATAAACAGAACCAAAGACAAAAACCACATGATTATCTCAATAGATGCAGAAAAGGCCTTTGACAAAATTCAACAACGCTTCATGCTAAAAACTCTCAATAAATTAGGTATTGATGGGACATATCTCAAAATAATAAGAGCTATCTATGACAAACCCACAGCCAATATCATACGGAATGAGCAAAAACTGGAAGCATTCCCTTTGAAAACTGGCACAAGACAGGGATGCCCTCTCTCACCACTCCTATTCAACATAGTGCTGGAAGTTCTGGCCAGAGCAATCAGGCAGGAGAAGGAAATAAAGGGTATTCAATTAGGAAAAGAGGAAGTCAAATTGTCCCTGTTTGCAGATGACATGATTGTATATCTAGAAAACCCCATTGTCTCAGCCCAAAATCTCCTTAAGCTGATTAGCAACTTCAGCAAAGTCTCAGGATACAAAATCAATGTACAAAAATCACAAGCATTCTTGTACACCAATAACAGACAAACAGAGAGCCAAATCATGAGTGAACTCCCATTCACAATTGCTTCAAAGAGAATAAAATACCTAGAAATCCAATTTATAAGGGATGTGAAGGACCTCTTCAAGGAGAACTACAAACCACTGCTCAATGAAATAAAAGAGGATACAAACAAATGGAAGAACATTCCATGCTCAAGGGTAGGAAGAATCGATATCGTGAAAATGGCCATACTGCCCAAGGTAATTTATAGATTCAATGCCATCCCCATCAAGCTACCAATGACTTTCTTCACAGAATTGGAAAAAACTACTTTAAAGTTCATATGGAACCAAAAAAGAGCCCGCATGGCCAAATCAATCCTAAGCCAAAAGAACAAAGCTGGAGGCATCACACTACCTGACTTCAAACTATACTACAAGGCTACAGTAACCAAAACAGCATGGTACTGGTACCACAACAGAGACATAGATCAATGGAACAGAACAGAGCCCTCAGAAATAATGCCACATATCTACAACTATCTGATCTTTGACAAACCTGACAAAAACAAGCAATGGGGAAAGGATTCCCTATTCAATAAATGGTGCTGGGAAAACTGGCTAGCCATATGTAGAAAGCTGAAACTGGATCCCTTCCTTATACCTTATACAAAAATTAATTCAAGATGGATTAAAGACTTAAATGTTAGACCTAAAACCATAAAAACCCTAGAAGAAAACCTAGGCAATACTATTCAGGACATAGGCGTGGGCAAGGACATCATGTCTAAAACACCAAAAGCAATGGCAACAAAAGCCAAAATTGACAAATGGGATCCAATTAAACTAAAGAGCTTCTGCACAGCAAAAGAAACTACCATCAGAGTGAACAGGTAACCTACAGAATGGGAGAAAATTTTTGCAACCTACTCATCTGACAAAGGGCTAATATCCACAATCTACCATGAACTGAAACAAATTTACAAGAAAAAAACAACCCCATCAAAAAGTGGGCAAAGGACATGAACAGACACTTCTCAAAAGAAGACATTTATGCAGCCAAAAAACACATGAAAAAATGCTCATCATCACTGGCCATCAGAGAAATGCAAATCAAAACCACAATGAGATACCATCTCACACCAGTTAGAATGGCAATCATTAAAAAGTCAGGAAACAACAGGTGCTGGAGAGGATGTGGAGAAATAGGAACACTTTTACACTGTTGGTGGGACTGTAAACTAGTTCAACCATTGTGGAAGTCAGTGTGGCGATTCCTCAGGGATCTTGAACTAGAAATACCATTTGACCCAGCCATCCCATTACTGGGTATATACCCAAAGGACTATAAATCATGCTGCTATAAAGACACATGCACACGTATGTTTGTTGCAGCACTATTCACAATAGCAAAGACTTGGAACCAACCCAAATGTCCAACAACGATAGACTGGATTAAGAAAATGTGGCACATATACACCATGGAATACTATGCAGCCATAAAAAATGATGAGTTCATGTCCTTTGTAGGGACATGGATGAAAATGGAAAACATCATTCTCAGTAAACTATCACAAGGACAAAAAACCAAACACCGCATGTTCTCACTCATAGGTGGGAATTGAACAATGAGAACTCATGGACACAGGAAGGGGAACATCACACTCCGGGGACTGTTGTGGGTTGGGGGGAGGGGGGAGGGACAGCATTAGGAGATATACCTAATGCTAAATGACGAGTTAATGGGTGCAGCAAACCAACACGGCACATGGATACATATGTAACAAACCTGCACATTGTGCACATGTACCCTAAAACCTAAAGTATAATAATTAAAAAAAAAAAAAGAAAATAAATTTAGTGTAGCCTAAGTGTACAGTGTTTATAAAGTCTAATGCAGAGTAACGTCCTAGGCCTTCCCATTCACTGACCACTCACTCATTGACTCACCCAGAATAACTTCCAGTCCTGCAAGCTCTGTTCATGGTAAGTGCCCTATATATACGTGTACCATTTTTTAATTTTTTATACCATATTTTTACTGTACCTTTTCTATGTTTATGTATGTTTAGATACCCAAATACTTACCATTGTGTTACAATTGTCTATAGTATTCAGTACAGTAGCATCCTGTACAGGTTTGTAGCCCAGTTGTGTAGTAGGCTATACCATGTAGGTTTGTGTAAGTAGACTCCATCATGTTGGCATAACAGCAAAATCCCCTAATGACACGTTTTTCAGAATGTATCACCATTGTTAAGTGACACTTGATGGTACTTCAAGCAAAACACATACTGCAGCAAAGTGAATGCAGAAACCCATATGGGAATTCAGCTGTTGTCTATCAAGTCAGACATTAAACCGATTACAAAAATGTAAAACAGCATCAATCTTCTCACAATTTTTGTTTGTTTGGGAAAATGTAGTTATTTTCCATAAAATGTTATTTGTATTATGTAATGAGTTTATCTTTAAATGTATTATTAAATATTTGTAAATTTTCTATTTTTATTTCTAATATGCTAAATATTGACAGGTATAACCCACATAAACAAAAATTCTTTGGGTTCCTCAAAAATGTTTGAGTATAAATGGATCCTGAGACTAAAGTTGAGAACTAGTATTTCAGAAGACAATATAGAAAATATCCAACCATAACCATATAAGAAAAAAATTGTTAGATTGGACTTCATTAAATTCAGAATTTTTTTAATGAAGTCACAGATTGTCAAAGATTATATATATCAAAAAAGAAAATGACTCATAAGCTGATTTTCAAAATGGGCAAAGAACCTGAACAAATCTTTCACACAAATGGCTAAGAAGTCTGTGAAAAGGGGCTCAACATCATTAATCCATCACAGAAATGCAAAACAAAATGAGATACCACTTCATTCTCATCTAGAGAGGCTAAACTGGAAAGAACCGACAAATGCCAAACGTTGGCAAAGATGTGCAACGATGGGAACTCTCATACAGCACTGATGAAAGTGTACATTGGTACAACCACTTTGGAAAACTGTTAGCAGTATCCTTTAATGATGTAGACATACCTACTCCGTAGCTTAGCAATCTATAGTATACTAAGTATATACTGTGGAAAAAAGTTCACCAAAAGACACGTATAAGAATGTTCATAGTTGGCCAGGCATGGTGGCACACACCTGTAATCCCAGCACTTTGGGAGCCTGAGGCAGATGGATCACCTGAGGCCAGGAGTTTAAGACCAGCCTGGCCAACATGATGAAACCCTGACTCTATGAAAAATACAAAAAATTAGCTGGGTGTGGTGGCAGGTGCCTGTAATCCCAGCTACTAGGGAGGCTGAGGCAGGAGAACTGCTTGAACCTGGAAGGTGGATGTTGCAGTGAGCCGAGGCCGCATGGCATTGCACTCCAGCCTGGGCAACAAGAGTGAAACTCCATCTCTGGAAAAAAAAAAAAAAAAAAAAGAACGTTCATAGCACCTTTCTTTAAAGTAGCCCCAAACTGGAAACAGCTCAGATGTTGATCAATACGAGAAAAGAGAAATAAAATGTCATATTTTGCAAAATGAAGCTACTGATGCACACAGATACATCTCACAGATATTAAGTGAAAAAGCCAGATAAAAAGCAGTACTGGCTAGGCGTGGTGGCTCATGCCTGTAATCCCAGTACTTTTGAAAGGCTGAAGTGGGAGGAACACTTGAGCCCAGGAGTATATCCTACACATGGTGAGAAAAGTCAGAAAGAATAGTAGTTGTCTCAGGGGCAGGGATTGACTTGGAACAGGTATGAGAATGATGGAAATGTTTTGTATCTTTCTTTTTTTTTCTGAGACAGAGTCTTGCTCTGTCGCCCAGGCTGGAGTGCAGGGGCGCAATCTCGGCTCACTGCAGGCTCCTCCTCCTGGGTTCGCGCCATTCTCCTGCCTCAGCCTCCCGAGTAGCTGGGACTACAGGCGCCCACCACCATGGTTGGCTCATTTTTGTATTTTTAATAGAGACGGGGTTTCACCCTATTCTCCAGGCTGGTCTTGTGTCCAGAATTGGTGGGCTCTTGGTCTTGCTGACTTCAGGAATGAAGCCGCGGACCCTCGTGGTGAATGTTACAGTTTTTAAAGATGATGTGTCCGGAGTTTGTTCCTTCTGATATTCAGATATGTCTGGAGTTTCTTCCTTCTGGTGGGTTCGTGGTCTTGCTGCCTTCAGGAGTGAAGCTGCAGGCCTTCCCGGAGAGTGTTACAGCTCTTACAGCGGCTCGCCCGCACTTGTTTGTCCCTTCCGGTGGGTTCGTGGTCTTGCTAGCCTCAGGAGTGAAGCTGCAGACCTTCCCCGTGAGTGCTACAGTTCTTAAAAGTGGTGCGTCTCGAGTTGTTCCTCCCTCCCGGTGAATTCGTGGTCTTGCTTGCTTCAGGAGTGAAGCTGCAGACCTTCACGGTGTTACAGCTCATAAACGCGGCGCAGACCCAAAGAGTGAGCAGCAGCGCAAAGCACGAAAGAACAAACCTTCCACAGCCCAGAAGGGGACCCAGGCGGGTTGCCACTGCTAGCTCAGGTGGCCTGCTTTTATTCCCTTATCTGGCCCCACCCACATCTTGCTGATTGGTCCATTTTACAGAGAGCTGATTGGTCCGTTTTGACAGTGTGCTGATTTGTGCATTTACAATCCTTTAGCTAGACACTGAAGTTCTCCAAGTCCCCACCATCTCAGAAGCCCAGCCGGCTTCACCTCTCAATGGCACTTGGCACGGGACTTTGCAGGACTTTGTGGCACCTAGCCTGGGCACTCTGGCAGCCCAGAAGGAGCTCGTCCCCAATCAAGCCCAGCAGGCATCAGCCTGCCAGCGCCAAGTGCGGGGCCGCCAAGCCTGTGCCCATCGAGGACCCGTGCGCAGCCCCGGCTCCCGCCCCCGCCTCCCCCTCTACACCTCCCTGCGAGCAGAGGGAGCCAGCTCCGGCCTCGGCCAGCCCCAGAGAGGGGCCCTCATGGCGCAGCGACGGGCTGAAGGGCTCCTCGAGCGTGGCCAGAGCGGACGCCGAGGCCGAGGAGGCGCCGAGAGCGAGTGAGGGCTGCTAGCATGTTGTCACCTCTCAGTCTCAAACTCCTGACCTCAAGTGATCCACCCTCCTTGGCCTCCCAAGGTGCTGGGATTACAGGCTTGAGCCACTGCACTCAGCCAGAAGTTTGACTAGATGTTGGTTTTCTCTTAATAAAATTCCCCTGAGTAGGCAATATCTAAAAGTCATTTTACTGTCATTCCTTTTCTTTGAGACAAGTTCTAAAAAGATGTCTCAAAGAGAGATCTTTCTGTCACCCAGGCTGGTGTGCAGTGGTGTGATCATAGCTCACTGCAACCACAAGCTCCTGGGCTCAAGGGATATTCCTGCCTCAGCTATTCGTGTAGCTGGAACTACAGGTGTGCACTCAGTTCATTAAAAAATTTTTTTTTGTAGAGACAGGGTCTCACTATGTTGCTCAGGCTGATCTTGAACTCCTGGCTTAAAAGATCCTCTCTCAGCCTCCCAAAGTGCTGGAATTACAGGTGTGAACCAATGCACTGTCATTTTTTTTTGAGACAGAGTCTTGCTCTGTCGCCCAGCTTGAAGTGCAGTGGCGTGATCTCGGCTCACTGCAAGCTCTGCCTCCAGGTTCACGCCATTCTCCTGCCTCAGCCTCCCGAGTAGCTGGGACTACAGGTGCCCGCCACAATGCCCAGCTAATTGTTTTGTATTTGTAGTAGAGACGGGGTTTCACCATGTTAGTCAGGATGGTCTAGATCTCCTGACCTCGTGATCCGCCCGCCTTGGCCTCCCAAAGTGCTGGGATTACAGGCGTGAGCCACCGCCCCCGGCCTACTGTCATTCTTTTTTTTTTTTTTTTTTTATATAATAAAAGTTTTTATTGTAATTTTTTTTATTATACTTTAGGTTTTAGGGTACATGTGCACAATGTGCAGGTTTGTTACATATGTATCCATGTGCCATGTTGATTTCCTGCACCCATTAACTCGTCATTTAGCATTAGGTATATCTCCTAATGCTATCCTTCCCCCCTCCCCCAACCCCACAACAGTCCCCGGAGTGTGATGTTCCCCTTCCTGTGTCCATGAGTTCTCATTGTTCAATTCCCACCTATGAGTGAGAACCTACTGTCATTCTTAAAAGAGGAAAAGGCATGGCACTATTTTGTGTGTTGTTCCCCTGTTACCTGGCTGTGACTTTGGGAAAGTGGCATAACTTGTGTCTTTTTGCTTCTCATTCTTACCTGTTTATTGTTGTTATTACCTGTCCTGCATACTTCACAGGGCTGTTGTTAAGGACAAATGAGGTTTTAAATGTATTTTCCATAACCATCCTCATTTCCACCTCTCCTGCATGTGAGACTGAAATGCAGTCTCCACTAGAATATATTTAGTTGGTCAGGGTCAACAGCTCCTTTGCCCTTTTCCTCCTGTGAGAAATTAAGGAGATGATGCTTATTTGCTTCCTAGATAAGTTCAGAAGTCAGGTGGGTTGGGTAACTAGTATCAGTGTGCTACTTAATTTTTCACATGATCAAATAAGCTACAGATTTTGGGGAAGATACTAACATCCAGCTTTTAACTAAGTTTCTGCTGTTTGGGTCTGGTTGGTGGTGGTTTCTTACACTGCTTAATCACATTCAGATCTGTGGTTTGGAAAAAGGCTGCAGCTGGCTGTAGTTGTGTAGAACTTACTGGTTTGGGAAGGTTTCTGGGAATTCATGGTTTAATTAGGTTATATCCCCCCCACCTTTTTTTTTTAAATGCTGCCATGAAGCTATGTGCAAATTCACTTTAAATATTTTTATTTTTTATTTTTTTGGGACAGAGTGTCGCTCTATTGTCCAGGCTGTAGTGCAGTGGTGTGATCTCGGCTCTCTGTAGCCTCTACCTCCTGGGTTCAAGCGATTCTCCTGCCTCAGCCTCCTGAGTAGCTGGTATTACAGGCACGCACCATCACACGAGCTAATTATACATTTTTAGTAGAGACAGGGTTTCATCACATTGGCCAGGCTGGGCTCGAACTCCTGACCTCAAGTGATCTGGCCCCCTCGGCCTCCCAAAGTGGTGGGATTACAGCTTTGAGCCACTGTGCCTGGCCCACTTTAAATATATTTTTTAAAAAGCCCAACAGACAGCTTAGTACAGGAGGTGAAACAGGAGTACGTTAGCATGTCAGAGTTCCAAACCAAGTCCTATTGCTTTTTTTGTCTTATTTCTGGACAACAGAAATAAGAAACATTTATCACCATTATCATTATGCCCTAAATGAGGAAATATGATTTTCCAGTTCAGTGCAGCTAGTTCCTTTGTCTAAAATTTTTCTTTTTCTTTTCTTTTCTTTTTTTTTTTTTTTTTTGAGACAGAGTCTCGCTCTGTTGCCAGGCTGGGGTGCAGTGGTGTGATCTCGGCTCACTGCATCCTCCATCTCCTAGGTTCAAGCGAATCCCCTGCCTCAGCCTCCCGAGTAGCTGGGATTACAGGCGCCTGCCACCACGCACAGCTAATTTTTTGTATTTTTAGTAGAGACAGGGTTTCACCATATTAGCCAGGATGGTCTCGATCTCCTGATCTTGTGATCCACTCGCTTCGGCCACCCAAAGTGTTGGGATTACAGGCGTGAGCCACTGTGCCCAGCCTAAAATTTTTCTTTAAATTTTTTTGGGAAAAAATTAGCCGGGCATGGTGGCGGGCACCTGTAGTCCCAGCTACTCGGAGAGGCTGAGGCAGGAGAATGGCATGAACCCGGGAGGCGGAGCTTGCAGTGAGCCGAGATTGCGCCACTGCACTCCAGCCTGGGCGACAGAGCGAGACTCTGTCTCAAAAAAAAAAAAAAAAAAAAAAAAAATTGGGGGGAAGAAAATTTAAAGTAGCTGGGATGAAACTACTACCTTATAGGAGGAGAGAGCTGGGCCCAGAGACCAAGAACAAAGCTGGTTTGACCACTGAGGGAGCTGGAGATTCTGCCTGATCCGTGGGGCCAGCACAGATTGGTTTTGGAGGCAGCTTTGGAGAACTCTTAGACTCTTGACAACTTTTTGAGTTTTTGAATTTTTTTTACCTCTAATTTTCTTTTTTTGTAGAGACAGGATCTTGCTATGTTGTCCAGGCTGGTTTCAAACTCCTGGCCTCGAGTGGTCCTCTTGCCTTGGCCTCTGCAAGTGCTGGAATTATAGGCATGAGCCAATGCACTGGGCTACTGAATGTTTTTTAGAAAATAAATAACCCCACTACATTCCTGTGCTTTCTCTCCATTTTAAATTTCGTTTTTGAAACAACAGGCTCCCAGTAGTAACCTGATGCTTTATGCTGCATATATTTTAATTTAAAGTGAATCTTTGGGTCTACAGTGCTTTGCCAAGTGCAATCATTGAATTTATAAAAAGGACTTTGGTTCTTAACTTTACAAGCTTAGAACCTGAAGCAATAGTCCTTATATAAATCCAGCTGTTCCAGTTTAGAGAGCCAAAATGCTCCACAGCTGTGGTTTTATTGATTGGCTTTCCTAAGGCACAATGGGTTTCACTGTTACTCAGGTTTATTTATCAGGCATATGTCTTCCGTATTTTGGAAAACGCTTTTCTTTTTGTTAATACCTTCAACAGTTATTTAATTCCAGGCCTGTGTTTTGCACATACAGGTACACACAAAAATAAAAGGTGGATCTTCATTGCAGCACAGTCTGTTGTCCTTTTCTCTGTTCTTATTACCTGAGCCACTCATTCCTATTAGTCCAGGTTTCTGCACCATTCACTTCACCTACTGAACAGTGACTTGCCCAAGTTTCAGTTTCTCCATCTAGGAAATGGGGCTAATGGTAATAGTAATAACTTCTCAGGATTAGATGTGGTTATGTGTATAAAACCCTTGGCAGAGTGCCCAATGATGAATGTTGGCTTTTTTTTTTTTTTTTTTGAGACAGAGTCTCACTCTGTTGCTCAGGCTGGAGTGCAGTGGCGCAATCATGGCTCACTGCAACCTCCACCTTCCAGGCTCAAGAGATTCTTGTGCCTCAGCCTCCTGAGTAGCTGGGACTACAGGCGCATGCCAACACGCTGAGCTAAATTTTTTTTTTTTTTTTTTGAGATGGAGTCTCGCTGTGTCCCCTCGGCTGGAGTGCAGTGGCCCATCTCAGCTCACTGCAACCTCTGCCTCCTGGGTTCAAGCAATTCTCCTGCCTCAGCCTCCCTAGTAGCTGGGATTACAGATGCATGCCACCACACCTGGCTAATTTTTTTTGTATTTTTAGTAAGGACAAGGTTTTGCCATGTTGGCCAGGCTGGGCTCGAACTACTGACCTCAGGTGATCCACTCGCCTCGACCTCCCAAACTGCTGGGATTACAGGTGTGGGCCACTGTGCCGGGCCATACTTTTTTATATTTTTAGTAGAGATGGGGTTTTGCCATGTTGGCCAAGCTGGTCTTGAACTCCTGCCCTCAAGTGATCCACCCGCCTTGGCCTCCCAAAGTGCTGGGATTACAGATGTGAGTCACCACATCCAGCCGAATTTTGGCTGTTTTAATGACCAGTTATGCCAACCTTAATATTCTATAAATAGAAATTGGAAGGTAGGAATTGAGTACATAAGTTTCCAATAGTAAGATTCCACTAAGAGGGCGCTTTCAGCGTCAGTCCCATACTTGTCCTCTAGCAGAGTGAGGTTGTTGCAACCTCTTAGGAAGAGTTAGGCAGAGGAGCTGTTTTTGTTTCTTCAAGGATAGAATAAAATCATCCCCACTCCAATTATCCTTTTCTCTAGATCTCTGTTTTCTGCTGAGATTAAAACTGGGACTTTCATTTTTCTTATGAAAAATTTGAGATCATCAGTTATATCATCTTATTTTTCTGACTTCTCTCCTTTTACCTAGGAATGACAGTTATTCACCTCCTCTGGGCAGGACAGGCCAGGCTGTAGGTGTCCAACAGGCTGTAAGCTTCCCTGTTAGTCCCAACATGATATTTTAAAATTCTGCCTGTAGTAAGTAGTCTCTGTACTCTCAGCTTAGTGGACCCCAAGGCTTGCTTTTTTTTTGCTTTCAGTTTGCTTGAAAACAAGATCAAACCTATCACATCAAAAGTTTTTCCTCCTCCTTTAGTCCCCTGTCCCCAACCCATTTTATAGACACTGAAACGGCCTTCTGCAGGCTCCATGCATCATCTGTGTCATCAACACTACTACCCAATGCTTTTCATGAAGTTAAGTAATTTTCTTTTCCTTCTAGCTTACCTCTTAACTTCCATTACTCAAAGCAGCTATCTTTCCCTGTTTGTCCCAATCCAGTCTCATTTACTTTGTTGTTTAAGGACACCTTCCACATTCATAGCTTTTAGGGATGGTTCAGGCTAAAATCGTATCCGTTCCCTTCCCCCTTAGACTTTCAGAAATCACTAACTGCTTGAGTGTGACCTTCGAATGGGTCTCCACTCGAGGTCTTCCAGGTTTACATTATTCTTGCCACATCTCAGTTTTCCTTTTCCTGAATATTCCATCCACATAATTATTATAAGGTTCTAGCCTTTGAAAGTCAACTTGAAATTCTCAGACATGTTTGGAGGAATCTCAGCAAGAAGCCTATATCTTCAAAGTCACCCTTCCCTGAGAACCAGCATCCTACTCTGATACCAGAGCCCAAGCAGGGTCTCCCTAATTACTTTATTCCTGTGTTTGGTTTTGTGGTAGAACTGGGAACTATAGACAGAGAAAGCCTGCATCTCCCTGAAGAGGTCTCTTAGGGAGGCCTCCAGAACCAAATATGCTCTCGAGGAATTCGGTTGTGAGAGAGATGTTATCAGCAATTAGGGCTTTACATCTAAGCGTAAACATTGCTGACAATTACTTGGATTTTTTTTTTCTGTTCTGCACATAATGATAAGATTCTTATAAGGATGTTCTCTTCTTGTAGCTTTTTACCTGATTATCATAAACAGATTATAATCATGTGTTTTTTTCATGTCCATCTTCCCTAATGGACTGTAGACGACCTAGGCCAGTTCACCCCTCCTTAGGCAATCTGGTGGTCCCCTGTTCCCGGGAGGTCACCATATTGATGCTGAACTTAGTGCAGACACCTGATCAGCATAGCGCACTATAGCCCAGAACTCCTGGACTCAAGCGATCCTCCAGCCTCAGCCTCCCGAGTAGCTGGGACTACAGGCACGTGCCACCGCACCCGGCATTTTGTTCACTGACATGCATTTTGTTCACTGCTGTGCCCATTTTCTCACAGTGCCTAGCCCAAATATTTCATGACTATTTACTAAAGCTGTATTTCTGATTCTACGTAAGTGAACAGAGATGTGATGAGAGGATAAAGGGGAAATGCACCCCCTCAAAAAGTTTATTACTTCACAAGGTATCCCATTTTGAGGTAAATGCAGAGAAAACCTCATGCCTAAATGTGTCCTGTTTCCTCGAAGAGGCCTGCCTAGTACCAGGGTGCCTTGTGAAAGGTTCAGATAAGCAATTTAATGCAAATCATAAAATGCAAACCCACTTCTTTCTGGGATGGTAATGTTGCACACCCTAAAAGAGAGAGCGTTTGAATTATTTTGGAGAATATTCTGCTTAAAGGACCTAGAGTCATAATTCACACAAAAAAGTCAAGATTTAAATATATAACAGGGGCCCAAGAGTGAGCCATGTTGAGATTGTGTATCAGTTTTCTCTTGCCCTGATTTGAAAATCTTTCACTGTTTAAATCTATTGATTTCTGAATCGCAACTATAATGCTGGGACAGGAGATAGGACCCCTAGTTTTTATTTAGCACTTGACTGAAATGTAACATGACTTCAAGGCTCTTTTATATTAAAAAAAAAAGCTGTTGTTCATCTCCAGTGAAATGAATAAACCTTAGATGACAGGGACTTCAAGATAGATAAAAGGATGTAAGACAGAGCCAAGGAATTTAAACAATTTTCAGAGTTCAGGGAAAATGATAAAATCTCTTAATCTAGAGATATTTAAGAAGAAGGCAGGGATCTTTTGTCTAAAATTGGGGGAGCAAAGTGTACTTCTTCGTGAACAAAGGTATCCATCTAGTCTTTTTTTGTACCACAATAAGAATAGTAAGACCATGCTTCAGGAAAGCTGTCCAGTGTAAACAGGCCCCGCCTTGGAGTTCATTGAGTACAGGTCTCTTTGTACAGAGGAGACCCAAGTGAAACTCTCTTGCTCTGGTGTTCTAGAAACTCAGTGGTGAAGGCTGATCTGTGACTCTTCCCCAGATTCCTCGAATTCTTGAGTGTTAAGGCCTAAGATTTAACATGCACTTAATCTTGTTAACAAAGGTGCCTTCGTATTGAGGAGACATTAAAACTTAGCCACATAAATATATCTTGTCTCCTCCAGTGTTAAAAAAACAAAAAACGAAACTACTATAAGCTGGGTGGAATCATGGTAAACAAGCATTTTCCATTGCTTCAAGCAGAGCAAATAGAATCTCTACCGATATTGCTTCTCCTTAGTTTCACCAGGGACATTAGATTCATAGTGGTTCATTTCAAAACCATGCTTCCTCTTTCGGGGACCGTTTTGTCACCTGCAGGCTGAAGCGTTCTCCTTAGCTGAAGATGCAAGCTTGCCCTACAGAACGTTTGGTAATAAGGGTGGGAAGGGAGGGAAGCATTTGCAAGTGGCATTCCCTGAAATAGGGTTGTAATAGCTACTCGAGAGAAGAAAACCTAGGTTTTCCTTGAGATTCCCAGGGCAGAGACAGCAGTGATGAGGTGTCACATTATAAACAGCCAGGCTTTGCCACTTGGCCCTAGCTTTGGAAGCATTGTTTTTTTTTTTTTCATCTGAGTTGGAATAAGGATATGCAGGGCCAGAGTCAGGGAAATGCAGCTACAAAGGACAAGGATGGGGGTAGGCATGAGAGGAGGCTGAACAGCTGTGGGCAGTGTCTCTGAAGGTGAAGAGGCCTCCCAACCTGTTCAGGGCCTGGAGCTGAGGACGGGAAACGGAACAGCTGGTTTCAATGAAGAGCCCCTGGAGGAGAGAGATCCCAGAGTGGCTGATGGATCCACTCTTGCCCTGCCTCCCTGTGGGATTCAGGAGGGTGAGCCAAGGATCCTTTCTGCGTGAGCACCGCCCCCGATACCCTGCACACCTCCACCTTCGCCATTCTCATGTAGAATCATGGAGATGTGCCAGCTGAGGATCTGAGAGTTTCAGCCACTTACCCAAGGGCACACAGCGAGTAGGTGGACTCCAGAATCTTCCGCAGATTGTACTGTTCCTTCTGTGAATAGTGTTTGTTCCTCCCTTTCCTGTGAGTTTTGGATAGAGACTATTACCCATATGGAGGAGGATTTGGGAATTTGATTTACCAACACATGCATTTTGTGACCCCACAGAACCTTCTGGTGGGTGCCTGGAGTTACAAAGAGAGCAGCTGCCATTTTCTTTGCCCCGAGGAGCTGGCTCGGTGACCTCCTTCAGTCATGGAAAGTCCCTTCCCCAGATAGACTCCGGCATTCCACTGGCTTCTCCTGCTGCTAAAATAAAACCGGGCGAATCCCTCCGTAAACCGTGGAGCATAAAGAGGTCGGGCTGCTTCTCCAGCATTTGTCAGGGGTGTGAAGAGGTCATTTTTTATGTGCACAGCTTTGCTCCTCTGGCTGCTACATCTCTGTCCTGCTCCAGCTGAACTGCTCTTATTACTTCTGTGCTTACTTTGCCAAGAGCCTCTTCATAGTGACTGCTTTTCTCCAGTTATGCTCCTGTTGAACCCGGCTTTCTGAGTCACTCTTCCTTTCCCTTTTAAAGAGTGAAGTCCATGAACCCAGGCAAGAGTTAGCATAGACACTGTACTACAGAAACGGCTCGTTAAGTTCTTTAAGCTCTCTGTGCTCCCCTCCACCCCAGCACTTGTGTAAACCCTACAGATGCAGCTGAATGACTTTATATCCTCCAACCATGAGACTGGCGCTGTGGAAAGAATTAGCAACATGTACATTTAGAACTGATATTTGTAAAAACAAGCTTGGTCTGGATTTTCAGTACTGTTGCAAGAACAAACCTGATCACAGTGTGTGCGTTTGTAGCACAAGACAGACGTGATCAGAAAACAGTGAAGGCTCCAGCAGCACAGTCCACCCTTTCCTCCAGGGCCCTCTCCCCATTTCCACTCACATTTTCCCAAACAAACTACCAAACAGGTGATGCATCTGAAAATTTATTCGCTTCAGCCACAGGGCGACTTGAATGGGCTTTGTTGTTCACATTTCTTCCCTTGGTCTTCTGTGGATTAGAAACCACAGTGCTTTAAGATAAAGAAATTAGGTCAAACTAGCCATAGTGAAACAGGTTCAAATTTTTATTTTTTTTTATTTTTTAAGAGATGGGGTCTCAGTCTGTCATCCAGGCTGGAGTGCAGGGGCACAATCATAGTTCACTGCAGCATCAATCTCCTGGGCACAAGTGATCCTCCTGCTTCAGCCTCCCAAAGTGTTGGGATTACAGGCGTGAGACACTGTGCCCTGCCAAAATTTTTTTTACATGTTGGATTAACACAGCCATTTAATTGGTGGCCTTCATATGGTCAGTGGAAGCCAACACTTCTTAAAGAATAAAGAATAACAGAAGGCTAAGTACACATTTGGGGACTTTAAAAAAATCACAAAATATTTCATTGAAAGCATCTTTGTGTTCTTAAAATCAGGAAAAGCTTGCTGTTCAAACTTCTAAAATGGATTTTTGAACACAATGCAAATAGTTTAGAGAAAGAATAATAATTTAAAAAAATGCCTGATCCATTTCTCTAACGAATGATCAGGAAAGCAGAGGCAAGAGGTGACTTTAATTTCACAAGCAAATACATACGCATGTGCACATTTATACATCTATTTTCTGATTACGTCATACGCCAGGCAACAAGGGGGCCTGGTCAATGTAGAACTTCTCAGACACAGAGCTGCCAGACAGTGTGAGAGTGGAACCCGGATGCTGAGCTTGCCAACACCTTACTGGGGAGAGAATGTCAGGTGCAACCGAGAGACAACACTAGATTAGCTGTGCACTTTGCAAGAAGAGGGGAAGAGGACAATACGTTCATCCTGAGAGCTGCTTCTGAGAACCTCAGGGAGGAAGTCTAGAACCCTGATCTACATAAAGTGACAGATGACGGACTCGCTGTGGAGGACTCCTGAAGTAGTGTCCCTGATTAGAATGCTGATTTCTTTCCCAAAGGTGATGTGGGCACAGAACTGAGCTGTGTGAATGGGAGGCCAAATAAGCACTGCTCACTCTGCTGAATTTGCTCTGGCAGCCCAAGTCCTTAAGGTGAGGTCTGTCTGGCTGCTGCTGCTGTTACCAGTCTTTTAGTATGGTTAGTCATTTCTCTTGTTCCTGCTGCTGTTAAAAGAGCTTTTCCTGTTTTTCCTTCTGCCTTGAAGCTGGCCAGACATCTGTGGAGTGACAGGGCCTTTCCAAGAAGGCAGAGTCAGAGGGATGAGGTCCACATAGGTCAGTGAGATGAAGACATGAGGGAATATGTAAGCACCCAGGCCTCAGCCCCAGTGACAGTTACTTGTTAAGAGGAATGTGTGACAAACCCCACTCCTGAGCCCTTCTGATGGCATCAGAAACCTGGGGGAAATATACAGAGTTTCTTCTGGGAGGTGACTAGCTGGTGCCATTAGAACATCTATCCCAGTAGGACAGGGCCTGGGGTCACCTCCCCCCCATATTCTAAAGAATCACATCCTCCTGTTGGAGCAGCGGGTGTTGCAGAGGTGTGAAGGGGGCCAACACAGTTTCTGGGCAGGAAGTCCAAGCTGCTGGCCTTTCTGAGCAGGGCAACAACCAGAGAGAAGCGTGCAGCAGCATTCTGCCATTGCTGGCAAGTCTCCGTGAGGGTGGGAGAGACCCCAAGATGGTGAGTTGACTTGGATACAGTGCCTATCCCTGTTGCACTCCCAAAGCTGCAGATGGAAGGAGCAAGTGTTTCTCAGCTCCTCAGGTTTGCGTCTGTCCTCAAAACATGGCTCCCCTTCTGCCTCCCTTCTTGCAGGTTTAAATCTCCCGCAGCCCCTCTCCTTCCTGTGTGAACACAGAGTTGGCTCTACAGAGGGTGAGTGGAGCATCTGGCAGTGGTTACTTTGCTGTGGTCGCTGTAATTTTCGTGAAACAGCACCAAGATTGATCGCTCCCTCTCCTCCTCTTAATGTTGGAGGTTCAGAAGACAGGAATCTGGTCTCTCCGAACCACATCAAGGTCATCATCCAAAGTTAACAAAACCTGAAATGAGAGGGACAGAGAAATGAAAGGAATGGACAGTCACTGTCACACTAAGTCCTGTTTTCTCTCTGAGACGCCCACAGACTGGAAACTGTTAGTTCCCTCTCATTCTCATGCCTTCTGCAGCTCTCTGCAATTCCTTGCTCTTAATAGGCACTTATTATAATTATACAATTCATTTGTCAATTAAATATTCATGAAGGTTTATGATGTGCTATTCCAGATGCTATGGAGATAAAGTTTGTAATGAAAGAGACAAAAATCCCTGTTCTCCATGTAGCTTACATTCTAAAGAGGGCTTTAGACATGAAACAAATACATGAGTAAAATATAGCATGTTAGATAGTAATAAGTGCTAAGGATAGAAGTTAAATAAGGGAGGAAATACAGGAAGTATCAGGTGTGGGGAGGTAAAAAATTTTGATAGGGTGGCCTGGGAAGTCATTACTTAGGGGACATTTAGATCAAGAGTCAAAGGAATAAAGTCCTGTTGGATGGAGTATTGCTATATCAGAAATGTACCCTCCTCCTCCATTTCTAGTTCCCTCGACTACTACTGCCCCACGTGGAACCTTTAGTTCCACTTTTGCTGTCTCTGTCTCTCTCATGAAGGTGACGATCAGAAGGAAAAGACGTAAGGACTGTTTATACAGATTGGCCAAGCTTCCCAAACTGGCCACTAGGGGATAGCCCTGCTCCACTCTTGAAGTTATATGGCCCTCCTGAGCCTGCTTAGCGTGGAGCCCGGGCATCTAGTAGGTCTGGAGCCCGGGAGTCTAGTACGGTTGTTAATTGTCGATTGAACCTGCCTACAGGCACCATGGACTTTTAATTGGGAAAAGTCAAAGTTAGGATTAAAGGATGGAACTATAATCCAGGGTTGATATAAATACTCGTGGCTTCTGAGAAAGGGTTGGGGCAAAAAAATAGAGAAACTACAGGAGAGATTTGGGACAGACAGGTCAGAAGGCAACAGAGACGTGGCTGCTATCCCAAGCCACTTAATGAATATGTAAAATATTTGTGAAATATTCAGGGAGACTGGAGGAGGAGGAGGAGGAATGTGAGTATGGCATAAGAAGGAATAACCCAATGTTATCGGAATTGCTAAAAGTGGTTCCTGGGGGAATTCTGGGCATGTAGGTCTAATAACCAATTCCGAAAAAATGTGCTGTGCAACTTAGGGAAAGTAATTTTGTCCCTCTGTGTCTAAAGATAGTGAAGAGTAAAAGAAAAACTAAAGATCTAACCAAAGGATATAAAATTTATAAAAGAAATAAGATGGTCTGTACATTGAATTACAAAGAGGAAATGGAAAGTAAAATTAGAGAGGAATATAAAAAAAGAATGTAAGGAAGAGCAGAAGAAGAAAATGAGAGTACAAGATGTAAAGAGAGAAGAAAGTCACAAAAAGATAGATATGAACTCACCAAGAATGAGAAAAACAGAGCAGTAGCGGAGAGGAAGTGCCAGATGTCATGGTCATCGAAGAAATCCAGCAGAATGCATTCGCGGTTCTTCTCCCGGGATTCGGCCGGAGTTCCCTGGAGGAAGGTGAGGCAGGACATGGGCAAGATTCCCACAGTTCAACTGTTCAAAGAGTTGAGCATCCGGAAAGCTACAAAAACACTACTAGATGTCTGGTTCGAAAAGTTAGCTTCCAAGAAAACATCCATCCACACAAAAACTTGTACACAAAGACCTCAAAAGCACGGGCAACCAAAGCAAAAATAGAGAAGAGAGATTACATCAAGCTATGAAGCTTCTGCACAGCAAAGGAAATGACCAACGAAGTGAAGAGACAACCCACAGAATGGGAGAAAATATTTGCAAACTATCCATCTGACAAGAAATTAATAACCAGAATATGTAAGGAGCTGAAACAACTGTAAGGGAAAAAAATCCAATTTAAAAATGGGCAAAAGATCTGAATAGACATTCTCAAAAGAAGACATACAAATGGCAAACAGGCATATGGAAAGGTGCTCAACATCATTGATCATCAGAGAATGCAAATCAAAACTACACTGAGATATCATCTTACCCCTGTTAAAAAGGCTTGTATCGAAAAGACAGGCAATAACAGATGCTGGCGAGGATGTGGAGGAAAGGGAACTCTCACACACTGTTGGTGGGAATGTAAATTAGTACATCCACTGTGGAGAACAGTTTGGAAGTTTCTCAAAAAACTAAAAATAGAGCTATGGCCGGGCACGGTGGCTCACGCCTGTAATCCCAGGACCATGGGAGGCAGAGGCAGGTGGATCACCTAAGGTCAGGAGTTTGAGACCAGCCTGGCCAACATGGTGAAATCCCATCTCTACTAAAAATACAAAAAAATTAGCTGGGCATGGTGGTGGGCGCCTGTAGTCCCAGCTACTCAGGAGGGTGAGGCAGGGGGATCACTTGAACCTGGGAGGTGGAGGTTGCAGTGAGCCAAGATTGCGCCATTGCACTACAGCCTGGGAGATAGAGGGAGACCCCGTCTCAAAAAAAAAAAAAAAAAGAAAAAAAGAAAAAAGAAAAAAATAGAGCTACCATATGATCCAGCAATTCTACTACTTGATATATATCCAAAAGAAAAGAAATCAGTATGTCAAAGAGTTATTGGCAGTCCCATGTTTATTACAGCACTGTTCACAATAGGCAAAATATGGAATCAATCTAAGTGCCCATCAACAGAGGTATGGACAAAGACAATATGATACACATATCTACATAGACAGTGTACATACACATACAAACACAATAAAATACTATTCAGCCATAAAAAAGAATAAAATCCTGCCATTTGCAGCAACATGTATGGAACTCGAGGCCATTATGTTAAGTGAGATAAGTGAAGCACAGAATGACAAATATTGGATGTTCTCACTCATATGAGGCAGCTAGAAAAGTGGATCCCATGAAGATAGAGAATAGTTTGGTAGTTACCAGAGCCCAGGAAGGGTGGGGGGAGAGGGAGATGAGGGGAAATACCAAAGAATATACATGTATTTATGACCGCTGAACTGCACATTTTAAAATGGTAATGATGGTAAATTCTATATGTATATTTTACTTCAAGAAAAAAACTTGTACACAAATATTCACAGCAGCATCACTCATAATGACACAAAAATAGAAACAATCCAACTGTCCATCAACTGATGAGCAGGTAGATAAAATATGGTATATCAGTACAACGGAATATTTTTCAGCAATGAATAGACATGAAGTACTATGTATGTTACAGCATGCTTGAACCTAGGACACATAAGTGAAAGAAGCCAGACACAAAGGCCGTGTATTGTGTAATTCCATTTACATGAAATGTCCAGAATAAGCAAATATACAGAGACAAAAGGTAGATTTAGTAGTTGCTTAGGGCTAAGGGGTTAGGGAGAAATGGGGAGTGAATGCTGATGCATATGAGGTTTCTTTCCGGAGTGACAGAAATCTTCTAAAATCTATTGTGGTAACTGTTGTGATGGAATGCTAAGACTTCTTCCTGTTCTGTGCCTCAGATATACCACTAATTTCTTAGGCTTCGTCTCTGTTATCTATGGACTGGATGTAATGACACTCACGCTTGGGTATTTGTTGATGGATGGAGATTGTAAGAAAGATGAGAAGATGCACACTACTCAAGGCTTTTTACCACGTTAAGCATCCACTGGGACCAGCGTCGTAATACAACATGCAATGAAGACCAAGTTTGCAATGTCTGTAGTGCTTACAGATTTATAAAGTGCCACCCTGAGAATGATAACGCATGCAGTTATTGTGCATTTATGTGCGGCTATTAAAAACCATCCCTGGTAGAGAAAACTTTCATTTTAGACACTGTGAAAACACGGTAAGAGAGGGAGGTGGAAAGGCCAAAATGGCAAGTTGGAGAGAGAAGTTGTTTTTGGATAAGAAAACTGGCCTCTTACCTCCCAGCTGCTGAGATTCTGGAAGAAAAAATACAGGGCGGCAGCCCACATCACAGCGGTGGCCACGATGCAGAAGAGCGGGACTGGGAGGACCTTTTCAGAGCTGCGGAGCTGTCAGAGGAGAAGCAGATGCGGCCTCACGGGACCCCGCCTTCGCCTGCCCGAGGGCCCGGGGCAGCCGCTCCCGGCGCCCGCTCTTACCTTCATGATGATGTAAAAGGCCAGGTACAGCAAAAGGTTACAGATGAAGATGCCCAGCATGTAGGAAGCAAAGTCCCTGGGGCGGTATATCAATCCAAAGAGGGCGCTGCAGGCGTGGGAAAAATGTGGGCAGCCGTGAAGGTGGATTTGTAACACTATTGGCTTTTCCAATCCCCCAGTCCCTCGAGGGGGAAGGGGCAGGTTCTTTTTAACTTTTATTTTTAGTTCATTTTTTTTTTAAACTCTTACCTCGTGATGGAACAGTAGATTTTTTAAAAAATACTTTAACATATAAGTATTTTTTTTTTTTTTTTTTTTTTTTTTTTTTTAAAGAGTTGGGGTCTCACTCCCTCACTCAGGCTAGAGTGCAATGGCGTCATCACGGCTCACTGCAACCTCCACGTCCTGGACTCAAGCGATCCTTTCACTTCAACCTCTCTGGTAGCCGGGACTACAGACACATGCCACCACTTCCAGCTAACTTTTAAGATTTTTTTGTAGAGGCAGGGTCTTGCTATGTTGCCCAGCCTGATGTTGGATTCATGGCCTCAAGCTATCCTTTTGCCTCAGCCTCCCAAAGCCCTGGGATTACAGCCGTGAGCCATGGTGCCTTGCCTATATAAGTAACTTTTAATTTAATACACTTTCTTCCAAGCATTCATTTCTAATAACCATGTGAAGTTCCCATAACTGGATGCAATGTAAACGACCATCTTTCCCCTTTTGTTGAAGTATTTTCTCACATTCTGCGGTTTTTCACTATAAGAAACACTGCAATGAATAAATAAATACTTTCAGACATTGAGCTTATGTTTTTCATTTAAGATTAGTTCCTTAAAATAGAAGCAAAATCATCTCCATGATTGGCTTGACACACATTACCAAATTTTTGCTAGCTGTCCATGGTTTTAAAATTAATGCTAAAGTTAATTTTGGTTGGAGTCAGCTTTAATTTTGTTCCAAATTTCTATTCAGTTATAATATGTCCTTTATTACATTATTCTTTCTTATCTCCTTGTTTTGAAATAGTTTTTTTTTTTTTTTTTTTTTTTGAGACAGAGTCTCGCTCTGTTGCCCAGGCTGGAGTGCCACAGTGGCACAATCTCGGCTCACTGCAACCTCCACCCCTCCAAGTTTAAGCAATTCTCTGCCTCAGCCTCTGGAGTAGCTGGGATTACAGGCGCATGCCACCATGCCCAGCTAATTTTTTGTATTTTTAGTAGAGACAGGGTTTCACCATCTTGGCCAGGCTGGTCTTGAACTCCTGACCTCGTGATCCACCCGCCTCAGCCTCCCAAAGTGCTGGGATTACAGGCGTGAGCCACCGCGCCCAGCCTGAAATAGTTTTTAATGAGTACACATCCACATATATATTTTTTAAAATCTCAATATCTCTATCTAGTTGGGTTTCTGTCCTCCATTCGGATTCACTGATTCATATTTCTAATTTCTAATTTTAGATTGGTGCCTATTTTATTATTATTTTATAATATGCTAGATTATCTGATTAGGCTAGCCTGCACTGTTCCATTTGGTAGCCACATGTGGCTATTAAAATTAAAATTAAATAAAATTGAAAATCTACTTCCTTAGTCACGCTAGCCACATTTCAAGTCTGCAATAACTATTTGCTAATAGTTACTGTATTGGACCGTATGTGTGAAACATTTACATCACTCCAGAGAGTTCTACTGGACAATGCTGGGCTAGTCACCTCTGCTCCTCCTTCCTTCTGTTAATCACTTTTCCAAAGATCTTTGAAATTTTTGCCTAATTAGCAAATAAATTTTAGAATAAAACCTTATTAACTTAATTACTATTCTAACTTTAAATGTATACGTTACCTTGAGAAAGGATATCTTTGCAGCAGTTAATCTTTCCATCTAGGACCTGACGTCTCTCTTCATTTAGCTAAATTTTCCTTATGGCTCCTAATAAGTTAATTACATTTTCTACAGAAAGATTGTGTACATCTCTCAAAATTTATTCCTAAGTATTTAAAGTGTAAAGTACTATTAATGGACTCTCTTTGTTCATTTTGAATTACAAAGGACTTTGTTTTTTTTTTTTTTTTTTTGAGGGAGGGTCTCACCATGTTGCCCAGACCGGTCTCAAACTCCTGGGCTCAAGCAATCCTCCTGCCTTGGCCTTCCAAAGTGTTGCGATTCTAAGTGTGAGCCACTGCACCTGGCCTCAAGTGACTTTGTTCTGTATAATACAGAAAATTTTCTTCTCCCAGATTTTGAAATCTTTAGTATACCAGGCAACTCTTGTACATCCTTCCTTCAGATTCTCTAGTTATTAGCATTTTGTTACATTTGCTTTGTCATTTTCTCTCTCTCTCTATATATATGCATATGTATGTACATACATCTCTATGCCTATATATAAATACACACATATGTATGCACACACACCATTTTTCTTCTTCAGGACCATATGAAAGTAATTCTTTTTAAAATATCATTCATGGGAAATCATTCCATGTCTTTATGGAGCAACTGGGAAGGAGGTAGACCACTATCAGATAATCACGGTGTAAGTCTGTCATTGCACCTCCTTCATCCCTAGAGGCCCTTTTGTTCCACAGAGCTGTCTATGAAGAGAGGCCATTTGCCTTGTCTTGTGAGCAGATCGTGAATATGGTTTTGCTTATGTGAGAGACGGAGACAAGCCAAGTGATTCTGAGCCCCCGGGGTCATAGTCAAAGGTTGCTCATTATCAAGACGTTGGTCCCTTTTCTCCGGCCAGCGCTCTCTCTTTCAGGACCACCAGGACTGTGGAGTCTGCTAGGAGGCTGGTCAAGAAGAGACCACTGCCCAAGAATCCTCTCATCTTGACCTGCCCCTAAGTAAAGGAGGAATCCTTAAATGGTATACATCTTATCCTGAGGCAATCCCTGGGGTGACAACATGGGACGCTTCTTCCAGAAGCACATGCCCGCCAAATAAGACTCAGATTCTCATGACTTGATTCTGGCCTCCTCTGAAGGCATGCCTCTTCATTCCTTACTGTTCACTGGGATTATAGAATCTTTTTTTTTTTTTTTTTTTTAATCAAAGGCCACTGACCCCGAGGAGCTCATCATCTAGGAGCTACAAATAAAAGCAGTTAAACTTACTTACAGTTTGAGTGATCAATAAAATATTTCACTCATTCAACTGTATAAATTGAGAATAGATTGCATAAAATAATTCTGGCTAGCAAAAATATACATCTGTACTGTTCTATTTTGAGCCATTTGAGGAATAAAGGCCATGGGGAAAGAGGAAGAAGAATGATGTAGGTAGAAAGAAAGAGACTGGAGGGAAAGAAATAAAAGAGGGATTTGCACACACACACACACACACACACATTTAGTAAAAGAAACATTTCTACAGAAAAGAAGGCCTACTAGGTAGTCTTTATGAAAGTTCTGTGAAAGAATTTAAAGCTATGTTGGATGTTTGCAATCACTGGTATAATCTATCTATCTATCTATCTATCTATCTATCTATCTATCTATCTATCATCTATCATCTATCTATCTAATCTAACCATTCATCTATCCATCCATCTATCTATCTATCTATAATCTATCTATCTATCTATCTATCTATCTATCTATCTATCTATCTAATCTATCCATTCATCTATCCATCCATCTGTCCATCCCATCTTTCTATTCCAATGTATCCACATAGACTTAACAAGTTTTGATATTTGTCTTGTTGAGCAAATGAACTCAATGCATCAGTGTTTTAAGAGAGGCTACAATTGCTACACGAGAATGTCCTACTACCTTTTTTTGAGTCTCTAGAACAAGCAGTCCTACCTTCTCCTTAATTTCAGATTTCTTTGTAAAAATGACAGTCAAGGAAAGCTAAACCACAGTGTTACTGACATTAATAAAGGCAAATACATGTTTTCATAAGACTACTTACAAGGACCAGTTAACCAGATTCCCCACAACCAGCAACACCATTCTATCCTGGAAAAGAGGAAAGAAAACATCAAATGAGAGGCTGCACATCCTACTTTTCTTTTAACTTACTGTAGTAGAAGTATTAACTATGGGAAAACAATTGCATTGGTGAAAAAATTTTCTATGGTTCTAAGAGTGCCTTGACTATGATCTGACACTAATTGTATACAAAGACTAAATGGCAAGGCTTTTAACTGCAAATAGACCTGACTTCATCCCTGAGAAAGAAAATGTGGTGAGCAAAGCAGGACTCTATTTCTCCCCAGTGTTTAGTAGAGCTGGGCCCACGGGCCCACTTCTCAGTGGGGAGGCTGGTGGTATGTGCTGATTACAGAATTGAGAGAATTCTACCACTGGTACTATGTAATTGAGCACTGTTTTTCTGGGGTGTACTACTTGGTAGCCACTATTGCAACTCTCAGGCCCCAGCTGTAGGGAGTTAGTTTTGTACCCATTACTGTGGTTTCAAGGTTGTCCTGAAACTCCCAGGTTCCTGTGTCTACAATATAGACTCTTGTAGGGGAGAAAATAGGGAGAAAAGGTCAATTTTAAAGGACAATAGGCCGGGTGTGGTAGCTCATGCCTATAATCCCAGCACTTTGGGAGGCTAAGGCAGGCGGATCACCTGAGGTCAGAAGTTTGAAACCAGCCTGGCCGACATGGTGAAAGCCCGTCTCTACTAAAAATACAAAAATTAGCCAGGAGTGGTGGCACACAACTGTAGTCCTAGCTTCCTGAGAGGCTGAGGCCTGAGAAGCTTTTGAACCTGGGAGGCAGAGTTTGCAGTGAGCCGAGATTGTGCCACTGCACTCCAGCCTGGGCGATAGAGCAAGACTCTGTCTCAAAATAAATAAACAAACAAATAAATAAATGACAATTACTCTGGCAGATTTATTCACAATCTGTCCCTGTTCTCTGCATACTACTTAAAACTTTTAGGAGAGATTTGATCATACTTTAATTTGTATAACCACTCATCTACTATTTAAAAGTAGTAATTCTTTGTCTTTTAGGTGATCCATCCAATTTGGAGGAAATAACTTCATTAAAAAAATTAATTCACCTATTAGAATGGCTTAAATCCTCAAACAGACAACACCAAACAGACAACACCAAATGCTGGCAACACCAAATGTTGTCAAACAGACAACACCAAATGCTGGCAAGGATGTGGAGCAACAGTAACACTCATTGCTGGTGGGAATGCAAAACGGTACAGCCACTTGGAAGACAGTTTCTCAGTTTCCTACAAAACTAAACATATGATTGCCATATAATCCAGCAATAGCTCCCTTTGATATTTAACAAAAGCAGTTGAAAACTTATGTCCACACAAAAACCTACACATGAATGTTATAGCAGCTTATTCATAATTACCCACACTTGGAAGCAATCAAAATGTCCTTTACTGGGTGAATAAATAAACTCGGCACATCCAGGCAATGGGATATTATTCAGTGCTAAATACAAATGAGCTATCAAGCCATGAAAAGACGTGGAGGAAACTTAAATGCCTATTACTAAGTGGAAGAAGTCAGTATGAAATGGCTATATACTGTATGATTCCAATTACATTTTGGAAAAAGAAAAACTGTGCCAATAGAAAAAAGATTAGTGGTTGCGAAGACTTAAGAGGGAGGAAGGGATGAATAGGCTGAGCACAGAGGATTTTTAGGGCAGTGGAACTGTCTTGTATGATAATATAATGGTAGGTACATGTCAACACGCTTGTCAAAACCCATGAGTGTACATCAAGAATGAGCATTAATGTAATGTAAACTTTACATGGGTAATAATGATGTGTCAGTGTAGGCTCATCAGCTGTAACCAATGTACCACTGTGGTTTGGAATGTCAATAGTGGGGGAGGCTGTGCGTGTGGGGAGTGGGGGCAGAGGGTATATGGAAAATTTCTGTATCTTCTGCTCAATTTTTCTGTGGATGTAAAGCTGCTCTAAAAAATATAAAGTCTATTAAAAAAAGGAAGCCTCCATCAATTAATGTAAAAAACAAAAACATTACTTGCCTCTCCTGTTTCACAGGTAAGCAGGAGAACTTGCCTCTCAAAATACACACAAGTCCTAATGGACTTTTTCATTCTCACCTGAATAAACCCTCCAGCCTCAATTCCCATGTTTTTAGTGCTTACAGCTCCTGCCCAAGCTCTAGAGTGTTCACGGATTTCCGTATTCCTTTAGCAAAAATATTCTGATTATAAAGGATTAGAAGGTACTTGCTAAATACCTGTGTGACAGGCAATACTAGCATCACTAGTCCTGACTGCAGCACTTTGTAAAGCCTGGGGCAGTGGGCTCAGAGGAGGAAGGTAGCCTTCCCAAGATCACTGACCAGACAGCCAAGAGAGAGCTGGGACCAGGGCCCTGAGCTCTGGGCTCACTATAGAAATATATAATACACTGAAGTACATTTCAACCATCAAGCAATAAGCACAAGTTATAAAAATTTCTCGCTCATTGTGAAAATCAAACAATACAGAAATGCATAATGTGGAAGTGTAAGTTTGTAATGGACGTGACTGGAGTGACCACGGGTCCCAGTTTGCTCGACATAGTCCTGGTTTACCCCTGCTGTCCTGGTGGAATTACTAGCGGTGTGCCCTTTCACTTCTACAAGGGTACCACTTTGGGTGATTATTTGTAGGGGTACTCTGTCTTGATCCTCCCCATAGCTATGATCACTGCTCGTTTATTTTTATTTTATTTTTTAAAAATTTCATTATTGGGCAGGGCACGGTGGCTCACGTCTTTAATCCCAGCACTTTGGGAGTCTGAGGTGGGTGGATCGCCTGAGGTTGGGAGTTTGAGACCAGCCTGACCAACATGGAGAAACCCCATCTCTACTACAAATACAAAATTAGCCAGGTGTGGTGGCGCATGCCTGTAATCCCATCTACTCAGAGGCTGGGGCAGGAGAATCGCTTGAACCCGGGAGGTGGAGGTTGCGGTGAGCCGAGATCGTGCCACTGCAATCCAGCCTGGGTCAAGAGCAAAAATCCGTCTCAAAAAAAAAAAATTCGTTATTATTTTTTATTTCCAAATTTTATTTTAAGCTCAGGGTTACATGGGCAGGACGGGCAGGTTTGTTCCATGGGTAAACACGTGCCATGGTGGTTTTGCTACACAGATCATCCCATCACCCAGGTATTAAGCCCAGCATTCATTAGCTATTCTTCCTGATCCTCTCCCTCCTCCCAAGCTGTCCCCCCGCCCCGCCCTCCAACAGGCCCCATTGTGTGTTATTCCCCACCATGTGTCCGTAATCATCACTGTTTAACAGTTGGGTGGATGGATTTTCTCCTTTTTTATATACTAGCAAATATTTTGTTTATAAAAATGGGACCATGTTAGCTTGACTTTTATGAAAAAGAGTAAGCACCATGCTCCTTCTCCCACTAATGGGCCTTTAGCCACCCTGGGCCATCTGGCCCTCTTGATTTTAGGAGCCCTGAGTGACTGCCCCAAGCCTGTTCCTCCTACTATTCCCCTGCTTTCTGGGAGAGGGCCAAAGAACACAGGCACATGCACGTACCATATACAGGGGCCGGCTACACTGCTGGATACAGTCTGTGTAGAACACCATGGCAGCCCGCCGGAAAATTCCCAAATCTGTTGATAATACAAATGCATGGTGAGAAGGCTTAGTCAACGAAAATACAAATACTCTGAAATGGCCCAAGCTTTTGGAGCCAGAATGATGTCATCCTCACTTCACTAAAATCCATTAGAATGCTTTGCACCTAATAGGTGCGCAATAAGTATTTGCTTTGAAAAATGGTATCATCATAGAGGGATGCCATATCCGTGCATTACACAGCAGAAAGGCAAGGAAGATGGGCATGAACAACAAGCACTCGCAAATAGCATGGGTGGCTGGTGGACCCTTATTCTGTCTCCTTCAGCTAAGCTTCTTTGTGTTTACAGTTTACTCTGGTGGTGTTTTCTTTGTAGTAGAGATGTTATGGGTCCCCTCAATCTACTTTAAAACACATGCTCTCTCTAGAGGATGGGAAATCTTAGCTTGTAAAGGTTCAGGTCTGTTATTTCTCAATGTGGTTATAAGTTAGTAACAATTGAACTAAAGGACCCTAGGTTCTACTGAGCATGTTCAGAAAATCTATCTGAACTGAAACAATCATCAAGGGAAGGTAAGTTAAGATGGGGAGAAAAAGACAGAAAGTTTTTTTAAATACAGTTGAAAAGGATGATATGAAATGCAGCGAGTGTGTGTGTTATAATGTTACACGAACAGTCAGGGTCAAAGGCGGGCTGTGTTTCTGTGAGCTGTCCACACCACAGATATCGAATGCCAGTCTGGGTCTGCCCAAAGCAAACATTTTCCAGAGCGTGGATCTCAGCTGTGTTGTGAATCCTTCTCCTCCTCAAGGTTACCCCCATGGTCAATTTAATCAGGAGGGAGAAACCTGTCTCTGTGGCAGCCCAGAAGAGGCATGGAGCAGGCTGGGGTGGAGTGCAGCCTCCCCTCTGAGCCTCTCTCTGGCTCCCCACTCCCATGGAGTCTGCACAGCCTGAAAGAGGGTGTTCAGGGAGCAGGGCTGCCAGGACAGCCAGGTGGGTCACTTTGATACAAAAACAATCTAGACCCCTGGAAAGGGTGGCTGAACATTACCTGTGTCAGACACATCTGAATCAGTAGGAAGCAGAGAAGAAAGGAGAAAAAAAAGAGAGACGTGTAAGAAAGTAGCCAAACATGAAAAATACCGGTCATTTTATTTTTTCTCAAGATGGATGAATTTAATTTTGCTTTCTGATTATAAAAATGATGTTTACTTGTCAAAAAGAACACAGGATCTTTCTGCTTGTCTCAAACATTCAGAAGTCTTCAAATCCTCAAAGAGTGAATTGAGACTTTTCTCTCTCCCTGTCTACTTTTGTGCACTGCTTGCAATTTATAATCCAGCCTCTCTCATGAGAAATCCCTGAGGTCCTTTTCCAGAGCTCTGGAACTGGGGGACACAGTAGTGATTTGGGGAAGCAGCTCTGTGGTTTATGAGAGCTAATGATGAAATGTTCTTCCTCATTGCCGCTGCCTTTCCTGTGTCCACATTTATTTGCTTGTGTAGCAAGAGGGGCCACAGAGAAAGGACGTGTGATTAGAAAGCAAAGGCAGCTTACGACATGGGTAGAAAGGCTGGAGTCAGCTGAACACTGTCCACGAATCCAACTTCCTGGCTTTGGACTAAATTTAGATACAATCATTGTCAACGACGAAATAGAAAGTTTTCTTTTGACTCTGGTACGTCTGTAACCACCTGGGGAAGACTCCATGGGTACGGAAATGGAAACTCTTCAGTTAAACTACAGACTGGCTAGCTCCCATTTGCCCTACTAGGCCCATCTGCCATGAGTCTCTCTCCTGGGGACCCACCACACTGGGGAGGCAGGCCTGTGTGGACGATATCAGTGGATTCCCTGACTTTCCTTGGACAATGGGGAATTCCAGCAGGACACTGCAGGGACAAAGGAAAGAGAGTGAGCTCAGAGGGCTTATTTGCTGGCATCTTCCCTGTGAGGTTACCGCAGGCTGTCCAGAATGTCCATGAAAGGTCACTGCTCCTTTCAGAGTGACTTTTTTCCCTGTAACTCTCTCTTTCTACATTTTGGGAACCATGTCTTCCCTGTCCTTTTGGGCTTATAGATGTAAAAGCTTCACTGCTGCTAACCCCAAGTTTCCATGATATCCCTTTCATTCCCCTCTACCCCATCCTTGTGAATAGTGCTTCTGTTAATAAATCCTTCTCTATCTTTGTGTGTGACATCTTTTTCCTGTTGGGACCCTAACCAATTATTCCATGGTCATAATATGATATGCTAAATTTCACTTCTTTAAAAGATAAGATAATTTGGCATTGCAAAATTGCATAAGGCAAAGGTGGTATAAATATATTAAAGCTCCTCTACATATTAGAGGTCACTATCATTGCATATATCTGCACTCAAGTTTATTTTTCCAACTCTGGAAGAAACCAGAGCAACAATGCTCCCAATTATTTCCCTTTTGAAAGTTTAGTTTGTATGACTTCACTTACCTTCTGTCTGGTGGAGGAGCATGACCAGCGTGCCCTGCCAGATGTTCTACACAACTGGCTCAAGTAACTGGGGGATTTGGAGGTATGCTGGCTATGTTCATTACAAAGGTAAATCTACTGACCATGGCAAAAGAACTAACCTTTGAAAACGAGCAATTGCTCTATTCGGTCTTCTAGTCTTAAAGCCATTTGTTTATGTAGAATTGCTCTTAGACCTGGACAAGAGGGTCCCATATTTTAGAGGCCTTATTCCCTCATGAGTGAGGAGTCTGCAGGGCCAAAGGATTCCTCTTTTCCTTCTAGAAATTCTGAATTCCAGGGCGCCAGAAGTGTCTACCTGCCCAGAAGGCTCCGGGCCTGCTCTAAGGCCTGCATAGCCCCCTTCCCTTGTCTATCCTCCTGAGGGCAGATGGTACCACTAGGGCATACCTCCAGGGGCAGGGAATGGCCAAGTGGTGGCCATTTGTGTGGGAAATGGATGAACACCAGATGTCGGGCAAAGGTGCCACATGCACACCTGTGAGACTCCTTAAGACACAACCAGAGGTAGAAAAAAAGTGTTCTTTGAGGAACCAAGAATTTTAAATTTGAACCTAGGCCTTCTAATTTAGTTGCAATGGAGGTATATTTTTCCCTCCCTCCCTTCCTCCCTCCTTTCATGTATTTAATAGCTTTTTAGTCTGCTTTATGACTTTGACGTTCTTACACATAAGCTATGCAGGCTTTTATTTGGACTTTTGCTCTGGGCTTTGTTAATATCAGAGGTTTGCCTATGTTTACATATAATAATTTGCCTTGAAATAGACAAAAGGATATTTAAGTCTGACTTCCTGGAACTTAAAATGATTTTTTAAAATTTAAATGCTCTAAAACCACTTGAATCTGTTCCCATATATGATGATTGACCAACAGCAAATCACAAGCTGATTTCTGTAGAACATTCAGTGCTCTCCGATAAGTTGGAGGGAGCTCAGCAGGTGTCCTGCCTCTAAGATTGGCAAGTTGGTCTCAAAAGTTCCAGCCCTAGAATCTGAGAATACATAATTCATTCTTGACAACCATTTAGCATGGTTAGAGAAATCCTCCCTTTGAATGCTGCAAACTGAAAAATGTTCCTCTAGGTGGAACTAGTGGTAAGATGATCATATCATTCTCTAAATACAAGTCAAAGTTTGGCAGACTGTAAAGTGTTTGCAACCAGGGGTTGGAGGTACACCTCATCTCTGAGGTGTGGCAAACTTTAGTTTCTCAGCTGAAAACAGAACGAGTGATAATAGCTTATCACTATCCTATAAGGGAGAGGAAGCTCTTGGAGAGAATATATGCTATTAAACATGGCATAGAATTCAGAGCATGTGTTCACGGTGACCAGTAACACTTTCATTCAGCATAAGTAAAGGCAAAGTCTGCTTTTTTTGATTTGTGTGATTAGTATAGAATTAACAGGTGACTCACCTATCTTGAAACGACCCATATAATATATCTGGGTGCTGAGGGCTAGCGAGGCCAGAACGTGGATTGCAGAGAAGATGACCCAGAACCACACGTCATTTTTTCCAAACACCTAGGAGTAAAGATGGAAGTTACCTTCATCTGGGGTTTTCCCTAGAAAACTCATCAAAATCATCCTCTCTCTTGTATGTGTAAGGAGTCAAAAACAGCTGTGTGCACATTCTGTTTTTCTCCCCCTCTGGAAACGCCCATGGTTCTTACTCCCAGGGGACAGGAAAAAAAAAAAGGCTACTAGGCCAAATGAAAATAGAAAAATAGGAGAGGCAGCCGAATAGCAATGGTGAAGGGGCAACGGGTCTAAAGTGGGGGCGAATGTGCTTCAAATAACCAAAACAGGCAACACGTGTTGCCCATGCATATTTAGAAGGTGGTTTCTGTTTTTTCTAGTCAGCTTATATACCCCTATTCCACTTTCACATGAGTCAGGTCTAGCTTTATATTAAAATTATCCTGTGGTCGTTTTACAGGTGCCTAATACATTATTAAAAATAACCAACTAGGCCGGGCACGGTGGCTCACGCCTGTAATCCCAGCACTTTGAGAGGCCGAGGTGGGCGGATCATGAGGTCAGGAGTTTGAGACCAGCCTGGGCAACGTGGTGAAACTCTGTCTCTACAAAAACTAGCCGGGCGTGGTGGTGGGCGCCTGTAGTTCCAACTACTCAGGAGGCTGAGGCAGGAGAATTGCTCGAACCCGGGAGGTGGAGGTTGCAGTGAGCTGAGATCGCGCCACTGCACTCCAGCCTGGTGACAGAGCAAGACTCTGTCAAAAACAAACAAACAAACAAACAAAAAAACTAAATAATGAAGTAAAAGTGTGCCATGAGTGGGCCAATGATGAAAGTGTGTCATGAGATGAAAGTGTGTCATGAACTGAGGATTTTGATTAATCCAAACCTGTTCACTTGATTGTTGTTTGTTTATTGGACCTAGGGGGGCACTTTTTGAGAGCCAGGTGGAAGAAGGCGGGGGACGCACCACTCCAAGGACGGTGACCATGATGACCACAGCAAAAGAGGCATAGGCGGAGTAGGCGCTGGCATTGATGTCTGGGTGGCGGGTCTGGTAGAGCTTCAGCATGCACAGGCCAGCGATCATGTACATGAAGGAGGTGTCTGAGGACCCAAAGGAGGAGCCAGATGATCAGGATTCAGCAGGTGACAGACAGATGATATTTTCTAGATTTTTCTTCAGACTCTGAGTACCCCTCACTTCAATCCATGGACTATTTGCTACCCGTGGACTGTGTGGAGACCTCTAACGTGTCAGCCTCCTGGCACATTCTCTAGGCAGACCCCACGTACTCCACTTCTAAACCTCTCTAAGGCTGCCCTTTAGTTCACAGAAGAAAAACATCTGATATAATAAATAAATAACTCCTCTTTCACAGAAGAAGAGTGTCTGATATGATAAACAACTCTCCTCACTTGCGTTTTAGACGCTGGTGTTCAACAACAATAACAAAAGAATTCTTAATGGTAATAGTGTAGGCAGTGTGACCATAAAATGAGCCCCAGATGGGTGTGGGAGGTCGTTCTCAGCACCCTAAAATATAATCACATTGATTACTGCACATTTATAGCTTTATAGCCTAGTGATGGAAAATAGCTAGAAATAAAATGGAGCTTACTGCATTAGAATTGTGGAAATGCAAATTAAGATAACAATGCAATGCCTCCATTTTACTCAAAAACTTGGTAAAAACTTTAAGTGTCTGACAGTAACAAATGTTAGTGATGATCTGGGGAGTGGGAAGTCTCACACAGCTATTGGGAATGGGAATTAATGCTCTGGAGAGAAATTTGTCAGTTTTTGGTAAAATAGAAGGTGCACAAACCAAGTAACTAAAAAATTCTACTTCTAGGTATCCCAAGGAACCTCTATCACATACATACAAAGAGACATATAGAAAGATGATCATTGCAGTGTTATCTATAATAGCAAAATATGGGCAACATCTAAACGCTGTTCAATAGAGGAATTGATAAATGTGATACTTTTTGTTATACAATATGACAACCCTTAAAAATGAGTGAACTACATGTCCTTGATATAATATTGATAAATCTTGAAAACATATTCTTGAATGAAAAAAGGCTGCAGAACACAGAATGATAAACTACTATTAATTTGCTACAAATATAGAAAAATTATAAAAACAAACCGGAAAGGTAAATATCAAATTAATCATGGTTATTTCCTTTAGGGGAGGAAGGAGGAGATTAAGTTTGAAAGTGCATCAAAACAGGACCTCAACTTTATCACAGTGCTTTATGCTTTAAAAAGTAGATCTAGGCAAATATTTAAAAATGTTGACATTTGTTCATTCTGAGTGGTGAATGATATCATTCTCTGCAGTTTTCTCTATTGAAAATGTTTTCTAATTAAAAAAATTAAATGTGACAGAGTTCTGTGGTGCTCAAAGTTAACACCAGAAGCCAGAGCACAAACATTAAATGACCATTTAAAAAATCTGCATCCTTGAGCGTGGAGGACGTCGTTACTTGCTAGACAGCATCAGCTCTTCCCTTCCTCCTTCTTAACAGCATCTCAATACTAACTGAATGTCTACCCACTTTCAATTCAGAAATGCACACTGTCTCAGCCCCTTTGCTTCAGGAAAGCTAATCCCACATTTGGCTCCAGGGACGGGGCTGATTGGTCTAAAGATAGTCCCAACTTTTTTACTGATTGGTGAAGCAACCTGGGTCTGAGCTAACCAGTGCTTGGAGAATGATTCAAGAATGGGCTCATGGGGCTGGATGTGGTGGCTCATGCCTGTAATCCCAGCACATTGGGAGGCAGAGGCAGGCGGATCACCTGAGGTCAGGAGTTCAAGACCAGCTTGGCCAACATGGTGAAACGCCGTCTCTACCAAAAAAATACAAAAATTAGCTGGGCGTGGTGGTGCGCACCAGTAGTCCCAGCTACTGGGGAGGCTGAGGGAGGAGGATCACTTGAACCCCTGAGGCGGGGATTGCAATGAGCTCAGATCATGCCACTGCACTCCAGCCTGGGTGACAGAGCCAGATTCTGCCTCAAAAAAAAAAAAGAATGGGCTCATGACTGTTTAAGCTACTGAGATGTGAAAGGATGTTATCTGTGGCTTTCTCAAAAAACAGCTTCCTTGCTCTTAATTGAAGGCTTCTGGAACCCAGCTTGCCGCCTCCTCTGGAATTGTTGGGTGGAACTATGAAGCCAGGGGCTGCTATAGTTACTTTTGCCACCATCAGGGAAGATAGCCTGAGGATAAAACCAACATACAGGCTGGGTACAATCAAAGGGATCACAGAGAAACGAAGGCAGAGTCACCAGATAAATCAACCACAAGCCCTTTCTACATCTGGATGTCCTTATTATTCAATCCAACATAAATTGGGTTCTCCATATCTTTCATCCCAAAGCAGTCTAACTGCTCAATTAGGTCATACTCTGTGTGGCGGTCCTCTCTGATCACTTCAGCTCACATAAAATGCCATTTGATCCTTGCAAGCATGACTTTGTCATTTTTGGGGAGGGTTCCAGGATAAGACTCACGATTCAAATCTGTATAGTAGATATAAGTTCTAATTACCGAATTGGAAGTTGGAATAATTAGGGCAGACATGGTAGCAAGCACTGAGCACCCCTTCCATCATCAACGCAATGCCCATAGCATAGAAGAGACCAAAGTGTTTGGGAATCCCGTACTCCTGAAAAAGGAGAAAGGGTGGTCAATAGATACTAAATAGTGCCATATCCACCACATCACTAATCTGGAAGCCCATGCTTCTGGCATCATGTAGTTTATTACACATAATAAATAATCACACCATTAAGCCAGATGTCCCACCCCTTTGCAGATCTTGTTTGGATCCATAACCCTTCCTAGCTCGCACCCACTCTCTCCTCACCACAGCAAAGATGTCCTTGGCTTCCAGGGCTCTCCGATGGAGGATGTCCCGGCGCAAGACTATCAGCAGGAAGAGCAAGCCCAGAAGCACGTGGCCCAGATTGCTCAGAATGTTGTTGAAGGCACTACAGGGATGAATGAGAGACCGTGAGAGACTCAAGACCATCAAAAGGACCCAGAGAATACATGATACATGAAGGAATGAATGAATTCAGCATCAGTGTTTTCCATTAACCTTTCCATAAGATTTCAGGATCAGAAAAGTATTAGAAATCCTCTTTAACCTAACTCCTTCATTTTATGATGCTTACTTAGCCTGTGACAATGTGTCTGTTTCCTCTCAAGTGTGCCTGCTTGGCTTCCTAACACCCTCCCATCCTCTCTTATCCCAGTGGCATTTGTATAGTATGAACCCTGGGAAAGACAGCTGCTTCAAAGACAGGCAAGTGTTTCAGCTACACCGTGAGAGAGAGTTCTCACAGGTGGACCCGTGTGTGTTGATGTTCAGCTCTCTAATTGTGAATTTCAGGTAAGTGTCAGCCAATCATAGCCAGCAGCTTTATTTGAGGAAATGAATGCTGGTTCAGCTCTAGAGCAAGAAGCTAGACTCCCAACTCCCAGGCAATGCTTCTTCCACGTCACCAAGTTCTGGTGGCTAGAGCATGGCCTGGGAGGCCACAGGGCTGGGTTTGCGACGTGCACTACTTAGCAGCTGAGGGACCTTCAGCAAGTCCTCACCTGCCTTCATCTAAAAATAGGGATCATAGTAATGTCTATCTCACGAGGTTGTTTAATGGATCGAATGAGACAATAGGTTGCCAGCTCATGCCTGTGAACAAATGCCACCACAGCTAGAGATCTGACATTTTAAAAAATGTCACTGCCCTCATCTCAGCAGGCAGTATGCTAAGGAATGTTTCCTGAGAACCACATACAGGAACGAGAGGAGCATACCTGGTCTCAACTTCTTGGTTTAGTTCCTTTTTACCCTTGAATAGAGTCGTTTTCCACAGTTGTTTTCAGTATTTTTAAAAACCGAAATCACAACATTAGACAGAAAGGCATCTCTAAATGCCTCATGGGCAACCAGAGGACTGGGTTTACCTCAGGACGCCCAAGGGGTGAGCACAGAGGAAGTTGTAGTAACAGATGTCCTGGTTGCCAGTGACATTTACCACCTGTAAAATCAAGAGTGAGAAGAGGAAATGTGGTTTTCTTCTGTCCTCTGAGCCCCAGCCGGAACACAAAGAGCAGACAGGGCTCACGGAGATGCACTGTCACTAGTTTACAATGTAACCAGTGCTCCTCTGCACAGATGGGCCATTACCTGCCACCTTACACAGCACAGGCACTTTTTTTCCAAAAAAGTTACCATCTTGCTTTGAATGGGAATATTCTGTGTACCCCCTTACGCAGCCCCAAGGTGGAATTCATCCAAATGTGTTTCCTTTGTTATCATGATAAAAGGACTATGAAAGAATGCTACATTGGGACCTTTCAGGACTGTCACACTATGTCTTATTTTCTAGGTTAATGCAGAGGGGATATAGAGCTGTCCCATTCTCTGGGTAGAAATGGTAAACCTGAGGCAGGTAGACACGAGGAGATGTGTGTTCAGCTTTCCCTATTTATCACCATCTCTGTCAAGAACTTTCCCAAACCACAGTCCAGGTGTATCTTCTGACAGTCCCCCAAAGTATGCAGAGAAGATTTAGATTATAAACAGTGGTGCTCAAACCTCATGAAGTCCTTGTTCTCATTGCATAATAAGTATGCAATTGACTAAATATTATTAGATCATTAACACACAAACTTGGCTGTATGTTGGAATCACTGGGGGTTTAAACACTACAGATGCCTGGCTCCACCCTCACAGACTCTGATCTAATTGGAGTACAGCCTGGACGCTGGGATTTGTAAAAGCTTCCCAGGTGAACTTAATGCACAGCGAAGTCTGAGGGCCACTGCATTAGAAACAACTTCAGCTTTTTGCTATTGTAAATGGGCTTTCTACTGTGTAATAAATTCTATAGAAGGTCATTTAAGTGACCTTGGCCTAGGATTCTATGGAGGAATGAGGATTCTCAAACTACTTTCATATTATTTTTGCTCAAGAAATGTTTGTTTTTATTTTACATTTTCTTTTTACTGTAATATTTTGTTAGTTTCATGAAGCTTTTTTTTTCTTTTTTTTTTTTTTTGTTCTTGAGACACGGTCTCACTCTGTCACTCAGGCTGGAGTGCAGTGGCGCAATCTCAGCTTACTGCAATCTACACCTCCCAGGCTCAAGCAGTCCTCCCACTTCAGCCTCCCGAGTAGCTGGGACCACAGGTGTGTGCCACTACTCAGCTAATTTTTTTTGTATTTTTGGTAGAGATGGGGTTTCGCCATGTTGCCCAGGCTGGTCTCAAACTCCTGAGCTCAGGCAATCCCCCCGCCTAGGCCTCCCAAAGTTCTGGGATTACAGATGTGAGCCACCATGCCCAGCCACAAAGGTGTTTTTAATTTTACAAAAAAATATTTACCTTCAATGGGAAGGCACAGGCTAGATTAGCTATCAGGTTCCTTTGTTTTAGTCTGGAACTTTATTTACTCTACTCATTATCCCATAATGATCAGAAAGCTCAGAGTGTTAAGTAACAGATGCAGTGGATAGATATCATGACTGAACGAGCACAAGGTAATACTTTCGGACTGGTAGACAAAATAATACAAGAGATTGCAGCTCCCTTTGTGATAAAACAATTGGGAACTAGATTGAAAGGTCAGTTAAAGATGAAGCAATGGGCTGGGTGTGGTGGCTCATGCCTGTAATCCCAGTACTTTGGGAGGCTGAAGCAGGCAGATCACCTGAGGTCAGGAGTTTGAGACCAGCCTGGCCAACATGGTGAAACCCCACCCCTATTAAAAATACACAAAAAATTAGCTGGGCATGGTGGCACATGCCTGTAATCCCAGCTACTCGGGAGGCTGAGGCAGGAGAATTGCTTGAATCCAGGAGGCAGAGGTTGCAGTGAGCCGACATCGTGCCATTGCACTCCAGCCAGGGTGACAGAGCGAGACTGTGTAAAAAAAAAAAAAAAAAAAGAGAGAGAGAGAAAGAGGAAGCAATAGTGAACTCCAATTGGAACCCCAGTGGGAAATTCCTGAATGGATCCTAAGTTGTACCTCTCTCTGTCAGTCACAGTGGAGACTCTCCCTGCAGAAAGAAAGCCGGGATTCTGGGGCTGGGGCTGGGGCTGGGGCAGCACTTACTGTCTGGTATGTAATGACCAGCTGGATCACGGGCAGCGCGTAAAACACAGCGATGGTGATGATGTTCCTATGCAGGCAGAAAGAACCAGAAGTAGTTATTTTCAAATGAACAGTGGAGTCTTTGGTTAATTTTTTTAAAAGAACGCTTCCACCCCATAAGTCCATAATTAACTTGCAAAAGTAACCAGAAGCTGATTATGTGGTTCCTGTTTCTCCAGTCGCCCTCTCCCTTCTCTTGCATTGGGGCATTTGGCACACAGTATCTTGTCTAAAGGGGAATTAAAGAAGTAAAGAAAAACTTCCCTTGGATACTTTTAGTTAGGTTGCAGAGGCAAAAACTGAAAATACTAACTGAAATGTATTTTTTAAAAAGGTTAATGATTGGTACCCAACAAATATTAGGGTTTCCTTTTTCTTTCTTTTCTTACAACCATTTGTAACACAGTGTAAGTAATACCTGCTTCTGGTTTAACAAAATCATTTATGAGGGCCTATCTCTTTAGGCTGCTGTTAGATTAAACATCAGAGTGTAAGTAATGAGTGACGGATCACGTGAAAGGGGTGTGGTTTCCAAACTGATGGTCCCACTGTGAAATTTCATGTGGCCCCATTGTCCCTTATTTCCTTCTAAGATCTGCATGCAAGTAAAAGGGCATCCTTCGAGAGAAAATAAGGGCAGGAGCTGTCACAAGAGTACAATACTCAGCTTGGGGGTTTCTGAGGGGAGAGAAGATTTCTTGCAAGGCAGCTCAGCCTCTTGGCTGGGAGGGAGGCTGTGTCCATGTGTGTGGCCATGGCAGGTCTACTGATAGTTGGCTGGTAACATCATCCCCTATGCCTGTGCCTCATTAAACACTAAAACCTCGTGCCTAAGTGGTTGTGGCTCTTACAAAGAAAACTGTTTATTTAAGGGAACCATGGTGCTACTGGTCATCTACTTACCAAAAATAGATTTTATATTTTTTGCTGACAATTCTCCGGTCCTTCCTGGACAAATCTGACAGGTAAAGGAACATCTGGAATGCCAAATAAACAGAGAATGCGAAACTGTACTCAGCTCTTTATGCATGAGATACCAAGGCAAACGTAACAAATGTCTCAATTTAAATTAAAATTGTTAAAATTATTCAAGGGATACAATTATTCAAATTTACTAAATTTGATTAAGTAAATCAAATTTACTTGATTAAAATTATTTAAGACTTTTCTTTTGATGTTGTTTTTCCCATGATACCTTAATAAAAATCCTAGTATTTTCCTTGGAATATTAAGGATTGGCTGATGTGGGCAACTTATTGGGAGTCTTGAGTGCTTCTTATATATCAAGAATTGATTTCCCAGCTTTCAGAGCTGTCCGCTGTGTGGTTCTTGAACTACATAGGGCTGAAACTGTGCATTTCCTCTTCATATCTTTTGCGGGATATGACACAAAATAATAATTACAAGCCAGAAACAAATGAGCTTTCCTTCTGAAAGATGATATGCACAGAACCGGGGAGCTTTCCCCAGTACACCCCTCAAATAAATCTTTTCTTCCATCTGGTTGGATCCCTTCCTTCTTTATTGCCCACAGTCAGCCACTTCAGACCTTAAAGAGTGTTTTAATGTTCTGTGCTCTTTAATGTGCTCACTTTCTTCCGCGAGAAAAAAAAGTGCGAATTAACAGAGTATTGTTTTTAGCCTGTAGGTACATTTAAGTCTTCTGGGAAATTTGGCTTTCCCTGAAGGAAACAAAATAAAGGAAACTGAGGTATTGCTGAAGTTTATTCTACTGCCAAACTTTCTGCCCTCTCAAAGAGTACGGCGAGGCAGAGTGGGTACCTTGGTCCGGATGATGTTTTTATCACTCTCAATGTCTGGCATGGTGTCGAAGTCGCTCTCCTCCACGGAGCTGTCTGTGTCTGACTGGCCCGGTGGCCCACCATCGGGGGGGGACATCTGCCTTCCAGGACTGGAGCTTGACTCATCTGAAACAGAGACAACTCATCTGCCATCAAAAGCCGTGGAGTGCCTACGGAGCCCATTCGTCTCTGCAAAAAGCACAGTGCAGACTCATTCTAGGAAATATCGTGTTGATCCAAGTGAACTCCTCATTCACAAGACCTGCTCTTTCTCTCTATTCCTTCTCAATAGACTTTTATTTTTCCTCTTCTTCTATTTTTATATTATGAACACATATTAGAATCTAAGGGCATCTGCTCTGTTAACTATTTGGATACAAAAATAATATTGTACTTATATTTCATGTTTCATATGTTAAAATATGAACATAAATATATACAAATACACATGCACATCGCTATGTATAGCATCTATTGCATATATGTGTGAGCCCACACATATCTAACAGCTGTACATTTCTCATGGGTAAAGTATTTGTACACAGAAATCACCCACATGCTGTATCTATGATTATATAATGAAAACAACATTCTCAGGAAGAAGAATCCTTCTGTTCCCATGAATGTTTCCCAGAGCAGATGGAGATTTATGCAGCTTGATGAGCACATGAGCTGAGCTTACCTTCCGCTTTATTTCTTCTGTTCAGATGGTTTTTTAAAAATCCTGTTCTTACAGAACTAAAAATAAGTAGCCTGCACTGAGCCCACATGCTTCGCAAAGTTACAGAATGATAGGGCAGGAATACAGGATTCCCAGTCCCTCTACACTGACATTTTAAGGAGCACCATTCATAGGTCCACAAGCAATATGGAAGGGCAGGCAGCTCAATGTGCTTCTACTCTAACAAGACAGGTCTAGGATTCCATTCTTTTCAGCCTTAAGGAACTTAAGGAACACTGGGGTTTGCCATGTGAACGACTGGGTGGCAGTGAGCAGGTTCAATTATGAAGTTAGCCAAAATGAAGGGTTGGTAGGCTACAGCCATGTTCACCTGCAGCACTGCCTCAGTCTTCTGATCGCCCCTTATTCCACTGAAACCTGAGAATGAAACAACTGGTCAACTGATGTCAGGCTCCCTGGGACACATCTTTCATGCCCTAAACCCAGGCTGGATATGAAAAAGTCCCTAGGGGGCCTTAGTATTAGATGGCAACCATTGAAGGAATTCTGCCCAAGTGGGGCTAGCAGATTCAAGAAACAGAACAACAGAACTGGAGAAAGTTAGAGCTGGGAGGAAGCTTCCAAATCTCCAAGCAACTTATCTTACAAATAAAAGACAATCTCATAGGATAACTGCTTTGCCCACATTCCCAGTTATTAGTGGCTGGAATGTCTTTCTATCATATTCTCTGCAGAATTAGGAAACACTTTCATGAACGGACCTGGTAGGACATACCTATTGTCCCATAATTGCTCCCTTCGGGTGTGCTGGCAGCAATGGGATGAGATGCCACCATATTTCCAGAGCCTGTTAGAAAAAGTGAAGAGGCAAACACTTTATGTCCAGTTGCTAAAACAAAACAACACTATTCTAAGCAGCTTGAATCATCAGGACACATTATTTTAAGTTTGATTTTCTTTTTACACTAATACAGGAGTCACCAAAACTATGACCCATCTGCCAAATCTAGCCTGCCACATGTTTCTGTATGGCTCTTCAACTAAGATTGGTTTTTAAACCTTTAAATGATTGGGGAAAAAATCCAAAGAAGAATAATGTTTCATGACAGGTAAAAATTATATGAAATTCAAATTTCAGTATTTATGTATAAGTTCTACTGAAACACAGCCATCATTTCCATTGGTGGACAATAAAAATATTCAGTTTTGTAAGCCAACTTTGTAGGTTTTTAGCATGTTTTAAATTTTTTATGTGTCCATTAATTTCCCCCATAAAGAAAAATAATTAAAGTGTAAACTCAAAACCTTTAGCCAGGTTTTGGACTTAAACTTTAATTATAAGGACTAATGCAATGGCCTTGGAGATCCAATTTCTTTTCTTCTTTGGTGGTTTAGCCAAGAGTTGGCTCAGCTGGACAGCAAGGCTTTTGGCTAATGGAGCATTTTTGGCAGCCTAAGCTGTTCCCAGGGCCCTTAGCACACAAATCTTGGCCTTTAAAATGCAGACTTTGGCCCTCAGAACGCATGCTCCCGGCACTGTTATTAGGCTTGGAGATCCCTTCATAAATTTCTTCTTATTTAGAGAAATTAGGTGTTCCCTGGCCTTTCTTGGGCTAACCCATAAGTGTGTAACATGTCATCAATACCATCTATGCTTTTCATCCAACTTCAAGTCAAAGAAACAGGTTACCTTCAGACTATTAAGTATGAGAGATCAAATCTTTTGAGCACAGTAACAGTGCCATGTGAAGATGTTGTGTGCAATTTGCCTGACTCTTTTTGACTTAGAACAGATTTGGCCATAGTTACAGCACAGAGCTTTGCTGCTGCAGCTGCTACTGCTGCTGCTACCAGTACTACCTCTATTACTACTGACTGATGTTTGTTGCAGACTTACTGTGTAGGACAGTCTTTTAAATTCTTTCCAGGAATTTACTTTTTTAAATTTTCAACAACCCTAGGAGGTTGATAATATTATTATCACCATTTTAAAGATGATAAAAGGGAGATGCTGAGAGATCATGTAATTTGCCTAGTCACTCTGAGAGTGGATGGATAGTGTTTCATTGTATTGGTCTCGGTGAAAACTTATTTTCTTTTTATAAAAAAATTATTATTATTTCTTGGAACAGGGTCTCACTTTGTCACCCAGGCTGGAGTGCAGTAGAACGATCTCGGCTCACTGCAACCTCCACCTCCAGGGTTCAAGCGATTGTCCTGCCTCAGCCTCCTGAGTAGCTGGGACTACAAGTGCACATCACCACACCTAGCTAATTTTTGTATTTTTAATAGAGACAGGGTTTCACCATGTTGGCCAGGCTGGTCTTGAACTCCTCACCTCAAGTGATTGGCTTGCCTTGGCCTCCCAAAGTGCTGGGATAACAGGCGTGAGCCACCATACTTGGCCTAAAAAATGATTTTTAGTTGTATATATTAAGATGTACAACATGATGTTTTGATATTACGTGCACATAGTGAAATGATTGCTATAGCTAAGCAAATTAACATATCCATCACTTTCCATAGTTCCCTCTGTTTTGTTGTTATAAGAGCACCTAAAATCTACTCTCTTCACAAATTTTCAATATAGAATGCAATATTGTTAACTATATATATTCTTCCTACTGTATACTAGACTTATTCATCCTACCTGCCTGCGGATTTGTACCTTTTGACTTACAGCTCCTAATTTCCTCCCACTCCCTGTCCCTGATATCCACTGTTCTACTCTTTATTTCTATGTGTTTTACTTTTTAAAGGATTCCACATATAAGAGAGACCATGCAGTACTTTTCTTTCTGTGTCTGGTGTATTCCACTTAGCATAATATCCTCCATGTTTATCCATGGAAGGCATGTTGTTGCAAATGGCAGCATATCCTGCTTAAAGGCTGAATAACCTTCTGTTGTGTTAGACAAAACTTATCTTTTTAACTGAAAAGATGGGAATTTTCCTTCAAACAAGAACAATTGGTAGTAAATATGTTACTTTCATATAGTGCTCAAGAATACCTTTCTAAAGAGACAAAGAGGTTGAGGCTCATTTGCATCTCCACTGTAATAAACTCACATTTTAAAAAAGCACAGCTTTTGCTTTTTAGATTGGCAGCTGCTGCCTGCCAATGATTACCCATTGGCGTGGGTCATGCTGCATCTTCTTTCTGTTTAGTTCATTGCAGGGAGTCTCATAGAACCCCTGGGTTGCTCTTATTCCTAGATGATGTTGTAGGTCTTTTACATTCCTCTCAGTATCTTTCACATTTTTCTCTTTTCAAGCTCCCTATTTTATTTTATTTATTTATTTCTTGAGACTGGGTCTTACTCTGTTGCCCAGACTGGAGTGCAGTGGCAAAATCACGGTGCACTGTAGCCTCAACCACCAGGTTCAGGCGATGCTCCTGCCTCAGCCTCTTGAGTAGCTGGGACCACAGGGTCATGCCACCACACCTGCCTAATTTTTCAAAGATTATCTGCAGAGACAGAATCTCCCTAGGTTGACCAGGCTGGCCTCCAACTCCTTGACTCAAGCAATCCTCCAGCCTTGGTCTCCCAAAGTGCTGGGATTACAGGTGTGAGCCACCATGCCTGGTCCAAGCTCCTTATTTTAAGTCACTAACCTATGTCCCTTATTTAAAATGTAATTTTGAAAATTATTAAATGTGCAAATAGTAAATGAAGAATGACACTAAAATCACAAAATGCTGAGAATATTATCATATATTTTACCATATGTTTTATCATGTAATATTACCATATGTTTTAAAGATGATAAAAGGGAGATGTTGAGAGATCAAGTAATTTTCCCAGTCACTCAGATAGTGGATGGATAGTGATTCATTGAATTGGTCTCAGTGAAAACTTATTTGTTTTTATAAAAAAAGATTTTTTAATTGTATATATTAAGATGTAAAACATGATGTTTTGATGTTACGTGCACATAGTGCATTTTGGTGTCACTGGAAGTCCTCTGATAGAGGAAGTAGAAATGTGTGTAAGAAAATGCTGGAGTTCAGTTGTAGCAGGAGGTCGAAATTGCTCGTGGGAGCCAATGTTCTCTGTGTGTGTGTGTAATCAAAAGAAAAACAAAAACCAAAAACTAAAATCAAAGCAAGTGAACAAACAAAAACAATCACTGTTTTGTTAGGTGACAACTTCACTAAAAAGACAAAGCCAGCTGTGTAGGTCTTTTCAGACTTTAAGGAATCACTGATTTCTGTTTTCTGCTCTGGCTCATCACTGAGCGTGATCTGGTTTTGATGTTGTTGCTGGCTCTGTTCATTTTGAGGCAGCTGCAACATCATGGGTTCTGTGACAGACAAGAGCACCAAGATTTTCATGTGCAATACCATTGCCAGCATGCGAAAATGTTTTCACTCTGTGGACTTTTATATGCACCAATTAAATATGAGATTGGCCAACACAGGATAACAGTATTCTTTTCATTTTGCTTATGTCTAAAGCCTTTTAAGAATGCAAAAACCAAGGCATTTCCTTCTAAACATCAAGTATGGTCTGGAAAGGCAAGCCATATCTATATTTAACTGTATAGTACATAGAAAGCAGAATTCAACACAAAATATCAGCTTATAAGACAGACCAAGATGTTCTGGCTGGAAATAGCAGACACATATGATTGTGAATGATCTCATCTTAATGAGGAAACTTGTTTTGATATGTGTTTCTCTGAGCTTGAGCCCCCTGCATCTGTCTACTTCACTGACATAGAACAGGATATGCTTGCATGCTTGCTTTTTATGTTAAATGCCCTATGTGAGAAGAAAAATTTCATTTCATTTTGAGCATGTTTGCGTCTTTCAGGGACTTCATATTTATAGTTGCCTTGTCCCATTCTGTCTCTGAAGACTCAGCAGGTTGGAAGCTGAAGAGGGAGTCAGAAATGATGGGAACTAGATAGCATGATTTTTTTTTTTTTTTGAGACAGAGTCTCACTCTGTCGCCAGGCTGGAGTGCAGTGGCACGATCTCGGCTCATTGCAACCTCTGCCTCCCGGGTTCAAGCGATTCCCCTGCCTCAGCCTCCTGAGTAGCTGGGACTACAGGCACACACCACCACGTGTGGCTAGTATTTTGTATTTTAGTAGAGATGGGGTTTCACCATGTTGGCCAGGATGATCTCAATCTCCTGACTGTAGGCAATCCACCTGCCTCGGCCTCCCAAAGTGTTGGTATTACAGGTGTGAGCCACCATGCCCGGCCAAATTTTTACTTTTATACCAATTGCCTACCTATCCTAACTTAGTGTCACGTTTTGTTTCAATAGTTGAAGAAAAAATGAAGAAAACTGTCATCTTTGCAGATGGATGTAAAAGTAAAATTCCTCTAGAAGAAAAAGCTGGACAAGAAAACTAGAAAAAGAAGAGTAGAGATCTAGGACTAAAATTTGAGACCCTTTGTCACTGAATGGCCTGTGTTCCTTGAGTCCTCCAAATTCAACACTCCCCTTGTCTTTTCTCCACCAGATCTTGCTCTTGGCTAAGAGGCTGGTTCAGTAAGGGCTCTATCCAGGGAAGGATTGGGTTGGCCATTTGGTTCTTAAATCTACAACCGATTAGGCTTGTCAAACTCTTGCACTTGGGAAAGTAACCTCCTCTTCTGTTGCACCCCCAGTTCCTGGTGGCAGCTCAAGGGGTCCCAGAGGCCTGTTGGGGAGGCTTCATTATTTTTCTCAGCTGGTAACTGAATTTCTGTAGAGGCTCTTTAACAATGATGTGAAATGTGGGGTTTCTCTCTGATAAAGCCAGTGGAGGAAATGGTTTTAGAGCACAGAACCTTTCTTAGTACCTCTCGGATTCTCACAGATGCCCTGTCATTGGTATTAAGTGGTGATTAGACAATGCAGGGTCCAGTCATTCACAGTACAGTAAAAAAGTCCCTTCAAGTCCCCTGCAGCAGCTCTTTGCCAACACTATTTCCATCTCACCCAGGCTCCAGGGTCTAATCTTCTTCTTCATCCCATGAAGTATGAAATACCTTGTTTTGCTTTTTAGTATAGTTGGAGCTAACATCGAGATTTTCACATACAGCTTAATTAAATAACTTCAGGCATATCAAAGAAAAACAAATGCAGAGTAGCCCACAAATTTTCTGAGTGCATCCTTCCTAACTCCAACAGAGCTGCCACCAATTTGGCAACCTGTAGGGACCTGATTCCATTTCTTCCACTTGAGTCACATCTAAGGTGAAAGTGTTAGGCTAAGTTCCACAGATATCTAGCTCCACAATGATGTGTGCAGACACCATATTAAGTCTAGTGGGATCCTCTTCCCCTTTCAGAAACTGCTTCTAGCATTTTCTCTGGACATAAGCACCCAAGGCATTTCCTGTAACTCTGAGCTCCATTGAACTTCCTGTGCCCCATGGTCACGCTGATTCTGACCCTGAGAGAGACAGACATTTCTGTATCCTTGTTTCTTCCCTGAATGTCTCTCATTAGCTTCCAGATATGGTCCTTACTTGCCTCTGTCTCTTGCTCCTGGTTGGTTTTTCTATGCTCTGTTGAGATGCCTAAAAAAGTCACTGGTTCTTTCCTTGGGCACAGCTTGTCTTCTGCGCTTGGTTTAAGCATCTAGGTCTTGACTCACCAGTGGTCATGACATTGGGGGCGATGCCATCATTCCCGTGGCCTCTCTACATTACAAAGCTTCCTTATTTTCTTCCTATTTCAAAGCCCTTGGTGGTGAACATTCCTATTCCCTACTTCCTACCTAAGCTGGCATCTTATTTAGGTGTCCTCACATATTTAGGTCCATGGTTCTCAAACAGGGGGAGGTGGGGAAACAGTTTTGCCCCCAAAAAGACATTTGGCAGTGTCTGGAGGCATTTTTTTTTTTTTTTTTGAGACACGGTCTTGCTCTGTCACCTACGTTGGAGTGCAGCGGTGCGATCTCAGCTCACTGCAGCCCCAACATCCTGGGCTCAAGCAATCCTCCCACGTCAGCCTCTGAAGTAGCTGGAGCACAGGTGCACGCCACCACGCCCACCTAATTTTGTTTATTTTTTGTTTTTATAGAGACGAAGTCTCACTATGTTGCCCAGGCTGGTCTCGAACTCCTAGGCCCAAACAATCCTCCCACCTCGGCCTCCCCAAATGCTGGGATTACAAGCATGAGCCACTGCACCAAGCCTGGAGGCATTTATAGTTGTCCCAAGGAGGGGCAACTCCTAGAATCTAGTGGGTGGAGGTGAAGGATGCTATTAAACATCCTATAAGATATGGAATAGCCCCAACAACAAAGAATTATCTGGCCCATAATGTCAATAATATTGAGTTTGAGAAACTCTGGTCTTAGAGAAGAGGACTTAACCTTAATTCTAAAAGTAGGTTTGTCTGATGTGTAGGTAAATCTGTTCTTTGCAGTGACTGGTTTAACAATAAGTATATGATTCACTCTAGGCCAGTGAAACACAAGAAGTTTCTGAGGGCTTCTGAAAAGGTCCTTCCCTCTGGTGTTGTCAGGTGAAGGTGTGAGCCTTGACCCATCTCACTGCCAGCCCTGGGAGTAAATTGAAGCCAAGGGAATGGCAGGGAAATGGACCAGAGCCACAGGACTCATCAATCCTGAAGTACATCTTTTGGCTCTCCTTCCAGAGCTAGGAGTCTCTCTTGATTAGGCATGTTTGAGATTTTTTTTTCTTGTTGCTGTTGTTACTTACAGCCACATGAATCTGGTGATGCATCTTTACTCTCTTTGGTCACTCTTTTGTTTCCGCTTACTGTCAGAAGGGTACCTCCTGCTCTTAGCTAATTTTCAGAGCCTCCCTGAACGTGGACAATGATCTGGCTCAAGTCCCAGCTTTGTCCACTTGTGCTTCAATGTTCAACAGACCTTTCTGACTGCAGAATTCCTTTAATAAATATTATTATAATAAAATGACTTCACTCATACAATAAAAAATAACAGACTATCCATTCAGAGGCTACCCAATGGGATTCAATCAATTGGATGTAGGCCTAAGTTCAACTAGGCCTAAACTGATCACAAAACCTAGAGGCACTATAGGAAAAAAGATGAGATCCAGAAAGCAGACAAATTCATTTAAACATTTGACGACTAAAAGGGAGAGGAGCATTTAGCACTTTAAAGCCACGAGAGCAGGTGTTCTTTTACAGTCTTTTATATTGACAGCTGAATGTTTATAAAACAAAGTGCTTGGGTGGCTGGAAAAACAGGCATGCTGACATTAAGGAAGACAAACATTAAAAAAAAAAAAGCAAACTCTCCAGCAAAGGGAGCAATGATCCTGCTGGAGGGGTGAGTTTAAGTCTTTCTAAGATTCTGTGGCCTCATTTAAGTATGGAAAACACACATCTAAATATCTGCTATGTATGACTTAAAAACCAAGTTCCACTTCATATTCCCGTTTAACCAAATTCTTGCTCTATGCCAAATAACTTACGAGCACTGAGTTTAGGTTTTTCAAAAATGAGGACATTTAAATTTTTAATTTTGTTAAAAAGATCAGATCATTGAATTGTTCAAACTCTCAGAGTGGAAGAAAAGGTATAGTACAATTGCTGGATAGTCAATTACTCTGGATTCTCCCAAGTTATTATACTCTTTATTATACTTGCTAGGGTCAAGTATTTCAGTTTTCTAGACACTTAAAAAAGCCTCCATCTCAGTTTGGGAAAAGTAAACTCTGTATTAGAGTTGGCACAATACATTCTTACTGTTGTTCACAAATCAGCTTTGGGATAGGACAGGTATGAACAATTATGTCCTAGAAAAGGTGAAGCTTTTAAAAAAGATGAATGGCTGACCAATGGTCTGTGATTACAAGGGACACTCCTAGTAAAGGTTTTTAGTGTGAGCTCCACGTCTCAATAATTATCAACTACAGCAGCAGTCTCCAACATTTTTGGCTCCAATATTTAGGGACTGGTTTCATGAAAGACAATTTTTCCACAGACAGGGGTGGGGATGGGTTATGGCATTAGAGTCTCATAAGGAGCATGCAACCCAGATCCCTCGCATGCACAGTTCACATAGGGTTTGCCATCCTATGAGAATCTAATGCTGCCACTGATCTGAGAGGAGGTGGAGCTCAGGTGGTAATACTTGCTCACGTGCCGCTCACCTCCTGCTGTGCAGCCCGGCTCCTAACAGGCCACGGACCAGTACCAGTCCACAGCCTAGGGCTTGGGACTCCTTGAACTATAGAACTGGTTTTCACTCGCTCTGCTTTCCAACTGCAGGCTAGACTACTCTGTGGGATAGGAATCAAAGGAGGGTTTGTAAATTGCAAAAGGCAGAGAGGTAAAAGAAGCATGAAATGGGATGTTGCCACACTATGCGACAACATTTTGAATTGAAACCAAGCATTGCTCTTACCATCATTGGACCCAAAGCTTCCATCAATGGATTTTCTCTGAAACCTGCAAACAAGCACATACACATGATCCTAAGACAGTGAAAACCTCAGCATTTTACATTTGTTCCTTATAGATTTTGTTGCGGATTTGTCTACTAGGATCTCTTCAAAACATGTCTTTGGGGCCAGGCACGGTGGCACACGCCTGTAATCCCAGCACTTTGGGAGGCCAAGGCAGGCGGATCACAAGGTCAGGAGTTCAAGACCAGCCTGGCCAATATGGTGAAACCCCGTCTCTAATAAAAATACAGAAATTAGCTGGGTGTGGTGGCGGGTGCCTGTAGTCCCAGCTACTTGGAAGGCTGAGGCAGGAGAATTGCTTGAACCCGGGAGGCGGAGGTTGCAGTGAGCTGAGATCATGCCACTGCATTGGGCGACAGAGCGAGACTCCATCTCAAAAAAAAAAAAAAAAGAAAAACAAAAACAAAACAAACAAACAACAAAAAAACACATGTCTTTGGATATGGAGAAATTGGAACTCATACATTGCTGGTGGGAATGTAAAATGGTGCAGTCACTTTGGAAAAGTTTGTCAGTTTCTCAAAAAGTTAAAGAGTTACCATATATCCCAGCAATTTCATTCTCAGGCATATACATCATTTATTCATTCATCGGTTTTCAAATGTAATTCACATACCATAAAATTCACCCTTTAAAGTGCATAATTTAGTGAGTTTTAATATTAGATTGGTGCAAAAGTAATTGTGGTTTTTGCCTTCAAAAATAATGGCAAAACCGCAATTACTTTCACACAAATCACATACATTCACAAAGTTGTACAGCTCCCACCACTATTGAATTCTAGAAAATTTTCATCATCCCCAGAAGAAATCTCAAACCCATGACCAGTCATTCCCCATTTGCCACTTCCCATCCCCTGGAAAACACTAATCTACTTTCTGTCTCTATAAGTTTTCCTATTTTAGATATTTCATTAAAAATAAATCATATTATATGCGAACTTTTGTGTCTAGGTTCTTTCACTTAGTGTAACGTTTTCAAGGTTCATCCATGCTGTAGGATGTGTCAGTACTTCAGTCTTTTTATGGCTGAATAATATTCCATTGTATGGATAGACCACATTTCATTGACATGTTTGCACTTAATGGATATTTTGGTTGTTTTCACATTTTGGCTATCATGAGTAACACTGTTATGAACATTTGTGTACAAGTTTTTGTGTGGACATATGTTTTCAATTATCTTGGGTATATAGCTAGGAGTGGAATTGTTGAGCATGAGACAACTCTATGTTTAACTTTTTTTCCAAACTCTTTTCCACAGTGGCCGCATAGCAAGAACAAACAGTGTTTCATCCCCAGAGTCTCGCTCTGTCACCCAGGCTGGAGTGCAGTGGTGCGATCTTGGCTCACTGCAAGCTCCGCCTCCCGGGTTTTCCCCATTCTCCTGCCTCAGCCTCCCATATGTCTTTCTTTATGTCAGTACCAGAGTCTTGATGACTGCAACTTTGTAATAAGTTTGATATCAGAAAGTGCAAATCCTTTAACTTTCTTCTTTTTTTTTCAGAATTGTTTTGGCTTCTCCCTTTCATTTTCTTATGAATTTTAGGATCAGTTTGTCAATTTCTGTAAAAAAGCCAGCTGGGACTTTGCAAGGGATTGTGTTGAATTTGTAGATTAATTTGGGGAGTATTGTCATGTATATTAGTTTCCTACTGCTGCTGTAACAAACTCACAGACTGAGTGTTTAAAACAATACAAGTTTATTATCTTACAGTTCTGGGAGTCAGAATACCAAAATTTGCCTTATATGGCTAAAATAAAGGTGTCAGCAGGGCTGTACTTCTGGAGGCTCCAGGGGAGTATTCATTTTCTTGTCTTTGAAGCTTCTAGAGGCAGCCTGCATTTCTTGACTCACGGCCCCTTCCTCCATCGGCAAAGTATGTCATTCCAACCTCTGCTTCCTTTGTCGCATTTCCTTCTTCTGCCTTTAACCTTTTTGTCTCCTTCATAAGGATTCTTGTGATTACATTAGGTCCACGTAGATAATCCAAGATAATCTTCATAACTTTATCACATCTACCAGTTCCTTTTGCCAGGTAAGGTAACATATTCACAGGTTCTAGAGATTAGACATAGACTTCTTTTGGGGACCATTATTCTATCTACTGCATTATCTTAACAATATTAAATCTTCCAATCCATGCACATGGGATGTCTTTTCATGTAAGTCTCCTTTAATTTACTTCAATGATGTTTTGCAGTTTTCAATGTACAAGTCTTACATTTAATTTGTTAAATTTACTCCAAAATATTTTATTATTTTTTGTGCTTTTGTAAATGGAATTGTTTTCTTAATTTTATTTTTGGATTGCTCATTGCTAGTGTAGAGAAATACAAATGACTTTTTGTATATCGATCTCATGCAATCTTGTTAAACTCGGAGTTTCTTTTTGGAATGACAAAAATATTCTGAATTAGATTGTAGTGATGGTTATGCAACTGTGAATATACTAAAAATCACAGAATTGTATACTTTAAAGGGGCGAATTTTATGGTCTATGAATCATATCTCAATAAAGTCATTATTAACAAACAAACTGTATCATTTGGGAATGTCCATCAAAAATTAAAATGTGAAGTATTCTCTCAAAATGAGGTTGGAGGGGTGTGAGAGGAAAGTTGGGGACCAGAAGTGCCCATGTTTTGATACATTCTCTTATTACTTCCAGATGGGGACTCTAGAAGTTTCATATCCTGATTTTGGTATGTTTGGTGGAAGAACTTCTCTTCATAGCTCTTTTGTTCCTAGACACACCAAACTCCTGAATGGTAGAGGGCTTTGGCTTTTGTTCTCTGCCTGAGTCACTCTCTCCCCAGCTCTTACATGGCTGGCTCCTTCTTGCCTTTCAGGTCTTGGTTATGAGAGGCCTTCCCTGCCAATCAAATCTAATCTAAAACAGCTTCTCTAATGCAATCATTCTTTATCATACCACTGTGTTTTTTCTGTCAGTAACTGGAATGATTTTCTTTATTAATTGCTTACTAGCTTGTATATTTCTTCCCTCTAAAATGTAAGCTCTATCACAGCAGGGATCTACACTGTTTCATTCACTATAATATATCTCCAACTTCTAGGATATAGTTGGCACATAGAAGATGATCACTAAATATTTATTGAATGAATAACGCATATCATTAAGGAGAAAATTTGGCTAGGCGCAGTGGCTCACACCTGTAACCCCAGCACTTTTGGAGGCCAAGGTGGGTGGATCACCTGAGGTCAGGAATTCAAGACCAGTCTGACCAATATGGTGAAACCCTGTCTCTACTAAAAATACAAAAATTAGCCAGGCATGGTGGCACGTGCCTGTAGTCCCAGCAACTGGGGAGGCTGCAACAGGAGAATTGCTTGAACCCAGGAGGCAGAGGTTGCAGTGAGCTGAGATCGTGCCACTGCACTCCAGCCTGGATGACAAGGTGAGAGACTGTCTCAAAAAAAAAAAAGGGAGAGAAGTTATAATTTAGCCTGACTCTCATAGCTGGCAAATGAGGCTGTGGTGAAGTTCCTTTTTAATAATTTTAGTTAACAATTGACTGGAAAGCAATTGTATGTACTCATAGAAGATGATATGTTTTGATTATGTGTTTATATTCACAGACTTTACCCAAGTTTGCACTAGATTTTGGAACTGACAAAATTTTTCATTAGATGAGTTAAATGATTTACAAAGCTAGGATAAGGCAGGTGGTATCTAGTGAATAAAGGAAAAAATAGCAAATGAGGGCTGTGCTAGATTGATTGCAAAATGGCTGCACCTCACCTTATATCCAGCTCTTTCAACCAAAAGGTAGAGTCTACATCTTCATTTCTTGAATCTAGACTACCCTCATGACTTATTTTTGACAATTGAATGAGGAGGAAGTAACATTGTGCTAATTCCGAATCTGCATCTTCAGGAGGCCTTGCACTCTTCTGCTGTCTCTCTTGGAAACAAATAAGCCCCAGCTAGCCTGCTTCAGGATGACAGACAAGTGCAGCTGAGGCCAGCCTAGAAGAGCTAGCTCTTAGTTGATCTGTCAGTGGACCACATTCTCTGATCACACCCTCCTGGGATCTCTCAGCCCAGCCCAGATTAGCGGAACCATCCAGCTGACCCATAGATTTGTGAGCAAACTTAAACATGTATTGCTGTATGCCACTGAAATTTTTTTTTTTTAATGTAGCATTATTGTGGTAATAGATAATGAATACAAGAATCAAAGGGAAGGATGAGTATTCTGGATCGGGCAGTTTGGATTCAATGTCTGGCAATGTGATTGTGAAGAACAAATAAGAGAACAGGTGTGCAGTGCTTGACCCAGGGCCTGCACGTTCATCGTGGGGGGCTTCATAAACACATGTTGAATGGACTGAGGCTGGAGGATGGGAAGGGAATAGTGTTTAGTTTCAGGCTAATACAGTATGAAGACACTTTGGATTCTTACCTCCCTGATGGCAGGGGCCATGTCTCTGATCAATGTTTTTTATCCTGATCTCATAGCATGTACTACAAACCCCATAGGTATTCGTAATAGGGTTTAAGGGACTCATCAAGTAACTGGCATTGTGCTGAGATGACTAGCTTCATATGGTTTTACAGAAAATTTTTTATTTTGCTTAGTTAATGAAGGAAAAGTTCTCCTATTAGCATTTTTTTCCTCAGTCTATTCTTCTATTTAGAATGCCAAATAGTTCTTACGTCTCCAGATTCCTATTTCCACTTTGTCTATATTTGGAGAAATCTATGCTGTGCATTTGACTGTAGCAAAATAATCTGCAGCTAGAAGTTTCCATAGAGCCTTATACCACAGCTTAGGAAAACTGTGCTCGGCTTATTTGGCTAAATAACAACTTTAGAGCGATTGATAACTAGCTATTAGCTTAACTTGTCTGTTTGTATGTTAACTATACTAGCTAACTAAAGAGAAACACTCCTGTTTTCTAAAATCTAAAACATCAGGAGTAGAGACAGTCCTCCTATGAGAGGCATAACAGAGGAACTTCTTTCCATGATATTGGAACTCATCCAAGGCAAAACTGGAAGCGTTTTGGACCCTTTTTCAACTTAGATCCTTGCTGGGGTGCCAGGCTTTTGGTCTGGCATTCTTGGTCAGCACTGTCGTCTCTCATAGGGCCTGACCACTCTAGACCCATTTTGATCAGGCTGCTTTAGGCCTAAGACTCTGGATCCAGACTGCCTGAGTTCAAATCCTAGCTCCTTCATTTACTGGCTGTGAATTCTTGGTAAAATTGCTTAATCCCTCTGTGCCTCAATTTCCTTAACTGTCACTTGGTGATAATAACAGTACCCACTGTTGAGGGGCATCAGATGAGATAATCTACTTAGAGAGCTTGCCATGAAAGGCAAATGGAACCATGCTTTCTTTCAAATGTATCGTATGCTGTTTTCTTTTAGTGAATGGAAGAGTATGACACTAAAAGTAGTTTGTAAGCAAACAAGAAGAAGAAGTTAATTAGAGCACAGTGCCTAGCACACAGCAGGCACCTGCTAAATATTAGTAATTCTGATTTGATAAATTAATTGAGCTGCTAATCAGTTAATGTATACTTTCCAGGTATAATATTCACCTGTAGCCTGGGGTTTTTGTTTTTAACTTGTATTTGAAAATAATTTCAGATTTATAGAGAAGTTGCAAGAATAAGAACACAGAATACCAATATACCCTTTAAATAGATTCAAACAATTGTTAGCTTGTTCCCTCATTTGCTTTTATCATTCTCACTCTCTCCATAAAGATGTAATATATATGATATATATGTATGAAGATATACACACACATACATACATACACACTTTTTTTCCTGGACCATTTGAAAGTAACTTGCTTACGACCAAGACCTGAACTTTTATTCCTAAATATTTCAGAAAAATATTCTCTTACATAACCACAATACAGTTATCAAATTCAGCAAATTTAACATTGATGTGATATTCTTATCTAATCTACTATCTGTATTCCAGTTTTGTCAATTGACTCAATAATGTCCTTTGTTGTATATCTTTCTACTAGTATAATGTAAGATCCTGATTGAGATCAGGTATTTTCTTTAGTTGTAACATATCTTTAGTCTCCTTCAATCTGGAATACTTATGTAACTTTTCTTTGTCTTTTATGACACATTTTAATAGAATGTTTATCATTGGAGGTTGTCTAATTTTTCCATATGATTAGATTCCAAATACGCATTTCTGGATTGCTGCAAAAGTGACATTGTGTCACCTTCTCAGAGTGTCGCATCTGGAGGCACACAGTGTCCATCTTCTCCTTGGTGATATTAATTTTGATCACCTGGTCAATATGTTTGATTTCTTACTGTATATCTACTATTTTTTCCACTTTAACTGCTAAGCAATTTGTGAGGATACAGTTTAAGGCCATGAACACATCTTCATCCTCATCAGATTTCTGCACCCTAGATTTGGCATTCATCGATGATTCTTAAGCAGATCTAGTCTTTAACATGATGTTTGCAAAATGATGATTTTCCAACTCCAGCACTCCTCCGTATTTACCAGCCAGGTTTTGGCATTTTGCTGTGGTCAAGAGTTCTTTCTCCCTTCTACTATCAGTATCTGCTAATGGCTCCTTTCCCAAATGGGTAGCTGTTTACGTAAATTTGTTGAATCACTGAATGTGTATCCACAGCTGTTTAGGCCCTTCCTTCCTTTATCAACAGGGACTCATACATTTCTGTTTTTTCCAATGGTCTGTAATTCATTATTCTTAATAATTTTGGTGTTCAAATTGTCCCAGATTTGGCCAGCAGTCATCTACTGTTTTTGAAGGCAATATCTGAACTCAAAAGTTTCATACAGGTCATCGAGGCAGTTATTTTTTGAATCGGAGATAGACCCATATTCTTAAGATACGTAGTTGTATCACTGAGGTAGCCATGAAGTCTTTCCACGGATGGAGTTCATTTTGCAAACAGTCTCAAAACTCAATGCTGGCTTTGTTTTCTTTACATGTTCAAGAAGAGAAAGAACATTTGTTTATTGTAAATCTCCTGCCATTCTTTTGTAGTTGTTTCACAGAGAGCGCCACAAAGAATGGAATTCTCAAGGTTCAACCCCGCTGAGAGAGGGAAGGAAAGCCCTGTGTCATTAGGGGCTCCAAACTCTTGGCAAGGGAAATTTCCTTGGTCAAATTACAGCACAATTACCTCCTTTTTCCCCCCAAGGGACATTTTACTGGAAAATTGATGCTACAACAGCAGGAAAACACTTGGTAATGTTGTATCCAAGAACATTACTCCTGCTTTTTGTTGCACGTCAAGATTTATTTTAGGCATTACATTTACTTTTTGATAGAATGTTTAAAGCAATTTCTGAATCTCCATGTTAGGAAAAATTGACCATCTACAATGAGTATTTTCTGGTCTAAAAAATATACATGTTACCTTTTTGTTGAGTTTTAATTAACTATGAAAATAACTGACACTCTACCAGCACCTATTATGTGTGTGTTATTGATATAAACACTGCAGTTGTACATTTTTTGGGGAAATTATTATCTCACTTTATGGATGAGGAAACCGAAGCACAGAGAGTTGAGCAACGTCTCCAAGGTCACAAGGTATCGAAGGTCACATCGCTAGTGGCTGAGGGAGATCTGAAGCCAGTCAATACGGCTGTCAAGTCTGTGCTCCAAGCGTTACACAGAAACAGGCACAGGGGATTAACATTTCTAGAAACGATTGACCTACCTCAGATAATGAACAAACACAACAAGCAGGCATCCCAAGTAGAAGGACAGGAAGATGAAGACACTGAAAAGACTGGATTTCACATAAACAGATTCTGAAGGGAGAGAAACAATTTTGGTCAGAAAAGAAAACTGCAGAAAAGAAAACTCTGTCTGACACAGGACAGCTTAAAGGGCCCCCCTCCATCATATCGATTCTTAAGTCCTAAGAAATTTTTGTTCATAGCAAAACTGCTACTGGAGGTCCCCAGACATTATCCACAGTAGCTACCTTTCACAGTGATGACTTCCCAGTAGAAGCTGGGAAGGGACTTCACGATTGAGGTCCCTTTCTTTTTCGGAGGGATTTAATAAAATGCTCTGATTCCCTTTTCTATTTCTAAGGTAAATATACTTTAGTTTTCTTATGACAATTCTCTCTGGAAGGATGACAGTAACATCAAATTATATGACTGATTTGCCGACACAGGAATCTCTCCAATGCATCCTGGAGCCAACACTGACCTTTAATGGAAGGAACAATGGTTACTTCAAGGTTCTTTTTTCGCTGTAGATTCCAGGTCTGGTTTTCCTTTTCTGGTTTAAAAAAAATAAAGAAAGAACAAAGCACAATGAATCAGATAATGATTTTTTGGTTCTCTTGTCCGAACAGTTGTTCAAAAAATGTCCAGAATTAACTCTGGTCGCTGAATCTTATTTTAGCAAGAACTGGAGGAATATCTAACCCCCAAACCTTCAAACCATTTGAAATCCCCTTTGGTTAAGGAGACTAGCATTAGACTCTTAATTTGGCCTTTGCTTGTGTGCATTTTGGTAGCACTAACAGATGCAAATAAGATTGCAACCTCCCTTCTCCAGTGAAGAGGGGTGGACCCTTCCCCTGATATCCACAGACATGTGAAGAAAACAGCTGTGAAAATAGAAGCTGCCTCTTCCTTTGGTTTGTATGTTTCTAGCCAGCAGTTTTTTTCCTCTTATATAGTCATGAAAGGGCTTGTAGTTTACCAAGGAATATTTGACATTGGCAAAATTTGGGAGCCATGTAATTAAGAGGTTAAAGAACACACTAGGAGAAATTTCACCTAAACATTAATACCAAGGAAATGATGTTACACTCAACAGTAAACACACTTTTTGTTGATCACATGTGGTTAATCACTGACTAGTGGTCTATGTTTTCAATCATGAGCCTATTCTGCTGTTAAGGTAGCTACTGGGTAGTTAACCGTAACTATTTGTACTATGCCTAAGAGCTCCCATAACCCCTTATTATTGGGATAAGTTGTTGCAGTTTGCTTTCTTACTATTTTTCAAGGTATAATTTTGGCAACTGAGATGCAGAATGCTGAATTTTTCTTATCCATCATTATGGAAATGATGACTACTGATAAATTAAGTAGCTCCATGGCTACTGGCTACCACCCCATCTTAGGAAATGGACTTTGATCACTGTGTAAGATCATTACTTCATGGTAGCAAATATTTGTTGGGTAAAGGACCAACTGAGTGAACTTATCTTCCATGGTCTGAGGGAATACAATGCTTCAAAAAGATGAAATGTACTAAATGACATTTTGTAGTATCAATAATACCTTTAGATCTGTTACTTTCTATCTTTTGTTTGTTTTCTCAAGTATCTCTCAGATGCCTTTCCCAGTCATGATGATGGAACCAACCCTTATTTAGTGGGAACTAGAAAGGAGGTTTCAGCTTCCCTTTCACTCCCTTCCTTCAGGTTTTGCTAAGCAGCCAAGTGTTCCTCACTAGCTCTTACCCTGGATGAAGAAAGATCCTCCACAGGCATAATCTTCAGGCTTTATCACAAATACCACGAAGAACTGCTCGCCTGGAAAATCCTTCTTCTGCATAAGACATAACAACCTTATGATAGGCGGTAAGAAAGAGCTAGAAGGGAGAAAGTCCCTGGGGGTAGGGGTAGAAAGAAAGAGGAAAGAGAAGAAAAATAAAGTTCACCCCTGCCCTCTAACTCCTTGGAAAGGACTTTCACATACCCATGATCCACTCCAGATTATCCACTCTACGATAATTGTTACATCCAAGAAATTAAGGTAAATAGATATGCATTTCTGATTTCAATCAATTTTGTGCCTATTTGAGAGCTTAGAACTGTAATAAGCACCATATAAATAATATGTGAATAGCCTATGTTTAGTAACTAATGCTTACATGTTAAGTTTTTATTTTAGAATCTGTGATAAATCACTTTTCTAAAATGGACACACTCAGCAGTTAAATAAATAATTCAGGTTAGGGAGGCAAAGGACTCAGTTATCATCTTGGCTTTGAGTTACTCTAAGTATGTTTCTCTGTATGCCCATTTCCTCATCCATGAATGAAGTGCGGTTGACAAGATGAACTTTCAGGTCCATTATAGTTCTATAACCCAGACTTAAAAAAAAATCATCCCCAAACTGCTGGTGCCATATTCAGCCCACTGAGAAAATGGCTTATTTATTTATTTTTTTTATTTCAGGCATAGCCATAAATCGTTTTGTTTGTTTGTTTGTTTTTTGAGAAGGAGTTTCGCTCTTGTCTCCCAGCCTAGAGTGCAGTGGCGTGATCTTGGCTCACTGCAACCTCTGCCCAAAAGGTTAGGCCCCAAAAGAGAAGTAACAATTTACTGCCAAACACATCCAGGGAAGAGAGTTATTGATATGCTTGTCCTTTATTTATTTAGTGTCCCGGATGAAATACAATTTGAAGTTCCCTACTATAGTTATTTTTCTGTTCTTTTTTTATTTGGGACCACACAATGTGGGATGCCAAGAAAGAAAGAAATACTAAAAAACAAGAGCAGATATTTGGGATATCATATCTGAAGCCCTTGAAAATTAAAGCCTGACAGAAAATTTTAGGTCTCATACCTAAATTATAATTAACTTCATTCTTGCCTTATTATTCAGTAAACAGTATCACCTTACCCTAGGGAACAGATCACACTGCAGTTTCTTTAAGTAAGTACCTCCCCCAAAGCAGGGACAGAATCTCCTTGAAAATATGCTTACATGATATGTATACATTTTTGTTATAAAATTATGATTGAAATAATAATTACAAATATCATAAGATAAGCTGCTATACAAATATGGTCCAGATTCTTTTGAATCTGTCCATTCTGTTCAGAATTGAAGACCTCATTTGCTTACCGTTACTGGTATAGATTATTAGAAAATGTTTAATTGCTTTAAATTGATCTGACAAACTTCATCCTAAATTGGCACCCCCTATGAGTAGACTGAAATCTTCTGGCCCTACCTCTCTGAGCAATCTGTGAGATACATGTCCCATCGCACCATGGGCTCCTAATAATTGTCAAGGGGAAAGAGGCACCTGGTAGAGTAGCATTGTCTACCATCACCCAGGCTTTGATTTCAGACATAGCCATATTTGTTTGTTTGTTTGTTTTGAGATGGAGTTTTAATCTTGTCGCCCAGGCTGGAGTGCAGTGGTGTGATCTTGGCTCACTTCAACCTCTGCCTCTTGGGTTCAAGCAATTCTCCTGCCTCAGCCTCCTGAGTAGCTGGGATTACAGGTGTGCACCATCAAGCCCAGCTAATTTTTGTATTTTTAGTAGAGACAGGGCTTCACCACATTGGCCAGGCTGGTCTCGAACTCCTGACCTTAGGTGATCCACCCTCCTCGGCCTCCCAAAGTGCTGGGATTACAGGTGTGATCCACTGCGCCCGGCCAGACATATTAGTTTTTAAACCAATCAGAAAGGAAGGAGATCCTAGGCACATTATGGATGACCATCCCTTTTGGATGCTGGCCCAGTCAGTACACTGACTCTCTATTGAGCATTACCATTGGCAATAATGCCCACAGAAGCAATGTCTCACCTGTAGTGTGATGGCAGCTTTCTTGGTCATGGACTGATAGACACCATTAAATTCCACATTGTGGTCGAGATCATACACCGGGCACTGCAGCATGCATGAGGAATAAAAAGGAAAGCATCCATAATGTCACGCAATGTCATGCCACACATAGGTCCTGTCAGCATCTTTCTGCTTGGATCACAGAGCAGGGGATCCTTGTTAACCAGAAACTAGGCAAAGATTCCTTGAATAGTCATGACATAATCTTCCTATGTCTTGACTTGGGGCCTCGTCCTCTAAAGTCAAAGCCACGTTATATTGAAGATAACTATAAAAATATTGTCTTAAAGTGTATAACGCTTTTTTCAATTTTCATTAACACCTCAGGAGACAGAAAGAACCCAATGTTACAATAAAAATCTAAAAACAGAACAAACGGTAGGGTTCAATTTTAGTTTTCTCTTGGAGCCCACAACTTGGTCTTCCTGGTTCTTTGTTACAATCCTTCCCCACTTCCTCCCTCCTTTCCTTCTTTGCTTTGTTGATTTTGGTGAAGAGTTAACTATTCTTTACCTCTCCAAATTAGTGTCTGCAAACACAGTCTGCCCACTCGTGCTCACAGATACTGTTTGGATTGTTTAGTAGTTTTGGAAGGGAGATACACAGTAAGAGGATGGCATGCTTCCAGCCTTCTCTTTCATTTGTTATGGAATAATATAATGCTCTATAGTAGAAGGTTGGCAAGTTACCAGCACTCACCATGATATTCTGGACTGAGACAACAGAACATGGATAAGCCATTTCAGACACCACTTTAATGATAACGGAATCCACGTCTTTGGGAAACTTGTATAGAAAATACTGAGAATAAGAAAAAGAAAGACATGATTTATATTTACATGAATGGGATTGTTTCCTCTACTATTAGGCACAAAATTTATATGTAAATCTCAGTGAATCTCCATTAATGAATTCAGTCAGCTCTTCATCTCATACATATTGAGCAACCAAATCTGTGCAGAGCTCTGTGCCAGGCATTAAGAATATAGCAGTAAATAAGACAAAACAGCCATTTTATGCAATGTTGCTATTTCTTTTTCTAGGGTAAAAGAAATAGTCGTTTATTTCTCAACTAAACTTTGCTATACTTTAGTTTGTTTCCTGTTTAAGAAGCATCCTGCCCCCTTTGAATTAAGGATAAATGAGATATAACATGTGATAAGATTCACTTCTTTCTGTGTGGTCAGTGTGACATGTGAAAACTCCATATTGAAAAGCAGATAAGCCTGTTCCTCAATAATTTTAACCACCTTCCCACAGGCAAGAATTAGCACTAGACTCATCCTCCCCCTTGCCCTTTTGATCAAGAAACTTGTTGCTAGCTGGAATACACTGAGAACGTACAGAGATTCAAAGAGCAAGCCCCATGTGGAGTCCCCAGAAATACATTCACAATTGTGGGCAGGCTAGTTATCTTTTAAAAGTATTTTTCAAATAACACCAGAATTAGGAAACGTTTTTAATTGAAAGAGGTTGTACTATTTGCCCATGTAGATTATGAATCCACTGGAAAAATGTATTAACTCTAAGTTGTAAACTTGTTCTTAATAATAAAGAAAGGGGAATTCTGCCAAATAATTATAAAATACGATAACTGGTTGAGAAGCTATATTAAGCCTAAGATTACGATTTTGAGAAAAGCAATCGAAACAGGCTCCCAATGAAGACTCTGATAAATCTATCATTTACAGAGAGGAAAAACAAGTTAAAACTTAACTTTGTATTTCAACGTCTTTTTTCCTAACCCTATTTTGAGTACCAGGACAATAAAAATGGAACAAACCCTTTTTAATAATCCAAAGCTTTCTGATGGGGAAAATTATCTCAGAATTAAAGAGTGTCATTAATGATGCAGTTGGAAGTCTATTCACACCTTATAACAGATGGCAATACCCCCAAAAACCCACTTAATTTTGGAGCTTGACTCGAAGACATATAATACAGGGCTCTTCAAAAGATGAGGAGCATGGAATTCCCAAGAGTGTTCTTGTTTCCCAGGAAACCCATACTTTGTAAATCAAGAGCATTACTATGATTACTGTTGGCAATAATGAGCCTCAGATATGTTCCCATATATGACAGTAATTGGTTTTGTGCAAGCAGTAAACACCCACTGAAAGTATTAACAACTTTATCTGCAAATTACCATAAACCCCAAATAAATGTTTTTGACCCCTGCCTGACAATCTACCTTTACCAGAAAGAAGCGAATGAAAAATACCCAAAGCAATGGCTGGAATTTAGCCTGAAAAATCACTAACTGGGTCCTCGCTACCTCCCCAGTTTCTGCAACCTGCTTCTAACTCCTGGAATAGAGGCAAACAGTGATTGACACAGGTTATCTGAGGATGTGCAACCATTTGGGTGAGTTTATAGAAAAAGAAAATATTTCCTGTAATCAAAGAGGATACAAAATACAGGTGAAAATGAGACTAGTTAAGAGTAAAGTAAGCCTTTCATAGATATCAAGGAACTTGTTTTATTAGTTTGTTCTAAGTATATTTTACTCCATTTTGGGGTTTAGATACAAATTATTTAAATTTTTTTTCAGAGATACGGTCTCACGCTGTCACCCAGGCTAGGGTGCAATGGCACAATCATGTATCACTGTAGTCTTGACCTCCTGGGCTCAAGTGATCCTTCTGCCTCAGCCTCCTGAGAAGTCAAAACTACAGATGCAAGCTACCATTCCCGGTTAATTTTTTAAGTTTTTGTAGAGACAGGGTCTTGCTAGGTTGCCCAGGCTGGTCTGAACTCCTGGCCTCAAGTGATACTGCTGCCTCAGCCTCCCAAAGTGTTGGGATTACAGGTGCAAGCCACCACACCTGATCAGTATATCATATTTATTATAGCTGTGTACAGGACTGTTAGACTATACTGTTCCTGTGGTTAGAGTGAAAGTTATTCCTCTTCTCTTTTTTTTTTTTTTTTTTTTGAGCCAGAGTCTTGCTCTGTTGCCCAGGCTGGAGTGCAGTGGCGCAATCTTGGCTCACTGCAAGCTCCGCCTCCCGGGTTCACGCCATTCTCCTGCCTCAGCCTCCCGAGTAGCTGGGACTACAGGCGCCCGCCACCATGCCCGGGTAATTTTTTGTATTTTTTTAGTAGAGACGGGGTTTCACCGTGTTAGCCAGGATGGTCTCGATTTCCTGACCTCGTGATCCGCCCGCCTCGGCCTCCCAAAGTGCTGGGATTATAGGCGTGAGCCACCGCGCCCGGCCTATTCCCCTTCTACTTTAGGTTTCTCTCTTTGCACCTAGTAATTAGTGCTTTTAAAATATTTCTTGAAATTAAATAGTCAATAAATGTTGAGGGCAGTATATTAAGGGCCTTTGGCCCTCTCCTGCCACTGGATGGCAGTATACATGCATTGTAGAGACTTTCACAGACAGGAAGTTTAAAAGTGGGTGGGAGTTGGTTCATTCAGGCTTGGGAGAGCTGATTGTGCATTAGTCACTTCCCAGCTGTTCAGTGACATCACAATGGAAGCTTAAAATCAGCCACGGTGGAGGTATTTACACCACAGAAATGGGCAAATGCTATAAATCAGGGCTTTCTCTCTTGAGAACCAGTTGTTAACTATTTACCAGCACACCAGTGATTGTAATATATTTACAAGTCCATGTTAATCCCAGTTTTACTACTCCAAAGCAAAACCTAAGTAGCTATTTATGACCAAAGCTATATTATGGACTAAAGAAAATGTACAACAAATAAACTTGTTTCAAACATGCTATTATATAGAGTTTTGTCTTCAGAAGCTTATGAAAGAAAAAAGGAAGGTAGCTAGAAATGACACCAGAAAAACAGCCTGACTTAATCCAAGTTTTTGTATATTTATTCTATTTGTGGTTATGGTTTAATGGAGAGCACAACACAAATATCTAATTCTCTTAATGTTTTTTGTCAACATTCTAGCTCTTTATGAGAGGAGAAACTAATTTATTACACTTATGACATTGTAAACATTAAAATGGCTTATTTTCGTTGTATTTCCAGGTCAATTAATTATTTGTGTATCTGTTTGGTGTCAGCCTTTTACTCCCTATCCCCCACTACCATTTCCCAGCTATCAGGTTCATAATGGCAGAAGTCGTGTCTCTCCGTTCTTCATCTTTGTGTCTCCAGCACCAGGTTCAGTCTAAAAATGTTCTTGGTGCATAGTGGGCACCCGATTTGCTCAATGAAGACTGAACCAAGGAACACCCGAAAACAAATAGCGTGCCGCCCATTTTATACCAATTAAGGTTATATGATTAAATATTGTGTCCAAAATTCCAGCTACACAAGGAATAAAGTGGAATACAAATATACTTCAAGTTGTGAAAGGTCAAGGGCAACACCACACGCTAACTCTACCAGGGTAACATGGTTTCACTAACAGGCAGGCAACACCGACAGGTAGGATGTTGATAACTCTTGGAACCCCTTCACTTACCTGAGGTTGAGAGGGGCTGGCAGTAAAGTGAAAGGCAACATTTGTCCTGAGAAACGTAAGTGGCAGAAGGGAAAGGGGAAAAGTGAGAGAAAAGCATAAGTTAGTGAGCAAAAATTATTGATTTAAAAGAAAGCCATCTTAAAGTAGACTCGAGGAGAGCTTCACCCTTGGTGAGGGGAGTTCTGGTCCCATGAAACTGACAAAGTAGACTGCATGGGGACTTGGTGGTTTCAACTCTCAAGAATGACCAAACTGGGGAAGGGGATTATTATTTTTATATCTTTAAATATCCATGAAGCCATATCTATATAAGGTAGTTTATTTACTTTTGTAGCCACTTTTGCCTTGGGACTCTCTTGTGCTTGATTTTATAATCAAGCACACGGTTTAGGTAACAGAAGTGGGCTGAAAGAGAGGGGAAACCTGGGTTCAAGGCCCTTTTTGATAATGTAGATACATTTCAAAATAATTTTGATGGACCCATGGCAAAATGGGTCACCTTTTACCAAACATGGTGAATAGATAACCACATGGGATGGTGCCTAGGGACAGAAGCAGGCCCTTAATATCCCCAAATAGCTCCCCGATTGCCTGCCATGCTGGCTGAAATTCCCCAAGATTTAGTTCCCTTTAGGTTAGGCGTTGCCTTCCAAGACCCTCCTTTAAAATATAAATACCAGGCTGGGTGCGGTGGCTCACGCCTGTAATCCCAGCACTTTGGGAGGCCGAGGTGGGCAGATCACCTGAGGTTAGGAGTTCGAGACCAGCCTGACCAACATGGAGAAACCCTGTCTCTACTAAAAATACAAAAATTAGCCGGGCATAGTGGCGCATGCCTGTAATCCCAGCTACTCCGGAGGCTGAGGCAGGATAATTGCTTGAACCCGGGAGGTGGAGGTTGCGGTGAGCAGAGGCCATGCCATTGCACTCCAGCCTGGGCAACAAGAGCAAAACTCCATCTCAAAATATATATATATATATATATATATATATATATATATATATATATATGCCACCAAAAGAATATAATGAGGTTTTTTTCTCTTCAATTGGGAATTTACTGTGAATTACATTATTAGATACTTTCATTCTTCCATGTGAGACAGCAATGATCTAGGCACTGAAGAAAGGAGAGTGTGAAGAGATAGGAGGCATAAATTGGTAGCATAGAGGGCTGTCTGCTGTGAGCATCTGTGAAACAGTTCAAGTGTTTGTCACAAAGACAAATGTGGTCTTCTCTACAGTTTTATAAGGACTACTTTGGGCTTTTGCTCTTTCTGGCTGTTGCCTCATCATTAGCCATGAAGATCATGCACACAAGTCCACAGCAGTCTCAGATCCCCAGGCTGCTGAAACGCCACACCTGGGGGTGCATGCCCCTGCCTCTCCAATGTGCCCTGCATTTGTGGGCATCTGAACTTGAACTTCTGGGATTTCTCATCAGCTCCATCCCCTGGGGCTCTCTGAAGATTGTTTTCTTTCCACTCTAATTTTACTTTCATAAAAATTAAATACTTGTTTTAAAATTAATGATTTCTTTAGAAAGGGCATTTCAAGACATTTAAGCAAGAGGTGTATAATTAGAGGTGTTATTTAGAAGTCATAAAATTTGAGCACTATTTATAGAGGTAATGACTGCAATTTAGGCTGCCGTCAGGCTGGGCTGGGAATTTAGCTCACAACAATAGATGTAATTTTTATATATCTACTTGCAACAGAAATCATAATCAATGTTGAGGATTGGTTCTTCTGAAGCGGAACTGAAAACTTCTGTCCTTAAGTCACCTAAAGAAGCCAAAGTGAGTGTCAAACCCAGTTATGTTTCTGCTCCAGAGAGTCCTTGGCCAGAGTTTGGACCTGTGACACTGTGTGTGGGCTGGGTAGAGCCCTTTCCGCAGTCTGGGAGTGTCTCCCGCTGTTACCAGGGCAAGATGAGACCTTCAACTCTCTTTGTTGCCAGATCAGAGAACAAAGAGGATATGATTTTCTTGGCTGGCAACATGACTTCTCCTGACTCTCTTATCTGCACCCTGATCTTTCAAGTCCATCGGTTCCTCATGACAGCATGAAATTTGCAGAAGCAACCCACATTTTTTTGCCAGACATTTTAATTTTCCCCATCATTTGAGTTTCAGTCATAATACTAAATGTATGAAGATTCAATATTCACTTTCTGTTTTTTCTTGTTCTTTATGTTTTATTTGCTAGTACAATGCATGCAAACTTGTAAAACATGTTACTGTGTTTAAGACTATCATTTATGTCCTCTCTTTCTCATGGAGTTGGCAGTATGTGTAAAACAAACATTATATCTGTTGCAGATGAAATATTCTGCTTCCTTCCACATGAACCCTAACAGAGGTGAGGAAGGTTTATTTTATTACGGGTCGTTGACAACAAAACAAAGCTAACTGAAGCTCATGGGTTGTTAGTTTTAGAGAAAGAAGTATAAAAATTTCAACTGATTTGTTTTAAAAATTAAACACATTTTAACATGTTTATGTTATGTTTATTTGTTAAACATAAGAGGCTAAAAAACAATTTTGTTTCCTTGTGCTGGCTATTTCAAGAAAGGGGAGAAGGGAAAAGAAACCCATGGACTTGAGAGACAGGGGTGCAGATAGGGGAGTCAGCAGCAGAGGCAGAGAGGGGCCCATGGGTCGGGGGTAGAGAGAGGGAGAAGAAATACAGACAGGAGAGTAATCAAGTAGAAGAAAAAGAAAAGGGATGAGACGAAAGACTACATAGAAAGAGAGGCAGGACAAACTTTCAGTAGTTTTTGAGGTGAGTACCAGAGAGGACTGTGAGATTCACAGCATCTTACTCATCTTGATTAACAAGCCGCTAGCACAGAGCACATTGTGCATTTGAAACCCCTCCTTTGTTTGTTGAAGGAAATGATATCCTATTATTCACTTGAACTATGAACTTCAGAATATCATTCCCTGTTATCTCCTTCTGCCATCTGCTATGAACTCCCGTCATGACTGTAGCTTTCCCACCGACCTTCTTGTCATTGGGAACCGTCTGCTCTTCATTCCTTTGGTCTAAGTATAAACTCCTCACTCATGTAGTAAATTCCCATTCTTTCTATCATTCTCTGGGACTTTGCTTCTACAAATATCCAACTCTCCTATGAATTTAATCTGCCTTTCTACCTCTTTGTTTATAAATATTCTAGTCTCAACCATTTTCAAAATAAATAACAAACACCCCACCCAAATGCCTCCCTTTTCCCTGGATCGCCATCCTTTAATGTCATCCTATGTCCTTCCTCTCTTCACAAACCAGCTGCTTCTAGGAGTATTCCACATTTATCTCTCTTTCATTCTTTCCTCCACCCACTGCTATCAGGATTCTTTCTCCACCACTCCCTTGAAATTGCCTTTGCTAAGGGTAAGAGTCACCTCCTGTCTTAGTCTATTCAGGCAGCTATAACAAAAATATCGTCAACTCGGTGACTTATAAAGAATGGAAATCTATTATTTCTTACAGTTGCACAGGCTAGGATGTTCAAGATCAAGGTGTCAGATGAGAGCCTGCTTCCTCATAGATGGTGACTTCTCACTGCATCCTCATGTGGTGTAAAGGACAAAAGGCCTTTCTGGGGACTCTTTCATAAAGGTATTAATCCCATTCACAAGGGCTCCACTCTCACAACCTAATCACCTCCCAAAGGCCCCACCTCCGAGTACCATCACTGTAGAGACTTTAATATGAATTTTGGGGAACGTAAACATTGAGACCGTAGCACTATCTAATCACTAAATCCAGTGACTTAACCCCCAGCGATTTCTCCCACACCTCTGTCTGTGTCTACTCAGCCCCTTATGATAGCTTCAGTTTCTCAGACCATCCCTTAACTGAGAATGTTACCCACAGCCTTGTTCTTGATCAACTCATTTTAAAATGTGTATCCAGCTGCTGTAAATACCACAACAATGCCAGTGAATCTCAGGTGCCTATGTCCGGTCCAGAGCCATATCCTCAGCTCCAGTCACAGAATAGTGATCCCCTGCTGGGCTTCTGCACTTGACCATCCCTTGAGCACCTCAGACTCCACATGATAAAAGGGAATGTGCTGTCACTTCCCTGATCCTGACCTACTATGTCCCTTTGTCAGTAAACCTCACCAGACTTCTGACATCACCGTAGGAGTCATCTTGGACTACCCCCTTTCTATCGCTTTCCACATTTGACTAATCACCAGGTCCTAGTCATTCTATTAGTGTAAAAGTAACCTGCCATCACCTGAAGCACCATGTTTGCTCAGCACAGCATCAAGAGAAAAAAAATGGAATGTAAATCTTTATTGTAGTCTCCTCCAAAATACCAAAGGTAATTATATAGTATGACACATAGCAAAATGGTCTAAAATTCTCTTATCCACCCATTTCTTCAAAAAATCTATTACTTTTCACAGCATAGTAGCTGAGCTATCTCACTCACACACTCTCTCCTCTTAAAACAGACTTAAGACCCTTACTTGGAAGGCTAGGGGAGGGCTGAAGGCTGCAAGTATTCATGGAGGACTATAAATTTTATTCCACCACATATATTTGCTGAATTATGAATTATCTCCATGTGTACTATTTGACTCGTTTTCTCCCTTACAACCTTGTTGCTGCCATACACACTCAAGTTCTAATCATTTTTTATTCTTCTCCATTCAGATAACTTTTCATTTGCCTATTTGTCCCTCATCTTTCCTCTCTGTAATTCCTCTTCCACACTGCCACTCAAGTCATCTCTAGAAATCAGATCTCTGAATGCTATCCTTTTGCTCACAATCCTTTAATGGTTCCCATAACCTAAAAGATGAAGTTCTACTCCATAGTCTAGCATCCAACATCTTAAAGATCAAAGTTGGGCACTGCCTGTTTCTCCAGCCCTGTCTCCTGTAACCCTGTCTTGCCCAGGCGTCATGTGGACCAGGCTTCTTGATGTGTTCCTGAAGACTGCACTAGTCTGCCTGACTGTAACTCAGAGCTCTCCCCTAAGTGTCATATTAGTATACATCCATCACTTTGCCAGATATCTGTATTTCAAACCCAACCTGTCCCAAAGTGAAGTTATCATCTATTCTTTTTCTTATCAAAATTCTCATTTTCTCTTAGTGGCCCCACCATCTACAAGCTACGTTGGCATTATTGACCCACTCTTTTCTTTTTCCCCTCATATCTAATACAATTTCAGCAATTTCACCTCTCCTAATAATTCAATTCACCTCCTCATTATTTATCTTGACCATACATCAGCCTTCTAACTTCTCTGCATCCTGTTTTGTCCTCTTCAAATCCATTCTCCACACAACTATCACAATATTGACAACCGTTTAATTTTTTTTGTGTGTGTGTGAGATGGAGTCTTGCTCTGTGGCCCAGGCTGGAGTACAGTGGTGTAATCTCAGCTCACTGCAACCTCCGCCTCCCCGGTTCAAGCGATTCTCCTGCCTCAGCCCCCCAGGTGGCTGGGATTACAGGCGTACACCACCATGCCTGGCTAGTTTTTGTATTTTTTAGTAGAGACGGAGTTTTACCATATTGGCCAGGTTTGTCTTGAACTCCTGACCTCATGTGATCTGCCCGCCTTGGTCTCCCGAAGTGCTGGGATTACAGATGTTTAAATTTCCTAATGCCCCTTCCTAAGATCCTCCTACACCGTGATCACGTGCTTGCCTGTTTCTGTGGCCATCTGCTGTTGCCTGCCTGCAATTTCACACTCTAGCAATACTAAACACCTGGGCACTGGAGTGTAGAAAAAGAGTAGCGGCACAGTTGTGTGTGTGTGTGTCTGTGTGTGTGTGTGCAGAGGATAGGTAGATGGCAGGGAGCAATGCTTTAAAGCAGAGTTGTTTCAATTTTAAAGGAATTTTTTAGAGATGGGGTCTCGTTTCGTTGCTCAGCCTAGAGTGCAGTGGCACAATCATGGCTCACAGCAGCCTCAAACTCCTGGGCTCAATCAATCCTCTTGCCTCAACCTCCTGAGTAACTGGATCTACAGGCGCACACCATCATGTCTGGCTAATTTTTTTAGTTTTTATTTTTTTAGAGACTATGTTGCCTAGGCTAGTCTTGAACTCCTGGCCTTAAGTCATCCTCCTGCCTCAGCCTCCTGAGTAGCTATTATTATAGGTGGGAGCCACTGTGCTCTGCTAGTAAAGTTGGATTTAAATAAATGTTTCATGGAATTGAGAAACATATTTAGAGATACACAAACAATTGGGAGGACAGTTTTAAGTAGAAAGTAGAAATAGCTCATTATGGTGAGAAGAGCGCAGAACTGGGAGTCAGAAGTACAATTTAGGCTTGATTTTGCCCTTTCCTAGCTGTGTGAATTTGAACAAGTCACTTAACTTCTCTGGGCATCAGTTTGCTCATCTGTAAAAATGAGGCAAGTGGATTAGATTCCCAAAGGTCCTTCAGTTCTTAAAATGTATGATTCTAGGGGAAAAAAATTCCCAAAATGTGTTCCATGTACATTATAGTCTGCCACTCAAAAGCATACAATAGAAACTCAATCTTAGAGATTTGGAATTACTTCTTCAGTGTTTCTCTCAGTGCCTGAGCCCAGTTCTCATCACAATCCTCAGCTCTTCCCCATTACCATCATCATCTGGATTTCCAGGTCACCAGCAAGGCTGGTGTGTAATATGTGATTTTGAAATGCTCTTAAAGTCTGGTTGCTGAGGCTAAGTCATATTATGAGGTAAAAACAGAAAACAACATAAGGGAATAGATTTGCAGTTTCACTAGCATGCAAATAATTCATTAACACTCGCTACAGTTGTGACCTTATGACTTTATTTTCACAGAATTCAGTTCTCGAAAGGGTCTAATTAACCTTACAGAAGACCATTCCTACAATTCAAATATGCTACCACCAAGTGACACTGCCACTGCTACCAGGTGACACTTGATTGATTAAAGACAGAGATCAGTTGATAAAGGCAAGGCTTCTCTGCAGTTCAAACTGCACTCTGTTCAAGTACTGTAACATGTTATCACTCCCATCAAATGTGTATTCCTATATGGTTAAATATCACAAGTAGATTTTTAAATTATTAAATTAGGCCAGGCACGGTTGCTCATGCCTGTAATACCAGCACTCTGGGAGGCCGAGGTGGGTGGATCACTTGAGCCCAGGCGTTCGAGACTAGTCTGGGCAACATGGTCAAACCCGTCTCTACTAAAAATACAAAAATTAGCTGGGCGTGGTGGCACACACCTGTAATCCCAGCTACTTGGGAGGCTGAGGCACAAGAATCGCTTGAACCCAGGAGGTGGAGGTTGTAGTGAGCCGAGATCATGCCATTGCACTCCAGCCTGGTGATAGAGCAAGACTCGGTCTCAAAAAATATATATTAAATTAAACTGAAGCACCATATTTAGAAATTGTTTTGGTAGTGGTCCTCAACACTGGCTGCACATTAGAAACACCTGGGGAACTTTAAACAATTTACCAGCGCCCAAACCTCTCCCCTAGAGCCTCTGATTTAATTGCTCTGGGTGGATCTTATTCACCAGAGAATCTTTTTCTCTTTGTTCTCGTGGAGGATAGAGTGTTCTTTGCTCTTAAAATTATCATGTCACCTTTTTCAACACCAGAATTAATGAAGAGACTTGAGAAAAAGTCCATGTTTCTGTATGGGTATAACACTATGTCAAGGAGTGTAGAGAAGACCAAGATAAATATTTGAGTCCTATTAGCAACTCTACTGGCTACAGACGTCTTTATAAACTGCATTCAAACATTCTGATCAGAAAAATAAGCTGCAAAACAGTGATATATATGATTTTGAAATATTCTGATTTTTTAAAAAATTAACTTTTTAATTGAAATATAACAAACATGTATTATAGATAAGTGTGCAATTATAAGCATATATTTGAATAAATTGTCATCAAACATAGACATGCACTTCTCTCCTCCCCAAAGGTACCACTATTCTGACTTCTAACATCACAGAATAGGTTTGCCTGCCTTTAAATTTTATATAAATGGAATAAAATAACATACATTCCTTTTGTCTGGCTTCTTTTTTTTTTTTTTCTGAGAGGGAGTCTCGCTCCTTCGCCCAGGCTGGAGTGCAGTGGCATGATCTCGGCTCACTGCAACCTCCACCTCCTGGGCTCAAGCTATTCTCCTGCCTCAGCCTCCAGATTAGCTGGGACTACAGGCGCCTGCCACCATGCCCAGCTAATTTTTTTTTTTTTTGTATTTCTAGTACAGACGGGGTTTCACCATGTTGGTCAGACTGGTCTCGCTCTCCTGACCTCAGGTGATCCACCTGCCTTGGCCTCCGAAAGTGCTGGGATCACAGGCGTGAGCCACCGCACCTGGCCTGGCTTCTTTTTCTCAACATTGTGAGATGTGTCCATGTTGTTGGGTATAGCAATAGTTTTTTCATTGTTATTTTTGTGTAGAATCTCACTGAATGAATACCACAATTAGATATCTAGGAGTTGGGTATACATCAAAGGAGTGGAATGTAGGCCTTTCAAATTATAGCGATTTGGTAGTTGTGATGGAATCACATTATGGTTTTAATTTACATTTCTTTTTTTTTTTTTTTTTGAGATGGAGTCTTGCTCTGTTGCCCAGGCTGGGGTGCAGTGGCACGATCTCGGCTCACTGCAAGCTCTGCTTCCCAGGTTCATGCCATTCTCCTGCCTCAGCCTCCCGAGTAGCTGGGACTACGGGCGCCCGCCACCATGCCCGGCTAATTTTTTGTATTTTTAGTAGAGATGGGGTTTCACTGTGTTAGCCAGGATGGTCTCAATCCCCTGACCTCGTGATTCACCGCCTCGGCCTCCCAAAGTGCCAGGATTATAGGCGTGAGCCACTGCGCCTGGCCTTAATTTACATTTCTTATAGCTAATGAGGTTGTGTTTTTTTGACTCTTTGGGTAGCTTCTTTAGTGAAGTGTGCAAGTCTCATGATTATTTTTTTGATGAGCTTGCCTGTTTATTTTAGTTTTTTAAAAAACAGGGGGAAAATAATACTAGTCACACCAAGAAAGGACAAAGCCACATTCCTACCTATGTTACTAACCTGGAAGGAGAAAACAGGAGTAATAATAAGGACAAGAAAAGTAGCTTAATGTCTTCCCTACAACTAAAACAAAACTTCCTTTAGGAGTGTGGCACTGGCTGGGAATACAAAAGTATTTAGTCACCAGTCATTCTTGTCTAGACTTCAGGCTGGACAGGACCCTCACACTGATCCCTGAAAACAGATTCACCTGTGAGGTCAACCACTGTTACCTTATGCACTCCCACTCTTCTGTATAGATTAAGGCCCTGCTGCTCAGTTATGGGAAGGAGAGTTCAGGAGGTACTAAAATCATACGCTAAGTGGATAATTTCCTTCCAGGGTGCCAGTCTGTAAGGATGGAGGATGAATTGAGCATCCACAAGCACAGGAAACACAGACAGGTAAACAGAGAAAGTCCCGCTTACCGGAGCTGGAAGTGCTTGAGCTTGGTAACTAGCAGTTTGTACTGGGCACCCAGGGGTGCCATGGATGCGACATCTACAAATATCAGTTGCTGCAATGGTCCCGTCTCATTGGTTGCTTCTGAGGGACATAAGGTGCGGCTCACTTCTTGATAGTTGTAGCTCCTCTGGTATCTGAAGCAGCCAATATAGGGGAAAAAAATAAACAAGGACAAGAGAGAGACTCAGTGAATGAGCAGGGAAAGGAGCCTATCTCATTTTGCTTCTCTCCAAATTCGTTTTCAAGTCCTTATGTTTTGAATTTTAGACTGGAACTATCAATAGTAATTTTAGAACTAGTGTTGTTGGCATTGGATTGTGTGATATAATAACAGGGATGTGAGGACTGTTCTGTGCTGACTAGTTCACTTAAGCGGCATCTACATTATGCTAAGCCATTCTCCTAATTCAATGAGGAATAAATATCCAATTTGACGGGGAAACTGTCATGATAAAACAACCAGCTGATTCCATTTTCCTCTCTTCAAGCTATTGCTAAAGTAGAGAGTAAAGAAAGCCCTGGATTCCAAGCCCTGGATTCCAAGAGTTAGTATTTCAGTCCTCAAATTCTTCAATCTTTAAAAATAATGTTATGTGTCCATTTTGCATGCCTTCCAAGATTTTTTTTATCAGTGCAGCAGTATTTTATACACTTCTCCTCTGAAAACATAGAAACTCGAGGAGGGCAGGCACTTTGTTGTTTTTCCACTGCTGTGTCTCCAGCACCCACCACTTAATAGTGCTCAATAAATATTATTGAATGAAGAATGCAGGCACACGATGGGCATTTTGAAGAACAGGGAAAGAGTTACTCACTTATGTTAACTGCTGGACATAGCCCATTGGAGGGCTATTGGTTGACCCAGTACCCCAAAGCTACAGAGGATCATGGTATGTTTTTAAAATGGTAAAAGCTCTTTTAGGTGTTGCCAATCTAGGTAGAGTGCTCATCTAAAAATTGAACAGAGCGAACAGGTCGGGAAATGCACCATGATCATTATTTGCACCCCGTATGCAGAATGTCTTGACATTCCAAATGTCTGATTTTTCCTTTCATTGGGGAAAAGACGAATTAAGTTCTAGCACATTGAAGAAAACCAAATGTAGTGAAGTTGCCTGGGAGAAAACCCACTTACAGTCCTTGGAAGAGCAGAGGAACCTGCCAGGACAGCACCTCTTTCTGCTGGCGAACCACAACAAGGACCGGGTAGTTGAGATTCTCAGAGGAACTGTTCACATACACCCTCACGGCGGTCACCTGCGTGGCAGGGTAGAAAGAGGTAATGCAAAACGTGCACCTGCACACATGCAAACACACACACACACACACACACACACACACACACCATAGTTGCCATATGAGGCTCAGAAACACTTTAATTTCTGATATTTGCTTCTTATGATAGGTAATCCAAATGCCCCAGTTATTTCTCCTCATTCATATTGCAACCAGAGTGGGTCTCAACCTTGATTGCACATTGAAATTGCATGGGGAGAATTTTTTAAAATGATGCCTAAATCCAATCTGCCAAAATTCTGATTCAGTTAATTTTAGATGATACCAAGTTATAAAGCCTTCAAACAGCAAGCTGAGGAGTTTGAATGGAGCAGGCAACACAAGATTTTGAGAATGAACCCAGAACAGAAAAAGAAAGATGCTGATGTGCTTTTCTTCTTATTTGAATATAAATGCTAAAGAAACAAATATCTAAAAATAAAACAACACACACAAAGCCACCCTCCTTCAAAAACAAATCCTGTGAGACCTTCAATTGCTGAAAAACTTCAATTTTGGGTTGGTAAATCATTCTGTGTTTCAAATCAAAATGTTATGACCACATTTTATTAAAGTCTGACAGATGGCCTGATGCTCCCACCAACGATAAATCATGACGCTTCCCTAGAACAGATATCACAGGGCTGAGTAATCTTCTCTTTCCCTTGCTCTAAGGTATAAATCAATCCTTGACACAAAATGCTTTTCTATATCAGTAACTCTGAATACACGCATATCAACCCAAGAATTTAACCCTATTGTGGTTATTTTAAAGACAGGAAAGTGAATGTAACTTTGGATCTAGATGGTGTTGGTGTTTTCTTTCTCTCTCTTTTTTTTTTCTTTCTTGAGACAGAGTTTCCCTCTGTCGCCCAGGCTGGAGTGCAGTGGCATGATCTCGGCTCACTGCAACCTCCCGGGTTCAAGGAATCCTCGTGCCTCAGCCTCCCAAGTAGCTGGGATTACAGGTGTGCACCACCATGCCTGGCTAATTTTTGTATTTTTAGTAGAGATGGGGTTTCACCATGTTGGCCAGGCTAGTCTCGAAGTCCTGACCTCAAGTGATCTGCCTGCCTCAGCCTCCCAAAGTGCTGGGATTACAGGTGTGAGCCACCGCGCCTGGCCTTCTTTCAATTTTTATAATACCATAGGCAACATGTAAGAGAACAAAATAGAAGAGAGATAGGGTAAAAACAACAACAACAACAACAAAATTTAATCTTCCATATGAGATTTTGTTTTTCTAATGCCTTAGTATTCTCTTGAAAACTTCTTTATTAAGAGAAAGAAAATGAAACAAGAAAATCCTGCAATTAAGCCCTAATGATCTATCACACATTCAAAATGGAAATTAGGAGGAAAAAGAATAGCATAGATGTCATGTATTGCCATTTGGTTCTCATATCATTTTCCTTAAGCCACTGCATTGCTTTTTAAATGTTAAAATAGCCCAAGAGTAACTTACTAATTTGATAGGAAGTGCTTGCCCTGAAGGGAGAGTTTTCTTGTGCCTACACTCTACATGTTTCCATGGAAATTATGCTGCAGCTGAAAATTGCCACCATATCTCTAGCGAGACCTCTTTCTTGAGCTCTGAATCTTCCACAGGCACCTCACACTCAAAGTGTCTGAAATGGAATTGATCACTCCCTTCACTCCTAACTTTAATTTCTTCTGAATTCCCTTGAATGTTGAATGGCCCCACCATGCAGCCATTCATCTAAGCCTGAAACTGGAGATTCATCCTTGATTCCTGCTTCTTTAGCTCCTTTGCTTCTATCTCCTTAATACTGTTCACACCTAGATCCTCCCCTCCACCCCCAGTGACGCTCTCATAGCTCAGTCCTGCATCACAGTGACCCTCCTTGGCAGCCCCCTGTCTAGTCTTCTGACTCCAGGGCTGCACTTGCTAGAAGGGCAGTTTCATCTGTCATTCCTCATTCCCCTGTTGAAAAGGCCTTCAGTGGCTCTGAAGAATTTTCAGATTTACCCCAAAGTAACAAGAATAATATAATGAGTGCTCATGTACTTATCATCCAGTTTTAATAATTATTAACAAATGTATTTTATTTCACTTATACCTCCTATTTCCCATACACCCCCATCACTGGATTGTTTGAAAGTACACACCAGGCCAGGCGCAGCGGCTCATGCCTGTAATCCCAGCACTTTGGGAGGCCGAGGTGGGTGGATTACCTGAGGTTGGGAGTTTTCAACCAGCCTGACCAACATGGAGAAACCCAGTCTCTACTAAAAATACAAAATTAGCTGGGCGTGGTGGCGCATGCCTGTAATCACAGCTACTCGGGAGGCTGAGGCAGGAGAATCGCTTGAACCCGGGAGGCAGAGGTTGCAGTGAGCCGAGATCATGCCATTGCATTCCAGCCTGGGCAACAAAGAGTGAAACTCCATCTCAAAAAAACAAAAAAACAAAAAAAAAAAAGAAAAAGAAGTACACACCAAAGATCGTATCATTTATCTGCACCACAGTTCAGTCTATATCTCTAAGACACGAAGCCTTCTCTTTTGAACTTAAATACAACACCATTATGCCACTTGATAAAATTAATAATCCTAAAAATTACTAACATCCACATAGTGTTTGAATTTTTTCAATTGTTTCAAAATTTTTTTCCAGTTAAAAAAAAAATTGGGAACAAACAAGACCCCTACATTGTATTTGGTTCATATGTCTTTTGAGTCTCTTTTAACGCAAAGGGTACTTCTCTCTCCTTTTTGGGGACACTTGTTTGTTAAAGAAAGCAGCTCACGTAACAACAATACAAATCTGTAGAAGAACCCACGTTCCGGATTTTACGGATTGCACCCCGCCGTGTCATTGAACAGGTTTTATTGATCTCCTGTATTGCCTGCAAACTGGTAGTTAGATCTAGAGGCTTCATTAGATTCAAGTCGTCAAATTTCTCAATCTTTCTTCCTGAATTTTGAGTCATAGTCAAGGAAGTTTTCACCATTCCTGGTTACTGAAGAATTTGCTAATATTTTCTTTTAGTATTTTTTTTTTTTTTTTTTTTTGAGACGGAGTCTCGCTCTGTCGCCCAGGCTGGAGTGCAGTGGCACAATCTCGGCTCACTACAAGCTCCACCTCCCAGGTTCACGCCATTCTCCCGCCTCAACCTCCCGAGTAGCTGGGACTACAGGCGCCCGCCACTGCGCCCAGCTAATTTTTTTTGTATTTTTAGTAAAGACGGGGTTTCACCATGGTCTCGATCTCCTGACCTCGTGATCCGCCTGCCTCGGCCTCCCAAAGTGCTGGGATTACAGGCGTGAGCCACCGTGCCCGGCGTTCTTTTAGTATTTTATGGTTTCATCCTAAAAAATTATTTAAACCTCTAATCCCTTTGCAATCAATACTCGTATGTGGTATAAGGAGTGATTGCAATTCTATCTTTGTTTCATTTGGCTCTCCAGTTATCCCAACATCACTTACTTAAAAGTTTTTTTCTCCACAGATTTGAATCCCTCAAGCCTCTTCTTGATGTCTTCTGTGCCTTCGTCTCTAGTTTCTTTGCCTACCAACAGATCCACTGTCTTGTCATGTCCAATTACTGTTTCTCAAAAGGGTTATGTCCCCAGTGTTGACTGACCTTGGATATCTTCCTCATTCTTAAAGTCTTCCTTTGGGAAGTCTTCCCTAACATTTGCCTACCCTACCAAATAAGTGGTGTCCCTCCCTTTTGTGGGCGTGCTGTGTGGCCTCTGATTACCTCTATATGGTATCTCTATCACACACAGCAACCTTAAAATGTAGTCAACTTTATTACTTTTTCTTGGCCATTTCTTTTATCACTTAAATTGAAATATAATTCATACATCACACAATTCATTCTTTTAAAATGCACAATTCAGTAGTTTTTAATATATTCACCAAGTTGCGCAACCATCACCACTGTCTAATTCTAATATTTTTCTCACCCCAAAAAGAAACCCATACTCATTGGCAGTCACTCCTCATTCCTTCCTTCCCCCAATCCCTGGCAACCACTAACCTAATTTCTGTCTTTATGGATTTGCCTATATTTCAAATAAATGGAATAATGTGTTCTTCTGTATCCGGCTTATTTCCTTAGCATAATGTTTTTAAGGTTCATTCATGTTGTAGCATGTATCGGTACTTCATTCCTTTTTATTACTACATAATATTCCATTGCATGCACATACCACATCCTGTTTATCCATTCTTCAGTTGATGGACATTTGGGTTGTTTTCACTTTTTAGCTATTATAAACAATGTTGCTGTGAACATTTGTATACAAATTTTTGAATGAACATATATTTTCAATTCTTTTGGGCATATGCCTATGAGTAGAATTGCTGGGAGACATGGTAACTCTATGTTTCACTTTTTGTGGAACTGCCAAAGTGTTTTCCAAAGAGGTACATCATTTTATATTCCAGTAATTTATCTAGCAAGCAGTATATAAGGGCTCCAGTTTCTCTACATTCTTGCTAACACTTGTCACTATCTTTTTTTTTTTTTTAAATATAGCCATCCTAGTGGGTGTAAAGTTGCATCTCATTGTGGACCACATGATATTTAAACTGCTAGTTTACCTGCCTGTCTCTTCTAGGAAGCTGCAAACTTCATCTTTGGCATCCTTGGTGCCTGAGAGAATGCATTAGCTTAGAAGCAGGCTCACTTTTGAGGCTGTAATGCAGACACTCACCAGCATTATATAGCATGTGTTTTTAGAGCACACTTTGGTCTGGCTTAAAAGCTGTAGCAGTCAGAACTGAGATAAACCCTAAGGAGCTTGTCTGCCTCCCTTTTTTCACCTAAGATGCAACCTCCTCCACCCTTCTTAAGTACTTAATGTCGGATGGTATTTCCTTCAATCTTTTTTTTCACACTTTGATCTAAGGCAAAGATTTTCAAATTTTAGTGTGCTTTTTAGCAAAGCAAATCCCTCAAGTCAACCCCCAGCATTTCTAACTTGGCAGATCAAGAATAGAATTAAAAATATAAATTTTTAGCAAGCTGCTGGGGGCTTCTGATGTACATGGATGGGGACTAGACTTTGGGAAGGATTGTTCCAAAGAAACCATCTAATGGATAACTCCATTTGTCAGCAACTAGCCAACTGCCCATTATTCTGAGATGTACATCCATGAGATCACCAATGTTAGAGTTGGTCTGGAAGCTGGTGTTTGTTAAGGCTGACACTGGGCTGGCAGAACAGATGTATCACTGCCATGATTATCCCACTTCACTGTTCGTCTCCACCCCCTCATTTTATTCCTGGCCTGGCTTTTGCAATCCGCTTACCTTTTTATTATTTAATAATGTTCTTACTAGTCATAAAAAAAACAAACTCACAGATACTGGCATAATAAATTGCGAAAGATACATTAGAGTAGGAGATAGAAGACATTGGACAGTTTTTCAAGATGAACAGATAGTGGATTACCCCCAGGAAAGGATAAAGATCCCTGATCAAAATTTGCTTTGCCTTTCCTGAGGCTAATATGCAGTTGAGAAAATTGGATTACATTTGCAGCAGCGAAGAAAGCTGTGTAAAGGCAAAACTAAATGAAGGACAGGGTATTGACGATGCTTAATGGGCCCTGACACCTTGCAAAAGGCCATTCCTAAGAGCTAAGATTTTTCCTCCTGTTGCTTTTTCCTGTTGTCATGACAACAAGAGCACTTTTATTGCATAAATCTTGTTTGTTTCCTGTGTTTACTACAAGCAAGAAATTGAATTAGAGCTAGCTAAGAGAGAATTATTTAAGTACTTCCATCTCTGATATTATATAGATCACAGTTATGAAAGGTCTTAAAGCTTACAGACTCTCCCTTCGATCTTTCAGCATGTCAGTAGGGAAAGGTTCAAAATTATAAGGAATGTATTTCTGTTCCATAAAAGAATGGAAATGAATTCAACTCAAAAATCTAGTTTGTTTTTGCTAAAATAATGAGACTGTAGTCTCTATTATTTGGAATATTAGATTAAGAATCAGAGATTATTGATTTCCATTATTCAATACACCATTGTTTTCCCTTATGATCTTGAAAAACTGACTCCACCTATAAAACAGCTACAACAGTGTCTGCTGATGGTCCTTTTTTCAAATGTATAACTGTTTGAGTAACCGTGCTGTGTTTGGTTGTGTTTGCTGGGTGTACTTCTGCAGGTTCCTCTTCCCTTCCTCCCTCCCATCTTTCCCATGCTCCCACTGTCATCCATCAAACATTTACTGAGGATTTGCCCTGAGTCAGGAGCTATGGGAGGTGCTGGGGATATTCTAAAGGCAACCGTGCCCTCAAGGAGGCTCGCAATCTGGTCAGAAAGACAGATGGAAAAGGCACCAATAACTGCATAATGTGACGAGTATGATGGTAGCAATGTGAGCAAGTACTGTGGGTACACATAGGACAATGTGATTACTCCAGGGGGAATCAGGAAAGCAGCACAGGCTTCCTACAAGTTGGGCTCTTCCACATAGGTCCTGCCATTGCCTGCTTGATGCATAAGACCTCCACTCATAGTGTTAGAAAACCTTACATCTGAGAAGGTGCTTAGGGAGACCATCTACTCCAACCATCCCACGTACAGAGGAGGAGCCTGAGATAGACATGATGGCACCTCTCCAAGGATACTCAGTGATGGAAGAATCATGACCAGAACCCAAGCCTGTGTTCCAATCTCCACGCAATGCTTGGTCAGAATGTGCTGCCATCACTATTTTGAATCCCTGGCTCCACTGTACCCAACTCTGGATCATCTATTATTCTACTATGAAATGAAGAAGCTATATAAACACCATACAGGAGGGGAAGAGACAAGCCACAGACTAAGGATGTTTGTACATATGAAACAGACAAAATATCAGTATCTTGAATATACAAGGACCCTTAAAACTCATAAGAAAAAAACCACCAGCAATGGAAAAGGTGGGTTAAGGATATGAACAGCAACTAAAAAGAATGACCAGGCCAGGTGTGGCGGCTCATGCCTGTAATCCCAGCACTTTGGGATGCTGAGTTGTGTGCATCCCTTGAGCTCAGGAGTTCGAGACCAGCCTAAGCAACATGGTGAAACCCCTGTCTCTATTAAAAAAATACAAAAATTAGCTGGGTACAGTGGCATGCTCCTGTAGTCCCAGCCACTCAGAAGGCTGAGGCAGGAGCATTGTTTGAGCCCAGCGTGCAGAGGTTGCAGTGAGCTGAAATCGGGCCACTATACTGCAGCCTGGGCAATGGGAGTGAAAACCCTGTCTCAAAAAATAAAAAAGAAATAATAAAAAGAATGACCAAAGAACCTGTGGAAAGATATTCAGGACTTACACTCATCAGAAAGGTAAAGCCTCACAAGTATTGACAATACTATGTTTGCAACATGTAGAGAAATAGAAATTTGCATATTGCTAATGAAAATGTTATTTGGTGCAACGACTTCAGTCAGCAAGTTGCCAATATCTACTACAGTTGAAGATGAGTTCACATTACATTTAAGCATTTCCATGACTAAGTTTAGGCACAAGAAAATTCTTACATATGGACAAAGAATCATAAACAAGAATGTTCACTGCAAGCATTGGTTGCAACAATAAAATTTGGAAACAACCTAATAACAAACAAATAAACTAAATAATAGAAGTATGAAGAGATAAATTATATTCATGCAGTGAAATGCTATACGGTGGTTAAAAGTAAATGAACTGAAATATAGATCAGTATGGATAAATCTCAAGAAGATAAATTGAGAGAAGGAGCAGGTTGCTGAAGGAAACATACTTAATTTTCTCATTTATTTAACTTTGTACACAAGCAAAACAATACAATATTTTTATTTGTACATCTTCAGTAAAATATATATACTCAGAAATGATAAACATCAAATTTAAAATAATGAAGGGTCTGAGACTTTATCTCTTTGCCACAGGGTCACTGATAGTGGGAGAAGACACAAGTCTCCTGGGTTGGAAACAAATAATTTTATGACTCTTTTCAGGGTAAGCAGCATTAGTTTCACTTCTTCTGGTTCCCAAGTATTATGAAGGTGATGTGGATGGGTCCAGATGGATACCTACCTACATGCAGGGGGTTGCACTACAGGAGAGGAACCCTGAGCTTAGAAAACCCAAGTCTTTTATAACAGACAGTAACTCTGCCTTACCTTTACTCCACGGGGAGACATTGTTTGCTTTCTGAGGCTGTTTGCTATGCAAATATCCTTGAAATGATAGTATTTAAAAAACTTCAGTTGGTGCCTTCCTGTAAGATTTGCAGAAATCAAGAGAACCTATGAACAACTGTCTCCCCAAAAAGGTCACTTTTGGGGATGGAGGAAGAGGATCAGGGTGAGGAAAAACAGGAAACAAATTATCCTTTTATTTCTTAAGCTGAGTATGAGGCACATATATCCTTGTTACATTATTTTCTATACTTGTTTAAATGTCTCAAATGTTTCCTAGTAATAATAAAAAAGAAGCCATGATGTGCTGGCCTTTGTGTTTGCCCACCTCTGAGTGACAACCCTCATTTTATAAAGGCTCCTTGTTACTCACAGGTGTGGCAGAACCCAAAACATACTCTCATTGCTCTCCTGGCTCATTTGCCATGGTCTACACTTACTCTAACTTCATAGATCAGATCCTCCTCTCTCTCTGTCTGTCTGTCTCTCTCTCTTTCTGTCTCTCATATGCAAATGGAAACTATATTTCAGGATGTGATGCTGAAGAAGAACTAACTGCCTCTCTTTAGGTCTCAGTCAGCTGCAGAACTTGGCATTGTCTTTGACGTCATTCACATAGCTCATTTCTCCATTTCTCTGCCCTGGAAAAGTAATATAGCCAGGGGACCTAGGTGAAGTTGGTATTACATTGAACAGTAATGTGCAAGGCTTGATTCTGTGTCATCAGGTTAGTTTCCTAGGATGCCGTAACAAGGTACCACAAAGTAGGTGGCTTGAAACAACAAAGTTATTCTTTTTCAGTTCTTCAGACTAGAAGTCTGGAATCAAGGTGTTAGCTGGGCCATGTTCCCTCTGAGACCTTCCTCTGGATAGAAACCTTCCTTGCCTCTTCCTGCCTTCTGGTGGTGTCCATGAACTCTTGGCATTCCTTAGTGTGTGAATCACTGTTTGCTAATTACTCCCTTCTCTGCCTCTGTTGTTACATGGCGGTCCCTCTGTGTGTCTCTGTCTTCACATGCTGTTCTCTGTGTGTGCCTGTGTCTAAATTTCCCTCTTATAAGTATTTCAGTCATTGGATTGGGGGCCCTAATGACCTCATCTTAACTTGGTCACATCTGCAAAGATGATACTTCCAAATAAGGTCACATTCATAGGTTCTAGGGGTTAGGACCTCAACATATATTTTTGGGACAACAAATCAACCCATAATATTAGGTTTGTAGGATTTTAAAGCAATGACTTATTCTCCAAAACTCTGCCTTTCCCTTACTGTCATCTTATCTTTAGCTTTTACTTACTTGCTGTTAAAGTAAATTAACATGGAGGCCAGGCCTGAAGAATTCCTGAGCAGACAAAGCCAGTTAGGCCTCATAAATGTCCTGAATCTTGCCTGATTTGTAAACATTAACTGGGATTATGGGCCCCGTGGCTCACGCCTGTAATCCCAGCACTTTGGGAGGAGGTGGGTGGATCACCTGAGGTCGAGACCAGCCTGACCAATATGGAGAAACCCGCCTTTACTAAAGATAAAAAAATTAGCTGGGCATGGTGGTGGTCATCTGTAGTTCCAGCTACTCCGAAGGCTGAGACAGGAGAATGGCTTGAACCCAGGAGGCGGAGATTGAGGTGAGGCAAAATCCTGCCACTGCACTGCAGCCTGGGTGACAGAGCCAGACTCTATTTCAAAAAAAAAAAAAAAAAAAGAAAGAAACTTAGGGCATACCAATCCGAAGCCACAGACTAACTTACAGCTCTGTAACTAGGAACTTTCCAGCAGGATAAACCAAGTAAGGCAGTTGTGTAACTGTAACTAATAAAATATTTTCTTTTCTTCATTTCTATTTTCACCCTATCAAAACCTTCCCCTTGTGTTCCCTTGGCTGGGCCCAGGAAACCACTTCTGGTTTGGAGCTGCCTGATTGATGAATCTCTGTTTGCTCAAATACACTCTTTAAATTCTTATTGTGCTTCAGTTTACTTTTTAACACTGCCAAGACTCTTCGTGGGATTGCATGTCACAGCTGGCTGAGCGAAGATGGGACTTCTGGGAGAGTCCAGTGACTGTTGTATAAAAACAGCTGCCCCTGAGCAAAGCAGCCCTGCAGTCCTGAATCCCTTTCTTTTCAGAAGCTAGTAATTCTCTTTATATGGAGCATTTCATCCCAAGCTTTTCATAACTACTGCAGGGAGTTGAGCTACTTCCATCACAAGTTATACTTTTTTAAAAAAGATAAGCATGAAAATAATTTCTATAGTTATTGATGTGACTGTTTTAAAATTCCTTTGGTCTGATTCAGCCTTTAAAACTATCTTCTGTACATTTATGGCATAATAAAGAAAGATATATAGACCTAGATTTTATTTCTGGCACTAACACCTACTAGCTGGGAGGCCTTGGACAAATCACTTAAATTATCTGGCCCTCGGTTTCTTCAATTGTAGAATGGAAACAGTAATGCCAGACTACCTATCTCCCTGGGCAGCTTCATCCATCAAATGGTGGATGATGCAGGACTGTGTTTTGTGACTTCAAAGAGCACCAGGGAGTGCAGAAGGCAGAGCTGTTTCCATTCCCATCCATTCATTGGTCAATCAGTTATTGACTGTCTGTTTCCTATGTGTGGAGACACACTTATAAGTCCAATCACCTCGGCCAAAAAAAATAAAAGATTATATAGTCCATCTTATGTAGGATATTAATTTCTTTTCACAGCCTGGCTTCCAGCTAGCCTGGAAGAGCTCATTCATCTCATTGGAAAGTTCAGTTTATTCCTTGGGAGCTATTTATTCCCTATACTTTTAAATTCTCAGCATTTTGTACTCAGAGCACTTTTCTAGAAAGAGGCAGTTTCCAGACCTCATCTCGCTAATTTCATTATGCCCAACAATAATCTAGAATAAATATAGTCATATAAGCCTTCATCCTTTGGTTTATAATCTACATTTTATATTAAAATGTTCAATTCAATAAAAACATGGAAAAACGTTGAAGAGAAGGGTAATCATTGGCAGGCCAAGAATACAGAAAAACGCACAGTCAGGTTCTGGCTACTTGATGATGAACTTTGTTCAATCAATAAATATTTGACTCCCTATCCTGTGAGAAGCATTGTTCTGGACACAGGAGATACGTTAATCAGCAGTGTAGACATAGCATTCTTCTCTTTGACTTCAGAGGTTTGCAAACAGGATGCCAATGAGCAAGCCATTATATTGACATTCAAGTTCCTGTGGGATTGCGTGACATAGTTTTTGGGGGGAATATTTTCCTAAAGGATGAGTAGGAATTAACCAGAAAAGTAGGGGGAGGGCAGAGCAAGATAAATTTCCAAACAAAGGCTACAGTGTAGAAGACATAAGGAAGGAGAAGAGAAACGGTGAGAGAAGCATATTTGAAGAATTAAGAGAAAATCAGTTTGGCTGGAGCATGAGGTGCATAAAGGGCTACTGTAATCCCGGAGAGTGTTATTAAGTCATGTTGGGGCAGTTGGGACTTTATTCTAAGGACAAAAGAAAGCCTTTGGAAGGTTTTAAGTGCCACGACCATGTTGCCATGCTCATCCCTGGAAACTCAATGTTGCCTCAGTTGCTGCTGAACAGTTGCTTTCTTGTATCATTTGTTCCCAAGTCAAAGTCTAGGGAAAGCAGATCTGACTGGCAATACCTTGGCCACATGCCCATGCCTGAGCTTGATGGGGGATAAAAATAAGAGAGGGGATGAGAAAGTAAGTGCCTGGTGTTGATCTTCTGTCGTGAAAGGGGTTCTACGTCTAGCTAATACTCATGAAATGGAGAATTTCCCCCAAACACATAAGGATGATGTATTAGTCCATTTTCACACTGCTGTGACGAAATACCTAAGACTGGGTAATTTATAAAGAAAAAGAGGTTTAATGGACTCACAGTTCCACATGGCTGGGGAGGCCTCATAATCATGGCAGAAGGCAAAAGAGGAGCAAAGGCATGTCTTGCATGGTGGCAGGCAAGAGAGCGTGTACAGGGGAACTGCTCTTTACAAAGCCATTAGATCTTGTGAGATGTATTCACTATCATGAGAACAGCATGGGAAAAACCCACCCCCATGATTCAGCTACCTCCCACCGGTCCATTCCCATGACACGTGGGGATTACGGGAGCTACAATTCAAGATGAAATTTGGATGGAGACACAGCCCAACCACATCAAATGGGGTTCAGATTGGGCAGTCAAAACACGACTAAGCTCCCTTACACTTGGGACCCTTTTAACATGCAATAAATAGGGAGACTATCCTAAAGAGCAGTTGTTCCATGGAGCACACTTTGGGAAATACTGTCCTGGATATTTTTTATAGAAACTGGTGTGAAGATACTATGTCCTGAAGAATCTAACCGATTCTGGGCTACCTGTGCCTCTCACTCCAAGAGCTAATTATTTTCTGTCTCTCCAGGTTCCTCAGTTTTTGCATTGGTTTGCTTGTTTTTAGAGATGGAATTTCACTCTTGTTGCCCAGGCTAGAGTTCAATGGCACGATCTCAGCTCACTACAACCTCTGCCTCCTGGGTTCAAGTGATTCTCCTGCCTTGACCTTCCAAGTAGCAGGGGTTACAGGCATGCACCACCATGCCTGGCTAATTTTTTGTAATTTTAGTAGAGATGGTGTTTCACCATGTTGGCCAGGTTGGTCTTGAACTCCTGGCCTCAGGTGATCTGCCCACGTCAGCCTCCCAAAGTGCTGGGATTACAGGCGTGAGCCACCGCGTCCAGCTTCATTGGTTTCTCAGTCCCACTGACCTCCCTCTGGCTTTAGACATCCCCAGTCTTGGCTCCTGGGAGGCAGCCAACAGCCTGGGTTAGTTCAGCCTCCTCGCAGGTATCTGAATGTGCTCATCTTCTGTGCATGATTTCTTTTTTCCTCTTTATCTTTCCTGTCTCTTTCTATCTCTTGCTAGGTCTCATACTCCTGTGAGGGGATTGAAAAAAGGAAAAATAATTATTTTTCTGGTTTGAGGCAGATCTGAAGTATCCATGCCCTGGATTTTATTTCTACACATTGCAGGCAAGTATCTTCTAGAGCTATCCTGGGGCCTACTTAATTAATGCTCTGAAGATGGAAAAGTAGTAGAAAATTATTGTTATGATTGTAAGAGTTGTGATCTGACACTTATCATCCTTTTATTTTTGTAATAGAATTTATTGCCAGACAGGTGCCATTTATAACTTTAAATACGTGTTGTCAGGATATAAGTATTACCTAAAGGAAACTGCTTTCTAAATGAGCAAAACCAATCGTCTGCAAACATCTTCCTCTTCAAAGACGACTTCTTGAGACAAGCAGAAGGGGCTTCAGGGAAGGCCATGTTTAAGAGAGAAAATCATTTCTAATCGTGGAAAGAACATTGTGGCAGGGATGATCTATACCACTTGAATTCACTCTGATGCTCAGAGGAGATGTTCCTCTTTTAATGGATGAAGGTAGATGGCAGCAGCACCCCAGGTTTTCCCCGTGTTACATCTTGGTCCCTGCCTATGTCTGGGCCCATGAAGCTATTTCCAACAAATGCCCCAGCTTCAGCTCCCTCCATGAAGACATTTGGTGGGGTTGGTTTTGGGGTTACTCAGCATCCAAAACCCTTGCATGTTCTGGAGGAACCACTCCTCCTCCACCACACTGTGTGAGTTTTGTGGGAAGCAAGGCTGCCTATGGATGTCAAAGGGGCCGGATACAGGACCCATGCTTGGGTAGACAGATATGCCCATTTGGTACATTCAATTGTGAGTAAATGACACAAAAATGAAGGGAGAGTTTCGAGTTCACTGGCAGTGGTGATATCAATAGGGTCCATAGCAGAGGGTCCAGGGGTGACCATATCTAGTGGCAGTGGAGGCAGTGGTGTGGGGGAAGAACCCCAAGCAAACTATTCCTGCGGCATGACTGCTGCTATAATTTCCTGCAGCACAGTCTCCCTTGGTCCCCAAATGTTGTCTGAGCCCAGTAACTTACTTTTGTGAGCTACTGGATATCTTTTTAATGAATTCTTTTTCTGCTTATATTTGCCAGTTGAATTCTGTTGTTTATAGCTAAGACCCCTGCACGAACCTATGTCCTCTTTCCTTTTCTGTCCATGTCACTCACACCTCACAGCAATTTTAGAGTCTCCCTGTCTACAAACCTCCCCAAATCTGCATTGCACACCTAGATCTCACCACTGTTTTTCTCTCTCCTTATCCTCCAATGTTTATCCCTTTGTTAACCAGATGAACATTGTCTGACTCTTAGAAAGCTATAATTCTTCCTCCCCGGTGAAGGTGGTATGGACAGAAAGGGAAGGCAAATACAGGATATTTTTTAGAAGACAGGAGAAAAGAAGAAAATACAACTGTGGACGCTCAAATGTTAACTTTTTGGCCCATAACATATGCTCCAGGTAGGGGTTATTTAAGATAGATGTGAGTCACTTTGTTCACAAAAGGGCAGTTAAATCTAGAGGGACAGAAACAGTCGGTTAGTCCTGTTTGTCATGGCTTATCTTCATGGCGGCTTAGTGGGGACCCAGAAATACCAGTTCTCAGGAATAACACTTCCCTGAAGTAACAGACAGGCCGACTGCTCGGGTCTCCAAGATGCCCTGTTCCTGACACAAAGAAGGAACCCAGCATTGATGAAAATAAAACACACACACACACACACACACCCCTAAAGCTTACTCCTGGGATCCACAGGGAGTCAGGGTAAGACCATGGTTCATGGGAGGCTGTGGCTTTTTGAAACACTAAAGAAAATTTGACAACTTCACAGTTTTACTTAGTATCAACCCAGCTTGCCTGGTACACAGACAAACAGGTGGCTGGACAATTCATTGGGGGAAAACGATAATAAAAAATCTCATTTCAGTTTTCAGTAATTGTAAGGGAGTCAGACATAATCTTAAATTGCATGATCAAAAGACACGACTGTGAAAACATGATATGATATTTAAGAATTATTTTTGCTGTTGATAACCATAGCTGATGTGCTCTCGTGGGCACATCTTGTGATTTAGTAGAAATATCTTGAGGAAATACCCTTAGGAACTTGAATTACATTCCTGGCTATGCTTCAAACTAGTACATGATTTTGGGCAAGTAATTTATATCACTTACCCTCAGTTTTCCTCTTTGTTAAGTGGGAAGAGATTGGGAGATTTAAAAGGTACTTTGAACCTCAAAACAGAAATACCATTTGACCCAGTAATCACATAACTGGGTATATGCCCAAAGGAATGTAAATCATCCTATTATAAAGACACCTGTGTGCATATGTTCACTGCAGCACCATTCACAATAGCAAAGACATAGAATCAACCTAAATGTCAATCAATTATAGATTGGATAAAGAAAATGTGGTATATATGCACCACGGAATACTACGCAGCCATAAAAAAGAATGAGATTTTGTACTTTGCAGGGACATGGATGGAACTGGAGGCCATTATCCTTAGCAAACTAACACAGGAACAGAAAACCAAATACCGCATGTTCTCACTTATAAGTGGAATCTAAATGATGAGAACACATGGACACATAGAGGGGAACAACACATATTGGGGCCTACTGGAGGGTGGAGGGTGGGAGGAGAGAGAGGATCAGGAAAAATAACTAATGAGTACTAGTCTTAGTTGAGCGATAAAATAATCTGGGTGATGAAATAATCTGTACAACAAAGCCCCATGACACAAGTTTACCTGTAAAACAAACCTGCACATATATCTCTGAACTTAAAATAAAAGTTTAAAAAGAAATAAAATAAAATTTCAAGAAAAAAACTTAAAACTTTTTTTTAAAAGGTCTTTTGAATTCTTAAACTACAGCTACCTCTTTCAAAGGATTTTTACACAGCTACCTCTTTCAAAGGATTTTTACATGTTTCTTTTAGGGATGGACAAAAAAAAAACCCAGAAAAAAAGTCTCAAATGCAAGCCCAATTATATTTCTGTAGCTAAAGAGAGTTGACAAAGATAAGCTCATTGACTTGGATAAAGGAAATGATGGCACATGACATCGATACAAATATATACTGACTGCCCAAGGAACATGTGTTCTTCATCTTCCACTGCTGGAAGACATGTGTTCTTCATCTTCCACCACTGGAACTCTATAGCAAAACCTTGATAATTGGGAGATCAGCCCTATAGCAACTGAGATTATTCATTATGGCTCTGAATCAGAAAGTAAAGAACAAATTTACCTCTATTCTAAGAAAACAGAACATGCTTGCCATTAGTAAAGCCTCAAACAACCACAGGATATTACCCAGAATAGAGGGAGAATCTTGATGGGCTGACCATGTTCATAAGAAATTTGAAAGACAAAAAGTATAGGAGAAGCAGAGAGACACAGATACATAAGGAAAGGGAGTGGTAAGAGAATGTTAGAATTTAGCAATGCTGGCAGCAGAAGGGAAAGTTGGGAATGGTGATAAGAACACTGAGCACCAGGTGTGGGGCTGCTTCCAAGTCTTTGCACCAAGGCAAAGTATAATTGTAAACATGTACACAATAGTGTAATGCTAAAAATATAGGCAGATATTTTCAACAAATGATGCTAGAACAATTGGACAGCATATGCGAAAAAAATCCCTCCCATCTAGACAGAGACCTCATACCTTTCACAAAAATTAACTCAAAATGGATTATGTCTAAATGTAAAATGAAAAATTATAAAACTTCCAAAAGATAGCATAGGAGAAAAATCATGGTGACTTTTGATTTGGTGACAGCTTTTTGTATACATCACCAAAAGAGTGATCCATGAAAAAAATTAATAAGATAGTTTATTAAAATAAAAATGTCTGATCTGTGTAAGATACTACTAAGAAAATGAAAAGACAAGGCTCAGATAGGGAGGAAATATTTGCAAAATATTTATCTGGACTGGTATCCAAAATCTACAAAGAACTCTTGTCAACAATAATGAATAAAATAACCAAATTTAAAAATAGGTGAAAGATCTAAAGAGACACCTTACTGGAAAAGATATATAGATGGTAAACAAGCCTATGAAAATATGCTCAACAACATTGGGATTTGCAATTAAAGGGAATTGCAAAGCAACAATCCGATGCCACTATACACTTATTAGAATGGCTAGAAGACAAAATTCTGATGACACCAAATGCTGATGAGGTTGTGGAGCAACAGGAACTCTCATTCATTGCTGGTGGTAATTCAAAATGATACAGCCACTTTAGAAGAAAGACAGTCTGACACTTTCTTACAAAGCTAAACATAGTCTTACTACATACTCCAGCAATCATACACCTAGGTATTTACCCAAATGAGTTGAAAACTTATGTCCACACAAAAACCTGCACACACATTTTATAGCAGCATTATTCATAATTGCTGAAAATTGATAGCAACCAAGATGTCCTTCAATAGAGGAATGGATAAACACACTGTGGTATATCCAGACAATGAAATATCACTCAGCATTAAAAAGAAATGAGGCATCAAGCCATAAAAAGACATGGAGGAACCTTAATGTTTTACATTTTGCTATGTAAAAGAAGCAAGCATGAAAAAGCTACAAGTTGTATGATTCCAAATTCTGCCTTCTTAGGGTCCTGGCTGGTCCTGAAAATTAAATTGGCCTGAGATAGATCAACAGGAAAAAACCATACAAAGTTAATATAAGTTTTTTTTGGGACACGGACATCCTCATGAGGAAATGAAGACCCAAAGACACAGTTAGATTTGAATACTTATATATTGAATAAGTCAAAGAGTAGTAAGTTGTAAAAATGTGACAAGGCAAAGGGGCTTGGGCTAAGGTAGTTAATAGCAGGGAGAAGTGGCCAGGAAGATAAGGGTTAGTCTAATAACATCTGTACAGAGGACCTTCTTTCTCAACTTCCCACCCTTGATGATGAGAATGTTACTTTCCTTTTAATATAGAAAGTATCTTTCAAATGAATTACATTTCCTGCTTTTAAGAAACAGAATGAAGGTCACAGTGACCTTCTTGCATCTGTTGTTTTTCAAGTAGTTTTAACTCAAAATAGTCAATATGCCAGAGTAGCATATTGTGGAGTGGCATATTCTGAACTCCTTCTCAACTATGTGACATTCCGGAAAAGGCAAAACTAGAGAGACAGTAAAAATAAAACAAAACCAGTGGTTGCCAGGAGTTCATGAGAAGGGAATAAAGGATGAATTAATGGAACACAGACTATTTTCAGGGGTGAAACCATTCTGTACAGTACCATAATGGTGGATACACAACATTATGTATTTCTCAAAATCCACAGAATTGTGCAACACCAAGAGTGAACCCCAATGTAAAATACAGATTTAGTTAATAATAAATACATATTGGTTCACTATTAGCGTGCCACAATAATGCAAGATGTTAATAAGAGGGAAATTTTATGGGGGTGGGGTGGAGAGAAGGTATCAACGAGGAAGCAAATTAAGTCAAAATACTTTAGAATCCTGGGTTAGGCAGAGAGAGGGCAAACTTGTATTTATGCTCTTGAAGGTCCAAGGTATCAACTCTAAGCACCCCAGACAACCAGAGAATGCTTTTACTCAGGACAACATATTACTTCATGATAAACTTTAATTTTGCCACCATTTTAAGAAATAAAGTATTTTATTCAAATGCTTAGAGTATAACCAAAACATAGGTGATCCTCACCTTTAAATTAATCGTACTTTACTATTAATAATTACATAGTAGCACCCCTGGCCAGTCTTGAGACCAACTGTAGAAGGCTAGGTCCAAAAGAAAGTTTCTTAAAATTATGATTTGAGAAATAGCTCCTAAAATGCTTTTCAGTGGTCCAAATAGGGAGAAAATTTCCTGGTTCTTGGGAGCTGTGACAGGAAAGTGAATTATAAGTAGCTTTCTTATCAGGAAAGAAGGTGTATATTCAACTTTCTCTGGACACACTTTTCAATATAAGATACCTTTAAACCAACTTTACTCTTCTTGTTCAACTTGCCGAAAAATGCCCTATTCAATCTTGTACAAAAATCAGCATCTCCATGTCCTTCTTTCTAATGGCAAAATAAATTTCTTTGTTTATTATTGTCACAGCAAAAAAAAAAAAAAAAAATGAGGGAATGAGAATTCAAAGTAAGGAATTATTTCAACAAATAATTTTTAATTAGTTTTATTATTAACATTTAATATATAACTTATATTTGCTGTATGACACTCAGCTTTAATTTTCCCTCTATGAGATCAACTTTTTTAGCCTCCACATATGAATAAGAACATTCCTCTACAGGAATGGAACACTCTTTTTAAAAAAGAAGTTTTTTGCTTTTATTATTATTTTTAATTGACATGTAAAAATTGCACATATTTCTGGGGATAGTGTGATATTTTGATACATGTACGGAATGTGTAATGACCAAAACAGGGTAATTAGCATAACCATTGCCTCAAACATGTATCATATCTTTGTGTTGGGAACATTCAAAATCAGCTCTTCTAGCTATTTGTGAAGTTGGTTTTTATGTGTGTGTGAAATAAAAAAGACTGATTATATCATCTGGCAGATCCATGATATGCTTGATATTTTCCTTTTCAAATAAGCAGAAAGCATAGTGAGGCCCCATTTCAAATATCTCATTAGGTGTGCTTTTGAATCATTAGTGCACCATCTTGGTGTGTTGACATGAAATTTCTGTTAACTCCAAAGTTAAACAATGTAGGAAGAGCTGGTTAACATACTCTGGGGTACCGCATGGCAACATGTGGTAACATGAAAACTGTATGGTTATTTCTATTTGAAAAGAAGAAAGAAATGCTGGTATCTTCCAGCAACAAATAGGTTTCAAGGTATCACAAGTATCTTCAAGACCAAGTCTCTTAGTCTTTTAGATTCAAGTCCACAGAGAGAAAGAAATGACATAGAAGATACTTCAACTAACAAGTTGAAACCAAAAGTAAGAAAAGAAGAAAGGCTGAAAATTTCTATGCATTGTATCAGATGCTTAAAATATCTCAGAAGGGACCATCACATCAGTAAAACGGTAAAACAAAATGACAACCAAAAAGCCAAACTCAACATGATAGCAATCTTACTGACATGGTACTCAGCAGGAATGCCAGCAAGGGAAAAAAGGGAACTGAAATATAAGTTCAGCACATGTGGCAGGAATGGATGGAAACAAAACAAAATCACTTTCAAGAAGTGAAGAACCCTATGGGAATCTTCTAAAAAGGAAGAAAAAAAGTAGTTTTAAAGCAACAGTAAAATTTTCATTTGCTTCTTTTTATGAGACAAAGAGTTAGAAATGTTCTTTTTGGCAAGAAGCTTATTCTACTTGTCTATAGTAGAAAATCTCCATGAATGAAAATCTCCATAAATGAAAGAAGGAAGCTATGGATGCAGATCTCAGAAAGAAAATCATGTTTTGATCACTTCGCAAACACAACAGAAGAAAGCTAGGAAAGCTACCCAGATCTTCCCTTCCCTTCTAAAGGTAAGAAATACTAATCTAATGTAAACACTTGAGCAATAGACAAGGATTGCAGTTATGTTCCATACAAAGTCACTGTAAGTAAAAAAAAATAAGAAGCAAAAAACATTATTTCAAATGGTGAACAAGCCATGTCTATAAAACGTTAAGAATATAATAAATACCGTGATAGCGTCTTAAGGAAAATAGAAGATGAAAAGGAAAAATCTTTAAATTCAGAAAGCATATTTAAAAAGATATAAAGTAATTCTGGAAAAATAGTTATAGAAAACCCCAAAGAAGGGCCAATGTAAGTAAATAGAGAATCCCTAAATAAGATAATCAAGCATTGGAACAAACTAATAGTAAAAACTCTGAGAAAAATTTTCAGACATAAAAAATTATTGAAGCTACATATTCAAAAGTTACATCACATACCTGGGAAAAATTGACCTACTAATGCCAAGTGTGGTGGCTTACACCTGTAATCCCAAGACTTTGGAAGTGGATCTCAGGCAGGTGGATCTCCTGAGGTCAGGAGTTTGAGACCAGCCTGGCCCACATGGTGAAAATCTGTCTGTACTAAAATACAAAAATTAGCTGGGTGTGGTGGCATGCACCTGTAATCCCAGCTACTGGGGAGGCTGAGGCAAGTGAATTGCTTGAACCTGGGAGGCAGAGCTTGCAGTGAGTCAAGATCGTGCCATTGCACTCCAACGTGGGTGACAGAACAAGACTCCGTCAAAAAAAAAAAAAAAAAAAGAAAGAAAGAAAAAGAAAAAAAGAAAAATTGACCTACTAGATAAATTCTGGTAAAACTACTGGATTTTAAAGAAAAAAGTCTTTCAGGAATCTTTCAGGAATCCAGGTAGTAAAGTTACTTATAAGGGAAGGAAAATCATTTTATCTTCACCTTTGCCAGAAGACGAAGGAGTAACATATTGAAAACGCAGAGAAAAAAAATGTGAGACAAGGATTTTATATCCAGCTGAACAGACCTTCAAGTACAAAGGCTGCATATAGGCTGTTATAAACATGAAAGTGAGAATATGGTTCTCGTGAGTCCTCCCTGAAGTATCAGATTGGTTCAAAAGTAACTGTGGCTTTTTCTATTACTTTTAATTGTAAAAACTGCAATTACTTTTGCACCAACCCAATATTCCCTGGAGAATAAAATTTAGACAATCGAAATGATTGGATGACATTAACATAAGGACTGGAACTTTAAATATATATATACTGGCTGGGCCCGGAGGCTCACGCCTGTAATCTCAGCACTTTGGAAGACCAAGGTGGGTGGATCACTTGTGCTCAGGAGTTCAAGACCAGCCTGGGCAACACAGTAAGACCCCTTCTCTACTAAAAATACAAAAACTAGCTGGGTGTGGTGGTGGGTGCCTATAATCCCAGCTACTCGGGAGGCTGAAGCAGGGGAATTGCTTGAACCCGGGAGGCAGAGGTTGCAGTGAGCAGAGATCACACCATTGCACTCCAGCCTGGGTGACAGAGCGAGATGTCATCAGGCAAGACTCCATCTCAAAATAAGTGTGTGTGGTATTAGAACTAAGACTGAAAGTTGGTTAGAAGGAAGACAATATAGCTCATAATGGCTATATACTCTAACAATGGAGATACAACTTACCAAGAATGGAGGATGAATGGAGAGAATATCTGATAGAATAAGTTCATTATTTTCTTTAAGGGTATTAACTAGGTATTTAGATTTTGGCGTTGAAGAAAGAGAGGGTGAAGGTATCAGCTAATTTCAATATTGCTTATCACCGAGGATGAATAGACAATAGACAAAAATAGGGGAGACTAAGGGCATTATAAAATGTATTAGTACAAAGGAAACCATTAGAACAAAGACAAAAACTTTGTTTAAAAAACCAATTTTATTTTATAAGTTATAAATTTTTTAATGGTTACTTGTAGAGGAAGAGAGGGAAGGGGGTAGAGAAGATAAGGATAGAAGCTTTGAATATCCCATGTTTTGCAGATTTTTGTTTTTAATTTTCAAACAAAATTAAGATGCAATATCCAAAATTCAGAAGTAAAATGAAACAATGAACCTAACACGTTGATAGCACTAACAGGGTCTATGCAATGCTACCTTAAAGCACAGTAATTTCACTCAACACCCATGATGAAATATAATCTAAGAAAAGGAACTGTATAAATAAATCTTAAATTGTTTCCAGTCATCTTATTGTTGGTAGTAATGTTAGTATTGTTTTCTAAAATGGTTGTGTGTTTATTTGGGGATAAAGCAAATGAGTAACTGCTGTAGTTTGGATGTTTGTCCCCCAAGACTCATGCTGAAATTTGATCCCCAATGTTGAAGGCGGGGACCTAATGAGAGGTGTTGGGTCATGAGGGTAGATCCTTCATGAATGTGTTGGTGCCACCTGTTTCCTCGTGGTAATGAGTGAGTTATCACTTTATTAGTTCCAATGAGAGCTGGTTGTTACAAAGAGCCTGGCACCTCCCCCTCTGTCTCTTGCTTTCTCTTTCACCATGTGATCTCTGTGCAGGTTGGCTCCCCTTCACCTTCTGCCATGAGTGGAAGCAGCCTATGGCTTTCTCCAAGTGGCCATCTTTCAGTCAGCACAATACTGAGCCAAATAACACTTTTTTTTTTTTTTGAGACAGAGTTTCACTGTTGTTGTCCAGGCTGGAGTGCAATGGCATGATCTCGGCTCACTGCAACCTCTGCCTCCCGGGTTCAAGTGATTCTCCTGCCTCAGCCTCCTGAGTAGCTGGGATTACAGGCATAGGCCACCATGTCCGGCTACTTTTTTGTATTTTTAGTAGAGACTGGGGTCTCTACAAAAGGGTTTCACCATTTTGGCCAGGCTAGTCTAGAACTCCTGACCTCAGGTGATCCACCCACCTCGGCCTCCCCAAATAACCTTTTTATTCCTTACAAATTACCCAACCTCAAAGGAATACAAACACACTAAGATAGTAACTAAGTTGATCTAGCTGAGAACTAGGATTTTTGGCATGAATGAAAGAAGATGTGGATGTGACATCTTCCATTAAGGATGAGGTTAAGTAAAAACCCTATATTTCTGAATTTGAATTGGAAGTAATAGTACAACCTTATGATCTGTTTCTTAGCATGTCCACTGAAAAGGCTTAGAAAAAGGTTACCAATCCATTCTTAATAAGGACCCCTAGTTCCCAGACTGTGGTCTTTAAAAACTCTGTTGCTCCAAGGAATAGCCTTGGGCCTTCCTGCAGAAATGACTGGTTGCAGCTTGGGGAAAGGAATAACTTCATGCAAGAAAGAAAGGAAGCTGTCAAAGAGCACTTGAGTTTTACCAAAAGAATTCAGGAGCCAACTTGAATTGCCTTTCACTGGCCAAAGATGAACAATTTAAACTTAAATAAGGATAATAACTGTAACGGAGTAAAATATATCAGATATGTTTAAATGCATAAGCTCATGATTATGCGAAATAAAATCTCATTGATCATCATTGTAGGCTATTTGGAGACCAACTCATAACTTTAAAAATTGGTAAAGGTAAAGAAATAAAGCATTTATTTCATTTTTTCTTTACAAACAGTAGCTTAAGGTAACCAAATAGCCGACAAGGTGAAGTTTCCCGTTATAGAAGTATTCCAGCTCATAAAATGAAAAATAAATAATAGAATTAAAATATCATTATCTTGCTGCTCCTAATGAATTCATGGAACTAGGCAATGGTGATCAATGGTGGCTACCACAAAAAAAAGACACAATCAGAAATTATGTGCTTTCTGGAAGAAATGTACCATACCACCTTTGATGTAGTCTTGCCAAAACATAAATTGGATATATTTCTCCATATCTGAAATGCCTTTCCCCTTTCTTTCTGCCGAGCAAAATACTGCTTACCTATCATAACCTTCTCAAGTCTCATTTCCTCCAACAGAGCTATGTTTAGGAGGTATGTTCTCTCTTAAATCTTATCGTACTTGGAGAACTGCTGTTCAATAAAAATAAAATGTGAGCCACATGTGTGTTTGAAAATTTTCTGCTAACTACATTAAAATGGTAAAGAGAAACAGATATAGTTAATTTTATGACTATAGTTAATTTAACACATCAAAAATATTATCATTTAAACACAACAAATACTAATGACACATTTTCTATTATTTTAGTTGTATGGTCTTCAATATCTGGTAAGTATTCTATGTTTAACAGCACATTTCCATTCAGACTAGTCACATTTCAAGTGCTCAATAGCCACTGGACAGCACAGACTTACAGAATCTATCACACAACTTACCACGTGATTATCAAGTCTGCGTTAGGCAGAAGGCAGCTCCTCCATAACATCAGACCCGTAACTGGAGTAATGTTATCTCCTAAACAACCCATGACACACTGATGCCTTGTTTTCAGAGTCTCTGAGAAAAATGTAGGAGGTGATTGCTACAGATTGAATGTTTGTGTCCCCACCAAAATTCACATGTTGAAACTTAATCCCCAATATGATGGATTTGAAAATAGGGCCTTTGGAAAGCAATTGGGTCACAAGAGTGTTCATGGAGGGATTGCTGCCCTTATAAGAAGATGCATGAGGCCAGGCACGGTGGCTTATGCCTGTAATTCCAGCACTTTGGGAGGCTGAGGCGGGCGGATCACCTGAGGGCAGGAGTTTGAGACCAGCCTAGCCAAATGGAGTAACCTTGTCTCTACTAAAAATATAAAAATGAGCCGGGCATGATAGTGGATACCTGTAATCCCAGCTACTAGGGAGGCTGAGGCACTAGAATCACTTGAACCTAGGAGGCAGAGGTTGCAATGAGCCGAGATCGCGCCACTGCACTCCAGCCTGGGTGACAGAGCCAGACTGTGTCTCGAAAAAAAAAAAAAGAAGAAGACACGTGAAAGACTATTCTTCTCTCTTTGCTCTCTTGGCCATGTGAGGACAAAGCAAGAAGGAGCTTGTCTACAAACCAGGAAGCAGGGCCTCACCAGACATGAGATTAGCCGATGGTGGTCTGTTGCCAAGGTGGACTGAGATAGTCCAGTCATTCAGATAATGTGCTAATGAGATGAGTCTTTCCTCCAACAAGCACTAGTGCAGTTCAGCAAAAGGACATGGGAGGACAGCAGAGGAGGCTTCTTGGCCTCAGTACATAAAGAGTAAGCATTCCTATACGAGACATGGAGAACTCAGGCCAACATATCAAAGTTTTAAATTCTTCCATGTAATTAGTAATGCATATAGCTAGAAGTTACCACTGGAGTGTCCACATGGGCATTTCATTGTTCTTAAGGACTGGGTAGGCTTTTTGAATCTGGATCCAAGAGACTGGTTTAACTGGTTCTAGGTATACAACTACTGGTTTATATTAATAAAGCTGAGGGTTGTTCCTTGGGCATGGAAAAGTATAATATATGTCATTAAAAGATAAATGCCTCAGTTAATAAATGAGATAAAAGAAATACTTACAGGGAAATATTTCAAATTAAAAAAATCTATGGCAAACTAAATTCTTACGGGAAAACCTCGGAGAAGACAGCCTGTTGCCCAGTGGTTAGATTTTATTTAAGAGTTTCTTATCACCATCTAGCTCAAATAGAAACATCTGATTGTTGCTGCCACCTGTCTCTACAAGGGTATTCTCATTTCCCAGTAAACCTGCATTTGTGCCTTCTGTCCCAGTCAAACATATCCCTGGCAACTTTCCCAACAAGGTAGTTTCCTTCTAGCCTGGCTGAGCCCTGTGGTTATAGAACACCCTGTTCGCACAGTATAGCCCTCTTCCTCTTAAAGAGAGTCTCCAGACAATTCCTTCCAGAGAAATGAAATGAATCATGATCTTGCCTAACTTGCACCTCCAATTATTATTTTCATCATTCTTATTTGAAGCAGTCATTCCATTCTCTCAGTGATTTTTTTTAAGGCAACTTCATATTTACATTACCCTATGCCTGGAAGGCATATGAGACTTTTCCTGGTGCTGAGTGCAGCTAACTAGTATGACACAAGCTTGGCTAAATAGTTCTCTGGGACAGTTTGGTATGGGAGATGGAGTGGCTGACAGGAAAGATTAGGAGCAATGGCTCCCACAACAGCTTCCTGTCTTTAAGCATAAACTTAGAATAGACTTTCTCCTCCAAGACACAGGAAAAATAATGGCAAGCAACAATGGCTTGAAGAAAAAGGAAAACAAAGATTAAAGCTCAAAAACTAGCCATTTATTTTCCTAAACCAAATTCTTTGTTGCACTGAAGAGGGGAGGTGGGCAATGACCCTGCAGGCTAGAAAGACTTACCTTATCAAGACTTTGTTCAGGTTAAAGGGAAACCAGTCATGTCCAAGCTTCTGCTCTAAAGATAGTAGGTCTGGGGTCATACATCTCTGTTTAACAGAGCCTCTTAGTGAGTGTGGGATAAGCCGTGATGGCAAAAATTGCACAACATGGGAGAGTAACAAAAATTTAGTGGGTGGGGGTCAGCATTTGAGGAGGTATGAGGGGATAGCCAAGAAGATAGTGACAAACCAGCGCTTGAAAGAGAGCATCGCTATCTTGTAATCCCCCTGGTGGTAAATTGTTGGAACAGTATGGCCTAGGTTTCTGATTTAATCTATCACCTATCTTGTGCTGTGATGTCATTCCTCTATGTTATTCCGAACCTTCAGTAAAATTCTGCTACATCCAACAGCCTTGTGTACCTGCAAGAAGGGGCTGCTGATATCTTATGCAGGACAAAAAGAACCAAGAAGAGAGTAGGAACCGAGAGTAATGGTTTGGACAGACAGATCAAGAAAATGTGTTCTCTGGAGAAAGCAACAGGAATACTGGCTGATAGGAGAGGAGGTTAATTTCCCACAGTAAGTGACTTGAGGGCTCCACTACTGCATTTGCATATTAAAGATTGGTCCCAGAAGGCTGTAAGATTTGGGACATCTGGCTTATATTGAGAATACTGGCACTAAAATAATTGAAATTCTTGTTATCTCCTGTTCTCATGGTTCCCAACTTTGTATTTCTCAGACTAGTAATATTTTAATAAAAATTCTAGGGACTGCTTGGGTCGTCAACCTTTTACTGTGTCATTCAAAAATATTTTCAAAACTGTTTCATGAATAGAAGAACATGTTAACACACACAGACAAAATAGGGCATAATAGAACAATTTTTAAAATGTGTTTTTATAAAAACCAAATTTGTTTTATAAATGTGTTTTTATAAAAACCAAATTTGTTTTATAAAAGAAATGTGTTTTTATAAAAACCAAATTTGTTTTATAAAAGAAATGTGTTTTTATAAAAACCAAATTTGTTTTATAAAAGAAATGTGTTTTTATAAAAACCAAATTTGTTTTATAAAAGAAATTTGTTTTTATGTTTTCATCTGAAATGATCTCACATTTTCCAAACTATTAAATTGAAGACAGTATACATTTCATTTTATTTAGCCTTAGCTAATAACCCTTTATTCACTTGTTTGTTCATTTTTGGAAAAAACTAAATTTTTTGTATAAGCCTCCTTTTTCTTTAAAAAAAAACATTTTTAAAAGACAGGGTATCACTCTGTCCCCGGTGGGAGTACAGTGGCAAGAGCTCAGCTCACTGCAGCCTCAAATTCCTGGGCTCAAGTAATCCTCCTGCCTCCACCTCCTAAGTAGCTCGGACTACAGGCGCATGTGCCATCACACCCAGCTAATTTTTTAATTTTTTGTAGAGAGAGGGTCTCATTATGTTTTCCAGGCTGGTCTTGAACTCCTGGTCTCAAGCAATCCTCCCACTTTGTCCTCCAGAGTGCTGGGATCACAGGTGTGAGCCATCGTGCCTGGCTTATAAACCTCTTATGTGCCATTCACTGTGCTAGGTACTAGAGTGCAGAGATGAACATGATTTTGTCCCTGCCCTCAGTATCTCAAGGTTTACTAGGGAAGTCAACCAGGTGATCTCAACTGCAAAACTCACACAGTGCAAAGGGAAAATGTAAAGGCAACAATTCATAAGTAGATGCTCTATTTCTATGCAGAACTGCAAGAAATACCAAAGCCTGATGTCAGGATTTACTTAGCACATGTAATTTGAGTTTTCTTACCAATGATTTAGGGGGAAGCTGAGACTTACTCCAGAGATCATGGAGTTTTCAGACTTTTTTCTGCTCCCAGCCAATCACAGGACTAGGAACATGCCTCATGTGCAACATGTCAGCCAGTTGATGAGTCCTCTCACGCTAGATAGAAAGAGGTTGGGTATGTGGGGTTTGGGAAACAAAAACTGCACCCTCTCCCTTGTCTACCATGAAATGGCTCTGCATACAGCCACTCTGCTCACTACAGAACATATAACCTGAAGGTTACTGGAGGACAGAGCAGGGTGAGGGCTGTGCTGCCATGGTAACAGTGCCATAGGATTTGGTGCCACACTGGAGATGGGGCACTCAGGGCACTTTCTGGCTACACACAGCTGGAAGATGTCTGGGAGCAGTGTTAGGCACATTGGTCCCCCCTGCTCAATACAAACCACCCTCACTTTGGGAAGTGATGAGGTTTTCTAGTTCTGATCTGGAGTGAGAATCGGAGGGAGGCATATCACGGTATCCCAATCATCTAGTTCTGGAATTTCCCTAGAGGGTAGGGGATGCTGATATAGTAAGGGATACATAAACACATCTATATGGGAAGAAGATCCAGAGGTTGGTACACTGGGGAGTCTCGGTCTCTGTCTCTGTCTCTCTCTCTCTCTTTCTCTCTTTCTCTCTCTCTCTCCCTCTCTCTCCCCGCCCGGTGCTCCAGAGGTACCACACTAGAGGAAAGAAATGAACTATATGCATCTTCTTAAGTTATATAATCGGAGTATACATGTCAAAGGGATAGTCACTGGAACATTTTTCCCTCCTTATCTTCCCTCGACTCTTGTCAAAAATAGGTCTAGAACTTTCACATAATTATCCATCCTTATATAAAATCAAAACCTGGATGGATCAGCTGTTGGCTGCAGTTCTCACGTCTTTGCCCGGGTCTTCTGGCGTCTCTGAAGCACAACGTGTGACAATGGTACAAAAACGCAGGAAGTGACTGTTGAATGCACAGAGGTTCTGCAGCTTCCGTCCATTTTCACACAATTTCCATTTTAGATTCTGAGCAGTTCTCCCTCCCCATGCGCTATGAAATAGAAGAGTCTGGCTGAATCAGCCACTTGAAATTAGGTTTCTTCCCTGCAGGGGATTAGGAACCGAGGTGCGGTCCTTCTGCGCACTCCACACCACACCCTGCAACCCTAGAAATCAGGACTTTCCTGGAGAAAGGCCCAGCAGGGACCCAGGACCCGCAGACGGTGCGGGAAACTGGTGTCTCTGCAAAGCCCAGAAATGCCCGTGACCAGGCCAGGGGAGGCGCGAGGCGAAGCAGAGTTGTCCCCGAGGCGTGTTGCGGCAGCTCGGGCAGGGCAGTTCTTAGGAGGAGAAAGGGAACGAACGTCCCCTGGTCCCCTAAGTCTCCCAAGGTCAATTCCCAGGGGACTCCAAAGCAGCGACGGGGCTCTGAGATCTGGCAAGTTCTAGGAGTCGAGCGAGGGGAGCGAGTGTCTTACCTGGTCGGGCTGGCTGGTGTAGTTGAAAGAGTAGATGTTCTCGGTGCTGAGGTTCACCACCCCGCTGTAGACATGATCGAAATCGGCGCCCCTGGCAGCGTCGAAGGGGTCGCGTCGCGGTGCCGGGGGCTGCCTGGGGGATTTCGCCGGGTGCCCGGGCGACTCCGCCAGCAGGAGCCAGGGCAGCGCGCAGAGCAGCGCGAGCCGCAGGCAGCCGCGCATGGTGGGCACTGCGCCCGGGCTCGGAAGCGGAGCCACCCTGGGGAGGGGGCGAGCGCAGAGAGGGTCCTTCCAAAGCCCGGTGCAGGGCCAGGCGTCCGCTTCAGAGCCGAGCGGGCGATGCCTGGCGAACCCAGCCGGCCAGGGCTGGCAGCGTGCTGACGAAGGGCCGATCAAATATTGATGCTGCCTCCTGGGGTCTCCACGGGAGGTCACGGGTGGAGAGTAGGGGGGACTGGAGAAGTGGAGATGTGGGGCTGCTGATTTTCCTCCGGCTTCCAAGTCCCCCCTTTCTCATCGCCGAGAATCCCCCCACTTACCCAGCCAGAATTTAGACCGATCTCTTCTCCCTCAACCTCAGCAACAACAATAATAAAAAGGCATTGGAGTCATTAAAAAGAAATATCCGCTAGTCTGGAAAAGTCAACCTGACCCCACATCGAGGAGGAAATTCGGTCTATTTCAAATACGCGTGCACCCTGGCTGCAGGAGAAGAAATAGAAAGCAAAAGAGCCCGTCCCCCAAGAGGGTGCGCGAGTTCGCTTTTCCAGGCTGCTACCTGCAGAGAACTCCTGCCTGTCTGACGATAATTACTCTCTATTCTCCCCTCTCTAATAGAACCTCTCCTGAGACACCTGTTTTATTTCTTTATTACCTCCTACTCTCCATGGAGAGTCTCACGTCATCACGTTCTCTCCCTCACCACATGTGTATGTATGTAAATATGTACAGTTAAAAAAAAAAAGATATGGTAAAGAGAACAATTTCCAGCACTGCCTGAAGTCTGGTCCCGGAAGTTGTCAAAAAACGACTCAGACTAACTAGATTTATGCAGAAGGCATTTCTTTCCACCCCAGCCTCTTGCCTACTTTACCATTGCAATGACTTCTGCCAGATTCCAGGAGAATCCCCAGGGTTGTTTTTTTAAAGGCAGAAACCACGGCCTATCGTAAAAAGGAAATACTTTTCTGATAAAAATTAGGGGATTAGATTTAAAGAGTTAAAGAGGCAAGTAAGGAGCAGGGTGAGAATGGGTCCATCAGAACTTGCAGAACATTGAACAATCACAATTTACGCGTGGAAGAGAACTCACTGTTTTATTTCAGCTTCATTACTTGTATACTAGAAAAGAATGTAATTGTGTTCAACCTGAAGGACCATTTAAAAAGAAGTCACTAAGAAGGAAAATATCTTGTTCAAAAATTTAAGATTACGGATTAAAATCCTAGTAGTTGCCATCTTTAAAGAGATGGATTTGTTTTTGTTTTTACCTTGTCTAATTCCTTTAATTTCTTAAAACATCAAGAATGAATGCAATACATTTGTTGTAAAGTTTTCTATGAAATCAGAACTAACAATGCTGATGGAAGATTAAGTTAGTAGACTCCTTATTAGGACAATTTTCAGTTTTAAAGTTTTAAATGTTCTTGGCCAGGTGCAGTGACTCATGCCTGTAATCCCAGCACTTTGGGAGGCTGAGGTGGGAGGCAGGCTAGCTTGAGGCCATGGGTTCATGACAAGTCTGGGCAACATGATGAAACCCCATCTCTACAAAAAATACAAAATAGCTGGACGTGGTGGTGCATGCCTGTAGTCCTAGCTACTTGGGAGGTTGAGTTGGGAGGATTGCTTGAGTCCGGGAGGTCGAGGCTGCAATGAGCCGTGATCACCCCACTGCACCCCAGCTTGGATGACAGAGCAGGACTCTATCTCAAAAGGAAGGAAGGAAGGAAGGAAAGAAAGAAATTTCTTGAAAATTTATGGGTATATGGGCAAAAATACTAATTCAAAGGAGAGTCTGGGGGTAAAACTCCAAATAGAACTCATTGTTTTTGAGGAGCATAACAAAATAATTTCATCCAGAATTTAAATGACTTTAAACTGCTGTATTCAAAATATCTATGCCTCTTTTCAAAGTTCAACAACATTTCATAAACTTGAAATCTGTGAAGGTCCTGGAGGTTAGCTGGTGTGACCAGTTCAAGGAGTCTCTAGGATTATGGAGTTCTATTATGGAGTTCTTTTTAAACACTGTAAGAGATGAGGAACTGGTTCTTTCACAAGTCAATACCTTCTTTTGGGGGCAAGTGTCTCATTATCAGAAAGATATTTCATATTCTTAGTTGAAATCTGCCTCTCTTCCACTCACTTGTGCTAGTTCTGCCCTCTGGAGTCATAGGAATAAACCTAATACTTTTTCCACATGACAGACTTGTAGGTATTCGAATGGTGCTATGACCCTTCCTTCAAGATTTTATCTCAACTTTAAGCAACTAAATTGGAAGCAATTGGAACAGATCCTTCATCATAGCATGAAACCCAAAATATTTATTTTAAAGCCATTTATATGGATTATCTATACCTAACAATTTGAGTTATATATTACAAGTCACTCTGTAATATTATCTAATCCTTATTCTAGCCAAAAGTCATTCAGTGACCTCAAGTAATTAACCTCTCAGGATCACAAAGTTGTTGTAAGGATAAAAAGGGGAATGATGTATTTGAAAGTACATTAAAAAAAGTTTAAAGTGTTGAATGAACAAATACTGTTATGGTGTGACTGTTAGTTCAATAGCTAAAAAATAAAATATGGTCCATTAGGTAGGTGGTTTTTTTCTTTATTTTTAAAATGAATTTTATTTTAAATTTTTGTGGGTACTTAGTAGGTGTATATATGTATGAAGTATATGAGATATTTTGATACAGGCATGCAATGCATAATAATCACATCATGGAAAATGAGATATCCATCACCTCAAGCATTTATCCATAATGTTACAAACAATCCAATTATACTCTTTTAGTGATTTTTAAATCTACAATTCAATTATTATTGACTATAGCCTGTTGGGCAAATACTATACCTTATTCATTCAATTTTTTGGTATCCATTAACCATCCCCACCTCCCTCCCCTAACTCTCCCACTACCCTTCCCAGCCTCTGGTAACCATCCTTCTACTCTCTTTCTCAAATTAGGGAACCTTATCAGGTACTGTTAACAACAAATACAGCAGTGAAACTCCAGCAGGCCAATCCTCAACTTTATGTTTCACCACTAAAGAAACAAGCCAGAATTCCACACTTTTGGAAGACTAGTCCACAGGACAGCTCATGCTGAGAATTCTCAGAGATCCTCAAAAGCAGCCTATCTTTGGCAATAGATATTTGACCCAAGACCTTTCAAATAAGCAGATGTCCTCTTAATGGACAGCTTCTACCTAACACATTGGACCAAGACCCCTGTCTAATTCCTCTTTTGTGTTTGACCTGCTTATTGATAATCATTCTTCTCATTAACTATAGACCACTGGTTATTTTCTGCCATAACAGTCCCTTTTTTCTTTTTGTACCTTCTTTGTTGTCAGGTCAGAATACACTTATTCTAACGCAATTCTCAGATTATCTGAAACAGTAGCCACTGCCATCAATCTTAATCACTGTTGGATATGTCATCCATCATTGGATCCCCAAGATAAAAATGTGTGGGTGATTCCAGTCTCATCAAATGAGACCACAGGGACTTATAGCCAATGGCAGTTTCACTTGCACCTACTGGAAAAATTAACCTGTGACCTTGCTAGTTTCTTTTCACCCAGAAAAATAATGAAGTATTAAAATCGGCTTGTCAGATCCCAGGTAATTCTAAATTTGAATTCAACAACCTTTGAAGGTTGATGAGCCAAATACCTGTCACCTGAAAAAGACTAATAGATATCCAAATATGTAATCCAGCAAATGTAAGGCCTTGGTTCTGACTTCATGTTATGAACATCTTTTACTTGCATTTCCATGTGTGTCTAAGGCTATTACTTCCTTTGTGGCCAGGACACATGGTCCTCTTTACCTCAGAGTAACACTTCACACACTTTAATAATAGTATTCCAAGACTTGTCTGTATACAGAGATTCTAATTCTATAAACCACCCAGGATGAAAATTTTGACTCAGGTGCAAACTCCAAAAGGAGGCCACCTTGATTATTCAAGTACTCTACCTGAAAGAATTACTGACTCATTGTCTATATGAACAATCAGAGCTGTTTTCTCAATGTTGGGAATCATACAAATAGAAAGAGACTGTAAGAAACTTATCATTAACTCTGGCAGAAGTTATTAGTGATACCACCTCAGCCCTGGAGGAAATACAGACCAATGTCAATTCATTGGCTTGAGCAGTGATGGACAATTTCATTGTTCTTGATTTCTTGTTTGCTAGTCATGGTGGTGTCTGTGCCATTGTTTTATATACTTCTTGCTATGTGAAACAGACAAGGTAAGACAGGCTAAACAACATCTGAACAAAAGAGCTAATTGGCTCTCTAAGATTGATCCTCATGGCTTTCAGGACTTACTCTCTTGGCCTGGGTTAGGCAACTGGGGTTCCTGTTTTTGAAGCGTCTTACGGGGACTGTTAATTATTGTTGCTTACGTCAATAGTCATTAAAATGTAGGTTCTTTGCATTCTATCTGAAGTTCTATATGTTTCTGTGCAGCTGCTCTTTCATCAGCTGGTCATGATGATGACACAACAAAAAGGTCAAGAAGATCTTGCAATATGGTTGACTATAGAGATAATTGGAGAGTCCCCAAGTGGTAAAGATATGGATGGATATTTAGCCTTCTCTGAATTGGTCAAGCTCTTGGAAGTGAAAGAATGACCAAAAGAAATGGCTGAGGCTGGGTGCAGTGGCTCACACCTGTAATCCCAGCACTTTGGGAGGCCGAGGCAGGAGAATCACCTGAGGTCAGGCATTCAGGACCAGCATGGCCAAGATGGTGAAACCCTGTCTCTACTAAAAATACAAAAATTAGACTGGCATAGTGGTGTATGCCTGTAGTCCCAGCTCCTTGGGAGGCAGAAGAATCGCTTGAACCCAGGAGGCAGAGGTTGCAGTAAGCAGAGATCACGCCATTGCACTCCAGCCTTGGCAACAGAGTGAAACTCCATTTAAAAAAAAAAAAAAAAAGAGAAAGGGCTGAGAGACTGAATATTCAAAGGACAATCAAAGAACAGTTGGACAAACTTCTGCAGCAGTTAGCCCAGAATGGTCAGGACTTGGTCATGACTGCCAGCTTCTCTACTTTTTTTTTTTTTACCCCCTAGAGCCAACCAGAGATTCATATGACTTATATCCCAGTTTAGGCATCTTAACTTATAGTGGTACCCAAGATGGGTTTTCCCAATATTAAAGAAAACCCAACAATATAGTAAAGCTACACACACACACACACACACACTCACACACAGAGGAAATAAATGAAGATCACTCAAATGAGAATAAACAAAGGCCATTTATTCAGAGCCTGATATACATAGTAAAGGATTTAGCATTTGGCAGAGACTCAAAGACAGGCAAGGGAGTGGGAAAGGTTTACAGTGAAATAAAGGGCAACTTTCATGAATGCTCTGATTAAAAATATGGGGAATCTGGATGTGGATTACCTAGTAGCAGGACATCTTATTCTTTGGGGAGTATATTTGGATCATATTTGGAGCAACAAGAGAAAGCCAAATAAATAGCTTTCTAGAGGTATAACTGACATCCAACTTTATATATTTAAAGCATACCATTTAGTAGGTTTTGACACACACACACACCCACAAAGTCACACGCAAGTCACCTATGTTATATACACACATATAGCTGTGGAACCATCACCACTGTCAACAAAATAAATATCCATCACCCTCCAAAGTTTTCTCACTCTTTTAAGTCTATCTTTACTGCCCCTCCCTGTTCCTTTTCCATTCCTAAGGAACTGCTCACCTGCCTTCGGTCTACATTAGCTTTCATTTTCTGGAGTTTTATGTAAATGTAATCACACAGTATGCACTCTTTGAAAATGTGGCTTCTTTCACTCAGCATAGTTATTTTGAGATTCATCCATGTTGTTGTGTGTATTAATAGTTTATTAGTTTTTTTACTGTGTAGTGTTCTATTGTATGGATACACAATAATCTATTCTAATTTTTTTCATCCATCTGTTGATGGATATTTGTTTTCTTACCCCAGTGTTTTGCTATTACAAATAAAGCTGCTATAGACATTCGTGCATAAGACTTTGTAAGAACCTATGTTTTTTTTTTTTCTCTTTAGTAAAGATCCAGAAGTGGAATGACTGGATCATATGGTAGTGTGTTTTAACTGTATAAGAAACTGCCAAATTATTTTCCCAAGTTGTGAACCATTTTACATTCCCACCAGCAATATATGAGAGCTCCAAGTCCTCCTCATCCTCAATGACACTTGGTATGGTCAGTCTTTTAATTTTTAGCCACGCCAATAGGAGTGTAGTGGTATCTCACTGTGGTGTTAAGTTGTATTTCTCTAATGACTAATGATGTTGAGCACATTTTCAGATGCTTGATATCAGCATATCTTCTTTAGTGAGGTGCCTGCCCAAATCTTTTGCCCAGTTTTAAAAAACTGGCTTTTCTTATTATTGAGTTTTGAGAGTTTAAAACACATTTCTGATATGTCTTTTAACCAGATATATACTTTGCAAAGATTTTCTCCCAGTCTGTGGCTTTTTTGATCACTTAGCAGGTGATTTAAAGAGAAGTTTTTAATTTTTATTAAATCCAATTTATGGATTTATTATCTTATGGATTGTGCTTTTGGCATCATGTCTAAAATCTTTACCTAACCCACAGATTTTCTCCAATGTTTTCTTCTAGGAGTTTATGGTTTTAAATTTTACATTTAGGTCATTGGCATGTTTTTAGTTAATTTTTTGCATATGGTGTAGGATATAGATCCATTATTTTGCATATTTATATACAATTATTTCAGAAATATTTATCAAATGGTCTGTCCTTTCTCCACTGTATTATGCCTGCACCTCTGAGGAGAATCAGTTGTCCATACATGCATGAGTTTATTTCTGGACTCTATCCTGTTTCACTGATATATTTGTGTATTTTTCTATTAATATTATGCTATTTTGATTACTGTAGCTTTATAATAAGTGTTGAAATTAGGTAGTTATAGTAACATAATTTTGCTCTTTTTCAGAGTTGTTTGTCTATTCTAGGTCCTTTGCATTTTCATATGAATTTCAGAATCAACTTATCAATTTCTACAAAAAACCTTTTGGGGTTTTGATTGGGATTACTTGAATATATGAGATCAGTTTGAAGTAAGTGACATCTAACAATATGGAGTCTTCCAACCCATGAATGAGGGATGCCTCTACATATTTAGGTCTTATAAAATATCTCTCAGCAATACTTTGCAGTTTTTAATGTACAGGGCTTTCATATCTTTTGTTAGATTTATAGCTAAATATTTAATTTTTTGATGTCATAAAATGCATTTAAGATTTTCTAATAGTTCATTGTTAATATGTGGAATTATACTCAATATATACATTTTTTTTTTTGAGAAAGGGTCTCACTCTGTCGCCCAGGCTGGAGTGCAGTGGCACGATCTTGGCTCACTGCAACCTCCACCTCCTGGGTTCAAACAATTCTCCTGCCTCAGCCTCCCGAGTAGCTGGAACTACGGGCATGCACCACCACACCTGGCTTATTTTTGTATTTTTAGTAGAAACGGGGTTTCACCATGTTGGCCAAGCTGGTCTCGAACTCCTGACCTCAAGTGATTTGCCTGCCTCAGCCTACCAAAGTGCTGGGATTACAGGCATAAGCCACTGCGCCCGGCCTACACTCGATATTTGTATGTTGATCTTGTATCCTGCAACTTTGCTAAATTCATGTATTAATTCTGATGGCATTTTTCTTTTTACATATTCTTTTTTTTTTTTGAGACAAGGTTTTGCTATGTTGCTCAGTCCGGTCTTGAACTCCTGGCCTCAAGCAGTCCTCCTGCCTCAACCTCCGAAAGTGCTGGGATTACAGGTGTGAGCCACCACGCCTGGCCTCTTTTTACAGATTTTATTGAGTTTTTTTTACATAGACATTCACTCCACTGGGAATATAGACATTTTTCCTATGCAATCTGAATGCTTTTTATTTATTTTTCCTGTCTGATGGCACTGACTAGAAACTCCAGTACAATGTTGAATAGATGTGGTGAGACTAGACATCCTTGTCTTTTTCTGATCTAAGGAGGAAAGCATCCAGTCTTTCACCATTATGCATCGCGTTAGATGTAGGTCTTTTGTCGATGTACTTAATCAGGTCGAGGAGGTTCCTCGCTATTTCTAGTTATCTGAGAGTTTTCTATTAAGACTGGATATTGGATTCTTTCTTTCACAAAACATTAGGACACAAACACAATTTAACCAAGTTCTTACCACTTAAAAACCAGGTTTGCGTATTGTCCAGTTTCCAATATTTTGTTCCTTATTTCCACCTGAGATCTCATCAGAATTTCGTTCACTGCCAACACTTTGATCATGACCACTTAAGACTGAGGCTTTTTTTTTTTTTACAGCTCTCCTCTCCTTCTGAGCCCACACTATCGCATCCCTTTATAGTCCAGTCTTTCTCCATTATCCAGTTCCAAAGCTGTTTCCACATTTTTAGGTAATCGTTACAGCAGCACCCCACTTCTCAGTACCAATTTCTGTTTTAGCCCATTTGGGTTACCATAATGAAATACCTTCAAATGGGTAATTTACAAACGACAGAAATTTGCTTCTCATGGTTCTGGAGCCTGCGGAATCCAAGATCAAGGCACTAGCAAATTTAGTGTCTGGTTGCTGTGTCCTCATATGGTGGAAGGGGTGGATGCTGTGTCTTCACATAGCAGAAGGGCAAAACGGGCAAAAGGGTCAAACAGGCTTCCTAAAAGACTCTTTTTTAAGGGCACGAATCCCATTCATGGTGAGCAGAGCCTTCACGATCTAATTACCTCCTTCCTGAAAGCCCCACCTTTTCATACTATCACATTGGCAAATTGTCACATATAAATTTTGTGGGGACACATTCAGACCATAGCAATGGCTTGTTTAGAAGTGTATTTTATTCCCCAAATTTTGAGGGATTTTCCAAGAATCATTCTGTTATTGATTCCTAATTTAATTACATTGTGGTCAGAGAATGTATCTTGCATGACTTGAATCCTTTTGAATTTGTTAACATTTGTTTATGGTCCAGATTATCGTCCATCTTCTAAACTTTCTGTGTATGCTTAAGAACCACGTGTATTCTGCCAATTATTGGAGTGTTTAATAAATGTCAATCAGGTCAAGATGGTTGATAAGTTGCTCAAGTCTCTTATAACCTTGTTGATTTTCTGCTTACTTGCATTATAAATTATTCAGAAAGGGGCATTGAAATATTTGACTATTGTGGATCTTTCAATTTCACATTGCAGGACTATCAGTTTCTGCTTCATATATTTTGAAGTCCTGTTATTAGATGCAAAAATGTTTAGGATTGTTATGTCCTTTTGATTAAATGGTTCTTTTATTATTATTAAATGATCTTCTTTATCTCTGGTTATATTCTTTGCTCTGAACTTTGAACTCTACTTTGTCTAATATTGATAAAGTCACTCTAATATTGATAAAGTCACTCCAGCTTTATTTTAAACTTATTTGTGTCTTTATATTTAATGTTTTTCTTCTTATAAGCGCAATTTAAAAAATTCAAGATTTTAAACAATCTCTGACAATCTGACAATCTCTGCCTTTTATTCAGTGTGTTTAGACAATTTACATTTAATATGATTTATGAGTCTATCATCTTGCAATTTCTTCCCTATTTCTCTCTTTTCTTTGTTTTTTCTTGTTTTATACTTTTAGATTAATCAAGTATTTGTTTCATTATCCTTTACATGACTTTTCTAAGCTTTTAACAATAACTTTTATTATTTAGTGGCAGCTTTAGGGTTTATAGTATACATTTTTATTTTATCACAGTCTACCTTTGACTGGTATCAGGAATAGTATAAGGGTCAGGCGTGGTGACTCACACCTGTAATCCCAGCACTTTGGGAGTCCAAGGCGGGCGGGTAGATCACCTGAGGTCAGGAATTCGAGACCAGCCTGACCAACATGGAGAAACCCCATCTCTATTAGAAATACAAAAATTAGCCGAGTATGGTAGTGTGTTCCTGTAGTCCCAGTTACTCGGGAGGCTAAGGCAGGAGAATTGCTTGAACCTGGGAGGCGGAGGTTGCAGTGAGCCAAGATCGTGCCACTGCACTCCAGCCTGGGTGACAGAGTGAGACTTCGTCTCAAAAAAAAAAAAAAAAAAAAAAGGAATAGTATAAGGATTCTAGGTTGACAGCTTTTTTTTCTCTGAATATGTTTGAACAGTTATTCTGTCTTCTTGATTGTTTTTATTCTAATGAGAAACTGATGTAATCCTTAGTTTTGTTCTTCTGTATACGACATGTATTTTTTTTCCTTGGATGCTTTTAAGATTCTTTTATCACTGGTTCTGAGCAATTTGATTATGATGTATTTTGATTAGCTTTCTTCATGTTTCTTGTGCTGAGCTTCTGAAGGCAGGTCTGTGGGTAAAGATCGTAATAGAAGGATTAAAATAATGATGGGAGCTTAGGGAAGTTCTCTTTTGAATAATTCAGTGTAATCAATGCAGTAGGAGCAAGGTCATTGTGTGAGAATGAGGATAGGAGACGAGACATTGGGTAAGAGTGAAGGTATAAAACTATCATGTAGGAAAATCAATGAACAGGGACCTATAATGAGATGTTCAAGCATCTTTAAGGTCCTACTTAACATCAGTAATCATGAATTTAAAGTCAGCATGGTTGGGTGTTTTTTTTCAGATTCAGCTGCATGGGTGCAAGCACTTAGTAAGTGTAAAGTAGGGATGGCTAATATGGTGATTTTGCCAAGTGATTACAGTGATTTAGAGAGGGGCAGGGAGTTGAGGATGCAAGCAAGTGGATGATTATGTTGATTATTAAATATATCTACATCAAACTTCCTCAATCAGAGTGAAAACTATTAAAGGCAGTACCTTTCCTCTAGAAGGTATTGGGCATGTATTTGCAGACCACACGTGGGTGTATTTTAAAAGCAGAAAGCGAGGGGCTAAAGGAAATTGTCTTACCAGAGCAAATAAACTCTGTTTTTGAATCAAGTGCTTTGTAAAGTTCTTAACGTGGTCCACGCAGCTCTGACGGTCCTGGATCCAGCCTATCAGGTCAGCCTCCCCTTCACAGCAAGTTCCCACTGTTCTCTAAACTTCAGACACACTGGACTTCTTCCTGTCCCTTGCATTTTCCACATCTTTGCACATGCAGCTCCCTCTGCAGGAATGCTTTTCCCTTCCCCACTGGCCTACTCATGTCTCAGCTTTCCTGAGTAATTCAAATATTACTATAATAAGCTAAGTATTTGGTTAGAGTGCTTCCTTCTTAGGACTCGTCATAATTTTATGTTTTTGTCATTGATAACTGTCTGTTAATACGCTGTAAGTTTCCCACCTTGCCTGTTTTTAGCTCCCATAGAACCTAGCTCTCCCGCACATTTGTAGGTTGTAATAAACAACTTATTTTTTTTGAGACAAGGTCTTGCTTTGTCGTCCAGGCTGGAGTGCAGTGGTATGACTGTGGCTCACTACAGCTTTGCCCTCCTTGGCTTAAGCGATCCTCGCACCTCGGCTTCCTGAGTAGCTGGAACTACAGGCGTGCTCCCACGCCCAGCTAATTTTTTAATTTTTCGTAGAGACAGAGTCTCGCCATCTTGCCCATGCTTGTCTCAAACTCCTGGGCTTAAGCAATCCTTCTGCTTCTGTCTCCAAAAGTGCTGGGATTACACTACTAAAGATTTGTAAACAAATGAATAGAGATGAAAGCAAATTAAGTGATATGTGAAGTCTGGTGAGGCGAGCAATATCTTTCTTTTGGAGAATTCTCGAGGCACCGGCTAATGCTATATGCCTATTCTTTTTTTTTTTTTTATTTTTTTTTATTTTTTTTTTTGAGACGGAGTCTCGCTCTTTCGCCCAGGCCGGACTGCAGTGGCGCCATCTCGGCTCACTGCAACCTCCGCCTCCCGGGTTCACGCCATTCTCCTGCCTCAGCCTCCCGAGTAGCTGGGACTACAGGCGCCCGCCACCTCGTCCGGCTAATTTTTTGTATTTTTAGTAGAGACGGGGTTTCACCGTGTTAGCCAGGATGGTCTCGATCTCCTGACCTCGTGATCCGCCTGCCTCGGCCTCCCAAAGTGCTGGGATTACAGGCGTCAGCCACCGCGCCCGGCCTGCTATATGCCTTGTCTTTAATAATTTGCCCTGAACCTTGCAGAGGAACCACTCCCTCGGACTCAGGACCAGAGCTAGGCTTTGGGAGGCGCCTAAGCACTGGGCTCGCCGGATATACGCAAGGGCGTGGGGCGGAGCTGTGGTAACCCAGGCAACAGCCCGGAAGCCGCAGGCTGGGTTAACCTGTGGCGCGCTCCGCGGTTCCGGCGCCTGAAGTTTTAGTTGCGGTGGCGGCGGCAGTCGGGACCGACTGCAAGGCAGGTTGAGATGATGGATCTGAGGCTTGCAGCTCGCAGTCCCAACGAGCCTTAGGGACCAGGACTACCAAAAGGGTGGGGAGAACGGTGGTGGCATCTGTCTGTTGCCTGGGATCCAGGCGCCAGGTTGGGGAATCCTTACTTCAGGAAGCGCAGCCGCGGCTCCGTGTTTTGAGAGTGCAAGTGTGTGTCAGGGTGCGTGTCTGGGTATGTTTGTGCGTGGCGCCAGAGCACCTCGAGTATGCGCGTGCGCACCGCTTTCGGGAGCTTTTGCATAGAGCTGGTAATGGGGGGTACTCGATTGTAGCGTGGGGGGAGTTCACCGTGTAGCAGGAGAGAGGCAAACTATCCAGGGTGCTTTGGGACCGGGAGCGTCATCTAAATAGATGGATGTCAGAGAGGGGCGTCTCAGAAGGCTCCGCCTGTGAGTTTTGAGGAGTCCGTGGAAGTTAACCCGGTAGAGAAGAGAGTGAGCCTAATGAGTGTTCCAAGCAGAGGGAAAAGAATGGTTGCAACTGTATGTGAGGCGAGAGCTTGGTTTTAGGATTTGCTGGAGATGTGAGAGAACACTGGAAAGAAAGGTCAGCCGGGCCATATGGGGGAGAGGGTCTGAATGCCAAGCTGAGTTGGATTCCTCTTGACAGTGGGGAGCCATCCGAATCTAGAGGAAGTAAGTAAAGGGTTCAGATCTATTCTCTATCCATGTATTTAGATAGGATTGATTCAACAATGTTTGGAAAGAGTTCTTGTTTCTCTTTGATCAGTTTTCCACACCAGTCAGAGTGGATTTACTGAGTCCAGTCATAACTATCCCGTTTAAAATTGTTCAGTGGTTTCCTATGGTCTTAGGTGTTCAGATTGCTGTGGCTCACAAGACTACAATCGGCTCTCTGCCTTTCTTCCTTCTTTAACCTCTCACCCTCTCAGATCTTTGTTAATTGAACTGAACTTCTGAAACTCTTCGTAAATGCGTTTTCCCTTGCCTGGAATATTCTTTCCCCTGCTTCTAACTTTTGTTTGTATTTTAGCTCTCAGTGCAAACATTTTTGGGGGTATTACAGAGAGGAGGCAGCTTTTACTTACTGCATAGAGTTAGTTAGGTACTTTCATGGCACACAGAATTTACTTCCCATGCTGCTCTTTTGTTGTAAATACTTGTTTAATTGCGGTCCTCTTAGAAACTCTTAACTCTGCAAGGGCATAGACTATTCTACTTTCTTGTTTTATCTGGTGCCTCGCTTTTAGGTGGTGCTTCAAAGTATTAGTTACATTAATAGATGGATGATGAAGTCAGTGAGTGAAGAGTGAAAGGGAGACTAATTAGAATAATGAGAGCCGGAACAAAAATATTTTTAGTAGAGATGGAGAAAAGCGGGCAAGATAGATTTTTAGGGAAAAAGTTAATAGATTCTGTTATCTGATTCAGTAAGAGATAGGGAACAGAGGTGATGCTGAGGTTTTATTTTTTTATTTATTTTATTTTTCTTTTTTGAGACGGAGTCTTGCTCTGTCCCCCAGGCTGGAGTGCAGTGGCGCAATCTCGGCTCACTGCAAGCTCTGCCTCCGGGGTTCACGCCATTCTCCTGCCTCAGCCTCCTGAGTAGGTTTTAAATTGGAGCAACTAGGATTGTAATTCTGTAAATTCAGCTTAATTCAACATATTTATCGAGTCAACCAGTTATATATCAGCAAGTAGAGATTTGGGGTATGATGATGAGCTGCATTTTGATGTACTGTATTTGTGATATTTGGGAGATGTATATAGTAGGTAGTTAGAAATGAGCATTTGGTGTTTTTGTTTTGTTTTCGTTTGTTTATTTTAAGAGACAGAGCCTCACTTTGTCACCTAGGCTGGAGTGCAGGGGCGCCATCGTAGCTCACTGCAGCCTCCAATTCCTGGGCTCAAGCAGTCCTCCCACCTCAGCCTCCTGAGTAGCTGGAACTATAGGCACTCACCACCACTCCTGGCTAATTAAAAAAAACTTTTTTTTAGAGACAGGGTCTTGCTATGTTGCACAGACTGGTCTTGAGCTTCCTGCCTCAAGCGATCCTCCAGCCTCAGCCTCCCGAGTTGCTGGGATTACAGATGGGAGCCACTGTGTTTGAAGTTTTGAGGAAAGGTGTGAATCATTGATTTGGGACTCATTTTCACAGTGTGTTTGTTTGTCCATACATTCATAGCTTTGCTCAAGGGAGTTGGTGAGGTCACTGAGGGAGGATGTGAACTGCCCCTTTGTGATGAAGAAAGCAGCTCCATGAGAGCTGGCACCATATTAGACTTGTTTACTAATATCTTAGTTTAGTTTACTTAGTTTACTTGTTTACTTGTATCTCTAATGCCTAGCCAGTGCCTGGTGTGTGCTGCACTCCCCCAAATAATTATTGAATGAAAGGAGAGGGTATCTAATGGAAAGACAAGAGGAATGAGAACTGAGATAGAACTGGGTGGAGATCCTTGATTAAATTGTTTGTGTGGAGGAGGACAATAGAGCCCGTGAAGAAAAGGAGAAAAGAATAGAAGAGGCCAGATGCGGTGGCTTGCGCCTGTAATCCCAGCACTTTGGGAGGCCAAGGCAGGTAGATCACCAGATCAGGAGTTCGAGACCAGCCTCACAACATGGTGAAACCCCGTTTCTACTAAAAATACAAAAGTTAGCCGGGCGTGGAGGCACGCGCCTGTAATCCCAGCTATTCAGGAAGCTGAGGGAGGAGAATCGCTTGAACCTGGGAGGTGGAGGTTGCAATGAGCTGAGATCGTGCCACTGCACTCCAGCCTGGTGACAGAGCAAGACTCCGTCTCAAAAAAAAAAAAAAAAAGGAAAAGAAAAGAATGCTTTTCAGTGCAAAGGTGGGGTCAGAGTTTTTGTAATTAATAAAACTTGTAGGTAGAACTAAGGATTAGTAAATACAGGTGCTAAAGTGTACCTCTTCATGAAGTTGGATGGCAAGAGAAGGGCAAAGATGGGATAGCAGCTTAACTATACCTGTGTTATCCTACCGTACACAGGTAGTAAATTACCACAGATTTAGTGGCCTAAAACAATTACTATTTATCATTTCACAATTTCTGTGGGTTATGAGTTTGGACATGATTTAGTTAGATTCTTTGCTTAGGGTCTTCCAAAGCTGTAATCAAGTTGTTGGCCAGTATGCATTCTCATCTGGAATTTTAGCTTCTGAATAAGTAAAATATTCTAAATGTAACTTGAAATACTTTTCTCCCCATTTTTAAGAGTAACTAGGTCCATTATAGAAAATTTGGGAAATATAGAAGCAAACAGGTAACCCAATTCTGGCAGTTTTCCAGCATGTGCTTTACAGTCAGTCAGACCTGGTCTTGAGTGTCAGCTCTTGGCTCTGCCTGTTATTATTTGTATAACTTTGAATTATATACTTTCTCTAAGCCTCATTTTTCATTTTTTTGAATTTTAATATTCTTAATATTTTAAAATTTTGTTTCAATTCTAGGGTACACGTGCGGTATGTACAGACTTGTTTCATAGGTAAATGTGTGCCATAGTGGTTTGCTGCATCTATCAACCTATCATCTAGGTATTAAATCTAGCGTGCATTAGCTATTTTTCCTGATGCTCTCCCTCCCCGCATCCCCCTGCCATCCAGCAGGCCCCAGTGTGTGTTGTTCCCCTCCCTGTATCCATGTGTTCTCATTGTTCAGCACCCACTTATAAGTGAGTACGTGTGGTGTTTGGTTTTCTGTTCCTGCATTGGTTTGCCGAGTATAATGGCTTCTAGTTCCATCCATGTCCCTGCAAAGGACATGATCTCATTCGTTTTTATGGCTGCATAGTATTCCATGGTGTATGTGTACCACATTTCTTTATCCAGTCTTATCAATGATGGGCATTTGGGTTGATTCCATGTCTTTGCTATTGTGAATAGTGCTGCAGTGAACATATATGTGCATGTATCTTTATAATTGAATGATTTATTTTCCTTTGGGTATATATGCAGAAATGCGATTGCTGGGTCAAATGGTATTTCTGGTTCTAGGTCTTTGAGGAATCGCCACACTGTCTTCCACAATGGTTGAACTAATTTGCATTTCCACCAATAGTGTAAAATTGTTCCTATTTCTCCACAGTCTTGCCAGCATCTGTTGTTTCTTGACTTTTTAATAATCGCCGTTCTGACTGGCATGAGATGGTATCTCATTGTAGTTTTGATTTGCATTTCTCTAAAGATCAGTGATGTTGACATTTTTTCATATGTTTGTTGGCTGCATAAATGTCTTCTTTTGAGAAGTGTGTGTTCATGTCCTTTGCCCACTTTTTAAATGGGGTTGTTTGTTTTTTTCTTGTCAATTTGCTTAAGTTCCTTGTAGACTCTGGATATTAGCCCTTTGTCAGGTGGAGAGATTGCAAAATTTTTCTCTCATTCTGTAGGTTGTCCATTTGCTCTGATGATAGTTTCTTTTGCTGTGCAGAAGCTCTTTAGTTTAATTAGATCCCATTTGTTAAGTTTTGCTTTTGTTGCAATTGCTTTTGACATTTTCATCATGAAATCTTTGCCTGTGTGTATGTGCTGAATAGTATTGCTCAGATTTTCTTCTAGGGTTTTTATAGTTTTGGGTTTTACATTTAAGCCTTTAATCATCCTGAGTTGATTTTTGTCTATGGTGTAAGGAAGGGGTCCAGTTTCAATTTTCTGCATATGGCTCACCAGTTCTCCCAACACTATTTATTAAGTAGGGAATCCTTTCCCCATTGCTTGTTTTTGTCAGGTTTGTTGACGATCAGATGGTTGTAGATGTGCAGTCTTATTTTTTAGTTCTCCATTCTGTTCCATTGGTCTATGTGTCTGCTTTTGTAGCAGTACCATGCTGTTTTGGTCACTGTAGCCTTGTAGTATAGTTTGAAGTAGGGTAGCATGATGCCTCCAACTTTGTTCTTTTTGTTTAGGATTGTCTTGGCTATATGGGCTCTTTTTTGGTTCCATATGAATTTTAAAATAGTTTTTTCTAATTCTGTGAAGATGTTAATGGTAGTTTAATAGGCATAGTATTGAATCTACAAATTACTTAAAAATGGCAGTATGGCTATTTTCACTGTATTGATTCTTCCAGTCTCATTTTTCTTATTTGGGAAAAGGGTTAATTGTTGTCACTGACATCATTATCCTCAACATTTAAATACAATTTTGTATGCTAGGCAGGTGTATTAGTTCGTTCTCATGCTGCTATAAAGAAATACTCAAGACTGGGTAATTTATAAAGAAAAGAGGTTTAATTGACTCACCGTTTTGCAGGCCTCAGGAAACTTACAATTATGGCAGAAGGCCAAACAGAAGTAGGTACCTTCTTCACAAGGTGGCAGGAGAGAAAGTGAGTGCAAACAGGGGAAATGCCAGATGCTTATAAAACCCATCAGATCTCATGAGAACTCACTATCATGAAAACAGCACAAGGGAAACTGCCCCCATGATCCAATCACTTTCCACTGGGTCCCTCTCACAACACATGGGAATTATGGGGATTACAGTTCGAGATGAGATTTGGGTGGGGACGCAGCCAAACCGTTATCAGCCGGGGTTCTAAGCACTTATATATTTAATTAGTTCTGTTTTATAGTTAGTGAAAAAGCTGGGATGTGAACCCAGACAGTGATTCCAGACTGCATTCTTAGCCTTTATACTATATTGTCTCTCAAGACAGAACAGGCCTTACAGGGTTGTGGGATCAAATGTGAAGCTCTTAGCAGAGATAAGTGCTTTATTAATAATGCCTATATTCTAACATCATTAAGAATATACTATACATACAGTTCTGTATTCTACTTTTTATACTTCTTTTCCTGTCATTAAACATTTTTCTTAATTTTAATGGATACATAATTCATCATATATGTATACTGACATTTTATGACTCTTCTTTGTTTTTGCAGAATAAATTGGAGATCTAAGTGGTTAAAATACATTAGATTCATGTCTTTGAATAACTATTGTTTTCCTATCTTTTAAAATAACAGCTTTATTGAGCTATAATTCACCCTTTAAAGTATACAGTTCAGAGGTTTTTAGTCAATTCATGTAATTGCGCAACTAACGTTACTATCTAATTTCAGAACATTTTCTTCACTCCCCAAAGAAACCCTATACCCATTAACAGTCACTCTCCATTCTATGCTCCCTCTAGATGCTGGCAATCACTAATCTATGTCTCTGTGGATTTACTTATTCTGGACACATCATATCAATGATACCAAACAGTAGGGGGCCTTCTGTGTTTAGAACCCTTTCAAGGTTCATTCATGTTTTAGCATGTATCAGTATATCATTGCTTATTATTGCCAAGTAATATTCCATTGTGTAGATATACCACATTTTATTAATACATTCATCAGTTGGTGGACATTTGGGATGTCTCTACTTTTTGTCTGTTCAAAATGCTGCCATGACCTTTTATGTACAAGTTTTTATGTGGACATATGTTTTTAGTTCTCTTGGATGTAAATATGCGAGTTGAATTGCTGGGTCATGTGGTTACTCTGTGTTTAGCTTCTTGAGGAATTGCCAACTGTTTTCAAAGTGCCCATACCATTTTACATTCCATGAGCAATATGTGAGGATTCTAGTTTTTCCATATTCTTGTCAGTGCTTGTTGTCCGTCTTTTTGATTATAGCCATCCTACTTGGTGTGAGGTGGTATCTTGATTGGTGTTTCCCTAATGACTAATTATTGAACATCTTTTCATGTGTTTATTAGCTGTCTATAGTATCTTCCTTGGAGGAATGTCTATTCAAGTCCTCTGCCCATTTTTAAATTGGATTTTTTAAATTGTTGAGTTGTAAAAATTCTTTATGTAGTCTGGATTCAAGTCCTTTATCAGATAAAGGATTTGCAGATACTTTCTCCCATTCTGTTGGTTGTCTTCATTTTCTTGTGCCTTTGAAGCACAAAAATTCTTAATTTTGATTAAGTCCAATTTATTTTTTTCTTTGGTTGCTTGTGCTTTTTGTGTCATTTCTAAGAAACCATTGCTTAACCCACGGCTCATGAAGATTTACTCTTATGTTTTCTTCTAAGAGTTTTGTAGTTTTAGCTCTTATATTTAAATCCATGATTCAATTAAATTTTTGAATGTGATGTGAGGTAGGAGTCCAACTTCATTCTTTTTCATAGGCGTATCCAGTTGTCCCAGCACCATCTGTTGAAAAGACTATTCTTTCCCCATTGAATTGTCTTGGCACCCATGTTGAAAAACTGACCATAAATGTAAGGGTTTGTTTTAGACTCTTTGTTCTATTATATTCCGTATCTTTTTAAATGGTACTTATGGCTCTGCTACTTACTAACTGTGTGACCTTCATGTTGGTTAACCTTTGTCTCTCAGTTTTCTCGTCTGTAAAATGAAGAATAAATAGTAAGTACCTCATGGAGTTATTATGAGGATTCAAGAAAATAATGTTTAAAGAGCTTAGAATAGTATCTGGCTTATAGTAAGCACACAGTATGTGTTAGCTGATGCCATCATTACCACCGTGGCTATCATCATCATTACCATCATAAAACTTAAATGTTATTTTCTAACTTGTATGTGACTTGTTTTCTTTGGCTGAATTGTAAATGCTGAAATTAGATACCATGTTTAAGGAGTGAATGTTCTTGTTAAGAGAGAGTACAGAGTGCAAGGAAGATTGAGGGCAAACTCTTAAGAAATACTTATATTTAGACATTTTTATTATAGTAGACAATTTTTTTTTTTAAAAAAAGTACTTAAGGAAAATACTAGAGTCCTTTTTTTATTATTATTATGCTTTAAGTTTTAGGGTACATGTGCACAATGTGCACGTTTGTTACATATGTATCCATGTGCCATGTTGGTGTGCTGCACCCATTAACTCGTCATTTAGCATTAGGTATATCTCCTAATGCAATCCCTCCCCCCTCCCTGCACCCCACAACAGTCCCCGGAGTGTGATGTTCCCCTTCCTGTGTTCATGTGTTCTCATTGTTCAATTCCCAGCTATGAGTGAGAACATGCGGTGTTTGTTTTTTTGTCCTTGCGATAGTTTACTGAGAATGATGATTTCCAGTTTCATCCATGTCCCTACAAAGGACATGAACTCATCATTTTTTATGGCTGCATAGTATTCCATGGTGTATATGTGCCACATTTTCTTAACCCAGTCTATCGTTGTTGGACATTTGGGTTGGTTCCAAGTCTTTGCTATTGTGAATAGTGCCGCAATAAACATACGTGTGCATGTGTCTTTATAGCAGCAGATTTATAGTCCTTTGGGTATATACTCAGTAATGGGATGGCTGGGTCAAATGGTATTTCTAGTTCTAGATCCCTGAGGAATCGCCACACTGACTTCCACAATGGTTGAACTAGTTTACAGTCCCACCAACAGTGTCAAAGTGTTCCTATTTCTCCACATCCTCTCCAGCACCTGTTGTTTCCTGACTTTTTAATGATTGCCATTCTAACTGGTGTGAGATGGTATCTCATTGTGGTTTTGATTTGCATTTCTCTGATGGCCAGTGATGATGAGCATTTTTTCATGTGTTTTTTGGCTGCATAAATGTCTTCTTTTGAGAAGTGTCTGTTCATGTCCTTCACCAACTTTTTGATAGGGTTGTTTTTTTCTTGTAAATTTGTTTGAGTTCACTGTAGATTCTGGATATTAGCCCTCTGTCAGATGAGTAGGTTGTGAAAATTTTCTCCCATTTTGTTGGTTGCCTGTTCACTCTGATGGTAGTTTCTTTTGCTGTGCAGAAGCTCTTTAGTTTAATCAGATCCCATTTGTCAATTTTGGCTTTTGTTGCCATTGCTTTTGGTGTTTTAGACATGAAGTCCTTGCCCATGCCTATGTCCTGAATGGTATTGCCTAGGTTTTCTTCTAGGGTTTTTATGGTTTTAGGTCTAACATGTAAGTCTTTAATCCATCTTGAATTAATTTTTGTGTAAGGTGTAAGGAAGGGATCCAGTTTCAGCTTTCTACATATGGCTAGCCAGTTTTCCCAGCACCATTTATTAAATAGGGAATCCTTTCCCCATTGCTTGTTTTTGTCAGGTTTGTCAAAGATCAGATAGTTGTAGATATGCGGCATTATTTCTGAGGGCTCTGCTCTGTTCCATTGATCTATGTCTCTGTTTTGGCACCAGTACCATGCTGTTTTGGTTACTGTAGCCTCGTAGTATAGTTTGAAGTCAGGTAGCGTGATGCCTGCAGCTTTGTTCTTTTGACTTAGGATTGACTTGGCGATGCGGGCTCTTTTTTGGTTCCATATGACCTTTACAGTAGTTTTTTCCAATTCTGTGAAGAAAGTCATTGGTAGCTTGATGGGGATGGCATTGAATCTATAAATTACCTTGGGCAGTATGGCCATTTTCACGATATCGATTCTTCCAACCCATGAGCATGGAATGTTCTTCCATTTGTTTGTATCCTGTTTTATTTCATTGAGCAGTGGTTTGTAGTTCTCCTTGAAGAGGTCCTTCACGTCCCTTGTAAATTGGATTCCTAGCTATTTTATTCTCTTTGAAGCAATTGTGAATGGGAGTTCACTCATGATTTGGCTCTCTGTTTGTCTGTGATTGGTGTACAAGAGTGCTTGTGATTTTCGTACATTGATTTTGTATCCTGAGACTTTGTTGAAGTTGCTTATCAGCTTGAGGAGATTTTGGGCTGAGACAATGGGGTTTTCTAGATATACAATCATGTCATCTGTAAACAGGGACAGTTTGACTTCCTCTTTTCCTAATTGAATACCCTTTATTTCCTTCTCCTGCCTGATTGCCCTGGCCAGAACTTCCAGCACTATGTTGAATAGGAGTGGTGAGAGAGGGCATCCCTGTCTTGTGCCAGTTTTCAAAGGGAATGCTTCCAGTTTTTGCCCATTCAGTATGATATTGGCTGTGGGTTTGTCATAGATAGCTCTTATTGTTTTGAGATATGTCCCATCAATACCTAATTTATTGAGAGTTTTTAGCATGAAGGGTTGTTGAATTTTGTCAAAGGCCTTTTCTGCATCTATTGAGATAATCATGTGGTTTTTGTCTTTTGTTCTGTTTATATGCTGGATTACATTTATTGATTTGTGTATGTTGAACCAGCCTTGCATCCCAGGGATGAAGCCCACTTGATCATGGTGGATAAGCTTTTTGATGTGCTGTTGGATTCGGTTTGCCAGTATTTTATTGAGGATTTTTGCATCAATGTTCATCGAGGATATTAGTCTAAAATTCTCTTTTTTGGTTGTGTCTCTGCCAGGCTTTGGTATCAGGATGATGCTGGCCTCATAAAATGTGTTAGGGAGGATTCCCTCTTTCTCTATTGATTGGAGTAGTTTCAGAAGGAATGGTACCAGTTCCTCCTTGTACCTGTGGTAGAATTTGGCTGTGAATCCATCAGGTCCTGGACTCTTTTTGGTTGATAAGCTATCGATTATTGCCACAATTTCAGAGCCTGTTATTGGTCTATTCAGAGATTCAACTTCTTCCTGGTTTAGTCTTGGGAGGGTGTATTTGTCGAGGAATTTATCCATTTCTTCTAGATTTTCTAGTTTATTTGTGTAGAGGTGTTTGTAGTATTCTCTGATGGTAGATTGTATTTCTGTGGGATCGGTGGTGATATCCCCTTTATCATTTTTTATTGCGTCTATTTGATTCTTCTCTCTTTTCTTCTTTATTAGTCTTGCTAGCAGTCTATCAAGTTTGTTGATCCTTTCAAAAAACCAGCTCCTGGATTCATTAATTTTTTGAAGGGTGTTTTGTGTCTCTATTTCCTTCAGTTCTGCTCTAATTTCAGTTATTTCTTGCCTTCTCCTAGCTTTTGATTGTGTTTGCTCTTGCTTTTCTAGTTCTTTTAATTGTGATGTTAGGGTGTCAATTTTGGATCTTTCCTGCTTTCTCTTGTGGGCATTTAGTGCTATAAATTTCCCTCTACACACTGCTTTGAATGTGTCCCAGAGATTCTGGTATGTTGTGTCTTTGTTCTCGTTGGTTTCAAAGAACATCTTTATTTCTGCCTTCATTTCATTATGTACCCAGTAGTCATTCAGGAGCAGGTTGTTCAGTTTCCATGTAGATGAGCAGTTTTGAGTGAGTTTCTTAATCCTGAGTTCTAGTTTGATTGCACTGTGGTCTGAGAGACAGTTTGTTACAATTTCTGTTCTTTTACATTTGCTGAGGAGAGCTTTACTTCCAACTATGTGGTCAATTTTGGAATAGATGTGGTGTGGTGCTGAAAAAAATGTATATTCTGTTGATTTTGGGTGGAGAGTTCTGTAGACGTCTATTAGGTCCTCTTGGTGCAGAGCTGAGTTCAATTCCTGGGTATCCTTGTTAACTTTCTGTCTCGTTGATCTGTCTAATGTTGACAGTGGGGTGTTAAAATCTCCCATTATTATTGTGTGGGAGTCTAAGTCTCTTTGTAGGTCACTCAGGACTTGCTTTATGAATCTGGGTGCTCCTGTATTGGGTGCATATATATTTAGGATAGTTAGCTCTTCTTGTTGAGTTGATCCCTTTACCATTATGTAATAGCCTTCTTTGTCTCTCTTGATCTTTGTTGGTTTAAATTCTATTTTATCAGAGACTAAGATTGCAACCCCTGCCTTTTTTTGTTTTCCATTTGCTTGGTAGATCTTCCTCCATCCCTGTGTTTTGAGTCTGTGTGTGTCTCTGCACGTGAGATGGGTTTCCTGAATACAGCACACTGATGGGTCTTGACTCCTTATCCAATTTGCCAGTCTGTGTCTTTTAATTGGAGCATTTAGCCCATTTACATTTAAAGTTAATATTGTTATGTGTGAATTTGATCCTGTCATTATGATTTTAGCTGGTTATTTTGCTCGTTAGTTGATGCAGATTCTTCCTAGCCTCGATGGTCTTTACAATTTGGCATGTTTTTGCAGTGGCTGGTACTGGTTGTTCCTTTCTATGTTTAGTGCTTCCTTCAGGAGCTCTTTTAGGGCAGGCCTGGTGGTGACAAAATCACTCAGCATTTGCTTGTCTGTAAAGTATTTTATTTCTCCTTCACTTATGAAGCTTAGTTTGGCTGGATATGAAATTCTGGGTTGAAAATTCTTTTCTTTAATTATGTTGAATATTGGCCCCCACTCTCTTCTGGATTGTAGAGTTTCTGCTGAGATATCAGCTGTTAGTCTGATGGGATTCCCTTTGTGGGTAACCCGACCTTTCTCTCTGGCCACCCTTAATATTTTTTCCTTCATTTCAACTTTGGTGAATCTGACAATTATGTGTCTTGGAGTTGCTCTTCTCGAGGAGTATCTTTGTGGTGTTCTCTGTATTTCCTGAATCTGAATGTTGGCCTACTTTGCTAGATTGGGGAAGTTCTCCTGGATAATATCTTGCAGAGTGTTTTCCAACTTGGTTCCATTCTCCCCGTCACTTTCAGGTACACTAATCAGTCGTAGGTTTGGTCTTTTCACATAGTCCCATATTTCTTGGAGGCTTTATTCGCTTCTTTTTATTCTTTTTTCTCTAAACTTCCCTTCTCGCTTCATTTCATTCATTTCATCTTCCATCAGCGATACCCTTTCTTCCAGTTGATCGCATCGGCTACTGAGGCTTCTGCAGTCTTCACGTAGTTCTCGAAACTTGGCTTTCGGCTCCATCAGCTCCTTTAAGCACTTCTCTGCATGGGTTATTTTAGTTAAACATTCGTCTAATTTTTTTTCAAAGTTTTTAACTTCTTTGCCATTGGTTTGAATTTCCTCCTGTAGCTCAGAGTAGTTTGATCGTCTGAAGCCTTCTTCTCTCAACTCGTCAAAGTCATTCTCCGTCCAGCTTTGTTCTGTTGCTGGTGAGGAACTGCGTTCCTTTGGAGGAGGAGAGGCGCTCTGCTTTTTAGAGTTTCCAGTTTTTCTACTGTGTTTTCTCCCCATCTTTGTAGTTTTTTCTACTTTTGGTCTTTGATGATGGTGATGTACAGATGGGTTTTTGGTGTGGGTGTCCTTTCTGTTAGTTTTCCTTCTACCAGACAGGACCCTCAGCTGCAGGTCTGTTGGAGTTTGCTAGAGGTCCACTCCAGACCTGTTTGGCTGGGTGTCAGTAGCGGTGGCTGCAGAACAGCGGATTTTCGTGAACCGCAAATTCAGCTGTCTGATTGTTCCTCTGGAAGTTTTGTCTCAGAGGAGTACCCGGCCGAGTGAGGCATCGGTCTGTCCCTACTGAGGGGTGCCTCCCGGTTAGGCTGCTCGGGGATCAGGGTCCCACTTTAGGAGGCAGTCTGCCCGTTCTCAGATCTCCAGCTGCATGCTGGGAGAACCACTACTCTCTTCAAAGCTGTCAGACAGGGACATTTAGGTCTGCAGAGGTTACTACTGACTTTTTGTTTGTCTGTGCCCTGCCCCCAGAGGTGGAGCCTACAGAGGCAGGTAGCCCTCCTTGAGCTGTGGTGTGCTCCACCCAGTTCGAGCTTCCTGGCTGCTTTGTTTACTTAAGCAAGCCTGGGCAATGGTGGGCACCCCTCCCCCAGCCTCGCTGCTGCCTTGCAGTTTCATCTCAGACTGCTGTTCTAGTAATCAGCAAGACTCTGTGGGCGTAGGACCCTCCGAGCCAGGTGTGGGACACAATCTCCTGGTGTGCCGTTTTCCAAGCCTGTTGGAAAAGCGCAGTATTAGGGTGGGAGTGACCCGAATTTCCAGGTGCTGTCTGTCATCCCTTTCTTTGACTAGGAAAGGGAACTCCCTGACCCCTTGCACTTCCTGAGTGAGGCAATGCCTCGCCCTGCTTTCGTTTGTGCATGGTGCGCTGCACCAACTGTCCTGCACCCACTGTTTGGCACTCCCTAGTGAGATGAACCCGGTACCTCAGATGGAAATGCAGAAATCACCCGTCTTCTGCGTCGCTCACGCTGGGAGCTGTAGACTATAGCTGTTCGTATTCGGCCATCTTGGCTCCACGAGCTGAGTCCTTGTTTTAGACCAATTGGGAGTAAGGGGGTCAGCTGGAAAGTCCTGTAATTATTTAGGTAGGTTAAAAGTGTCTGCAATAGTAGTCATGTATATGTATTGCTTTTTAAAAGTCATATATATGTATTGTAAAATCCTGGTGTTTGGGGACTATGGGTCTTTTTCTAGTTTGGTATAATGTGTAGTCTAGTGTGCTTAGCATTGCTGTTTAAACAGTGGCAAGCTAATGTTGGCAATTTAAAAATTGTAGTTTAAAATCAATAATTATTAATTTGTTTATCAGCAATAGAGAATAAATCAATAATTAGCACCATTTAGCATTATGTGACAGATATATTAGAAGTGATATCATACCTCATTTGTTCTCTAAAGTTTAGCTACTTTTATTTTCAAATAAGCCCATATGTACCTGGTAGTGATTTTGAGTGTTAGAGTGCTGAAAAAAGAAGTCCAACTCTCTTTTGCTCTTTCCTCCCTTCACCTTACTTTCATATTGTTAGCTTGTGACTGGGCTATTTTCTACTAATTGTGAATTTGTGTAACTGATGACAAAGCTTATGACGAATGTCTTAGTTCTCTGCTTTAGGCCATAATTTCTGTATTCCTAGAGTTCTTTGTTAATCAAATACATAAGTTATTGACTTGAGACCTCTTTTATTATAATTATCAGTACCAACATTTATTAGTTGTAAAATGAAAAAGAACTAAGTATTTTGATAGGCTGTTCCTTTCATCATGCTTAAATTTTTCTTCTGGCATTTTAAAATTTGTTTTTTTTCGGGTGTCTTCCCCCACTCTGGTGATGCTTATTGTTTTTTCTTGTATTTTAAAAATTTAATGTGATTATTATTCCTAGATGTCATTTGTCAGAGTGAACCGCTGTGGTCCCCGAGTTGGTGTAAGAAAGACACCAAAAGTAAAGAAGAAGAAAACTTCAGTGAAACAAGAATGGGATGTGAGTATAGGTGGGATAGTAAATAATGTAACATTACTCTGGAGAAATGGACACACTGATATGGCCCTAGTCATACAAGATGGTGTTCTGAATGGGGCTCATCATGTAATAGGGTGGAATAGGTTTCTGGGCATGTGATATTCTAGGTCTTGGAGGGAAGAGCAGAATCCTTTGGGGGAGGTTTTTAGAATACACATGTCCAGGCTGTGACCTCTATATCCTCTGAAGAATTGGAATCTTAAGGGGATGGGGAACATATTAAAAAAAAGTCTTTTCACTTTCACTCTTGAGAACTCACTGCATAAAGGCAACTCTAGCTCACTGGTGTCACTGAAGTCTGTGAATTTTTTCGGTACCTTTTTTAGGTTTGCTCAGAGCAACCAGTGATATCATAACCATGTGAGTGCCAGTTTTGGCTGAAAAAAATAGGTGACCTTTGCTCTCTTATCCCATGAATTGCTCACTTCCAGAGGTTGATCAGTTTCAGAACAAATGTTCTCTTATGGTATAAGACAAGTCTCAAGTACCTGTAACATGATCTCTGGCTCCTAACCTGAATATTGCTTGGTGTTACCAAGGGGATTTATATCTTTTTTTTAAGAGACAGGGTCATGTCCTGTCTGTCACCCAGGCTGGAGTGATGTGATGCCATCATAGCTCACTGCAGCCTTAAACTCCTGGACTCCAGCAATCCTCCTGCCTTAGTCTCCTGAGTAGCTAGGACCATAGGCATGCACCACCACCCCTGGCTAACTTAAAAAAATATTTTTTTTAGAGACAGGTCCTTGCTGTGTTGCCCAGGTTGGTCTTAAACTCCTAGCCTCAAGCGATCCTCCCACCTTGGCTTCCCAAAGTGCTGGGATTATAGGCCAGCCATCGCACCCAGCTAGATTTCTCTTTTGTAACCTGATACTTTGGTTTGGACCAGGAGACTTTAGGTGTCTTTACTTTCCATTGCAAAGAGTAACTAGTTAGGGATTAGATTGGATCTCAGGGATTCTTTTGGACTTGGAATCTTCTGGTTTGCAACCTAGCATGTTAGCCAGATATCCTGGGCAAACTGACAGCCTTTGAAGTGGGGCAGGGGGACTTCTCTGTGTTTAGATTGTTTTGTTGCTGTCTGAGTGGCTATAAAATTTTAATAACAAGGATGTGACTCTAAGGTAAGGAAACTGATAAATCGGAAAAAAAAATGTGTGATAACATATTTTCCCCTTCAGAGTGGTTACTTTGAGAAGTTTAGTACAGTTGACCTTTGAACAACATGAGTTTGAGCTGCACGGGTTCATTTACACTTGAATTTTTTTTCAATAAGTACAGTTGACTGTATCCTGGGGTTCCACCTCTACAACGAAAGGTGGATTGAAAATACAGTATTTTCAGGATGCAAAACCCAGATATGGAGAGCCAGTTAGGTGGGATTTGAGTATGTGTGGATTTTGGTATATGTGAGTGTCCTGGATACTGTGGGATGACTGCATTTATTCCAATATGCCACTATTGCTTAAAACTTAATTGAAATCTATCATTTGAAATTGCGTTAAGAACCTTCCTCATTTACTTTTTATTATCTGCAGTGCTGGAACAATCTTTTGTTTTTTGAAGGTAGACTGAACTTGGAAAATAGTTGTAAGTCATTTGGAGTAAATGGTAAATGATGGAGAAGAGATCAAACTGATTAATACTGTCTTGATAAAAACAGTGAGACATTTTCTGAAATGGCTTGTAGATTAGATTTAAATGCAATGTCAAAAGAAAATGGTTTTAAGCAAGAGTAGTATTGATGGAATTATTATTTTCTTCCATGAGAACAAATTTCAAGCCTATCCCTTATTTGTATGCCTGAGTTTTTAAATGCCTATTAAAAACAATTCTCATGATCCTGTAGTTGTACCTTGTACCTTTCTTTTCCTTTTCCTTTTTTTTTTTTTTTTTGAGACAAGGTCTCGCTATGTTGCCCAGGCTGGCTTCAAACTCCTGGGCTCATGATGGGATCTTCCTGCCTCAGCCTCCTGAACCCCTGAGTAGCTGAGACTACAAGCGCACACCACCATGCCTGGCTCTTGTGCCTTTCTAAATCATTGTAAAAGTAGTAACAGTTTTCATACAGAAAAGCCTTGAGCCAAGTATAAATAGTGGCCAAAAAGTTTAGTCTTTGATCAGAAGCCATTTTTGACTGTTTGTATTCCTCGTCACTTAGAAGTAAAACTAACTTGTTTTATTTCCTGCCTTACCGAATCTGTGTAGCAAAATGGCTGAAGTTGCTTTGGAAAGGGCCAAGTTACAGGGTTGCTACTTAGAGCTGTGCAGCCTGTGTACCACACAATTTCAAGGAGTGCTATTTACACGGACTCCGATATTAATGGTAACTTATGGAGTTGTTCAGAGTGGTAGCCCTGCCATGTTGGTTTAGTGCCTTTTAATTTAAGTGACTGTTTTCACATTTTATGAAATTATGTATTGCCCTCAAATTTCATCTTTCATTGTAGTAGCATCTATGCTTAAGGTGTTTGCAGACACAAATTGAACCTCTCTATAGTGATCACACTTTCCTTTTTTTGTTTGTTTTTTTTTTTGAGATAGAGACTCACTTTGTCACTGAGGCTGGAGTGCAGTGGCACAATCTTGGCTCACTGCAGCCTCCACCTCCTGGGTTCAAGTGATTCTCCTGCCTCAGCCTCCTGAGTAGCTGGAATTACAGGCGCCCGCCACCAGGACTGGCTAATTTTTGTATTTTTAGTAGAGATGGAGTTTTGCCATGTTGGCCAGGCTGTTCTCAAACTCCTGAGCTCAGATGATCCACCCGCCTCAACCTCCCAAAGTGCTGGGATTACAGGCATGAGCCACTGTACCCAGCCAGTGATCACACTTTCTTTTAGGAACCTTTAGCGTTGCGTTGTGGAATCCTGGGATTCCATAGACTACAGTGTGAACACTAAAACTTTAAACTTACTCATATTGAATATATACTACCATTTATTCATATATCATATGTTCATTTTGAGTATTTTCATTGTTTTAATATACTATATGACTGCTTGGTGAATACAGTACTTACTTTCTGTAAGACATCTAAAATTAGTCTGTTATTTTCTATAAATAGGACACCTAAAACTAATATGTGTTCATATCTAAATTGAGAATACTGGTTCCTAGAAAGAAAGAATTTTTGATCCTAGGATTTTGAAAGCATTTTAGCCATTAAAATCCAATAAATGTGTATATTTTATAAGAAAACTTTTTTTTTTTTCTTTTTAAAGAAAGGCCACTTTTTTTACAGAATACTGTAACTGATCTAACAGTTCATCGGGCAACTCCTGAAGATCTGGTGAGTTTAATATCAAAACTTAAGTCATTTATTCAGTGTTTTATTTGGTATTTGACTTGTAACCTTTAGAATAGAAACTATAGGCACTTCCTGGAAGTTGTTCAGTTATGTTTAATCTTGTTTATGTCTATATAAAATCAAAAAGCCTATCTTCTGGACTTCCTGATTTTAGCTAGGAATATCAATTAGTATGTATTAGAGTTTCATTAAATATGTTGGGTTTATAGTTGAAATCTCTTCAGTCTAGTACTGCCCTGTATATATCTATCTATCTGCCTTTTAAAAAAATGTGTAGATATCTTCAGCATTGTTTATTACTTCCCTATACAAACATATTGTTCTAGTCAGTGTAATAATTTATGTGTATTTCCATGTCTGAGCCCCTATTCCTTACTTGGAACAGTTTCTGTACCTTCTTCTCTACCTGTTCAAATTTTACTTTACTTCCTTATCCTAGTTCAAATCCTACTTTTTTTTTTTTATGTTTCCACTTAGTTTTTTCTTTTTTAGATTTATTGAGATATAGTTCGCATACCATAAAATTTACCTGTTTAAAGTGCGCAGTTTGGTGATTTTTGGTATATTCAGAGTTGTGCAACCATTGTCACTATCTAATTTTGGAATGTTTTCATTACCCCAGAATGAAACCCTCTACCCATTAACAGTCACTCCTTGTATCCAGTTCTTCCCAGTTTGTGGCAATGACCAATGTACTTTGTGCTTTTATGTATTTGCCTATTCTGGTCGTTTGATATATGTGGAATACAACACGTGGCCTTTTGTGTCTAGCTTCTTTGTCTTAGCATAATATTTTCAAGGTTCATCCCTGTCGTAGCATGTATCAGTCTCTGCCCACTGCAGCCTCCACCTCCTGGGATCAAGCCATCTCCACCTCAGCCTCTTGAGTACCTGGGACTACAGGTGCATGCTACCACGCCTGGCTAAGTTTTGTAGTTTTTGTAGACACAGGGTTTTGCTGTCTTGCCCAGGCTGGTCTCGAACTCCTGGGCTCAAGGAATCTGCCCACCTCAGCCTCCCAAAGTGCTGGGATTATAGGCATGAGCCACCAATCCCAGCTCATATTAGTTCTTTATTCCTTATAATTGCCAAATAATATTCCATTGTATGGATCTAACATTTTATTTATCTGTTGTTCAGTTGGCGGACATTGCATTGTTTCTGCTTTTGCATTGTTAGGAATAATGCTGCTGTGAACATTCATGTACAAGTTTTTGTGTGAACATATATTATCAGTTCTTTTATATGTATACATCTAGGAGTATAATTTCTGAGTCATATAATTTCTCCATATTTAACTTTCTAAATAATTGTCAAACTGTTTTACAAAGTGGCTGCACCATTTACAGCCCCACCAGCATGTATGAGGCTTCCAGTTTCCCCACATTGTTACTGTCACCTTTTTCATTTTAGTTCTCTTAGTAGGTGTAAAGTGCTGTCTCATTGTGGTTTCAATTTGCATTTCCCTAATGATAAATGATGTTAAGCATCCTTTTATGTACTTTTTGGCCATCTGTAGTATATTCTTTGGAGAAATGTCTATTCAAATACCTTAGTCATTTAAAAATTTGATTATTTGTGCTTTTATTGTTGAGTTATAAAAATTATGTATGTATTCTGGATTTAAGTTCCTTATCAGATATAATTTGCAAGTATTTTCTCCCATTTTCTTAGTTGTTTTTTCAGTTTCTTGATGGTGTCCTTTAAGCAGGGAAGTTTTTAATTTTGATGAAGTCAAATTTACCTGTTTTTTATTTTGTCACTTGAGTTTTTAGTATCATACCTAAGAAACTGTTACCTACCCTAAGGTTCACAAAGACATACTCCTATGTTTCCTTCTAAGAGTTTTATAGTTGTAGTTCTTATATGTAGAACTATGATTCACTTTAAGTTAATTTTTCTGTATGGTGTGTGGTGGGAGGGGGGCCCAACTTTATTTTTTGCTGAAGGATAATCATTGTCCAAACAGCATTTATTGGAAAGACTATTCTTTCCTCATTGAATGATCTTGGCACTCTTGTTGAAAAATCACTTGTCCATAAATATAAATGTTTATTCAGCACTCTCAATTCTATTTCACTGATTTATGTGTCAGTCCTTATGCCAGTACCACATTGTCTTGATTACTATCGTTTTGTAGTAATTTTGAAGTCCTGTTTTTGAAACTGACCAATAGTTATCTCCTCTAAACTATTACTACCTATCTTAGGCATTGAGTATATGACATCTAATGTATATCATTTGTCTTTATATGGATGTGCCCAATCTCAATGGGCAGATTGTTAATGCTTTTGAGAGATACAGACCATATCTTATACATCTTTGTGTACCCGGGAGTCTTAATCCTAGTAGGTGCTCATTAGCTATTTACTGAGAATAATAATTATGCCCCACTGAGTTAATATTTTTTAAATGAAAAATTTCAAACTCAAGGGAAAATGGAGACAAAAATAGAAATAAATACCATGTACTGTTCACCCAGATAGGATAGTTATTAAAAATTTGCCATAGTTGCTTCATTTATCTTACCCTTTTCTTTTTTCACTGAAATATTTTAAAGGAAATTCCAGAGAACACATCATTTTGTGCTTACATATTCAGTTTGTATTTTTTAAAAATATAAGCCTTTTTTTTTCAACATAACCACAGTGCCATTATTACATCCAACAAAAGTAAATATAATTATTTGGTAACACCTAATACCTAGCCCATATTCAAATCTCCTCAATTGTCTAAAAAATATCATCTTCATTTTTTTTTTGTGAGTCAGAATCCTTGGGTAATATTTGTTATTATCTCTTTAATGGATTGATTTCTTATTTACATGGTGAAAACTCAGCAGTACATTTTATCATATATATTCATGTTCATGGTTCTGAATACTAGAGTACTTGTAAAACCAAATGTCTAATTTTATTTCTTAGCCACCTTAGTGAACCTTAGCGAACCCTCCTTAGTGAACCCGCCTTAGTGAACCCTCTAACACTTGAGATCTGTGGCGCGTATCTTTTCTTGCACTTCAGGAACTCTACTTCCCTGACTTCTGTATTTTCAGTGAGCCACTTCCACATGAGGCCATTGAAGGGCTATAAACACACTGCATTATTATTTCTTGGTAGTGATGTGATGATCATGAAATGAGTGTGTCTTTGCCAAAGATGACTCAGTGGATTTTGTACCTTTTACATTGTGCTCAGTGTGTGTATATGTGTGTATGTGTATGTGTATGTTAAAAACAATGCTGGTTTTGACCCATGAATTGATTTTATCATCCATTAAGTGAGTCCCAACCTGTGGTTTGAAAAACACTAGTTTGCTGGATAGTCTTGCAGAAAAGTAGTAGAAATTATTATTTCTTTCTGTACATCTTTTAGGTAGGTTTACCAGTTCTATATACTTATTTCTTTAAGATCATTTTTGAAAATTTAGGGGACTGAAAATTTTGGCTATTAATATATATAAACATGCAGATATTAGACCAGAAAAAGTTTAAAAAGTGATGAACTAGAGTAGGTGATCTCACCATCTGAATAGGCAACTTCTTTGTGTCTGAAACGTTCCTTTATGTACTTTTCTCTTCTATGTAGGTACGCCGTCATGAAATACACAAATCAAAGAATAGAGCATTAGTACATTGGGAACTCCAAGAAAAAGCTTTGAAGAGAAAATGGAGGAAGCAGAAACCAGAAACTTTAAATCTTGAGAAAAGAAGGTTGTCTATCATGAAGGAGGTAATGCTAAACTGCATTAGAGTTAGAAAGAGAAAAAGGAGATAAATAGGGTTCGTTCTTTTTCCTTCAATTTGATTCACGTTGGAGAGACTCTAGTGATCACTGCATTCTTATTCAATAATCTACATGTGGACTTCAAAAAAAGCGACAGAGTGGTGATTGGAGTCTGGTTTGGTGGTTTGAATTCCTGTTCTACAACTTACCAGCTATGTGACCCTAAGTAAATTATTTAACTTTTCAGCCTGAATTTTCTCATATTTAAAATTATTATTTGCTTGTATTGCTATGAGATTTCAATGATATAATACTTATAAAGTGAATAGCACAGTCTTTGCTTATTCCTCTTTTTGTATATAAGCTGCTATAATTCTTTTTCTCAGTAAAGTGATTAGCACAATCTTTTCTTATTCCTCTTTTTATATATAAGCTGCTATAATTATTTTTCTCAGTTTAACAGCAGTGCTGTTAGATTACTTTGAAAAAATTATAATGCTGTATGCTTGTCCAACTGAGTAATAAGCAACTTGTCTTTGGCTTAACCTTTTGTCAGACGTGGGGTGTTTGGATAAATAATCAGATATGTAGGGATAAACAATATGGGAAATAAGAGGAAACTACAGCAAATAACCTTTTTAAATTTGAGCTGAGGTCATTGTAAAGGAATGTGCTTTGTCTGTAGTGTTGCTCTTTGTTCAGATTGAAGCTTATGTACAGCACTTAGCTGTCTGACCTTTCACGGCAGCTTTGAATCATACATTTTCTTTTGAGGAATTTGTTAGGCTTCTTATTGAAATAAAGTCTCAGTCTTAGACATCATCAGAAAGAATAATATCTCCCAAATAAATGTTTACATGAGCTTGAGAAAAGAACAGTGGCTTGATTGAGAGAATGCTTCTTTACAGATAATTATCTTTTGGTGATCTTGGACAAGTCACATACATTTAAATGTTATGTGGTAATTCTCAGTGAAAGGCCTAAAAACACAGATCTCACCATGAAAAAAGGCAGCCTGCTTGGATTGCATCAGACTCTGGGCTTTTTTTCCTTTCTCTAGTGGTTCGTGCTCATGTCCTGAATTTCTCATACAAGTTATAGATGTGGTAGTAGGAGCAGGTGTTTAAAGAAGGGTGGTGAGAGACGATGAGTGACGTTTCTTTGCCTTCTTTTTGTAGATCTGCTGCCTCAGGCACTAGTGTAGTGGTTCTCAATTCTCACTGCACATTAGAATCAGTCAGGGTCAAGAAGCTCCATTAAAAAAATATATAACAGCTGGGTGTGGCAGCTCATGCCCGTAATCCCAGCATTTTGGGAGGCCAAGGCGGGTGGATCACCTGAGGTCAGGAGTTCAAGACCAGCCTGGCCAACATGGTGAAACCCCATCTCTACAAAAATACAAAAATTAGCTGGGCATGATGGCAGGTGCCTGCAATCCCAGCTCCTTGGGAGGCTGAGGTGGGAGAATTGCTTGAACCCGGGAGGCGGAGGTTGCAGTGAGCCGAGATTGGGTCATGGCACTCCAGCCTGTGTCAGAAACAACAACAGCAAAACAACAAAAAACCCCAAAGATTAGCGGGGTACAGTGGCAGGTGCCCATAGTCCCAGGTACTCAGGAGGCTGAGGCAGGAGAATTGCTTGAAGCCGGGTTGCAGTGAGCTGAGATTGTGCCACTGCACTCCAGCCTGGGCAACAGAGTGAGACTCTCTCTCAAAAAAAAAAAAAAAAGAAGAAAAAAAGAAAAAATCTCTCTCTCTCTCTCTCTATATATATATATATATAAAACTATATCTGGACTCTACACCCAGAGATTCAGATTTAGTTGACCTAGGATGTGGCCCCATGTAGGTGTTTTTTAGACAGTTCCTTTGTAATTTTAATGTGCTGCAGGGGTTGAGCACCTCAGCTCTTATCAGTATTCAGGTATTTTCTCTCTACCAGCATATCTTGGGATAATTTCCTGTCAGTGCTTAGACATCTACCTTTTATTTTTAATGGCCAGTAGCATATAGATGTACCACAATTTATTTATCCTGTGCTTTATTGGTGAACACTTAGGTTGTGTATTAGAGTATAGTTTAAGCTTCTGGAAATAAAAAAACCCTCCTATATGTTTTGCTTTAAACAAACAAATTTGTTTCTGTTTATGAAACAGTTGAGAGGAAAGTGGTAGCTGGTAGGGAACTCTGCAGTCCTTTATTACACAGCTTCTGTCTCTGAATACAAAATGGCCATAGCAGCTTCCTTCAGCTATATGCCAGCCAGCAGGAAACAGGAAGAACAGTGCATGCTACTCCTATTACATGTCACCCAGAAGTTCTGGCATATATCCTGTGGGCCAGAAGGTCATCACATGGCCATTCCCATCTACAAAGATGGTTGGGAAATCTAGCTATGTAATTGGCTAAAATGCAGGAGTTCTGCTGTTAAAGGAGAAACCAAAAGAACATTGCTGGATACTTAAGTAGTACTGTCAGTTACTCACAGATTGTTTTCTACCTTGCTACTATCAGTAATGTAATAAATATCCTTGAAAATGTTTTTGGGTACACATATAAGTATATTTTTAGGATAAATTTTTAAAAGTAGAATTGCTTAGTCAATGGATATGTGCATCTTTTATTTCAATGTTGGTAAATTTGCAATGTCTCTGTTTAAGGGATGCAGTGGACCAAAGGAAGAAGCCTCCTTAGACATATTCACATAAGCTTCATCATTGTGTATTAAAGTTAACAGGATCCATCCACCTGAAGCTGGACTCCTAGATTAACATAAATTAAGAGAAAGCTCTTTGGCCAGCATAATCCTAGATTTCATTTGCTGTAAGATGTACCCATGCCATGGGAATCAAGCAAATTAGGGTTCCCTCTCACTCATGGAGAGGGAGGCTTTCAAAAAGATCTTATAAATCCCCAAAATGTAGTAACTTCTAAAGTCTCTTTGTAATTTCCCAATTCTACCTGATGTCTGTTACCATGGTACAAAAGGGCTAAGATGACGAGTTTCTGATAATGTCTTTTTTTTTTGCGGAGACTGGGATCCTTTGAAAATCCAACATGTGTACCACCACTTACAGGTTTAAGTTTGTGCTCTGCAAACTCATTTGAGGAGTAATAGATAGAGTTAGGCTTGTAGAGATCAGTTTACCTGTCAAATGGATGGGCTTTATGAAAGGAGTTATAAATCTAGAAAGAAGAAGTAAAAGCCAATACACTGATCTTTGACCACTCAAACCATTTTTCCCAAGGGCAGGGACTAAACAGGGGTGTCCAATCTTTTGGCTTCCCTGGGGCACATTGGAAGAAGAAGAACTGTCTTGGGCCACACATAAAATAAACTAACATTAATGATAGCTGATGAGCTAAAAAAAAAAAAAAAAAAAGTTGTAAAAAAAAATCTCATAATGTTTTAAGAAAGTTTACAAATTTGTGTTAGGCCACATTCAAAGCCGTCCTGAGCCACAGGTTGGACAAGCTTGGACTAGCAGAAGGTGGCAGATAATGGTTTTTACATGAGACCTCATTATAATCAATATCAGGTCTCAATATAAGGTTATAAGATTATTTATAATCTTCATGTGTCAATTCCATCTCTTTATTTTGATAGGTAAATGCTTTTAAAAAAATAGTAAACTCTTAAAATTATTATTAGGAAATAAGCTTTGTGTAATTTTTCTGGTATAGTGAAAGATTATACTCATTCATTCACATTCTTTCCTAAGCTTGTAATTGCTTGTACTTGCAAGACGGCTAAGCAGGAATAGAAATTTGGTTTGTGGGATAATATAATTTAAGTTATAGCAAAATTCTCAAACATCTCTAGAGTGGTATATAGGTTTTCAGTGTTTCCATATCCATCTACCACCCCTGTAGGGCTGGGGAAGGGTTGTTGACTGGGACTGGACTCTCAGTCTTCTGGGTCTAATGTGCTCTTGACCTGATACCATTCCAAAGCTTACTCTTTGTAGAAGGAATAAATTCAGGGCTTTCTTCTCACTGAGTCAGCCAACCTGCTTGCCTATAGCAGGGGAAGAAGGGGAAAAATTAAGAATGTGACTCTTGCTATTTTTCTTTCTGTGTCCTAAAACAATAACTGAGGTCACATTATGTATGTATTTGATTCTGTAGTATAGAGAAATTCTGGTAAGAGTATTTGTTACCAGGTATTTTATCAGTTTGAGTCAGTGTTGGAAACTGAGCAGTTTCCAGGTACTTTTTAACTTGAGAATGCCATCTGGTGGTGGTGCCGAGAGAATTATCTGGCTTTTACTGTAGCCTGTGGCCTTATAATTATGAAAGTTCCTAAGTTGAAAATGCATAATCAGAGGCACTATTGTAATGTTACTTTTTGTGTTCCTACCTCTCCAGGGTAAAAAACTGATTTGTTTTTAAACACAGGAGCCTCACATTTTTTGTTTAATCCTAAAACTCATATCTTATGTCATGTTTTTAAAGTTGTAGGTCATGACTTGACAAATTAGTGGATTACATTAGTGGATTCTGAATTCACTCTAGTGGTTGAAACACCTCTAAGTTTATGGCTCAAAGATTCATATCTTTAATCTGTGTTTTTCAAACTATGGATTATCATTTGTTAATGAATTGTGAAGTGAGTTGCTGCCAACATTTTAAAAAAATAGAATAGAAATTAACAAGAAAACATCAGTGGTTCTCATGGAGCAAGGTTAATTAAAACTTTTATCTTGTATATATACACACAAATATATATGTATATGTATATAAATATATATATTTGTGCGTCTATAAATGTCGTGGGTCACAATTGTATTTCTTACTTTGGATTGCAGTCAGGTATTTGAAAGCCACTAATTATTGTCTTAGCCCCATCTACTGGTACTTAAGGATATTGCTACTGAAGGATTTCAGGAAGGTAGCCTATGGTTATTTTCATGCTCCAGGCGTTTTTATGGTCTTTTCCTTTGCGATTTGAAAAGTAAATATATGTTTATCTGAATAATAATATTTGTCATTAACACGTGTCTAGATTCTTTCTGATCAATACCAGATGCAAGATATGTTGGAGAAATCTGATCATCTAATAGCTGCAGCAAAAGAGCTGTTTCCTCGTAGGCGCACAGGTATTCAATTCAAACAAAAGCTTCTCTTTTTTATTAACTGTAGCCCACAATTGACTATTTGGAAGAATTTAAAGTCCTTTCTTAGGCATCATATTATTTACATTACAAGTATTGTAGGGTGGATTTACAAGGGTTGTTAGGGTTAGAGTCATTATAATCTGTTTCCTTTCCACTAAGAATATTAACTACCTGTATTACAATTACAAATAATTCAGCTAAGGAAAAGTAAATTGTTTTAATCTACTAAAATATGGTGTAAAGTAAAGGATTTTGTAATTTTAAAATGTGACTTGAGTAAAGCTTAATTTGAAACCTAAAGCAACTTCAGTCTCTCTCTAAAAGGAACTTTGCCTTTTGTCAGATACACGCATTATTTATTTTAATGTGTGTGTAGTTCATTGTTTATCTTAATCTTCTAGAAACATCATTAGTTTTTCATGTAAGGTTTGAATTCTGGCTTGGCAATTTATTAGTGTTAACTCTGGGCTAGTTACTTAATGTCTGTGAGTTTCGGTTTACTGATCTGTAAAATAGTAATAGTACTTACAGGGTTTTATGAGAGTAAAATGAGTTAATATATGTAAGTATGTTTAGAACAGTGCCTGGCATATAGTAAGCACTACATTAATGTGAGCTGCTGTTTAAGATTTTCATTAGATGATGCAAACCAATGGCAGTATAGAGCTTGTGAAGTCAAGTTAATTAAATGAAACAAATCATCACATCTTCTTTTCCTTTTGCAGGGTTTCCAAATATAACAGTGGCTCCTGATTCCTCTCAGGGTCCCATTGTGGTAAATCAAGACCCTATCACCCAATCTATCTTTAATGAGTCTGTCATAGAACCTCAGGTAATGTGTTCTACTCACAGCTATAACACTCATGCTGAAAGGAAGTTTAAGTTGATATAGGCCTTGTGGTAAATATATTAAAAGTTTAAATATCGACAAGTACTAGTTGTGGTTGCTAGCTTTGCTCTTACTTAAGTGTATTGCACTTTCTGTGAGTAATGTTTGTACCAAGTAAGACTGGAAAATAATAGCTAAAATTTATTGAGTGCTTACCTAGTAGGTGTATATACTGCTTTATCCCCATTTGGCAGATGAAGAAATTGAAGCTGAGAAAAATTAAGTCACTTGGCCAAGATCACATAGTTTGCATCAGAGATGGGATTCAAATCTAGGCCATGTGGCTCCACAAGATTGCCACCATCGATAATTATGGCAGGGAGTCTTTCCACTTGGAGTCAGGTGGATCTACTTACTAGCTGTTTGTTCTTGAGCTGATTTCTTAAAATATCTGGGTGGGTTCAGAATGTGTTTTGCTTCTTTGTTTTTTGTTAAATGGGACTAGAAGGTACCTGATATCGTTGTTGCATGGATCAGGTGAGATAAGTTATGTAAAGTTCCTGGTATAATACCAGGAACATAGTACTTCGTAAATGTTAGTCTCTTTTAATGTATTAGGATATTTAAAAAATAGCTTCCCAAGAAACTTGCAATTTATCAACTAGTTATATGGGAGAATTATATTACAGTAGTAAAACATTAATTAGCTGTGTTCTAACCTAATGGGAATTCTTAATTAATGAAAATGTTTAGAATTTTGAGATAGTAAACTTTTTTTAAAGCCCATGAATAATTTAATACTAAAATAAAACAACTTATGCATGACTAGGACTCAGTACCTGTTTAATGAAATTTCCTAAGTTATAATTTCTATGAAAAAACAAGAGAATCATCAATTAGAGGGATATTCCTAGGAGTTGCAAGGTCCAGAATCATAAAAGATTTATTAATTATATTTTTTCATACTTCCAAAGGCAATTAAGTAAAATGTTACATGTATTTTGAATAGCCAAAAATCTTTTGCCATATTTCCAGGCAGAAACCATTTATGTTTTGGCACTTAATGAGAAGTTAGCTTTCAGATAGCTGGAAATTTAATCACCCTAGAATATCTTATTGCTGTAGTATGTTCAACTGGAGATTTTACTTTTATTTAAATAAATCACGTAGTGAAGTGTGCCCTATTTATTTCAGTCATAGTTTAAGCACTTTTTCAGTTAATTGGAGCCTGGAAACAAGTACACGATGTATCCCAGCAACATGGAATAAAGCAGTCAGATTTTATTCTGTTGAAAAGTCCATTTGTACACCTGAGCCTACTACCATTAATACAGCAGTAGAATTTCAAATTAATGTTACTGATACAACTAATTTACCTACCTGGTTTAAGTTCTTTCTCAATTTACAGCTGATAGCAGATGAAAAACAGTGATGTGAGCCCCTCAAAGCAGAGGTAGCAGAGAAAAATGGTGGTGAGGGAGGAGAGAGAGGACACCTGAATAGATAAGCAGAGGACCACTATACATCAGAAAGGAAATTGGTGTTGCTATAGATAATCTTTTTTTTTTTTTTTGAGACTGAGTCTCGCTCTGTCGCCCAGGCTGGAGTGCAGTGGCACAATCTTGGCTCACTGCAAGCTCCGCCTCCTGGGTTCACGCCATTCTGCCTCAGCCTCCTGAATAGCTGGGACTATAGGTGCCTACCACCATGCCCGGCTAATTTTTTTTTTGTATTTTTTAGTAGAGACGGGGTTTCACCGTGTTAGCCAGGATGGTCTCGATCTCCTGACCTCGTGATCCGCCCACCTCAGCCTCCCAAAGTGTTGGGATTACAGGCATGAGCCACCGTGCCCAGCCTGCTATAAATAATCTTGAGTCACCAAGAAAAATGAAATTGTAACTGCGTTACTTAAGTTCTCTGGGTCCTAGTTTCTTCATCCATATAGGAATTAGTGAGACTAAACCTACTCACTTATTCATCATGTAATATTTCAGATCATGCACTAGATGCTAAGATACATAGATGATTAAGGCATGTCTCTGTCATTGGATTAGGGAAGTAGCAGGAGTTGAGGTTAGAGAGATAAGTAGGATCTAGGTCCTGAAGGACTAAGGACTGGAAAGTAAAAGTAGAGTCACTGAAGGATTTTAAAGAGTGGAGTCATGATGAGATCCAGTATAGTGTGGAAGATGGATTGGGGAGGGACAAGACTGGAGAGAGGGTCTGGTTAGAAGACTTAGGTGGGCATCTTAGAAGTGGTGAGGACCTGGCCCAAAGCCGTGCCAATAGGGAAGAAAATACAGGAGAATAGGGATAGACTTGAGAGTGGTTAAAATGAGGTAGAGTTGGCAGGACTGGGTGGCCGATAGGACAAGGCAAGTGAGAAAGAAGGATAACTCCTCATTTGCTGGCTCGAGCATTTGAGTAGATGGTGACACTGTTCATGGTCTTAGGTAATATTGGCAGGAACAAAGTTTCTGGAAGAATGGTAGGAGGGGTTAGAAAGCTGTTCAGCTTGGACCTATTGAGTAGGGATCTTTTTTTTTTCTTTTTTGAGATGGGGTCTTGCTGTGTCACCCAGTCTGGAATGCAGTGGCACAATCATGACTCACTGCAGCCTCTACCTCCTGGGCTCAAGCAATCCTCCTGCCTCAGTCTCTTAAGTAGCTGAAATCACAGGTGCACGCCACCAAGCCTGCCTAATTTTTGTGTTTTTGGTAGAGACGGGGTTTTGCCACGTTGCCCAAGCTGGTCTCAAACTCCTGGGCTCACATGATCCTCCTGCCTTGGCCTCTTAAAATGCTAGGATTACAGATATGAGCCACTGTGCCTGGCCAGAATAGGGATATCTTATAGGCAGTTGAATATGAATGTCTAGGGCTTAGGACAGATCTGAGTGTGAAGATAGAGGTTTGGAAATTAATAGCATTTCATTTGTAATTACAGCTTTGGAATTAGATAAAAACATTCAGAAAGTGGATCGGATGAGGGGAGAAAAGGTTGATATAGGCCTTGTGGTAAATATTTTAAAAGTTTAAATATCACCAAATGCTAGTTGTGGTTGCTAGATTTACTCTTACTTAAGTGTATTGCACTTTCTGTGAGTAATGTTTGTACCAAACAAGATAAGACTGGATAATAATAGCTAAAATTTATTGAGTGCTTAGTAGGTGTGATGTGACTTCAGTCACATCATCAGATATAAGGAAAGGGTAGAAAAATAAGATCAGTAAAGGAGATTGGGAAGGAATGGCCAGAAGAGTAGGAGAAAATCTAAGAAAATACAGTATTATGGGAGTTAAAAGAAGTGTATCAGGTAGATTTTTTTTTTTTTTTTTTTTTTGAGACAGGGTCTCGCTCTGTTGCCCGGGCTGGAATGCAGTGGCATGATCACAACTCACTGCAGCCTCGACCTCCCTGGGCTCAGGTTATTCTCCCTCCTCAGCCTCCTAAGTAGCTGAGACTACAGGCGTGGACTACCTCACCTGACTAATTTTTAAATTTTTTTGTAGAGACATGGTTTCGCCATGTTGTTAAGGCTGGTCTTCAACACCTGTGCTCAAGTGATCCACCTGCCTTGGCCTCCCAAAGTGCTAGAGTTTTAGGTATGAGCCACCACACCTGGCCAAGTGGATTTTAAAGGAAAGAAATGAGTGGTCAGAAAAGTAAGGGAAGGCAAAGACAGAAATACTCATTTGAGTTAGGAATAAGTGTGTTGAGGTTGACCTTGTAGAGAGCAGTTTGAGTAGAGCAATAGGGCAGAAGCAAAGTTGCAGGGCATAGGTGATGAGCGAGGAGCGTGGAACAACTCTTTCAAGAAGTTTGGTGGTAGAAGAAAGTATATATAGCTTAAGGTGAGTGTAGGGTCAGGTTAAGATGGGAGAGGCTTGCTCACATTTGAATGTTGGTGAACTGAAGCCACTACAGAGACAGATATTGAAAATGTGGTAGAGAGATAGGATAATTGATAGGAGTGGAAGGATGTGAGAGGATTTGTGTTCTACAACATGTGGAGGGCTTAGGAGGAGGGACCTCTCTTCTGTTATGACAAAAAAAAAAAAAGTGTGAGTATATATATAATCAACTTGTGCTATTTTTATTGCTGTGTTGAGACAGGCTCTTAATGATGTAGATGGTGAAGAAGAAGGAACTGTTAATAGCCAATCAGGAGAAAGTGAGAATGAGAATGAGTTGGATAACTCTCTAAACTCTCAGTCTAACACAAATACAGACAGGTATGTGTATATGGCATAAATATTTACAACTCTTAGCTTTTTTCCATGGCCATTTCAATGTTTGCCTATTGCATCATTTTTTATTAAATGGGAGTTTATTTTTATTTAAAAATTTGTTTATTTTGGTATTTCAAAATAATTTGCAGGGATAATATAAAAAGCTCTTATATACTCTTTACTCAGGTTCATCAATTATTAACATTTTCCACATTTCTTTTTTCATTTTATCTCCTTTTCTGAGTATGCACACGCATGCATGCACATGTGCACCTGTCACCTGAGTAATATACATTGTACCCAATATGTAGTTTTTTATCCCGCACCTACCTTCCGCCCTCCCCCTTCTGAGTCTCCAAAGTCTGTTATATCACTCTGTATGCCTTTGCATACCCATAGCTTAGCTCCTTAGCAAGTAAGAACATGTAGTATTTGGTTTTCCATTCCTCAGTTACTTCATTTATAATAATGGTCTCCAGCTCCATCCAAGTTGTTACAAAATACATTATTATTATTATTTTTTTTGTGTGTGTGTGGCTGAGTAGTATTCCATGGTGTGTCTATACCACATTTTCTTTATTCACTCATTGGTCGTTGGACACTTAGGTTGGTTCCATATTTTTGCAGTTGACTAACATACATTTTAAAAGAACTGTTTGGAAGTAAGTTGCATGCTTCATGTTCCTTTATCCCTAAATACTTCAGTGTGTGGTTCCCAAGAAAAAGACCATTCATTCAGATGAAATCACAGTACAATGATCACAATCAGGAAATTACATTGATTTAACACTATTATCTAATCCATAGACCTTACTTAGATTTCTCCAGTTGTCACAATAATGTTTATTTTGTTTTTTGGATGATTGAAGAACTAATCGTAATCACTTATTATATTTAGTTTTCATGTCTTTTCATTTAAAAAAAAACCTGGAATCTTCTAAAGTCTAATCTTAGTGTTTCTTTGCCTTTTATGACATTTGTATAGTTTTGAAGAAGTACAGGGCAGTTATTTTACAGAATTCTCTCTAATTTGACTTTGTCTTATAATTTCTTCATTATTAGGCTCAGCTTACTTATGCATTTTGGGCAAGAATACCCCTAAAGTGATGCTAAGTCCTCAGTGTGTCATATCAAGAGGCAGTGACACCTTGGTTTAATTATTGGTGCTGCTAACTTTCATCGTTTGGTTACAGTGATGTCTGCCACATTCCTTCAATGGATTATACTGTTTTATCTTATTTATTTTGATGTTTATTTGTCACATATTTGGGAGCTTCTTCAAGTAATTCCTGTGTCCTTTTAATGTATCTTCTTTAACGTTTAATTTCTAGCACAACATAGCTCTTATACTTTCTCTTCCCTGGAATCAACTATTTCTTCAAGAATCCTTAGCTCATTTTATTAAAGAAGGGTGTTTAGAAACCAAGCTCTAAGTATTAGATGCGTTTATTGCACTCAGCAGTCATTGTTTTTAGACCAACAGATACGTATATATGCACACACATATATATACCTATAGTCATATGTATATGAACATGTCTATATTAGTATCTAGTTTTCTGTGTATTTAGTTATAAATCATGAATTTATAGTGATACCACCAAGTCCAATTTAACACTATTGGTAGGTCCTCTTGGTCCTCTTATTCCATATTTGTATCCATATTCCATATTTGTATCACTCTTCTTTACCACTGAGCAGCATGTCTCCAAACATTACACAAGTAAATTTATTCATATTCAATCCTGTAATACATAGAAAGTAGTTTTGGAATTGCTGCACCCATACTACTGCAAAAATAAACCTGCTAAGTAGAGTTCAAGGTTGTTTGCAGATTTCTAAAAGGTTATTGTATTCATTTGAAATATAATTAGGTTCATTTGCTTCTATTTGTATTCAATTTTAGGTTTTTACCTCTCTTTTTGACAAAATTTTACAAAAAGCTGTTTTCAGGGTAGTGTCACCATCCCCTATCCCGTCTAACTAGTTCCCGTCTACACTTACCCTTGTAGGTAATCAGTTTCCTTAGTTTTAAAATTTATTCTTTCTGTGTTTCTTTTTATAAATGTAAGCAGATATATATATATGTGTATATATATATCTTATAAATGTAAGCAGATTATATATATCCTTATTTTCTTTCTTATATAAAAGATAACATACTCCTTATTTTCTCTTCTTATATAAAAGATAACATACTCTATTTGCTTTTATTTTACTTTATTTTAATTGACAATAAATGTGCATATTCATGGGGTACATAGATGTTTTGATACATATAATGTATAGTGATCAGATTGGGGTAATTAACATATCCATCTATATTTGCTTTTACCACTTAATAATGTATCCTGGAAATCTCCCCATAGCTGTTTATATGTTTACAGAGATATTTTTTCTTCATTTTCATAATAAAATGAAACAGTTGCATAGTACTAAATTGTGTGAATGTACCGTAGTTTATTTGACCATTCTCATATATATATGGTCATTTAGGTTACTTTCAGTATTTTATTTTATTTTTCATTTTTCGAGATGGAGTCTCATTCTGTTCCCCAGGCTGGAGTGCAGTGTCGCTATCTTGGCTCACTGCAACCTCCGCATCCCAGGTTCAAGTGATTCTCCTGCCTCAGCCTCCCAAGTAACTGGATTACAGGCATATGCCACCAGGCCTGGCTTATTTTGTATTTTTATTAAAGACAACATTGTTCAGCTCCCACTTAAAAGCGGGACATGTGGTGTTTGGTTTTCTGTTCCTGCGTTAGTTTGCTGAGGATAATGGCATCCAGCTCCATCCATGTCCCTGCAAAGGACATTATTTAATTCCTTTTTATGGCTGCATAGTATTCCATGTTTTATTATTAAATTAACTAGAGAGAACTAGCATCTTTATGACATTGAATTTTGCTATCCAAGAACATAGTATATTTTTCCATTTGTTAAAAGGTCCGCGGCTTTCTTCAGAGCTGTGAGGCATAGATGTTTAAGTCTGACAAAGCTGTGCCCACAGCCGCCCCTTCTCCCAGGTGCTCTGTCCCAGGGAGATGGGGGTTTTATTTATAAGTCCCTGACTGGGGCTGCTGCCTTTTTTTCAGAAATGTCCTGCCCATTGAGGAGAAATCTGGCAGTCTGGCTGCAGCAGCCTTTGCTGAGCTTTGGTGGGCTCCACCCGGTTTGAACTTCCTGGTGGCTTTGTTTACACTGTGAGTTTAAAACCACCTACTCAATCCTCAGCAATGGCGGATGCCCCTTCCCCCAGCAAACTTGAACATCCCAGGTCGGTCTCATATTGCTGCTGTGCTGGCAGTGAGAATTTCAAGCCAGTGGATCTTAGTTTGCTGGGCTCCATGGGGGTGGGATTCGCTGAGCCAGACCACTTGGCTCCCTGGCTTTAGCCCCCTTTCCAGGGGAGTGAACAGTTCTGTCTCGCTGGCATTCTAGGCGCCACTGGGGTATGGAAAAACAAAACCCCTGTAGCTAGTTCGGTTTCTGCCCAAATGGCCCCCTAGTTTTGTGCTTGAAACCCGGGACCCTGCTGGGGTAGGCACTGGAGGGAATCTCTTGGTCTGTGGGTTGCGAAGACCGTGGGAAAAGCACAGTATCTGGGCCGGACTGCAAGGTTCCTCAGGCTCAGTCGCTCCTGGCTTCCCTTGGGTAGGGGAGACTTTAACACTTATGGTCAATATTAGACAGATCAATGAGACAGGAAACTAAAAAGGATATTCAGGACTTGAACTGAGCTCTGGACCAAGCAGACTTAATAGACATCTACAGAACTCTCCACCCCAAATCAACAGAATATACATTCTTCTCAGTATTTTATCACACCTATTCTAAAATTGACCACATAATTGGAAGTAAAACACTCCTCAGAAAATGCAAAAGAATGGAAATCATAATAAACAGTCTCTCTGACCACAGTGCAATCAAATAGAAATCAGAATTAAGAAACTCACTCAAAACTGCACAACTACATGGAAACTGAACAACCTGCTCCTGAATGACTACTGGGTACATAACTAAATGAAGGCAGAAATAAAGATGTTCCTTGAAACCAGTGAGAACAGAGACACAACATACCAGAATCTCTGGGACACATTTAAAGCAGTATGTAGAGGGAAATTTATAGCACTAAATGCCCACAAGAGAAAGCAGGAAAGATCTAAAATTGACACCCTAACATCACAATTAAAAGAACTAGAGAAGCAAGAGCAAACAAATTCAAAAGTTAGCAGAAGACAAGAAATAACTAAGATCAGAGCAGAACTGAAGGAGATAGAGACACGAAAAACCCTTCAAAAAAATCAATAAATCCAGGAGCTGGTTTTTTGAAAAGATCAACAAAATAGACCAGTAGCCAGACTAATAGAAAAGAGAGAAGAATCAAATAGACACAATACAAAATGATAAAGGGGATATCACCACTGATCCCACAGAAATACAAACTACCATCAGAGAATACTATAAACACCTCTATGCAAATAAACTAGAAAATCTAGAAGAAATGGATAAATTCCTGGACACATACACCCTCCCAAGTCTAAACCAGGAAGAAGTCGAATCCCTGAATAGACCAATAACAAGTTCTGAAATTGAGGCAGTAATTAATAGCCTACCAACCAAAAAAAGTCCAGGACCAGGTGGATTCACAGCCAAATTCTACCAGAGGTACAAAGAGAAGCTGGTACCACTACTTCTGAAACCACTCCAGTCAATAGAAAAAGAGGGAATCCTCCCTAAATCATTTTATGAGGCCAGCATCATCCTGATAGCAAAGCCTGGCAGAGACACAACAGAAAAAGAAAATTTCAGGCCAATGTCCCTGGTGAACATCGATGCAAAAATCCTCAATAAAATACTGGCAAATGGAATCCAGCAGCACATCAGAAAGCTTATCCACCACAATCAACTTGGCTTCATCCCTGGGATGCAAGGCTGGTTCAGCATATGCAAATCAATAAATGTAATCCATCACATAAACAGAACCAAAGACAAAAACCACATGATTATCTCAATAGATGCAGAAAAGGCCTTTGACAAAATTCAACACCTCTTCATGCTAAAAACTTAATAAACTAGGTATCAGTGGAACATATCTAAAAATAATAAGAGCTATTTGTGACAAACCCACAGCCAATAGAATACTGGATGGGCAAGGCAAAAGGCAAGGATGCCATCTCTCACTACTCCTATTCAACATAGTGTTGGAAGTTCTGGCCATGACAATCAGGCAAGAGACAGAAATAAAGGGCATTCAAATAGGAAAAGAGGAAGTCAAAATGTCTCTGTTTGCAGATGACGTGATTGTATATTTAGAAAACTCCATTGTCTCAACCCCAAATCTCCTTAAGCTGATAAGCAACTTCAGCAAAGTCTCAGGATACAAAATCAATGTGCAAAAATCACAAGCATTCCTATATACCAATAACAGACAAACAGAGAGCCAAATCATGAGTGAACTCCCATTCACAATTGCTACTAAGAGAATAAAATACCTAGGAATACAACTTACAAGGGATGTAAAGGACCTCTTCAAGGAGAACTACAAACCACTGCTCAAGGAAATAAGAGAGGACACAAACAAATGGAAAAACATTCCATGCTCATGGATAGGAAGACTCAATATCATGAAAATGGCCATACTGCCCAAAGTAATTTATGGATTCAATGCCATCCCCATCAAGCTACTATTGACTTTCTTCACAGAATTAGAAAAACTACTTTAAACTTCATATAGAGCCAAAAAAGAGCCTGCATAGCCAAGACAATCCTAAGCAAAAAGAACAAAGCTGGAGGTATCATGCTACCTGACTTCAAACTATACTACAAGACTACAGTAACCAAAACAGCATGGTACTGGTACCAAAACAGATATATAGACCAATGGAACAGAACAGAGCCCTCAGAAATACACCACACATCTCCAACCATCTGACCTTTGACAAATCCGAGACAAACAATAGGGAAAGGATTCCCTATTTAATAAATGATGTTGGGAAAACTGGCTAGCCATATGCAGAAAACTGAAACTGGACTCCTTCCTTACACCTTATACAAAAATTAACTCAAGATGGATTAAAGAGTTAAACGTAAGGCCTAAAACCATAAAAATCCTAGAAGAAAACCTAGGCAGTACCATTCAGGACATAGGCATGTGCAAAGTCTTCAGGTCTAAAACAGCAAAAGCAATGGCAACAAAAGCCAAAATTGACAAAGAGGATCTAATTAAACTAAAGAGCTTCTGCACAGCAAAAGAAACTATGATCATAGTGAACAGGTAACCTACAGAATGGGAGAAAATTTTTGCAATCTATTGATCTGACAAAGGGCTAGTATCCAGAATCTACAAAGAACTTAAACAAATTTATAAGAAAAAAACAACCCCATTAAAAAGTGGGTGGAGAATATGAACAGACACTTCTCAAAAGAAGACATTTATGCAGCCAACAAACATGAAAAAAAGCTCATCATCACTGGTCATCAGAAAAATGCAAATCAAAACCACAATGAGATACCATCTCACGCCAGTTAGAATGGCGATCATTAAAAAGTCAGGAAAGAACAGATGCTGGAAAGGATGTGGAGAAACAGGAACGCTTGTACACTGTTGGTGGGAGTGTAAATTAGTTCAACTATTGTGGAAGACAGTGTGGCGATTCCTCAACCATCTAGAACTAGAAATACCATTTGACCCAGCAATCCCATTACTGGGTATATACCCAAAGGATTATAAATCATTCTATACAGATACATGCACACATGTTTATTGCATCACTATTCACAATAACAAAGACTTGGAACCAACCTATATGTCCATCAACAATAGACTGGATAAAGAAAATGTGGCACATATATACCATGGAATACTATGCAGCCATAAAAAACATGAGTTCATGTCCTTTGCAGGGACATGGATGAAGCTGGAAACCATCATTCTCAGCAAACTAACATAAGAACAGAAAACCAAACACTGTGTGTTCTCACTCATAAGTGGGAGTTGAACAATGAGAACACATGGACACAGGGAGGAGAACATCACACACTGGGGCCTGTTGGAGGGTGGGGGGGCTAGGGGAGGGATAGCGTTAGGAGAAATACCTAATGTAGGTGACAGGTTGATGGGTGCAGCAAACCACTATGGGACGTGTATACTTATGTAACAAAACTGCACATTCTGCACGTATACCCCAGAACTTAAAGTATAATAATCAAAAAAGAAAACAACTAGGAAAAAAAAGCCTACTTTTCTGTTTTTCAGCAGTGTCTTAACATTTCTCTCATATAGATTTTGCTTATTTCTTATCGAGTTTATTCCTAAGTATTTTGGGGCTTTTGTTATTCTTTTTTTTTTCCTTGGTAAATATTCCTTGTGCTTTTTAAAAAATTAATTTTATTATTATTATACTTTAAGTTTTAGGGTACATGTGCACAACGTGCAGATTTGTAACATATGTATACATGTGCCATGTTGGTGTGCTGCACCCATTAACTCGTCATTTAGCATTAGGTATATCTCCTAATGCTATCCCTCCCCCCTCCCCCCACCCCACAACAGTTCCCGATGTGTGATGTTCCCCTTCCTGTGTCCATGTGTTCTCATTGTTCACTTCCCTCCTATGAGTGAGAACATGCAGTGTTTGGTTTTTTGTCCTTGTGATAGTTTGCTGAGAATGATGGTTTCCAGCTTCATCCATGTCCCTACAAACGACATGAACTCATCATTTTTTTTTTTTTTTTGAGACGGAGTCTCGCTCTCTCACCCAGGCTGGAGTGCAGTGGCGCGATCTCGGCTCACTGCAAGCTCCGCCTCCCGGGTTCACGCCATTCTCCTGCCTCAGCCTCTCCCAGTAGCTGGGACTACAGGCGCCCGCCACCACGCCCGGCTAATTTTTTGTATTTTTAGTAGAGACAGGGTTTCACCGTGGTCTCGATCTCCTGACCTCATGATCCGCCCGCCTCGGCCTCCCAAAGTGCTGGGATTACAAGCGTGAGCCACCGCGCCCGGCCTTAACTCATCATTTTTTATAGATGCATAGTATTCCATGGTGTATATGTGCCACATTTTCTTAATCCAGTCTATCATTGTTGGACATTTAGGTTGGTTCCAAGTCTTTGCTATTGTGAATAGTGCCAAAATAAACATACGTGTGCATGTGTCTTTATAGCAGCATGATTTACAATCCTTTGGGTATATACCCAGTAATGGGATGGCTGGGTCAAATGGTATTTCTAGTTCTAGACCCCTGAGGAATCTCCACACTGACTTCCACAATGGTTGAACTAGTTTACAGTCCCACCAACATGTAAAAGTGTTCCTATTTCTCCACATCCTCTCCAGCACCTGTTGTTTCCTGACTTTTTAATGATGGCCATTCTAACTGGTGTGAGATGGTATCTCATTGTGGTTTTGATTTGTATTTCTCTGATGGCCAGTGATGATGAGCATATTTTCATGTGTTTTTTTGGCTGCATAAATGTCTTCTTTTGAGAAGTGTCTGTTCATATCCTTCACCCACTTTTTGATGGGGTTGTTTTTGTAAATTTGTTTGAGTTCATTGTAGATTCTGGATATTAGCCCTTTGTCAGATGAGTAGGTTGCAAAAATTTTCTCCCATTCTGTAGGTTGCCTGTTCACTCTGATGGTAGTTTCTTTTGCTGTGCAGAAGCTCTTTAGTTTAATTAGATCCCATTTGTCAATTTTGGCTTTTGTTGCCATTGCTTTTGGTGTTTTAGACATGAAGTCCTTGCCCATGCCTATGTCCTGAATGGAAAAATCGTAAGCATTCTTGTGCACCATTAACGGACAAACAGTCAAATCATGAGTGAACTCCCATTCACAATTGCTTCAAAGAGGATAAAATACCTAGGAATCCAACTTACAAGGGATGTAAAGGACCTCTTCAAGGAGAACTACAAACCACTGCTCAGTGAAATAAAAGAGGATACAAACAAATGGAAGAACATTCCATGCTCATAGGTAGGAAGAATCAATATCGTGAAAATGGCCATACTGCCCAAGGTGATTTATAGATTCAATGCCATCCCCATCAAGCTGCCAATGACTTTCTTCACAGAATTGGAAAAAACTAAAGTTCATATGGAACCAAAAAAGAGCCTGCATTGCCAAGTCAATCCTAAGCCGAAAGAACAAAGCTGGAGGCATCACGCTACCTGACTTCAAACTATACTACAAGGCTACAGTAACTAAAACTGCATGGTACTGGTACCAAAACAGAGATATAGACCAATGGAACAGAACAGACCCCTCAGAAATAATGCTGCTTATCTACAACTATCTGATCTTTGACAAAACTGACAAAAACAAGCAATGGGGAAAGGATTCCCTATTTAACAAACGGTGCTGGGAAAACTGACTAGCCTTATGTAGAAAGCTGAAACTGGATCCCTTCCTTACACCTTATACAAAAATTAATTCAAGATGGATTAAAGACTTACATGTTAGACCTAAAACCATAAAAACCCTAGAAGAAAACCTAGGCAATACCATTCAGGACATTTGTTATTCTTTTAAATGGAATTTTGTCTTCCATTATACCTCCTAACTAGTTATTCTTTGTTTTTATGAAAGCTACTGATTTCCATGTGTTGCCTTGATATTCTGCTACTTTATTGAATCTTGGTTGAATTAGTTTTAGCACTGATTTTCTAGGGGTTTCTAGGTTGACTGTCATCTCATCTGCAAATAGACATTGTTTTCCTTGTTATCTAAGTCTTTCACCTCTAATTGGTTTCTTTTGTATATTTCATTAGTTGTAGGACAGTGTTCAATAATAATGGAGATAGTGGGGATCCTTGCCTTGTTTCTGATTGTATGAAAATGCTTCTATTGTTTCCTCTTAAGTAAGGTACTGGCTTTAGTACTGAGGTCTTTTTTCTTTCTTTATATTTTTAAAATCATTGTTATTTTTAGTCTTTTTTGAGACAGGGTCTCACTGTGTCACCCTGGCCAGAGTGTAGTAGCGTGATCACAGCTCAGGTGATCCTCTCACCTCAGCCTCCCTCAGCCTCTAGTAGCTGGGACTACAGGTGTGCAAACACCATACCCAGATACATTTTTTTTTTAAGCAATGCCAAGGAAATACCAATCAATTCTTGTTTTCTCGATTGTTTTATTTTAATCAGTAGTAAGTGTTAATTTTATCAGACTTTTTCAATATCTATAGAGATAATCATATGTTTTCTGCTTATGTCTCAATATGGTACATTATGTTATGAGTTTCCTAATACTGCACTATCCTTGCATTTCTGCAATAAATTCTATTTGGCCATAATGTGTTATTTTCATTAATGGAGTATTGGAGGTTGTTTGTTAATATTTTATTTAGTATTCTTGTGTTAAAATTTATAAATGATATTCTCTGTAGTTTTTTTGTGTCTGCAGCCTTTATCAGATTGAGATAACAATGCGATACTTGATTTCATAAAAACCATCTAGAAGATTTTTCTAATTTTTTAAGTCCTGGAACAATTTATATAGCACTGAGACTGTTTTTTGAGGCTGATAGCTTTCCTCCTTTGAGACTATTTGTGCATGGTGCTTTTTTTTTTGTGGGGAAGTGCCATAATAACTTTGCTTGTTTATTTAAGCTTCTGTTTCTTCTCAAGCCAATTTTTATAAGTTATGTTTTCTTAGGAAATTTTCCATTTCATCTAGGTTAATCAGTGTATTTCTATAGAGATGTGCCAATAATCTCCATACTTCTAAAAAAATTTTGTTTCAGTGCTTACTTGCTCTCAATCATTTATTTTGGTTCTCTTTCTTAAAATTAGGTTATTTAGCAGTTTGCCTATTTTATGAATTTTTCGAAGAACTAACATTTTTAATTTATTAGTTAGAGGTCTAGTTTTCCTCATCAATTTTTGCTTTTATCTTTATTTCCTTCCTTGTGCGTTTTTTTTTTTTTGTTTACTTTGTTTTTCTAGTAATCCTAGTTGAGAATTTAATACATTCATTTTCATTCTTTTATTTTTAATTGATAAACATGTTTAGGGCTCTGAATTCTACTCTGATCACTACTATAAATGTGTACCATACATTCTGATATGTAGTGTTTTGTTACTACAAATTTCAGTTTATATTTTCATGTTTACTTAAGAATTGTCTAATAGAAGATTTAAAAAAAAATTTCCAGAGCCTGATAGTACAGGCAAATACTATTAGGACTAATGCTCTGTGACTTGAGTCTTTACCCTTCTGGATCCATGGCTCTGCCCTCTGTGCCCGTGGCTCTGGCTTTGGCCTCTGTGCCTATGGATCTGCAGCTCTGGCCACATGTTCTCACTTACTTGTGGGAGCTAAAAATTAAAACAATTGAACTTAGGAAGATAGAGAGTAGATTGATGGTTCCAGAGACTGAGAAAAGGAGTCTGTAGAATTTTTGGAGTCTAGCACCCTTCCTTCATTTCGTCCTGCCTTTGTGTCTTTCTATTCAAGCTGGCAGTATTTCTGTTGGTATAATATTCTCAAAAGATCTTGTGTCTTGTGTATATCATGGTCATCTACTCCATAGACAGATCTTTCCTGGAAAATCCCATCTTTATTGTTAGCTTCTTCTGACATCATTGGGAGGATCCATGAATCACATGCTTTATCTCTTCAGAACTAGCAAGAGGTCATTCAGCCATACTCTTGCCCTTCTCTCCAGAGTATACTTTCCTAACAGCGACTTTACTAATCTTTTGCAATTTGGACAGGCTGAAAACTTCTCAAAACATCAAGTCCTGGTTCCTTTTGCTTAAAGTTTTCCCCTCCATTTATCTCTTTGTTCTTGCTTTTATACTAAGCCTCCAGAAGAAGGTAGGCTGTACCTTCAGCACTTTGAGAAATAGACAAATGAATCAGATAGTTGAAAATTAACGTATCAACCTTATCAGTGATAAAAATGTTTATAGCATAACGCTTAGCTCTGTAACCAATGTGCTTGTAATTACTAACCCCTAAACTGCAGCGCCTCTTCTCACTCTATCTAGCCCCTCCCTGACACACAGGGACAGCATATACTGTGGTCAATTTACTTCATTGATGAGCAGAGACTGGCTGCTCTGTGGACAGGCTCCTTTGTAGGACCGAGAAACCAAAAGGGGCTGAGCCATATATGCTTAATTACTTTAGAGAAAGAGAGAGGAGGATGGAGCCATACTACAAAACTGCAGAAAGGGCAAACATGCCTGTGTTAGGGACCAAGGTAGGTGGGAAACTGGGAGGCAGATGGAATGATTCTTTCTAACACTAAGGTGATAGGCATTTTTGCTATCTGTCTTGTAAGTTAAAGTGAATAGTGTTTTTTCTTTGACTATGAATTACTAAAAGCTCCTTCAAATCAATCATGTAACTGTTTGAACAGTTATTTTTTATATAAATTAATATACATATAAATTAAATAATATAAATATAATTTAATTTATATAATTAAATTATTAATTATATATAATTATAAAATATATTATATAATTAATAATTAAATTATAATTAAATTTATATGCGTATTATATACAAATTAAATTTATAATTATATAAATATAAATTATAATTAATTTATAATATAGATTATACAAATATAAATTAAATGCCTGCCATCATTTAAGTTATATTTATATTATATTTATATTGTAATTCTAATGTAGCTTATTGTCCTGTAATTTATAGGTTTCTCCAGCAACTAACGGAAGAGAATTCTGAGTTAATTCGTAAGTTGTGGACTGATATTCAGCAGAAAATAGCAACCCAGACACAAATAACTCCTCCAGGAACGCCATCATCTGCCCTTTCATCAGGGGAACAAAGAGGTTTGTTTCCCTTTTGCATTATTTGTAGTTGCCTGCTTTGTTAGGTTCATTCTTGAATGCAGTAATTTTTAAAGGAATGTTATTTGAGTTTTGACTGCCTTAGCCTAATTGACTAAAATACTGATGGATCTGTCAGTTGAAATACTTTCTTAAGAAGTTTGTTCACTTGAGTTACTTTTAGAAATGTTCTTCCTTTTAGCTGCTCTGAATGCTACCAATGCTGTCAAGAGACTCCAAACCAGGCTTCAGCCTGAAGAATCTACTGAGACTCTAGACTCAAGCTGTGTTGTGGGACACGTGCTGAACTCAAGGAAGCAAAAACAGCTGTTAAATAAAGGTTCAGTCCCTTAATTTACAAAGATGAATTATTAAACATGTAACTTGATACAACTCAATCTCATCCACATGGTTCCAACTAAAAGTCTGTTGAATGGTGGCTAGGAAATGTCTCCTACCACATGCAACTCTGGAACAGTGGTTCTAGTGCATTCATTATAGCTAGTGTAAATCTGGTTTAAACTGTAATTTTTATGAGAGAAATGGTGATATCGTCTATAAAAGCCTTTTATAAATTGTGAACAGTAGTCAAAGGTTTTTCTAGTAGTTTTCTAGTCATAATTTTTCCTGGTCTTAAAATAGAATGACTTCTCTCATTATCAGTGAAAAGAAAACCGAATTTGCATGCTCTTTCCAAGCCGAAGAAAAACATGTTATCAGGTAGCACAACCTCTGCAGACTTACCAAATAGGACTAATTCCAACCTGGATGTCCTCAAACACATGATACATGAAGTGGAACACGAAATGGAAGAATATGAGCGGTGGACAGGTCGCGAGGTCAAGGGACTGCAGAGCAGTCAGGGTCTTACAGGCTTCACTTTGTCGCTGGTGAGCTCCCTCTGTCGCCTGGTTCGGTACCTTAAAGAGGTAAGAACATTAGGTTATTAGAGTCTTCTCTTCGGGCAGAAATGCATGAGTTTTTTTTCCTTTCCATTTATTGCAACCTCCAAATAAAGTACAGTCAAATTTGAATAGCTTTGTTTAAAATACCTCAGTTTTAGATTATCTGCAGTAAAGGCTTATCCTTTAAATCTTTTCTGCTGTAGGTTGATACATGCTCAGATAAGTGATTTCAATTTTAATAAGAGCTGTAGCAAATTATAATTAGTAGGGTAAATCTGCCATTAATATAATTATATCTTGTGCTAATATTAAATATTACTGTTTGACAGTTGTAGATTAAATAGAACTGTTAACTGTGTCTGCATTCTATTGCTATTCTCTGCTTCCTACTCCCATGTTCAGTTTGGAGAGTGGCATTGCCTATAATCGGTAGACTTGATACGTGGGAGAATTCTTCATGTTCCCTGTATGTCTGGTAACTCACATATGGCTTCAGTGTCTAAGTGGGACATGTTTTATTGTTGTAAAAATAATTTATAAAATAAGCAAGAATTGTTTGTTTGGCTGGGCGCGGTGGCTCATGCCTATAATCCCAGCCCTTTGGAAGGCTGAGGCAGGCGGAAGGTCAGGAGTTTAAGACCAGCCTGGCCTCAACATGGTGAAACCCTGTCTCTACAAAAAATACAAAAATTAGTTGGGCATGGTGGCGGGCGCCTGTAATCCCAGCTTCTGGGGAGGCTGAGGCAGGAGAATTACTTTCACCCAGGAGGCGGAGGTTGCAGTGAGCCGAGTTCGCACCACTGCACTCCAGCCTAGGTGGCAGAGCGAGACACTGTCTCAAAAAAAAAAAGAAAAAGAATTGTTTGTTTAATTTGATTTCAAATAATCATCCACAGAATGCCACAGAATTAGTTAGCTATGTGTTGCATCTTTGAAAATCTATTTAAACTGTTATGTACTTAAGCCTGTTATACAAATATGACAAAAATGTTTAAGGAAACTTTATTATTTCATAAGATAGATTTACCACCTTAATACAGATGTTTCAGTTTCTCTAGAGCTGTCTTCCTAAAATTGAATTGCTTTTTTTTTTTTTTTTTGAGACAGGGTCTCACTCTGTTGCCAGGCTGGGGTGCAGTAGTGGCGTGATCTCGGCTTACTGCAACCTCCACCTCCCGGGTTTAAGTGGTTTTCCAGCCTCAGCCTCCCAAGTAGCTGGGACCACAGTGCACGCCACCACACCCAGCTAATTTTTGTATTTTTTTGTAGAGACAGAGTCTCACTATGTTGCCCAGGCTGGTCTCAAAATCCTGAGCTCAAAGCGATGCCCACCTTGGCTTCCCAAGGTGTTGGTATTACAGGCGTGAGCCTCTGCACCTGACCCTAAAATTAACTTTTTAATGAAAGATTCATTGTATTGTCAGACCTATTAAAACCTTAACATTCTTTCACCCTTAACTCAGGAATCTTTGGGAGTATACTTCTGGCTCTTGGAAAGTAATGCAGGCTTAGAAGCATGTACCTTTTTTTTTTTTTTTTTTTTTGGAGACAGAGTCTCGCTCTGTTACTGGAGTGCAGTGGCGTGATCTTGGCTCACTGCAACCTCCACTTCCTGGGTTCAAGAGATTCTCCTGCCTCAGCCTCCTGAGTATCTGGGACTACAGGCGCACGCCACCACGCCCAGTTAATTTTTGTATTTTTAGTAGAGACGGGGTTTCATTCACCATGTTGGCCAGGATGGTCTTGATCTCTTGACCTCGTTATCTGCCCGCCTCGGCCTCCCAAAGTGCTGGGATTACAGGCATGAGCCACCGCGCCCGGCCAGAAGTGTATACTTTTAAGCTAATCACTTGTTTTACAAAGTTAAACCATTTAAAGTTGTAGTCATTTATTTTAAATTATATTTTAACCATAAATTTTTGAATTGGCGATATAGTCACATGTAATGAAATTCAAAGATAACAGCAGATTGTACTAACTCTCATCACTAACTTCCAGCTAGCGCGTTTGCTTACTTATAGCTAACTATTATTCCAGATACCAGTGTATCTTTCTAGAGATGGTCAGTGTATATTCAAATAATATGTATATGTATATCCCTCTACTTTCTTTTTAGAAAAAATGTAGTTACTTAATTTTATATAGCATTTGGTTCATTTTATTCTATTTAAAGAAGGGAAGAGGATAAAGCAGCACATTTTCTTTAATATAATAAACCTTTTAATAAAAATCTTTGTCATTACTGTCACATAATATATGCTTCTTTGTAAATATCTTCTTTGCCAGCTTTGAGTGCAAACTTTTAGTTTTCAACATGTGATGCTATTGGTGGAAGTTTATTTGATATTTTTTTGTAGAGTGAGATCCAGCTACGTAAAGAGGTAGAGACAAGACAACAACTGGAACAAGTATTAGGTGATCATCGAGAGCTCATTGATGCTCTGACAGCTGAAATTCTTCGTCTTAGAGAAGAAAATGCTGCTACACAGGTACTCAGATGAGATCCCAATTTTTATGTGTTCAGTGGTATAAAACATCTTTAAACATGTACTGGATTCTCTTAGAGTTGCTTTTGGTTTAACTTTGTTGATGTGATTACTTATCAGTCATTATTATCATCAGTGGTAGGTATTATTAAACATTTATTACATATAAGTACTATAGTAGAAGCTTGGAAGTAGTATATGGACTGTCTCCCTGTCTTTAAGAGACTTACTATTTAGTGGGAAGACAGAGTCTACATTTAAATTATAACTACAAGTGTTACAGTAGTTAACCCAAAATGTGAAATGAGTGTTATGATAGCCACTTTTAATTTCAAAACAGCAGAAGATAGCCTTTGAGGAGTCCTTTTGCAGTCACATCAGATGCCATTTACAGTTGTTCACAGTATCTTCATATTTGTTACATAAAGTCCTCTTTGCTGCTTGACTGATTGCTCCTTTTCTTTTTTAAAGGACTTACACAGTTCTCTTCTGGAAAACCTATTGCTTCCATGCTGCATTGAGCATTCTTCCTTTGTGAACTTTTTTTTTTTTTTTTTTTTTTGAGATGGTGTCTCACTCTGTCACCCAGGCTGGAGTGCAATGGCATGAGTTCATTGCAGCCTGGACCTCCTGGGCTCAAGTGATCCTCCCACCTTAGCCTCCCAAGTCACTGGGACTACAGGTGCGCACCACCATACCCAGCTAACTTTTTATGTTTTGTAGAGATGGGGTTTCACCATGTTGCCCAGGCTGGTCTCAAACACTGGGGCTCAAGCTATTCGCCTGCCTTGGCTCTCGAAAGTGCTAGGATTAGAGGCATGAGCCACTGCACCTTGCTTCTTTGTGCATTTCTGATACTGTCTGGATATTGGTATTACTGCATTTATCAAATTATTTTATACTTATATGTGTACTTGTTACTGAGACTGTGTTCTTCTTGAGTGTACACAGTCTATTTTATTCATCTTTTTTGTTCTCATATGATGGTTATTATTACTTTTATTTATCAGCCAGAAGAGACTAGACAAGTAATAGTTAGAAGATAAATTATGTTTGTGTTAATGGACATTAGATGTAGATGTATAATTTTTTAAAATTGATAATATAGGGCCAGGTGCAGTGGCTCACACCTTTAATCACAACATTTTGGGTGCCAAGGTGGGAAGATCACTTGAGGCCAGGAGTTTGAGATCAGCCTGGGTAACAGAGTGAGACCTGTCTCTACAAAAAATAAAAATATTAGCTGGGCATGGTGGCATTTGCCTATAGTCCTAGCTGCTTGGGGGGCTGAGGCAGGAGGATCACTTGAGCCTAGGAGTTTGAGGCTGCAGTGAGCTATGATTTTGCCATTACACTCCACTCTAGGTGACAGAGTGAGACCCTGTCTCTAAAAAAAAAAAACAACAAAAAACCCAAACCACATACAAATTTGATAATATAGTTCACATACCATTAAGTCCTCCACACTTTTAAAATGTACAAATCAGTGTTTTTAGTATATTTGAAGTTGTATGCCAGCACTATTATCTAAATCCAGAACATTTTCTGCACTCCAGAGAGAAATCCTGTACCCTTTTTTTTTTTTGAGACGGAGTCCCGCTCTGTCTCCCAGACTGGAGTGCAGTGGCGTGATCTCAGCTCACTGCAAGCTCTGCCTCCCAGGTTCATGACATTCTCCTGTCTCAGCCTCCTGAGTAGCTGGGACTACAGGCGCCCACCACCACACTCGGCTAATTTTTTGTATTTTTAGCAGAGACGGGGTTTCACCGTGTTAGCCAGGATGGTCTCAATCTCCTGACATTGTGATCTGCCTGCCTTGGCCTCCCAAAGTGTTGGGATTACAGGCGTGAGCCACCACGCCAGGCCATTCTGTGCCCTTTAGAAGTCACTCTTCTCGCCAGCTCCTGGCAGCCACTAATCTACTTTTTGTGTTTGTGAATTTGCCTAATATAGATATTACATAGAAATGGAATAATGTAATATGTGCTCTTCTTTCACTTAGCATAATGTTTAAGGTTAATTTATGTTTAGCATGTATCAGTACTTAATTCCTTTGTATTGCCCAATAATATTCCATTGTATGGATGTACCATATTTTATTTATCCCTTCATTAGTTAATGAACATTTGGGTCATTTTTATGTTTTGTCTGTTATGAATAATGCTGCTATGACCATTCGTATACATATTTTTGCAGAATGTATGTTTTTAATTCTCCTGGGAAGATATGCAGTTTTTAAATGTACTAATTTACTCAACAAATCTTTATTGAATACCCGCTGTGGACCTGGTACTGTTCTAGGTACAGGAAATAGAATAGTGAACAAAATATAGAAAACTTTACCTTCATGGAGCTTACATTCTAAGTAAATCCTAAAAACAAAAAGTTGAAGTATAGTAAGTTAGATGGTGATATGTACTTCGAAGAAAAATAAAGCACATAAAGGCATAGGAAATGTATAGGATCGGGTAGGATGCAGTTACAAATGAGATGGGCCATGCCTGTCTGAGGAAGTAACATTTGAGCCAAGACTGGAAGAGGCGAGGAGTGAGCATGTGGGTAGCTGAGAGAAGAGCAGTCTGGGCAGAGGAAAAGCAAGTGCGAAGGTCTTGTGGTGGGAGTGTGACTGGTGAGCTTAGAGTCATCAAGGAGATCAGTGTGGCAAGAGTAGAGTATGAGGAAGAGAGAGAGGCAGGAGACAAGATCAGGTAAGCCCAATTACATAGCGCCTTGCATGCTGGTTAAAGATACAGGCTTTTATGCTGAGTGAGATGGGAAACCACTAAAGAGAAGAGATGTGATTTGTCTTGGGTTTAAGAGGATCACTCTGGGCTGTGTTGAAACTGGATCAGAGATTGGTTCCCTTTCTTGGGTCACGTGCCCTCAGTGTCTTATAACAAAACAGTTCTACTAGGCCAAAAACAGTTCTACTTACTAAGTTGTTAAGGCCAGACAACTATGTCCTAACAACTGAGGGGCTATTTGAGAAAAAGTAATACTTTCTCTTAAATAACTACAATTATTTACTAATGGGGTATATGCACCTTTTGAGTACTGTACCACTTCTCAAAGCTTGGAATCATATGGGGCACAATCATTCCTATTTCCTGTTCCACACTGATTTTCCTCCAGAACTTGTTTTTTTAACCTAGCAACTGCTGAAAACCCAGCCATGAGAAGATTTGACATCCTCAAGAGGAATGTAATGCAATCTGACATTGAAACTGTGAACTGTCCTGAGCTAATAGTTCACCAGTGTCCGATAGATGGCAAGCACCACTATTTCCCTTGAAGATTTAAATTTTCCCCTGGTGCCCCTGTAAGTTCACTTTAGTGCCCTGAGGTGCCTCAGCAAACAGTTTGAGAACAGTGTGGGACTAGAGTAGGTGGCCAAAAAGCAGAATATTACATGAGGAGTTATTGGAATAGTTCAGGTGAGACATGGCAGCTTGGTCTAGGGTGCAAGTGGGAGACGGTGTGAAAAGTAGTCAAGTTATGAATATATTTTGAAGGCTGACCAGTGCAGTCTGCTAATTTATTGGATATGGAGTGAAGTAGAGGATATTGGAAAAGAGTCAAGGGTAATTCCAAAGTTTTGGACTGAATAATTAAAATGATGAAGTTGCCATTTATGAGGTAAAGAAGGCTTGAGGAGGAATTTGGCTTTATGTATCTTAAGTTTGAGAAGTCTATTTGAGTTCTAGATGGAGGTGTTGAGTAGGCCACTGGATATATGAGTGTGAAATTTGGGAAAAAAATTTGGGCTGGTCGTATAAAAATGTTTACTATGCTTCATTCAGCAGTACTATCAATAATATTTCTGATGTCTGGCTGCAGCTGACTTTTATCAAATGTCTGTATCTCTCTAAGCATACATGAGAGAGATATATATGCTTAGATAGAAGTTTGTTACTAGTGCCATCCTTGGACTTTCTTACTTTGTCATTATTACAGAGTGTCAGCAATTTACAGAACTCTCCTTTTCTTCCTTCTACCTGCAATCTTCTCTACTTCTAAGAACATTTGCGTAACACCAATACATAACTTAGATGAGCATGATGTGGTAGTGATCAAACCTGGTGTTTTTAGATGACCTACTTATATCATCCTTGTAGAAAAGAGTAAGAACAAAACAAATTCATCTAACCTTCTGGGCAGTCTGTTTGACTTTTACATGTAAGAATGGAATTCTAAACACTTAACATATTCAGCTCTGTGCCAGAAAGTAAATCTATGGGTATGGTATTTTGTGGGTGATCGTTTAAATAAAAAAAAAACCTTATGTAATATTAAAAATATATATCTATATACACACACAGACAAATATGAGAATATCTATATACATATATAAAATATAGTGTTATCTCTCTCATACACATGTGTAAAAATCAAGTTGTAATTAATATTTATATTAATTACATACAGAATTTTGTGCTGTTCACGTTTATCAGTTTAAATGCCTGGGTAATATTCATTGTTTCCTCCACCTCATGTATCTGTGTCTCTTGAGGGTAGCTTAAGAGTTCGTTGAAACATCTATATGAAGAGGTTTTGTAAATGGAAAGCCCTGTAGAAAGGTTAATTCTTATTGTTATAGCAGGGTATTTATTAATTACTGTTTCATGATTTACTTAACCATTTCCCTATCATGGAACTATTAGAATATTTATAGTTATAAATAGCATTGCTTTAATTTGAAGTCTCAAATTCCTGAAGTATTTAAAATGATGATATTATACATACATATCCTTTGATATTTATTGATATGATATTATACACACATATCCTTTGTGTGGTTTGCTTTCTAGGTGGTGGTTTGATGTTTGATATGCTAAGATTATTTCATATGTTTTCCTCTCCAGGCAAGACTTCAGCAGTACATGGTCACAACAGATGAGCAACTGATATCACTCACACATGCTATTAAGAACTGTCCAGTGATAAATAACAGACAAGAAATCCAGGCATCAGAAAGGGGAGCCACAGGTAGAAGAGTTATGGACAGTCCAGGTGAGTGTGGTCTTACTATCTCAGACTGTCATTAGACTACCTAATGGCCTTAGATAACAAACCAAACCTTAAATCTCTAAACTTATATAGACTTATTGACTATTTATGCATGTACAGTATTGTCACTACTATAATTGCCACTACTTTTCCAGGTAATATTGGATGCTTGCTCTGTGCCAGATACTTGTTAAGTCTTACATGCATAATTTCAATTCGTGCCATAATAGTCTGATGAGGTAGATGTTATTGTTATCCCCACTGGTGTTATCCTTAGAGGAAACTGAGGCTGAGAGAGGGTTGGTAACTTAGCAAAGTCATACAGGTAGAAAGTAGCAGAACTGGGCACCTAGACCAATGAGAGTGCTAGCACTTTTAATCCCAGTGCTCTAGATTCAGAAGAGATGGTTTTGGAAAGAGAAAAATACTGAGTTTTAGAAATTCATAACTTTTGTTCACGTGTGGTAGTGTTGTTTTGAAATTCTTCCTTCATCTCATGTGCCATCATATGCTATAGGCTGAATTGGACATTTCGGTTTTTTCATGTGTTTTACTTTTAAGTAAGACTTTGATGAGTATCTGTAAGAAAAGTGTTTTTTATGTGTTTAAAATCATTTTCTTAGGATGGATTCTAAGAAGTGGCTGACCAAAATTTAACTTGCATGAGGTAAACTCAATGGCTGGGGCAGATCTCTGTCTTCTGGTGGAGTCTTGCTATTTTTTTTTTTTTTTTTTTTTTTTTTTTGAGATGGAGTTTCACTCTGTCACCCAGGCTGGAGTGTAGTGGCGCCATCTCGGCTCACTGCAACCTCTGCCTTCTGGTTTCAAGCGATTCTCCTGCCTCAGCCTCCTGAGTAGCTGGGATTATAGGCACCTGCCACCACACCTGGCTAATTTTTGTGTTTTTAGTAGAGATGGGGTTTCACCATGTTGGCCAGGCTGGTCTCAAACTCCTGACTTCATGATCCCCCTCCCTCGGCCTCGCAAAGTGTTGGGATTACAGGCATGAGCCACCGCACCTGTTAAGTCTTGCTATTAATATCTCAGTCAAGGAATATGTTAGTGCTTTACTGTTATCTGAGTTAAGCTTCACTACTGAGAAAGCTTTTAATTATCCTATAGGTGAGAAGGGCTGGGAGTAAATGTATTGTAGAATTACTGTTAATTCTTGTTATTGCCTGTGGAAAAAGAAAGATTTATGTTGGTGAGACCAAAGATTTATGTAATATCTTCCTGAGTCTCAGCTCTTGTAACTCTTTTAAAATAATATGGAATGTGACTATGTTGTGATAATGCATGACCTGTGAAGTTTCTTGTTTTGTAATGAGCCTTATATATGGAGGTCAGTGCATTAATATACCCCATTTTAGCCATTTTGTTACTTGTTATGACCATTAAAAGGCTATCCATAACAAATAGTGAAAAATTCTACCAGCCTAGGCAACATGGTGAAGCCCGTCTCTACAATGAATACAAAAAATTAGCTGGGTGTGATGGTGCATGCCTATAGTCCCAGCTACTCGGGAGGCTGAGGTGGGAAGATCACCGGAGCCTGGGAGGTCAAGGCTTCAGTGAGCCAAGATCGCTCCACTGCACTTCAGCCTGGGTGACAGAGTGAGACTCTGTGTGAAAAAAAAGAAAAACAAAAAAGACGAACTCTGGAATGCCACGTAGGGTTTTTTAGGAGTCCCTCAGTGGCTCACTTTTCATGGCTTTGAGGCCTTAGTGATTTTCTCAAAAATAGTAACTTCTTCTCAGTACTGGCCCCCCGGGAGCCTGCCCACGAATGATTGGCAGAGGAGGATACAGCCTAGAAAGTGAAGGCTCCAGGAGCTATGTTGATTCATGTGGATTTTGCACTCTACTGAGATGCATTTAAGAATAAATACCTGAAATGTGCTCATAGTTTCTTTTTGTTCCTATTGTACTAATATCCTCTCATCTTCTTCAGAGGGTCCAGTTGTAAATGCCAATGTCTCAGTGCCATTGATGTTCAGAGAGGAAGTGGTTGAATTCCCACAGGAAGAGTTGCCTGTTAAACTGTCTCAGGTGCCAGACCCTCCAGATAACATGAATCCGGCCAAGAATTTTCCAGCACATATTTTTGAGCCAGCTGTGTTGTTAACACCACCCAGGCAGAAGAGCAACTTAAAATTCTCTCCTCTTCAGGACGGTAAGTCTTCTTCTAAAGTCACATGAAAGTGGTTTTTTATGTTTCATTTGTGCAATGTATTACTTTCACCATTACATGAAAAACAGAATTGAAAAAGACACTGATTACCACACATAGCCTTTAGGCTGAAGGAAGAATTTTCATGCTATGTGTATCATACCTGTGGTCATGTGTGACATTTAATTAATTTTATTGTATATCTATTTTATTAAACATTGTATTAAACTCAGATCAAAAGATCAGAGTCCTTAGCATTAAGATGCAGAGTAAGGGGAATCCCTTTTGTGCCTGTGGTCCAGGAGCATTTCAAAGAGTTAGAAGCAGGAGATTATACTCCAAAGAGTAATGAAAGTTAGACTAAGGAAAGGTGAGAACTGTGACTTTAAGGGTTTTGTAAGTGACATCTGGTCATTATATTCACCTGTTTCTCATCAAAAGTTTTTCAGCTGAGTTAGTTGAGGGAATTTTATAATAAAAGTTAATGGGCAATTAAAAATAGCTTTAGAGTTACTCTTGCAGCTCACAGGTAGAGTTTTGAATAAACATGTTAAGAATGTAGTATTCTTAGCTCAAAGATTCTTAACTTAGGGTTCATGAATGGTCTTCAGAAGTCCCATGGACTACCTCATTGTTGGGAAGATTAAATTTATTTGTCCCCATGTACATTTTTTCTGGAGCTATTGTTTTTATTTAATTTTTAAAGAGGTCTTTAGTCAAAAAAAGAACCATCTTAAACTCTCTTCCAAAGTTTTTTGAAAAATATTATTCAGGTCTGATTAGCTTGAATTTTTATTTCTTTGACTTTTTTTTTTATTTTTACATAGGAGAACAGAAAAATAACTTTATTATTATTGGGACATACAAATTTTGTGCAATTTTCTGCACTTTGATGTATGTTTCCAATAAAGGACACAAAGAAGCCCAGGGGTTAAAGAAAATGGCAAATCCTTGCTATTAAAAATTCTGTTTTGGTATTTATAATGCAGATGTAGCATTCGTCAGATCAGTGTGGTGCAGTGGTGACAGTGCCAGGCCGAGAGTCAGAAGTGCTGGTATCTTGGCCCATTTATCGTTGACTAGCTGTGAGGCATGAGGCTCAGATAGTTTACCTTTTCTAGACCTAAGTTTTTCCATCTATGAAATGAGAAGACATTTCTTTATCTTTAATGTTCCTTCCAGCTCTATCATTGTATGATTCAGTATTTCCTCTTCAGAGGGCTTCAGTTACAATAAATATATTTACTTTGATCACAACCATACTAAATGCTTGTTAAAGCAAATTTGTCAGGGATTGCTATAGACAACATTTTGTTGGTGTCTTCAGCAAGTCTATATTTAAAATAACTGCCCATTTATTTTATAATGTGCAGACAGCTGCTTGTGAATATGTATTTGAATTGGTGATGCTTTATTATATTTTTCAAGCATTGTTTGGAATACTCACATATAAAGAATTACTCAGTTAAACAGAATATGCAGATGAAAATGGGTGATACATAGGGCCCTTCATCAGCATTCAGTTCTCTTTTAGGATAGCTTTGTCTAATAGAATTTTCTGGGTTGATGAAAATGTTCTGTATCTGTTCCATCCAGAATGGTGGCAACTGGCTGCATGGGGCTAGTGAGCACCTGATAAGTGACCGAGAAACTGAATTTTAAATTTTATTTAATTTTAATTAACTTAAATTTGAATAGCCACATATGGCTAGAGGCTACCATATTGGACAATATTGCTGTAGAATTTCCCATCATAAATATTTTCCTCTAGCTATTGATTTATTTCTGCTTTTCTTTACAGCCATGCTTCTTCAACGAGTAGTGTGTGTGTGTGTGTGTGTGTGTGTATTTGCGTGCAGTTTCATTTCATTTTCTGATGTCCCATTCATTCCTTATTTTAAAGTGTTCATTCTAATTCATATTTGTATATGGTTTTTAAAAAAGTACTGTCAATTTAACCCAGAGAAAGGCTCTCTAAAAGAAACTGATATTTATTTGAGATTGAGGATTGCAGTGGGAATATGGTGGGCATATTCAGGGAAGTAAAGGAAGATGAGTTTTTAAAGGGGAAATGAGGAGGATTATTTAAGTTGTTTTGAGATAACTATCCTTGGCTACAAGGATCAATAACAAGAGTGGCATCAGTCTAAGGTTGGACAGGCAGTTGTTGGGTAGATGTCCTCGCAGAATTATTTTTTGTGTAAGATTGTGGTGGCCTTTGTGCAAGGTTCTGGTTTTTGAAGTCTCTTGAACAGTTGTTGTTATCAGTCATATGTGCATGAGAACCCTTCCTTCCTGGCTTTTTAAGGCTCCACTTATGAGTCACTTGTGTCTGATAAAGTGACTCTGATAAAGTCACTTGCGCTCTGACACAAATGTCTGAATTTTTTTTCTTTTGGGATGGAGTTTCGCTCTTGTCGCCCAGGCTGGAGTACAATGGTGCAATCTCAGCTCACTGCAACCTCTGCCTCCTGGGTTGAAGCTATTCTCCTGCCTCAGCCTCCTGAGTAGGTGGGATTACAGCCGTGCACCATCACGGCTGGCTAATTTTTAAAATATGTATTATTAGTACAGACTGAGTTTCACTATGTTGGCCAGGCTCATCTCGAACTCCTGACCTCAGGTGATCTGCCGACCTTGGCCTTGCAAAGTGCTGGTAGTATAGGAGTGAGCCACCGCGCCTAGCCAAATGACTCCATTTTGATTCTGACAACTTTCACAGTACATACCCCTAAAGGCAGTCAGTTTTATCCCAATTCGATTTTTATTAGGTAATTGTCTCTGTAATTAATATAAAATATTTTTGCATCTCTTTTCTTGAGATACCAACTCTACACAGTAATTATAGACTCTCCCTATGAAAGAAGAGAGTGTAATTCACAATAATACCTACCCCCCTTCTCTACTCTGGATAGTTCTGTTTTTATTTTTAAGTTTTTTGTCATTATAAATACTTTCTATTTCTTTTTTAACTTTAGATAGTATTTCTTGACTTCCACTACATAGAATACTAGTGTCCCTTCCCTTCTGCTTCTCCTCTGTTTTCTACCTCCCACCTTCAGTTAATTATACCTTCCCTTTCACATTATTAAGTTTGATTTCATTAACATCTTCCATTACAACTATGTTTTCTGTGTCTTGTCTATATATATATTGAAAAGTGAAAGCAAATAAATAACCATTACATTTTCTTTTTGAATCCATTGTTACTGCCAGTCCTTGTGCCAAGCAAAGGAAAAAGTTCTTATGAAAATCAATGTGAATTCTTATTTCATGTTATGAGAGCTCAGACTCTTTTAGTTTGCTATATATTTATACTGTGACTTTCTTGTACAGTTTTTGCTTCGTGTAGACTTTCAAATTGCTTTTACTTTCTTGTTGACAAAAGAATAATGTGCTTTCACCATATCTTCAAGTCCTTTAGTCATACTGTCTGTGGCGTGGAATCTGCTTTCACCCCAGAGACACCTTCTCAAAGCCCTTTAAACCTGCTGCAGCCTTCACTGATTGCTTGCTGGGCCTTCTGCATAGATCTCATCCTGGGACTTGGTATCATTGCACACCTGGATTGGATCACCTGTTTCCTGGACTCTATTTCTTATTATTTGGTTTTCTTTCACAATTTTCTGAAAGAAATAATCAGAAAAAGCGTATGCAAGGTAAACTCTGAGTTCTTGAAAATCTGAAGATGTTTTCATTTTTCTCTTACACTTGATTGATCGATAATGTGGCTAAAGAATTCTAGGTCAGTAGTTCTTTTTCCTGAGAAGTTAAAGGCATTATTCCACTGGTTTCTAGTATTCAGTGTTCAGTTGAGATGTCTGATAATAAGATGTCTTTTATTTCTTTATATTGGACATACTTGTTTTTTCTGAGAAAGCTTTTAGGATCTCTTGTTTTTATCCTGAAATTGCACAAAGTATGTCTAAATATGGGTTTTTACCTTCTTGCACTGTGAGACACACTAGTTGGACTTTTCAGTCTGAAGACATATGACTTTCTTCAGTTTGGGGAAATTTTATGTTGATCGTTGGGATCTTCTTATGTATTTGGTCTTATATCTTCCTTCTTATATTCTGGAAGATTTTTTCACTTTATATTCAAGCCTATCTTTAGGATTTTTAAAATATTGTCAATTGTATTTTTAATTTCCAAGCAAGAGCCCTTACTTGTCTGATTGTCCTTTTTTCATTGACACTTACTATGAATGCAGTATCTTCCAGAAACTCTTCTGAGGATACTAGTTAGAAATTCTATTATGAATTCTCTTCCATTTTCTTCTGTACCTGAATTTTCTTTTCTTCTTGATCTGTTCTGTTTACCTGTCTTGGCTTTTTTCTTTTGTGCTGCTGGTTTTCTTCTGTTGTTCGTTTGTATTTAAGAATGAATAAGTTGAATATTATAGGTAGCTGTCATACATTTTCTCTTCTGTGCTGTAGATAAGTCTAGGTCTGTTTTCCCAGTAGACTTTCCCTTATGTGGTTTCTTGGTGTATATGGGCATGATTTGCTAACTATGGGCTTCCTTTTAGAGTGTGTAAGTAGGATCCAGCCATTCACTTGAGGCTGTCACATTTGCTGTTTCCGTCTTTGATTTTTGCTTAGAAATGTTTCAGGGAAGTGGTGTGCAGCAGCTTGACTGGCAAAAGTATACAGTAGACAAATTTTCAAATAATTCCTCAGATTTCAGTTCTACTTCTCACTTTCTTCCTCTGTACCTGTCAGCTTTGTGGCTGTAGCCTTTTCAGGGTCCCCCCACCAAATTCTGGCTTTCACCTGTCATTTCCTTCTAATGTATATGTATTCTGGAGTATGGTTTCTGCTCAACTGTACTCTTTCACATACTTTCCATCTACTCCCAGTCTTCCAGAGATTTGCTGAAATATCTTGTTTGCTAATGATTCTCTTCCCAGACTATTCTCTTTACTGATTATGGGTTTATTTCCTTTTATATGTCCTTGCTGTCAATGAAAGGAGGTGAGATAAATGTGTGCTCAGTCTGTAGTCTTAACTAGAAGCATCCCTCCTTTTAATTAGGACATTCCACCTAAACTACTCTTGCTAAGGGCTCCAGTGGCCTCCCTGTTACTAAGTCCGGAGTACATTTTTCTGTCCTTATCTTTCCAGGTCTGACAGTGGTATTATGCACAATTAACCACTTTGTTGCCTTGATGCCATGTTGGTGTAATATTTTCCTTATCTTTCTGACTGCTCCATTTTAGTCTGCTTTGCTGGCTTTTCCCTCCTTTACCTGACCCTACATGTCTTGATACTGGTTTCTCTTCTCCCTCTACTCTTCTCTCTGGATAATCTCACTCATTCTCATGGCTTCTGATACCTTCTAAATGTCAGTGACTTTCAGTTTTATATCTTAGCCCAGATGTCTCTCTTGATTTTTAAACCCATGTATCCATCTGCTTGGATGGATACACAGATGAATCATAGGGCACCTTAAGTTCTTGATAAGCCCTCCTTCCGCTAAGTCTATCCTCTTGCCTTCAACATATCTGTAAATGTGATCACCATCTACTCAAAATATGTGTCATCTTGATCTGTGTGTTTTTCTCACTCCCCATTTCTAGTTTATTACTCTCAGTTCTTTGCCAAAATATTTCTCACATTTATTTACTTCTCATCATCTCTAATGCCAATATACCTTAGTCAAAGCTACTATCATCTTTCTTCTAGACTATTGCAATTGTTTCCTGGATTTTCTGCTTCCATTTCTGCTATCCTCCAATTATCCACAGCATTTAAGAAATGTAAATCAAATCATTGCCAGAGACCTTCTCTAGGTTTTCATTGCTCTTAGATTAAATTACAAAACGTTTAACATGGTCTAAAAGGCTTTGCCAGAAATGGCCACTGCACACGTCTCTAATCTCCTGCTTTTCCGGTTCTCTCCTTGTTGCTATGCTACAGGTAGGCTGGCCTCATATCTTTGCTCTTTCCTGTTTTTTGAGCCTTCACATATGTTGTTGTTTCTGCCTGTAATGTCCTTTGCTCTAGTTCCTATTACATATGTAATCATTTAAAAATTTTACTTCCTCAGAGAGGCCTTTCCTGGCTATCTGCTGTTTAAATTGGGTACTTATACCCACTTCCTCATTCCCCAAGATTCCCAGATGTGAGTTAATGTATGTGTTAAAATGCGAACTTGACAGATGGTTTTTCACAGGGTACTGACAAATGCTTTAAGGAATATAAAAAGTCTCTGTACTTGATTACGAGAGGTGGTATTGCTGGGGTGTTCTCTGCTGAAAATAGTTCAAGCATTCAGAAGCCAAACCCTTCTACTGAAATACTTTTCTAACTACCATGGTGGGCTAATGAAATGAGTATAGTGCCAATCTATGGGAAAATAATACATGTTTGTTATTTTTAAATTCTTATCTGTAGTATTGAGAAGGACTGTTCAAACTCGTCCTGCTCCACGACTTCCTCCAACTGTGGAAATAATTGAGAAGGAACAAAATTGGGAAGAGAAGACCTTACCTATTGATACAGACATTCAGAATTCAAGTGAAGAGAATCGTGTCTTCATTCAGAGATGGAGAGTCTCTCATATGGGAGAAGATTTGGAGAACAAAACTCAGGCTCCTTTTGTTAACCTCTCACAGCCCCTCTGCAATTCCCATTCCAACACTCAACAGTCAAGAAGCCCCACATTCTCAGAAGAGCTCCCAGTACTGGGAGATGGGCAGCAGCTGAGAACAAATGAGTCATTAATACAAAGAAAGGACATAATGACACGAATTGCTGATTTGACATTGCAGAATTCAGCTATCAAGGCACATATGAATAATATTATTGAGCCCAGAGGAGAGCAAGGAGATGGACTCCGGGAGTTGAACAAACAGGAAAGTGCAAGTGACATGACTTCTGTGAGTACCATTTAAGGATTGATTAGGGACATATAGGAATTTAAATAGGAACTTTAGCTTGGGCAACTTAAGAAACTTCTTTTCTGGCTGCATAGTATTGGAGAGGGGAGGGATAGCATTAGGAGATATACCTAATGCTAAATGATGAGTTAATGGGTACAGCACACCAACATGGCACATGTATACATATGTAACAAACCTGCACGTTGTGCACATGTACCCTAAAACTTAAAGTATAATAATAAAAAAAAAACAAAAAAAAAGAAACTTCTTTTCAGAAGTGATCTTAGAAAGCTTTGAGGCTAGATGGCTTATGCTTTGGCATGTCCTCAATACAATAGGTCCAAGTTATTTATCCGTCTGTTGTACATACAAGACAGCATAAAAGGAAAATTATATAAATGAAAATAGGACAAAGATAAAATGTGTAGGAAAGCTAAGATTAAGTTAGGAATGAAGTTTTAAGTATAAAATATAGAATTAATATTACTTGAATGTTTGCCACACAGCCACATGTTAATTGAGAATATTTTTATTCTTAAAATGGCTCATAAAAGAGTATTGGCCCTCAACTCATGAGTAGTAAATTTTTGAGGACATAGAATGGATTTTCCTATAGAAATGAGGTGGTTTTTTTGTTTTGTGTGTTTTTTTTTTTTTTTTTGAGATGGAGTCTTGCTCTGTTGCCCAGGCTGGAGTGCAGTGGTGTGATCCCGGCTCACTGCAACCTCTGCCTCCCGGGTTCAAGCGATTCTCCTGCCTCAGCCTCCTGAGTAGCTGGGATTACAGGCATGCGCCACCATACCTGGCTAATTTTTGTATTTTTAGTAGAGATGGGGTTTCACCATGTTGGTCAGGCTAGTCTTGAACTCCTGACCTTGTGATCTGCCCGCCTCGGCCTCCCAAAGTGCTGGAATTACAGGCATGAGCCACTGCGCCCAGCCTGTTTTGTTTTTTTGAGATGGAGTCTGACTCTGTTGCTCAGGCTGGAGTGCAGTGACGTGATCTCGGCTCCCTGCAACCACCACCTCCTGGGTTCAAGTGATTCTCCTGCCTCAGCCTCCCGAGTAGCTGGGATTACAGGTGCTCACCACCATACCTGGTGAATTTTTGTATTTTTTGTAGAGGCGAGGTTTCACCATGTTGGCCAGGCTGGTCTCGAACTCCTGACCACACGTGGTCTGTTTGCCTCGGCCTCCCAAAGTGCTGGAATTACAGGCATGAGCTACTGCACCTGGCCAGAAATAACGTTTTAAAGGATTATTAAAGCCAGACTTTAATATGCATATTAATCATCTGGGGATCTTGCTGAAATGTGGTTTCTGATTGAGTAGGTCTAGGGTGGGACCTTGCATTTCTAATAAGTTCCCAAATGATGCCAGTGCTGCTGGTCTGAGGACCACACTTTGAGTAGCAAAGGTCTGCGTTTTATAGTGCAGGAGTTTTGTAAGTTAAATAAACTTTGTGGGCTAACCTGATAACTTAAACCTTCATTTCGTTGTTTCTGGGGGAGATAGGAAGTCTAAATTCAGCTAGGGAGGGTTTATAAAAGTGCTCCAAATGCTGGTTCCAGTGATGGTAGACACTTTCTTTTACCCCTTCTAGAGCCAAGGCAGCTCCTGTCAAGTTTCTGATTGGAGGAGCTGGGCACTGTCACTGGGGATCAGAAGCTCCTGAGGTGGCTGTGTTCATAAAGCCTTTAACAATAGTGGTTAGAGGGCTTTGGTGAGGAAGATCAGGGTGAGGTGGGCCATAGAGTAAGGGCCATCTCTGTCAGCACTGGGTCATGGGGAATAAGGACAATATGGGTATTGAATCATAGAAGTAGTAGACAGAAGGAACTGGCAGAAGAGGAGCCAGAAAGGAATATTGCTAGTAGGGAGCAGCCACTGGTAGTGGTGTATATAACTAAATACCAACTGCCTCAATTTTGAGTCACTGGGAGGTATTTATATATTTGTAGTTTTGAGGATTATTCGTTAACAGGCAACTCCTGGTTTAAAAAAGACAGCAGAGTCTAATGTTTTGCTTGCCTCTTTTTTAATTAGTATATAGATCAAGCTAGAAGGGACTATCTAATATTTCTGTCTTCACTACCCTCTTTTATTTTAATTGGAAATACAAAATGATCTTTAATTCATACTGATTTTCCTATTTATTTATTACTAATAGACATAAGCTAAAAATCAGTGATTTTTATTAGGGATTGTTTTTTCCCAAAGAGAAATGAAATAACTAGGACTGAAGCAATGACATAATTAGGAATAATGAAATAATTAGGAATGACATAAGCACATTTCGGGGGGGATTTTCAAATTAAACTTATGCTATATTTTTTGGGTGGCTATTTTTTACCCTACCTCTCATATTTCTTTCCAATCACCAACTATTCTTGAATCAGATACCTTAGGCCAAAAGTGGCCTGGGGAGGCCTGACATATGGTTAGAAGGAGTGACAAGATTCCCAGAATCTTTGCCAAATGGTGCATATTTGAAGATTGTAATTATAGAAACTTCTGTTTCAAAGATAGCAGATCCTCTTTTCTAATCTGTCAAACCGCAGATCTGTCTTCAAAGATGTGTGGCATTTACTTAGAGACCAGCTCACTTGGAGTAGTCTCTTTGCTCATGTGATCTTTTGTGCAGCTCTGCAGATTCTAAGAGATACAGAAAAGCTTTTCCCAGAATATATGCTTAGATAAAGGGACTGTAAATTCTATTGTGTGCTCACTATTCACATTTATATATAATAAGGGCTATGAATACTAACTTGCTGGCATTAGTAAGTCAAAATTGTGTGAGATCAAGGCGGGTGGATCACGAGGTCAGGAGATGGAGACCATCCTAGCTAACACGGTGAAACTCCGTCTCTGCTAAAAATACAAAAAATTAGCTGGGCGTAGTGGCGGGTGCCTGTAGTCCCACCTACTCGGGAGGCTGAGGCAGGAGAATGGTGTGAACTTGGGAGGCAGAGGTTGCAGTGAGCCGAGATCGCGCCACTGCACCCCAGCCTGGGCGACAGAGTGAGACTCCGTCTAAAAAAAAAAAAAAAATTGTGGGATTTTTCAGTATTCAATTTGTACTTTTTTTTTTCTCCCAAAGACTTTTCCAGTAGCACAGTCTCTAACACCAGGTAGTATGGAGGAACGGATTGCAGAATTGAATCGACAAAGTATGGAGGCTCGTGGAAAACTACTGCAGTTGATAGAGCAGCAGAAACTTGTTGGTTTGAATCTTTCTCCACCAATGTCACCTGTTCAGTTACCTCTCAGAGCATGGACTGGTTGGTCACAAATTCATGATTTAAAAACGAAATATGAAGGTTTTCACTTTTCTTGATTTTGCAAGTTTATATTAAGCCAAAAGAAATACCAGAGTGTATATTTTGGTGCCTTCAATTTTGCACAGAAAGAAACAGCCCTAACTCACAGGATAAGTGACAGAAATGGGATTAGAAGGCAGATCTCCTGATTCATCCTATCCTATGAAGCCTATAGTTAATCTTTGGTGTCTGAGTTCCTAAATTATCCTACATCTAAATGGGATTCATTATAGTGTACAGTTCACTTAGGTCATATGCTACAACTAAGCATGAAATATCTGAATGTTAATTTAGAATTTTATCAGCAACAAATTACAAGTTATTATTCTGTAAAACAGTTAAAACATTTTCACTCAATTAAATTTTTTGATACGTTTAGGAATGTGAAAAGCTAGAGGGGATTCTGAATAATAAAATAGTAACTGAAAAAATTGTCATAGTATTCACATTCAAAAAGATACTGATGAAACGAAGTATGTATCAAGTTGCTTTTTATCAGAAATTGCATTATAAAGGCCCTCAAGGGACAGAGCTACATGAAGAGTACAGAGAGATTGATTTTGGCCCAGTAAAAGAGAAGGCTCTAATTATCAGGAATAGAAAAAGCTCCGTGTACCAGTAATTGATGTGTTCTCTGAGATGTTCAAACATTGGTGTTTGAAGGGGACTCATGTGTCTTATTTCTGGTTGAGGTAGGTTACCTTTAAGATATCTTCCAATAAGAGTTTTCCCCTCAGAAATTATTTCCTTTTTGAAATACAGACCCAGAAAGCAGACTCTTTTGGAAATTGCTGGAAAAAGATGGTAATGCATTTCCCCAGGGCCCTCTCTCTTTTTTTATTCTAGGCTTCCTCAAATGACAGTTTTGTCTGCTGTTCTTCATAGTTATGAAGCCTAGAGACAACTTCTGATTAGAATAAATAAATCAATTAACTATGTATGAACATGTACTATGTGCGAACATGTACTATGTGCGAACATGTACTATGTGCCTGCCATGTGTGGGCTTTAATACTCTAACATTTGAGTAGGGGAGCAGGCAACAAACACATCAATATTTGGGATAATATCAGTTAGTGCTAAGTGCAAGGAAGAAAAATAAAGCAGATCAGCCTTAAGAATAATTTTGTGTTTAAATATACATCTTCCATTTCAGTATTTTTGTATGGTTAAAATATGCTTTTATTTATGTTATATAATTTAGTCCTCCACACACTTTAAGAGGAGACAGGGCTAATATTATACCTATTTGATAAATAAGTAAACTGAGGCACAAAGAGGTTATGTGATTTATCAAGTTACAAAGCAAGTTGTGGATTTGCAACTGCATTCTTTCCTGTGCAGTGATTTATCTCTAAAGTATTCTTTTTGTAAGTAAAATTCTTATATTTATTTTTAAAAAAACCTCTGTGGACTATAATGATAAAAATAAAAATAAACCATATGCCATGAAAAACCTCTTTTGTTTTCTAGGGTAACTGAGGAATATTTTGTAAAATTAAATAGGGTTTTATTACCTTGTAAAGCCAGGAAGTCACACAAAGCCAGGAGCCTCTGTGAAACTGCCTGTGATGAACATAAAGTCTTTCATTAGTAAAGACTTAGTAAATATATGCTGATTGATTACCTACTTCTGAAATATGGGAAATATTCATAATTATACTTGCTATTGGCCATATGGAGCTCTTCGGCCAACTTTCCTCTCCTACTTTAATGTCTTCGGTAATAGTCATAATGTAATCGAGTTAAAAGATTTAAAGTTTTACTGAATGACTTCAGAAATTTTCTTTTTCCTTTTGGGAAAACTTTAGGTAAGCTCTTTTGGACAAAGATCTCAAGTTCTTTAGGGCTAGCTCTTAATTCCTGTTTTTCACCTCCAGAACTGACGTGATGCCACTTGTCTGAAGATTCTGGCTCTCTATGAACTGGCATGCTACTGAATTAACACTAGTAACTAAAGTTTCTTATCTCACAGTTCAGTAAAAAAAAAAAAAAAAGTATCTTAAGTGTATCTTGGGCTAAGATTAAAAAATACGGAAAGAACCACCAAATTTGTAACATGCAGTTTGCAGTACGTTGGAAATTGAGTGAAATTTTTATTTCATTGAAAGGTAATGAAACTAATATTTATTTTTATATTTTAGAAGGAGCAAAGAGTACAATTGAGGTATCTATTCCAGGAGCAGAAGCCCCAGAAAGCTCAAAATGTAGTACTGTCTCTCCTGTCAGCGGGATAAATACAAGGAGGTAAGTTGCAGTGTGAATATTTACTTAAAAAAAAAAAAAAAAAGAAAAAAAGAATTTGGTATGTATTTTATTCTCTTTGTAAAAAAAGGAAGTGTACAATATCTGACTTAGGTTGAGACAGACTCATGCAAAGAGAGTAAAATAATTGGAAAATAGAATTTTGAGGGGAAAGGGAGTGAGGAATAAACTTTAAGTAGAAAGGCATGGGTTTGCTACTGAAAACAAAAGTGAGATAACACATATGTAGAGTATTTATGGGTTACAAAATTAGGAAGTGATGTATGACAGGACAGCTGAATTGACCAATAGTATTTTCCTCCTTCACAGTAAGTGAAACTGAAGCTCTCAGAGCTAATTGGGTGATTTGTCTAGATGGGTCATATGATTGGTAAATAGTGACACTAAGGACATACCTGGCCTTTCTGTCTCTACTCTGCATCCTTACTATTGTACTGTGCTGTTCCAGGTCATGTTACTCTTCTACTACCTGGACCTTCTTCCCCATCCCTGTACGTTCATTTTTCCCTTTATTACTGAAAACTTATCCATATAATATTGTAATGGCAGATACATGTCATTATACATTTGTGAAAACCCACAGAATGTGTAACACAGAGAGTGAACCCTGATGTAAACTATGAACGTCAGTCAATTATAACATATCAACATTAGATTGTCCATTGTAATAGATTTGTCACACTAATGCAAGATCTTAATAATATGGGAAACTGTGTGTGTGTTGGAGGTTGGGGTTAAGGGGCATGTGGGAACTCTGTACTTTCCACTCATCTTTCCATAAACCTAAAACAGCTGTAAAAATTAAATTGTATTTATTAATTTATTATTATTAATTGTATTGTATTGTATTTGTATTACAATTTAATTGTAATTAAAGTTCATTTTCATGTTGCTGATAAAAACATAACCGAGATTGGGAAGAAAAAGAGGTTTAATTGGACTTACAGTTTCACATGGCTGGAGAGGCTTCAAAATCATGGTGGGAGGCAAAGGGCACTTCTAACATGGCGGCAGCAAGAGAAAATGAGGAAGAAGCAAAAGCAGAAACCCCTGATAAACCCATCAGATCTCATGAGACTTATTTACTATCACGAGAATAGCATGGAAAGACCGGCCCCCATGATTCAGTTACCTCCCCATGAGTCCCTCCCACAACACGGGGGAATTCTGGGAGATACAATTCAAGTTGAGATTTTGGTGGGGACACAGCCAAACCATATCACTATTAATGAACAAATAAAGACTTACAGGTTGGTGAAAATAAGTTACAAATAATTTACATCATTGGACCTAAGTCAGCCATATGTTTTCAAGCTCTTGCCAGTATTGAAAATTGTCATTTGTTTGCATAATCTTTTAAGGTTAATAATGATAGCTCACTCTCTTACTCTGTTTTATTTTTCATAAATAGATCTTCCGGGGCTACTAGTGATTCTTGTTCTCCACTAAATGCCACCTCAGGAAGTGGGAGATTCACACCTCTTAATCCAAGAGCAAAGGTACATGTTAAAATGTAATTGTGAAATGTATATAGGGGTGAGGGTAGAAGGTGGCTGATTTAGTGATTTCCATTCTTAATTATCATTCCTGTTATCCTAAAGCTGATATGATATTCTTAAAAGAAAACAAATACTAATTTACCTTCATTAGGAAAAACAAGCCATATACTTCTTCTGTTTTCTAGGGTAACTAAGGAATAAGGTAAAATTCAATAGGATATTCAACAGTCCTTAAAGACTGGAAATTACTGGTTTCAGGTAGAGCTTCCCAAATATTATGGCAGGACACACAGGTGTGCCTTGAATGGGTTGTAGATCTACTGAGCTATCGGTTCCCCCAGTCCTTGTGCCTGGGTGGGGTTTGGGACAGCCAAAGCACTGGGTCCAATCACTTTTCCTCTCACTGTATCCCTGTGTGCCATATCTGACTGTGCCATTGGTTAGATAGGTTATGGTACCAGGGAAAAATAAATGTCTTAATGTGTTCTTCATGTATTTTGATGTGCCATAGGTATGTATAGAAGCTAAGCATTTCACAGTATATTCAAAATTTTTACAGAAGGCATTTTTTCTGTCGTGCTACTACAGTAAAATATAGTTCCTTTGAGTGGTTGTAGTAAATTGTGAGGATATCTTTAAAATTGTAAAAATTAATTTTGTAGACTTGAGCCAACAAGTGTCTGACATTGGGGAAATCTTTGCATTTCTTATTACTGAGTTCAGTAATTAGATCAAAGAGTGCATGCTTATAGCCCAAATTAAATGATAGGGGAACGATACTAAATGATAGGGGAATGATAGATATCCGAATTGTCCGGTTCTAGGAGATTTGTTCTTTGCTACTTCTTATGTTCTACAAAAGCTTTAAAGTAAGTTATTTTACATAAATTATTCTTAATTCCTGGAATTTAGTAACATTTAATTTACTAAGACCAAATAACTGCCTTTTTATCATTTTAAAAATTTATGCCTATGGTATCTATAAAACACTGGACTTAAAAAAATTATGACTCCTAAATCAGTAAGACGATCTGTTGATCAAGTAATCAGTTATTTGGTAGTATCTCTGTTAGAGAATAAACATTGCCAATAGCAATTTAATTTCCAGTACCATTCAATGGCACAGGATGACTTTGTTTTAGGCACTTGGTCTAAATGATCTGTAAATCTTGAGTAGTCTCATGTTTCTGATTACCATCTAAATTTTTTCTGTGTCTTTGTTCAACAGATTGAGAAACAGAATGAAGAAGGCTGGTTTGCTCTTTCTGCCCATGTATCATAAGTGAAGTCAAGTCTCGCTGAGTTTGTTCTTAATAATTTATTACTCCCCTTTCCCTGCTCTGACTTTTATATCCTTTCAGATAAAACCTACAAAGATCCTGTGAATTAGTACTAATGAAACAGAGAAAGAAAGCAATTATTTTTTGACTTTCTCAAATAAGTTTTCAACAACCAGCTGACCTATAGCTCCCGGTGAATGAAATTTTGACTGTAGAGAAGTTAAAGTTTTGTATTTTAATACTTTCTTAAGTATTTTAAGGGTCTTTTTTTGATTAATACATTTTTACCTTTATCTTTATTCAGGGTTTTTTGAGGTTTAGTGTATCTTAGTTGATCCATTTATTTATTTATTTTCCTGAAGAACTAATTTGCTTGCATGTAACTTATAATAAAATTCCTCTATGTGATTAGAATCTGGCTTTCAGGAAAATGTAACACCCACTTTTCTTTCTTTTTTCTTGGGAAGTCATTGCTGTTCATCATTTTTTCCATCAAGTGAAATATACAGCCTTAAAAAAAATAGGCCTGGGAGTGTTTGTTTATATTTACTTAAGCAGGTAAGAGTGGTTGCATTTATTATAAAATCTTATGTGGTTTTTAAATGTGAAAATGCCATCAATAATGGTAATGCAAATCAAATAAATATGATTCTAGAGTTCAAATGCCTAAATGTGGTAACATCGATTTAATGGTATATTTAATGTTTCAAACAATTAAATAGAAAAAGTTGCTATTAATTTTCCCAGCCCTGAATTTAAGCAGATCTTTCAGGGTAGATTTCTCTTTTTTTTTCTTTTCTTTCTTTCTTTTTTTTGAGGCAGAGTCTTGCTTTATTGCCTAGGCTGGAGTGCAGTTGTGTAATCTGGTTCACTGCAACCTCAGTCTCCCGGGTTCAAGCAATCCTCTTGCCTCAGCCTCCTGAGTAGCTAGGATTATAGGTACACGCCACCACACCCAGCTAATTTGTGTATTTTCAGTAGAGACGGGGGTTCCACCATGTTGGCCAGGCTGATCTTGAACCCCTAACCTCAAATGATCCACCTGCCTTGGTTTCCCAAAGTGCCGGGATTACAGGTGTGAGCCACTTCACCTGGCTCAGGATAGATTTTTCCAGGGTACCCATTTGATTCTGAGATGTTGATTTCTATTTTAAACTTGTTTTTTGAATGATCTCTGCTCCCTAGCTCTAGGATAGGAATTCTCAACCTGAGTGAGCAATTCAAACTGAGATTACTTTTGTTTAGACTCATATATTTCGATAACATATGACTTCTCCAGTATGCCCCAGAAAGCTGCTAATAACTTAACTCAACTTGAAATTTACAGTTTTCCAAATTACAGGTTGGCAGAGATACTGGATTGATAACAACATCCACAGTTATGATATAATCATTCTTATGCTGTAAACAAAATTATTTTGGTTAGCAGAATTTAATAGTTAACTGTTAATACATACTAGGCACTATTGTAGCCACTTAATGTGCTTCATGACACCTTATGAGATAGGTACTATTATCCTCATTTTGCAGATGAGGAAACAGGTACAAGGAGGTATTTTCTCAAGGTCACACAACTAGGGAGTGGTGGCACTAGAATGGGAACATAGGCAGTCTTTCTCCAAAGCCTATGCTGTGCTGCCTCTTGATGGAGAGTAAACCTGTTTTACAGTGTGTGTAGTATGGAAGCAGCATAATAATAAGAATAGCTGTTCCTTATTGAGCCATTACTGTGGCAGACACTGTACTATAAGCTGCAGTATCACCATTATCTCATTTGAATCTCATAGTAGCTCTATCAGTTAGAGGTATGTAAATGCGTCCTCCTCTCCCAGCACCTTTACAGATGAGGAAACTGATCCCTAGAGGTGAAGAAAGTTGTCTAATGACAGAGTGCTTGTAAGAGTTAAAGCCAAGACTTGACGCTCTTTCTTGCAGTTACTGGATTTCTCCTAATTTTTGGGAACTAATACAGTATAGTAGCTAAGGATGCAAGTACTGAAACCAGAAATCTTGCCTCAAATGCCATTTCTGCCACTTGAGCTGTGTACTTTGGACAAATTAATCTCATCTTTCCCATTTGAAAGTCAGACATAATGTCTTCCCTAGAGGCTTGTGAGGATTAAGTGAGGCAAGTGAATGTCAATGGGCTGAGATCAGAGCTTGGCTCACAACACTCAGTAATGATCACTACCAAATTTTTTTGTGTGTATAAATAAATACACTATTTCCCCCATGTTTCCATTTTTTAAGACCTTGTATAGTGAATTTATTGTATCTTTCTCAGATTAACAGTTGCACACAGTGCTTGAAATTTAGAGGTATTTCACCTGAAAAGATGTCTAGAGGTTGAAAGAAAACATGCTGGGCATATGATTTGAAAGTATAACTAACATGCTATTTAAAATTAAGTTTTCCCTATGTTTTCTATCTTTTCTGGCACCTAGATATACCATTTAATAAGTAATACCAAGGATAATCATCTGTTTTTTTAAGCCCTGGAAAATCTCGATTAAAGAGGACATTTCAGTATTGCAAATAAATGCATGGTATTTGTGTAACATTGTGGAAACTAATAAACACAAATTGTATTATAGCAATTTTTTCTTGCCAATTTTATTGGCACATAATTTATATATAATGAATGACATATATTTAAAGAGAACAGTTTATTGACTTTTGGCAGTTGTATATACCCATGAAATTACCACCACAATTAAGACACAGCATTTCTATCATTTCTAAGATTCCTTGTGTCTCTTTCCAGTGCATCTCACTAAGTCCTAGGCAACCACTTTGCCCAAGTCTCTAGACTATCTTGGATGTGGAATGACTTTGTGTATGTTTAACTTTTGAAGAAACCTCTCAAATAGTTTTCCAAAGTGGTTATGCCATTTTACATTCCCAACAGCAGTGTATGCGAGTTCCTGTTGCTCCATATCCTTCTGCATTTGGTGTTGGCAATCTTTGAAGTTTTACCCCTTCACGTGGATGGGGAGTTATGTGTATTGTGGTTTGTATTTCCCTTATGACTACTGTTAAGCATCTTTCCATGTGCTTATTGGCCATACATATATCTGATTTGGTGAAGTATTCAAATCCTTTGCCCATTTAAGAAATAGGGTGGTTTTTTCTTATTGAATTATAAGAGTTCTATTTTTTTTTTGTTTTTTTTTTATTATACTTTAGGTTTTAGGGTATATGTGCACAATGTGCAGGTTTGTTACATATGTATCCATGTGCCATGTTGTTTTGCTGCAAAAAAAAAAAAGAGTTCTTTATACATTCTGTATACAAAGTCCTTTGTCACATATTGGAATGACCATTTTAAAACAGTATTTGGTAACTAATAACGTTAGGCTAGGTACTTTAAAAAACAGTATGACCACAGTACTACAGAGAGGTTGAACAAACTGCCAAACCTAGAAATCTGTCAAGGGAGGCCTGTACTTTTGTGCCCAGAGCGCTGCGACCAAGAAACCCACAACATAAAACCTGATTTACTCTTAAAAGCCAACAGAGATAATATAGTTTTAAAAATAACAAAAATCCCACGATGTATTGTTGTTGTTGATGTTGCCGGCAAGCTGCCTACTATCTCCCAGGACCCCTCTTAAAATCGAAGTTAAAACCTCAACACAGGAACGCCGCGATCAGGGCTCCGTTGGGCCATTTTGGAATATCGGGCAAGTATCTTCGACGGTATTCATGTCATTTAATTATCTACATGACGTCCTTTAGAGGATGACAAACTCGTCGGGCTTTTGTGTTTGGCTTTGAACCAGTGTCATGAGGCGGAAAAGGTCCGACCAGAGGGCGGATAGGTACTGGCTTCCCGACGTCACCGCCGCTGGGTGTCCCGGAAAGCTGGACGCTGGCCGCGCATGCGCCCCACGTCCCGTCCTGGTTCCGCCTCCCTGGAAGAGGGATGGTGTTGCCTCGGTAACGGGAGTAAACGGAGGCCTCCGGCAGACGCTGTGAGGAGAGGAGCCGAGGCGGTCAGTACCTTCGGTGAGTTTGGACCTCAGCAGCCGGCAGTTTCCACACCCTCCCCCTTAAATCTGTTTGTGATTCAGAGGGCAGTGAACCCCCCACCTGGGCTTCTCTCAGGCTGGACCAGTGTTGCAGCCTTCGTCCTCCCTGCGGTAGCTTAGCAAACTTTTGAAGCCTCGAGTATTCTCAGGCTCGGAGCTAGACACTGTGTGCACGGTTCCTGCCTGCGAGACCCTGTCAGTCTGACCGGGCAGAAGCCAGCCAGGCAGCAGGAGCACGGCTTGGTCAGAGCAGCAGCGAGTCTGCTAGGAAAGTGCTAGGGCTCCCCGCTCCAGCTAGGCACCCGCCCTGCGCTCAGCTGGGTGCGACGCTTGGCACGCTGGGCCCTCTGCACTTCGGCTTCCTCATCTCCAGAAAGAAAGGTGATAATGTGACCTCATGGAGTTCTTGTTATTATTATTAAATAGGATAAGTAAAGTGCTTAGCGCATGCATGGCACATAGTAGGTGCACATAAATATTTATTGTATAATAGGTAAAGACAGTCGCATACATGTGTGCTGCTCAGTGTGTCCAATCAATCATGAGTTGCTAAGGGTGCGTACTGATGAAAATCTTTGAGAGGAGAAGGGGCTAAGGAGGCTAGGGAGAGAGAGTGTGTGACTGTAGCTGGGCTGCAATAAGCTACAGACCCTCTGACAAGGAGCCTTTACACCAGACCGAGGAATCTGAGCTCTTATTTGATGGCAGTGATGAATCATTAGAGGTTTTAAGCAAGAGTGACACATTAAAAGCTGTGTTTTAGAAATACAAGCGATAGTGTAGAAAATGGATTACAGAAAGGAAGACAAAGTATGACGGTACAATAATGGTAGAGGTGAGACACAATGAGGACGAACTACAGAGGGACAGCAGGGACAGTAGGGAATGAAGGGAGGGGAGGAATTCAAAAGGCTTAATCACTGGACACTTAGTAACAGGACTTGTAAATCATTTACATGAATTGAGTGAGAGGAACGGATTCAGAGTAAATGTGCTGCTTTCTCGTCTGTAAAATAATGACAGTAATAATAATGGATAGCAAGGCTTTGTCTCAAAAATAGTAATAATAGGCTGTGCACGGTGGCTCACGCCTGTAATCCCAGCACTTTGGGAGGCGGAGGTGGGTAGATCACCTGAGGTCAGGAGTTCGAGACCAGTCTGGCCAACATGGGGAAACCCATCTACTAAAAATACAAAAATTAGCCGGGCGAGGTGGTGTGCGCCTGTAATCCCAGCTACTTGGGAGGCTGAGACACGAGAATCGCTTGAACCCGGGAGGTGGAGGTTGCAGTGAGCTGAGATCGCACCACTGCACTCCAGCCTGGGTGACAGAGCAAGACTCCATCTCAATAAATAAATAAAATAATAATGGTACCTACCTCATAGGGTCGTTTTGAGAATTATACGATAATATATGTACAATTTCTTAGAACTATGCCTGACACATAGTAAACATTAAAAAAGACAAGCTATTACTTTTTTTCTCCACAGCTGTATTTCACATTGCAAAGTAAAAACCGAGAGGCTGTTTTATACATCAGTCACTGTGACTCTTAAATAACCACCTCTGGCACACTGCTGGGATTGAGTGAGCTTGTGAGCATGAGGACCAGAACCTGGACTCTGGTGAATGAATCAGAGTAATGTCACCTTAGAGAGAACTCTGTCTGGCGTCCAGCCAACCTTCTAGCAACACACTCCTCTGCATCAATGTATACTATTATTTTCCCTTTTTCTTTATACTTCCTTAGGGTTGACCCTGTCAACCTAAATAACATACAGAGAGAGGCTTTCTAAAAGAAGATGATGTTTATTCAGGAGTAAGGCATTGCAATGGAATATGTGTGCCATGGTAAACTATATGTATATTCAGGGAGGAAAGGAAAACAAAGGTTTTTAAAGGAAAAATGAAAAAGACTACATAATTACTTTGAGATAATTATCCTTGGCTACAAAGATCAACAATAAGTGTGATGCTAGTCTGAGGGTGGACAGGCAATTGTTGGGCAGATGTCCTTGTAGAAGTAATTTTTTTATGTGTAAGGTTGTGATGGCTTTTGTGCAAGGCTGTGGTCTTTGCAGTCTTTTGGGATAGTTATCCAGCATACAAGGGTGAGAACCCATTCTTCATAGCCTTCCCCAGCTCTATTTGTCAGGGTTCTTTCTTAACACTGGTGACTCCATTCTAATTCTGACAACTTTCACAACTCAAAACTGCACAGTCTACGTAATGAGTTAGTTAAAAGAATTGGCCAAAGAATTGGCCATAGGCTTTACCGATAAGCTGGGATCTAATGAAAGGAAATTTATGCTAGTCCTGCAAATAGACTCCCAAACCTAGCTAGTTTACTGACAGAAGGTAGAACATGGTCTAGAACCCAAACTTAGACTGCCTTAAAGGAATACAATGAATGTCCCCAATAGATGAATTGGTAGTTCCTCTCTTCTGGTAAGTGTCCAGATCCTACAAAGAACATATAAAATTAGGAGGTGTATATGATGCATTGGGAGTTAACTTCTTGAGCTATCAGGGTGGTAAAGAAAAGTTGGAAACATGTCATTGAGGAATAATTGAAATAATTGGGATACTTTCTCTGGGAAAAGAGAAGATCTGGAGAGAAATGAGAGCCAGCTACAATTATTTGAATGGTTGAAGTACACAGAAAAACTTGTTCTGTGTGTTCTCAGAAGAAAAAACAAGGGTCAAATGGATCCAAGTTGCAGGGAGGCAGATTTCAGCTTAATATAAAATGTACTAAGAACTAGAGCTGAGTATGAACAGAATGTGCTCACCCTCTTACCTGAAATATTTAAATTGAAGCTGACTGACAATCTTGTTCTTTCATTTATTCAGGAATATATCAATAAATTCATCCTGCAACCATTTTACATATTGACTGTCATGTATCATTCTTAGAGCTTTCCTGTGTTGACTCAGAACAACCTTATGCAGTAGGTGCTGCATTTTAAAGATGGAAATACTGAGGCACACAGTCGTTAAATACTTGGTTAACACCTCACAACCAGGAAGAGGATGAGCCAAGATTTAAACCTAGTCAGACTGAGTCTGTAGCCAGTATTCTCAGCCCTGGCCAACACACTAGACTGCTTTTCTGACAGTGCTGGGGTGGATGTTGAGATGTGCGACCTGCATGGGGTAGGAAGTTAAACTAAAGTCCTCTTTCAACTGTGAAGACTCCATGATTTTGTTTATTGAACTCTACATGTGTCAAAGAGAATATCTAGGAGTATAGTAAAAACAACTGCCATTTCTGAGTGCCTAGTAGGTGTTTTATATAAACTCATGATTCCTAACCAGTTCTTATGCCTGATTGTGTGAAAGAATTATCTGGGGAGTGAGACCCTGTTAATAGTATGTTTTTAAGTTTTCCAAGTGATTCTAAAGTGCAGTCAAAGTTGAGAACTCTGTATATGAAAGATCTCATTTAATATTTACAACAACTCTACCAAATCACCCTCATTTTACATATTAAAGGATCAAGAGGTTAAGGAACTTGTTTCTTGGGCAAGCAGAGATGTGAACCCAAGTCTCTCTGTCTCCAAAGTCTCCACAGGTTACAATGTAGCTTCCCAATCCCTTTTATTAAAACAAAACAAACAAACAAAAAAACCCCCCCAAAACCAAAAATACCTTATTCTACCTTACCAGTTATACTGATAATCTCCAGGAGAACAGGAGTCTCTCCCACCTGACCTGCTCCACTGCTTTTTACAGGTTCTTCAGTTACCTTTTATGACCCAGGAAAGCTAGGAATAGTATTTATTGTCCGGTATTGCTACATCAGAACACCGGGCAAATTCCTTGGGTTCCAGTATTTTCTTCCACATTGTACACAACCTGACATTAACTGGGGTTTGTAATGTGAAAGTTTATTACATGGTAGTATTAGCCATTTGGGGAATATATTGTTTAAGATAGCACAGAATAAAGTGTGGTGCGTTTGTCTTGATACCAGCTTACCTTTTGTTGTGGTTCAACTCTTGTTTTCAGAGTGCTTTAGTTACCATAATTGTTTTTTACCCACCTTATGATTATCTTATGAATAAATTATGGGCTCTTTTTATTAGAGTCTATATCCAGTTAACGTTCAGTTATAGTATGTTAAAAATAAATGTATTCAGAAACAGAAAAGTAGAAAGTGATCTCATGAAGTCATGAGGCTTATGATAGCAAGAAAGAAAATCATGAGATTCAAATCACTAGGAGGAACTTGACCCATTATTCCTGGCTTTAAAGGGCACCATAAGTCAAGGAATGTGAGTGGCCTCTGGAACTTAGAAGGACTCTTGGGCAACAGCCAGCAAGAAAGCAGGGACCACTGTTCCACAGCCACATGGGGCTGAATTCTGCCAGCAGCTTGAATGAGCCCAGAAGTAGATTCTTCCTCAGAGCCTCTGAAAGTGAAGGCAGCACTGCCAACACCTTAACAACCTCCTGAAACTCTAAGCAGAGAGCTAGCTGAGTCACACTTGGCCTGGACTTTTGACCCACAAAACTGTGAAATAATAAGTGGATGTTACTTAGGCTGCTAAATATCTGGTAATTTATATGGCAGCAATGGAAAACTAAAACAGTACCTACTTACAGAAAAAAGTGCTATTGAAACTCACAGACCAAAAATTTTCATTTAGTTATCAATTGATTAGCAGCAGTAGAATATAAGTTCGATTTTGCTGGAAAACCCAGGAACTGCCTTGCCTTCACTCATTTGGGACCTGCATCATGGAAACTTAGGGAGTACTTTAGTTTCTTTCCAATACTTTAAATGTTGATTTTTATCAAAGAAATCATTATCGATCAATCATAGTCACTTCAGTCACGACTGTCAGACCATCCTTGTTTTGGTCAACCTCTGATGGATCTGAATCAGTGATTTAGAAGATAAGTTTATTCTGAAACTATTTTGAAAGAGAATTGTTAATTTCTTCATCTTGAATTATACATTGAGGTCAGAGACTGTATATTGCTCACCTTTGTATCCTCTGCAATGCCTAGCATAATAATATGCTCAATAGTTTTAAGAATTAAATTGACTTAAATTATGATAGCAAGGGAGAAAATAGTATTTAGGTGTGTGTATATCTATCTAAACAATTTTACCCACAGTATGTGGTCATTTATAACCAAGCTCTGTAATAATTGAATTGGCTGCATAATTTTTTTTTACAAAAACAGTTACTCACTATAGAGTAACATAGAAATTAAGCCTGTGTGTCCAAAACTGGAGGGAATAGAAAATATACTGAATGACAGAATGTGAATTTTAAAAGATTTTGCTACTTAAAGGTTTTTATTGTTTGATTCCTAACCCCACCCCCTCCATAAAACCCAAAAGGTATATTTTCTACAATTAGGTGGAAGGAAAGAGGAAGGAAGGGAAGCAGAAAAGGAAGAAAGGATGGAGAGAGAGAGGAAGGAAGATTCAAAACTAAAAAAAGAAAGGAAAGGAAAACACACACACACACACGTACATACACTTTTTAAAAACTAAAACATTATTTTTGTAACCCAGAAGAATGCCTCCAAAGTACAAAATACAAAATTTAACAACATGAGTATCGCGTTAGACCATATCTTTTTTTTTTTTTTTTTTAATTTTAGAAGCAGAGTCTGGCTGTGTCACTCAGGCTGGAGTGCAGTGGTGCTATCCTAGCTCACTGCAGCCTCAAACTCCTGGGCTCAAGTGATCCTCCTGCCTCAGCCTCCTGAGTAGCTGGGACTACAGGCATACCTCACTATGCCTGGCCATTTTAAATTTTTTTTAGAGACAGTTTGGCTGTGTCCCCACTCAAATCCCATCGTAATTATAGTTCCCATAATCCCCATGTGTCATGGGAGGGAACCGGTGGGAGGTAACTGAATCATAGGGGCAGTTACCTCATCCTGTTCTTGTGATAGTAAGTGAGTTCTCACAAAATCTGATGGTTTTATAAGGGGTTTTTTTCCCCTTCGCTCTGCACTTCGCCTTGCTGCCATCATGTGAAGAAAAGAGGTGTTTGCTTCCCCTTCTGCTATAATTGTAAGTGTCCTGAGGCCTCCCTAGCCATGCAGAACTGTGAGCCAATTAAGCCTCTTTCCTTTATAAATTACCCGTTCTCAGGTATGCCTTTATTAGCAGTGTGAGAACAAACTAATACAGGCGGGGTCTTGCTATGTTTCTCATGTTGGTCTCGAGCTCCTGGTCTCAAGCAGTCCTCCTGCCTCAGCCTGTCAAACTGCCAGGATTACAGGCATGAGCCACTGAGCTTGGTCTATATCTTTCTTGATCATAGTTTATAATACAAATGTTTAGACAATGTACTATTATCCCCCATACCAAAAGAAGGCATCATTATGATGTCACTGCAGGAAAACATGGAATGAACCCTAGTGCCCAGTTGAAGGGAGACAGTCATCATACTACACTCTCCTTTGTCCTTTGATCATGTAGTGTACCATATCTGCTTTAGGCATACCAGTCTATCTTCAGAGACCAGGAAGATATAACAGTGTGGCAGTTTAAGTAACCCTCATAGCAGGCTTATAAAAAGTTTTTTCTTCATTCTCATTACATTTGGGGAATTCTTGTAAAGTTTAGTTAGCTAGTTATATGTCAGTACTGGGATTCAAACCCTAATCTAACTATAAATCTGATCCAAATAGAACTAGTGTTCCATTCCGCTTTCCAGGCGTATCATAGAAGAATGTTGAGGAAACATGGGGTGTTTAGTATAGAGAAGTGAAGACTTAGAAGGAAGGTGTTTTCAAATATATGAAAAGCTGCAATATAGACAGAGGGCAGAGAAAACCTGTTGTGTCACTCCCCTCTTTAAACCCTTCAATGGTTTTCAGTTGTCAAGGAAATAAGGTATAAACTTCTTAGCAAAGCTTAGAGACAACTTTATGATATCGTACCCACCTCCTCTTCAATATCCATTTTACTCTCCCACTCTGGCCAATAGACTGCTTGCAGCCCTTTAAAGATGCAGCTGTCTTTGATGTGCCTGACATATCTTTCACATTCTTTGCCTGGCCAATTCCTGACCGTCAACCATGTCTCAAACACCTCTTCTCTAACCCCCCATCATGTTTTAGGCTTCTTGCTATACATGCCCACAGTACCCTCTATTTTCCTTTTTGTAGCACTCATTATTTTAATTGCTTGTTTAATATCTATCTTTCTAAACAAGCTCCATAAAGTTAGGGACCATATTTCTCTTCTCCAGTTTTGTAATTTAGTACCCAACATAAGACTTGATACACTGCAGGTGTGCTCAAAAAATATTTTAAAAACTGAAATTGATTAGTAACTCCAAGGGAATTTGAAAATAGAGAAAGAGGGAGGGATGGACCAAAGGTAGGATGGCAGAAGGTTAATTTTAGTGGTGAAGCATTTCAGGAAAAGATGAACTTTGGTAGTGGACCTCTAGAAAACCAAAGTGCACCACAATGACAATTTACCTAGAGAAAGAGAATCTGTGATTATAATTAGCTGTCTTGCAGAGGTCAGAGGTCTCTGGTGGTAGTTGCACCCTTCTGCTGGTGGGTCATCCTGGATCCTGTGCAAACAAAGGATTATTGACACAGATGGTGTTTGGTGCTTATGAAATTTGTTAGGGGGAAATCTGTTAGTTTCAATTTTACTACATTATCCATATCTCATCCCAATTTTGTACTTACAGAGGAAATGAAGGAACCAGATGATCAGGATACTGATGGGGAGAAATCAGTTACATCAAAGAGTGAAGGGAAGAAGTCTCTGAGGTCTTCTAAATCAGAATCAAGATGTAAGTAAAGATAATATGAATACTTTTAAAAGTATTAAATTTAGGTAAACATTTGAAGAATTAATTTTTATAGTAGAATAGAAAGAGCTGGATGTTATAAAATAGATCTCTTTTTGTTTTTTTGAGACTGAGTTTTGCTCTTGTTGCTTAGGCTGGAGTGCAATGGCATGATCTTGGCTTACTGAAACCTCTGCCTCCTGGGTTCAAGTGATTCTCCTGCCTCAGCCTCCTGAGTAGCTGGGATTTTAGCGCCCGCCACCACACCCGGCTAATTTTTGTATTTTTAGTAGAGATGGGGTTTCATCATATTGGTCAGGCTGGTCTCGAACTCCTGACCTCAGGTGATCCACCCACCTCAGCCTCCCAAAGTGCTGGGATTACAGGCATGAGCCACCGTGCTGGGCCGAAGTAGATCTCTTATACTCCTTGTTCCCAGAAAGCTGTAGGAAGGTGGGCTTCATAAAAATGATGGAGTTAGCAAAGAAAAAAGACTACATATGGTCCAGGAAATAGGAGATTCAAAATAGAAATAAGGCAAAGGTAATGCCTAGGATGACACATGGGCAGCCATGCAGAGAACAATTATACTGAAGCAAGGAAAGGAGAATTTTCACCTCCCAGAAAGTTAAAAATGTTAAATAATAGATTATGTTATAGATGCATGTAGAAAATTGAATTGAGTGGAATTTATAGAACTATGGCAAGATGTGGGAAGATTTATCAGGAGATTCCAGAAAGTTAAAAAGTGAAAATAAATGAGATATTAGTTTTAGAAAAGTAAGTTGTTCAAGAAGGAAATAAAATAACACATTTTTAACTCAGGAATGAGTGTTATTAAGGCAGTATACTAAAAACAGTAAGCATGGACTTCACTATAGTTTTGTTGTGTGTTAATTATATTGCAAGGGCGGAGAGATAGCAAGTGGTGATAGAGATTTCACATTCTTCATCTTCCCATAATAAACACTGTCTAAAAGTGGCTAGAGAGAGCAGTATATCCATATTATTTAGATATATGGAGGTAAATATCAGAAGAAAAAAGAGTAGAAGCTAAAAGTGATTCTTCTGGAGAGATAGAGAAGGCTGTTAAGCAGGGAAAAGTTGAGTATTTTAAATGACAAGTCTTTTAGCATTAATTGACTTTTTAAGTTATGGGCGTGTACTTCAACAAAAATAAAAATAATTTTCTAAAAGTCAAAAAATGGGCAAAATAATTTTTAAATAGTGCATATCTGGGTTTATAGAACAGAAGTGGTTTACTTGTTCAACTCCCTTACAAAGCTCAAAGTTCCTTAAGAGCAGTCTGTGTTTTACTTGTTTATCACAGCTCCTGGCACACAGGTTGATAATAACCTATCCACACGTCTGGTCTAGAGTTCTCTTATGAGAGCTCCTAAGTCTTATATGGACTTTACTGATACAGTGTAGTGGAAAGAGACCTGGACTTTGGTTTTGAGTCCTGGATCTACCATTTGGAGTTGCTTGATCTTGGAAAAATTACCACATCTTTCTAAGTCTCAATTTTCTCACCCATTAAAACAATTATGAGTCACTTGGGAATTAAATTGGATAACGTATGGAAGGATTTCATAGACTGCAATGGAAGAAAAAAGGAGGAATTTTATAACTAGGACTTTTGGAAGACGGCTGGCTCTTTCTGACTGACTATCATGATGTTAGGTATCTTAGTGGAATCTTGACTTTTTAAGGTTCTAATCCTAAATATGATTTTAGAAATTTAATTTTGACTGTTCACCTAGAGAAGATCAGGTCCTGGGAAAATCAATACACATGCAAAATTTGCATTAAAATCTTTTTTTATTATTATTATACTTTAGGTTTTAGGGTACATGTGCACAATGTGCAGGTTTGTTACATAGGTATCCATGTGCCATGTTGTTTTGCTGCACCCATTAACTCATCATTTAGCATTAGGTATATCTCCTAATGCTGTCCCTCCCCCCTTCCCCCACCCCACAACAGTCCCCGGCGTGTGATGTTTCCCTTCCTGTGTCCATGAGTTCTCATTGTTCAATTCCCACCGATGAGTGAGAACATGCGGTGTTTGGTTTTTTGTCCTTGCGATAGTTTACTGAGAATGATGTTTTCCAGTTTCATCCATGTCCCTACAAAGGACATGAACTCATCATTTTTTATGGCTGCATAGTATTCCATGGTGTATATGTGCCACATTTTCTTAATCCAGTCTATCGTTGTTGGACATTTGGGTTGGTTCCAACTCTTTGCTATTGTGAATAGTGCCGCAATAAACATACGTGTGCATGTGTCTTTATAGCAGCATGATTTATAGTCCTTTGGGTATATACCCAGTAATGGGATGGCTGGGTCAAGTGGTATTTCTAGTTCTAGATCCCTGAGGAATCGCCACACTGACTTCCACAATGGTTGAACTAGTTTACAGTCCCACCAACAGTGTAAAAGTGTTCCTATTTCTCCACATCCTCTCCAGCACCTGTTGTTTCCTGACTTTTTAATGAGTGCCATTCTAACTGGTGTGAGATGGTATCTCACTGTGGTTTTGATTTGCATTTCTCTGATGGCCAGTGACGATGAGCATTTTTTCATGTGTTTTTTTGGCTGCATAAATGTCTTCTTTTGAGAAGTGTCTGTTCATGTCCTTCACCCACTTTTTGATGGGGTTGTTTGTTTTTTTCTTGTAAATTTGTTTGAGTTCTTTGTAGATTCTGGATATTAGCCCTTTGTCAGATGAGTAGGTTGCAAAAATTTTCTCCCATTCTGTAGGTTGCCTGTTCACTCTGATGGTAGTTTCTTTTGCTGTGCAGAAGCTCTTTAGTTTAATTAGATCCCATTTGTCAATTTTGGCTTTTGTTGCAATTGCTGTTGGTGTTTTAGACATGAAGTCCTTGCCCACGCCTATGTCCTGAATGGTATTGCCTAGGTTTTCTTGTAGGATTTTAATGGTTTTAGGTCTAACATTTAAGTCTTTAATCCATCTTGAATTAATTTTTGTATAAGGTGTAAGGAAGGGATCCAGTTTCAGCTTTCTACATATGGCTAGCCAGTTTTCCCAGCACCATTTATTAAATAGGGAATCCTTTCCCCATTTCTTGTTTTTGTCAGGTTTGTCAAAGATCAGATAGTTGTAGATATGCGGCATCATTTCTGAGGGCTCTGTTCTGTTCCATTGATCTATGTCTCTGTTGTGGTACCAGTACCATGCTGTTTTGGTTACTGTAGCCTTGTAGTATAGTTTGAAGTCAGGCAGCGTGATGCCTCCAGCTTTGTTCTTTTGGCTTAGGATTGATTTGGTGATGCGGGCTCTTTTTTGGTTCCATATGAACTTTAAAGTAGTTTTTTCCAATTCTGTGAAGAAAGTCATTGGTAGCTTGATGGGGATGGCATTGAATCTATAAATTACCTTGGGCAGTATGGCCATTTTCATGATGTTGATTCTTCCAACTCATGAGCGTGGAATGTTCTTCCATTTGTTTGTATCCTCTTTTATTTCATTGAGCAGTGGTTTGTAGTTCTCCTTGAAGAGGTCCTTCACATCCCTTGTAAGTTGGATTCCTAGGTATTTTATTCTCTTTGAAGCAATTGTGAATGGGAGTTCACTCATGATTTGGCTCTCTGTTTGTCTGTGATTGGTGTACAAGAATGCTTGTGATTTTTGTACATTGATTTTGTATCCTGAGACTTTGCTGAAGTTGCTAATCAGCTTAAGGAGATTTTGGGCTGAGACAATGGGGTTTTCTAGATATGCAATCATGTCATCTGCAAACAGAGACAATTTGACTTCCTCTTTTCCTAATTGAATACCCTTTATTTCCTTCTCCTGCCTGATTGCTCTGGCCAGAACTTCCAGCACTGTGTTGAATAGGAGTGGTGAGAGAGGGCATCCCTGTCTTGTGCCAGTTTTCAAAGGGAATGCTTCCAGTTTTTGCCCATTCAGTATGATATTGGCTGTGGGTTTGTCATATATAGCTCTTATTGTTTTGAGATATGTCCCATGAATACCTAATTTATTGAGAGTTTTTAGCATGAAGGGTTGTTGAATTTTGTCAAAGGCCTTTTCTGCATCTATTGAGATAATTATGTGGTTTTTGTCTTTGGTTCTGTATCGCAGACATGTCTTGTAAATACACAGTTTCTGCAATTATATTTTATTTTAGGCATTTATCTTCTCTGGTTTGGACTCTTGCAACATGGATTTCTACCTCAGTCTTCCTGTCCAGATCTCCCTCCATACCACCACTAGAGTTCTTTCCAAAAAGTATGATTATATCACTTACCTCAGAAACTTTAGTTTGTTCCCCCCTTGTTTTTCCTTTTTCATGTTTCTGTACTCCCTACATTTCTGACACAGAATTGTCTGTGTTGGTTTCCAGTCCTTGGCAGTGTTTTCCTGGATGCTACTCTCCACTTTCCCTTGATGGATTTAATGATAATGACCCTTTGTCTAGCACTGCCTTCCTTATGTCAGACCCTCTTAGGGGCAGACCTTTTCAAGTGTGACCTGGCCCAGTGCTCAGCTCATTAATTAGTTCATATATCATAGGTCTTAGACTCCCAAATGATAATGTGAAATAATTTTCTGGCATTCTGAACATCCTGTACCTTGTTGCTGAGTGGAGAGGTGTCTCCCTCCTGGCTCAGCCTCATATCTGATAGCTGCATTCCCCCCACCCCTGGAAACCTTGCTTTGCTCTCAGGCTGTTAACACATCCGGGCAAGTTTTTACTCTGGGATTCTCATGTAGAATGAATAAAAGTCCTTGTATTCCACCCAAGCAGAGAAGTTGGAGTAGACTTTTTCCCATACTTAACAAGAGGTTTCTGCCCTCTCTGAGTTCTATTAAGAAATTTAGGTCAAGTGTACCAGCTAAACTATCCATCATTTCTCATGTTGGTGAAGGACTGTTAGTTACTAAGGCATTGATTTCTGATTCTTATCAAAGGACTAAATTATTGTAGACCTTTTTTAATAATTTCGGAAAGTATTTTGTTCTTTCCTATTTTCAAAAATATTTTGTGTAGAACTGGTATTATTTCTTCCTTAAATGCTTGGTAGAATTTACCAGTAAAGCTGTCTGGGCCTGGAATTTTCTTGATGAGTGGGAAAATTTTAACCATGAATTCAATTTTTTAAATAGAGAGCTCTCTATTTCTTCTTTACTAAGTTTTGCAAGTTTGTATCTTTCATGGAATTTGCTCACTTCTCTTCTAAATTGTCAAATTTGTTGTCATAACTTTGTAGGATCTGTTTTCATTCTTGATGTTGGAGATTTATGTTGTTTCTCTTTTATTTCTTCATTGGTCTAGCTAGGAGCTTATCAATATTGTTGATCTTTTCAAAGACTAAGATTTTGGCTTTGTTAATTTACTTTGGATTTTTTTTTTTCATTTATTTTTCCAGCTTCTTGAGGTGGAACTTCAGGTCATTGTTTTTTTTTGACTTTTGTTCTTTTCTTACATATGTATTGAAAGCTATAAATTTCCCTCCAAGGACTGCTTTAGCTATATCTCAACTTTAATATATTGTATTTTAATAATTATTTAATTTGAAAAATTTTCTGATTTCTTTGTTGATTTCCCCTTGACCCATGCATTATTTTTCTTGTGTAATTTAATTTCCAAATATTGGACTTTTTTTCAAGGTATCTTATCCTTATTGCTTTCTAACTTACCTCCGTTGTTTTCAGAGAACATATCTATTCTATATAATTTCAATCCATTTAAATGTATTAAAACTGGTCTTATGTCATAGCAAGTGATCTGTCTTGGTAAATGACCCATGTGTGCTTGAATGTGCATCTTGTATTGACAGGTGTAAGTGTTTTATAAATGTCAGGTCAGGATTGTTGATAGTGATGTTCAGATCATCTATGTCTTTACTAAGTTTTTGACTATTTGTTCTATTAATTGCTGAAAGATACGTGTTACTATAATAAATAGTAACTCTAAGTAGACTGTGAAAAGTTGTTATATATTACAATCTCTGAAGCAACCACTAATAAAACACAGAATTGCTAAAAAGCCAACAGAAATTTAAATAGAATTCTAAAGAGTAAATAATCTAAAAGAAAACATGGAAAGAGAAAAAGAAGGAAAAAGGACAGGTAGGAGGAGAAAAACAGAAAATAAATTATCAAATATTGTTTGCTAATTTCACAAGCATGTTATTAAAATCTAACCATATCAATAATTACATTAATTATTAGTTAACTGAATATTAATATAAAAAGGCAGAGATTATCAGCATGGCTAATAAAAACAAGAACCAACTATATTATGCTCATAGAAAACACATGTTAAGTATAATGATACAAATAGGTTGAAAGTAAATGGATGGAAAAAGATATATCATGCAAACAGTAAGCATAACACGGCTAGAGTGGCTATATTAATATCAGATAAAATAGACTTCAAGGCAAAGACTACTACCAGTGACATAAGGGTAAAAGGATCAATTTATTCATAAAGATAAAAGGCTCAATTAAGAAAACATAATAATCATAAATATGTATTCACCTAGTAACAGCATCACAATACACAAAGCAAAAATAGACAGAATTAAAGAAAAACTAAGTAATTCCACAATCATAGTAAGAGAGCAGCCTGGTACTAGTTACTTCATAATAGCCAAAGTATACATGCCTACTATTAATATTTGTATATTGTTGTTGTATGCAGTAACCATGCTGAACTCTTTTTAAAATTATAATAAATTATAATTTAGTTCTTATGAATTTTTTATAAAGTAACTCTTACGGATTTTTCTGTATGTGCAACCATAGCATTTGTAGGCTTTCTTATAGTGTTCTTAATCTCATGGAAAAGGTAGAGGTAAATAAGGAATCACAGAGGCAAACTGCAGGAAGCAGTATCTCTGAGATAGCTGGAGAGGAGAGGCCCCAAAACTTCCTACATCCATTGGCTGGAGGAAACAAACAAACAAAAAAAATGGAAGAAACTCACATATAAAATTGTGGGTCATACACCAAAAATCCCAACAGGTTCTTTTCGATATCTACAGTTATGGCATTCCTTTCTCCTTGGTCACCTTCCTTTGCTTCCTCCTGCACCCATCCTTGTTCAGTCTCCACTAATTTTGCCAGCCCTTTTGCCAGCAGCCCTGCCATCCATTTGTGATTTCGGGTTTTAACTGCTTCTAGTTACATAAAAAAATGGAGTTTGTGTTTTTGTCATTTATTCTCAATGTTGATTTTAGGTTATTTCCAAGAATAGAAAGGCAAATACTGATTTATTCTTCAAACCATAAGTCTTCCACCTGTCTATTTTAGGATTATAAAAATTAGAGAAATATCCAGCCCTCACAAAGTTGCCTAAGTGTGTTGATTCGCCAGCTTGATTTAATGTGCCTACTTCCTGCCAAATTAGTTTTTTCCCCCAAACTCTAGTTTTCCATCAGTAGCACAACTCCAGGGTCAGAATACCCATTATTTTTTATTACCTCTTCTCCTTCATCTGTATTCACTCTCAATTCGTTAATCAGTGATCACCTTATCTACCAGTTCTATCTCCTTTCCCGGGGAACCCAGCAGTTAGGAGTGTAACATTTGTAGTGCCCTAATCTTGAAATGAGGAAATAGTCTTTTGTTGCTACAGTCACAAGAAAGAGCTAAGATATTATCAGAGAGCAGTTCTCCAGGGCCCCCCCTTGGGGAATCTGTTTGGCCGATTTAGTCACCCAGGATTACTTTCTTGCCATCCAAATACATGAATCCTAAGGAACTCTGCCCTGTTCTGCAACTAATTGGCTTGGCCCAGCTTTTCTATCTTATTCATATTAGTCTTGGGCTTTGTTCCTAATCTTTTAGCCTCATCTCAGATCTACTACGTAGCTCTGGTACCTAGTAGTACATTTGCCATTTCTTCCTTATTCTTCTGAAAGTTCACCTAGCCCTATATGAAAGTATACCCATCCTGCTTGGCATTGTATATTTTAACCATCCCCATGTTTGGACTTGATCTGAATGTTGGCTTATACCTAGGGCCATTCTACTTCTATCCCAGTTCTCATTCCCAGCTTGTCCTAAAGCCAATATTCCAACTTATTCCTGGGATATCACTTCCAAGAGAAATCATCATACTCAGAGAAAGAAAGACGATAAGCCTTATTTGTCTTTAACATAACAGGTTCCCTATAAAAGTTAGTAAAATTGAATTTAGTTGAAATTATGATAGCAGTGTACTAACCTCTTTCTTCATCTTTTTCTTCTTGTAAGTATTAGTGATAGGAAATAGACTGGAAATGAAGTGAAAATGGAGATTAACAAGCAGAAAAGGCTTTCTTATTTTGTAAAGTTACAAGACTGACCAAATAAAATGATTCTTCTAGAAATTTTTGAGTATGTATTAGATTTATTACATCTATAGCACAAGCAAATTGGAAGTTTTAGCTACTTTAGAAATAAGAAAATGTTTAATCAAAATTTAGAAGTTATTAAAACAAATTTTAATAGCTCCTGTTGAAGAAGATAACACATTTTTAGAAGATGACACAGATGAAACATTTACTGAAGGGGAAGGATCATATTTAGAAGAAGACTCAGATGAGGAACATTTGGAAGGAAGTTTGAGTTCATTTCAGTATGATGATTTGCAAAGCACTACAGGTAGGTATTATTAGTTTTCTGTCAGTAGTTGTCACTGTTTTAGAGACAAAGCCCAGACAAATGGAACAGTTATAAATCCATAGAAAGAAAAAATGCAGGATGTATATATGTGTGGGAATGATAAAAGGACAAGTGCATATTTTGGTAGGGTACTTCAGCAGCCCTAGACTTGTGGTTTTTATTTCTGAGGATCACATAGAGTACTCTGACACTCATTCTTCTGGGTTTTAAGAAGGTGTAAAAACTGCTCCACTACAGATTAGTGGGAGTTCAACTTTCCCTTGGAAGTAATTGGGAGTTCTCCTTGGAGACTGTTGTGCCATGACTGACCAGAACTCTGCATTTACTCCTGATGCACATGGGCATGATGGCTCTTCCTTCCATGCTCACTGGTGACTGCTTCCTATCTTCAAGCCAGTAGTAGTGCTTACTGCTAGAGTAATGCAGGTTGTGTACATTCCTCCTTTCTCTGGGAAATACAATTTTGGATTCACTGGGCACTCTTTGTATTAGTCCATTCTCACGCTGCTAATAAAGACATACCCAAGACTGGGTAATTTATAAAGGAAAGAGGTTTACTTGACTCACAGTTCTGCATGGCTGGGGAGGCCTCAGGAAACTTACAATTATGGCAGAAAGGGAAGCAAACATGTCCTTATTCACATGATGGCAGGAAGGAGAAGTGCAGAGTGAAGGAGGGAAATGTCCCTTATACAACCGTCAGATCTTGTGAGAACTCATTCACCATCATGAGAACAGCATGGAGGTAACAGCTCCTGTGATTCAATTACCTCCTACCAGGTCTCTCCCACGACATGTGGAGATTATAGGAACTACAATTCAAGATGAGATTTGGGTGGGGACACAGCCAAACCATATCACTCTAATTAAATTATTTTATTTTTTTAGTACCTCAGCAAACCCCTGCCCCAGCTGTGGAAGAAGCAGAGGAGGAAGTTAAGAAGAAAATATCAGAGAGATTCTTCTATGATTATATGGATCTTGCTTCGATGCCTTTTGTGACTCTGGATTCAAACATACCACTGGATCTTCTCACACTCGTGTATCCACCCTGGCTAAATATGTATAATTTTGGGATTTTCATTTCTTAGGTCAGAGGTCAGCAAACTATAGCCCAGGAAGCCCAAATGTGCCCTCCCACCTGTTTTTGTAAATGAAGTTTTATTGCAACACAGCCACATCCATTTGCTTACATTTTGTTTATTATGGCTGCCATCACACAACAAAGACAGGGATAAGTAGTTGTGACAGAGACCATCTGGCTCACAAGGCAAAAACTATTTACTACCTTCCCTTTATAAAAAAAAGTGTGCCAACCCATGTTAGGTAATTCTAAGAAGCTTGAATTCTTAGAGATTTGATAGAAATGCATGATCTTAATTTAAACTAAGCTTTTGTTTGATGCCAAATAACCATATAGAGAAATATTTTTCTGGCTGTCCTTTGCACAGGTGGAAAGGCTGCAGTTCATGAGACCTGAGTGAAGGAAATCAGAAGGCTTTTTTTTCCCGTTTACTTTTGTCAATGCCTGTCAAGTTAAATAATCAATTTCCCTTCTTGAAACACTTATGTGTCTGTCCATTGTAAGGCATTAGTACTTTCACATTATATATCAGATGAGCTATCAGAGAAGACAATTCTTAGGAAACAGGGCACAAAATATCAAGTTTTAATTGGTCTGGAGAATAAGAGTCTTTGAAGATATGTAGAAACAGGGATGATTGACAAGGGGATTTCGTGTTTGTCATCACATTATGATGTTAGGTTTGCAATGAGGGTAGTTAGAAAACAGTTTCCATTGAGGTCCTTAGCTGGCAATTTACTGTGCTTCTCTTTTGGATAGTTAGTACTTATCACCACATGGCCTAAAGCACCAACTGGCCTCTTACATAAGGAATACTTTCAGAGATAGGGTGGTGTACTCCCTAACTAGTTTTGCTTTTTACATAAAAACATAAAAATAGAACATGTTGTTAAATCCCAGGTGTAACTAAACTAATTCACGCTGAAGTATCTTGTAACCTGGAATTTTCTCTCTTCATGGCTTTTTTTTTTTTTCCTTATCTTTGGACAAGTTTCTGACAAAAGTTATGCTGTTTGCTTTCTTTTAGCCTTTTTTTCCCGAATGGGGTGGGGTGGTATATTAGAGTCCCCTGGAAGTTTTTCCTGAAGTGCACAATGCTCTGATGCCTTCCTGGACCTACTGTGCTAGTTCTGTGTGGAGAGGGGCTTGGGCATATGTACTCCGAAAAAACTCCGAGATGGTTTGGCAGTGCACTGCCTTCTCACTGCTCCAGGATGGGAGGGTCTGTATTAGACAAATATGCCCAAATTCTAAACAGCAGAGTCAGAAGAACCTCAACTTTAATTTCAATATATGAATTATCTCTATTCATGCTGGATGGGTGGCTGTATAAACTATAGCCTTTTCTTAAACATTTTCAACACCAGGAAAACCACAAAGTAGCTTACCCCACTTTGGATGGCTCACTAGAGAGCTTTTCGGGCCTTGAATAAAATTCTGCCTTGCTGGGATGGCCGCCATTAGATTTAGTTCTCCTCTCTGCAGATGGACTTATATAATTTCTATATCTTGTGAGGAATTCTAGGAAGAACAAGTCAGCTATCATGTATTCCCTAAGTACTCTTTTAATTAACCCTTTCTTTTGCTGCCTGTGGTACCCAAATAAGTTTAACCTTATTTATTTTTGCAAAAACAATTAATGGGCTCTCAGGATTTCCCCAGGAAAATTAAAATAGTAACTAAATCAGAGTATGGGGATAGTCACCTGATTTATTTATTTATTTGTTTATTTTTTTCCTGCCCAGGCCTTTTTTTCTCACCTAATTTAAAAACAAAATTGTTAGTAATACGTAGAAAAATCATGAGTTTCAGGGTAAAATTCAACTACTTCAACCTCATGTCTTCATCTAAGAGTATAGATTTAAAAATTTATTTCATCACTTTTCCAATCCCTAGGATGGTATTGTTTTTCATTTCTTTTCCTTAGCAACTTTCCCTCAGACATTCTTTTGGTTATGAATGTAGAAAGCGAGCCAACCTACAACTTCTGGACGACAGTATTGCAATGTACATAGCTGGGAACCAACTGATCTTTCTGAATTTGAAAACCAAGGAACAGATCTACCTGCGAAGTAGCAGTGGTGAAGGAATTGGCGTCATTGGGGTATGCCTTCAATAAATTAGAAAAAAAAAAAAACCTACCTTTTTTCTTGTTCTGTGGACCAGCGAACATGGTTGTTAGATGCCAACACCGTGCACAGTATTGTGGGATCACATGAGATGCACAGCTGTCTTTATTCCAAGGCATTTTCAATTCAGTTATTACAAACACTCATTCACTGTCATTACCTCTATGCACTATTATAATATTATTATTTCTTTTTGCAGATAAGGAAATGGGCTTATAGAGGTTAGGTGACTTCCTCATAGTTGTGCAAGTTTTTCATATTTAGATTAGAAGTGGAGATGAGTGGGGAGATTTTAAAGAATCTTAATCTGAAGACTGAAGCAGGCACATGGCCATGGGAATGGAGAAGGTGAGGAAAATGTGAGACACACAGATAGGACGTAGACATAGATTGACTATGGAAACAGGATATGTTGAGATGTATGGAGTGAAAGATACTATCATGTTTGTTTCTTTCTTGATCATCTATCTATATATAGTATGTGTACATGATAAAAGTCCATGTCCTCGGAGAGTTTGTTATAAGACTAATTAATAAGTTCAGCAATAATTTATTACATAATACTGTGCATCCAACACTACACAGAACATATAGTGGGGAATTTAAATGAAGAAGAACTCATGACCTCTGTGAATTCAGAGTTTAAAATCCATCTAAAGAGACAAGACTTATATTTGTAAAAAGAAAAACAAAAAACTAGACACACAAGCACAAGATAATGTGGTAATATCTGTGTGCAGATAGCCATGGGCCCAACAAGAGGGTCGTGGATTTTATGGAGGGAAGTCAGTTGGGGCCTATGAGGTTTCAGAAGCCCTGAGGTCCACACCGTCTGCAGGGGACCAAGAAACATCTAATTATCACATATTTATCTATTACTTTATGGCCGTAATAGCTTTAAAATTTCTATTTTAATATTTTGTTATAAAATAATTTGGTTTGAGGACAGTAGTCAGAGGTGTAGTGTGGTCAAGAATGCTAATCCTGGCCAAGCACGGTGGCTCATGCCTGTAATCCCAGCACTTTGGGAGGCTGAGGCTGGTAGATCATGAGGTCAGGAGATCAAGACCAGCCTGGCCAACATGGTGAAACCCTGTCTCTACTAAAGATACAAAAAATTAGCCGGGCATGGTGGCACGCACCTGTAATCCTGGCTACTCAGGAGGCTGAGGCAGGAGAACCACTTGAACCTGGGAAGTGGAGGTTGCAGTGAACTGAGATCATGCCGTTGCACTTCAGCCTGGGTGACAGGGCAAGACTCTGTCTCAAAAAAAAAAAAAAAAAAAAAAAAAAATGCTAATCCTAATCTTCATCCACCTGGATGTTGAGCAGTTTTATGTCCACAAGGCCTTTTCTCCATGTGTGCTGGAGCTGTTGAAGCCTGGGTAGTGACAGAGGCCTTGCCTCCACTGTCCATGTTACCTCATCTTTTCTGAAACAGTTATCCAGTTATGGTTGAGAAATACTTTAGCAAGGCTATGAGAAACCTATGAGAAAAGTGTCTGGGCACCCTACCTGGAAAAGGTATGGTGAATCTCTATGTTGAGTGTAAAGTAAATGATTTACTAATTCCAGGTCTTCACCAAAAATAAAACTCCTGGCTTGGCACAGTGGCTCCTACCTGTAATCACAGCACTTTGAGAGGCTGAGGTGGGTGGATTACTTGAGGCCAGGAGTTCAAGACAAGCCTGGCCAACATGGTAAAACCCCTTAACTACTAAAAATACAAAAATTAGCAGGTGTGGTGGCACACACTTATAATCCCAGCTACTCGGGAGGCTGAGGCACGAGAATTGCTTGAGCCTGGGAGGCGGAGGTTGCAGACAGCAGAGATCGTGCCACTGCACTCCAGCCTGGGTGACAGAGTGAGACTGTGTCTCAATAAATAAATAAATAAATAAAACTCCCAAACTCAACCCCACAGCAATTTCCAATATGAGAGGCAGAAACTTTTTAATTTACTGTAGACAAGACCTAGAAGGGTAAAGGATTTGCCTGAATCTTCATCCAAATTTCTTTGACCACATGTTCTACACCATATTTCTTTACAAATGGGAATCTAGATAGATATGGTCTTAATCCATGTCCCCTACTTCCTTGAGATCTGCTATTCCTTAGGCCCGTTTGCTTCCTGACTCTGATACTTAGCTTGAATCCAATCTCTTACACTTAACACATTGTAGACTGTGTGACTGCAGGAAAGTTACTTAAACTCTGTGCCTCAGTTTACTCATCAATAAGATGGAGATAATAATGGTATCCAAGCTCACAAGGTTGGTATAAAATTTAAAGGAAATAATGTTATCTTGGGTACCAGGATTAGCAATCTATGTCTGAGAACCAGGCTCTTTGTCTTATATATAATCAGGAGATGTGAAATAATATCTGAAAACAGAATTTTATAAGCATAATATGTGTTTTAAATAGCTTATCCTTATAACAGCTTATTTTTATTTTCATTTTTTGGCTGGCCATTTACCCTTCCTACACATTTGGCTTACCAATAGACAAAAATAACAGAAATGAACATACTATTTTATCCAACTTATATGGCTATCTTTGAAAATACTGACACAAATAGTTTATCCAGCGCATACTTACTGTATTTTCCTCTGTGTCTGGCTTGGAAGTACTATATCTTTCTCACTTCTAGTAAGTTTACATTCGTTTGTAACTTTTTCCACAGTGAAATTTTAAAAATTGTGATGTAACCTGGTCTGGAAACAAGAATCCCATACATTCCATGAATTTTTCTATATAAAATTTAGGTTGATTTATATGTAGGGTAGACAATTCATCTCAGTGATTCTCAAAGCAAGGTCTCCAAACTAGCTGAATCAACATCACCTTGTTAGAAATGTAAATCACCTTGTTAGAATGTAAATCACGTAGTTAGAAATTACCTTATTAGACATGTAAATGCACATTCTTGAGTCCCAGCCTGACCTATTAAGTCAGAAATTCTGGGGGTTAGGGCTTGCAATCTGTATTTTAGTAAGCTCTTTAGTGGATTCTGACGCACGTTGAAGATAGAGAACCATTGTTCTAGCTCTTCCAATGGCAATTAAAGAAATTGTAGAGTTAGAAATGGCTGTCTTAAAGTAAAATTTAAACTGTGTATTCTTCTAGTTTTCAGTTTTCAATTGTATCCATCATTAAATATCTGATGCCCATTTTTGAATTTTCTATTAGAGTAAAGCCTAATAAACAAATTATAAAATAATGGATACTAAATACTGCATTAATCAGACTATTTATACAAAAATCTTTCTTTTAATATTTTGGTGAAATTTTGTCTTTTGTAGGTTCATCCACATAAAACTTATTTCACAGTAGCTGAAAAAGGAAGTTTTCCAGATATTATCATCTATGAATATCCTTCTCTGAGACCATACAGAATCCTTCGAGGTGAGTCCAGAAGCACATTTAAATATTTCATGTTCAAGGATAACAACATTCTGAAGAAGGTGTGACATTATTTCATAAGTCAAGGTTCTCCAGAGAAACAGAACTAGTGGAAGATAGAAAAGAGATTTATTCAAATTCACACACAACAATACTAACCTTAAATGTGAATGAGCTAAATGCCCCAATTAAAAGACACAGACTGGCAAATTGGATAAGGAGTCAAGACCCATTGGTGTGCTGTAATTCAGGAGACCCATCTTACCTGCAAAGACACACACAGGCTCAAAACAAAGGAATGGAGGAAAATTTACCAAGTAAATGGAAAGGAAAAAAAAAAAAAACACCAAGGGTTGCAATCTTAGTCTCTGACAAAACAGATTTTAAACTAACACAAATCAAAAAAGACAAAGGCATTACATAATGGTAACAGGAACAATTCAAGAAGAGCTAACTATTCTGAATATATATATACACCCAGTACAGAGCACCCAGATTCATAAAACAAGTTCTTAGAGACCTACTAAGAGACTTAGACCCCCACACAATAATAGTGGGAGAATTTAACACCCCACTGTCAGTATTAAAACAATGAGACAGAAAATTAACAAGGATTTTCAGGACTTGAACTCGGCTCTGGATCAAGTGGACCTAGTAGACCTCTACAGAGCTCTCGACTCCAAATCTACAGCATATACATTCTTCTCAGTGCTACATGATACTTATTCTAAAATTGACCACATAATTGGAAGTAAAACACTCCTCAGCAAATGCATAAGAATTGAAATCATAACAAACAGTCTCTGAGACCACAGTGCAATCAAATTAGAACTCAGGATTAAGAAACTCACTAAAAACCACTCAATTTCATGGAAATTGAACAACCTGCTCCTGAATGACTCCTGTGTAAATAATGAAATTAAGGCAGAAATCAAGAAGTTCTTTGAAACCAATGAGAACAAAGAGATGATATACGAGAATCTCTAGGACACAGCTAAAGCAGTGTTAAGAGGGAACTTTATAGCACTAAATGCCCACATCAAAAAGCCAGAGAGATCTCCAATTGACACCCTAACATCACAATTAAATGAACTAGAGAGGCAAGAGCAAATGAATCCAAAAGCTAGCAGAAGACAAGAAATAACTAAGATCAGAGAAGAACAGAAGGAGATAGAGACAGAAAAACCCTCCAAAAAAATCAATGAATCCAGGAGCTGTTTTTTTGAAAAAATTAACAACATAGGTACACCACTAGCTAGACTAATAAGGAAGAAGGGAGAGAAGAATCAAATAGATGCAATAAAAAGTAGTAAACGGGATATCACCACTGACTCCACAGAAATACAGACTACCATCAGAGAATACCATAGATACCTCTATGCAAATAAACTAGAAAATCTAGAAGAAATGGATAAATTCCTAAATGCATACACCCTACCAAGACTAAACCAGAAAGAAGTTGAATCCCTGAATAGACCAATAACATGCTCTGAAATTGAGGCAGTAATTAATAGCCTACCAACCAAAAACTCCAGGACCAGATAGATTCACAGCAGAATTCTACTAGAAATACAATGAGGAGCTGGTACCATTCCTTCTGAAACTATTCCAGACATTTGAAAAGGAGAGACTCCTTCCTAACTCATTTTACGAAGCCAGCATCATCCTGATACCAAAACCGGCAAGAGACAGAACAAAAAAAAGAAAACCTCAGGCCAATATCCGTGATGAACATTGATGCAAAAATCTTCAATAAAATACTGGCAAACCGAATCCAGCAGCACACTGAAAAACTTATCCATCATGATCACGCCGCCTTCATCCCTGGTATGCAAGGCTGCTTCAACATACACAGATCAAAAAACGTAATCCATCACATAAACAGAACCAAAGACAAAAACCACACGATTATCTCAATAGATGCAGAAAAGGCCTTCGACAAAATTTAACATCCCTTCATTTTAAAAACTCTCAATAAACTAGGTACTGATGGAACATATCTTAAAATGATAAGTGCTATTTATGACAAACCCACAGCCAATATCATATTGAATGGGCAAAAGCTGGAAGCATTCTCTTTGAAAACTCGTACAAGACAAGGATGCCCTCTCTCACCACTCCTATTCAACATAGTATTGGAAGTTCTGGCCAGGACAATCAGGCAAGAGAAAGAAATAAAGCATATTCAAATAGGAAGAGAGGAAGTCAAGTTGTCACTGTTTGTAGATGACATGACTTTATATTTAGAAAGCCCCATCATCTCATCCCCAAAACTTCTTGAACTGAGAAGCAACTTCAGCAAAGTCTCAGGATACAAAATCCATGTGCAAAAATCACAAGCATTCCTATACATCAACAATAGGCAGGCAGAGAGCCAAATCATGAATGAACTTCCATTCACAATCACTACAAAGAGAATAAAATACCTAGGAATACAGCTAACAAGGGATGTGAAGGACCTTTTCAAGGAGAACTACAAACCACTGCTCAAGGAAGTAAGGAGGACACAAACAAATGGAAAAACATTCCATGCTTGTGGATAGGAAGAATCAATATCGTGAAAATGGCCATACTGCCCAAAGTAATTTATAGATTCAATGCTATTCCCATCAAACTACCATTAGCATTCTTCACAGAATTAGAAAAAGTGATTTTAAGTTTCATGTGGAATCAAAGAAGACCCCATACAGTCAAGACAGTCCTAAGCAAAAAGAACAAAGCTGGAGGCATCACACTACCTGACTTCAAACTATACTACAAGGCTACAGTAACCAAAACAGCATGGTACTGGTACCAAAACAGACATATAGACAAATGGAGCAGAACAGAGACCTCAGAAATAACACCACACATCTGATCTTTGGCAAACCTGACAAAAACAAGCAATGGGGAAAGGATTTCCTATTCAGTAAATGGTGTTGGGAAAACTGGCTAGTCATATGCAGAAAACTGAAACTGGACCTCTTCCTTACACCTTATACAAAAATTAACTCAAGATGGATTAAAGACTTAAATGTAAAACCCAAAACCATAAAAGCCCTAGAAGAAAACCTAGGCAATACCATTCAGGACATAGGCATGGGCAAAGACTTCATGACAAAAGAGCCAAAAGCAATTGCAACAAAAGCCAAAACTGACAAAAGGGAGTTAATTAAACTAAAAAGCTTCTGCACAGCAAAATAAACTATCATTAGAGTGAACAGGCAACCTACAGAGAGGGAGAAAATTTTTGCAATCTACCCATCTGACAAAGGTCTAATATCCAGAATTTACAAGGAACTTAAACATGTTTACAAGAAAAAAACAATTCCATCAAAAAGTGAGCAAAGGATATGAACAGATACTTCTCAAAAGAATACATTTATGCAGCCAACAAGCATGTGAAAAAAAGCTCAACATCACTGATCATCAGATAAATGCAAATCAAAACTACAATAAGATACCATCTCATGCCAGTCAGAATGGCAATTATCAAAAAGTCAGGAAACAATAGATGCTGGCGAGGCTCTGGGGAAATAGGAATGCTTTTACACTTTTGGTGGGAATGTAAATTAATTCGACCATTGTTGAAGACAGTATGGCAATTCCTCAAGGATCTAGAACCATAAATGCCATTTGACCCGGCAATGCCATTACTGGGTATATACCAAAAGGAATATAAATCATTCTGCTGTAAAGAGACATGCACACGTATGTTTATTACAACACTATTTACAATAGCAAAGACGTGGAACCAACCCAAGTGCCCATCAATGATAGACTGGATGAAGAAAATGTGGTACATATACATCATGGAATACTATACAGCCATAAAAAGGAATGAGATCATGTCCTTTGCAGGGACATGGATGAAGCTGGAAGCCGTCATCCTCAGCAAACTAACACAGGAACAGAAAACCAAATGCTGTGTATTCTCACTCATAAATGGGAGTTGAAGATTGAGAACACATGGACACAGAGAGGGGAACAACACATACCAAGGCCTGTTGGGGGGTGAGGGTGAGGGGAAGGAACTTAGAGGACAGGTCAATAGGTGCAGCAAACCACCATGGGACACGTATACCTATGTAACAAACTTGGACGTTCTGCAATGTATCTTTTTTTTTTTTAGAAGAAATAAAAGAAGGCCGGGCGCGGTGGCTCACGCTTGTAATCCCAGCACTTTGGGAGGCCGAGGCGGGCGGATCACGAGGTCAGGAGATCGAGACCATGGTGAAACCCCGTCTCTACTAAAAATACAAAAAATTAGCCGGGCGTGGTGGCGGGCGCCTGTAGTCCCAGCTACTCGGAGAGGCTGAGGCAGGAGAATGGCGTGAACCCGGGAGGCAGCGCTTGCAGTGAGCCGAGATCGCGCCACTGCACTCCAGCCTGGGTGAAAAAGCGAGACTCCGTCTCAAAAAAAAAAATAAAAAAATAAAAAAAAAATAAAAGAGATACATTTAATGGAATTGTTATGGGAAAGGGGTCCCGATCCAGACCCCAAGAGAGGGTTCTTAGACCTTGCACAAGAAAGAATTTGAGGTGAAGTGAATCCATAGAGTAAAATGAAAACAAGTTTATTAAGCTGAGACGACGGCGTTTTCTAAATGTACAATCATGTCATCTGCAAACAGGGACAATTTGACTTCCTCTGTTCCTAATTGAATACCTTTTATTTCTTTCTCTTGCCTGATTGCCCTGGCCAGAATTTCCAACACTATGTTGAATAGGAGTGGTGAGAGGGGGCATCCCTGTCTTGTGCCAGTTTTCAAAGGGAATGCTTCCAGTTTTTGCCCATTCAATATGATATTGGCTGTGGGTTTGTCATAAATAGCTTAAGCTGATAAGCAACTTCAGCAAAGTCTCAGGATACAAAATCAGTGTGCAAAAATCACAAGCATTCTTATACACCAATCACAGACAAACAGAGAGCCAAATCATGAGTGAACTCCCATTCACAATTGCTAGAAAGAAAATAAAATACCTAGGAATCCAACTTACAAGGGATGTGAAGGACCTCTTCAAGGAGAACTACAAACCACTGCTCAATGAAATAAAAGAGAACACAGACAAATGGAAGAACATTCCATGCTCTTGGATAGGAACAATCAATATCATGAACGTGGCCATACTGCCCAAGGTAATTTATAGATTCAATGCCATCTCCATGAAGCTACCAATGACTTTCTTCACAGAATTGGAAAAAACTACTTTAAAGTTCATATGGAACCAAAAAGCCCACATTGCCAAGACAATCCTAAGCCAAAAGAACAAAGCTGGAGGCATCACACTACCTGACTTCAAACTATACTACAAGGCTACAGTAACCAAAACAGCATGGTACTGGTACTAAAACAGGCATATAGACCAATGGAGCAGAACAGAGCCCTCCGAAATAATACCACACATCTACAACCATCTGATCTTTGACAAACTTGACAAAAACAAGAAATGGGGAAAGGATTCCCTATTTAATAAATGGTGCTGGGAAAACTGGCTAGCCATATGTAGAAAGCTGAAACTGGATCCCTTCCTTACACCTTATACAAAAATTAATTCAAGATGGATTAAAGACTTAAATGTTAGACCTAAAACCATAAAAACCCTAGAAGAGAACCTAGGCAACACCATTCAGGACATAGGCATGGGCAAGGACTTCATGTCTAAAACACCAAAAGCAATTGCAACAAAAGCCAAAATTGACAAATAGGATCTAATTAAACTAAAGAGCTTCTGCACAGCAAAAGAAACTACCATCAGAGTGAGCAGGCAACTGACAGAATGGGAGAAAATTTTTGCAATCTACTCATCTGACAAAGGGCTAATATCCAGAATCTACAATGAACTCAAACAAATTTACAAGAAAAAAACAAATAACCCCATCAAAAAGTGGGTGACGGACATGAACAGACACTTCTCAAAAGAAGACATTTATGCAGCCAACAGACACATGAAAAAATGCTTATCATCACTGGCTATCAGAGAAATGCAAATCAAAACCACAATGAGATACCATCTCACACCAGTTAGAATGGCGATCATTGAAAAGTCAGGAAACAACAGGTGCTGGAGAGGATGTGGAGAAATAGGAACACTTTTACACTGTTGGTGGGACCATAAACTAGTTCAACCACTGTGGAAGACAGTGTGGCGATTCCTCAGGGATCTAGAACTAGAAATACCATTTGACCCAGCCATCCCATTACTGAGTATATACCCAAAGGATTATAAATCATGGTGCTATAAAGACACATGCACATGTATGTTCATTGTGGCACTATTCACAATAGCAAAGACCTGGAACCAACCCAAATGTCCATCAGTGATAGACTGGATTAAGAAAATGTGGCACATATACACCATGGAATACTATGCAGCCATAAAAAAGGATGAGTTCATGTCCTTTTAGGGACATGGGTGAAGCTGGAAACCATCATTCTCAGCAAGCTATTGCAAGGACAAAAAACCAAACACCGCATGTTCTCACTCATAAGTGGGAATTGAACAATGAGAACACTTGGAGACAGGAAGGGGAACATCACACGCTGGGGCCTGTTGTGGGGTGGGGAGCGGGGGAGGGAGAGCATTAGGAGATATACCTAATGCTAAATGACGAGTTAATGGGTGCAGCACACCAACATGGCATATGTATACATATGTAACAAACCTGCACGTTGTGCACATGTACCCTAGAACTTAAAGTATAATTAAAAAAAGAAGAAAACAAGTTTATTAAGAAAGTAAAGGAATAAAAGAATGGCTACTCCATAGGCAGAGCAGTGGCTTGGGCTGCTTGGCTAAGAATACTCGTAGTTATTCTTGATTATATGCTAAACAAGGAGTGGATTATTCATGAGGTTCCGGACAGGAAAGGGGTGGGCAATTCCTGGAACTTAGGGTTCCTCCCTTTTTAGGCCATATAAGGTAACTTTCTGATGTGGCCATGGTATTTATAAACTGTCATGGTGCTGGTGGGAGTGTCCTTAACATACTAATGCATTATAATTAGCATATAATGAGTAGTGAGGACGACCAGAGGTCACTTTCATCACCATCTTGATTCTGGTGGGTTTTGGCCAGCATATTTACCACATCCTGTTTATATCAGTTGAGTCTTTTGACCTGTATCTTGTGCCAACCACCTGTCTCATCTTGTGAGTTAGAATGCCCAACCTCCTGGGAATGCAGCCCAGTAGGTCTCAGCCTCATTTTACCCAGCTCCTATTCCAGATGGAGTCACTCTGGTTTTAATGTTTCTGACACTGCTATCTAATACGCGTTTGTGTTTCTCCCCAAGTCATAAAATGGAATATGTTCTCAAAGTGTTTTTCTCATGCAATATATGATTAAGACTTCTTTACCCTCCCCCTTCATATCACGTAATTCATTCTAAAGCCAAAGATGGTGAATGTTTTTGGAATTGTTCCTTTAGGGTATTCTTGGCATTCTTACATCACCATGGGCTGACTCCCTCTCTTTTTTTTACAATATGGTTTTGAAAATGAAATAAATGTGTCCTTATTTATTAGGCTTCCATTTATCCTTCCAGATGGGACTGAGAAGGGATATGCTTATGTGGACTTTAACTACAGCGGTACCTTGCTGGCCTCTGTTGGTAGCAACCCTGACTACACACTGACTATCTGGAACTGGAAAGAAGAACAACCCATACTGAGGACAAAAGCTTTTTCTCAGGAAGTTTTTAAGGTTACTTTCAATCCTGATAATGAAGAGCAGCTTACTACATCGGGATCAGGTCACATCAAGTAGGTTGGGTAACCAATAGAGGTGCCAGTAGATATCACAGGAGTATTTTTCTAAGAGGATCTAAGAGCTGGAGACATTTTTTTTTTTTTTGCTGTTTTGGTTAACATTAGAATTATTTAAAAATATGTTATTTTAAAAGCTAACTAGTAATGCACCTTTTCTAATTAGATATGTGGGATTTTATTTCTGCAAAGAGCATAGATAAAATAAGGGCTTTTTTTTTTTTTTTTTTGAAATGGAGTTTCGCTTTTGTTGCCCAGGCTGGAGTGCAATGGCATGATCTCGGCTCACTGCAACCTCCACCTCCTGGGTTCAAGTGATTCTCCTGCCTCAGCCTCCTGAGTAGCTGGGACTATAGGCGCCCACCACCACGCTTGGCTAATTTTGTATTTTTAGTAGAGTTGGGTTTCTCCATGTTGGTCAGGCTGGTCTCGAACTCCCGACCTCATGTGATCCACCCGCCTCAGCCTCCCAAAGTGCTGGGATTACAGGCATAAGCCACTGTGCCCAGCTAAATAAGGATTTTTAAATATAGCCTGCTGCCTTCTTGTAGGCCCCACCTCCTAAAAGAGTTTGTGTAGTGTCTTAATAACTAACATCGGGATGGTATTTCCAAATTTATATTGAGCTTTCACATCCACTACTGAATTTCTTGTTTGTAGCAACTCAGTCTTCATCCGTAAAACAAGAATTATCACAATATCATTCCTGACAAGGAACACTCAATACGAAACAGTGGCAGAACCTACTCTTGATCTTAGGTCTTGCTCCAAACTCCATGCTCTTTTCATTATATCATACCCTCGTCTATTTCCGGGATGGAATGATCTTGTCTTTCTCTCTCTTTCTTCCATTTTGTCTCATGCATTTGTGTAACAATCTTCTACCACCCCAGAGCTTCCCATAACTTGATTATCAGTGTCTCTTTAAGAGAAAGACATTTTTATCCATCCTGAATTCCTCTTGTCTCAATTTAAATCTGGTCTTTTTGTTATTCATTTATTAGAAATATAGACTAATTGAGCAGATTTTTAATTGTAATCTTTGGGGGAATTCTCAAATAACCTTCTGCTAGCTATATGCGAAAAATTTCCAATTTCTTATATTTTCTGATTATTTAGTAAAATCTGTATTTTCTATGCCCCATATCTTTGGGGAAAAGGCAGACATTGAACAGTTAATTTCGTGTGTGAAGTGCTATGAAGGAACCCAGAGTATATGGAAGCATATCATCAGGGGACCTACGATTCCTTTGGAGAGGATGTTGGCTATCTAGGCTTTTGGCTTTGTATGATTGGCTTGTTGATACTCTCCATTATCTATTTTATATCTACTTGGATAGGTCTTCTTTTTCTACGTGGTCTTCATCATCCTGTCCATTTGTTTAGACTATTAATAAGAAAATGTTAGTAATAACATTTATTGACTGCTTTCATATGCTAGGCACTGTTCTAAGAATTTTTCAACAATTCTATGAGGTAGATGTTACTAATTTTCTCATTTTATACCTGAGAAAATGAAGGCATAGGGTGGTCTAGAAAAGTGCTCAAAGTCACACAGCTAGTAAATTAGAGTTCTTTGGAAAACTTTTATGTCTTCTAAAACAATACTGTCTAATAGAACTTTCTGACAGACTGGGAATGTTCTATGCTGTCTAATACAATAGCTGCCAGCCACATGTAGTTACTGAGCACTTGAAATTGGCTAGTGTGACTGAAACACTAAAATGTTGATTTTATTTAATGTTAATTACTTTAAATCTAAATTTAAATAGTCACACATAGCTGGAGGCTACTGCATTAGGTAGCACAGCCCTAAAATATAAGATGCACAAAAACAGGAAATTTTATTTTTCGCCTATTTTGATCATTGCAGAATTCACATTGCCTAGAACCTTGCCAGACAGGTAGTAGATACTTAATAAATCTTAATCAGATAAATGAATGAAGGAATGAAATAATATAGGCAACTATGAAATATGTAAATATTTGGGTCATATTAAAATAAAAATCAATAAAATATCTTTGAGGTACATTCAGTGTCTTTCTTGTTTGTAGGTTCTGGGAAATGGCTTTTACATTCACAGGTCTCAAGCTGCAGGGATCACTAGGTCGATTTGGCAAAACAACCACTACTGATATAGAAGGCTACATGGAGCTCCCAGATGGGAAAGTGAGTACAGCTGCTATTCTACAATATTAAAATTGTGTTTTCAAGTACATATATGAAAGCACACGTATGTGAAAATATCTTACATTCTAACAAGCTCAGCCAGTAACAGATATTATCATTGTAAATGTAATGAACATTTAATTTTACTTCTTCAATTATCAATTATAATTAAAATATTTCCCTGAAATTGTCATAATCCATACTTACCTACCACTTTCTATTTTCTTTTTACTAAATATTGTACACACATATAAAGTATGTGAGCATTTTCATATTTTAACATAATGACATATTTGTTACTTTTTTTTTTTTTTTGAGACAGGGTCTCGCTCTGTTGCCCAGGCTGGAGTGCAGTGGCACGATCTCCACTCACTGCAAGCTCTGCCTCCCGGGTTCACGCCATTCTCCTGCCTCAGCCTCCCGAGTAGCTGGGACTACAGGCGCCCCCCACCATGCCTGGCTAATTTTTTGTATTTTCAGTAGAGACGGGGTTTCACCGTGTTAGCCAGGATGGTCTTGATCTCCTGACCTCGTGATCCACCCACCTCGGCCTCCCAAATATTTGTTACTTTCAATTATGTCACAGAGTTGCAGTATTTATATACTTGTTTTTCCCCATTTTGTCTTGCTATCATGATCTAAGAAGACTTATTGGGTCAAAGGTTATATACAACCATGTGGCATTTATTTTTATTGTCAGATTATTACTCAGAAAGAGCAAACCACTTTATAGAGGCATCTGCAACACTGCAACTGTAATCTGTTAATTTATTATTTAATATTGTTAGTTTCTTTCCTTTCTTCCTCTTATAAAATTTATAGGCATATTGCCTGAAACAATAGTTAATTAGGATTAGTTCTCTATCAATATTTTACATAGCTTCCTATTAGAATGAGTTATGCATTATTATTTGTGATAATCTCAGTTGTAAGTAAATGCCAGCATACAAATATTACTCTAAGGAACCAAGTGGTCTAGTCATCTACCCGACTGAATATTCTCAATTCAAAAGCATGGTAAATAGGAGGAAGTAAAAAGCCTTGGATGCTGGCGAAACTATATATCTAAATCCATGAGATGATCTTAAATCATCCCAGCTTCCAATTCTCAATACTGTAAGAATTAAGCTAAGATAAAGATCAATAGAATCCTTGTTAAAAACCTGGTATGAGATATATTTTTTAAAGTGTTGGTAGAATTTGTATAGATATAGGGAAGAAATAAGCCATTTTAAATGATAGAGCAACTAAAGGAAATGTTTAGCATTAGAAATAAATATCAAATTTTTAGAGGGCAGATTGGAATAAACCATTTATGTTGGCAAAAAGTGGAGAATTTCAGTTGAGAAGTATGACTGGGTCCTAGTGTACAAGGAGTTTAATAGGTAGGCAGAACTACTCTACATGGGAAGAGTAGACTTGCAAATGAAAGAAGTAATAAACAAATTTGGCCATAAAATACCAGGTTGATTAGAAGGGAAATCTGGAGTCAAGGAAATGAGCTAGAATAGAAGCTGTTGCTGTCATCTAAAAAGAGATGATCAAGGGCCTAGACTTCTCAGAACAAATGGAAAAGGGAAGCTAGATATTAGTCACATTTCAGAAAGGAATGCCTTATAGGTTTTTGTCATCACTGCTGGCTTTCATCACTGGACAGAAGAAAATAAGTCTAAAGACTACCATAAAATGGCTGAGGCTTAAGAACAGAATCAGCAAAGTCAGTAGGGTTGTTAAAAAATAGGTAGATCCAAGAGATAAAAGACTGAATAAAATCATCAGTTTCTCTAGATAAGGGGGAAATGGAAATGTAGACCTCTAGAGCATGCAGGCAAAAATTAGAATAGAGTTTCCCAAAGTGCATTTTTATGGAACATCAGTCTGTACAGAAGCTCCATAAAAAGAAGACTTTTTAAGTCAAATTCCTTTGTATCTAAAAATTCCTCTTGGTGATTCCCAGCAAATACATCTCTATTAAAAGTTCCCAGGGGTCCTAGAGAAAATAAAGTTGTTTGACTTTGTTTATCCTAGCAACTGCCTTCTGAGGCTGTGCAGTTAGAATAGGAGGTTTTGAGCTACCTTGCTTGGATTAGAATGCTGACTGGGTAGTTTTGGGCAAGTTACTTAACTGTTTTGTGCTTCAATGTTCTCCTCTGTAAAATGGGGATAATAATAGTCAGGGCTATCATTGGCCCATATGGTTCCTTTGTGGGAGTCAGAAAAAGCTGTTTGTTTTAAGAGAATGAAGTACCCAACATGCACAAGTGTGCATGGTATCCCTGATAAATGTACCTAGTTCATATGGTTTTTTGCATTAAATAACTTAACATATATAAAGTACTGAACCAGTGCTTGGCACAGAGTCAGTACTCAATAAATATTACTTTATTTGTGACACTTGTTAAATATCTTAACAACTAATACTTGGTGGCATGCACTTGGGAAAATGCCAGATTAGACAGATTAATTTGAGAAAAGTTTTAGATGATTATCCTTGTTTGAAATTGGATACTATTATGCTATAATCTACTTAATTTAGTACTGGCCTTACAAGTTATCTAATATCTAAAATTTGATAGTATTACTTTTAAAAAGTAGACTCTCATCTAATTCCACTCCTGTCTTTTGTCCTAAGAGATGTACCAAGAAGTCTATTGTATACATATATGAACAATTACCAACAACATACAGCCTAATCAAAAAGATGTAAAACTGATCATATTGCTGGAAGGAAATACATCAAAGTGTTATTAGTAGTTGTGTCTGGGGTAGAGGTCTTCATTTCTGTATTTTTTTATTTTTCCATTTAAAAATTTTATAATCAATAAAAATAACCTTAAAAATAATTTTCACCTACTATTTGAGGCATAAATACATACACTTACCTGTTTTAATGCACATTTCTTTTTTCCACATACCTGTCAGGTGCTCTCAGGGTCAGAATGGGGCAACATGCTGCTTTGGGAAGGTGGTCTGATCAAAGTGGAGCTCTGTCGAGGAACAAGCAAGTCATGTCACAATGGTCCCATTAACCAGATAACGCTGTATGAGGGTGAAGTTATCACTGTTGGGTCAGATGGATATGTTAGGGTAAGTTTTCTTGATACTTGGACGGTAGCACCCATGTTTAAGACTTGTAGCTCACCCAAAGGGTTTTATTTCTCATAAAGGTTATTTTGTGAAGGAGATCAGCAGTCATTTACTCCTAAGGCCAACTCTCTTTAAATATTGCTTCTCTTGTGGTAAATATTTGCATTCTTGTCAAAATTAATTTACTGCATTTTACCACTGAAACTTTTTGAGAGGGCCTCTTGTTATTTTGATTCTGTTGAAATAATAGCTTCAGAAGATGAAAACTCATGTTAGCACAAGATGAACAGTAGACCCACATATCCTTCCAAAAGGCTCCGTATGAATGGGCCATTTTGTAGGAACAAAGATGCTGAACATTTGTTAGTTATTTTTTACTGAGGTTACCACTTAGAAATATACCCAGAGGTGAACTGATGGAGTTTGCCTATGGATACTACATTCTTCTTGCTCCTTATGCTAGGGAACTCACTTGCTTTCTCTTGGGGATACTCTCTTGCCCAAAGCCTGGGCTAAGCTGGAACATCTAAGTTCCAGCATCTAAGTCCCCTTGATTGCTATTGTCACACTTCTTCCACTCACTCTGTGTAGCACTTTCTGTTAATGAGTATCCTGCTGTGGCTGGTCAACCTGTGGCCTTGTGATTTGCCTTGTAGTCCTCTTGGTATATATTTTCAGTGGGGCCTTTCATAAGAAAGTGGTAGTGTTCTATTGACATTCTTTAAGAAATGTTATCAAAAGTAAGATTCTTTTTTTTCTTTTTTAAGAGTCTGGTCACTCTGTTGCCACCGATTGAGCTTACTGTGTTTAATATTGTTTAACCCATATCTCCCACAGTGGGTCCTCTTACCACTGGCTTTTTGAGCCCCAGTGTATGTTTTTACATTTACAATATTAAATTTAATCTTGTTAGATTTCACACATTGCTCTGAGAATCTTTTGTGTCCTTTATTTTGTCATATGATATATTTGCTATCTTTCCAAGATATACGTTACCCCAAAATGTCTAAATACCAAGTGGGAGAGAACCTCAGGAGAAAAGAAGTTAAATGTTTCACAGAGGATCCCTTCATGGACACCAGTAGTTCCTAAGCTTGCTTCTCTTTTCAGAGTCTGTCCTTGTCTTTTCAGTCCTTCACACAGTAAATCTCTACCTCTTACCCTTTAGAAAAAACCTAGCCCAATTCCCAGGGGTTAGTCTGATCCTAGTTTGATCCTTAACCCTAACCCTGACCCTCAGATATTTCCCTCTTCCCCCAACCAGGCTAATCTATGGGACAGTCTTCCCAGAGTTCCTTTCTCAAAGTCTCAGTTACTCAGTCTAGGATCACATGGCAGGGTATGTCGCCAGAACTGTCCAGAATGAGCTTTGGTCCCTCACAGGGGAGGTCCTGCTGAGCCTCCCTGCCACCGTGAGGTAAAACTGTGCTCCCTCACTCTTCCTGTAGTATTCTGGACTCCTCTCCCAATGAACAATCTACACTTAACTGTCTCACTGTCAGATAGTAACATTTACTGTCTCACTTACTATGAGACATGTTTGGTGGTATGCACTTGGGGAAATGCCAGATTTTCCCAATGAGATAGTAAAGTGTGAAATATTAATATTCAGGAAGAGAAACATTTTCTAACGGAGACTTTATCTACATCTATATTCTTTGCTTCTAATGAGATAGTGCTTGAGTCATTAAGCAAGAAGGTGTATTTCCCCCTTCCAGGGGCCTGCTGGTGTGTAGAAAACAGGGTTCATTATAATGTCTTGCTGAACAACTGAACCATATACTCCTATGGCCACTTTATGTAAAAAAAGACCTAATAGAAACCTTGAAATAAAATTTGTTTTGGATAAATTAGAATTCTTATGCAAGGCTGTACTTTCTCACTAATCTTTATAAACATAAAGGAAACTATAATAACTTATCATACCTCAGTTCAGAGTAAAATTTCAGGGGTCAGGTTTTGGCTGGTGTTCTTATCACACCTGTTCATTGTTGCTTTTCATGAAAGAAAAAGAAATGACTTTTGAAAAAAAAATCAGGGTTTTTCTGGCTTAGAAAATAAATGTTCAGAAACTACTGATCGATTAAAGTCTTTTCTTTTCATTTTACAAGATATGGGATTTTGAGACAATAGACACTGCTGATATAATAGATGAAACTGGATTGTTGGAGATTGAGCCTATTAATGAACTTCAAGTAGACAAGAATGTGAATCTCTTCTCTATGATAAAAATGAATGAAACTGGAAATAACTTTTGGTTGGCTCAGGTGTGTTGCCTTCTTCTCTCTTGGCTCTTTAACATTACATGAACCAAAAATTAAAATAGTAGTATGATTGATTTGGCTACAAGTCCATTTAACTGTTAAGTGTTATGAGATTGCTTATTGTGTGGCTTTAGTCTAAAATATAGAAGTTGTTTTTATTAAATTTCTATTATACTTTAAAATATATGTGAGCTTTTGATATTATTGCTTGTCCTTACTTTAATAAATCATAGGAAGAACATTTAAAAAATTTGATGAGTTTAAAATGATAAAACAAAATACTACGTAATTTTTTTTTAGGATGCCAGTGGAGCCATATGGAAGCTTGACCTTAGTTTTTCAAATATTGTAAGTTGCCTATTATTCTTATTTTCCCCTTTCATAGTAAAAACTTTTGTTATTTGTCTTTAAAGTATTCTTTATCTTTCTCCATATTTGATCATGGTCCTCATAAAGAACTTGCCCAACATGTGCTACTCTTGAGAATTCTCTCTTTCGTTATGATTTTACATAAAAAAGAATCTATCTCATAGCATAATTTACCAGAAAAGTGACAGTGTCAATACCTAACATTATATAGTGCTTTATAGTTTTTATAAATATATGGAATTTTCATTTATTTTATCTCATGTGATCCTCATCACTACATTATTTAGTAGGCAAGCAGCTGTTATCATTTCATTTTACAGATGAAGAAATTGAAACTGGCATTTGAGGTGACTTGCACAAAAATCACACAGCCATTAAGGGCAAAGCCCAGGACTCTATCTGGTTCTCCTAATTCTGAACCAGTGTTCTTTCTAACTTTTTAGGCTTTTTCTTATTTCTATCCAAATAAAATCACACGTGTTATATTTTTATCTTTGCATTTTTTTAAACTTGATCTTAATTCTTTGTTACCCTGTCTTTGAGATCTAGTAAGCTGTCTATCTATTCTCAGACCCAGGACCCAGAATGCCTCTTCTCCTTCCATTCTGGAGCTATTGAAGCCGTAGCTGTTTCTCCTCTCACTTATCTCATGGCCACAACTGGCTTGGATTGTAAGTAGGAACTCTTAATTAAAATATGTCTGGCCTTGTTTTGTTTTATTTGCAGTAAAATTTTTATGTGTGTTTGACTTAAGAGCATTTGGGGATTTTCCCAAAAGGGGAGCCTCTTGAATGCAAGCGAGGTGAGTTGTGGAGAGGAGAGGGCACAAAACGCAGCAGCCATGGTTATTGTGAGAGATTAAAAGAAGGACAAAATCTGTAAATTGCTCATGAAAATGCTGCTCGTTTTGATATTGTCCACGTTTGTGTTTTTTCTATTCTTTCCGTCTCCTTTCTTCCTTCTTAACTTATGGCAAATCTATATGGACTATGCAAGGTGAAATTGACCCAGCAGTCAATCATCTGTTTTCTTCTTTATTATTCATGTTTATGAATTATCTGTTTGAGGTTGTACATGAAATTTTTTACAAAAGAAAGTTATTGACTGATTTAGTTAAGAAATTTCTTGTTATAATATTCAACATGTAAAAAGTGAGCCAAGACTTAAAAAATTATGTATTTCTTTTAAAACTGTCTTTCCATAGGCTCCGTTCGAATCTATGATTTTGCTAGCAAAACTCCTTTGGCCCAGATGAAATTCAAACAAGGAGGTACTGCCCTTGTTTGGGTACCCCGAATGGTAAGTTTGTTATTATAATGAACTACCAGAATCTATTGGTAATATGGCATATCGATGCTATTTCCTGGAAATATAGATATTTGCTGACTCAGAATTTTAAGGAATAATAAAAGTTTTAAGTTAGTTTATTTAGTCAGAATGTAATAGAAATCTTTACCATGATTGTTGTTACGGGTTTGGTCTTGTTTTTAGTGAAATTTTTTGCCACCTGTAGATTTGTAACAGTTTCATGTTGCAAAGCAATTTCCCAGCAGAACTTTGTGTATCTAGCCTCGATCCATCTGACTCTAATTTCATTCATTCTATTAATATTTACAGAGTGCCAACAATGTGCCAGGCCTTGTTTTAGATTCTGGGAATATAGCAGTGAATAAAAAGACAAAAAATACTTGCCCCTCATGGACCTTATGCTTTAGTGGGAGGGAGGCAGAGACAGTAGTCAAAATAAGTAAGTTAAGTACATGTTATGTTAGATAATTATAAGAACTATAGAAAAAAATTACGCTGAGATAGAGAGTTGTTCCATTTATCAATTGCTGTATAATAAACTATCTCAAAATGTAATGGCATAAATAATCATTTTATTTTGCTCATGTAGTCTTTGTGTTGGGATTCGCGTGGCAGCAGGGATGGATTGTCTCTGCTTCAGAGTGTCTGGGAACTCAGCTGGGAAGACATGAATGGCTGGGCCTGGAATAATCCAAAGGCTTCTTGATCACAAGGCTGTCACCTGGATTGGATGACTTGAAGGCTAGGCTAAGCTGGGACTGCCAACAGGAGTGTTTATACCTAATACCCTCTCCATGTGGCTTAGGTTTCATCAGAACATGGCAGCCTCAGGACAGTCACATACTTTTTACATGGTAGCTCAGTGCTCCAAGATCTAGTGTTCCAACAGTAAAGGCAGAAGCTGATGGCCTTTTATGGCCCATTCCCCAGAAGTCAAAATATCACTTCTACCATACTTGATTGGGTGAAGCAGTCACACAGTCACAAGCCCCATACAGAATCAAGAGGAGGGAACTTAAACCCCATCTCTCCATGGGAGGCCCATCAAAGATTTGCAGCCATATTTTTAAAATGCCATGGAAGTATTTGGGGAAATATTTAATATTTACTATTTTGGGTTGAAATTAAAGAGAAAATATTCCAGGCTAAAAGTAAATGTGGATATAACTGGAATTAGGGGGAATTTCATGATGGGATCAAGATCAGAAAGAGAACTTAGTCCAGGGAACAGAGCCATCTTCATGATGAGGCTAGAGTAAGTAGAAAGGACAGAGCATTTGGATTGGCAGACCTAGCTTACTCACTATCCTAATCTAGTTACACTCCTAACTGAAGTCTTAAAACTACAATCCAGGTAATTGAATTGTTTATTCAGATGGTCGTGTAATGTTCACAGCATGTTTCCTTTTTTAGGCTTATATTCAAGTAATGATCATATGGATTTTAAGCTACAATTAAAATGTCCCTTCTCCATACCCCCTTACCTTTCTGGAAGGCTATGCATCAGTCTTTATGACTTAGCTCAGGTCAGACATCAACTCTGCATAGCCCTCCATGAATCTACCTTCAAGTAGAGTTAGGGCCTCCTTCCTCTGTGATTTTTTTCCCCTTAGTGCTTGTGTGTGTATCTCTTACAGCATTTATCACAGCATACTAAGATTATGCGCTTTATTGTCTTCCCACTAGACTGTTTTTCATGGTGACAACCATGCCTTATTCTTCTTTGCATCTCCAGTGCCTCTATAGTTACTGGTACATTTAGACACTTAGTAAATGTTTATTGGATAAACAACATTCAACTGAAGTTGAATGGTGTACAGCTTTTTTATTCCGCAAATTCTCCTAACTGATGGTCACTGAGCTCTACAGGATGCCCAGGCTCTTCCAAGACAGTAGATTTGGTACATTCTGACATTGGTAGGTTTACATGTCTAGCTGAGACTTTTCCTCTAAGCTGCAGACTATGATATCTTTATTTTAAAATCTCAAGGGGACCTCAAACTCAATGTTTCCAAGACTAAGTCCGTGATCTTCTGCACATCCCCAATCATCCCTCTCTCTAAATCAACAATAGCAACTACAAACCATACACACACCTGGCTCCCTTCCAGTGTTTTCTGTCACAGTAAGTGCCATTATCAGTCATCCTTGACTCCTCCCTCTGCTTCATTCCCCATATCCAATCATACCAAGTAGGGCCATTATACCTCTTCCTAAAATATGTTCATATCCCTCATCTCCACTACATTACCTCAGACCAATAGTTCTCCTGAAGTGTAGAAGCCATCTTAAAAGGTCTTTCAAAAGTTCTCCCAGCATCCTATCCAAACCACCTCATATCTATTTTCCACACTGCAGCTAGGATGTCATTTTAAAAATAGCAAATCTGACCATGTCACTACCACTTCCCCCTGGAACCCAACTAAAAACACTTTGATGGCTTTCCACTGCTCTGGGATGAAGACTTTTCTTATTGTGACATGGAAGCCATTTTGTGATCTGCTGCCTGCCTGTCTTCCTCTCCAGCCTCCTGGGGAAACATTGTTCTCTTACTCTAGTCAGACTATAACTTTTTCTTGAGTTCTGTTATTTCCTGCCACAGGACTTCTGCACAAGTTAAATTCTCTCTTAGGAGTGCTTGTCCCACCTTCCTGTACCTAGCTAATTTCTGAGCATCCTTTTGTTATCAGCTCCACCATCTCTTTCTTAGGGAAGCCATAAGTCGAGGTCAGCCTTCTTTGTTATATGCTCTCAGAGAATACGTTTCTTTCTTTTAGCACTTATTTCAGTTCATAATTTCACACTCATTTATGTGATTAATGTCTGCACCTTTCACTAGACCAAAACTCTGTGACACCAAGCACTGAGTCTGTTTATATTCACCACTGAGTTGCTGATGATAGGTGCTTAGCATGTGGTAGGCAGACACTCTGCTGTTTGTTCATTCAGTGTTTGAATTAACGTTGTTTATCCTTCCTGTGGTCATTGGTTATAAGGAACTATGCTAGAATGGGCAGAGGTTACCAGAAAGTGGTATAAAGAATTGCCAATGGGCAGCCAATATTAAATTACCTGAGTCTAAATAAAATATCTGTTATATAGTACAACTTTCTCAATTAACTAGTTTCAGGTCCCTTATCTTTAATTTTTTCCAAGGTAAACTTCACTGGAGCACAAATTATTGTAGGATTTGAAGATGGAGTTGTTCGAATTCTTGAACTTTATGATCCAAAAGGGCTCACAATTTTTGCAGGAAGGAAGAAAATTTTGGATGCTGATATTCAGTTGAAACAGGTTTTCAAACCCCATACTGCTTGCGTCACTGCTTTAGCTTATGAACGTGATGGGGAAATTCTAGCCACAGGGGTAAGCAGTACATTTCCTTTCTTTTCTTGTTGAAATTTTATAGTTAACATTGCCTTATAAGTCCTCCTACTTCATCGTGTCTAATTTACTGAAATTCATTTTCTATCAATATATTCATATTTTGCTTTCTTTGTAGTCATATTCTTTCAGTGTAATCTGTGAATAACCCTCTTTTTAATCAGAAGAGAGCTGGAGCATGTGAATAACACTTAAAAATTCTTACAAATTGAATTCTAATGCTTATTTTAGGTGAATTGAAAATTTCAACTGGGGACCATGCTAGTTGTATTATTTATAATCAGTATTTTATTCAGCATAGATATGTTCTTATATAGAATTGCCATAAATGAAGAGAATAACCGTGTAAATTCTTTATGCACTAATAGGTGAGCATATGTGTGGTATAATTTTTTGTGTGAATTTCTGAAAGTATGGTGATCATATTTTCAGAACCACATACTGAAACACATCGTTTTCCAAATGTTCTAGTGCGGAAAATGGAGCAAGTTTTAGAAATAAGAATTCTCCTAGAATAATCTGGGATATATGACCAGTGTAGATAGAGAGAGCGTATGCTATTAAATGCTTTTTTGTGATCTATAGACTAGATTTCATAGTAATATTCATTTGTCGGTGTGTCTCTTTTTCCTTAGAGTAAAGATCAAACTGTTTTCTTCTTTGAAGTGGAAAGGGATTATAAGCCAATTGGTTATATTAATACTCCTGGACCTGTGTGTCAGTTAATGTGGTCTCCTATGTCTCACGTAAGTCATTATTATTTGTCTTCCTGCTTAAATCTCAATTACTACATAGTGAAACTATCTTGTAGATAGAGAATAGCAGGTGGAATTTTTAGCCCACTCCTGGTTCCTGCAGTGAGGGTCAGGGATGCAGCAACAGAAAGCTCAGGTGGCTGCTGCTAGGGTTGGCCTAGAGCATGGCTCAGGAGCCTTACTCTCTCCTCATTGCCTCCTTTCTCTTCCATGGTCTTATTAGTTGACCACGATCCTCTCTCAAAACCCAGGGTTATATCAGGCTTTGCTCCAATGGGACTTTTGGCCACAGGCACGGCATGTCAAAATGCTTTCACCTGGGTCAGTCAGTCTCTCTGACAATCAGAAGCTGAATTCTAAGGTCTGAATGTACTTTTCCTCATCTTTATCTCTTTACTTCTCCTCTGCCCTCTATCCGCATCTATTTTCTTTTCTATCCTTTTATTTCTTCTTTCTTAGCAATTGGTAATTCAGTATTGATTACTAATTTCTTTTAATGTCTCCAGTTTTACTAAATGTGAGCATATGATAATTCAGTCATCTAAATATTGATTGACTGTCTAAACCAAGTGCTGTGCCAGGTGCCAAGATAATACTGATGAATTGCATAGAAGTGCCATCAGGATTATTGGAGTAACATTGGTGATCCACTTTAAGTTTTCTAAACAAAGGTCCATAAAATATATTAGTATTATCTACAAAATGCTTTTTTAAATTAGTCAACAAATACTCATTGTTTCTATCTTTTCTAGGCATTGTGGTAGATTAAATAAGCAGTACAAAATAGTCTCTCAAGGAGAAAAAAATATACATTTAAAAAGTTAAATATACCTTATCATTGAAAAATAAGGTTTCACAAAGGAATTGGTGACTAAAATATCAATGGCATAGACCAAGCTTGTCCATCCCATAGCCTGTGGGCTGCATGCATGTGGGCTTTGAATGAGGTGTAACACAAATTCATAAACCTTCTTAAAACTTTATGAGATATTTTGCAATTTTTTTTTTTAGCTCATCAGCTGTTGTTAGTGTTAGTGTATTTTGTGTGTGGGCCAAGACAATTCTTCTTTTTCCAGTGTGGCCCAGGGAAGCGAAAAGATTGGACACCCCGGTATAGAGAATGTGTGCTGTGAATTTAGAGCAGGGAACTATCAAGAAAGGAAGAAGTTAAAATTAAGTTATTATTTTGTATTATTGTACCTTGATTTTGAGAAATTGGTAGGATATGACCAAATGAATAAGAGATAGGTACAGATGGTTCAGGTGAAGGGATTGATAGCTGCAAAGGAAGCTCTGTGAGAAAGCATGAATGTTTATATCACAACATATAATATTACATGCATCCTTCATTCACTTCCTTAGATACAAAGTTAAAAAGATCAACATTTGCCAGGGTTTGGGGTGGTGAGTGTAAGGGGAGTAGGTGTGACATTAAAGAAGTAGCTTGAAGGAGACCTTTGTGGTGATGGTATAGTTTTGTGTCTTAATTGTCATGATGCTCACATAAATCTACACATATGAAAAAATGATGTAGAGCTGTACACACATTCTATACTAATGTCAATGTCCTGGGTGGTTTTGTATAGTTGCATAAGATGTGAACAGTGGTAGAAACTGAGTGAAGGGTATGTGATACCTCTCTGTACTATCTTTTCAACTTCCTGTAAATCTATACTTATTTCAAAATAAGTTTAAAAAAATTAAAAGTAATTATTAGTTTATTTGTGTGGCTATAAAGGAATACTTGAGGCTGGGCAATTTGGCTTATGGATTTGCAGGCTATACAAGAAGCATGGTGCCAGCATCTTCTTCTGGCGAGGGCCTCACAGGCTTGTAGTCATGTCAGAAGGTGAAAAGGAGCTAGCCTGTGTAGAGATCATGTGGTAAGAGAGGAAGCAAGAGGGAGAGTGGGGAGACCACGTGCGGTGGCTCACACCTGTAATCCCAGCACTTTGGGAGGCCAAGGCAAGTGGATCACTTGAGTGCAGGAGTTGAGACAAGCCTGGGCAACATAGTGAAACCCTGTCTCTACAAAAAATACAAAAATTAGCCAGGTGTGGTGGTGCATGCCTCTAGTCCCAGCTACTCGGGAGGTTGAGGTGGGAGGATTGCTTGAGGCTACAGTGTGCCAAGATCGCGTCACTGCGCTCCATCCAGCCTGGGTGTCAGAGTGAGACCCTATCACAAACAAACAAACAAAAGAGGGAGTTGGGAGGTGCCAGGCTCTTTTTAATAACCAGCTCTCCTGGGAATGAATTGAACAAGAACCCACCCCCTTCCCCACCCAGGGAAAGCATCAATCTATTCATGAGGCATCCACCCGCAAGACCTAAACACCTCCCATTAGGCCCCATGTCTAACATGAGAGATCAAATTTCAACATGAGATTTGGAGGGGACAAACATCCTGTAACATACAAGACCAAAACAGCATAATTTAAAAGTCATTTTGGGCAGTGCTGCTTGCTAGTACTTGTATTTCTAATATCATTTGCAAATTACTAAAGTAAAAAGTAAATTACTGTATGTAACTGACCTGCTGCAGACTTTAATTGTCCAAATTGCAATAGGTCTTAGCCCTTACCAGCTGAAATATCAGACCTCATATCTGAGCATAAAGTATTAAGCTTCTGCCTGATGGCTTTGGGTGGTTCCAGTAAGGGTCCCATGTACACACAGAGCCATTCTGTCTGCCATGGTTACTACCATGTTCACTTTGGCAGCAGTGTGGAGAAGATACAAGGGAGCCAGGTCAGGGGCAGGTGGATCTATTGGGCAGCTGTGATGTGACTAGAGCATGAAAGACTGTGTAGACAAGAGATATTTAGAAAAGAGAATTGACAGAACTTGGTGATCTTTTATTTTTGTGAAGACAATTTTGAGGTATCTAAATGGAGTTCATTATAGTTTCTCTAAGACATGTTCTTCCTCCAGTATTATTCTTGGGCTTCCATTTTCCCTGTCACTGAAGCCAGAATCTTGAGAGTTATTCTGGTCTTTATTATTATTATTATTAATTTTTGTGGGTACATGGTAGATGTATATATTTATGGGGTATATGAGATATTTTGATAAGGCATATAATGCATAATAATCATATCAGGGTAAATGGGATATCCATCACCTCAAGCATTTATCCTTTGTGTTACAAACAATCCAATTGTACTCTTTTAGTTATTTTAACATGTGCAATAAATTATTATTGACTATAATCTCCCTGTTGTGCTAATAAATACTATATCTTATTCATTCTATGTATTTTTTCTTACTCATATACCATCCCCAATTTGCACCCCACCCCCTGCCACACCCACCACCCTTCTCAGCCGCTGGTAACCATCATTCTACTCTCCATCTCTATCAGTTCGGTTGTTTTAATTGTTAGCTCACAAGTAAGTGAGACCATGTGATGTTTGTCTTTCTGTGCCTGGCTTTTTTCACTTAACATAATAACCTCCAGTTCCATCCAGGTTGTTGCAAATCATAGGATCTCATTCTTTTTTATGGCTGAAGAGTACACATTGTGTATATGTACCACATTTTCTTTATCCATTCATCTGTTGAGGGATGCTTAGGTTGCTTTCAAATCTTGGCTATTGTGAATAGTGCTGCAATAAACATGGGAGTACAGATATACTGATTTCCTTCAATATACTGATTTCCTTTCTTTTGGGTATATACCTAGCAGTGGGATTGCTGGATCATATGTTAGCTCCATTTTTAGTTTTTTTGAGGAACCCCAAACTGTTCTCTATAGTGGTTGTACTAATTTACATTCCTACCAACAGTGTATTTTACTCCACATTCTTGCCAGCATTTGGCATTGTCTGTCTTTTGGAAAAAAGCCATTTTAACAGGAATGAGATGATATCTCATTGTAGTTTTTATTCGCATTTCTCTGATGATTAGTGATGTTGAGCACCTTTTCATATACCTGTTTGCCATTCGCATGCCCTCTTTTCAGAAATGTCTCTTCAGAACTTTTCCCAATTTTAAAATTGGATTAGTAGATTTTTTTCCCCCATAGAGTTGTTTGGGCTCCTTATATATTCTGGTTATTAATTCCTTGTCAGATGGATAGTTTGCAAACATTTTCTCTCATTCTGTGGGGTGTCTCTTCACTTTATTGATGGCTTCCTTTGCTGTGCAGAAGGTTTTTAACTTGATGTGATTCCATTTGTCCATTTTCGCTTTGCTTGCCTGTGCTTGTGGGGTGTTATTCAAGAAATCTTTGCCCAGTCCAATGTCCTGGAGAGTTTCCCCAATGTTTTCTTTTAATTGTTTCATAGTTTTGAGGTCTTAAGTTTAAGTCTTTAATCCATTTTGATTTTATTTTTGTATATGGCAAGAGATAGGGGTCATTTTATTCTTTTGCATATGGATATCCAGTTTTTCCAGAACTGTTTGTTAAAGAGACTGTTCTTTGTGCAATGTATATTCTTGGCATCTTTGTCAAAAATGAGTTCACCATAGATGTATGGATTTGTTTCTGCATTCTGTATTCTGTTCTATTGGTCTGTGTTTCTGTTTTTATGTCAATACCATGCTGTTTTGGTTACTGTATCTCTGTAGTATAACTTGAAGTCAGGTAATGTGATTTCTCCAGCTTTGTTCTTTTCGCTCAGCATAGCTTTGTGTATTCTGAGTCTTTTGTGATTCTGTATAAATTTTAGGAATTTATTTCTATGTGTATGAAGAATGTGATTGTTATTTTGATGGGGATTGCATTGAATTTGTAAATTGCTTTAGATAGTATGGACATTTTAACAATATTGACTCTTCCAATCTATGAATATGGAATATATTTCCTTTTTTGTGTCCTCTTCAATTTCTTTCATCCGTATTTTATAGTTGTCATTGTAGAAATCTTTCACTTCTTTGGCTAAGTTAATCTGTATGTATTTTATTTTATTTGTAGCTATTGTAAGTGGGATTACTTTTTTGATTTCTTTTTCAGATTGTTTGCTGTTGGTGTATAAAATGCTATTGATTTTTGTGTGTTGATTTTGTATCCTGCAACTTTACCGAATTTGTTTACCAGTTCTAATAGTTTTTTGGTGGCATCTTTAGATTTTACCAAATATAAGATCATATAATCTGCAAACAAGGATAATTTGACTTCTTTCTTTCTAGTTTGGATGCCCTTTATTTCTTTCTTATCTGATTGCTCTATCTAGAACTTCCAGTACTATGTTGAATAACAGCAGTAACAATGGGCATCCTTGTCATGTTTCAGATCTTAGAGGAAAGGCTTTCTGTATTTCTTCATTCAGTATGATACTAGCTATAGGTCTGTCATATATGGGTTTTATTGTGTTGAGGTATATTCCTTCTCTACCCAGTCTTTTGAGAATTTTTATCATGATGGGATGTTGAATTTTATCAAGTGCATTTTCAGCATCAATTGAAATAATGGTGTGATTTTTGTCCTTCATTCTGTTGATATGATGTATCACATTGATTGATTTGCATATGTTGAACCATCCCTGCATCCATGGGATAATTCCCACTTGGCCATGATGAATGATCTTTTTAATGTGTTGTTGAATTCAGTTTGCTAGTATTTTGTTGAGGTTTTGCATCAATATTCATCCATGATAGTGGCCTGTAGTTTTCTTTTTATGATGTGCCTTTGTCTGGCTTTAGTATTAGGGTAGTACTGGCCTTGCTGAATGAATTTGGAAGTATCCCCTCCTCCTCATTTTTCATAATAGTTTGAGCAGGATTGGTATTCTTAAATGTTTGGTAGAATTCAACAGTGAAGCCATTGGGTCCCAGGCTTTTCTTTGCTAGGAGAATTTTTTATTATGGCTTTGATCTCATAACTCATAATTGGTCTGTTCATGTTTTGAACTTCTTCATGGTTCAGTCTTGGTAGGTCGTATGTGTCTAGGAATTTTACTATTTCTTCAAGGTTTTAAAATTTATTGGCATATAGTTGCTCATAGTAGCCTCTAATGATCCTTTGAATTTCTGTGGTATCAGTTGTAATGTCTCCTTTTTCATCTTGGATTTCATATATTTTAGTCTTCTCTCTCTTTTTTTGTTAGTCTGGCTAAAGGTTTGTCAATTTATCTTTTGAAAAAAACAACTTTTTAATTTGTTGATCTTTTGTTTTCTTTCAATTTCATTTAATTTTGTTCTGATCTTTTTCATTTATTTTCTTCTACTAATTTTGGGTTTGGTTTGCACTTGCTTTTTTAGTTCTTTAAGGAACGTCATTAGTTATTTGAAGTTTTTCTGTCTTTTTTGATGTAGTTGCTTATAGCTATAAACTTTTCTGTTAGTACTGCTTTCACTGTATCCCATAGGTTTTGGTACATTGTGTTTCTACTGTCATTTGTTTCAAGACATTTTTAAATTTTCTTCTTAATTTCTTCATTGACCCACTGGTCATTCAGGAACATATTGTTTAATTCCCGTGAGTTCATGTAGTTTCCAAAATCCCTTTTTATTGATTTCTAATTTCATTCCATTGTGGTCAGAGAAGATATTTGATATAATTTCATTTTTTGGAATGTTTTAAGACTTGTTTTGTGGACTAACATATGGTCTGTTCTTGAGAATTATCCATATGCTGAGGAGAATAATGTGTATTCTGCAGCCATTGGATAAAAAGTTCTATAAATATCTGTTAGGTCAATTTGGTCTATAGTGCAGATTAAGTCCAATGTTTCTTTGTTCATTTTCTGCCTGGATGATCTGTCCAATGTTGACAGTTGGGTGTTAGAGTCTCCAGCTATTGTTGTGTTGGGGTTGATCTCTTTCTTTAGCTCTAATAATATTTGGTTTATATATCTGAGTTCTCCAGCATTGGATGCATATATATTTACAATTGTTATATCCTTTTACTGAATTGACCCCTTTATCATTATATAATGACCTTCTATGTCTGTAAATCTATTTTTGTCTGATGTAAGTGTAATTATTTCTACTGTATTTTGATTTCCGTTTGCATGGAATATCTTTCTGTTCCTTTACTTTCAGTCTATATGTGTCTTTATAGATGAAGTGTGTTTCTTGTAGGCAACAGATCACTGAGTCTTATTTTTTAAATCCATTCAGCCATCTCATTTCTTTTGTTTGGAGAGTTTAGTCCATTTACTTTCAATGTTATTGTTGATAAGTAAGGACTTACTTCTGCCATTTTGTTATTTGTTTTCTGATTGATTTGTGGTCTTCTCTTTCTTCTTTCCTTCCTTCTTATCTACCTTTTAGTGAGGGTGATTTTCTCTGGTGGTATGTTTTAAATTTCTTGTGTATCCATTGTATGTTTTTTTCATTGAAGTTACTATCAGGATTGCAAATAATATCTTATAACCTGTTATTTTAAACTGATGACAACTTAACACTGATTTTATAAACAAACTAATACGCAAGTCCCCACCACAGGGACTGTGCTGGGTCAGTCCTGAAGCCAGCATAGCACTGGGTCTTGCCCAAGGCCTGTGGTAACCACTGCCTGGCTACTGCCTATATTTGCTCAAGTCCCTAGGTCTCTACACTCAGCAGGTAGTGAAGCCAGCCAGGCTTGTATTCCCTTCAGGGTGGTGACATCCCCAGGCAGGTCCAGGGATGCTGTCTGGGAGTCAGGGCCTGGAGTCAGAAACCTTAGGAATTTGCCTGGTGCTCTATCCTACTGTGGCTGAACTGGCACTCAAACCACGAAATGCAGTCCTTCCCGCTCTTCCCTGCCTTTTCCACAAGCAGAGAAGTCTCTTCCCAAGGCTGCCACTACCCCAGATCTGTGGCAAGTACTCCCTGGCTATTGCTGATTCTCACTCAACGCCCAAGGGCTGTTCAGTCAGCTTGTGGTGAATGCTGGCAGTCCTGAGTCTTTCCCTTCAGGACAGTGGGCTTTCCTCTGGCCCAGGACCAGAAATGATGTCCAAGAGCTAAGGCCTGAAATTGGGAGCCCCAGGTGCGCACTTAGTGCTCTATTCCACTGTACCCAAGCTGGTACCTAAACTGCAAGACAAAATACCCTTGACTCTTCCCTCTCCGTATTTCTCAAGCAGAAGGAGTCCTTCCTCATAGCCACCACAGTTGGGAATGTGCTGGTCATACCTAAAACCAGCTTGTCTCAGAGTCTCATCCAAGGCCCACAGTATGTACTACCTGGCCATCACTGTTGATTACTCAGGACCCAAGCACTCTTTAGTCAGAAGGTGATGAATTCTGTCAGGATTGAGTCCTTCTCTTCAAGGGGATGGGTTCCCTGCTGTCCCAGCATGTGTCTGGAGATATCATCTGGGACCTAGGGCCTGGAATGGGGGCCTCGCAACTCTTCCTGGTGCCCTACGTACCGTGGCTTAGCTGGTATCCAAGTTGCAAGACCAAGTCCTCTTTATTCTTCCCCCTCCTCTCCTTAAGCAGATGGGAGAATTATCTCCCAGAGCTGAGAGCTGTGCTGCCTGGGGTTGGGCAAGAGGTGGCACAGACACTCTCTTGGCCACCCAGGCTGATGTCTCACTATATTGCATGCCCTCCAAAATCCACTGGCTCTGAGCCCAGTACAGCACAAGGACTTGTCTAGGAATTGCAGTCCTTGTGGCCTAGACTGCCTTTCAAGTTTATTTAGGATCCCAGAGCACTTTAGGCTATGGTGGTGAGGCTTACCAGAACTCTAGTTCTGACTACTGGGCTGAATCATTCCCCTCTGACTAGGGCTGGTCTAAATACTCTGTCTGTGGGCGCTGTCTGAGTTCTGCGCAAAGCTGCTTTCTGTTGTGACAGGCAGCACTGTGTTCTGATGCAAACTCACAGTTATTGCTCTGTCCTTCCCCCAAGTACCCAGATTATCTTTTCATGCCACACAGCCACCAGAGTGGTGTCAGCAATTCAAGACTGTCTGTCCTACCCTCTGCAGTGCCTCTTTCAGTGATATAAAGTTAAAACCAAGTATTGTGATCACTCATCTGATTTTTGGTTCTTAACAAGATGTTTTTTTGTGTGTGTAGATAGTTGTTAAATTTGGTGTTCCTGTGGGGAGGTCAATCGGTGGAGGCTTCTAATCAGCCATCTTGCTCTGCTTCGTCTCTATTCTAGTCTTGTCCCTGCCTCTAACCACCTTGCCCCTCAGTAGTTCAGGAAGGCTTATTGATTATACAACCTAGGCATCTCTTGAATCTGTCTTCTCCTCTGTATCTTCTTTGTTCTTCACTGTTTCATGTAACATGCTTTTGAACTTGATCTTTTTTTCCTTAAATGACAAAATATAAGAGAAGACAGCAATAGACAAAAGACAGACAAAAGACCTACAGACTAATAGGAAATAATGAACAAGACAACAATAGTAAATCCTTCCCTATCAATAATTATTTTAAATGTATATGGATTAAACTTCACAATCTAAAGACATAGAGAAGCTGAATGAATAAAAAAATAAGACCCAACTTGGTTGAAAGTGAAGAGATGAAAAAAGACATTCCATGCAAATGGTAACCAAACATGAGCAGGGATTGCTGTATTTATATCAGACAAAATAGACTTTACATAAAAAACTGTCATAAGATACAAAGAATAACATCTCATAATAATAAAAGATCAGTCTACCAGAAAGATATAACAATTATAAATATATAGACATCCCACCTCAGAGCACCTAAATATATAAAGCAAACATTGAGAAAGATGAAGGGAGAAATAGACAGTAATACAATAATAGTAGACTTCAATACCCCACTTCTAATAATGGATAAAACATATAGATAGAAGATCAATAAAGAAACAGAGGCAGGGCGTAGTGCCTCATGCCTATAATCCCAGCACTTTGGGAGGCTGAGGCAGGCAGATCACCTGAGGTCAGGAGTTTGAGACAAGCCTGGCCAACATGGTGAAACCCTGTCTCTACCAAAAAAAATACAAAAATTAGCTGGGTGTGTGGCGTGCCTGTAGTCCCAGCAACTGGGGAGGCTGAGGTGGGAGAATCGCTTGAACCTGGGAGGCAGAGGTTTCAATGAGCTGAGGTCACACCACTACCCTCCAGCCTGGTGAGAGTAAGACCCCAGCTCAAAACAAACAAACAAACAAACAAACATATAAACAAAACCCCAGAAGACTTGTATAACACTGTAGGCCAAATAGCCCTAACAGATGTGTTCAGAGCAGTCCACCAACAGCAGTAGAATACACATTCTTGTCAAGTGATATGGAACTTTCTCTGGGATAGATCGAATGTTGTTTTTACTACATACAATGAAGTTTTTTAAACAAGAAAGAAAATCATAAAATATAAACTCTGTTTCTTTGAGGCTCTTGTCATTCACCTATAACATCTTTTTTTTTCTACATTGCTATCATCTTCTGACCACCTGGTTGATCCTGTTTCTTTATTTGAATTTTAAGAATATGGTTGTCTTTCTCTCCAATAAAAGTGCAAACAAGTATTCTGAATGATATTGTATTAGTCTGTTTTCACACTACTGATAAAGACATACCCAAGACTATATAATTTATAAATAAAAAGAGGTTTAATGGACTCATAGTTCCTCGTGGCTGGGGAGGCCTCACAATCATGGTGGAAGACAAAGGAAGAGCTAAGGGACGTCTTACATGGCGGCAGGCGAGAAGAAGACTTGTGCAGGGGAACTCTTCTTTATAAATCTATCAGATCTTGTGAGACTTATTCACTATCATGAAAACAGCACAGGAAAGACCTGCCCCAGTGATCCAATTACCTTCCACCAGGTCCCTCCCATGACACGTGGGAACTGTGGGAGCTACAATTCAAGATGAAATTTGGGTGGGGACACAGCCAAATCATATTAGATATTAACCATGTGGATAATCGATCAAACAGCATCAGACTCTGAACTTCCTGACTCCCTCATCTTCCATGATTTTTATAGTTTGCCCACACACTTTCACAGCTACCCACTGGATACTTATTACTGTGTTTTTGTTTGCTAGACCTACCATAACAAGATACAATGAAGTGGATGGCTTAAGCAACATAATTTCTTTCTTCACAATTCTGGAGGCTAGAAGCCCCAAATCAAGTTGTTGGTAGGTTTAGTTTCTTATGAGACCTCTGCTTGGCTTGCAGACAGCTGTTTCTTTCTGTGTTCTCACATGGTCATCTCTATGTTTGTGTTGTCTGTGTCTTAATCCTCTTTTCTTATAAAGACATCAATCATATTGGATTAAGGGCCCACCCTGACAACCCTGTTTTAACCGATCTCTTTTAAAGATCTATCCCCAAATGTAGTCACATTCTGAAGTACTGAGGGTTAGGACTTCGATATATGAATTTTTTTCTGAAGGGACACAATTGAGCACATAACAACTATAAGAGCTCAAGCTTAAAAGTCAACTATTTGGGGCCAGTTATGGTGGCTCACACCTGTAATCTCAGCACTTTTGGAGGTCAAGGTGGGTAGATCACAAGGTCAGGAGATCGAGACCATCCTGGCTAACATGGTGAAACTCCGTCTCTACCAAAAATACAAAAAAATTACCCAGGTGTGGTGGCGGGCAGCTGTAGTCCCAGCTACTTGGGAGGCTGAGGCAGGAGAATGGTGTGAACCCATGAGGAGGAGCTTGCAGTGAGCTGAGATTGCACCACTGCACTCCAGTCTGGGTGACAGAGTGAGACTCTGTCTCAGAAAAAAAAAAAAGTCAACTATTTGGAAATCATCATTCTCAGCAAACTAACACAGGAATAGAAAACCAAACACCACATGTTCTCACTCATAAGTGGAAGTTGAACAATGAGAACATATGAACACAGGGAGGGGAACATCACACACTGGGGCCTGTCAGGGGGTTGGGGGCTAGGGGAGGGATAGCATTAGGAGAAACGCCTAATGTAGATGATGGGTTGATGGGTGCAGCGAACCACCATGGCATGTGTATACCTATGTAACAAACCTTCATGTTCTGCACATGTATCCTAGAACTTAAAGTATAATTTTTAAAAAAAGGTCGACTATTAAACTAGCCTTTACTCTGACTTCACCCTTTGTCTTTTCCAGACAATTTATTTGCCACTCTTATCTCCAAGTAGTTCTTTCATGACACAGAGACCTGTATTTCATTCACCATTTGCTTTTCCTAACTTACTAGTTCACTCTTTTCTTTATTGCCTTCCATATCCAGCTTAAATTTTATAATTCTTTATTTCAATAATACTATGGACTGAATGTTTATGCTCCTCCTGACACTCCAATTCATATGTTGAAGCCTAAATTCCCCATGTGATAGTATTTGGAGGGGGGGCCTTTGAGGTAATTAGGTCATGAGGGTGGAGCCCTTGCGAATGGGATTAGTTTCCTTATTAGGGGATGAAGAGACCAGAGTTTCTTCTCTCTGTCCTGTGAGCATACAAGAAGACCACCATTGATGAACCAGGAAAAATGCCCTTATCAGATACTGGATCTGCCAGTCCCTTGATCTTGGACTTCCCAGCTCCTAGAACTCTGAGAAATGAATTTCTGTTATTTAAGCTACTTAGTTTATGGTATTCTATTATAGAAGCCTGAACTGACTAAGACAAACAAGGAACAATAACATTCTTCCAATGCCCTGATTTCCTTTATCCCTCTGTCTTTTCTTCATACCTATCTAGCAAAAGTCCATCTCTGAATTTCCCCAACTAATTTATATTTGCCTATAGTAATAAGCCAAAGGCTGCTGGAGATAGTTATATGTCAATGAATATTAGCTCCTCTATAATTTAGTGATTAAAATGGCCTTGACATAATCCATGAAATTGTTCAGCAATCCTATGACATTGCTCTTATCAACTCCCTCTTTCACACATGATGACCGTTTTAGAACTTTTCTTCTCCACAAAGCTTCAAGCCTTTTGCTCCCAATTCACTCTCAGCATTACTTACATCATAGAAAAACTAGGAGCCCTCAGGCAGGAACTTTTTCACTTCCCACTACCAAACGGAAAACCCCATCTGCCTCTGTATTCACCTGCTCCTCCTCCCTCTTTTGCAATAGAGAAGCTGTCTCCCTTCCTACTTAAGGCCATTTCTGCCTCTTGCCCTTTTGTTTCTACTTTCTGCCAGTTTTTTTTTTCAATATTTTACATTATTTCTCTTTTCTGTCATAGAAATTTAATCATACCTGTTTATTGGATTGTTTCCTTCAGTATTTAAATATGTTCTTTTCTCTCCCACTTACAAAATAAAACTTCCTTGATCTTATATTTTTCTCTACCTACTACCCTATTTCTCTAATCAGCCAACTTTCTCAAAAGGATTGACTATTCTCAGACTCCATTTCCTTATATATCACTCTGTCCTTTATGTGCTCTTACCTGACTTCTAGTCTCATCATTCCACCAAATCAGTTCTTCTAAAAGCACCAATAATATCCATTTAACATTTAGTTCTGATCTTTCTTGACCTCTTAGCATCATTTGATCCTGTCAATCTTTCCTTACTTTTTGAAATACCATCTCACTTTCACTTTTGTGATACTATGCTTTGCTGGTTCCCTCTCCCACATCTTGTCATTCTTTTTCAGTCTCCTTCACTCAGTCATTGAGTATTAAGTTTCCCTAAGGCTCTCCCAATCTCTCCTCTCATTCTGTTCTTTTGCCCTAGGTGATGCCATCCAAGCCACAATTTTCTTTTAAAAGCAAATGTTCCACAGGACTTTTGCACATGGTGTTTCCCTTGAGGGCTTGCTCCCTCAAACCCTCCCTTAACTCATTATATAATTATAATTTATACATTCTTTACCTTGAAGCTCAGATACCACCTTCTCTGAAAGCTTTATACAACCTACTTGTTCTTATGACACCTCTGCAGGACTTCTGCAATTATAATTTACGTTTATTTATCTGATTTGCTAAATGACAAGCTTCCATTGGAGGTAAGCTACATAATGGCAGATATTATATGTTTTTCTTATTATAAATTTATCCCTACCACTTAAGAAAATGCTGAGTACATAGTAGGTACACAACAAATAATTGTAGAATGAAATAACCAAATGAATAAACATTTCAAATAATGTATCTGTAAATATCAAGATGGGGATTTCCCATTCATGATTAAATACATGGTTTTGAAGCTGAGAGAGGTCTGGGCTGGAGAGATTAATTTGAAATTTAATTGCATGTAAGTGGTAATTAAGGTTGTAAGATTTCCCAGAAGATGCTTATGGAGGGAGAGAAGAGGGAAGAGGACAAAAACCTTGGGAACATTCATGTTTGTTAAACTGAGGCAGATAGAGGATGAGCCATCAAAGTAGGATGGGACTGACTACGCCATCCACACACGTGGACTTTCCTTGGCAGTCCTAATTTTAATATTTGGCCCTTTCGGCTAACAGATTTCACAACCACATATATTCATCAGAAAATCAGAAAACATATATGAATCACATATGTCATAGCATCTATAAAGGAACCAAATGTAAATCTAATTTTAATAATTATTAATTTTTAATCACTTATTAATAATGATATAACAATAATTAGTACTTATGACTATATAATAATTATTAATAAACTTGACTTTTTACCAATAACTGCAGTGAGGAATTAAGTGTGTTTTAAACATGGCTAATATACATAGTAATTATATTTTTATTTATAATCTTTTTAAACTATGCTTTTAAAAATTTGCCTAAATGTAAATATGTTCAACTTTTCTTTTTAGCCTGAAAGTACTTTACTAATTATCTGTGAAAATGGCTATATTCTTGAAGCTCCACTTCCAACCATAAAGCAAGAAGAGGATGATCATGATGTAGTCTCCTATGAAATCAAAGACATGCGCATAAAATGTTTCCATTTTTCAAGTGTCAAATCTAAGATTCTGGTATGGAATATTCCTGAAGCATTATCTTATAATAATTTCCTTTCCTTAGAATATAAAATATCCTATGTTAAGTGCTGATGGAATACACAAAAGAATAAAACATAGGCCCTGAACTTAAGGAGTTTATAATCTGGTAGGAAAGCAGCTATTAGAAGGCAGAAGTAAATAGATACTGAAATCAAAATGCAAAGAAGGAAATTTTAGGGCTCTGCAGAGGAAAAGAGAGAAGATTCGGATAGAGGGATGGGAGGAGGTCAAAGATGACTGCATGGAAGTGACATTTAGTACCTACAGAATGGGAGGGGCCAGGCACATTGGCTAATTCCTGTCATCCCAGCACTTTGGGAGGCTGAGGTGAGAGGATCGCTTGAGCCCGGGAGTTTATGGCTGCAGTGAGCTGTGATTGCACCAATGCACTCCAGCTCAGGTGACAGAGTGAGACCCTGTCTCACGAAAAAAAAAAAATAGGGGGAATTTTGAGAGGCGAAAATAGGATGATGGCCGTAAAGGCTGGAAGAACATCCCAAGAGAATGCAGAATTGTGAGTGTTTTCAAGAAATGAGGAATAGATCAATAAAATATAGGGAGGCAATTTGTTGAAGGATGTTGCAAGAGTCTGTGACCAATGCATGGAGCTCCTTAAATGCCAGCCAAGACATTTCATTTTAGACCACTGGAATCCATTGTGAGTTTGTGAGGAGGGGATTGATGTGATGATATCATATAAGTTAGGAAGATTATTCTGAGGGGTGAACAGAATGAAGTGGTAAAAGATGGGAGGCAGAAATACCAGTGTCAGAGGGCTTTTGCAAAGGACAATTGATAGATGATGAAGGCCAAACTCACAGTATTACTAAAGTTGGAAGCAACTTTCCTTGTGGACTATTTCAGTCTACCTAATTCCTGGGTTAACAGTGATAGGCTCTAAGAGAAGTTATATTTAGCTTCTCTATTAGGAAAAAAATGACCAAATAATTTCTATAAAACCAAGATTGATGGGGGTAAAACAAAAATGAGTCATTCTAATGATTTAAAAGTTTTAATGATAAAAATATATTCTCACATTGGTGAGTATTTTTAAATATTATTTGTTACAGAGTTGTATATCTTCTATTTTCATTGTCATCCCCAATGGTGTAAATGAACGAATGAGTCATAATTGTTTTTATACCTACTTAATGTTTATTTTAAAAGAGATTAATAGAAATTGAAAAGAGGGAGAGGCAAAGGGAGTTGAAGGAGAAAATAAGGGAAGAAAGGAGGAACAAGCTAGCAGCAGAGATGGGAGAAGATGGAGAAAAAGAATTTCAGGAGGAGGAAGAGGAGGAAGAGGAGGAGGAGGAGGAGGAAGAAGAGCCATTACCTGAAATATTTATTCCATCAACCCCCTCTCCCATCCTCTGTGGATTTTACTCAGAGCCAGGGAAGTTCTGGGTTTCTTTGGTAAGTAACAATGTAATAATTTTTATCTTAATCATATTTCAATATAGTTTATAGTTATTGTAACTTCATTCTTTCTTACTCTTATGTTAAGATTTCATTTATCTATTTATTTTTTTTTAGATTTCATTTATTAAATACTATTGAAGTTGTGAGTTTTGGTGAATGAATGTGGGATATAGTTGTTTTTAAATAATCTTCACATCTCTTTTATATGTCTACTTGTGCAGATAATTGTACAGATAAATCCATAGATTATCTATTATCTGCTTGTCAATCATACATGTTCCAGGCAGGTCAAAGAGGAGAAGGATCAAGCGTAGAAAGGTAAAAGGCAAAAGGCTAGGGGGTTTTCCAACCAAGACTGTTGTTTTTTAATTTTGAAAAGAATAGCTTTCATGGCAGTATATCCGGTAGACTTTTCTTACTTCTCATTATCTATAGCTATGCAGTGGGGTCATATGCAAGTCTAGGAAGATAAGTGTTTTTAGATGGTCTAATTGCCACCCTGAATAAAACCAGAACTTGGCTCATAAGGAAGAAGGGAAAAATGGATATTAGGAAGAAAGTACCAGGGCCTATCACAATGCTATAGGAGTATGTCCTCCAATTATACATTTTTTGCTATTTGCTTGAAATATTTTATTGACCTACTGCAAAGCAAGATTTCCTTCATTATAATTTTGTCACAATTTTCAGTTCCATCCACCAAAAATAATTTCATAAAAGTGTATGTGGAAGATCATTACTAATTCATCCCTGGTCCTAGGTCTTTAGCCAGGCCAGGACACTGACTAGCCAAGGACTGTTGCTGTAAGGAGTGATGAGTGTTGACTTTTTCCCTTCTCAACTTTTCCTAGAAATATATCTTTTGTATTACTAAGGAGGCAAGCAGAAAGAAGGATGGAAAATAGCATTAGAGACATCACAGGACATCGTTTATTAGTTTCTCTACCCTTTCTGCCTGTCTTCTGTGTTTTATGAAACAATTGTAAATGGCTACTATTGTATGGAGTTCAAAAGATAAAGGGATAAAGAAAAGATGGTTCCTCCCTTCAGGAAGTCTTCATTTGAGGGAAAGACATATAGAAACAATTAATGTAATACAATGCAATAAATTTCCAGTGTCGTGGAAATATAGATGCAAAAATTACTCATTATTTAACAAACATAATTGGGAAGATTGGGAAGATTGCTTGAGCCCAAGAGTTCGAGACCAGCCTGTGTAATATAGTGAGACACCATCTCAAACAACAACAACAAAACACAAACAGAAAACCCCACACATATTTGATGCCTACTCTTAGGGTTTCCAAGTAAAATTACATAGTACATACTTACACTAAAAATTATTTTTGGCTGGGTGCATTGGCTCACACCTGTAATCTCAGCACTTTGGGAGGCCGAGGAGGGTGGATCACGAGGTCAGAAGATCAAGACCATTCTGGCCAACATGGTGAAACCCCGTGTCTACTAAAATACAAAACATTAGCCGGGCATGGTAGCAGGTGCCTGTAGTCCCAGCTACTCGGGAGGCCAAGGCAGGGGAATCGCTTGAACCTAGGAGGTGAAGGTTGCAGTGAGCTGAGATTGTGCCACTACACTCTAGCCTGGTGACAGAGAAAGACTCTATCTCAAAAAAAATATGTATTTTTTTGTTTGTCTGAAATTTGAATTTAATAGATGTCCTTTATTTTCATTTGCCGAATATGACAACTTACTTATTCTGTACCAGGTATTTTTCTAAGTAATTTACTTAACCAACTATAAAATAAGTGCTACTTTTTTTTGCATTTTATATATGAAGAAATCAAGGCATGGAAATGTTAGGCGTTTTATCCAAGGCCATATAACTAATGAGAAGTGAAACTAGGATCTGGACTCAAGCAATCTGGCTCCAGAGTTCATGCCCTTAACCATTAAGCTACACTGGTGAACAATGTTAAAACATAGTTAACAGAGGTAGCAAAGCTTGAGTCAACTATTTGACAACTCTGTGCCTGCAGCCAAACAAATGGTGAAGAAAAACCGGTCTCATTTTGAAGTAATGACTGCAGTTCTCAAATCAATACTCACACTGCAGGCCAATTCTACTGCCCAGCCTTATTCACTTTCCAAATTGTTGCATTAAGTCTTTCTTCTCCCCTCAAACATTTTGTACCTTCTCTTACTCTTCAATGATAACCTCATCTCACGTTTCACAGAAAAAAAAAAAGCAGATGGAATTTCCTTTTCTTGTCTCAATTAGATGTAACACCCTATAGGGATCTATATACCTTTTGTCTGCTTTGCATATTGTATAATTGGAGAACAGTCCCCTGCAACTCTCCAAGGACACTGTTCCCAGTGGCTCCTTGATCCTATCCCTTCTCATTTTCTCAAAAATTTTGCTCCTGAGATAGACCACTTGGTCTCCTGTATCATCAGTTTCTGTCTTTTCTATTCAGTTATTATCATGAGCATACAAACATGCTCTAGTACTAATCTTAATTTTATTTTCTTAACCTCTCTTTCCTTTTCCCCCCTTGCTCTGTTACAGGAAAAGTTATTGAAAGAATCATCTGTAATCATTGGCTTAACTTATTCACCTCCTATTTGATCTTCAACCCATTCCAGTTGGGCTATCTCCATCATGTCACTGATGATGACAAGCTCAGAGGTCAATTCTCTGTCCATTTGACTTTTTGGGACATTAACAGAGTTGACCCCTCATACTTCTCAAATGCTTTCTTCTCTTGGCTTCTAAGACATTACACTCTTCTGACCATTCCATTTCAGCCTCTTTTGCTGGCTTCTCATGTGCAGAACAAGCTTTGAAGTTTGAAATACTCCAGAGTGTGGCCTTGGGCCCCCTCTTTCTTGCTAAGGTGACTTTACACAGTCTCCTGGCTTTAAATATCACTTACCTTCCAGTGAATCTCAAATATTTATTTCTAGTCCTGACCTCTCCCCTCCACTCAGACTTGTATATCCAACTTGACAATGCTCCTTGGCACCTCACAATTAACCTGTCCAAGACATTACTTTTAAACCCTACATGTACCATGCAAACCTGCTCCATCTCCATCTCAGTAAATGAGACAATCATCCACTTAGTTACTATGCCAAAACCTCGACGTTATTAAGGATTCTTCTCTTTCCTTTACTATTTGATACCTTTATATCGAAAGTAGGTCTTTTGTAAACAGTATATGGTTAGGCTTAAAAGAATCCTATAGGATTATGTTTGTCTTTTAAAAAAGTACTATGTTCATTTATATTTAATGTAATTACTGATATATTTTAGTTTAAGTCTACTATCTTACTAATGATTTCTATTTGTCACACTCATTCTAAATTTCTTTTCTTTCCCTTTTTTTTAACCTTCTATTGAGTGATCAGGTAATTTTATCCACAGTTTTCTTCCTCTACTAGATTATTAGTTATACATTCTTTTACTATTCTTTTAGAGGTGATTTTATTTATTTATTTTTATTTTTGAGACAGAGTCTCACTCACTCTGTTGCCCAGGCTGGAGTGCAATGGTGCCGTCTCGGCTCACTACAGCCTCTACTTCCCAGGTTCAAGTGATTCTCCTGCCTTAGCTTCCCGAGTAGCTGGGATTACAGGCGTGTGCCAACACGCATGGTTAAAAGGTGTAGTTTCTTCATTTTTATTTTGTTTGCAGTTCGTAGCACTCTAAATTTCAACATATCTCTTCAGTTTTAGAAAATTCTCAGCCATTATCTACCACAATGTTGCTTCTGGCCTATCTTTTCACTCTCTTGTTCTGGGACCCCAACTTTATGTGTATTACATCCTTCTCATGTTCCATATGTATCTTACACCATTCAAGAAGATTTTCCATCCCTTTTGTCTCCCTCCATGCTTTAGCCTATTTTTTCTGATCTCTGTTCCAGCTTCATAACTGTCTTGTTTTAAAGTTTGTTTTTCCAATTGCTTTTTATTGAAGTAAAAGACACATAACATAAAATTGACCATCTTAACTATTTTTAAGTGTACAGCTCAGTAGTAGTAAATGTATTCACAATGTTGTGACGTCATCCCCAACATCTGTCTCCACCGTCCTCCTCATCCTGTAACACTGAAACTCCCATACCCATTAAATGATAACTCCTGATTCTTCCCTTCTCTCAGCCCCTGGCAACCATCACTCTACTTTCTTTCTCTATGATTTTGACTACTCTAAGTATCTCAAATAAGGGAAATTATATAGTATCTGTCTCTTTATGACTGGCTTGTTTCACTTGGGATAATTTCCCCAAGTTTCATCCATGATGCAGCATATGTCAGAATTTCCTTTCAAGGCTGAATAATACTCCATTTTAAGTATGTACTGTATTTTGCTTATATACTCAGTCATCAATAGACACTTGGGGCCAGGCATGGTGGCTCACGCCTGTAATCCTAGCACTTTAGGAGGTCAAGGCGGGTGGATCACTTGAGGCCAGGAGTTCCAGACCAGCCTGGCCAATGTGGCAAAACCCCATCTCTACTAAAAATAGAAAAAATTAGATGGGTGCAGTGGCTCACACCTGCAATCCTAACTACCTGGGAGGCTGAGGCAGGAGAATTGCTTGAACTCGGGAGGTGGAAGTTGCAGTGAGCCGAGATGGCACCACTGCATTCCAGCCTGGGTGACAGAGTGAGACTCCATCTCAAAACAAACACACAAAAATAGACACTTGGATTGCTCCCACCTTTTGGCTGTTGTGAATAATGCTGCTATGAATGAGGTGGGTGTTCAAATATCCCTTTGAGACCCTGCTTGAACCCTGGGAATTATTATTTCTTTCTCCATAAGTCTATGAGACTGCAGATAGCTTTGTCCAGCTTCTTAGCCTCTCAACTGCCACATATATGTAACAAACCTGCATGTTGTGCACATGTACCCCAGAACTTAAAGTATAATAATTAAAAAATAATAAAATAATAAAAAAAAAGAACTGACAGTTGCTTCAGGGAGTAAAGCAGTGTCAAATGCTTGACTCACTTCTGGCTTTCCCTCTTTTTTGGATCTTGCTACTTTGGTAGCTTTCCAATGCCTTCAAACACATTTATGAAATTTGTTCTGATTGTTCTCAGTGGGAGAGTTTGGCTGAAACAATCTATCCTGCCATTGCCAAAAGTGAAAACTTAGTAATTTGATTTTCAGAGGTGATCATGTTGTTACCTTCTCTTTCTTATTTATTCTTTTTTTGTTCATAAAGTTGTTCTAACCCTTAATTTGTTTCCTATAATAAGGAATCTCAGTATTAAGGAAATTAGAGTTGGAGCAATATAGCTCTTCCAGTTGATCATTCGTCTTCTCACTACATGGATAAATTTTTCTGAAATAGCCCTTTCTGGAAAATTAAAGTGTTTACAGTTACCTTAAACTGAAAACTAGCTGTAAACATGAGGAACTGCAAAACCCTAATATTTGTTACTGCTTATTCAGAATAATGCTTGAAGAAATAAAATGAAATTCTATAGGTAGGGAGTCAGAGGTGATATCTCTCTTGTATTAGCTTTTAAATGAAAACAAATCATCATAAGGTTTTTAATATAATTATATAGTTGTGTATAAATGGATAAAGGAGATGCTTTATAGAAATAATAAATCTATAATCATAGAAATTATGTAGAAGTAGATGTTTGAAAACATCTATTTTATGTTTTCAAATTTGAAATAATCAAAAGATTCTCATGCATTTATGTGTGTTATATTCAAGTACCACCTTCTATGTTACTTATCTCTTTTCTAGGGTGACTATGATTCTGGTTTTCTGTATCACTGTGAGTTCCCCCCTTGTGATGAAAGCAGTGATTTCAAAGAACAAAAAGATGAACCTATCGATGTCCGTTATCTTGAGGATACAGAGGATAATCCCATCCGAACTATCACTTTCAAGTGAGCAGTATTTCAAAAAGCTTTAAAAAAAACCATATCCCGTTAGTGTCTATGCTTTTGTCCATCATGGATATTGTCAATTTTTAAAGATCCATCCAAATAAAGGGATACTTAAAAAATATTTGGTTAAATAAATCAAATGAATAAATAAAATCAAAGCTAATACTGAAATCATATTTAAATACCCCCACCAAATATTCTGTCAGTATTTTTGTTTATCGCACAATTGAATTGTATGGATTTACATTCTGCTACCTAGGAGGATGCTACTTAGTCAGAAGTGAAGGTTCAGAGTTATGGTTATTCTGGAGAAATCACAATTGAATCATTAGCCCTTTCATAATTGAGAACTAGGCAAATATGCCAGTTATTCTTCTGATGATGCAATATAATAGCTTCAAATTTCAAATTGGCCTTTTTTCTCTATTCTTTTGCATTAGTTTGCTAGGGCTGCCACAATAAAACACCACAGACTAGGTGGCTTAAACACCAGAATTTTTTTCTCTCACAGTTCTGGAGGCTGGAGTTCCAAGATCAAGGTGTCAGCAGGGTGGTTTCTCTTGAAGACTGTCTTCTTAACTTGTAGATATTTGCCTTCTTGCATGATCTTTTCTCTGGGTGCATGTCATCCCTGATGTTTCTGTCTGTATCCTAATCTCTTCTTCTTTTTTTTATTATTATACTTTAAGTTCTAGGGTACATGTGCACAACGTGCACATTTGTTACATGGGTATACATATGCCATGTTGGCTTGCTACACCTATCAACTCGTCATTTAAATTAGATATTTCTCCTAGTGCTATCCCTCCCTCTGCCCCCCACTCCCCAACAGGCCCTGGTGTGTGATGTTCCCTGCCCTGTGTCCATGTGTTCTCATTGTTCAATTCCCACCTATGAGTGAGAACATGCGGTGTTTGGTTTTCTGTCGTTGTGATAGTTTGCTGAGAATGATGGTTTCCAGCTTCATCTACGTCCCTGAAAAGGACATGAACTTATCCTTTTTTATGGCTGCATAGTATTCCATGGTGTATATATGCCACATTTGCTTAATCCAGTCTATCATTGATGGACATTTGGGTTGGTTCCAAGTCTTTGCTATTGTGAATGGTGCCGCAATAAACATATGTGTGCATGTGTCCTTATAGTAACATGATTTATAATCCTTTGGGTATATACCCAATAAGGGGATCACTGGCTCAAATGGTATTTCTAGTTGTAGATCTTTGAGGAATCGCCACACTGTCTTCCACAATGGTTGAACTAATTTACACTCCCACCAGCAGTGTAAAAGCATTCCTATTTCTCCACATCCTCTCCAGCATCTGTTGTTTCCTGACTTTTTAATGAGTGCCATTCTAACTGGTGTGAGATGGTATCTCACTCTGGTTTTGATTTGTACTTCTCTGATGATCAGTGGTGATGAGCATTTTTTCATGTGTCTGTTGGCTGCGTAAATGTCTTCTTTTGAGAAGTGTCTGTTCTTATCCTTTGCCCACTTTTTGATGGGATTGTTTGTTTTTTTCCTGTAAATTTGTTTAAGTTCTTTGTAGATGCTGGATATTAGCCCTTTGTCAGATGAGTAGATTGCAAAAATTTTCTCCCATTCTGTAGGTTGCCTGTTCACTCTGATGATAGTTTCTTTTGCTGTGCAGAAGCTCTTTAGTTTAATTAGATCCCATTTGTCAATTTTGGCTTTTGTTGCCATTGCTTTTGTTGTTTTAGACATGAAGTCTTTGCCCATGCCTATGTCCTGAGTGGTATCACCTAGGTTTTCTTCTAGAGTTTTTATGGCTTTAGGTCTTACATTTAAGTCTTTAATCTATCTTGAGTTACTTTTTGTATAAGGTGTAAGGAAGGGATCCAGTTTCAGCTTTCTACATATGGCTAGCCAGTTTTCCCAGCACCCTTTATTAAACAGGGAATCCTTTCCCCATTGCTTGTTTTTGTCAGGTTTGTCAAAGATCAGATGTTTGTAGATGTGTGGTGGTATTTCTGAGGCCTCTGTTCTGTTCCATTGGTCTGTATATCTGTTTTGGTACCAGTACCATGCTGTTTTGGTTACTATAGCCTTGTAGTATAGTTTGAAGTCAGGTAGTGTGATGCCTCCAGCTTTGTTCTTTTGCTTAGGATTGTCTTGGCGATGCGGGCTCTTTTTTGGTTCCATATGAAGTTTAAAGTAGTTTTTTCCAATTCTGTGAAGAAAGTCATTGGTAACTTGATGGGGATGGCGTTGAATCTATGAATTACCTTGGGCAGTATGGCCATGTTCATGATATTGATTCTTCCTATCCATGAGCATAGAATGTTCTTCTATTTGTTTGTTTGTGTCCTCTTTTATTTCATTGAGCAGTGGTTTGTAGTTATCCTTGAAGAAGTCCTTCACATCCCTTGTAAGTTGGATTCCTAGGTATTTTATTCTCTTAGTAGCAATTGTGAATGGGAGTTCACTCATGATTTGGCTGTTTGTCTGTTACTGCTGTATAGGAATGCTTGTGATTTTTGCATATTGATTTTGTATCCTGAGACTTTGCCGAAGTTGTTTATCAGCTGAAGGAGATTTGGGGCTGAGACAGCGGGGTCTTCTAAATATACAATCATGTCATCTGCAAACAGGGACAATTTGACTTCCTCTTTTCCTAATTGAATATCCTTTATTTCTTTCTCTTGCCTGTTTGCCCTGGCCAGAACTTCCAACACTACGTTGAATAGGAGTTGAGAGCACATCCTTGTCTTGTGCCAGTTTTCTTTTCTTTTTTTTTTCCTGCATGATCAAGATCAAAATTTTTTTAAAATTATTATTATACTTTGTTTTAGGGTACATGTGCACAACGTGCAGGTTTGTTACATATGTATACATGTGCCATGTTGGTGTGCTGCACCCATTAATTCATCATTTAGCATTAGGTATATCTCCTAATGCTATCCCTCCCCCCACCCCCCACCCCACAACAGTCCCTGGTGTGTGATGTTCCCCTTCCTGTGTCCATGTGTTCTCATTGTTCAATTCCCACCTCTGAGTGAGAACATGCGGTGTTTGGTTTTTTGTCCTTGCGATAGTTTGCTGAGAATGATGGTTTCCAGTTTCATCCATGTCCCTACAAAGGACATGAACTCATCATTTTTTATGGCTGCATAGTATTCCATGGTGTATATGTGCCACATTTTCTTAATCCAGTCTATGGTCGTTGGACATTTAGGTTGGTTCCAAGTCTTTGCTATTGTGAATAGTGCTGCTATAAACATACATGTGCATGTGTCTTTATAGCAGCATGATTTATAATTCTTTGGGTATATACCCAGTAATGGGATGGCTGGGTCAAATGGTATTTCTAGTTCTAGATCCCTGAGGAATCACCAGACATTTATGCAGCCAAAAAACACATGAAAAAATGCTCATCATCACTGGCCATCCTAGAAATGCAAATCAAAACCACAATGAGATACCATCTCACACCAGTTAGAATGGCGATCATTAAAAAGTCAGGAAACAACAGGTGCTGGAGAGGATGTGGAGAAATAGGAACACTTTTACACTGTTGGTGGGACCGTAAACTAGTTCAACCATTGTGCCAGTTTTCAAAAGGAAATGCTTCCACTTTGCCCATTCAGTATGATGTTGGCTGTGGGTTTGTCATAAATAGCTCTTATTATTTTGAGGTACATTCCATCAATACCTGGTTTATTGAGAGTTTTTAGCATGAAGCGCTGTTGAATTTTGTTGAAGGCCTTTGCTGCGTCTATTGAGATAATCATTTGGTTTTTGTCATTGGTTCTGTTTATGTGATGGATTACTTTTATTGATTTGTGTATGTCGAACCAGCCTGGCATCCCAGGGGTGAAGCCCACGTGATTGTGGCGGATAAGCTTTTTGATGTGCTGCTGGATTTGGTTTGCTAGTATTTTACTGAGGATTTTTGCATCTATGTTCATCAGGGATATTGGTCTAAAATTCTCTTTTTTTGTTGTGTCTCTGCCATGCTTTGGTTTCAGGATGATGCTGCCCTCATAAAATGAGTTAGGGAGGATTTCCTCTTTTACAATTGATTGGAATAGTTTCAGAAGGAGTGGTACTGCCTTCTCTTTGTACCTCTGGTAGAATTCGACTGTGAATCTGTCTGGTTCTGGACTTTTTTTGGTTGGTAGGGTATTAATTATTGCCTCAATTTCAGAACGTGTTATTGGTCTATTCAGAGATTCAACTTCTTCCTGGTTTAGTCTTGGGAGGGTGTATGTGTCCAGGAATTTATCCACTTATTCTAGATTTTCTAGTTTATTTGCATAGAGGTGTTTATAGTATTCTCTGATGGTAGTTTGTATTTCTGTGGGATCAGTGGTGATATCCCCTATATCATTTTTTATTGCATCTATTTGATTCCTCTCTTTTCTTCTTTATTAGTCGTGCCAGCGGTCTATCAATTCTGTTGATCTTTTCAAAAAAACAGCTCCTGGATTCATTGATTTTTTGAAGTGTTTTTTTGGTCTCTATCTCCTTCAGTTCTGCTCTAATCTTAGTGATTTCTTGCCTTCTGCTAGCTTTTGAATATGTTTGCTCTTGCTTCTCTAGTTCTTTTAATTGTAATGTTAGGGTGTCGATTTTAAGTCTTTCCTCCTTTCTCTTGTGGGCATTTAGTGCTATAAATTTCCCTCTACACACTGCTTTAAATGTGTCCCAGAGATTTTGGTACATTATGTCCTTGTTCTCCTTGGTTTCAAAGAACATATTTATTTCTGCCTTCATTTCATTATGTACCCAGTAGTCATTCAGGAGCAGGTTGTTCAGTTTCCATGTAGTTGTGCAGTTTTGAGTGAGTTTCTTAATCCTGAATTCTAGTTTGATTGCATTGTGGTCTGAGAGACAATTTGTTGTGATTTCTATTCTTTTACATTTGCTGAGGAGTGTTTTGCTTCCAATTATGTGGTCAATTTTGGAATAAGTATAATGTGGTCCTGAGAAGAATGTATATTCTGTTGATTTGGGATGGAGAGTTCTGTAGATGTCTATTAGATCTGCTTGGTGCAGAGGTGAGTTCAAATCCTGGATATCCCTGTTAACTTTCTGTCTCGTTGATCTTTCTAATAATGACAGTGGGGTATTAAAGTCTCCCATTATTATTGTATGGGAGTCTAAGTCTCTTTGTAGGTTTCTAAGGACTTGCTTTATGAATCTGGGTGCTCCTGTATTGGGTGCATGTATATTTAGGATAGTTAGCTCTTCTTGTTGAATTGATCCCTTTACCATTATGTAATGGCCTTCTTTGTCTCTTTTGATCTTTGTTGGCTTAAAGTCTGTTTTATCAGAGGCTAGGATTGCAACCTCTGCTTTTTTTGCTTTCCATTTGCTTTGTAGATCTTCCTCAATCCCTTTATTTTGAGCCTATGTGTATCTCTGCATGTGAGATGGGTCTCCTGAATACAGCACACTGATGGGTCATGACTCTTTATCCAATTTGCCAGTCTGTGTCTTTTAATTGGAGCATTTAGCCCATTTAAATTTAAGGTTAATATTGTTATGTGTGAATTTGATCCTGTCATTATGATGTTAGCTGGTTATTTTGCCTGTTAATTGAAGGAGTTTCTTCCTAGCCTTGATGGTCTTTACAATTTGGCATGTTTTTGCAGTGGCTGGTACCAGTTGTTCCTTTCCATGTTTAGTGCTTCCTTCAGGAGCTCTTGTAAGGCAGGCCTGGTGGTGACAAAGTCTCTCAGCATTTGCTTGTCTGTAAAGTATTTTATTTCTCCTTCACTGATGAAGCTTAGTTTGGCTGGATATGAAATTCTGTGTTGAAAATTCTTTTCTTTAAGAATATTGAATATTGGCCCCCACTCTCTTCTGGCTTGTAGGGTTTCTGCTGAGCGATCTGCTGTTAGTCTGATGGGCTTCCCTTTGTGGGTGACCCAACTTTTCTCTCTGGCTGCTCTTAAAATTTTTTCCTTTATTTCAACCTTGGTGAATCTGACAATTATGTGTCTTGGGGTTGCTCTTTTCAAGGCGAATCTTTGTGGTGTTCTCTGTATTTCCTGAATTTGAATGTTGGCCTGCCTTGCTAGGTTGGGGAAGTTCTCCTGGATGATATCCTGAAGAGTGTTTTCTAACTTGGTTCCATTTTCCCCATCACTTTCAGGTACACTAATCAAACATAGATTTGGTCTTTTCACATAGTCCCATATTTCATGGAGACTTTGTTCATTTCTTTTTACTCTTTTTTCTCTAATCTTGTCTTCTTACTTTATTTCATTAATGTGATCTTCAATCACTGATATCCTTTCTTCCACTTGATCGAATTGGCTATTGAAACTTGTGCATGCGTCACGAAGTTCTCGTCCTGTGGTTTTCAGCTCCAGGAGGTCATTTAAGGTCTTCTCTACACTTTTTATTCTAGTTAGCCATTCATCTAACCTTTTTTTCAAGGTTTTTAGCTTCTTTCAATGGGTTAGAAGATGCTCCTTTAGCTTGGAGAAGTTTGTTATTACCAACCTTCTGAAGCCTACTTCTGTCAACTCATCAAAGTCATTCTCTGTCCAGCTTTGTTCCATTGCTGGCGAGGAGCTGTGATCCTTTGGAGGAGAAGAGGTGCTCTGGTTTTTGGAATTTTCAGCTTTTCTGCTCTGGTTTCTCCCCATCTTTGTGGTTTTATCTACCTTTGGTCTTTGATGTTGGTGACCTACAGATGGTGTTTTGGTGTGGATGTCCTTTTTTGTTGATGTTGATGCTATTCCTTTCTGCTTGTTAGTTTTCATTCTAGCAGTCAGGGCCCTCAGCTGCAGGTCTGTTGGAGTTTGCTGGAGGTCCACTCCAGGCCCTGTTTGCCTGGGTATCACCAATGGAGGCTGCAGAATGGCAAATATTGCAGAAGAGCAAATATTGCTGCCTGATCCTTCCTCTAGAAGCTTCATCCCAGAGGGGCACCTGCCTGTATGAGGTGTCTGTTGTCCCCTACTAGGAGGTATCTCTCACGCTATGTGGGGGTCAAGGACCCACTTGAGGAGGCAGTCTGTCCGTTCTCAGAGCTTGAACGCTGTGCTAGGAGAACCACTGCTCTCTTCAGAGCTGTCAAACAGGAACGTTTAAGTCTGCGGAAGTTGTCTGCTGCCTTTTGTTCAGCTATGCCCTGCCCACAGAGGTGGAGTCTATAGAGGCAGTAGGCCTTGCTGAGCTGCGGTGGCCTCTGCCCAGTTAGAGCTTCCCAACTGCTTTGTTTACTTAGTCAAGCCTCAGTAATGGCAGATGCCCCTCCACCCACCAGGCTGCAGCCTCACAGGTTGGTCTCAGACTGCTGTGCTAGCAGTGAGCAAAGCTCCATGGGCATGGGACCTGCTGAGCCAGGCGTGGGAGGGAATCTCCTGGTCTGCCGGTTGCTAAGACTTTTGAAAAGTGCAGTATTTGGGCAGAAGTATACCGCTTTTCCAGGTACAGTCTGTCACAGTTTTCCTTGGCTGGGAAAGGAAAATCTCCTGACCCCTTGAGCTTCCCAGGTGAGGCAACACCCTGCCTTGCTTTGGCTTGCCCTCTGTGGGCTGCACCCACTGTCCAACCAGTCCCAATGAGATGAACCAGATACCTCAGTTGGAAATGCAGAACTCACCCGTCTTCTGAGTCGATCTTGCTGGGAGCTGCAGACCGGAGCTGTTCCTATTTGGCCATCTTGGAAGCGACCCCCTTTAATATCTTCTTCTTATGAGTACACCAGGCAGACTGGATTAGAACCTACCCTAATGTTCTCATTTTAACTTAATTACCTCTTTAAAGGCCCTATCGCAATGCAGTTACATTCTGAAGTATTAGGGGTTAGGGCTTCAATATAGGAATTTTGGGGGTGTACAATTCAGTCCATAACAACTTTGTTATTAATTTAGCCACTTGTCAATTAAGTTGAAATTAAGCATTATTTTCAGATTAATGGGAAGAACAATTTACATTTTTTGTTTCATAGCATTAACAAAGTTATGATGTTTTGTGGAATGAAAAATGGAGCAATTCGAGTCTATGTCCTAAATCAGAATGATCCTTCATTGACCAGTTTGGTGGACTACTGGCACTTCAATATGCACGACAATAATTATGGATGTATTAAAAGTATTGCTAGTAGCTTTGATGATCGTTTCTTGGTGACTGCTGGAGCAGATGGTAATATCTTTGTTTTCAACATTTTTTCTGAATTTATGCTAAGGAAAGACATGAAGGCCAAAGTTCCATCTCCCAGGGTATGTAATTAATTAACCAGTTAATTAGTAACAAACTGTATTTAAAAATAGTGATATTAAAATTGTTCATATTCTTTATAAATTAAAAGTTATTTAGACATATTCACCTTATAGTCTAATCTTCCTGCTACTATTATAATTTGACTTTCTGGTGCTTCTATATCAAATATTAAAGGTATTACATTCCCCTTGTTATTAAAGATTGGAATTCCCCAGATTAAAAAATAATGTGTCAGTTTTTCTATGTAGTCAAAAGTTTGTATATTAAAAAAACTTTCTTAATCAAAGTTTTTTTTCAAAGTTCGCAATTTTTTCAGATTTTCTTTTGCCTTTCATTTATTCATTCACTCATTGTAAGAGCTGATATAGGACATATGCCATAAAGTGTGGTTTTGATAGGGGTTGCAAAAATATAGTTGTTTTTAGTATTAGAATGTGACAATGCAGGTCATGATCAAAGATTCAGTATAAAGTATTTTTTTAAAAGCAGAACTAGATTTTTGGCTTTATGATGAAGTTTGAGGGTTCAGATCCCTAAATTATATCCTTTTTTCCTGTCACAGAACTTGAATTTCATATTATCAAAGCAATTTATTTGGAAAAAGTCAGTAGTTAATAACCATTAGAATTGCTCCTAAGGAGAAAGGAGTTGTATTAGAAAGATTATAGCTAAAATTCCTTTGAACATATTGGCTTCCCATTTAGCAGGTAACCTACTTCAAGTACACATAAGAATGTAGGGAAGATATGAGTAGGTCAATTTTCATTTCTTCTAATAGCAAAATTTGGAGTATGGGCTGCTGTTTAGAGAGGGTCCAGCTCAGAAAAAGTAATTACAGGAGGGAAAGTATATGAACGGGAAGAAAATGCCTTTCTACCTGGTGCCAGCCCTCTCTATAGAAACCCATATTGGATAGAAAAATATTTATTCCATATTTCAGTAATCATGTCCTTTTATTTACGGCTGCAGTCAATATCCCTCTCTACAGAAACCCATATTGGATACAAAAATATTTATTCCACATTTAAATTTATGGCTGCCATCAATATTTCTGAAATCACTGAAGCAGACATTGCTTTTAAGAAAGAAAAATGAGAAAGATTTAAAAAAAAAAGAGAACAACCAAGCTCAGCACTGATCTGAGGTTCTTACCTTACTGTACTTTAGAATCGGCTAGGGAGCCCTAGAAGTACAGATGCCAGAGCCCACCCAAGAACAATTAAATTACAATCTGTGAAGGTGAGGCCCAGTCTTCAGTACTGTATACACTATCCTTCATGTGATTCTACTGTGCAGCTAGGATTGAGACCCATTGGCATATATTTTGGAACTAATTGGCATATTTTTGGAACTTTGTTTAACTCAACCTTATTGGAAACAACTGTGGCCAGGAGACAATTGCCCCAGTATCAGCATCAAATCCTAGAAGTTACACTGATATTAGAAAACCAAGGTACTTAGCTCTGGCCAATAAAAGAATAAAAAATAAATAAAATTCAGTAAATTTTTGTCCTAAGTGATTAATAATCAGTACAATTTATTAGCCATTACTGTCTCTTATATTGATCATGTTTTATGACTTTGCTTTTATTAAAGTCATAAACCTTGACTTCCATAAAAATATGTAGATTTACATTTCATACATATAAAGACTAATAAAACAACTTTATCAAAACAGAATCTTTATTTACTTACAACAAATGACAGCAAAACAGAGACCTATCTTTTATGAAAGAGAATAGGGAATAAAGTTTAGTTTTATTTATGAACAGACTAGTTAGCAAACTAATACTATTTTGTTCACTGGGTTCTAATTCTCCTTCCTTAATATCACAGACTAAGACATTTTACAGCACAGTACCTGAATAAACAGAGTAATTTTAAGTGATTTACTTTTTAGTTCCCCCAAATTTAAACTGATTTCCTTTCTTAAGGGAGACTTGTATTTCTGAATTCATATCTTTCTCTTTCAAGGAGGGGGATTATATTGTTCTTTGCATTTTGCATTTTATGTCTTCCTTTGAGAAGGTGATATAAAATGCTTACTAAAAATGTAAAAATTTATATATTGAAATATTTCTAGGACACACTGAGGTATTTGGACAAATGATTCATGTGATAAAAGTATATACTGAAAAACAGCATTTTGAAATAAATGATCTAGACTTTTGTGAATTCTGTGTTGATAGTATATGAACATTAATAATTTACATATTGAGGGGAAATTATGGGGATATTAACATTTTGCAAACATATGATTAGGTTAAGACTCTTCCTATGTACTCTTTCAAATAAAGCAGAAACAAATAAGTTTAGTAAACTGCATTTTTTTCTTGGATTTTTGTGAAACTAATTTTCAGACCTACAATTATTATAAAATTGGCAGAAAAAAACCCGAACCAGTTTGAGTTTTGAATTTACTTCTTCCTAGATATTTTAAGGAAAATACTATGCAATTTTAAAGGGCTAACCTTTTACTTCCCTTCTTATAGTTTGGAATTGAAACAGAGCCAATTCCAGAAGACATTGAAGATCCCAAAGCCTACAGGTATGGGAATTTTTGATAAATACTGACTAGGCCTGAGATTTTGCAAAACAAATCAACAGTGCAGAAGTTGACCATGCTTAATGAATTTTCAAATTATTGAATACTAATTTTCTCTTTCTCTGCTGTTTCTGTATCACAACCTGTTATTGTTTTAAATTTCTGTTTTCAGTATCGAGAATGCTAGGAGAAAAAGAGAACATGACAAGTTAATGAAAGAAGTGGAAGAAATAAAGGCACGGAAGAGAGAGAAGATCAAAGCTTTGAGGAATGAATTTTGTAAACTATTAGAAATGAATGAAGAATTACCAAAGCATATGCAGTTTAAACGAACAGTAAGCCTAATGTAAACTTGATTTTTATTTTAACATATGCTATTTCTGGATAGAGATGACTATTTTCCCAACAAGTAGAAACACTTAACATCATCTTTCTTTTTTGTTTGTTTCTTTCAAAATTTCAATAGCCATTTATTTTGGGCATCTTTTAATTTGTATGTGGGGTTTATCCATTTTAATCAGTTAAGATTCTTGTTGACACAAATTGTTTTACATCAACTGTTGTTATAGAACACATGAAAGGAATACATGGGGAAGAAATAAAGTAGAACCCAAGAGTTCTTTTAAGTTTTCTGTTATGGAGACATGAATAACAGATACACTGAAGTATAAACAAAAATTGGCCTGAAGTGTCCGGTGGCTGTCTTTGTTGGGAACTATGGCTAAACATCATCCCGATTTGATCTTTTGCTGCAAGCAGACTGGTATTGCTATCGGAAGACTGTGTGAAAAATGTGATGGCAAGTGTGTGATTTGTGATTCCTATGTGCGTCCCTGCACTCTGATGCACATATGTGATGAGCGTAACTATGGATCTTACCAGGGGTGCTGTGTGATCTGTGGAGGCCCTGGGGTTTCTGATGCCTGTTATTGTAAGGAAGTGCACCATCCAGGAGAAGGATAGGGATGGCTGCCCAAAGATTGTCAGTTTGGGTAACTCTAAGTCAGACCTTTTCTATGAATGCAAAAAATACGGCTTCGAGAAGAGGTGATTGGTGGGTGGCCCCTTCCTCCCCTCCACATCAAGCTGCTGCAGCTGCCAGAAAAGATGCCTACTACTACCAGCAGAAAGGGAGTGGAGCCCAGAGCATCACCAGGAGTGCCTTCTAGTGTACTGTCACCTTGCCACCCCCTCCCCTCCCTTCACCCAGACACATGGAAGGGATGGAAAAGGATTCTTCACAGAGCACTCCGGTACGCTGTATCAGAGAAAAAATTGATAGATTAGCTAATGGTTTTTCTTGAATTTGAGAAGCAAAGCCCTGTTCTCCATATTGATGTGTTCTCCCTCAACCAAGATCTTCTAAAAAGAAATAATATTTTAGTCTTCTGCTTGAGGAGTTGACTGTGAAGCTATGCCCAGTGAAAAACATATTCTTGCAGCAGCTCTGGTGGCAGTTGTCCTTGAGGAACCTTTGGTGTGTGGTGGGAAGCTGTCGGAACAAGAAATGTAGGCATTTAACCTTCTAACACTTGTGCTGGTTTCATGCCTTCTGAGAAATTAGAAACCCTTTCTGTTGCTATTATATTAATAAAATTGGTGTTTGTTTTCTGGTAAAAAAAAAAAAAAATTGTGGTCAGAATAGCAGGTCTTCAAAGTATAAAGCAGAAAATAAAATACAGGCCTTTAGGCTGGGCATGGTGGCTCATGCCTGTAATCCCAGCACTTTGGGAGGCCGAGGCGGGCGGATCATGAGGTCAGGAGATCGAGAGCATCCTGGCTAACATGGTGAAACCCTGTCTCTACTAAAAATACAAAAAAATTAGCCAGGTGTAGTGGTGGGCGCCTGTAGTCCCAGCTACTCAGGAGGCTGAGGCAGGAGAATGGCATGAAACCCGGGAGGCGGAGTGTGCAGTGAGCTGAGATTACACCACTGCACTGCAGCCTGGGGGACAGAGCGAGACTCTGTCTCAACAACAACAACAAAAAATACAGGTCTTTATTCTACAATATGTATAATTATATAATTTTTTATAAATTATAAAATTACTTTAACACAATACACAAAATAATAACAGTAGTCATTTTCTGATTCCATAAGCATTTCAAATACAGACATGTTGAGATGGCAAAATTATGCTATACTACGCAACTTTTGCCTCAATGAATCTAGCTTACTAGCTCAGGCTGAATATTCGCCCTCTGAAGCACTTCTTCAGGCATGCCAAAATAGGACTGACAGATGAAATTACATACGCGGTTTATTTCTCTCAATCCAATGAAGGCTTCCAGTGATCTTTAGGAAAGCCAATGCCCACCATGAATAGCATACACCTGGTAAGTTCCCTGGCCTTCCATTAAATCCACCCGAGGGTAACTCATTCACAAAACCACTAACCAGGTAAATCACAATTTACTTGATGTGACTGACTTGGTAATAGCCAGGAATCCTGTGCAACAATAAATTTGCCCAGCATAGGATTCAGAACCTGGTCTGTGACCAAATCCACCATCAAAATTCATACACAGATAAAACAAATTCAAGTGCCTTTTTTTTTTTACATTAATAGCATCAAGCTTCCCCAGGAGAGCCAGTTTCCACCGCACAAAAAGAGAATCTTGTATCAATTTCCCCCTACTTTATAAAAGTAGATTTTCCCCATCCCATGAAACAGCTGGTCTCTCTGCCCTGCACTGCGTTCATCCCTTGTCTTTAAGGCTGGCCCCCTCTGGTCCATTAATTCTGTATGCTGATAAAACTACCACAGTGCACGCTGGAACTTCCAGCAGACTGTTAGCTCAAGTTAGAGCAGCTGCTCAGTGGGACCCCAAAAGTCTCCAGCAAGAGAACCATCTTATTTTCATAAACTTGGAACATATTCCACAACTTTTTTACATCGATAACATTAATCCTATCATACAAAGTAAGAATCTGGACAGCACTAACAGTGTATAAAACATGAGGATCATGTCTGATATTAGCACTTATTCCAACAAACTCATGTTGGCAAGACTTAATAAATGTCAGAATTTCTTCACTATTCATGCAGTGAAGTTGTCCCATGAGATCCAATACTGTCAGACCCCAGTAGACACCACTCATTCTCAAATACTCAGACATATAGTATTCATAATCATCTTTCTTTGAGCCATAGGATGTGATACAGTCTACATGTTTCTCCAATAATAAGGTGTCTGGTGTATCTCGCTTGATAATAACATGCCCATGTCTAAGAGTGAAAAGCAAAAATCATCTTTAAGCTTCTTTTTATCTGGCCAGTCAGTATGTTTGCAGCAAAGAAACTACTCTAGAACTTGACACACTGCTTGGTTTGGAAGCAGATGAACCTCTTTACGTAATACAAAGTTTACTATTAGATTTGCCTACCACACTTTTTTTTTTTTTTTGGTAACAAGATAAGACATAAGTATAGGTTTGAATCTGGTTATCAACTCTTATTGTACTTAGCCAAAATACAATGGGTAGATGCATGTATAATTTGATTATCTGTGCTTCTATTTCGATAATTTATCAGATCTGTTGAAAAGACAGTACCCGGTTGATCTACAAAACTTTTTTTAAAATGACTTAATATAGTTGTAGCTATTGGGGCAATCACAAAATTGTTTAAGCCAATTTTGTATTCTACCTTTTTTTCTTTTGTGACTTACTGCAAAGCCCCACGTACCTGCTAGTGGTTAGCTTTTTTTTCATTTTGTACCCCTTCCGAAATGGAGTTAGTTAACCATCTAATCAAGTAAAAACCCATAATTCATAATATGCTCATGGGTTACCCAGTCCTGTAATTCTAGAAGCACTTTGCCAATTTCATATAAAAAATGCTGTGGTGAAATCATGATTTAATCATGTTGGTTAAAAAAACGAAGTCAAAATAGTTAAAAGACCTTTATGCTATTTTTCTAAGAAAAATGTTGAAACTTCCAGAGCATGGGTAATAAAATTTAAGATAAAAAACAACTGAGGCAAGTGCTGTGGCTAAGCACTTTGTACACATCATTACTTAAATGACACACAAACACCTCTGGAAAAAATAATTACTACTCACAATTTAGCACAAATATTGGCTCTGATATTTTTCCAGGGATGAAGTTAAGAAACATGAGACCTCTAAGTATCCTTATGGGAGAAAGTGGAGCCCTTTGTGAAGGAGATTCAACAAAAACTTGGTGATGTCGAGAAGACACCAGATACTGCTATCTTTCCTGGGTGGGGTCACACCAGGGGGGATGTTCAGATAATGATCAATTGCCATAAGCATCTACCTCGTGTCCAATTTTTATGTAATAGTAGTTTCTTTGAGATGGCGTCTTTAAAACTGTATACTCTCCAAATACTGATAGCATTCATTATTTTTATTGTGGGAAAAAAAACTGTGTAGCTTTATTTGCATTATTGTTAATTGCAAAGAACATTTCTCCGTATATTGTGGAAGTAAAGTTAAAATATGCTGTTTTTCTTCTGTAATGGACAGAGTTTATGATATTTGGGGAAGAGTTATGATGCAGCATGAAACTGGGGACAAAACTGAAATCTATGAAACAGAGTTGATACAGTACCGTTTTTGATGAATAGATCTTCTTATCTGCAGGATTTTGATGTAGATTCCCAAATCCGTGCTGAGATGCACAGAAAAACAGCTTTCAAAATTCAACAAGTGGAAAAGGAATTAGCTTGGGAAAAAGAGAAACATGAACTCGGCCTAATGAAGCTAAAGAATCGGTAGGATCCATATTCCCTACAAGCTAAGATGTTTGAGACCACATGTTTGAATAACATAGTTTATAATAGTGTCAGTGAAGTGGCCAGATAAGAGGGCTCTGGAAGTACCCACTGACTTGAAATCTCAAGGAATCCTCTTGTCACTGCTACTGATGTTTTCCTGAGCTTTCTGTGCACTCCTTTCTAGTTTAAATGTGGGAAATTTGTTTAACACTTAGATTTTAAAAATTATATAATACATATTTACTTTGTTTTGATGAATTATTTATTTTCTATCAAATTAATTAATGAACATGTATGTATTAAGAAATAAAAAATCAAATGGAACCAAAGGACTTTAAACAAAAGACAACCAGAGGTGGCTCTGGTTTTATCCCTGTCATGCATCAATTTGACTTCCAGGGGAAATGATTTTTTTTTGCCATTTACTGAGATATAATTTACATAAGTAAAGTACATAAATCTTAACATCTTGAAAGTTTTTTACGGATGTATAAATATATCTACTACTCAGATTAAGATAGAGAACATTTATAGCACTCCAGAAAGTTTCCCCATGTCCCCCTCACTTAATACTCTCTAAAGTTGAATCTTTATTGCCTTATATTAGTTTTGTTTGTGAATTCCATATAAATAGAGTGTTACAGTGTGGATTCTTTTGCATCTGGCCTTTTTTAAAAACTCATATGATGTCTAAGATTATCAATGTTGTTACATGTATCAGTAGTTCATTCTTTTCTGTTGCTTTTTAATGTTTCTTTAAAATGATTATACCACAGTTTATCCCTTCTACTGTTAATAGATATTTGAGTTGTTTCTATTTTTGGCTACCATAAATAATGTCACTATGAATATTGTGTATGTTTTTTGATGGAAATAAGTGCTTATTTCTGTTGGTTATATACTCAGTTGTGGAACTGCTGGGCCATAGTTTATTTGTATGTTTAGTTTTGTTAGATCTTGTCAGTTTTTCAAAACGGTTTGAAAATTTACACTCTTCAATTTACACACTTACCATCAATGTATGAGAATCCCAATTGATCCCCACTGTGTTAGTGTGTTAGGGCTCCTGTAAAAAAGTACTACAAACTGATTGGCTTAAAACTGGTTATTTACTGTCTTGCAGTTCTGGAGGCTAGAAGTCCAAAATCAAAGTGTCAGGCAAGTGGGTTCTTTCTGAAGACTTGGTGGGGAGAATCTGTTCCATACCTGCCTCCAAGCTTCTAGTGGTTTGCCAGCAACCTTTGGTTTTCTTGGCTGATGAATCCATCACTCCAAATCCTCTGCTTTCACTCAAATGTTCTCCCTGTGTCTCTTCATATAGGTTTCCCTGTGTATGTCCATCTCTGTGTCCAAATTTTCCCTTTTTATAAGAACACCAGTCATGTTTCATTAAGGCCTGCTGTAATTATCTTATTTTAACTTGATTGCCTCTATCAAGACCCTATTTTCAAATAAGGTCACATTCTGAGGTGCTGGGGGTTAGGACCTCAACATAGCTTTTTGGGGGGTCACAAATCCATAATACTCGTGTTTCGGATTGTCAGCCCTTTAAATTCCAGCTATTCTGTAGTAGCATCTCAGTATGGTTTAAATTGGCATCTCCCTGATGAGTGATGATTTTAAGTCCTTTTAATATATTTACCAATCATTCGTATATTTTCTATTGTTAGGTGTTTGTTCCAGTCTTTTGTCCATTTTTAAAACTGGGTTGCAGGAATTATGTATATCTTCTGGATATGAGCTTTGGTTATTTATATACATGTATCATATGAGTGACTATGTATATGACATGTATGTATGTGTATATGTGTGTGTATGTGTGTGTGTTTGCACATATAAAATACCTTGCTGTAGTATGTGGCTTTAGTCTCTTAAAAGAGTTGTTTGTTGAATAGAAGTTTTTTCTTTTAATGCAGTTCAACCTATTAGTCTTTTTTTAAAGATTAATGCTTTTGTGTTATACTTAAAGAACTTTTGCCTACTCCCAATTCATAAAATAATTGTTTTCTTCTAGAAGCTCTATTGTTTTTCCATCTTGAATAATTTTTATGGGTGGTGTGAGATCATGTCATTTGTTTTTATACTGATATCCAATTGACCTAGTATTGTTTGTTGAAAAGACCATCCGTTCCTTACTACATTATAGTGATGCTTTTGTCATAAGTCAGGTAACTGTACATGTGTGGGTCTGTTTCTGAACACTTTATTCTATCTCATTGGCCTATCTGTCTATCCAGGTGCCAGTATCACTCTGTCTTAATTAAATCTTGACATTGAATATTGTAAATCCTGCAGCTTTGTTCTTCACTCCAAGATTGGTTAGGTTCTTTGCATAGAATCAACTTGTCAATTTTTACAAAAAGCCTGCTAAAATTTGTATTGGAATTACATGGGATCTATAGAAATAATAGACATTAAGAAATAAATTCCTATTTAGGAATAATACACATTTAAATAATATTTAAATAATAAATATTATCTTACATAAACATGATATATCTTAAAAAGAATCAGTTTTAATATTTTTATAGTGGTTACAACCATATATCTAAATAATGTATTTATATGTATTTATTATTAGTCATTTTTATTGACTTCCTAGTGTGGTAGCTAAGGATTTTCCTCACTTTAACTTATGCTTTCCTCTACCTTCTTGAAAATATAGAATATATTATAATAATTATATACATTTTATATATAATATATAATTCTACATAATTATGTATAAATGAAGAATATATTATAATAATTGCTTTAATGTCTTTGTCTGCTAGTTATATTATCTGCATCATTTCTGTGCATGTTTCTATTGACTGATATATTTCTCTTCATTTTGGGTTACATTTTTATGCTTTTTTTAAATGCTTTTTTGGGTTACATTTTTATGTTTTTGCCTGTCTGCCTGGTAAATTTGATTGTAAATTTTACATTGCAGGTGCTAGATATTTCTGTATACTTAAATTTTTTTGTAACTTTTTTTTTTAATACTTTAAATTCTAGGGTACATGTCCACAACCTGCAGGTTTGATACATAGATATACATGTGCTATGTTGGTTTGCTGCACCCATCAACTCATCATTTACATTAGGTATTTCTCCTAACACTGTCCCTCCCCCAGCCATCCACCCCCTGACAAGCCCCGGTGTGTGATGTTCCCTGCCCTGTGTCCAAGTGATCTCATTGTTCAATTCCTACCTATGAGTGAGAACATGCGGTGCTTGGTTTTCTGTCCTTGTGACAGTTTGCTGAGAATGATAGTTTCCAGCTTCATTCATGTTCCTGCAAAGGACATGAACTCATCTTTTTTTATGGCTGCATAGTATTCCATGGACAGAGTCTCACTCTGTCACCCAGGCTGGAGTGCAGTGGCGTGATCACGGCTCACTGTAACCTCTGCCTCTTGGGTTCAAGCAATTCTCTGCCTCAGCCTCCTGAATAGCTGGGGTTGCAGGCGCCTGCCACCACGCCTGGCTAATTTTTTTTCATTTTTAGTAGAGACAGGGTTTCACCATCATGGCCAGGTTGGTATTGAACTCTTGACCTCATGATCCACCTGCCTAGGCCTCCCAAAGTGCTGGGATTACAAGCATGAGCCACCGTGCCTGGCTTAAATTTTTTTTTTTTTTTTAATTTCAATAGGTTTTTGGGGAACAGGTAGTGTTTGGTTACATGAAAAGTTCTTTAGTGGTGATTTCTGAGATTTTGGTGCACCCATCACCTGAACAGTGTACACTGTACCCAACGTGTAGTCTTTAATCCTTCGCCATCCCCCACCCTTTCCCCTGGGTCCCAGAAGAGCTACCGGGCTCTGGGTTGGTACTGGGGAGTGTCTGCAAAGAGTCCTGTGATGTGATCCATCTTCAGGTCTTGAAGCCATGGATACCAGAACCTGCTCCAGTGGAGGTAGCAGGGGAGTGAAGTGGACTCTGTGAGGGTCCTTGGTTGTGTTTTTGTTTAGTGTGCTCGTTTTGGGTTGGTTGGCCTCCAGCCAGGAGGTGGTGCTTTCAAGAGCCCATCAGCTGCGGTGCTGTACGGAGGATGCAAACTTACCCTAGAGACACCTAGTTAAGTATTCAGGTTTCTCAGGCAGTGGGCAGGGCCATATAGAGCTCCCAAGAGATTATGACCTTTGTCTTCAGCTACCAGGGCAGGTAGAGAAAGACCACCAGGTGGGGGCAGGGATAGGTGTGTCTGAGCTCAGCCTCTCCTTGGGCGGGACTTGCTGTGGCTGCTGTGGGGGATGGAGGTGTGGATCCCAGTCCAATAGAGTTATATTCGCAGGGGGATTATGGCTGCCTCTGCTGAGTCATACAGGGAAGCTGGGGAAAGCTGGTAGTCATAGGCCTGACCCTGCTCCCGTGCAACCCACAGTCCTAAAGGCTGGTCTCACTCCTACCATACCCTCCCAAGTCTGTTTCCAGTCAGCTGCTGAGCAGGGCTGAGAACTGCCCCAGACCAGGAGTCTCCCCATTGAGAAAGCAGGCAGATTCAATTTTTTGGCGTCTCAGGGAAGCTGCATGGGTGATACAGTTCCTTCAAAGGGTCTGTGGATTTTCTCAACTTTCCTGGGTATGTTCCTGTGATAGTTCTTGGAGCAAAAGTTCATGATGTGAGTCTCCACATGAGGCTCTGTCCCCATCTGCAAGCTAATCCCGCCTCCTATCTGCCATCTTAATCTCTGTATACTTTTAAATATTCTTGAGCTTTGTTCTGGAATTCAGTTAAGTTACATGGAAAAAGATTCGTTTTTTTTTTTTTGAGGCTTGCCTTTAATCTTTGTTAGATGAGATCAGGGCAGCCTTTAGTCTAGGGCTAATTTTTTCCCAGCTACTAAGACAACACTCTTCTGAGCAGAATATCCTATGACCCATGTATTATCAGCTTTATGGGAACACAAGCTATTTCAACTGTGTGAGATCTGTGGATTATTCTGCCTGTTCCTTTCTGGTATTTCTTTTGCCAGCCTCAGGTAGACTCCTTCTTATGCAGTGCTGATTAGTACTTAATTGCAGAGTGGAAGGGAGCCCTCTGCAGATCTTCAGAGCTCTCTCTCTCTGACTCTGGTTCTCTCTCTCCCTCTGTCTCTATTGTGCAGCTGTCTCCTCTCTGGTACTTCACTCTGAAAATTATAGCACTTCTTACCAGGTATTAAATCTCTGAATAGTTGAATTCCTGGATAATATTTCAATATTTGAATCCCTGAATTATAACCAGATTGCTACCTGCTAAAAGATGAAAGTGGTGAAGAAGTTCCTCTCAGAAAGAACTCAACATAGCAGCCTATGTTTGGCTTTAATAAGTATTCACAGTATATATAAGTTGTGTGTGTGTGTGTATTCATACATATATACGAATCCTAACTCACAAACTTAGGTATGTAAGTACATGGCTGTTCTTTATTTTATTTAAACTAACTTAAATCTGACTTTGACTCTGGGCTTCTATTCTATCAAGATCGGAATGTCAGTCTTAGTACTGCCGAAACTCATTGTCTCATTTTCCCAGACTGCCTGATTCTTTTAGTCCTTTGATTCTGTGGTTTCTGTGCTCTGCTGGAGCAGGCAATGTTTTGTGAGACCAGGAGCCACCTGTGCCATAGATCAAACACACATACAGACATCACTCTTAAGGCCTTACCATCTCCCCAGATGCTTTCAGATGCAGGGAACAAGTGCCCACAGCTCTGGGACCCACCTGCCCATCCTCCTCTGAGTCAGGGTTCACCTCTGCCTCCCCACCATCCTTGTTATCAAATACTCTTTTCCTTAACTCCTGCTTTCCGTCCCTGATCTGGGGACCCTCCATCCACCATAGCATCATGTTTTCAGGGAACATATGGAAGGAGATAATAAGAACCTAGCTAGCTATCTGATTGGAATGTGGGGAGAGGATAAAGTTGTACCAAATAACACTGGGTATCACCAATGTTTTCATCTTTACCAATCTAATAGGCAAAATATAATAACTCTTGATTGAATAATCTGCATCCTTTTTATTATTGGTGGGGTTCAGCATTTCCTTTCATATGCCTATGGTTCATCTATATGTATTCTTCTGAGAATTGTCTGTTTAGATTTCTTGTTCATTTTTCTTTGGGTTCTGTTTATTTCCCACATTATTTTTAATTTTAGCCTCTTTATCTATATTACAGATATTTGCCTTTTATTCTACATATTATAAATGCTTTCTCCTGCTCTGCCATTTGCCTTAAACTTTGTTCATATTTTTCTAACTGTGCAGAATTTTAAATTTTTATGTGATCAAAACCAGCTATATTTTCCTTCATGTTGTGTCTGGAGTTGGTTCCTTCCAGTGGGTTCTTGGTCTTGCTAACTTCAAGAACGAAGCTGCGGACTTTCGCAGCGAGTGTTACAGCTCTTAAAGGTGGTGCGGACCCAAAGAGTGAGCAGCAGCAAGATTTATTGTGAAGAGTGAAAGAACAAAGCTTCCACAGCATGGAAGGGGACCTGAGTGGGTTGCTGCTGCTGGCTGGGGTGGCCAGCTTTTGTTCCCTTTTGTGTCCCCACCCACATGCTGCTGATTGGTCCATTTTACAGAGTGCTGATTGGTCCATTTTAAAGAGTGCTGAGTGGTCCATTTTACAGAGTGCTGATTGGTGCATTTACAATCCTTTAGCTAGACACAGAGTGCTGATTGGTGTGTTTTTACAGAGTGCTGATTGGTGCATTTACGAGCCTTTAGCTAGACACAGAGCACTGATTGGTGCATTTTTACAGAGTGCTGATTGGTGCACTTACAATCCTTTGGCTAGACACAGAGCGCTGATCAGTGCATTTTTACAGAGTGCTGATTGGTGCACTTACAATCCTTTAGCTAGACACAGAGCACTGATCGGTACGTTTTTACAGAGTGCTGATTGGTGCACTTACAATCCTTTAGCTAGACACAGAGCGCTGATTGGTACATTTTTACAGAGTACTGATTGGTGCATTTATAATCCTTTAGCTAGACACAGAGTGCTGATTTGTGCGTTTTTACAGAGTGCTGGTTGGTGCACTCACAATCCTTTAGCTAGACACAGCGCTGATTAGTGCATTTTTACAGAGTGTTGACTGGTGCATTTACAATCCTTTAGCTAGACACAGAGCACTGATTGGTGTGTTTACAATCCTCTAGCTAGACAGAAAAGTTCTCCAAGTCCCCACTCAACCCAGGAAGTCCAGCTGGCTTCACTTCTCAATGTTAATCTGAGTCTCATGGAAAGGCTAAAATTTAAAGTTCCAGTGCGCAAATACATAAAGGAAATAAGTCTTAAAGAGATGAGAAAGATAGTATGTATGAAAGAAAAGGGAATTAAAAAGAAATAGTAAATCATTTTAAAAGCAGACATAGAGTTTAAAAGATGAAGTTAGAAAAATAGTAAGAAAGGCAAACAAGCTAGGAATAATCAATATATACAAAAATAAATTAAATTCTAAGAAGTGCATGTTTGTGTGTGTGTGTGTGATAATTATGAACCAATGCCCCCAAATAACAAGGTAATTGATGAAAAAAATTTTTAATTAATTTTTTTAATTGACAGATAGATGAAGAACTTTTAAAAATAAGACTCTGTGGGCTATGAGAGAAAGATGAACTAGAGATTAGTATGATTTCCTGAGCTTGATGTTTTTTACAGAGGCAAATAGGGGAATCTGATAGATTGGGACTTTCGTGAAATGTCATTAAACATGGAAAATTGAGGGGCAAAGAGTAGAAATGAAGAGGTCTGCACTTTTATTCAACTGCTCAAGGTCTGCTCTTTTTATAGTTACTATGTGCAAATAAATTGCATTGCCACATGTATGGAAACACACACATATATACACACCACACATACCATGTAATTTAACAAAAAAATATATTTTTAAAACATTTTGTGAGGTGAAGAATGAACATTCTTTAGTCTCTGGGGAATGAGAGTTAAAAATTATTTTTCCACTTTTTGATTTAGAGACCTTCACTCAAACACAGATATTAATATATTTGTTTATATAATTTACATGTTTATATTTATTTATATATCTATGCATCAAAACACATACACAAACTATATATCTATAACAATATCTATTATATATTTTATATAATAATCTATCATATACATATATGTGTAGATATATATACATAATATATAACATATAGTCTATTATATATAATATGTAGGGAGATGGATTATATTTCCTCAGAATTTGATATGATCTATTCACCATTAAACTGCAGTTTACCTGCAAAATTTTCATTTTTCCACATATTATGAAAACACTGGTATTATAGTGATTAATAATGAGTTGTTTAGTATTTTCATTAGAAAGACCATATTTGCTCTTTAATCAAGTCCAATCCAACTTCCATCACATCCTGTTGGTAGATATATGTTAAAATTTGAGTCTAGCACAATATAATGATATAATAAGAATAGTGTATTGTAGTTTTATTTTATTACTTAGTAATTATGCAGAATGATCAAAATGGTGACTACTGCAAATACTTGTTTTATTTTTTCAGATTTCGAGATCCACTGGAAAGTGATACTATTGTGGTTCATGCCATACTGAGTGACCACAAGATATCCTCTTACAGGCTGGTGCAGCCCTCTAAGTACTCCAAATTCAAACGAGCTAGTCAATCAGAGAGAAAACCAAGCAAATTGGACAGGTTTGAAAAAGAGGGACCTGGAAGAAAGGACAGTCAGAGAGATGCAGGTAGCCTATGACAAGAAGACTTTTAAATTCTTATTTACTAAGACTTCAAAAGTGAATTGTCTGTGGGCAGAACCATTGAACCTTCTTTGGTGGCTTGAGCTCAATCTCTTGTCCCTCTTCCTTCCATGATGGTTTTCTTTGGAGTAAATAATCAAGAGAGACTAAAGTGTATGGTATAGCTGACAATGAGAGGCCACATTTTCCCAATAAATGCTCCATGTCCACTTTCCTCTTTAACGTAGTTTGTAAGAAAACCTACCCTGGTCATGTGACTGAGAGTGTGTGAGAGGACTGGATGCTGCTGTTTTCTTACTTGCCACATCTAGCTATTCTTAAATCTAAGATTTCCCCAGATGCTAGGAATCTAGGCAGTGGTTCGTTTCAGATTCCTGGGCCCTATTCCAAAGTGTGGGGCTAAAACACTGCATTTCAGACTATTTTCCAAGAACATATGCTTTAAATAGAATGATCAGAGAATAGAGGTATGAAAATAGTACCTCTAATCCCTGCAACCTGTTTCTTGTGGCTGCCCACAAGGTGACTGCAGATTAGTAGAAGAACAAGAATTCTGGAAATGGCTTGGAGAGCCATTCAATAATAAATAAAAGGTGCTGCTGCAGCCTGGCTAGATCTAGGCTATTGACAATGATATAATACAAACATTAATATTGGTTTATCTTCTTCATTGGGAACTCTTTAATGTCTCCTTTTTGCTTCTAGGATAAATTCTGAAACTGCTGTCCTGATACTTAATCCTTCCACAATCTATCCCTATTCTACGTTTCCAGTAGTGCCTTCTCATACTGTTCAGCTTGCCTGTTTAGTCTTTTGTCCTGCCTGCTGCTCCCTGATCATGTCTGACACTTCTACACTCAGGCTTCTGCCAGAGTGACCTCTTCACTTCTCTCCTCTCTGAATTCTACCAATTCTTGGGGATGTAGCTTAAATTACACTTTTGTTTATAAGGCCTTCCCATGACCACCCAGGCCACATAAACTCTTCTTTCTCTATACCACCATATATTTGAAATATGAAATATGATTAAATGGTTATTTATAACTATATAAGTATCTCATATTATCTAATTTTTCATGTCTATCTAAATCTTGAACATGAATAGAGTAATTCCCCAATAGGAACTTGTTAGTAGACCAGGTGTGGTGGCTCACACTTGTAATCCCAGCACTTTGGGAGGCCAAGGCAGGTGGATCACTTGAGGTCAGGAGTTTGAGACCAGCCTGGCCAACATGGTGAAACCCCATCTCTACTAAAAAATACAATAATTAGCTGAGCACGGTGGCACATTCCTGTAGTCCCAGCTACTCAGGAGGCTGTGGCAGGAGAATCACTTGAACCCCAGAGGCGGAGGTTGCAGTGAGCCAAGATTGCATCATTGCACTCTAACCTAGGTGACAAAGTGAGACTCTGTCTTGAAAAAAAAAAAAAAAAGAAAAGAAAGAAAAGAAACTTGTTAGTTGACACAGCCAATTTTTTTTTTTTTTTTTTTTTTTTGAGACAGAATCTCTCTGTGTTGCCCAGGTTGGAGTGAAGTGGTCCAATCTAGGCTCACTGCAACCTCTGCCTCCCAGGTTCAAGCAATTCTGGTTACTTCAGCCTCCTGAGTAACTGGGATTACACCCAGCTAATTTGTGTGTGTGTGTGTATTTTTAGTAGAGATGGGGGTTTCACCGTGCCTAGGCTGGTCTTGAACTCCTGAGCTCAGGCAATCTGCCTAACTTGGCCTTCCAAAGTGATAAGATTATAGGAGTGAGCCACCAAGCCTGGCCATAAAGCCAATAATTTTTAAATTATTTATTTGATTGTGATTCTGACGAGTTTTTTAGTTGGCTTCAGAGCACTTCAGTTGGTATGTGCCACCTCAAATTGCATGTATCGAATTGGACTTACTCGATTTTTCTCCTTCTCCCCACCATCATGTCACAAACACTCTTTCCCAACATGTTAATGGTCCACCATCATTTATCTTGTTCTCTAATTGTTTAATATATGTCTTATCTTGCCAACTTTTTAATAAGGTTTTTAAAAGCAAAAAAATGTGGCTTAGATCTTTTTATTTTGGCATTCCACAGTACTTATTATGGGGTTGAATTCGTAGTAGTTGGTCAATAAATACATTTTTGTTTTTGTTTCGTTTTGTTTGAGACAGAGTCTCACTCTGTTCCCCAGACTGGAATGCAGTGGCAAGATTTCAGCTTACTGCAACCTCTTCCTCCTGGTTTCAAGCAATTCTCCTGCCTCAGTCTCCCAAGTAGCTGAGATTACAGGAACGCACCACCACGACTGGCTAATTTTTGTATTTTTAGTAGAGATGGGGTTTCACCACGTTGCCCAGGCTGGTCTCAAACTCTTGACCTCAAGTGACCCACCTGCTTCAGCCTCCCAAAGTGCTAGGATTACAGGCGTGAGCCACCACACCTAGTGCTCAATAAATACTTTGATTTACAAATTCAATATATTCTCTGTTTTTCTTAATGCAGCAGGTTAAAAACAATATCTGAGAGTTTTGTTTTTATGTCTCAAAAAGGCTGAAAAATGTTGATTCTCTATATAGGTGGGAGTGTTACCATACAAGAAGAATCAATAATAGAAAAAGGGAAGAAATTTCGGCCTAAAACCCTAAGTGAAATTATGGTGGAAAATCAAATTGAGAAAACGAGAAAACTTATATTAAAAGCTGAAAGGGCACAACTAAAGATTCAACAGCGAAAAAAAGAATGGGAGGAACTGTGAGTTATTTTTACCTAAACTCTTTTTTTTTTTTATTTTATTATACTTTAGGTTTTAGGGTACATGTACACAACGTGCAGGTTTGTTACATATGTATCCATGTGCCATGTTGTCTTGCTGCACCCATTAACTCATCATTTAGCATTAGGTATATCTCCTAATGCTGTCCCTCCCCCCTTCCCCCACCCCACAACAGTCCCCGGCGTGTGATGTTTCCCTTCCTGTGTCCATGAGTTCTCATTGTTCAATTCCCACCGATGAGTGAGAACATGCGGTGTTTGGTTTTTTGTCCTTGCGATAGTTTACTGAGAATGATGTTTTCCAGTTTCATCCATGTCCCTACAAAGGACATGAACTCATCATTTTTTATGGCTGCATAGTATTCCATGGTGTATATGTGCCACATTTTCTTAATCCAGTCTATCGTTGTTGGACATTTGGGTTGGTTCCAACTCTTTGCTATTGTGAATAGTGCCACAATAAACATACGTGTGCATGTGTCTTTATAGCAGCAGATTTATAGTCCTTTGGGTATATACTCAGTAATGGGATGGCTGGGTCAAATGGTATTTCTAGTTCTAGATCCCTGAGGAATCGCCACACTGACTTCCACAATGGTTGAACTAGTTTACAGTCCCACCAACAGTGTAAAAGTGTTCCTATTTCTCCACATCCTCTCCAGCACCTGTTGTTTCCTGACTTTTTAATGAGTGCCATTCTAACTGGTGTGAGATGGTATCTCACTGTGGTTTTGATTTGCATTTCTCTGATGGCCAGTGATGATGAGCATTTTTTCATGTGTTTTTTGGCTGCATAAATGTCTTCTTTTGGGAAGTGTCTGTTCATGTCCTTTGCACACTTTTTGATGGGGTTGTTTGTTTTTTTCTTGTAAATTTGTTTGAGTTCATTATAGATTCTGGGTATTAGCCCTTTGTCAGATGAGTAGGTTGCAAAAATTTTCTCCCATTCTGTAGGTTGCCTGTTCACTCTGATGGTAGTTTCTTTTGCTGTGCAGAAGCTCTTTAGTTTAATTAGATCCCATTTGTCAATTTTGGCTTTTGTTGCCATTGCTTTTGGTGTTTTACACATGAAGTCCTTGCCCACGCCTATGTCCTGAATGGTATTGCCTAGGTTTTCTTGTAGGATTTTAATGGTTTTAGGTCTAACATTTAAGTCTTTAATCCATCTTGAATTAATTTTTGTATAAGGTGTAAGGAAAGGATCCAGTTTCAGCTTTCTACATATGGCTAGCCAGTTTTCCCAGCACCATTTATTAAATAGGGAATCCTTTCCCCATTTCTTGTTTTTGTCAGGTTTGCCAAAGATCAGATAGTTGTAGATACGCAGCATCATTTCTGAGGGCTCTGTTCTGTTCCATTGATCTATGTCTCTGTTGTGGTACCAGTACCATGCTGTTTTGGTTAGTGTAGCTTTGTAGTATAGTTTGAAGTCGGGTAGCGTGATGCCTCCAGCTTTGTTCTTTTGGCTTAGGATTGACTTGGCGATGCGGGCTCTTTTTTGGTTCCATATGAACTTTAAAGTAGTTTTTTCCAATTCTGTGAAGAAAGTCATTGGTAGCTTGATGGGGATGGCATTGAATCTTTAAATTACCTTGGGCAGTATGGCCATATTCACGATATTGATTCTTCCAACCCATGAGCATGAAATGTTCTTCCATTTGTTTGTATCCTCTTTTATTTCATTGAGCAGTGGTTTGTAGTTCTCCTTGAAGAGGTTCTTCACATCCCTTGTAAGTTGGATTCCTAGGTATTTTATTCTCTTTGAAGCAATTGTGAATGGGAGTTCACTCATGATTTGGCTCTCTGTTTGTCTGTGATTGGTGTACAAGAATGCTTGTGATTTTTGTACACTGATTTTGTATCCTGAGACTTTGCTGAAGTTGCTAATCAGCTTAAGGAGATTTTGGGCTGAGACGATGGGGTTTTCTAGATATACAATCATGTCATCTGCAAACAGGGACAATTTGACTTCCTCTTTTCTTAATTGAATACCCTTTATTTCCTTCTCCTGCCTGATTGCTCTGGCCAGAACTTCCAGCACTATGTTGAATAGGAGTGGTGAGAGAGGGCATCCCTGTCTTGTGCCAGATTTCAAAGGGAATGTTTCCAGTTTTTGCCCATTCAGTATGATATTGGCTGTGGGTTTGTCATAGATAGCTCTTATTATTTTGAGATACGTCCCATCAATACCTAATTTATTGAGAGTTTTTAGCATGAAGGGTTGTTGAATTTTGTCAAAGGCCTTTTCTTCATCTATTGAGATAATCATGTGGTTTTTGTCTTTGGTTCTGTTTATGTGCTGGATTACATTTATTGATTTGCGTATGTTGAACCAGCCTTGCATCCCAGGGATGAAGCCCGCTTGATTATGGTGGATAAGCTTTTTGATGTGCTGCTGGATTTGGTTTGCCAGTATTTTATTGAGGATTTTTGCATCAATGTTCATCAAGGATATTGGTCTGAAATTCTCTTTTTTGGTTATGTCTCTGCCAGGCTTTGGTATCAGGACGATGCTGGCTTCATAAAATGTGTTAGGGAGGATTCCCTCTTTTTCTATCGATTGGAATAGTTTCAGAAGGAATGGTACCAGTTCCTCCTTGTACCTGTGGTAGAATTTGGCTGTGAATCCATCAGGTCCTGGACTCTTTTTGGTTGGTAAGCTATTGATTATTGCCACAATTTCAGAGCCTGTTATTGGTCTATTCAGAGATTCAACTTCTTCCTGGTTTAGTCTTGGGAGGGTGTATTTGTCGAGGAATTTATCCATTTCTTCTAGATTTTCTAGTTTATTTGCATAGAGGTGTTTGTAGTATTCTCTGATGGTAGATTGTATTTCTGTGGGATTGGTGGTGATATCCCCTTTTTCATTTTTTATTGCATCTATTTGATTCTTCTCTCTTTTCTTCTTTATTAGTCTTGCTAGCAGTCTATCAATTTTGTTGATCTTTTCAAAAAACCAGCTCCTGGATTCATTAATTTTTTGAAAGGTTTTTTGTGACTCTATTTCCTTCAGTTCTGCTCTGATTTTAGTTATTCCTAGCCTTCTGCTAGCTTTTGAATGTGTTTGCTCTTGCTTTTCTAGTTCTTTTAATTGTGATGTTAGGGTGTCAATTTTGGATCTTTCCTGCTTTCTCTTGTGGGCATTTAGTGCTATAAATTTCGCTCTACACACTGCTTTGAATGTGTCCCAGAGATTCTGGTATGTTGTGTCTTTGTTCTTGTTGGTTTCAAAGAACATCTTTATTTCTGCCTTCACTTCATTATGTACCCAATAGTCATTCAGGAGCAGGTTGTTCAGTTTCCATGTAGTTGAGCGGTTTTGAGTGAGTTTCTTAATCCTGAGTTCTAGTTTGATTGCACTGTGGTCTGAGAGACAGTTTGTTATAATTTCTGTTCTTTTACATTTGCTGAGGAGAGCTTTACTTCCAACTATGTGGTCAATTTTGGAATAGGTGTGGTGTGGTGCTGAAAAAAATGTATATTCTATTGATTTGGGGTGGAGAGTTCTGTAGATGTCTATTAGGTCCACTTTGTGCAGAGCTGAGTTCAATTCCTGGATATCCTTATTAACTTTCTGTCTCATTGATCTGTCTAATGTTGACAGTGGGGTGTTAAAATCTCCCATTATTATTGTGTGGAAGTTTAAGTCCCTTTGTAGGTCACTCAGGACTTGCTTTATGAATCTGGGTGCTCCTGTGTTGGGTGCATATATATTTAGGATAGTTAGCTCTTCTTGTTGAATTGATCCCTTTACCATTATGTAATGGCCTTCTTTGTCTCTTTTGATCTTTGTTGGTTTAAATTCTATTTTATCAGAGACTAGGATTGCAACCCCTGCCTTTTTTTGTTTTCCATTTGCTTGATAGATCTTCCTCCATCCCTTTATTTTGAGTCTATGTGTGTCTCTGCACGTGAGATGGGTTTCCTGAATACAGCACACTGATGGGTCCTGACTCCTTATCCAGTTTGCCAGTCTGTGTCTTTTAATTGGAGCATTTAGCCCATTTACATTTAAAGTTAATATTGTTATGTGTGAATCTGATCCTGTCATTATGATGTTAGTTGGTTATTTTGCTCGTTAGTTGATGCAGTTTCTTCCTACCTTCGATGGTCTTTACAATTTGGCATGTTTTTGCAGGGGCTGGTACCGGTTGTTCCTTTCCATGTTTAGTGCTTCCTTCAGGGGCTCTTTTAGGGCAGGCCTGGTGGTGACAAAATCACTCAGCATTTGCTTGTCTGTAAAGTATTTTATTTCTCCTTCACTTATGAAGCTCAGTTTGGCTGGGTATGAAATTCTGGGTTGAAAATTCTTTTCTTTAAGAATGTTGAATATTGGCCCCCACTCTCTTCTGGCTTGTTGAGTTTCTGCCGAGAGATCAGCTGTTAGTCTGATGGGCTTCCCTTTGTGGGTAACCCGACCTTTCTCTCTGGCTGCCCTTAACATTGTTTCCTTCATTTCAACTTTGGTGAATCTGACAATTACGTGTCTTGGAGTTGCTCTTCTCGAGGAGTATCTTTGTGGCGTTCTCTGTATTTCCTGAATCTGAATGTTGGCCTGCCTTGCTAGATTGGGGAAGTTCTCCTGGATAATATCTTGCAGAGTGTTTTCCAACTTGGTTCCATTCTCCCTGTCATTTTCAGGTACACCAATCAGACGTAGGTTTGGTCTTTTCACATAGTCCCAAATTTCTTGGAGGCTTTGTTCGTTTCTTTTTATTCTTTTTTCTCTAAACTTCCCTTCTCACTTCATTTCATTCATTTCATCTTCCATCAGCAATACCCTTTGTTCCAGTTGATCGCATCTGCTACCGAGGCTTCTGCAATCTTCGCGTAGTTCTCAATACTTGGCTTTCAGCTCCATCAGCTCCTTTAAGCCCTTCTCTCCATTGGTTATTCTAGTTATCCACTCGTCTAATTTTTTTTCAAAGTTTTTAACTTCTTTGCTGTTGTTTTGAATTTCCTCCCATAGCTCGGAGTAGTTTGATCGTCTGAAGCCTTCTTTTCTCAACTCGTCAAAGTCCTCCTCCGTCCAGCTTTGTTCTGTTGCTGGTGAGGAGCTGCGTTCTTTGGAGGAGGAGAGGTGCTCTGCTTTTTAGAGTTTCCAGTTTTTCTGCTCTGTTTTTTCCCCATCTTTGTGGTTTTATCTACTTTTGGTCTTTGATTATAGTGATGTACAGATGGGTTTTTGGTGTGGATGTCCTTTCTGTTTGTTAGTTTTCCTTCTACCAGACAGGACCCTCAGCTGCAGGTCTGTTGGAGTTTACGAGAGGTCCACTTCAGACCCTGTTTGGCTGGGTGTCAGCAGCGGTGGCTGCAGAACAGTGGATTTTCGTGAGACCACAAATTCAGCTGTCTGATAGTTCTTCTGTAAGTTTTGTCTCAGAGGAGTACCCAGCTGAGTGAGGTGTCAGTCTGTCCCTACTGGGGGGTGCCTTCCAGTTAGGCTGCTCGGGGGTGAGGCACCCACTTTAGGAGGCAGTCTGTCCGTTCTCAGATCTCCAGCTGTGTGCTGGGAGAACCACTACTCTCCTCAAAGCTGTCAGTCAGACAGGGTCATTTAAGTCTGCAGAGGTTCCTGCTGAGTTTTTGTTTGTCTGTGCCCTGCCCCCAGAGGTGGAGCCTACAGAGGCAGGCAGGCCTCCTTGAGCTGTGGTGGGCTCCACCCAGTTCGAGCTTCCTAGCTGCTTTGTTTACCTAAGCAAGCCTGGGCAATGGCGGGCGCCCCTGCCCCAGCCTGGCTGCCGCCTTGCAGTTTGATCTCAGACTGCTGTGCTAGCAATCAGCAAGACTCCGTGGGCATAGGACCCTCTGAGCCAGGTGCGGGACACAATCTCCTAGTGTGCTGTTTTCCAGGCCCGTTGGAAAAGCGCAGTATTAGGGTGAGACTGACCTGATTTTCCAGGTGCCATCTGTTACCCCTTTCTTTGACTAGGAAAGGGAACTCCCTGACCCCTTGCGCTTCCCTAGTGAGGCAATGCCTCACCCTGCTTCAGCTCGTGCACAGTGCGCTTCACCGACTGTCCTGCACCCATTGTTTGACACTCCCTAGTGAGATGAAACCGGTACCTCAAACAGAAATGCAGAAATCACCCGTCTTCTGTGTCGCTCAGGCTGGGAGCTGTAGACCGGAGCTGTTCCTATTCAGCCATCTTGGCTCCACCCCCTTACCTAAACTCTTATCTTTTTAATATGTAAGCCCCAAAATAACATGTCTTAAAAATCTTTATATTTATTGACATTGTGATCATTTAAATTCAAAAGTGAAAACAATAAAAACAGAGAAGGAGATATTACAAACAGGTCAGCTGGATCTTTTAGGGTGGCGATACCTTGGTAGAACTTCTATAATCCTTAGAGTTTCTGGTCCAGGAATTCCATTTTGCTAATAATACTGTATAGTCAGAATGATTTTTAAGAATTAAGAAATGCTTTTCTATCTCAGAATCATAAACATATTCTCCTGTATTTTCTAACATCTTATAGTTTTGGTTCTTACCTTTATCTTTAACCATCTGAAGTTAATTTCTTTCTTTTTTAAAAAAAAAATCCAGTATTGATACGGGAGTGCTGGGAAGGGAAAGGAGTGGTCCCTTTAAATGATATGGAAGGGAGGAAGGGAAGTGCTGGGTAGAGAAAGGCTTGGTCCCTGGGTAGGGCTCCATCTCCACGGACCTAGGTGAGGACAGGCATTTCCTGCCCAAATGTTGCATTTCCCAAGACCACCCTGCCTTACCATGCCCCTATCCTGGGCCTATTAAAACCTGAGACCATAGCAGGCAGACACAGAAATGGCTGGACATCATGAGGGACACAATGGCAGAAGAAGACACAAATAACTGGTCATCAAGAGCATGCTGACAGGCATCAACAGATGCCAGCACGCTGGCAGGCCATTGACCAGTGGGACGAGGCAGAGTTTGGCGGGACAGTCAGGCTGGGGCTGCCGAGTGGCCCATCTCCAGGGATAAAACATCTCCCTTCTGGTTCTCCCATTGGTGGAGAGCTACTTCCATTCTATAAAAATTTGCACTCATTCTCCAAGCCACATGTGATCTGATTCTTCCAGTACACCAAGGCAAGAAACCCCGGGATAGAGAAATCCCTCTGTCCTTGTGATAAGGAAGGGGGTCTAATTGAGCTGGTTAACACAGGCTGCCTATAGACAGCAAACTAGGAGAGCATCCTGTAACACACGCCCACTGGGGCTTCAGCTGTAAACATTCACCCCTAGACACTGCCATGTGGTCGGAGCCCCACAGCCTGCCTGTCTGTGTGCTCCGCTAGAGGTTGGAGCAATGGGGTACTGAAGAAGTGAGCCACACTCCCATCGCACACCCTGCGAGGGGGACGAGGGAACCTTTCCCATTTAAACTGGGGACTCATCTGGGATTGCGGAAGGTGAGTGTGAGTGAATGCCAAACTGTTGGGTCTGCCTCTCTTTCAAAACTCTCCCACCTTTCTCTTTCCTGTGGGTAATAGGCTCTGTTTCTCTTCACTGGGTTTTAAAAACTCCACCCTAACTGGGAGGTCGAAACCCCCAGGCTTTGTCTCTTTTCTGTCTTTGAAATGGCTCTTATCTCTTTTTTTATAATGTTAGGAGTTTTGCTACAGGCTGTGGAAATGTTACTAAGCAAAATGAGCATTAGGCTCAGCCTCCGAAGGTGAAAATCAGACCAACTTTTCCTAGAGATGCCATGTATGCCTCCACTTTGACAGCTGCAGGCATGCATGGCTCAGGGCACCTCTCCTTACCCTTTTTCCTCCCAGCTTGGGCACCTGGGCATGCCCGCAGCAGGCAAGGGTCGAGCCCAACAGTCACAAGCAGGGCGGGAGAAAGCCATGATGGTAGCCGCAACCCCACAGGGCCAACGGACATGTGCTTCTTGCCCACCACGCCAATGGACCCTCTCCTCCCCTGGCCAAAGAATTCAAACTAGTCTGAACTGGGGGAAAGATACAAGGATTAGAAAGGCCCAGTTGCACTAAGCAAAGGTTTCTTCCCCCAGACTCTCTCCTCTTTTTGCCCCTTAAACTGTTTTTCTCTTTTTTTCCTTTTCTACATGAGAGGGCTCCCCCTAGCTCTGTTTCTGATAAGAAAGTTAACAGGAATGGCCCCTGCTGGCTGAGAACTGCGAATTTGGCAGTGCACATTTGAGACACTCTAAATAGATATAAACAGCCTCTAAAATACTTTTTCAGTCCCAACCTCGATTCCAAGCTTCAGGCTGAGGACCTAGAAAGAAAAACTCTGATCCCTCAGATCCAAAGCCAGGCAACAGGCACAGTGTAAAGCAGGACCAATTCCTGCCGACTAAACCTCTTACCCCATGGAAGGAGACCATGCTTCATGGCATAAACAGGCCCAGGGAGCTCAGTTTTCCGACAGCAGGGAGAAATGGAGGCATAGGTGAGGGTGGTTAATTCCTGTTCTCCAGGTTTCCCCTGCTTCATGGGTACATACCGCAGTGGTACCTATGGCCAGCTCAGGGATAAGGGGTGGAAAGTGAAAGGAGGATGCTAGCTTTCCGTCTCCATCACACTGAGTTTTCACTGAAAGAAGGAAAGGAATGAGGGCTGCCTCTATTCCCTGTCTTTCAGACACTCCTCTGGAGTGTATGCTGAACCACTGGGACTGTTTGACCCTCTGAATCTGGAGGAAAAACCCCTCATAGACCTCTGCACAAGTGTTTGGCCAAATTATGATTTACAGGAAGGATGGCTTGGCCTCAGGAAGGAACCATTCATTTTGATACCATTCAGCAGTTGGAATTTTTCTGTGGATGTGAGGACAGATGGTCTGAAGCCCCATATGTGCAGGCTTTCTATAGCTTGCAAGGCAACCCAGACTTTCCCAACAGTGTAGGATTGATTGATCCAGCCCTCCTGTTGGCCATCTCAGGTAGCAAGGGGTAAGCCCAGGGAATTAAAGATATGAGTCCCAAAGGCACCCCCAGCAGAGGAGTCAGCTCCCTCCAGCCTTGCTCCTCCAGATCCACCCTGACCTCCATATCCAGCTTCAGCCCCTCACTTGCCCCCTTTTAGAAATCCTCACCCTAAACAAGCCCCAGTCTCACTCTTGCCCCTCCAACAGATGCCCAGTGAATTTGGGCCCAGTAAGGCCAAGGTCCCCTTCTCCCTACAGGACTTAAAGCAAATTAAGAGAGATCTTGGCAACTTTTCAGATGACCCTGAGAGACTTTCCAGAATTTCACCCAAATGTTTGAACGCTCCTGGAGAGATGTTATGTTACTTTTCAATCAGACCCTGACATACACTGAGAAGCAGTCTGCTCTGCAAGCAGCAGAGAGATTTGGGGATTAAAAAAAAAATCTGATATGAGGTAGTTTCACGTGACAAGCACATATTTTCATTGGTTTATTTGCCATCTATATATTTTTGGTGACATGACTCTTCGTGTCTTTTTCTCACATTTGAATAGGATTGTTCGCTCTTTTACTGTTGAGATTTTAGACTTCTTTATATATTCTAGATACTAGTCCTGGATATATACTATATACTAGTTGGATATATAGTTTACAAATATTTTCTCTTAGTCTGTAGCTTGTCTTTTCATTCCCTTAACAGAGTTTGTTCTTTTTTTTTTTTTTGTAGACAGAGTCTTGTGTGTTGCCCAGGCTGGCATGCAGTGGTGCAATCTCGGCTCACTGCAAACTCCGCCTCCTAGGTTCAAATGATCCTCCCACCTCAGCCTCCCAAGTAGCTGGGATTACAAACTTGTGCCACCATGCCCCACTAACTTTTGCATTTTTTTTTTTAGTAGAGACAGGGTTTCATCATGTTAGCCAGGCTGGTTTGGAACCCCTGATCTCAAGTGATCTACCTGCCCTGGCCTCCCAAAGTGCTGGGAATACAGGTGTGAACCACTGCACTTGGCCTCCCTTAACAGAGTTTGTCACAGAGCAACAGTTTTTAATTTAGTTGATGTCCAACTTATCAATTTTCCTTATATAAATCTTGATTTTGGTGTCAAGTCTAAGAACTCTGCCTTTCCCTAGGTCCTAAATATTTTATCCTATTTTTGTTTAAACATTTTATAGTTTTTCGTTTTATATTTAAGCTAATTTTTAAATAAGTTATCAGACTTAGGTTGAGATTTGTTTGTTTTTTCTTACAGATGTCCAATTACTGTAGCATTTTTGTTGAAAAGACATTTCCTCCACTGAATTCCTTTTGCACCTTTGTCAGAAATCATTTGGACATATTTGTGTGGATCTATTTCTGGGTTTACTTTCAAGTCTGTTGATCTATATATCTATCCTCTTACCAACACTGCATTGTCTTGATTCATATATCTATATAATAGATCTTGAAATCCAGTAGAGTGATTCCTCTCATTTTATTTTTCAAAATTATTTTAGACATTATAATTACTTTGTCTTTCCATATAAATTTCAGAAAAATCTTGTCTATATGTATACAAAATCTTGCCATAATTTCAATAAGAATTATATTAAAGCAGTGTATTAATTTGGGGAGAATTTGTATCTTTATTGTGTTGAGTCTTCTAATCCATGGACATGGTATGACTTTCCATTTATTTAGATCTTTGATTTCTTTCATCAGTGTTTTGCTGTTTTCAGCATAAAAAGTTCTATACGTGTTTTGTTAGATTTGCATGTATGCATTTCTTTTTTGAGCAATTTTAAACGGTATTGTGTTTATAATATTGGTGTCTATGTGTTCACATTCACTGCTAGCATAGAAATATAATTGATTTTTGTTTATCTAGTATCCTGTGACCTTTCTGGACTGTCTCAGTTGTAAGAGTTTTTTTGGTAGGTTTCTTGTTGTTTTATGTGCAGACAACCATGTCATTTGGAAACAGGAACAGTTTTATTTCTAATCTGTTTGCATCTTATTTCCTTTTCTTATTGCACTGGCTAGAACTTCCAGTACTATATTGAAATACAGTGGGAAGAACTAGCATCCACACTTTGTTCCTTATATTAGGAAGCATTCAGTGGTTAAATAATATAACTGTTTCCATCCTTTACCTCAACCTACCTATACTTTTATATTTGAAGTTAGTGTCTTTACTAACTTCACTAGGCAACATACAATTGGGTCGTGTTTTTAAATCCACGCTACCCATTTCTGTCATTCAATGGTATATTTAGACCATTTATGTTTAATGTACTTATTTATATTTAGAGCTTACATCTGCTATTCTATATTTTGTTTTCTGTTTGTTCTATTTTTTGGATTTCTGTTTTCTTTCTTCTGCTTTACCAAGGAATTTTTCAATGACTTCATCTGTAAGTATTCTTTGAGGGATAGTTTTAAATACAAATTTAAAATTTTTGTTGTTATAGTGCTATCCAGATGTTCTGTTTCTTCTTGAGTCAGTTTTTATAATTTGTGTCTTTGAAGAAACTTGTGCATTTCATCTAAGTTGTCAATTTTATTGGCATAAAGTAGTTTATATTATTCCCTTATATTTATTTTAATTTCTGTAGTATCTGTTTTGATGCCCTCTGTTTTATTTATATTGTTAATTTTCATATTCTCTCTTTTTATTGATCATTCCAGCTAGTGATTTACCCACGTTACAGATCTTTTCAAAGAACTAGCTTTTGGTCATAGATTTTAAAATATTGTTTGGTGTGCTTTCTCTGTCATTGATTTACTATTATTTTTATAATTTCTTCCCTTCTAGTTAACTTAGGTTTAATTAGCTTTTAGTTTCTTGCTTCTTGATGTGTGAACTTGTGTATAAGCTTTCATTCTATGCCCTTCTTGTTTTGTAATATAAACATTTAAACTATAAATTTCCTCCTAAGCATTGAGTTAGCGCATTACACATTTTCATATGGTAGATATTTATTATCACTTAGTCCAAAGTATTTCTAATATCCCTTGTGATTACTTCCTTGACTTGCAGTTTAGTTTCCAAAGATTTGGGGTTTAAAAAATATCTTCCTGTTAGATTTCCAATTTAGTTGTTTGTGGTAATAGAAAATAGTCTGTATAATTTAAGTTATTAAAGATTTATGGAGAACTGTGTTATGGCCATGCATATACAGTTTATCTACATAAAAGTTCAATATGTGCTTGAAAAGAGTGTGCTTTCTTGCATTGCTTGGTGTAGTGTTCTATAAATGTCAATTAGGACAAGATGATTGATAATGTTTTTCATATCTTCTATGCCTTTCTCTCCCTGAAAGCATGATTTTTATGATTATTCTTGAATGTCCTCTGTACTCAACAAGGTCTCTCCAGTTGGTGGGAACATGAGTGATTCCCAGCTATGTGTAAACTGTGAGAATTATTTGTTCTACAGTTTCCCAGTAATTGTACTTTTCCTAGGAATTGTTCTTTGCCCAGCTTTATGGTGGTTCACATTACACATGTACAGATTAATACTCAGACAAAATGTTAAGGCCCTATGTAGATTTCCAGAGGCATTTATTTGTGTACCTCTGATATTCTTTTCCACAAATTCTTAGCACCATATTTGGCCTCCCTGTACTCTAATCTCTGTCTCTTCAGTCGGTGAGTTCACTGGGCTGTATTTGGGATCCTGATCCTACTCCACAGGCTGGTAATTTCCTATACGCGGCAGCCAGGAGATAATAAGGATCATGTCTTTTTACTTTTCTCAAGAATTACAGTTTTATGCTGCTTATTTTCAATGTCTGAACATAGTTGTTTCACATATTTTTTGTTCAGTTTTCTGGTTGTTTAAATTATGAGGATAATAATGGGCCCTGTTACTCTCACATGGCCAGAGGCAGAAGTAGCTCTTCTCTTCCTTTCCCTTCTTTTTTCTTTCCTCCTTTTTGTTTCTTTCCTTTCCTTTCTCCTTTCCTTTTCTTTAATAATAGTAATCCTTCATTTTAGTGCAGTTTAAATGATTATCGGTTAATACAACAGATGGTATGGGTTTCCTCTGAGAGCTATGTGTACATGCTCATGTTGGCTAGTAGACTTTACTTTAAAAAATTAGACAGGAATGTTGCGATCTCCCAGTGAAGGGCCTTTTATTAGTACCAAGGTACTATGATAGCCCATACCTTTAGATACCTTAGTGCTTCCAAAGCAGAGAGTTCAGTTTCTGTAGAGAGTAATTCTTCAATTTTAGTCTGGATATAAAGATTGCCACTGTTTTCTATGTGTGTAGGTGGGAAAGTTTGGGAGGGCCCAACTGGTTTAAGCATTTTTTTCAATCCTTTAATTAATTTTGCTAAATATATCTAGCATTCCATTCCACTCTCTATACCTGTCCTCTTTGTGCTTGGAGCATTCCAGGGACTTCACCAAGAAGATAATATTCAATCCTTTTTGTGGCCTTATCTTGTGGGTATTCTGGGCTATAGTTTGGTCTGGTTTATTCATTGATGTAATTTCATCTTCTTTTTGTCTTCCAGAAGTGGATCAGTGTCACTGGTTTGCTCATGGCTTTCTATTCCATTCTTAGCTTTTCTGATAATTTACAATGTTTTGTACTTCTATACTGTCATTTTCAGGGAATTTGGGGACAGAGGGAGAGGCAAATATATGCTTATGCTATCATCTTAAACTAGATACCTTTTCTGAAAATTTTACAGCAAGCACTTATGCAATTAAAAAGTTTAATTTTCCAGGCATGATGGCTCACACTTATAATCCCAGCACAATGGGAGGCCGAGGCAGGCGGATCATGAGGTCAGGAGATCGAGACTATCTTGGCCAACATGATGAAACCCCGTCTCTACTAAAAATACAAAAATTAGCTGGGTGTGGTGGCACATGCCTGTAGTTCCAGCTGCTTGGGAGGCTGAGGCAGGAGAATCACTTGAACCTGGGAGGTGGAGGCTGCAGTGAGCCAAGATCACACCATTCACTCCAGCCAGGCAACAGAGTGAGACTCCGTCTCAAAAAAAAAAAAAAAAAAAAGTTTAATTGACTTTTTAGTCATTAAAAAACCCACCTAATTTCCAAGGCTTAATTTATATCAAGAGAATAAATAACAATGTTAATATGAATTACTTAGAAGTGAACCAAAGCCTACCAGTAATTCAGATTATTTCAGTACAATCTAGTGATTGGTTCCTATTTATATAATTGTATATTATTTTACTTGGGATACTTTAAAAATTGTAATTGACTTTTAAAAAATGCTTCGGCTCTGTGACAAAAGTGGCATCACAGATTTGAAATTATACTTTTGTTTCATGATTAAATTTGAATATATGCCTATATTAAAGTAGACAAATTAGAGTTTATTGTCATATTTGTGTGTGGGTTGTCTGTTTTTCTAATAGATACAAGAGTAAACCTGGTGACGACTATGAAGATCCCAAAGATCTTCAAGCCATCAAAGAAGCCCAGGTGTATATGGGAGATTTCAATCTGAAGACAGCCCCAGACTACAAGATACCTGAGCACATGAGAATAAATGCGGCCAAGAAGGAAGAGGAACTAGGACACCTAGATTCTTTGGTACTTATCTACAGATTTTATGACAATGGAGAAGGCACCCTGGGTTCTTAATTAAATTCTGCTAAAACCACTCATTTCCCTATCTGGTCAATAAGAATATATAACCATAGAAATTTAGAACTGGAAAAGACTTCCACGATTATCTAGAATGTCCTCTTTTTACAAATAAGGAAACTGAGGCCCAGAGAGGACAAGAGATTTGCCCATGGTTAGTCAGCTAATATGGAAGAACCAGCTGCAAATACTTATAGTGTATCTGAGGGTTATAGATGGGTATTACCTGACAGGTATGGCAGGGTCATCAAGGATATCTGGTAATCTAGGTTGGAGTTTGACTCTCTGATGAACGTCTCTATCTCTTTTTTTGCTGTGGCCTTATTAGAAGTATTAATACATCTTTGTTGAGTTAGCATTTCCCAGAAGACTCATTCTGTCTTTGAGCTTTCCTTAAAATACCATGTTTCAGTACCAGTTTCATGGGTAAGCTTATATTTTGTGGACTTTGAACCTCTGAAATTCAAACAAATCCTCATTGGATGTAGTTTTTCGTTGCCATGGACCACTAAGGACTTAGATTTAAAAGGCCGTTGTTTAGCCTTTTTTTGTAGGACTTCCAAACTTTTCTAGGCAACTCAATGCTAACAAACTAATATATTTCTTCGTTATTTTCTCCACATTCCTCTAAACCACTTTCAATCATCCTGATCATTCTGGTTCTCATTTTCTTATGAATGTTCCTCTTCCTGCTATATTAATTCTTTAATCACCATTTGAACTGACAAGTGACTTTTTATACTTAAAGGCTTAAAGGTCATCTGAGCTACTACTTTTAGGAGAACTTGACACATGGTAACGTAATGTGGTTGTGGAGGTTGTACATTTCAAGGCATCACTTTGGAGAGGGTGCCAATCACATCACAGATATATTAATAGTATTTTTGAATATTTTATAATTTTCTGACAAATGAAAATGAAATATCCTGAGGAAGGGGTGTCTTTTTCTGTTTCACCAAAGAGATGCATCCCAGCAGCATAAGGGTCCTGGCTTGGCAATTCATATCCATAAATCCATTTTCATAACTCATAACTGTGTGTTTCTCATCAAAATGGAAAATTTGGACATTTTAGTAATGACCATTTGTATTGTTTTCCTAGTTGTTCTTCTAGGTAATTTTTATTTATTCATCATGTTACATACATCATTGTAGAGAAATGTTCTTATGACCAACAATTTATCCAATCTGAAATTTCATACTCTAGCTAGAGGAGATGGGCAGGTATGATATCTTCAACTTAGTTGCATTACACTGAAATTTGTTTTATTAAAATAAAATCACATAGAACACCTTTTTCTACAAGTCAGAAGACTGGAGTTCTGTTTCCATCTCTGCCACTTAATAGCCATGTGAACTTTGCTAAGTCATATAAATCTCCCTAAGCCTTTTATTTCATCTATAAAAAGAGTATTAATACCAATGAACAATAAGACATGTCTGGTATACCTCATAGGGTTAATTTAATGGTCAAAATCCATAAATGGTCTTTATTGTCATGGTCAAATTGAAAATCATTGAAAAGTATTAAATATTTTTAAAATAGTGTATTATTCGTCTTTTTTCTCAGCCAGTATTTAGGTTTGTGTGGTATTTGAAAAACTAGAAAGAAAGGGTTGATGTGTGAAGAGCCTCCTTAAAGAGGTAGGCCTTGCAGCCATCAGTGATTTGGGTTTGTTCTTGGTGGCCTAATCTGCAATCCCTCAGACACTTCAGAGGTGGTTGTCCATTCACCCAACTGCTGGCTTTTGAGTTTAAACCTTAGTGGTTTAAAGGTTTATTTTCAAGTTGCAGAACATTTCCTCTATCTTGATACAGTTTTCTGTGTTGCAGATAGTAAATACATATGTAGCTTTTGTAAGACTGCTTGAAGGAGTGACTTTTGATCTTTAAAAAAACTGTATGTTTATGCAAAGTAACACTTAATGGCCTTTGGACAATCTAGTAGCCTAACTGCACACAGGAAGTAGGGTAGGGTTGCATGTGCTCTCAGGCTCTCGGAATGGCATTTAGAAAACACAGACCAGGGAGACAGCTGGTAATGAAAGAGCAATGAGATTGTATAGCCCCTGTGCCTGGAAGCAGAGGCACAGCTTGGCTTTGATAAATGGAGAAGGAATGAAGGAAGGATCCTGCAGTCTCTTGGTGTGACATGCTACTGAAATTCAGAATCATGGCCTTGCCTACACAAAGAGTAACAATAATCATGTGGCCAAAATACAGAATGAAGATAGGCTAACCTGTAGTTTGGGCCTAGGTGGGCAGCCCTAAGTGAGTCTGTCAAAGGGATTCAAAGTTCCAGGAGGAAAATGAATTAATGGCCTTCCCCTTCCTCCCTGGAGAGAGTATCCAGCTTGAATAAGGCTCCTGGAAGGACTTCCATGGAGTGATAAAGGAGGACAGGGGAACTCAGCCACACGAGCCAGCTGGAGGGAACAAATTGTGGGAAGCCAAGAGATACCAGAGGTCACATCTAGACTGTCCTTCCATCTTGGAGGGCCTAAATGGAAAAAATCCTAAATATTAGAGTAAAGGGAAACTTGGTGGTAAAAAGGTATGATCAGATGAATTTTTATCTTGAATTTTTGCTAGGCCTTTCAGCAAGGGAAAAGAACAGATCATATTCCATACAGTTATTTGTCAGAGCGTTGTACTGTTGTTTCCTTCCTCTTCTTTTTTTTAGGTCCATGGAAATAAAAGGCACATGAACAAGTGCATTCTCTCTCTTAGAGACCTTAAAGTGGCTGTTGTTGAGGAAATACAGTGCCTGGTACAAGAACTGAAGAACATTCAGTCGACTCTTCACATATCCAAGCACATACCCATTCCCAAAATTCCTCAGATACACCCAGAAGAAGTTCCAGAAAAGAGATTTCAGTATGATGAAGAAACTCTCCTAAATTTTAAGCAACAGCAAATGCAAAGTAACGACGAAAAGTCCCCCGGAGTGGAACAGATAGGGTCTGGAGGTCCAGGGGGAGGATTCCTCAAGCTCTCTTCTGGAAAGGATGGGGATTTGACAACCCGTGATTCAATATCTAGGTCATCAAAGGCATCAACATTCAGCCTAGATATACCAAAGTGTATGGAATTTGAAAAAGCAGAGCCAACGGATGTGGAGCTGGAAATTATGAAGAGAGACGAGATTAAACATGTGTACATGCAACAGTATTTGGTCAACAGGGTAAGCAGTGAACCTGTTCCTAGTTAAAGCTGAAAGAGAGAAAAGAAGGGAAAAAATTGGGTTGGGTTTTTGTTTATTTATTTAAAATTTCTCTGCATGAACCTTTCCCAAACCCTGACCAGCTCACCACTCAGTGATGGCTTGGCTTCCTCCCCATCCTTGGCCTTCTGGAAATCATCGTGCTCTTCCCAGAACTACAGAGTTTTTAAACTTTTTGTTTTGGAAAGCTGACAAAGAATGAAGGGGAAGCCCATGTTTCAGTTACTTGGCATCTAACTGAAGTCATCGTAAAGGGGAAGTGGAGGAGCAGTTTTTAGATGATGGATGGAACGTAGATGATGGATAGAACATAGTTAAGAATTTTCCAGAGAAACAGGACACCCTCTGCTTTTCACACCATCCTTTTTCTCTAATATGTGGTTTGTTGCATTAGTAGAAGTGTTTATGGTAATTACTGGATTTGAGATTGTTCTGGAACTGGAATGGTGACTATTTTTATTTCTAGGAAAATCAGGACCAGACTAGGGCCTCTTGGGCAGGATGTTCTTTGAATATGAAAGGAGAAGAACCTTTCTTGGATAGATAACTTTCTGCTGCCAGCCATGTGGATTCCCTTTCCTCAGTGTGTCTTTCCAGCTCCACCCTGTAGTGATGCCCTCAATAGCTTCCCAGCCTTATTCTTCACCATTATCTCTTCTTTGTCCAGCCCTATTTTCTCACTGTTCTTGCCCTCTCCACTCCACCTTTTCCTCCCCACCATTCTGAGTTTTATATCTGTGCTTTTTCCTTTGCTGTTTCCTTCTACCAGTAATGACTTCCTTCCAGAGTTGAGTCATCATTCAAAGCACAGCTCAGTTCCAAACCCTCTCCAGCATTTTCCGTCCACGTTACTTATGCTGTCCTTGTTTCTAAACTCCAGTTGCACCTGTAATAAGCATCTCATGTTTTACACTAATTTTCTTTGCTGTTTCGGGGGTATTAGTATTGTTTTGAAAATTAGATTACACAATTCTTGAGCAAAGGGCCACATATACTTCTTCTGATTCCTCCACATAGTCTAGGACGATGTCAAACATATAATAGATATTCAGTCAAAGGTTTTGATTGATTTAATTGTAACTAACTTATTAATTTAACAAATATTTATTGGATGTTCTGTATGCAGGGACACTGATAGATAGGATTAGGGATACAACAATTCTTAAGAAAGACATGTTCTCTATCTTCACAAAGCTTATAGGCTATTGGGATTGGAGAGAATAAAACAAGTGTAATCCTTATGGACTTGGAGACGTATGTGGTCCAGTTTAAGAATGGTGTTGCATTGAAGAAAATATAGACCTGCCTCCAAATAAATGCAGGAATAATTCAAGTTTAATATGCTTTAAAGGGGAGCCCAAACATATAGTCAATAGCGATAGTTACTTAAAAGTTTAATTTTTTCTTCTCTGTTTTTTTTTTTTTTTTTTTTTTCAGCTCTCTAAATTTCTCTGGTAGTTTCACTGCTCCAAACCCACAGATCTCTTTCTCTCCTCAGCCCCAGTCTGGGTCCTCACTTACTACAGGCTTTTGACAGTTGAGGCCACCTATCATGTACAAACTAATTAAAAACATAGAATGGTTTGTCTCTTCTTATTGTTCCAGTTTCCTCAGGAGAATCAGCCCTTGGGGCTCTCTCTTGACCTCTTCATCTCCTTTGTGATACTGGGGGGGAAAGCTGTACCAAAATCAGAACACAACTGGGGACTTAAAATTAGTAGGATCATAATGGATTAAAGTCTGGACCAGGACTTGGGATACTTAGGCTCTTATCAGGAAAACTACCTTTGACCTTAATTTCTTCAATCTTAGGAAAAGATTGAACAGGTTTTTTGTGGCTCCATGATTATTTTGTCTATTTAAAATATTTACCATTCTGTGGGTTTGAAAATTTTCAACATAAGAAGTTGGGAAACGTATTTATTTGTGCTTACTATATAAAAGGGATTGTAGCGATACTATGGAGAATAAAGAGGAGACAGATAGAAACACTACCCACTCAGAGAGCTCATAAGCTACACAGTACAGCAAGAAGGGCATTCTTGATTGATGGCTTAGTCAATGGTGAAGAAATAGGTGGAAGGACTTCTAGTTACACAATTCCTACCACTTAATAAATTTATGTAAACTTAATTCCATTAATGAATTTATTTTTGTGACTGTACACACACACACAATTCTCCATCCATAAGGGCATAATAAAAAATGATTTCATACAAATTAGTACTGTTAGATAGTTTAAAAATGCATTTATCTAGTCTTCTAACATAGCCTCAAATATTTTTTCCATCTCAGATCGAAGAACTGGTTGTCACTTTCGATGCAGAACTCCGTCTCCTTAGACATCAGAAACTGAAACTAGATACTCAGATGAAATTATCTGACCTGCACCATGTCACCTTATTTCAAGAAATACTTCTCCTGAAGAATTTTGAAAAACAGGAGAACATACTTCAAGAACGTGTTAATTCCTTAGACAAAGAGGAACAGTACATGCAAGTATGCGTGGGCAGAAGAATCCTAGCTGGCTGCTTCCTTAGTTATGGAGAAACTTGATTTCTTTTTCTTCTTAACTCAAATCTCCCACTTGTTCTAGCCCTCATCTCTTTCTTGTCTTCTTTCCCCTCCTCCTTTTTCCTGTTATTCCTACCTACTCTCCATCTTTAGTATTCATGGTCAAAGAGAAATGATTTAGATTTTTTAGTAAATTTGGTCTGATATTCTGTAAGGTAGGAGAATAAAATTTTCAAAAGTGAGACTTTGATTGTGCCACTCTACTCCAGCCTGGTGAGCTGGGTTCCCTAAAAAATAAAAAAGTAAGCTATGATACAAAATTGAGTTTTGATTATATGTTATCCTTATGAAAATAACTGAAAAAGAAGCTGGTGAGTTTCTTAAATGTGATAGCTTCAGTGTAATATATGATTGAATATCATAAGAAATGAGGTTCCTTTGTTATATTTGTATATTAAATTTCAGAAAATAAATTATACTAGCTTTGTTTTAAAAGAAGAAAGATTCTATTAAACAGATAGTATATGCTAAATAGTAACATTCCTTTTTAGGTATATTAGCTTCACTAGAAATTATCTGTCTCTTTGTTTTAGTTATATATCAATACAAAAAATTCATTGGTTTTTGAGACTACACATGCAAAAATATTAGCTGACATCCACATATTCAATTTAAGGAATTTCAAGGAAAAGTTTCAATTTAATTTAGATTTTGGGGGGATGCTTAGCACTAAAAAGCTGATTTTCTAGTTCTAAACATAACTGATTTTTACAAAGGAATTATAAAATTTTAACCAATAAGTGGATGGCTCTGCAAACATCAGAAATGTAAACTTCTTTTAAGAAGTTTTAAAAAATGTATTTGTAAACTGTAACCTTGCATTGTAAAGTACATTGCTCTCTGAACTTGGTTTATCAGAAATATTTATCATTTGTCCTTGTTTTTATTCATTTAGTGGAAAATAAATGAAACTCTTAAAGAGATGGAAGAGAAAAAGAATGAAATCACCAAACTCCAGGAGCAAGAAAAGGCACTCTATGCTGGTTTTCAAGCAGCCATTGGAGAAAACAATAAATTTGCAAACTTCCTCATGAAGGTCCTAAAGAAGAAGATTAAACGGGTAAAGAAAAAAGAAGTTGAAGGAGATGCTGGTTTGTATTTCTTTCTTGCATACGATCTTATTTTCTCTCATTAACATGAAATACAGAGGTAACTAAGGGACCTATTAGATACCCTATTTTTTTCACTGTAACATAGGCAATGTAGAGACGCTGTGGGGGCTAAAGAGGAGAAGACATAAACCTTAAGGTCTTCCAACACCTGGAGTTAATCTGTGTGTGTGTTTGTTTGCACCTGCGTGCATGTGTTTATGTGTATCTGGTATGAGTTAGCATAGTGTAGTTTAAGTTAATAAGCACATCTTTTTATGTGTTTATTTGTCATATGTATATCTTGTTTGGTGAAATGTCTCCTTTTGCCCATGTTTGAATAGGATCATTTGCTTTTTTTACTGTTGAGTTTGGAGAGTTCTTTATATATTCTGTATACTAGTCCTCTGTCAGATACGTGGTTTGCAAATATTTTTTCCTAGTGTGTAGCTTGCCTTTTCATTTACTGTAGTATCATTTGTTGAAAAGGTTGTCTCTCTTCAACTGAATTGCTTTGATCTTTGTCAAGATCATTTGGGCATCTTTGTGTGGATGTATGTCTAGGTTCTGTATTCTGTTACACTGATCTATGTGTCAATCTTTTCACCAATACTACAGTCTTGATTATTGTAGCTACATATTGAGCCCTTAAATCAGGTAGACTAACTCTTCCTACTTTATTCTTCTTTTGTAAAATTGTTGTAGCTATTCTAGTTCCTTGATATTTCCGTATTTTAGAATAATCTTGTTTATATATACAAAAAATCTTGTTGGAAATTTGGTAGTAATTGTGTTAAAACTGTATATTAATTTGGAGACAACTGGTATCTTTACTACATTGAGTTTTCCATTAGAAAGCACAATATGCTGTAGTCCTAGCTACTCGGGAGGCTGAGACAGGAGAATGGCGTGAAGCCAGGAGGCAGAGCTGGCAGTGAGCCAAGATCATGCCACTGAACTCCAGCCTGGGTGACAGAGCGAGACCCCATCTCCAAAAAAAAAAAAGGCACAATATGTCTCTATTTATTTAGAACCTCAGTTTCTTTGATCAAAATTGTATACTAGTATTCAGTATATAATTCATGTTCATGTTTTGTTAGAGTTACACCTGTTTCCTTTTTTAGTGATTTTTTTTTTTTTGAGACAGAGTCTGGCTCTGTCACCCAGGCTGGAGTGCAGTGGTGTGATCTTGGCTCACTGCAAGCTCCGCCTCTCGGGTTCACACCACTCTCCTGCCTCAGCCTCCCGAGTAACTGGGATTACAGGCGCCCACCACTACGCCCAGCTAATTTTCTACTTTTAGTAGAGATGGGGTTTCACTGTGTTAGCCAGGATGGTCTCAATCTCTTGACCTTGTGATCTGCCCCCCTCGGCCTCCCAAAGTGCTGGGATTACAGGCGTGAGCTACTGTGCCCAACCCCTTTTTTAGTGATTTTAAGTGATACTGTATTTTTAATCTCAGTGTCCTCATGTTCATTGCTACTAATAGATTTTTACATGCTTAGCCGATATCCTGTAACCTTACTTATTAGTTCTAAGAGGTTTCGATAGATTCCTTGGGAATTTCTATGTGATTATATTAGGTTGGTGCCAAAGTAATTGTGGGTTTTGCCATTAATAATGGGAAAATAATTTCACCTAATAATTTCATCTGCAAATATAGGCAGTTTTATTTATTTATTTCTGATCAGGATGCCTATTTCATTTTCTTGTCTTATTGCATAGCTAGAACATCCAGTACTATGAGAGTGCTGAGAGCTGACGTTCTTGCTTTATTTTCAATATTAAGTATAATGTTATCTATAGGTGTTTTATAGATACTCTATTAAGTTAAGGAAGTTCCCCTCTGTTCCTCTTTTTCATGAATTTTTTTCAGGAATGGGGGTGGAAATTTGTCAGATGCCTGTCTACATTGATTCACGATTATGTAATTTTCTTTTTAGCCTATTAATATGGTAGATTACATTGGCTAATTATGGATTATTAAATCAGAATTGCATTTCTGAAATAAACCTTCCTTGGCATAGTGCAAAATTCTTTTTATATATTGATTAATTCTATTTGCTAATATTTCATTAAGAAATTTTTTGTCTATATTCATGAAGATCTTTTTTTGTAGTTTTCATTTTTTGTACTGTCTTTGTCTGGTTTTAGTATCAGGGTAATAAAAACTAGCTTCATAATATGAATCAGAAAATTTTCTTTTCCATTTGATTTTCTGGAAGATCTTGCATGGAATTGGTGGTAATTATTCTTTAAACACTTAGTAGAATTCACCAGTGAAAGTTTTTGGATTTGAAGATTTCTTTTGGGGGAGTTTAAATTACAAATTCAACTTTCTTAATAGTTATAGGGCTGTTCAGATGATCTATTTCTTTCTTTTTTTTTTTTTTGAGATGGAGTCTTGCTCTGTCACCAGGCTGGAGTGCAGCGATGTGATCTCTGCTCACTGCAACATCCACCTCCCAGGTTCAAGCGATTCTCCTGCCTCAGCCTCCTGAGTAGCTGGGACTACCGGCACGTGCCACCATGCCCAGCTAATTTTTTTGTATTTTTAGTAGAGACGGGATTTCACCGTGTAGGCCATGATGGTCTTGATCTCCTGACCTTGTGATCCACCACCCTTGGCCTCCCAAAGTGCTGGGATTACAGGCATGAGCCACCGTGCCCAGCCCAAATGATCTATTTCATATTGGGTGAGTCATGGTAGTTTGTGGTTTTTTGAGGAATTGGTATATTTCATCTAAGATGCCAAATTAATGCATGAATATCCTTATCTTTTTAGTGTCTACAGGGTCTGTAGTAATATCACCTGTTGCATTCTTTTTTTCTAAAAAAAAATTCAGCTTTTATTTTAGATACAGGGGTTATGTGTGCAGGATTGTTACATTGGTATATTGCACCCAGGTAGTGAGCATAGTACCTAATAGGTAGTTTTCAGCCAATGCCCCCCTCCTTCCCTCACCACTCTAATAGTCTGCAATGTCTATTGTTCCCGTGTTTACATCCATGTGTGCTCAATGTTTTTAGCTCTCACTTATAAATGAAAATAAGTAGTATTTGGTTTTCTGTTCCTGTGTGAATTCGCTTAGGATTATCGCCTCCAGCTCCATCCATGTTGCTGCAAAAGTCATGATTTCATTCTTTTTTTATGGCTGTATAGTATTCAATGATGTATATGTAGATTTTCTTTGTCCAACCCATCATTGATAGGCACCTAGGTTGATTCCATGTCCTTGCTGTTGTGTATAGCACAGTGTTATTGTTTGGCTGTGTCCCTACCAAAATCTCATCTTGAATTGTGGTCCCCATAATCCCCACATGTATGGGAGGGATCTGGTTGGAGGTAATTGAATCATGGGAGTGGTTACCCTCATGCTGCTATTCTCATGATGAGTGAGTTCTCATGAGATCTGATGGCTTTATAAGGGGCTTCCCCCCTCCCCAACTTCACTCTGCACTTCTCCTTCCTGCCGCCATATGGAGAAGGACATGTTTGCTTCCCTTTCTACTGTGATTTTAAGTTTCCTGAGGCATCCCCAGCCATGCTGAGCTGTGAGTCAATTAAACCTCTTTCCTTTATAAATTACCCAGTCTTGGGTATGTTTTTATTAGCAGTGTGAGAACGAACTAATACACATGGCAATGAACATGAGTGCATATGTCTTTTTGGTATAATGATCTATTTTCCTTTGTGTATATACTCAGTATTAGGATTGCTGGGTCAAATCATGGCTCATTTTTAAGTTCTTTGAGAAATCTCCAAACTGCTTTCCACAGTGGCTGAACTAATTTACATTCACACTAATGGTGTATAAGTGCTCCCATTTCTCCATAGCCTCACCAGTCTCTTTTTTGACTTTTTAATAATAGTTATTCTGACTGGTGTGAGATGGTATCTCATTGTGGTTTTGATTTGCACTTCTCTGATGATTAGTGATGATGAGTATTTTTTTCATGTTTGTTGCCTGCTTGTAGGTCATCTTTTGAGAAGTGTCTGTTCATGTCCTTTGCCCATTGTTTAATGGAGTTATTTGTTTTTTTGCTACAGGTTCTGGATATTAGTCTTTTGTTGGATACATAGCTTGTGAATATTTTCTTCCATTCTGTATGTTGTCTATGGCTAGCCAGTTGTCCTAACACCATTTATAGAATAGGAACTTCTTTCTCCATTGCATGTTTTTGTCAACCTTGTTGAAGATAAGATGGTTGTAGGTGCACAACTTTGTTTCTGAGTTTTCTGTTCTGTTCTTTTGGTCTGTGTGTCTGTCTGTTTTTGTACCAGTACTGTGCTGTTTTGGTTACTACAGCTTTATAACGGAAGTTAGGTAGTGTGACATGTCCAGCTTTGTGGATTATCTTTAGGATTGCATTGGCTATTTGGGCTCTTTTTTGGTTCCACACGAATTTTAGAATAGTTTTTAGTTTTTTCTAGTTGTGGGAAAAGTGATATTGCTAATTTGATAGGAGTAGCATTGAATCTGTAGATTGCTTTGGAGGATATGCCATTTTAATGATATTGATTCTTCTAATCTATGAGCATGGGATGTTTTTCCATTTATTTTTGTCATCTCTGATTTCTTTCAGCAGAGTTTGGTAATTCTCCTTGTAGAGATCTTTCACCTCTTTGATTAGCTATGTTCCTAGGTATTTCATTTTTATTGTCACTATTGTAAGTGGGATTATATTCTTGATTTGATTTTCAGACTGTACATTATTGATGTGTAGAAATGCTACTGATTTGTGTATATTGATTTTGTAGTCTAAAACCTTGCTAAAAATATTTACCAGTCCTACTAGCCTTTTGGCAATCTTTGGGGTTTTCTAAGTATAGAATCATATCATCAGCAAAGAGAGTTATTTTGACTTATTTTCCTGTTTAGATGCCTTTTATTTCTGTTTGTTACCTGATTGCCCTGGCTAAGACTTCCAGTACTTTGTTGAATAGAATGGTGAGAGTAGGCATTCTTGCCTTGTTCTGCTTCTCAAGAAGAATGGTTCCAACTTTTGCCCATTCAGTATGATGCTGGCTATATGGGTTTGACATAGAGCTCTTATTATTTTGAGGTATGTTTCCTCGATGCCTAGTCTGTCAAGGATTTTTATCATGAAGGTATGTTGGATTTTCTTGAAAACTTTTTCTGCATCTATTACAATGATCACATGGTTTTTGCTTTTAATTCTGTTTATGTGGTAAATCACATTTACTGATTTACGTATGTTGAACCAATCATGCATCCCAGGAATAAAGCCTGTTTGATCATGGCGAATTAACTTTTTGATGTGCTGCTGGATTTGGTTTGCTAGTATTTTGTTGAATATTTTTGCATCTATGCTCATCAGAGATATTAGCCTGAAGTTTTCTTTCTTCATCATATCTCTGCCAAAAAATTTTGATGTTAGGCTGATGCTGGTTTCATAGAATGTTTTAGGGAGGAATCCCTCCTGTGATGGTGAGTGTCAACATGATTGGATTGAAGGATGCAAAGTATTGATCCTGGGTGTGTCTGTGAGGGTGCTGCCAAAGGAGATTAACTTTTGAGTCAGTGGGCTGGGAAAGGTAGACCCGCCCTTAATCTGGGTGGGCACCTCTAATTAGCTGCCAGTGTGGCTAGGATATAAAGCAGGCAGAAAAATGTGAAAAAACCAGACTGGCCTAGCCTCCCAGCCTACATCTTTCTCCCATGCTAGACCCTTCCTGCCCTCGAACATTGGACTCCAAGTTCTTCAGTTTTGGGACTTGGACTGGCTTTCCTTGCTCCTCAGCTTACAGATAGCCTATTGTAGGACCCTGTGATCATGTGACTTAATACTTAATAAACTCCTTAATACTTAATAATATACATCTATATATATATATATCTTCATTATATTTATACATATATATAACTTCATTAAGATATATAAGATATATATGCTCCATGTTCTTGAGCTGTGCACCACGGCCCTGGAGACACTGGGATATCTTGAGATTCAGGGTCAGAGTCAGGTTCCAGCTGCACTGGGTGATCCGATTTGCTCTGCGGTTGCCAGAACAAATATAGATCTATATATATTGAGAGAGAGAGAGAGAGAGAGACTAATATACCTCCTCAATTTTCTGGAATAGTTTCAGTAGAATTGGTACCAATTCTTCTTTGTATGTCTGGTAGAATTCAGCTGTGAATTCATCTGACTCAGGGCTTTTTTTTATTGTTATATATTTTTTATGACTGATTCAATTTCAGAATTCAGTATTGTTCTATTCACTGTTTTAACCTCTTCCTTATTCAATCTTGGGAGATTATGTATTTCCAGGAATTTATCCATTTCCTCTAGATTTTCTGGTTTGTGTTCATAGAAGTGTTCATAATAGTCTCAGAAGTGTTCATAAATAGTCTCTGATTATCTTTTGTATTTCTGTGGGATAAGTTGTAAAGCCATCTTTGTCATTTCTAATTGTACTTATTTGGATCTTCTCATTTTCTTTTCTTTGTTAATCTAACTAGTGATATAGCAATCTTGTTTATTTTTTTGAAAAAACCTCTTGGTTTCATGAATCTTTTGTATGGATTTTTATATCTTATCTTCATTAAGTTCTTCTCTAATTATAGTTATTTCTTTTCTTCTTGCTTTATGACCACATGCTTATGTGGTCAATCTTAGAATACATTCCGTGTGCAGATGAGAAGAATGTATATTCTAAGTTGTTGGATTGAGTGTTCTGTAGATGTGTATTAGGTCCAATTGGTCGAGTTTAAGTCCAGAGTTTTTTTGTTAGTTTTCTGCCTTGATGAGCTGTCTAATACTGTCAGTGGGATGTTGAGGTCTCACACTATTATTGTGTGGTTGTCTAAGTCTTTTTATAGGCCAGGAAGAACTTGTTTTATGAATCTGGGTGCTCCAATGTTGGGTGCATATATATTTAGGATAGTTAAGCCTTCCTGTTGGATTGCACTCTTTATCATTATGTGATGCTCTTCATTATCCTTCTTAATTTTTATTGGTTTAAAGTCTGTTTTATCTGATATAAGAATAGCAACTCCTGCCCTTTTTTTGTTTTCCATTTACATGGTAGATCTTTCTCCATCCTTTTACTTTGAGCTGATTGGTATAATTATATCTGAGATGGGCCTCTTGGAGACAATGGATGGTTGGTTCTTGTCTTTTTATCCAGTTTGGCACTCTAACTTTTAAGTGGGGTGTTTAGCCCATTTACATTCAAGGTTAGTATTGATACGTGTGATTTTTGATCCTGTCATCATGATGTTAGCTGGTTGTTATGTAGACTTGATTTTGTAGTTGCTTTATAGTGCCTGTCAGCTGTGTGCTAAAGTGTGTTTTTGTGGTAGCAGGGTTTATTTATTTATTTTTTTTTTGAGTCCATGTTTAATACTCCCTTAAGGACCTCTTGTAAGACTGGTCTAGTTGAAACTTATTCCCTCAGCATTTGCTTGCCTGAGAAGGATTTTATTTCTCCTTCACTTATGAAACTTAGTATGGCAGGATGTGAAATTCTTGGTTCGAATTTATTTTCTTTATAAGGACACTGAAAATAGGCCCCCAGTCTCTTCTTGCTTGTAAGATTTCTGCTCAGAGGTCTGCTGCTAGCCTGATGGGGTTCTCTCTGTGTGTGACTTGACCTTTCTTTTTAGCTGCCTTTAAGATTTTTTTCTTTTGCATTTTCCTTGGTGAATCTGATGACTGTGTGCCTTGGGAATGGTCATCTTGTATAGCATCTAGCTGGGGCTCTTTGTATTTCTTGAGTTTGTATTTCAAACTCTCTAATAAGATTAGGGAAATTTTTGTGGACTATATTCTCAAATATATTTTCCAAGTTGCTTATTCTCCTTCTTTCTCAGGAGTACCAATGAGTCATAGATTTATTCTCTTTATAGAATCTCATATTTTTCAGAGATTTGGTTCATTTAATTTTTTTCTTTACTTTTGTCTGAGTTGATTCAAAGAAGCATTCCTCGAGCTGAGATTCTTTCCTCATCTTAGTCTATTCTGCTGTTAATATTCCAATCATATTACGAAATTCTTGTAGTGAGTTTTTTAGCTCTAGAAGTTCGGTTTTCTTCTTTCTGAAAATGTTTAAAAACTTTAAAAATTTGGTTTTCTTCTTTCTTATTTCATCTTTCAGCTCTGGGATCATTTTACTGAATTTCTTGAATTGGGTTTCAACTATCTCCTGAATCTTGATGAGCTTCCAGTCATCCAGATTCTGAATTTTATGTTTGTCATAAAAAAAAAAAATAACAGTAGTGGCCAGTAGCTGTGTTAATACCCAGCTGCACAGCTCTTTAGTATTTCCTTGTGTTTGCAGGTGTGCTCTGAAGTAGGGGTGAGGGAGTGGGAGAGATGGCCCACTCACCAGGTCCACTCCTGGGCCTTGGGGGAGCCCCCTCCAATCACTGGCACTATGCCTGTGTTTTTGTTGTTGTTGGGTGTTCCAGGCCATGGGGCTCCCTTCCACAAAGACTGTAGCAGGGAGATATGCAACATCCTTTCTGGACTGGCCCTGCAAAGGAAGAAAGCCCCACTCACCCCAGCCCAGGAACCCATGCGTCTCACCCCTCTCAATACTCTCTGAGAGTGAGGGCTCCTCCCCAACTCAAGTGCTGGCCATAGATCTTGGCTCCATGCTCTTGAGCTGTGCACCACGGCCCTGGAGACACTGGGATATCTTGAGATTCAGGGTCAGGGTCAGGGTGCAGCTGCATTGGGGGATCCGATTTGCTCCGCGGTTCCCAGGAAACTACTCAGGTGCAGCAATGCACTCAGGCTGGGCTGCAAAGGCTGTGTTGTGTACCTGCTCCTGCAGGGTGGCGAGGCATGGACCCCGGGAATGACTGGCAGACAGGAGGGCTTGCAGAGAAGATGTGCCCCAGTCCCACAGGGAAGCCGGCCCTGCTCTCTCCTGGCTTGGAGGTCAGCTGGAGCCCATGCCTCCCAGAGAGGGATGAGGAACCCTGGGGAATGAGTGTCTATGGCCGCTCTCTGCCAGAGCTGCCCAATGCACAAAAGCACTCAGGATCCATGTCATCTGAAGGCCTGTCTCTGCCTGCTCCCTGGGGAGATCCCCCTGCCAGGTCACACATCCATGAGAGTCATGGGGTCCCCTATAGCAGGATTCCAGAGGTCTGTGGTAAGAGTAAGCCATCCCTCAGTTCCCTTACTCATTCCTTTCCCAGTAGCTGTTTGGGGAGAGCCCTAGTGTTTGGTTACCCCGTTCAGGGTTCCCAGCTTCTTTCCTCTTCAGCCTCACCTTCGCTGTTGCCTCTCAATTCACTCTTGGCATTTTCTCTCTGGAGATATTTTTAAATTATGGTGGTTTACTCCATAATTTAGGCTATCTCAGTGGGAGTGGCACTTCCTGGCTGTTTCTAAGGCCATCTTGTCTGTTTGTCCTGTTGCTTTTTTTTTTTTTTTTTTTTTTTTGAGACAAAGCCTCGCTCTGTTGCCCAGGCTGGAGTGCAGTGGCGTGATCTTGGCTCACTGCAACCTCTGCCTCCCAGGTTCAAGCAATTCTCGTGCCTCAGCCTCCTGAGTAGCTGGGATTACAGACACCCACCACCACACCCAGCTAATTTTTGTATTTTTAGTAGAGATGGGGTTTCACAATGTTGACCAGGCTGGTCTCAAAGTCCTGACCTCAAGTGATCCACCCACCTCGGTCTCTCAAAGTGCTGGGATTACAGGCTTGAGCCACTGCACCCGGCTGTATTCTTCATATTGGTAACTTGTGTCTTTTTTTTTTTCAGTCTGGCTAGAGGTTTCCAATTCATTTGATCCTTTCAAGAACAAACCAGCTTGTGTTATAAGGGATTTTCTTTATTGTTTTTCTCTTTTTAATTTCATTGATTTCTGCTCTTATCTTTATGATTACATTTTTTCCTGCTTGCTTTTGGTTTATTTTATACTTCTATATTTAGGTTTTGTTGTGGGAGCTTAGATTATTGATGATATTTTTCTTCTTTTCTAATTTAGTGCTATAAATTCCCTCTTAACTCTGCTTTGGCTGCATCTCACAAATTTTAAGTTGGATTTTTTATTTTCACTCTGGTCAATGTGTTTTTAAAATTTTTATTGAGACCTGCTCTGTATCCCATTAATTGTATAGAAATGTGTTGTTTAGTTTAAAGTGTTTTGGAATTTTTCTGTTATCTTTCTGTTATTGATTTCTAGTTTGATTTCATTGTGGTCAGAGAACATATTCTGTATTATTTCAATTATTTTGTAATTGTTAAGGTTTGTTTTATGGTCTAACATATGATCTATCTTGATATTTGTTCTCTGGACACTTGCAAAGAATATATAGATGCTCCCTGATTTACCATGGGGTATGTCCTGATAAACCTATCTTAAATTGAAAATATCACAAGTCAAACATGCATTTAATACACCTAAAGCTTAGCTTAACTTCAGAATGCTGGGAACACCCATGTTAGTCTGGAGTTGGGCAAGATCATCTAAAACAAAGCCTATTTTATAATCAACTATTGAATATCTCATATAATTTATTGAACATTGTACTGAAAATGAAACAGAATGGCTGTATGAGTACTTGAAGTCTGGTTTCTACTAAATGCGTATTGCTTTCATACCATCATAAAGCTGAAAAATTATAAGTTAAAATGTTTTAAGTCAGATACTGTCTGTATATTCTGCTGTTTGGGTGGAGGGTTTTAATTACTGTCATTTAAATCCTGTTGGTTGTTGATGCTGTTGAGGTCTCTTACATTCTTGCTGCTTTTCTATGTAGTTGTTCTATCAAATGTTGAGAGAAGGGTGTTAAGGTCTCTAAATACAACTGTGGATTGTTTCATTTCTTCTTTTATTTCTATCTTCAGAGCTTCAAATATTTTACAGCTCTGTTGTTTTATGCATACAAATTTACGAGTGTCATGTCATCTTGGTAAATTGACATTTTTGTCATTATATAAGGTTTCTTTCTGTTTCTGGTAATTTTCTTTGCTCTAAAGTCTATTTGTCTGATATTAATATAGCTGCTCCTGCTTTGCTTTGATTAAAATTTGTGTAATATTTCTTTTTCCATCTATTTACTTTGAATTTGCTTGTCATTAGATTTGGAGTAAATTTCTGGTAGTCAGCATATGATTGGATAATGTTTTTCATTCACCCTGGCAATCTCTGTTTTTTCTTTGGTGTATTTAAACCATTTACATTTAATACAATTGTTAATATTTTAGAGCTTGTCTATTATTTAATTTTTATTTTCTGTTTATGTTCTCTGTTTTCTTTTTTAAAATTTTTCCTGCTTTCCTGTGGGTTACTTGAATATTTTGGGGGATTCTATTTTAATTTTTTATAGAGTTTTTGAATGCATCTCTTCGTATAACTGTTTAAGTTGTTGCTCTTTATATTTCATTATATATACATAATTTATCCCAGTCTACCAACGTCATCATTTATCCCAGTCTACCAATGTCATCATTTTACCATCATTTTACATCATTTTACCAGTTTAAGTGAAGTATAAAAACCTTACTTACCATTACATCCCTTTACCCTCCCCTGTTTATAATATACTTGTGTATTTCCACTCCATACATCTAGAACCACATTAAGTAATGTTATATTTTTGCTTCAGTCATCAAACGTAATTTAAACACTCATAGAGAGGAGAAAAGCCTGTTGTATTTACCCATATTTTTGCTTATCATGTTCTTCTTTTCTGATGTTCCAAGTTTCCTTCTTTTATTATTTGCTTTCTGTTTAGAGAATTTTCTTTATCCATTATTTTAGGATAGGCATACTGGTGACAAATGTTCTTATTTTTTTAAAAAAATCAGATAATGTCTTCATTTTTCCCTTTTTGAAAGACATTTTCACTTGGTATAGAATCCTAGGTTGACACTACTTTTCTTTCAGCACTTGAAAAATCATTGTGTCGTTTCCTTTTGGCTTCCATGGTTTCTAATGAGAAATCCACTGCTATACAAGTTGTCTATCTCCTGTAGTTAATGTGTCACTTTTCTGTTGATGCTTTCAAGACTTTGTCTTTAGTTTTCAGAAGTTTGATTATGATGAGTTTTGGTGTAAATTTATTTGGGTGTATCTTGTTTGGAATTCAAATTCCTTAGCCTGTCTTTTGGCAAATTAGGGAAGTTTTCATCCTCATTCTCTTCCTTCTCTCCTTCTGGTATTCTGATGGCATAAATATTAGATCTTTCATTATAATCCAAAAGGTCCCTGAGGCTCTGGGGTTTTATTTTGTTTCGTTTTTGCTCTTTTCTTTCTGTTGTTCAAATTGGATGATGTCTATTGTTCAGTCTTTACATTTATTGATTCTCTCTGATCTCCTTTCTATTCTGCTGTTGAGTTCATTCATTGAGTTTTTATCTTGGTGTATTAGTCTGTTCTCACACTGCTGATAAAGACATACCCAAGACTGGGAAGAAAAAGAGGTTTAATTGGACTTACAGTTCCACATGGCTGGGGATGCCTCAGAATCATGGTGGGAGGCAAAAGGCACTTCTTACATGGTGGTGGCAAGAGAAAATGAGAAAGACGCAAAGGTGGAAACCCCTGATAAAACCATTAGATCTTGTGAGACTTATTCACTGCCATGAGAACAGTATGGGGGAAACCGCCCCCATGATTCAAATTATTTTCCACCAGGTCTCTCCCACAACATGTGGGAATTATGGGAGTACAATTCAAGATGAGATTTCAGTGGGGACACAGAGCCAAACCATATCATTCTGCCCCTTGTCCCTCCAAATCTCATGTCCTTACATTTCAAAACCAGTCGTGCCTTCCTAACAGTCCCTCAAAGTCTTAACTCATTTCAGCATTAACCCAAAAGTCCACAGTCCAAAGTCTCATCTGAGACAAGGCAAGTCTCTTCTGTCTATGAGCCTGTAAAATCAAAATCAAGCTAGTTACTTCCTACATAATATGGGGGTACAGGTATTAGGTAAGTAAAGCCATTGCAAATGGGATAAATTGACCAAAACAAAGAGATTACAGGGCCCATGCAAGTCTGAAATCCAGCAGGGCAGTCACATTTTAAAGCTCCAAAATGATCTCCTTTGACTCCGGGTCTCACATCCAGGTCACTCTGATACAAGAGGTGGGTTCCCATGGTCTTGGGCAGCTCTACCCCTGTGGCTTTGCAGGATACAGCCTCCGTCCCAGCTGATTTCATGGGCTGGCGTTGAGTGTCTGCGGCCTTTCCAGGTGCATGGTGCAAGCTGTTGGTGGATCTACCATTCTGGGGCCTGGAGGACAGTGGTCCTCTTCTCACAGTTCCACTAGGCAGTGCCCCAGTAGGGACTCTGTGTGGGGGCTCTGACCCCACATTTCCCTTCTGCACTGCCCCAGAGGTTATGCATGAGTGCCCCACCCCCGCAGCAAACTTCTGCCTGGGTATCCAGGCATTTCCATACATCCTCTGAAATCTAGGCAGAGGTTCCCAAACCTGAATTATTGACTTCTGTGCACTCACAGGTTCAACACCATGTGGAAATTGCCAAGGCATGAAGCTTGCACCCTCTGAAGCCATGGCCCCACCTCTATATTGTTCCCTTTCAGCCATGGCTGGAGCGACTGGGATTCAGGGCACCAAGTCCCTAGGCTGCACACTGCACAGAGACCCTGGGCCCTACCCAAGAAACCATTTTCTTCTAGGCCTCCAGGCCTGTGATGGGAGGGGCTGTATGAAGGCCTCTGACATACCCTGGAGATATATTCCCCACTGTCTTGGGGATTAACATTCCCTACGACAATGGGGAATTTACATTCTCCAATTTACTTATGCAAATTTCTGCAACCAGCTTGAATTTCTCCTCAGAAAATATGTTTTTCTTTTCTATCACATTGTCAGGCTGCAAATTTTCCAAACTTTTATGCTCTGTTTCCCTTTTAAAACTGAATTCCTTTAGGCCGGGCGCAGTGGCTCATGCCTGTAATCCCAGCACTTTGGGAGGCTGAAGTGGGCGGATCACGAGGTCAGGTGATTGAGACCATCCTGGCTAACACAGTGAAACCTCATCTCTACTAAAAATACAAAAAAAAAAAAAAAAAAAATTAACCAGGCATGGTGGCGGGCACCTGTAGTCCTAGCAACTCGGGAGGCTGAGGCAGGAGAATGGTGTGAACCCGGGAGCTGGAGTTTGCAGTGAGTGGCGATCGTGCCACTGCACTCCAGGCTGGGCAACAGAGCATGACTCGGTCTCAAAAAAAAAAAAAAAAAAAAAACCAAAAACAAAAACACCCAAAAAAACCTGAATGCCTTTGACAGTATCCAAGTCACTTCTTGAATGTTTTGTTGCTTAGAAATTTCTTCCGCCTGACACCTTAAATCATCTCTCTCAAGTTCAAAGTTCCACAAATCTCTAGGGCAGGGGCAAAATGCCCCCAGTCTCTTTGCTAAAACTAACAAATGTCTCCTTTGCTCCAGTTCCCAACAAGTGTCTCATCTCCATCTGAGACCACCTCAGCCTGGGCCTTATTGTCCATATCACTATCAGACTTTTGGTCAAAGTCATTCAACAAGTCTTTAGGAAGTCCCAAACTCTCTTACATTTTCCTATCTTCTTCTGAGCCCTCCAGACTGTTCCAACCTCTGCCTGTTACCCAGTTCCAAAGTCACTTCCATATTTTTGGGTATCTTTTCAACAGCGCCCCACTCTACTGGTTCCAATTTACTGTATTAGTCCATTTTCACACTGCTGATTAAGACATACCCAAGACTGGGAAGAAAAAGAGGTTTAATTGGACTTACACTTCCACATGGCTGGGGATGCCTCAGAATCATGGCAGGAGGTGAAAGGCACTTCTTACATGGTGGCAGCAAGAGAAAATGAGAAAGATGCAAAAGCGGAAACCCCTGATAAAACCATTAGATCTCATGAGACTTATTCACTATCATGAGAACAGTATGGGGGAAACCATCCCCATGATTCAAATTATTTCCCACCAGGTCCCTCCCACAACATGTGGGCATTATGGGAGTACAATTCAAGATAAGATTTCAGTGGGGACACAGAGCCAAACCATATCACTTGGTTATTGTATTTTTCAGTTCTTAAATTTTCATTTAGTTATTTATAATTTCTATTTATTTGCTGAGCCTTTGCATTTTTTCATTTCCTTCAAGTATGTTCAAATTTTGCTCATGGAAGCGTTTTTATCATGGCTGTTTTAAACACTTTATCAGACAATTCTAATATCTCTGTCATCTTAGTGTTGACAGCTATTGGTTTTCTTTTTTCACTCAGTTGGAGACTGCATTAGTCCATTCTTGCATTGCTATAAAGAAATATCTGATATTGGGTAAGTTATAAGAAATGAGGTTTAATTGGCTCATGATTCCACAGGCTATAAAGGAAGCATGGCAGCACCTGCTTCTGGGGAGGCCTTAGGGAGCTTTAACTCACAGCAGAAGCCAAAACAGGAGCAGGCATCTTATATGGCAGACACAGGACCAAGAGAGTGAGAGAGAAGGCACTACACACCACACTTTTAAAACAACCAGCTCTCATGATGACTCACTCACTCACTATCATGAGAACAGCACTGAGGGGATGGTGTTAACCATTCAGGGGGTTCCTCCCTGATGATCCAATCACCTCCCGACAGGCCCTTCCTCCAACACTGGGGATTACAGTTCAACATGAGATTTGGTGGGAACACAGATCCAAACCATGTCATATATCTTCCTGGTTTGTGGTATGAGTGACTTTTAATTGAATCCTAAAAACTTTCATATTATATTATGAGACTCTGTATCTTATTTAAATCTTCTGTTTTACTCGAATTTCTCAAACACTAATCTGACAAGGAAAGGGATGAGAGTCTCCTTACTGTTGGTGGAGGTAGAAATCTATATTCCCCATTCAGACTTCATTGTCACCCAAGGGATGGGGGGCCTCTTTGATACTGCTGTGTATGGGTATGAGTTCCAGCTCCACATGTAGTTTCAGTGATCGACATGGCGGGGATGGTGAGTACTTACAGATAATGATGAAAGTCCTGACTCTCTATTAATGTTCTTCTGATACCACCCCTGAGGGGAGAGGGGAGAGTACCTTATTACTGACCTTGGGAGTGGAAGTCCAGGCTATCACATGGCCTCCACAGGCATCTTGGTGGTGAGGGTGGGGGCGAGGCTGGGTACCAGCCAGTGTGAATAAATGTACTGGCTCCCTGCTTGCCCTTCTCTAACACCATCCAGTGGGAGTGTTGGGACACCTAATTACAGCCCTGTGAGGGTGGATGTCTAGCCTCCCCCTTAACCTTTGCTTATTTAGTTGGGGATTGTACCAGAGTTTTTCTGTGGTGTTTGGTTGGAATAGAATAGTTACTGTCTAAAAGTTTTCTCTCCTGCTAGGCAGCCCCTTTCCTGCTCCTTTGGCTCGAGAGAGCAAGCTTTTGTTGAGGCTTTCTGTATCTGTAGATCTGTTGGTGTTTCTAGGCTGCCAACTTATTCTCCAAGTCTGAGATAGATGGGGCTAAAAGAATATCCAAGAAACTCACCGCAGTGTTGTTCCTCAGGTTCTAAGGCACATAGTTGCTCTACTTTCTTCTCTCCATTTTTTTCAGTCTTCTTATGTTTGTTTTACACATAATGTTTAGCTGTATTTATAAATTGTAAATTGGTGATCTGTAGTTCATAGATGGCCTCAAGGTGTTTTAAAAGAAAGTGGGGCAGGTTGGAGTGGAAAGGTCTACAACCCCTTATCTAAAACCCTTGGGGACAGATGTATTTTTGTGTTCAGAAATATTTCTGAAGATATTATATATGATATTATAAAGAAATCATTCCTGACATTTATTAAAAACAACAAGGCAGACTTTATTCAGGGGGCTACTATAATGGGGTTTTGTAGCAGGGAAGAGAGATGGGGCTGAACTCTGAATACAACAAGGACAAGTGGAGATTTATAGCCAAGGAACAGAGTGGGTGTCAGTGGACAGAAAATTACTAAGAAGTAGGGTAATTCTTCACTAGACTGTTTTAATAGGACTTTTGCTGAGGGCAAGCCAGGTGATAAGATAATAAGGGTGGAGTGATGAGGAATTTGATCAGATATCAAGTTCTCTCCATTGGGGGAAGTGGGAAATTTTTTCTAAGCTAACTTGCAGGATTCTTGCTAGAATTGGACTAAATAGGTTAAGGACACAGCTCAAGGTCAGGAACTAGTCAGAAAAAGGACTCAGAGAAGTCTGACTCAAGTTGGGTGAAAGGAGAGAGTCTTTGTCAACATGATACCACTAGCAAGTTCTGGTACAGAATCCCAAAATCAAACATCTTAGTACTTCTGCAGCAAAACATGAATATTCATACCAAGTTAAATAAAGACTATAAATGTCATTACTTCATTTCAGATAACTTATGAAAATCTTTTCAGGGCCAGGCACAGTGGCTCAAGCCTGTATTCCCAGCACTTTGTGGGGCCCAGTTGTGCAGATCCCTTGAGCCCAGGAGTTCGAGATCAGCCTGGGCAACATGGCGAAACTTTGTCTCTACAAAACAAACAAACAAACAAAAACCAAAAAGTAGCTGGGCATAATGGTGTGTGCCTGTAGTTCCAGCTACTCAGAAGGCTAAGGCAGGAGGACTGCTTGAGCCCGGGAGGTGAAGGTTGCAGTGAGCCGAGATTGCATCACTGCACTACAGCCTGGGCAACAAAGCCAGATCCTGTCTCAAAAGAAAAAAGAAAAAAAAAGGAAAAAAATCTTTTTTGTCTGATTTTAGAGCATCTTATAAGTTAGGAATTGTGGGTCTATTTCACTAACTGTGTGTTAGGTGGACTACAACATCTGCAGCTTGGGAACTTGGTCTCATCCCCCTCTGACTTGCATTGATAGTAACTGCACAACCTTCTGCAGGCATTTGGGTTTGTGTTCTTTGTGTCCTTAACCATTTTAAACTCTTATATTGAGTTATTTTGCTAGTGACTGACTCATTGAAAAAGAGTTTACTTTAAAAATCTAGTATTTAGTTTAATATAGAAACTTATTTGTTAACAATGCCCTCCTCTTTCCGTAGATGAAGATGAGGAGAGTGAGGAATCAAGTGAAGAAGAATCTAGCTTGGAGAGTGATGAAGATGAGTCTGAATCCGAAGATGAGGTTTTTGATGATTCTATTTGCCCAACAAGTAAGTTAGATAAAACCACATGTTCTCTGTGAAGTGTGAATATTGATTGGCAATACTGAGAAGGCCCTTTTTTGGTTTCTCTGTTCTCTGATAATTCAAAAAAAGGATAGTTTAAAATGTATGATATAGAGTCTAATGAATACCTTTTTTAAAGTATAAGGATATTTATTTATTTATTTATTTATTTATTTATTTATTTATTTGAGACAGAGTTTAGCTCTGTCACCCAGGGTGGAGTACGGTGGTGCGATCTCGGCTCACTGCAACCTCCACCTCCCGGGTTCAAGCTATTCTCCTGCCTCAGCCTCCCAAGTAGTTGGGACTACAGGTGCATGCCACCACGCCCACCTAATTTTTTGTATATTTTTTAGTAGAGACGGGATTTCACCGTGTTAGCCAGGATGGTCTTGATCTCCTGACCTCGTGATCCACCTGCCTCAGCCTCAAAAAGTGCTGGGATTACAGGCGTGAGCCATCGCGCCCAGCTAGGATATTTATTTCTTTATTCAATAATATTCAACTTCTACTATGTGCCAGGCACTTATCTGATGCTAAGTATACATCAAAGTATAAAACAAACTCCTCCATCCTCATGGAGCTTATAGTCTAGTGGAGAAAGACAATAAATATAGTAAGTCAATTAAACAGAATCTTAGAAGGTGGTACATACTATGGGAAAAGAAATGAAGGGAGTGCGGGAGTGAGGATGGAGAGGAACATTGCTATTTCCAATAGTATGGTTAGGGAAAACGTTCATGAATACTTTTGGGGGCTCTCTGGGTGATTTATTATCTGTTCTCTCAGGCAGCCATTTATGAGTGACAAATAATATACAGACAGTTGACAGTTGATTCAGAGTTATAAATTATGTAGCAAGTTTAATTTTATAGAGAAATGCCAGACTATAATTTACATATATATTTTACAGTAATTTCCCTTTTTGACAAACCTATTCAAATTTTTGTGTTGCAAATCTGTTTTGTAAGGGCATTTTGAATAGTTTCCTGGAAATGCTTGACAATTTACATTCACTGTTTTCTTTTTTTTTTTTGAGATGGAGTCTTGCTCTGTCGCCCAGGCCGGACTGCAGTGGCGCTATCTTGGCTCACTGCAAGCTCCGCCTCCTGGGTTCACGCCATTCTCCTGCCTCAGCCTCTCCAGTAGCTGGGACTACAGGCACCCGCTACCGAGCCCGGCTAATTTTTTTTGTATTCTTAGTATAGACGGGGTTTCACCGTGTTAGCCAGGATGGTCTCGATCTCCTGACCTTGTGATCCGCCCGCCTCGGCATCCCAAAGTGCTGGAATTACAGGCGTGAGCCACCGTGCCCAGCCTCATTCACTGTTTTCACTGGTGAAACCAGTCTGGAGCATCCAGACCAATTTCTTACAGTCTCAATAGATGAATGGTTCAGTAGAGAAAAAACAAGTTTTGGGATCTGTAATTTGTTTTTCTAGACATTTCAAATAAGGTTTTAATTAAATTTTAAAAGTTTAATTTCAGATAAAGTTTTATCTTGTTTTACTTTTGAATACAATGGTCTTTTAAAATCATAATATTTATGAGTGAAATAGAGCACACAAACCTTCTAATGCCAACTCATTATTTTTTAGCAGGATAATTAAATGGCTTGAAGAATGACTCACAGTTAGTATGATGATAGCAGTATGATGATAGCTAGATCTAAGCTTCCTGAATTCTATTTTAGTATTCCACTTCTACATTCTCTATTACTTGGTGGATAAAGGTGGCTCTTAGTGTGATACTGTGGAAATAATAGATAATGCACTTGAATCCCATTCTGTTATGTACCAGTTATGTCACCTCTCTGAGACTTAAGGTATTCACCTATATATGGGAACAATAGTTTCTGCCTTGCAGGGTCTATGAGCCTTGAGTGAGATAATGTACATAAAGGGCTTAGCACAAAGCCTGCTTCAGAGTACTGCTCACAACATCAATACTATTATTATTATTATTATGGTTATTAATAATACTAATAATTTCAACCTGGAACAATTAAGCCATAAGTGTCTTAAAAGCTGGCTAGAGTGGATCCATAAATAGATATTATTGATTCTGAATCTCCAAAGTTCACAGTTTTAGTACTACCACATTCCATAACAAATGGGGCTGGTTTTTATTTAAATTCTCTTGGCAGACTGTGATGTGGCTCTTTTTGAGCTGGCCCTTCAACTTCGAGAGAAAAGGCTGGACATCGAGGAGGCTTTAGTTGAAGAAAAGAAAATTGTTGATAACCTCAAAAAGGAATATGATACATTGTCAAAAAAAGTATGGTGATCTGTCTACTTATTTATCCTCTCAAAATGCTACACATTCTCCTAGCTATAATGTTGCCTTTTTATAGCGATGACAATATTAGGACTTCTCAGAAATGAAACATTTCAAATGTTAAGGCCAGGTTTTTTTCTCCCTAAATTGTGGGGGACATTGCTTTTTTGATGATTGGACTTACTTTGTGTCAGTCATTGGTCTCCAGATTTTTCTGATGACTTTACTCTGTAAGTAAAAAAAATGAAAATGGAGCCCCTCCCCATACAATAAATGTCTATGTATTTATAAATTGTATTTATGAACTATTATATATTTTGTACAATAGGAAACATCCACAAAAACAGAAATTAAATAGAATGAGATGAAAATAAATAGAAATGCTGACATTTTCAATTTATACCCCAATAGATGATTTTGTTGATCATCTGGGGTGCATGCATCCCATGTTGGAGACCATCAATTTCTGCCTTAATCTGCTCACTTTCCCTCTTAGGTACTCTCTTTTTTTTTTTTTTTTTTTTTTGAGACGGAGTCTTGCTCTGTCGCCCAGGCTGGAGTGCAGTGGCGCGATCTCGGCTCACTGCAAGCTCCGCCTCCCGAGTTCACGCCATTCTCCTGCCTCAGCCTCTCCGAGTAGCTGGGATTACAGGTGCCCGCCACCACGCCCGGCTAATTTTTTTGTATTTTTAGTAGAGACGAGGTTTCACTGTTGTCTCGATCTCCTGACCTCGTGATCCGCCCGCCTCGGCCTCCCAAAATGCTGGGATTACAAGCGTGAGCCACCGCACCCGGCCTGTACTCTTGTCTAGAGCAACATCACTTAACTTCATTCATGTTCAGAATATATTCATGTTCAGAAATATTTTTGATGTATTATTTCTCCTCTTGCAAATAGGAAATGATTTGGAAAACTTTCAGGTTTTCTAGGACATGGAGAATGTGCTTTAGAAATACTATAGTTAGCAGTTTCATTGCTTTAAAGCAATGAAACTTCTTTAATTTGTTGAAGTCATGACCAAAAAAGACTCCCACCATTCTGTCAAAGACATTCCATGCTGATGGGCTGCTTTTCATGCAGAAAATAAAAGGGAGATGAGGACATGTCTTCTGGGCTCTTATTCACGAAACTTTATAACTCTGGAGTCATAGAAATGATTGAAGAGTGATGTGGATCATAACTTGGCAGAAAGAAAATAATATGCATTCCTGAGTTGCAAACTGGGATCATGCACTTAATCACAGCCCAACAAAGCAGATTCTGCTCATGCTTTATTTCCTCCAAAGATGCCTTCATTCACCATCTTTAGATGTATGTTCAGTGAGTCTTGTCACCATTTCACGACACGGGGCTTTCTGCAGGTGAAAATTGTCGCAACTAATCTGAATGCAGCAGAGGAGGCCCTGGAGGCTTATCAGCGAGAGAAGCAGCAGCGGCTGAATGAACTGCTAGTTGTGATTCCGCTCAAGCTCCACCAGGTGATGCATCTGGGGAGGCTGCTCCATCCTGTCGGAGAAGAGTCATCACACCCAAGCTTTTCAGAGAGATTCATAGTTCACTAATGGGGAGAATCATGGTTCTTTGTTGAGAATTCCACCTGTAGAATGACACCTACACTTGTATTATCCACTGTCAGATTGTTATAAAAGAGTAAGATCAAAACACGCATATTTCCCTATGGCCTATTAGCATTTTGGAAATCAGTCATCTCAAGTCTAGAGAAATGAGGAGCCTATGATTTAAGAATGCAGTGGCTCAGAGAGTGAAATCCTGGCTCTTATACCCATGTCAGTTTTCACACCATCTTTATCTATACGTGGACTAATCATGCTAAAATGACCTTTGCTTAGTCTCTACTCATTGGTGAGGGAGGTCAAGACAAAAGGAAGATATTTTCTCTTTTTTACTTTTCTTGTTCATTTCTATTTGAATTGCAACTTATATTAAATTGCAGGAATACATATCATTAAGAGAAAAGGCTTATTGTATTCTCCTTTGTCAGGTTAAGAGAAAAAGCTGTATTTTAGGAAAACAACAACAACAAGATCAGCCTTATATATGTTTTGTGAAACCTGACCCAAACTGGATGAGCTAAATGTAGCGGTTTGCCTAGGGTGCCAGCCCTGAAATGTTTGTCATATCATTATGCAGTAGATAATAGGCATGATCTGTGTGGGAGGATTTGCTATCCCCACAGAGGTGTGATGTGGCTTTCTATCTGACAGCATCTTTCTGTGTTTGCCCGGCCACTGTTACTTGGTAAGGAAGAGGGAGAAGCCCGAAGGCAAGGAGCTAAACAAAGGACAGAGAAGGAAGTGCATCTCTTATGCTTTCTGTTGCCATATACAAAATCTGTGTTTTTGTCTATTTTCTTTTGATTTGCTTTATGCTTGTAGATAGAGTATGTGGTATTTGGAGAAATACCTAGCGATCTTTCTGGTACTTTGGTCTTCTCTAACCACGCCTTGAGACGGCTGCAAGAACGAATCCGTGAGCTCCAGGAGGAAAATTCCAAGCAGCAAAAACTTAACAAAGAATGGAGAGAGAGACGTAAACAGCTCATCCGAGAAAAGAGAGAAATGACAAAAACCATACACAGTGAGTATCTAAGCCCACGGCCTCACTAGTAAGGTTTATTGGTAAGAAAGGGAATTTATCCAAGCAACTGTCTCCAACTGTGAAAATAGTAATTGCAGACTCAGAACCACTGAGAAGGGAAACGAGAACACCACAACATCTTCCTACTCACCGTTTCTCCTGATGCCATGAAAAGTTCACTTTCCGATTTTAAAGGGAGAACTCTTTCGTCATAGAATCATCTTCTCTTTGTGTATGATTAAAATATAGAATAATACAATAATAACCCAAGTGCAAGACTACCCAGCTTAAGAAAGAAAACGTTGAGATACAATCGAAGCCCCATCTCTTTCTAATGGGATTCTGTGGCTCCTTCCTCGGGATTCACCACCAGGTATGCACACATACATATGGACGTGTCCACACACAATATGGAGACCTACCTTGCATATTTTTAACTGTGATGATATTTATATCATTTTGTGGTTCACTTTATTAAACCAATTTTTGAGTTATCCATGAATTACAGATAGTTTATTCACTTTACTGCTATAATATTCCATTTATGAATATTAAAGATTTTATTTCTTTAGCCTTCTATTGATGGATATTTAGGATATTTCTTATTTTTCATTATTATAGACAATGTTACAGGAAACCTTCTTGTACACATCTCCCTGTGCACATGTGTGAGAAGGTGAATCCTAGTACTGGGTCTCTGGGTTACAGAGGGATATGTACATTTTCAGCTCTCCTGGATATTGCCAAGTTGCCCCCAAAGTGGTTGAACAAATTTCTCCTCCCCTGGCAATGTGTGAGAATTGCCCAGGCTCCGTATTGTCATCAACACTTGATATTATCAGACTTTAATGTTTTTGCCAGCCTGCGAGATGTTAAATTATATTTCTTTGTGGTTTTTGTTCACATTTTTTGATTGCTGGTGAAGTTAAACATCTTTACATACATTTATTTGCCATTTATTTATTTTCTGTAACTTGCCTGTCCTATCCTTTGTCCATTTTTGATTTCTATTTTTTGTTTTTAAATTGATTTTAGGGAGTTCTTAATATATCCTTTTTGTCCATTAAATGCACTGCAAATCTCTTCTAGTTTGTAGCTTGTCTTGTCTTTTTTCTTTTCTTTTCTTTTTTTTTTTTTTTTTTTGAGACAGGGTCTCACTCTATCGCCCAGGCTGGAGTCTCACCTCTATCACAGTGGCGTGATATTGGCTCACTGCAACCTCTGCCTCCTGGGCTCAAGCAATTCTCCTGCCTCAACCTCCCGAGTAGCTAGGATTACAGGTGCATGCCACCACGCCCGGCTCATTTTTGTATTTTTTAGTAGAGACGGGGTTTCTCCATGGTGGCCAGGCTGGTCTCAAACTCCTGACCTCAGGTGATCTGCCTGCCTTGGCCTCCCAAAGTGCTGGGATTACAGGCGTGAGCCACCGTGCCTGGCTCTCTCTTTTTTTTTTTTTTTTTTTTTTTTACTTTGTCTAGTGTATCTTTTGGATACAGATGTTTTAAATCTTAATATAGTAATTTTTATCAATCTACTTATTTATGGTTTGTGCACTATGTGTATGTGTGTGTGTCTTGCTTAAGAAATCCTTTCCTATTTTGAGGTCATAAAGAGATTTTTTGGTCCAACCATTCCACTACTGGGCATATATCCAAAGGAAATGAAATTAGTAATCAGTATGCAGAAGAGATATCTGCACTCCTATGTTCACTGCAGTACTATTCACAATTGCCAAGACACAGAATCAATCTAAGTGTCTATAAACAGATGAGTGGATAAAGAAAATGTGGTATATGTACACAATGAAATACTCTTCAGCCTTAAAAAGGAAGGAAACCCCATTATGTGCAACAACATGGATAAACTTGGAGGACAATATGTTAAGTGAAATAAGAGGCACAGAAAGAAAATACCACATGACATCACTTATATGCAGAGTATAATAAAATTAAACTCATAGAAACAGAATAGAATCATGATTACCAGGGTCTGTGGTTGTGGGCTGGGGTACAGTTTGGGGAGATGTTGGTCACAGGATAAAAAATTTCAGTGAGATCCAAAGAAAAATTTCAAGAGATCTATTGTATGATGACTAGAGTTAATAACAATGTGTTATATTCTTGAAAATTGCTAAGAGTAAATTTTAAGTGTTCTCACAACAAGAAAAAGAAAGTATGCGAGGCAATGCATAAGTTAATTAGCTCAATCTATTAATCTAGCCATTCCATAATGTGTGCGTATTTCAAAACAGCATGTTGTACGTGATAATATATACAATTTTTGTCAATTTAAAAAGATCATTTTCAGTAGTTTCCTTATTAGTAGTGCCCCTCACATTTGGATTTTTAACCCACTTAAAATTGAAGTATATAGTATAAGATGTATAGTATAAAGATAATTATCTTTTAAAATAATTTAGTAATATTTGATATGTGGAACATATAAGCAGTGGAGTATTACAACAGAAGGAACCCACCCACCCAACTTATTAACAATAATATTACCAACACTGTAACATCTATCTGTGTGCATTCTTTCCATCCCATTCTGTCTCCCCATATTCAGAGATAACCACCATTCCCAATTTTATGTTTAACATTCCCTTTCATTAAAAAAAATAGTTATAACATATTTACATGTATTTCTAAATATATTGCTTTAGAGCTTTGTAGAAATATTATATCATATGTAGCCTTTTGAAACATACTCTCATTTAATATTATATTCATAAGAGTAGATGTGATATAGCATATAGCTGTTGTTGGTCTTCATTGTAAAAATATATCATATGATTCTACTAAAATTATTCATTCTTCTGCTGACAGTGGACATTTAAATTGCTTTATGTTCTTTTGCTTTGATAATTCTGCTATGAAAATTCTTGTACATGGTATATGTTTACAAGAGTTTCTAAAAATATAAGGGTTTCGTACCTAAAAGTAGAACAGCTGGGTCATAGGGCATATAAGTGTTTAACTTTTTAAAAAATGTTAAATTCTCTTCCAAAATGATTATATCAATTTACACTCCATTCAGCGGTACTTAAGAGTCCCCTTTGAGCTACATACATCATTGAAAATACATAATTCTATTAGACTTTGATTCTTTGCCAAACTGGAAAGTATAAAGTGGTAAATCATGGTCTTAATTTCATTTTCCTAACCATTAATAAGGTTAAGCACATTTTGTTTGTCTTTGGACTTTTAATGTTTCCTATTCTATAAAATGTCTGTTCATGTATTTGGTTCATTTTTGTCTTGATTTGTTTGCCTTTTAAAAAATTGATATGTAGGAATTATTTTTTTTGATACTAATCCTTTGTTGGTTATGGGTTTTCCAAATATCTTCCTTTGGTTTTTTGTTTTCACTTTTATGGAGGCTTTTTAAAGATAATTAAAAATTTGTTTTCAATTTTTATTTTTTGTGGGTACATAGTAGGTATATATATATTTATAAGATATACGGGATATTCTTATACAGAGATACAATGTCTAATAATCATATCAGGATAAATTGGGTATCATCACCTCACGCATTATCTTTTATGTTACAAACAATCCAATGATACTCTTTTCGTTATTTTAAAATGTACAGTTAAGTTGTTATTGACTATAGTAACCCTGCTGAGCTATCAAATACCAGATTTTATTGATTCTATCTAACTGTTTTTGTACCCATTAACCATTCCCACATCCCCCACCTCCATTATCCTTCCCAGACTCTAGTAACTGTCATTCTGCTCTCTATCTCCATGAGTTCAGTTGTTTTAATTTTTAGCTCTCACGAATAAGGGTGAGCATGCAAAGTTTGTCTTTATGTGCCTGGCTTATTTCACTTAATGTAATGACTTCAGTTCCATACATGTTCTTGCAAATGACAAGATCTCTCTCTCTTTGAGACAGGGTCTCACTCTGTCTCCCAGGCTGGAGTGCAGTAGCGCAATCATGGCTCACTGCAGCCTTGACCTCTCGGGCTCAGGTGATCCTTCTGCCTCAGCCTCCTGGGTAGCTGGGACTACAGGCATACACCACCATGCCTAGGTAATTTTTTTGCATGTTTTTGTAGAGATGGGATCTTGCTATGTTGCCCAGGCTGGTCTCAAACTCCTGGGCTCAAGCAATCGCCTGTCTCAGCCTCAGAAAGCCCTAGGATTACAGGTGTGAGTCACTGTGCCTAGCTGGATCTTATTTTTTAATGGCTGAACAGTACTCCATTGTCTACATGTACCACATTTTCTTTATCCATTGTCTGTTGAGGGACAGTAAGTTGCTTCCAAATCTTGGCTGTTAGGAATAGTGCTGCAATAAATATGGGAGTGTAGGTATCTCTTCAATATACTGATTTCCTTTCTTTTGGATATTTATCTAGCAGTGGGATTGCTGGTCATATGATAGCTCTGTTTTTAGCGTTTTGAGGAATCTCCAAACTGTTCTCCAAGTGGTTGTACTAACTGACATTCCCACCAACAGTGTGTGAGGGTTTTGTTTTCTCTACATCCTCATCAGCATTTATTACTGCCTGTCTTTTGGATAAAAGCCATTTTAACAGGAGTGAGATGATATCTCATTGTAGTTTTTATTTGCATTTCTGTGATGATCAGCGATGTTGAGCACCTTTTCATGTACCTGTTTGCCATTTGTATGTCTTCTTTTAAGAACTGTCTCTTCAGATCTCTTGCCCATTTAAAAATTGGATTAGTAGATATTTTTCTATAGAGTTGTTCAGGCTCCTTATATATTCTGGTTATTAACCCCTTGTCAGATGGATAATTTGCAAATATTTTCTCTCATTCTGTGAGTTGTCTTTTTACTTTGTTGATTGTTTTATGGTGGCTTTTGATGAACAATAACTGTGTGATTTTAATTTATCAATCTTTTATTTTAGGGTTAATAATTTCTAAGTTTATTTTTTAAATTGCAGTAAAATGTACATAGCATAATATTGATGATTTTAACCATTTGTAAGTGGACAGTTCAATGGCACTAAGTACATTCATATGATTGTGCAACCATCACCACCGTCCATCTCCAGAACACTTTTCATCTTCCCAAACTCTATATCCACTAAACAGTAACTCCCATTTTCCTATCCCTCTGCTCCAGGAAACTGCCACTCTACTTTCTGTCTCTGTGAACTTGACTACTCGAAGTACTTCATAATGAGGAGAATAATACAGTATCTGTCTTTTTGTGACTGGCTTATTCTATTTAGGATAATGTCTTTCAGGTTCATCCATGTTGTAGCATGTGTCAGAATTTTCTTCCTTTTTAAGGCAAATAATATTCCATTGTATGTATATGCCACATTTTGTTTACACATTTATTTGTCAATGGGCAGCTGGATTGCTTCCCATTTTTTGGCTATTGTGAATAGTACTGTGATGAACATGAGTGTACAAATATCTGTTTATGTCTCTGCTTCCATTTCTTTTGGATATGTGCCCAGAATTGGGATATATGGCTGGACCATGTGGCTTAGAAGTGGTGAATAACACTGCAGTTAGCTTGTTGCCTTTCTCCATCTCTAGATCCAGTGGGGAAGAAGAGGAGAGCCTAGAACATGAGGGTGAGAAGGAATAAGTTCTCTCCATTTTAGGGAGAGCACAGCTCACAGCCATGGGGAAGGTGGGTAGCGAGTGTTCCAGAAGACTTTATGTCCCTAGTGAGCATTAGCTAGACTCTTCAGCATAGGAGAAGGACACCGGGCTGGCTCCACAATGGAGCTGGCAAGGATCAGAGTACATGTTCTGGTATATGAGGCTGCCATGCAAGAGGGCAACCCCTTTTATGGGGGTGGGGCTAGCTGAGGGGAAATCAAAGCTCTTACTGAGAGAGGCCAGGCAGGCAGCCACAGGCCAGTACACATGTGCACATCATCCATTCATCGTTTCATTTGCGTCACTGATTAGATGGCCACCACATTATACATGTCCGTGGGGCACTACTTACATAGAATAGAAAGTGAATAGCCCCTCCTGGATTGTGCATAATGGCAGCCATGCCAATTGTACTATTCTAATTCAAGCGTAAATCATAAAAATTATGCCCAAATACAAATTTCTGCACTATAAAAGAATTGAATCATCTTGCTGCATATTAAGGCCTTCAAACTTTGCTTGGGGACAGTCTGGTCATTGAGAAAGTCCTGTTACAAGATTGTGTTTTCTTGGAGAGGTGTTCTAGTGTTCTCACACTGGGGAAACACAGAAACAAAAGTAAAATATATTCCATGTTAGATATTACATGTTAGATAATTGCTAAGGAGAAAAATTAAAAATGGATTGAGAAAAAGAATGCTGAGGTCCATGGAAAGCAGGGAAAGCCTCCATGGACAGGCAGCACATCTGATAATATGTAGTTATCCCTGGCTAGAGGATAAGAGCCTGCTCTTAGTCACAGCTCCAGTATCAGCTTGCTTTTAGAAAATGGGCTGGGAGGAGCAAGCCATGTGGATCTCTGGGGAAGAGCAGTTCAGATCAGAGGAAATGAGGCTGGGGTGAGCCTGGTATGTTTGAGAAGCACAGAGGAGGTCAGTGTGTCTAGAGTAGGGTGGTAAGGAGGAGAGGCGTGAGAAAGCAGGGGGAAGAGAAAGCAGGGTAGGCAGGCAGACCACGCAGGGCCTCCTAAATTCCCAAAGGGATTGTCATTATTTACCTGGAGTAAGATGGAGACTTCTCTGAAGTGCCTGCTCTATTCTTAATACTAGATGCTGTAAAGTGCCGTATTTGAAAAAAATTGACAAGCTCATAATCTAGTTGGTGCCTGTTAACAGTCTGAGGAGGGGCAGATCAATCCGTAAGCCAGTTGGGAACATTGAGTCAGTTTTACACAGGATTCAGAAGGTGAAAAGACAATACCAAATGGGCATTTTTAAATGAGGAAAGAGGCAGGCAAAAACTCACAGAAGAAAAATCACTGATGATATAAAATCTTTCACCGTCTTACAAAAGCAGTTCCTTAGAACGTTCTTGTTCCTGGTGTTCATTTATAACAGTGGGAGCCATTGAACAACCTGAGCCAGTGACTATCTTCTTTTAGAAATGGAGGAAACAGTCCGGCAGCTCATGATCAGCAAGTTTGGCCGCGTGGTAAATCTAGAAGCCCTTCAGACACTTTCTGTTAATACAACACTTGAAGAACTGAAGATCAGAAAACTTCAAAAGGAGCTAGCGAATGCGAAGGAGATGAAGATGTGGGAGGTAAGGAGGAGAAGGCAGGTGATCTTTGGTTGAATCTGGCTGAAGGCAAGAAATGCCAGGGAGCAGGAAGTGGTACCCATGAAGCATCTGTGTAGCTGGAGCTGGTCTGTGAGACCCTTTGGCTGCCGCAGGATCTTAGGCCTGTCTCGGCTTCCTTACTGTTCACTTAGTTAGAGGGACTTGTTTATCTTGGAGTGAGAGCACCAGCACTAGGTTTTGGGGTCCAGGGTCCATATACATATGATGTAAAATGGATGAAAGATTATGGAGAGATCCCATTTTGAGGCCTACATTAATGTATAAATGCTCTGCAGCCAAAAATTGTATTTAAAAATGCTCAGCATCACTAATCATCGGAGAAATGCAAATTGAAACCACAATGAGAAAATGAAATATCATCTCACACCAGTCGGGCAAAGAAAATGTGCTGTGTATGTGTGTATGTATATATATGTATATAGAATACCATGGATTACTATGCAGCCGTAAAAAAATGAAATCATGTCCTTTGCAGCAACACGGATGGAGCTGGAGGCCATTATCCTACATGAAATAACTCAGAAACAGAAAACCAAATACTGCATGTTCTCACTTATAAGTGGGAGCTAAACAATGGGTACATGTGGACATAAAGATGAAAATAATAAACACTGGGGACTCCAGCAGCTGGGAGGATGGTGGGGGTGAGGGTTGAAAAATTACCTACTAGGTACAACACTCGCTATCTGGTGATGGGTCCACCAGAATCCCAAACCTCACTATTACACAATATATCCAAGTGACAAACAAACTTGTACATGTATGCCTGAACCTACATTTTTAAAAAAAGTGTAAATGCTCTGACAGTTTTAGAAATGGAGTGGCTATCCTCTCAGGCTCGAATTGTATTACTGTATGGTTTTTGCATGCTGTGCCAATTTGGAAATTATGAAACACCTCTAAGTAATAAATTTTGTAACAAGGCATACACTGTTTGGCTGATACAGTCTTAGAGGATGTTAATGCCTACATATTGTTCCCTGAGCCATGAGATGAGCCATGGCCTGGTTCCAGTCTGATTCAGAGGTAGGAGCTTTCACAAAGATTTTGTAAGTCCACAAAATCATGATGACTTCTCCAGTTTCCTGTCTTATGTCATTGGCAGATGGGGTAGGAAGAGAGCTTCCTAGTGCTGTGTTGTCCAATGGTCCATCTCAACTTTTCTAATCCAAGATGTACCACTGTACTTTAAGGAAGCAAATAGTGTTCATGTCAGTGGGACTGGTCCCTATTAAGGGAATGTTGGTGATAATATATGCAATCTAAAATAATTTGTTGGAAGCCTGGGCAATATAGTGAGACCCTGTCTCTACAAAAAATAAAAAAATTAGCTGGGTGTGGTGTTGCACACCAGTAGTCCCAGCTACTTGAAAGGCTTAGGCAGAGGATCACTTGAGCCCAGAAGTTCGAGGTTGCAGTGAGCAACTGATGGATCAATAAGAAAACAAAAGAAAGCCATTATACAGATGTGTGGCCATTCAAGCCAGCTACCTTAAGGATCCTGGGCCAAGACTGGGGAAAGATGGGGGAAAAGCAATATAGAAAAGTTAGCTGCTTAAATTATCACCCTTCCTTTTAAGTAATGAGTACCAACAATCAGTATGCATAGTAATTTCATTCCTCAATAATACAATGATGTCTATGTCTATTTTATTTCTACCTACTCCTATTCTTGAGCATACTTATATTCTTATCTTTAATCAAACCAGGCCCAATGCAGTTGTTTCTGTTGCATTTTCATATTGGCTTCTGATTATATTTTCATATGGGCACATTGCTCCATTTGCCTGATGATTTTGACCAAATCTGGACACTCATTTTTCTTTATTTCTTCTTTTATTCACTACATCTATTTTGCATCTTCCCACCCTGGTAGGAAAAGATTGCTCAAATGCGATGGGAACTGATGATGAAGACAAAAGAACACACCAGAAAGCTTTATCAGATGAATGATTTGTGTATTGAAAAGAAGAAACTTGATTCTCGGTTGAATACGCTACAGAATCAGCAGGTAAGTTCTTTACCTTCAGACCCTTTTTCAGAATTGAGGAAGCTCTGTCAAAGGTAGCTATTCACAAGAATGTTAAGTACTGGCATTTAAACAAACCTTGCTTGATCTTGGACCACTTCTAGACCATCTGCGTCTCTGAGGACACTGAGTTGGTGTTAGCCACATTCAGTGGGCCTGAGGGATTAGCTTTATTGAATGCCTCTTGGGTGCCATGAACTCATATAAGTACTAATCAATAGAATTGCCTTGGTCCTGGAGAGGTGTAAGGTTACTTAGGTATAAATAACGACACCATTATACTCCCTGGGTTTGGTGTCAAACATCTATTTCCAATATCTGCATATTTCATTTGACTTGAAGTGGGCATCTTGAGTGCTGAAATCTACCCTGTTTTCTTATTAAAATGCTTGTCACTTTGTGTGGGTTTCAACTTGCTATTACATAATATTTAGCCAGCCTAACATTGTACTTAATACATTGTATGTGGTGGATAATACTTAATAAATATGTACCCAATCCAAGTCTTGCCCTCTACAAACCTAACACATGTATAGTGTATTCTAAACTCTATGTTATATACTTAACAATATTACCTGCAAAAAGGCCAGTTGTTTCTCTTGGTTTTCTTTGCTTTATATTTTCTTTCAGAACCCTGCAAGTGGTCTAAGCTAAGTGTTCTAACAGTTTGGTCCTCTGAAGAAGGGCATCAGCATCACCTGGGAACTTGTTTAAAATGCAGGTGCTAAGGCCCCAACCCAGTTGTACTGCTTCAGAAGCCCTAGGGGAGGGGCCCAGCAGTCTGCGTTAACCAGCCTTCCCGGGGATTCTGAAGCACGCTAGAGTTTAAGAATCATTGGTCTAAACAAAAGTCCCAAAGTAAGAAATAATGCTGTTTATTCCATGAAAAGTGAATTAGGAGGATTGGGAAGGCTTATAATTGAAGATAAGATGTGAAAGGAAGACTAGAATTTGAATATTGAAGGGTCTTTTTCCACTGAATAACTTTTGAGTGAAGGATCAAGGCAGCGTTTGTGAAGGTTAATACCTAACCCAAATCTTCACAGACTGAGTGGTCAGTCAACATTTGTTGAGTCGATGTGCTTTGATCAGTCCAGATACATTGGAGAGGAGACAGCTTAGAGGCAGGAGATCAGTTGAATGGGAGAGGAAGTTACTAGTATCTGTCTCTGTACACAGTATATCTTTATATGTATGGCCTCTTCACATAGGGTATCTCATTTAATCCTCAAAATAGTACTTTCTAAAGCTCAGAGGAGCTCAGTAAGTTGCTGAAGCTCTTAGAGCTAATGCATGGTGAAGTTAGTTTTGAAATTCAGGTCTGTCTGCCTCCAACGCTGACTCCATTGCTTCTTACAATGATGTAGGCATGAATTGGGATATAGTTGGTGACAACAAAAATGTGTCAAATATCAAAAGCCATCTCAAAGTAAGAATAACCAAAATTTGACTGAGTCTGGTGAGGAGAAGAAGGGGAAAGTGAGGTGACTTCAAACTAACCCACTGGAATGACTGGACATGAGTTGGTGTATGAGGCATGCTTTTAGCTACAAGTAACCAAAAGCCCTATTGAGAGTACCTTAAACAAATAGGACTCATTTTTCTCACTTGACAAGAAGTCTAGAGGGAGATGACTACAGGCTTTGGTTTTGTAGGACCATGATGCCAGAGCCCGTATCTCTGATTTTCCCAAAGTTTCCTTCAAAGTCACATGACAGCTGCTTCAGCTCCCATGTTTCACATCCATGCGCCAGCCTCTTCTGTCCCTTTTATTAAGGAGCAAAAGTTTCAGATTATATCCACTTAGCTCCTCTAGCTGGAAGAGAAAATGGGTAAGGTTAAGTGGTTAGCTTTCATTGCCTGTAAAATAAAAGTGAGCAAGGGAGAAGAGGCAGAGGGTGTTGGATAACCCTTACTTACTATGAAAGTCTGCTATAGTACATAGGAGTAATGGGAAAAGTATGGACTTTTAGCATCAGGCAACCTGTTTCTAACTCTGCTTCCAGCTTGACTTGGCCAGTTAATGACTCCCTGAGTCTCAATGTCCTTATCTGTAAAACTGGAATGATACCACCCAGTTCAGAGTCGTTTTGGGGATTAGATGAGAGAGCATATGCAAAGCACCTTGCACAAAGTGGGCACCACGCAAGTATCATGTCTTTCCTTTCACAGATGTATTCATGCATTCAAATGTTATTGAGCATCTACTTATGTAGGAAGCACTAGGGCAGGTGTTGGCAGAGTGGTGAGACTTAGTCATATGGAGCCCTGTTTCTAAAAGACAGGATCTCGCAAGAAAGATAGGTAACAAACAAGCACTTCGGTCATGCCATATTAAATTGCCATTGTTTTAGATTAAAAAAAATGGTCAAATATCATAAATATTACATGGTTCAGAATGAACCATATAATATTCTGTAAATTGTAGTGATGTCTATATATAATGGATGTTTCAATAAAACAGAAAGCAGGAAATCCTAACCTAGTCCATGGGGAAAAGAAGGCCTCCCCCTGAAAGTGATGTGTGAAACATGAGTAGGAGTCAGCTGGACAGGGAAATAACTCAGATGAGGAAACAGAAGATTTCATTCTGGGAACCAAAATACGGGCTGTCCAGAAAAAGAAAGACATACTCTGTCTTTTATTATTCCAGTGATGAGCTCTCTAGGTAATGAATGACTGATAGCTAGCTTAAAGTGTACTCATCCAAAGAGGATTTGCACTTGAAGAGTTGTTTATTAGCCCAAAGGCACACATTTCTAATGGTGGGATTTTAGCAGAGGAATTGAAGGCTCCTAAGATTAAGGAGCAGTGGCTGTTTAGGGTGACTGTCAGGCCAGCACTCATCACAGATACACAATATAAGGGCATGGAGTTTTTCACATACCAAATGATGCTTCAACAGGGAGCTGTTTTCTTTCAACAGGGCAATGCCTTCCAGGGCCCTCGGGAAGCAGATGCTGTGGCAAGAGAGGAGGTCACTGAATTGATCCAACTCCAGGCGGAAAGGATTTCGGCCTTAAAGGAGGAGATTGCTCTTTTGCGTAGGAAAGGTGGTCTTATCCTCCCACCCATTCAGTCTCCAAAAGAGAAACAGATACAGCCCGTGGACCTTTGAGTTTGCTATTTTCTCAAACCCATACAAGATTTCTGACATAACTCACCGGAAGTTCTGTCTCCTCATCACCTCCAACAATCTTATTACTTTAAACTGAACTTGCCTGAAAGTCTAAAACCAGATCCAGTCACGTAGCTTTAAGAATCTCTCTACAATTTGGTTATCTTAGAACGGACTGCAGCACCCAACCTCTGTTATGAAACTGAATCATTTTAGATATTTCGAAACTACTAGATTGAATATGAAGTCTCGGAAGGCTGTGTTTCATGATTGCAGCAAATCATCTGTAATATATTTTGTTTTAGGAAAATTTGATTTGGGGGTATGCTGAATTTTTAGCCCTTGGCAAGAAAAACTATCATTCAGCAATTCGTGAGAAAACTTTGTTTTCTTGATCCTTAGAAAATAAACTTAGATGTTATTAGGTGTTCTCTGAGAGGATGCAGGAGAAAAGGACATTTTGCCAACTATATCTTAGAATAGAAATGCAAATTTCAGTTTTGCCGTTGTTGACTTCATAAAGCAGTTTTTTGAGGGCTCAGGATTCAGGAAACACAAACAGACATGGCAGAGCAGTTTGCTCTGGGTTGGCAGAAAGCAGGAAAATAACCAGCCTTCTTGGATTGCCCACAGTTTTTGTAGACCCCTCAGTTCTGAGTGGAGCAGAGGGGCATGCTTAATAAAACAGTCAATAAAGAGGCTTTTCTTTAAAGATTTCTGCAACTCCATCAGAATTCTAAGTTTTCCCCACAGTTGCTCATGTCCTCTGCCATCTTCTTTCAGGTTTTACTTGGGCCATTTGCTGGTTTTGATATAGATGAGGAGATAATGAAATAGATTTACCTTAGAGATCATCTTTAACAATCACCTTTGATTACGCAGAACATTTTAAACTAATTTAAGAGTATCCTTTTGGTTTGGGGGTAAGTGCTCATTGAAGCTTCTGGCTGTAACCATTGCAGGATAATCTCACTGACATTTGGAATCCTGTTAGTAACAGAGCATAGCTCTTTAGATGAACAGAACTGTATTAATGAGCTACTCATTGAGGCTGTTCCAGGATAAGTTGGTCACTGAGAAGGGCGGGTGAAGAAAGGAACATTGCATAAACATAGAAGGGAACTCAGCAATGCCAAGTCTTCCTCACCTGTGATTAGCCTGCTAATGTGCCCCCCAAAATTATAGACAGGACTTGCTTTCTTTGTATATCAGAACATTCTTAGAGGTGGCCACTTGGCCTATTGTCTTCCTAAGATTCCTTCATATTCCCATTTAAGAGGTCAGAATACCTTATTGTTTGCACTTGTCATCATTAATTTCTGATGTAGTCACTTCTCTACTGGAGAAGTGACTTTTTAAAATCACTTTCTGTGTTGTATATCCTAAGCCATGTGTGCCTTTCAAGTATTTTTAAAAATATGCTAGTCATAGCCCTGAGTGTCTTATTTATTGCAGTAAAAAATTACCCCCAAACTTAGCTTGAAACAACAAACTTATGATCTCACCCAGGAGTGAGAGGGTTTCTGAGGTCCAGGAATCTGGGGACAGCTTGGCCGGGTGTTCTGGCTCAGGGTCTCTTGTGGAGTTGCAGTCACACTAGGAGCTGAGGCTGCAGACATCTGAAGCTTGGCTGGAGCTGGAGGGGCTATTAGCAAATTCACTCCCTTGGCCATTAGGCAGGGCTTCAGTTCCTCGCCATGTGGGCCTCTCCATAGGGCCGCTTGGGATATGACTTCTCCCAGAGCAAGTGATCCAAGAGTGAGGGAGAGAGCAAGAGAGAATGACACACACAAGAGCCACAGTCTCTTACAGCCCAAGCTCAGAAGTGACATACCGTCACTATTGTCACATGGGTCACAGGCTGACCCTGTGTGATGTGGGAGGGGACTGAACAGGGTGTGAATGCCAGGTGAGGGTTACAGGGGCCTTTGTGGGAGCTGGCGACTGCAAGAAGCAGCTGCCTGGGGACAGTGGCTGGTCTCTGAGAAAGGTCTTGAGGCGATACCACCCCCTTGGTAATTGTAGAGAATCAGGAGAAGTTACGTTATCTTCCTGGGCCTCATTTTATTATCTGACAAATGAAGGATTGGTAGAATGGGTTCCTTCCCATTCTGAGATTCTGATTCTGATTGCAGCAAAAATGAACCTACAGTCTATAGAAGAGCCACATCAGGATTCGCTGTGCATTTCAACTGAGAGGAAAGCTAATTGGGATAATTATTCCCAAACTGAGCTAGACTAAATCACTAGTTAATTCTACAATATTCAGGGCTTCATTCCACATGTTTGGGAATTGACAAGACAGTTAGCACTCAATTACTTTATTTTGAATTGGACAAAATATGTTGATAGCTTTAGGTTCATTTCAACTGGATTCCAGGCTTAGTCTTAAATTTGTAGTTAAGTTAGAGCATCTGGGTCTTTGAGAAGTTAAGCTTCAAACACAAGTAGACCAGCAGGGTGTGGCATGGGCGGGGTGGCTGGAAAGCTGTCCTGCTCCTGGCACACTTCCCTGCCTCCTGCTGTGCTCCCAGAGGAGCAGCCTCACCTCTGAGGGTGAGGCCAAAAATCAGCCTACACTGAGTTACTTGTGGGTCAATTGTTCATATAACTTGGCTATTCTGAACTCTCATCCATAGTATTGCCGATGATCAATCTCAGCATTGGAAGAAAAAGAAACCGCAGAGTCCACCCCTGTCACAACTTCAGAGTAAAGGAGTTGTTGCTCGTGCCTGCCAGCCAGCCTGTCCCACCACAGCGGGCTCCCCCCTTAGGGAGGTCTGTGAGCCATGCACTAAATTTCTCTTTAGAGCTAAATCCATTGAGTGCTATGATTCCAGTCCTGTGTAGAAAGCAGATGTTTCACCTATCACTTCAGAAAAGCTCACCAAAATTCATTTTGACAGCTACCTTAGATCATCAAGGAGAAAAGAACAAAGGAAAAAATGTAAAAACCAATGGGGCTAGAAGGTGAGTTACAGTTCAGATTGGGGGGCCTCTGGATAGCAAAGCAATGACTGAGAGCGTCAGCCCTACCCACCCAGAAGTGAGCTCTGGGCCGTGATGCCAGGTTGTCTGAAATCACAGTATCTTATTTTTTCTCTTCTCTTCCCTGCTCTGCTTCTCATTTCCTATCATTTACCTGTTCCTTACAGTCCTTCTTTTTTAAAAATCTTTTTAAAATACTGCTTTCCTGAAAACCATGCTGCATTTCCACATGAAGTTCTCTCTGACGTTGAGCTGTTTGATGGAAAAAGGATACAGAAGTCTGAGGAATAGCAGATGCTATACTTATTTTGGCCAGCAGAGGATGCACTTGCCCTAAACAGTCAGAGTGACTCAATGCCCTGGGGTTCCCTAGGACCCTGTTTATCAAATACTTCATGTTTAAAAGCCAGGGTCTGGCCCCCACTTAACGAGATTGTCTCAAGTGGCATTTCATCTGTAACTCAATTTTACTGAAATCTAGAAAATACAGGCTCCCCCCACCCTCTCCAGCCCCAAAACTCAAAGCGTAGTAAGGCTTTCATTGTAAGCATCGGTCTCCATCTAATTCCACTTCCACATATAGATTTTTAAATTTCAATTAAAAAGAAATGTATGGTTGATCCTTTGGTTGGACAACAGTAAGTAAATGTTGATTTTAAACTAGTGAGTCAACTACTCCGGCAATGTTGGTGTATCTTTGGAAAGAAGGGAAGTGAATTTATCACGCACTGTATGTCCATGTGTGGCACAGCACTTAGCTAAATAGTATTTTGGAGAAAATATTTGGTCTTCAACACACACCTATATAAAAAAGATTAATTTTATTTCTTCAATATGACCTAAACTTCATCTCAAGTCCGGTTGGTAAGAGAACTATGAATCTGTTTTTCCTGGTCTGTTGTACAACGGTTCCCTTGTGGACTAAACAGTAATGTGTTCTGCATGAATCCAAGCACAACTGACATTCACTGTTTTAAAAAACAAAAAAGAGAAACATTTGCTGCCTTTTCCAGATCTCATTTCTGATGGACCTGAAAATATTGTTAAGTGGGTATTTTCTTCAAATACTCAGAGACTGAATTCTAACATGTAACGAAAATGCTGACTCACACATGACTCAGTTGAAGGTTACAGGGAAGATTAAACATTTATTTAGAAGTTACAGTGTTTGTTTTTACAGAGATATGTTGCCATGGATTATTGATTCTGGAAGGTTTTTTAATGCTCATACTGCTGTACACATCTTGGTCTGTTTTCATGGTCATCTTAGGAAAACGTTTCCCGTAGCACCGGATCCAGCCATCTGTGTGGGTGTCTCCAGGCTGTGATACCGTGACCCTTGCTTTTCCCTCATGGTCGTGATGAACCATGTGCCTGGGATCCTTCCTCTTGCCAGCTTATCTGTGGGCCTCCTGCAGCCTCGCCTGCCGCTGCAGAGGCCCCAGGTTAGGAGTCTGTCCCGCGCCAGCCTATGCAGTGCTTTTCTGGGTGACTCCTGTTAGGTGGCAGCTTCTTTATTTTCCCTCTCCAACCTCAACGGGTAGGATTCCTTATGTCTCTCCAGAATTATAAAACATATACATTTATTTACAAGTGCATAAATATATAAATATGGCTATAATAGAAAAATAAATACCAATTTTCTCTCTTTTTTCTTCTTTAAAAAAACAAACAAACAATATATAGTCTTTCTGGGATATTGGCTTCTGCCTAAATTGTGGGAGGTGGTGTTTCAAAAGACACACGCACCGGTGGCCCCAGGGAGAGCTGCATTCCAGGTTCCTGTCCTACATAGGCCCCTATGGGGTGCTGGGGACACCAGCCTCCTCCACTCACTTGGCAGGAGTCAGAACTGTCCACCTCTTCAACTGGTACAAGGCCCAAGCAGCATGGGGGCCCTGAGGGGAGAAAGAGCAGGAACCATTAAAATCCAGACTGACCGAGGAGCCAACACCCAGTGACACTGGGCCAATCTCTATCTGTGGTGGAGGTGGTTACAGTGGCTCTGGAAAGGGGACAGAAACCTACAACCGAGACAAGGGCACTTCTGTTCCCTCCAAGGTCTCTCATCGGAACAGGGAGGGCCACTTGCCACCCATTTCCCACTCATGCTGGGACCGTAGAGACTCCAGCACTGAGCCCACACCACAGGAGCAGATGAAGTCAGTGAAACGCAGAAGGAAGCCCTGCTCTTTCTATGTTTAGGCTGCTAGTCCACCCTTTCCTATGGCTTCTGGTTACAATCATCCCACTCACAATCCAGTCCCCCCAGATTGACACGGTCCAGTTTAAATGATGCTGGGTCGAGCTTTAGGACCCAGCATCTTTTAAATTTAATCTCCTAGAGACAGAGTCCAGGCTCTGCCTATGAATGGGCATGCACACAGAGAAGCTAAGAAACATTAGTGGATATTTGGTGCCCTCAGCAAGTATCCACTGATTTCTGAGGAGACTAGCATGGAGGGAGACAATGGGATGGGCTTAGTGTGAATGGCCCCAAACTCCTTGGAGAAAAAGTTCTGTGGAAGTACAAAGAGTTACGATGATGATGTTTGTAAGAATTTGGCTCCTTAATGATTGAGGCAACCTTATTCCTTAATTAAGAGACAAGCCTCAACAAAGCAAGGCATTTCAGAATGATTAGAGAATGCCTCTTAGTGTGATGAGCAGCAAATGGAATCTGTGAATGGCCTTGAAATGCAGAGACCAAAAAGGGCTTTTTTCTCTGAAATGGAGAAATAGCCTTTTTCTCAGAGGCTGTGGACCGCAGCTTATCATGTTGGAGTAGAACCCACCTGGACATCCCACAGACCTACTGGGCCTTCAGCAGTAAAGGAAAGTGGCCAGCCACCCTCGATGCCCCATCCCTCCCACATAAATGCTGTGGCTGGCTCCTTACCAAGCCCCACCTTTGAAGACTGTTACTACTGGCTTGTGGATGCCTACCTCATGTCACCCCCAGCCTGTTTAATTTCCCTGCCCTGCTCCTGGCACCAACCTGAGTGAAATGGAGGGTCCCACATTGCTTCCAGGACAGGACTGTCGGGGGCTCTCCTCACCCCTGACTGGCCCACAGCAGCAGGCTGCTCCTGGCGTTGGCAGCAGTCGTGATAGGGCTGCAGCAGCTGGTGAGTGGAGTCGTCGGGCAGTGTGTATAAGAAAGAGCCCTCGTCCGGGCTAGACTTGGGACCCCTGCAGTGCATAAGCCCAGATGGGGAGGTGGGGCGGGGCAGGGTGGGCTTGTTGTCCCATCCCCCTGCTGGCTGTCTCCCTGTCTGAGGGCATCAGAGCTGGTGAGAGCTCAGATGGGGCAAGGACCGCTCTCCCCTTTGAACACCAAGAGGTACCACACCATCATTCCCACTGATCATTCCAGTCCATTTCCATTTTATTCCATGTGGGAGGATGTGAAGTCAGGTGTCCAGGGGCCCATGGGCAAAGTCAGTTGTGCTGGGTGCTTCTGATCTGCCTAGTGAGGGAGGATTCCGAGATGCCAACCCATGCCCCCAGGCAGGGCATCACAACTGCAAATGAAACAACTGCCCATTAGGGCAACGGCTCAGAGGAGCATGATTGTCAGTCGCGGGGACCCCTGAGTACAGCACTACTGCTTGGCTCTCGGTGACAGGCCTTGGATTAGAGGAGCTAAAGGGAAAGTGAGGCTGTGGGGCTTGGGAGTGAAAGGGGAGAGGCCTGGTTACCTTGTGATCTGGTGACTTTGGGGGTCATATCCATTGCCAAGATGGGTCTGCCTCAGCAGGCTGCTGGTGTCATTCTGCTGCTCAAAAGGAACAGTAATGAGACGGCCATGCCGGGGAGGCCAGGTAACTTTCCAGTGTTCACTCGTCAACAGGAGCATCTGCTCCTGACTAAAGAAAGCCTGGCCCAACAGCCCAGGCTGAGACCCTAGGAGGGAGGAGGCCCCCCAAGGCAGCCCAGCCACTCTCTCCTGGGTGTCCCATACCTGCTGCCCACACCCAAGAATGCACTACCTGCTGAAGCTCGCCTGGGCAGTGCTGCTGCAGCTTCATGCCCTGGTAGCCCACTGCAGCCACGGGGCAGCCCCTATTCATGTGGATCCCATTAGCACAGGCCCGTCCACTGATGCCACTGAGGTAGGGCTGTCCGCTGGCCTGGTGGCCTGGGAGTCCTCCCAATGGCACCATAGTATATGGGCAGGAGGAGGGTGGAAGGGCACTTCGAGGAAAACCCAGGTCTGTCGTATGTTCTGGAAGGACAGAAAAATAAAGGTATGCTTAGGCCAAGGTAGCCTGGGATGGGTTGGAAAAGCCCCACAAGGATCTCAGGAGGCTCCTGGCCACAGAGGGTTGAAGGATGTAGGCAGGGAATTGACAGTGCCCAAGCGATAGAGAACATTATCTCTTACAGTCTCCTTTGTGTCGCCCATTTCTACCTGACACCTAGACTTTTCTGCAGGGAGAAGGGTGGGGAGATACAGGGTCCAGGGCTTGGGGGCAGGAGGCGGTGACTGAAAATAAGGAACAATATTTAGAGGAGGTAATCTGACCAGATGTTTTGCCATCTGAAGCAGAAATTAGTGACTAAAAGTCAGATTCCAGGATAGAGGGGAAAGCTGACGGCAGCTCCGCACCCAGCGAAGAGGCAGGACGGACTGTAAGTAGGAATGTGAGGTCAGAGGAGCAGCTTCGGACACTTAAGAAGATGGCACAACATAGGTCCTGAGCTCCAGAGGTGCAGAGAAGACAGTCCAACTTTCCCTCCTTCCTCCTCCCCAAGCTGAGGTCTGTGAGCTGGGGGAGGGGCCCAGTCGTTGGGTGTTCTCTGACCTCAGAGACCTTTGGGGGACTTGGGCTTGAGCTTTCTGTGGACGCAGACCTAGGCAGAAGCCTCCTTAGTGGAACCCCCATTTCCCGCCCAGGATCCTCCCTCTGAAAGCGTCACTCACTCACTTTGCTTAGACCAGGCCCTCCACAAGCAGAAGGGGATGAAGGTGACGATGATGAGAACGATGGAGCCCAGGACGACCCCAACAATCAGATAGGGCAGGTCACTGGAGCGAGCCACCATGGCCCCAGTGCCCACCGGCCGCTCTATGGTTTCAGGAGGGGGCGGCTGTGGTGGGGCCAGAGTTGGGGGTGGCACTCGACCAGGCTGGCCAGAAGACTTCCGAGCTGTAATTGTGGACAAAACTCACTTCAGCATATGTTTCTTTGATATTTCCTTTACAACAAATAGAAAAAAAAAAAATACCCCCATTCCGTGGGTGTGGGAAATGGGGTCAAACTCATTAGACTGGCCTCAAAATCTCTTATTTGAATGGTGTCCACACTCAGCATGAAATTGGCATCTAATGTGAAATCTGGTGTTGTGGCGGAGACCTGAGCCTTTTATTTCAAAGCAGAGTGAGATGTCTGTGAGCCATGCACTAGAGTTGGACTGGGTCCTTCCAGCAGAAGTGGTATAGTGCTTTTGGGAAGAACTGGTGAACTTTTGGAAGAAAATATTTAAAATGCAGGAGCCAGAAAAAGAATTGGGAATGGAAGAATTTACCCACACCCAAGAGCGTGCTACCTGCTGGTGGACTGAGACATGAAGTACTAGGTATTAACGTGGATCACAGCAGGGGGACAGGTGTTCCGGGACTCACGAGGACACACAGTACATGTGAGATGCCAATTCAGAGGTGGAGCCAAGGCCATCAGCTCCTCACTTCAGCTTTGCTGTTAGGAGGTGTATCTGACCCTGCTGGCCCTAGTGGCCATCTTCTCCCCCAGCTTTCGGATTCTGTACCCTGATGTCCCCCACCTCTCTGCTGCTCTGTATGCCTCTCCTTCCCTCTCTGTGCCGTCTGCCTCCACAGACACTGGGAGGCCTTCCTGGTTCCTCCCGTCTGTACTCTTTTTATATTCTCACCTAGTCCCATGACTTCCACCTATATCCTAAAGACCCCCAAACCAATCTCCCCACCCGGACCCCCTGCACGGGGCAGGAGCCCTGCTTCTTATCAGACACTTCATTTCAATGTCTCCAAAGAGTCAAAGACTCAGTAAGCCTCCAAGTGGATTTACCTTGTTCCTCTCTCATGAAATCTGTTTGTCTTCTTGCCGTTGCCATTTCAATAAGTGGCAACATCACCTGTGCAGTACTTTCAGCTGGAAACCTTAAAGTTTATTTTTAACTTCTTTCACTCTCTCCCAGCCCTACCGTGCAAGCAGGCCCTGGTCCCGCCCACACCTCCTTAGAAAAGAGGCTCAAACCCATCCTTTCTCTTTACCTTTACTTTAGAGCCCCAGTTCTCAACCCTCAGCCCATTCCCTGCACAGTCACCAGTGACCCATTTCAACAGACAAATCCACTGACGGCCCTCCCCCACCTCACAGCCTCCAGTGGCTCCCGCTCTCCCTGGCTGCACCGGCTCATCTCACAGCACCCTCAGTGGCCTCTTTCCTGGGCATTCACTCCCATAACCTCCTTCCCAGTGCCTGACACTCCAACCATCTGGAGCTATGTCCAGCCTTGTCCCCCAGGCCACTCCCTCCTCATCCTGGCCTAAGATTCCGTCCTTCCAGAAGACCAGTGTGAAGGCTTTATGAAGTCTCTTCCTCCCTCTGGGCACTCCCTGCACCAGGTGATCCAGGATTCTGGGCTGTGCATGTATCTGCCCTCCCTCCGGTGTGCATTATGGAAGAGGGCAGGGAGAGACACAGAGGCACTCAGGGAGGATCTGCTGAACAACTGAAAGCCAGTGAAGCAGGAGAGAGAATGCTATTGCCTTGATGAATGGAAAATGTGTTGTTCTGTCTCTATTCCTATTCCTTTGTGATCTTCTCCTGATTATGTTCTTTGCAATACAACTGCTTTATCTCACTTTCATTATCTGCAAAATGGAGATAATGCTATCTCCCCATCTGACCAATGTGCAAATATTAACAAGTTATTATGTGACTATGTTTAACATGTTTTAAGTGCAATAGAAAGGGGCTGGTCTTGTAGTTAAGACAATCCTGGCCCAAAGCATGCTCTACCCTTAACTGGCTGCATGGCCTTGGCTGAAGTATACAGCTTCCTCATGCCCACTTCCTTTCCCATCTCATGGGATTGTAGTTCAGTTAAATAAACCAACCCATGTAAGCACCAAATATCATTGCAGGAATAAAGTATTTATAGGAAGTTATCAACTCAAGAACGAGGTCTATTCCCTGATTTCATGGATGAGTTAATTATCAAGTTCCTTGAAGGTCATCATGGCCTATTTAGTATTAGGCACAGACAAATAAGTAGAGAGTGATACATGACCAAGTCTGAGGGTATTTGGAAAACAAAGAGTCTTCCTGGAAAAGAGACCCAGCACCGCACAGGGAATGGTGACTTTGCCTTCCCTCGCTGGAAACACCAAGACAGGAGAGAGAACCCAAAGAGCTTCACCTTTGGTCTCACAGATCATCACGTTGCTGAACTCACTCTCTCCTCCTTCATTGAAGCACTGCATCTTAATGTCATACGAGGTCTCTGGCTGCAGGTGGCTGATGGAGTGCCAGTACCTGTCCCCTGGGAAAGAGTCAGAGAATGGTGCATGGCAATGTGTATATGGTTTTCTTGATCCCAATCTTGTAGTCAGACTCAGCTGGGGCAGTATGTGGGGGAGGATGCCACTGACTGGCACAGGGGTGGCATGTGGAGGAACACTGGAGGAAATGTTCTAGGTGTCCACCCATGTTGTCCCATCATCATGTGGGTTCATGAAGTTGACAGCTTCAAGGGTATTATGAATGAGTGAATGACATGGAGCTTAGAGCTTCATGTCACACCAGATGCAGGTTTATGCTTCACCAGATTTCACCAATACCTTGTCCCCCATGCCAGCGGAGGAAACTATATCACGCAGAAGCTATAAACACAGAACTGTGTCTCACCTTCCACCATGTCCTTCTTGTAGTCACTATCATTGTCACTGTCTGTGGGTCGATAATAGATATAAAAGCCATGGATTGGGGTATTGTTGTTACTTGCTGGGATGTACTATAGGGAATGGAGAAGAAACAAGTTGACAATGGGCAGAGAAAACATCATCAAAGCAAAACCACTGGTGTATGAAGGTTCTACCCCAGTCCAGAGTTTGAATTTCACTTAGGGCCCCTGGCAAAGGTTTCTAATGATATTCCTGAGGTTCTCTGAAAAATGTTGTGAAGGTTATTCATTATTTTATTTAGCCTAGAGGTCCCTAAGCTTTTGAAGAGAAGAAACAAATTGCCAAAGACTTCAATTGCTTCTGATCTCCCTGGACATGTGAGGGAACCCTGTGGCTGAGAAGGGGCCCTGAACACTTGTGTTGGGATCCCCTGTGGTGTCAGGGGAAGGGCAGGAAGGAGGGTGAGGTCTACCAGGTCAAGGCACCAGAATCAACAGGAGACTACTAGAGCAGCTCCAGCCACTAAGAGCCTCCCAAATTCCACTGGTGAAGCTTTCAGGTGCCCTGTTCGGGGGAGTCTAATCCCCAGGCTCACAGGGAAGGGCGTTTAGGGGAGGCTGTCTTCCGCTGCAGTCCACGGCCAGGCCCGCTTACCATCCACTTGAGCATGATGGTGGTCTCATTGACCGCATCCGTGAAGGTGATATAAGGACCTGCCACGGGCCTCTCATACACGCGGCCGCTGTAGCCCGACACCACGTAGGGCCGAGAGGGGGCGCTGGGCTCGCTCTCCCCCAGCATGTTCAGAGCCCGGACTCGAAACTTGTAGGAGGTGCCTGGTGAGAGGGACACTCACTGAACTCAGGAGCTGGGAAACACCTTCTGATTCTCCCATGGCCTTTCAAGGCCCAGGACCTGGAGGGGTCTTCTGGGCAGCCCTTCCCCAAAGCAAGTTCTCAAAGGCCTCACAAGAACACCCGCCACTGTCAGAGCCGAGCTGCGGGGGAGATGGCTCTGGATGCTCTTCTGGAGGGAGGCGGAAGGCTTGTAGGACTGTGGTAAACACCACAGACAGCAACACGGAGGCATGCTGGTGGGTGGGGGCCTGGGCCAAGAGAAGGGGATCCCAGGCTCATCATCCTCCTCCAGGCGGTGAGGGGCAGCTGGGGGATCAGGCCGAGGCCACAGCATGGAAGGGCCCCTACCTTTCTCTAAGCCTGTGATCTCCACGGACAGCCGCGATGGGGGAATGGCGCTGGTGGCCAGAATCCAGTCTCCCACTTTCTTTAGCTTCTTGTACTCCACACGGAAGGACTGGATCGGGAACCCACCATTCCCACGGGGAATCCAGGTCACGTACACTGAGGTCTCGGAGGCCATGGAGATGGTGGGCCTGTCGGGAGCTTCTGGGGCTGGGAAAGACCGTACCCAGTGAGGAAGGAAGCAGGGTGAGATGACGCTGTATGCCCACTGGGCCTGGCTTGCTTCTGATGGGCCCACTCCTCCCCACAGCCCTCCACCCACTGGTGTTCACGTGAGACCTCCCCACGGCTGCCCGGGCTGCCTCTCCTGGGGGAAGGCTTTGAGCTAAGACCCCTTATGCTATCCTTCTGCAAAGCCAGAGTGTGGCGGCCCAAGGACCACAGCTTTGGCCTCCGCTGCTCTCTGGATGCACCCAGTCAGCAATCCCAGCATCAATGCCAGCCTTTTATTTAAAAAGCTCCAAACTACACTTTCTCATTGTGGTTAACTGGGAGATGCCAAGAAAATGTCACAAAAACCCTGGACCTACAGAAGCAAGACCCCATTTAGCCACGGGAACAGGCCCTCTGAGGCAGTTCCAGTCCTGACTGCGCGTCCTGTCCCTGCTGCTCGGGGCTTACGGGAGAGGCGGCCGTGGTCTGGCTGGCGGCTGCTCCGGGGACTGGCTCCAGGGTCGTCTCTCTGGATCTGCTGCTCCTTGCTGGCCGTGATCTCGGGTTTGGGCCGCCGTCCTGGGTGGAAATGGGTTGTAGTCAGCAGGGGAGGAAGCAGGCATATTTCCCTCCCACAGAGTCCTTTTTGCCTGAGACTTTGCTGAGGGGCATGACAAAGTGATGCAAATAAGCATCCGGGGCACTGAGGGTGTGGGCTCAGCCTCGGCCTAGACTGGCTCTGTTGTGGTACTACTGCTGGCCCCTGTGTGACAGAGGGACGAAGGGGTGCCAGAGATGCAGGCTGGCAACTCTGCTGATAAGAGCTGGGGCCTCAGCCTAGCACACAAACCACAAGGAGGCGGTAGCTGGAAGGAAAGATAAGGTTCAAGGTGAACAGCTGGGGCAAGGTAAGCAGGAATTCTCACCTGGGCCAGTGGAACTTGCTTAGACCCACGGAAGCCCTAAGCAAGGGGCAATGTTTGACTCTCACCAGTTCGGAAGGTGACCATGGCTGTCTGGCCCTCGCCTGCACAGTTGTAAGCTGCCATCTCCACTTCATACAGGCTCCCGGGGTCGAGTCTGGTGAGGGTCAGGCGGTGCTGGTTGGCAGGAATGCCAGAAATGGTCCAATCATCAGAGGAGTTTGTGACCTGCTGGAGAAGGTAGCTGGTATAAGGACCGGCATCTCAGCCTCGGGCTCTGAGTGGGCTGTGGTTTACAAAGAAAGCAGCGCTGAGCCCAAGAGGGCAGGAGAAGGGGAAGGACAATGAGCCAGGTTGGGGTTGGGGTGGCACAGACTCAGACTGACCCCCCTGGCTATGGGACACCAACCTTACTGGGACATTCAAGTCAGGCTTCCTGATCCCTTGTCTAATGTTCTCATCAAAGAAACCTCAGTGGGGGAAGTCAGATAGCGTGATTGATATTGCTGAGAACTCCTCCAAAGACCTTCTCTCCCTATATTTCAAAGAATCTCCATGTTTTGCTTTCTTTCTCCTTCTGTATGTAAACCAAATGCAGTTCCCTCTGTTTATATTCTAATGAGACACAATGATGAGAAAGGTAACGAAAGTATCAGTGCCCATCGAAATAGCAACATTCGCTAAGCACTTACTCTTACACTGTGCTACGCATGGAACTAAGCAGTTTATAGGTGCTACTTCCTTTTCCTCAAAATAGCCCAAGAGATTGGTGTTAATATTGTTCCCACTTCACAAATAGGGAGACTAAGGTTTAGAGAAATGAGCAATTTGCTCAAGGCCACATGGCTAGTGAGCACCAAAACCGTGACTTGACTCCAAAGAGCATGCCCATCATTGCACCCTATCCTGGGAAGAGTCTGGGATCCAAAGTCCTGGATTCAAATCCCGGTTGTGTAACTCAGAGCAAGTCCCCTAACTCTCTGACCCTTCAGCTTTGCATTTCACCAATGAGGCAAATAAACTCTCTCAGGTTATTCTGAAGATTAAATGAGAGAAGTTGTATAAAGTGCCCCACAGTGAGCTTGGTGCACAGTAGATTCCCAGCAAATGCCTGGCCCCTCTGGGCCCCTCTCCACATCCTCAGCCCAGTGCAGTGTCTATCATTTCAATCCTCTTTGTTTCTGCTCCAGCCTTCAGTCCTTGCTCACAACTTAAAAACTGTGGATGAATTGTGACTGTGATGGATTAATCTTTAATAGCTTCAAATTCCTAGCTCTTTAAAGGAAAAAGTAAGGGGGCTCCAGGCTCCCCAGCAGGTGATGCTGAGAGGCTGCTCATCTTTGCTGCCCCACCTTTCGGGACAACAGACTTTACTGCCAACTCTACACCCCAGAGAACCTGCTGGAGCCTCAAGTTGTGGTTTGCTGAAGGAAGAAAACAGCTGTAAGGAAAAGCTCTTCTCTCTGAGCAGAATATTCCAAAGTCGAACAAAACCTACCATTCAAGGCACAGGAATGGTCTGGGCTCATTGTCAGGCTTCCAGGATTTGTTCCAAGGGGAGACGTTTTTACAAACTGAGACTCCCCAGTGGTGCTGGAAACCCAAACACAGTAGCCTAGGGTCTGCAGATGCACCAGGAAATGAAACTTGCCTCATGCATGTGAAACAGTGAAAATTAGCTGAATGATTCCCAATCCCCAGCAAGAGAAGGGGGATGAAAAAACACAGCCCGAATGCTGACTTTTGATTTCAAATTCTTTCTTGGGTAATCTTTAAGACTTGTTAGTTCCGTAAGAGAGGAACTGCTTTCAAGCCAGAACTTCTGCCTTGGCAACCCCAGGCTGAGGAGGCCCCAGGCTGGAGCCTGAGAGAAGCCAGACGCAGCAGGGGCCTGTCCGGACTCTCACTTCCCCTGCGCCCCATGTACCCCTGCCCTCCCAGCGCCGGCCTCACACTTCCACTGGGCCCAGAAATGAAAATAAGAAAAAGAAGGGTAATTAGTCACTGTCACACACACTGAAGGGGTGAATGCGGCCTGAGCCTGGCATTTCCGGATCACCACGGCACAGCCTTTGCCAGTCTGCCTCTTGTGCGAGGCTGCTTCACGGCCACCTATTGGCCTGAAAAATATTATTCTTGCTCTCATGCTGGGTTTTGTCTCCTGGGAACCATGGGCGTTTGGCCTGCCCTGATCTTTGTCTACAACTCCGAGATGGAGGTGTCCAGTTACATGGGGAAATAGGATTAGGACCAGTCCTGCCCTACAACATGTGAACAATACTGCTTTTTGTTAAAAACTCATTCACCCGCTTTGCTGGCTGCCTATGAAGAGGCCAGCAGGTGGAGGGCTAATGAGAAACTGCTCGCCCCGTCCCCCTGCCTCTGGGGAGGCAGCAGAGGGGGCATAGGGGGTGCTCTGCCTTAGGTGTCTTTCTGACAACCCCAGGGTCTCTGTGGACTTGTCCTGACCCAAGGTCTTCTAGGAGAGCACGTAAGGGAAAAGAACAGAATAGAAGGAGTCGGGGCCAGGGCTCCAAGGCAGGGAAACAGCTTCCGCACAGCTAGCGCTCTCCACTGTGCAGGGTTGGTTCTGTTTCCTTGCTTGTTTGTGGAGGTGGAGAGGAGTGGAGAAAGACTTTTAATTCCACATTCATATGCTTTCCACCAAGTGCACATAGCATTTTTATAAGCAAAAGTAATATAAATGCATATTAAAAATCAGCATGTATATGCTTTTATCAAATACAATTTTTTAAAAATCCATTTAAGAATAATAGTTTTCTACTATCAAATGGCCTTAGAAAGAAAATGGCATATACTTGGAGTGAACAAAAACATTTTCAAGGACATTTTCTTACAGGGAATTTCATGTCCTCATCCCTGTGGGGTAACAGCAGGTAAGAGCACAGCCTTGAGCGAGAGTGGCAGCCTGGGGACCCTGCCCTGCCTCACAGGACACAGTGTCCAGGAGCATAGGCCTGGCTGGGCTCTGCCCCCGCATCCTGTCAGAGCCCGAGACTCCCTCCCTGACAGCTCCTGAAACATTCACCTGGACAGACTTCCTTCTGTCGAGGAGAAATAGCTGAGGTCTGAACAACACGATGTGCTTTGAGCTCAAGTGCCTGCTTGTCAAACTCAAGCCATGACAGATTCTGAGAACTGAGGGGGTATTTTACAGCCTACAGAGAAAACACTTGTTCACAAATATTTGTTTTCCTGGCATTACAGCTGGCTTACCATGCCAGGTTCCTGCAGGTATGTACCCAGCACGGCTTACTTTCATAAAAACACAAAATGTAACATCAACAACTAACGACAGAGGAAAGCAAGAAGGAGGGTGATGGCTACCAGGGAGACTGTTCACGGTCTCCTCAGGGACTAGAAGCTAGTGTGAGCTTCTGGGAAATGAGTGCATAGAGCTTAGTACCGGATGCACGCACAAGGCTTTTTCCTGGGCCTTCCAGGCTCCCACACACCCATCTCACAACCAGCTTCCTGGGAGGTGGCAGGGACGGACACCGGAGGAGACAGAAGGGCCTGTTTAGTGGTGGGGATTACTGGCTCAGGCTTCGGGAGCTCAAGGGGAGATGGCCAAGAGGCAGTGACTCTGCTCAGCCTTGCTGGGAAGGACGTGCAGGGGAGGCAGCGGCCCCACACCAGGGCCATACCTTGCGGTGTTTCACCACATAGTAGAGGATTGGCGCCCGGCCACTGCCCTCATGCCGAGGCCGCCACACCAGTTCATATGAGTCTGTCTTGGAGGTGCGGGGCGAGCTGAGGATGATGGGAGCCTCGGCGGGAGCCCCCTGCCCCTTCTCTCCTGGACACTGCGGGGGAGCAGGCCGCCCTGACGTTGGGGGTCTGGGGAGTGCCGGTTGCCCCCTCAGCATCTGCTCAGGGTTGCCGGGTTTGGAGGGTGGTACAGGAGGTGTGCCAGTAGCCAGCTCAGCATCCTGCCACAGCCTCGGGGTTATGCCTGGAGGACCAACAGGAAGAAGGAAAGGTTAGTCTCCTGGTTTACCTGCTGAGCCGTTGTTCCTGGCGAGAAAACAGAAAGAAGTCAGAGAGGCAACCCGGGCCCACCATCAGCTATACTGCCACCCACTCTGTGCTGCCAGCCAGGCTCCGTGGAAGACAGCGCTGGTGTCCCTGTCCTGCCAGAAGGAAAAGGCAGCCTGGCCTGCCTGGCCCGGGCTCAGGGGTGGCTTGGGCATAGCAAGCAAACTCCTGAGTCCATGTTAGGTACATCTCCAGTGAGTAACTCAATTTTCTCCCGAGGTCCGGGAACCCTGTGCCTTCCCTCTCGGTCTAGGCTGGAGATGGGGACATGTCCCTTCATGGTGGAATTTTAACACCACGGCACCATGTGGGCCTTTTCCTACTGAATATGAGACATGAACGCAACTGGGAATGTCCTCTGAGAGTCTGTGAGGCCAGGAGGCAGTGCTTCCTTCAGGAGGTTTCCACAGAATCTGCCAGCACTGTCTCTCCTCTACCTGATCTTCCCCACCATAGGACATGGGCACCCAATAATGCTGACTTAGCATTGTACTGTATTCATTGCTGTATTTTTCTCAAGTTGTTTCCCTGGTAAGTTTCGTCTCCATAGGGGAGTTCTCAAGGGCAGGGTCTTTGCTGCGTTGCTCTGCATCCCCATTACCCCTCCCTAGGTTGAGCATGGTCACTGCTCAGTTGGCATAGGCCCCAACTGGAATGAAGCTTGTTGAGAAAGACAGACTGGCTTTTCTTTACCAAAGCACTAGAGCGGTGGTTGTCAAACTGGGTTCCACAGAAAAATTTTTTTAAAATAAAATAATTAAATGGGCTATTTTCATTAGTGAAAATCTGCACTTCTGATTTATTAAGTTCATATAAATTTGAACATACAACTAAAAGCTACTTTTTTCTATCTTATATACTGGGGTTCCAAGTTAGATTTCATTTGAGAAAAGGATTCAGTGAATCATCAGCTGGAATCTCAGACCCCAGGGCTACACTCACTTGGCCTGGAGGTCCGCAGCTGGACTACGGCGTGGGCGCTCCCGACCTCGTTCTCGGCCATGCACTGGTAGACGCCTTCGTCCTCAGGCCCCATGCTGAGCACGCGCAGGGCCCTGCGGGAGAGCCGGAGGCGCTGGCTGGAGATGAGGGGCACGGCATTCCTCAGCCACAGCACGGAGGGCGGGGGGTTCCCACGCACCTCACAGGTAAGCTTGGCACTCTGGCCCCAGGGGATGACCAGCTGGGACAGCTCCATGGTGACCTCAGGGGGTTCTGCCAGGAAACCAGAGCAGGGTGAGAAGGGCTGTGTCTTTCTGTCCCAGGGCCAGAGGGGCTGGGAGGGATGCAGTTAGGAGCAGCTCCCCTGCCCTTTGACTGTTGCTTTTTCCTAATGGGCAGAGTAGAGGGAAGGAGAGGTCTGATGTCTCCACCGTCAGAATCGTGACAGGAGGGCTCCAGGACTGCGTGCTCTTGCTCTGGGATCCGAAGAGCCCTGACCCTTCAGCATGCCTCTGTTCCTCACTCAGCATGTGGCCTTTGACAAGATGCTAACCCTTTGTGAGCCTGGGTTACATTTCTAGAAAGGCTGCACAGACCAGAGAGAAGGCCAAGGAGAAGACAGTCCACAGCAGACACTCACCGAACACCTGGACATTGTAGAGGATGACCGCTGCCCCGGGCTGCCCAACCCCATTGTCGGCCATGCAGCGGTAGGTGCCTGAGTCCTCCTCACTGGTGGTGTCGATGAGGAGGTTGCTCAGCAGGAAGCGCGTCTTGTTGTAGCCGGCGACACTGGACCCATCCTTGGCCCAGGTGACCCGTGGGGGTGGGATTCCACTGGCCACACACTCCAGAATGAGACTCTGGCCTTTGGTGACGATGATGGTTTGGGCCTCTGGGGGGTAGATGATGCGGGCAGCCTCAGCAGTGGAGCCTGGAGGGGCAAGGAGGGCAAGGACAGAAGGCGTGTGGACCAGGATGTCCTGTAGAGCATCCCCAGGAGGCAGTCAAAGAGCATGGAGATGGGATCGAACAGCCATTCTGGATCTTTCAACCTATGTAGAGTGGGGCGTGCTACAGAATCCCTTGGGGCTTGGTGTCCTTATCAGAAACAAGGGCTGCTTCTGCAGGGAGCTGTTATGAGTAAGAAATGAGATAACACAGAAGAACAGCAGCATCAACACAACATATGCACAGTTAACTACGTGTGCTGGCAAAGAGAGAAAGGTGAGGGAGTGGAGAGGCTATTTAAATGGTACAGATACTTCTTTCTGCTTGCACTCAGTAAGTGCACTGTGAGGCTGAAGATGAGAGGGGAAACAAGAATCTGCCATGCTCCCAACCCCACCCTGTGGTTCTCAGGACCAACTGTCTCTCACAGTGAGCATCTCAGAGCCGGCCTCCTGCTGAGCTGAACAGAATCCACTGTTTAAACACACGCATTTCTCATATTGCAAGGTCCCCAAATGCAAATCACCTATGTACTTCCTCAGGTGCACAGCTGAGAAAGCTGTAATCTTTTTTCAACACTGTGGACAAACTGTAGAGAACTCACTGAAAGGCACGTTTACTCTCCAATGTGTGCCGTCCCTCAGCGACCTTCGAGGAGCATGTGTGATTCTGCTTTATATGCCAACCAGGGGCAGACCTAGGTTTTCTAAAACCTGAAATTTATACAGTTTCGGAGACCCCAAAAAGAATGGAAAATGATACAAAGTTAGGGCCTTGTGAGGCCTCTGTCAGTGAGTGAAGGACCATGGAAGTTTAACTTCATTAGCTTCACAGTGATTGCATCTCTGGTGCCAACTCTAAGCCGAACTCTGTGTAAGATGTCACTCCTTTGAATAGGCAGGGACTCCAGGCAAGCGCACGGAAAGGTAGCTGCTGTTTTCCTGTGCACTGAGAGCATGTGGGCCTCCTGGAAGCTCACCGGAGGGTGGTGCTGGGCACACCTCATCAGTGCAGAGAGTGCAGGCCCAGGGACCTCATGTAGGGCAGAACAGCAGCCTGGAGGCCTCCCACGTGGCCGTCTGGTCTAGGCACATGCTGTGTCTGCTGCTGAGCTTGAGACAAGACCCACCGTCCTGTCCCAGCACACACATTCTGACCCATCCCAATCGCAAAGTAACCGTGAAGGAAACCTCCCATCAGGCAGGTGTGGCAGCAGGCACAGTTGCCTGGGGCTGTGTGCTGTGAGACGCTGGCCCTGAGGCTGGCCAGAGGGCAGAGAACCCCTGGCCAAAGCCAGGGCACACAGAACTGGAGCTTGGACGTGGCACCTCCAGGTATCTACCTCCCTTTCCATCTTTGTGAGCCCTTCCATCAGTGATCCCCCGTCCCCCAGCAGGTGGGCCCGGGCCTTACGGCGCACACGTAGCCTGTCGCTGGAGCCGGAGGTTTTCACTTCCTGGGTCACTGGGTTGTAGGCTGCACACTTGTACATGCCCTCGTCCTCCTGGCTGGCATTCACAATCTGCAGGTTCCCCGAGGGCATGATCAGGTAGTTACCTGTGGAAAGGGCAGGGCCAGGGGAAGATGGTATGGGTTCAGAATGCTTCACTCTGCAGCTTCCACAAAGGAGAGGTGCATGGAGGGAGAGGAACAGGCTGGGCAGGCACTAGGAGCTGATGTCCACCTGAGTCCCCACAAGACCAAGCCTAAGATGCCGTTCTCCCCATAAAACCTTGCAACAAGCGGGACAGAGTGCCAGAGAGAAAAGGTACCTAACCAACCAGCTAGCAGACTGGCTGACTGACTAACTGCCACAACTTAGTGCATAGGTCAATGGAAGAGCATTTTATACTTTAAAGGGAGCTAAGGGAGGCTAGAAAGAAAGCAGGATTTGGAATCAGCCATGGTCTCACACTCTGGGTCTGCTGGGTATTAACTGTGTGATCTTGGGCAAGTTAATTCATCTCTCTGATCCAGTTTCCTCATTTGTAAAAAGGCTTAATGTATGCTGCCTCAGGGCCATTGTAAGGATTGAGAGGCCCAGGCTGCACACATGAGAGATGAGATCATCATTCCTGCAAGCCTCCAGGAAGAACGAAATTGATTTTGGAGCTTCCCATCATTCTCCCTTCCCAAATGATGAGCAAATCTTCCCATCAGTCATAGCCATCACTCAGAATCGCCTTCATTGTTGCATTTCTGCTACTTGGAGAGGAATATTCTGACTTTCAACCACTGTCCTCCCCATGAATGCCACTGAAATCCTTTCTTCCGCATAAGAGGCCTGTTAGGCTCTGTCTGCTCCTGGTCCACGGGTGCCCTGGGATGGTGCCTCATGGGTGTTCAGGTTCTGTAGCTAGGAGGCAGATTCACAGCTCCTGGACACCCCAGCAACTAGGGTGGCATTTGGCTTCCCGGCAGGTAAAGCTATGGCCATCAGTGCTGAGCTTTGCCCTGGTGGCCCCTCCTGAGAGCCGTGCTGTTGCCAAGCCTGGTGCCTGCTTGCTGCTGGGCCACCCAGGTATGAGCTGCTTATTAGCAAGTGCCAGATGGAGTGGGAGAAACTCTTGGCCCTGGTGGGGCAGGCAGGCCTCTCCCAGAGGCTGCGGCCAACCTTCTGCTGGGGACAGTAGGGATTAATGCTCTTCTTCCCCCAGTCTCCAGTTAGTTCTGAGTGGTTGGATTAGGTGTTTTACCCTTTTGAAAACAGTTTTCTGTATTCTCTACGTTTTCTATAATGAACATATGTTCCTTTCATAACCAGAAAGAGTTGATAAAAATATCTTAAAATCTATAGAATATTTTTAAAGGCATACTTTTTTTTTCTTTTTTCTTGAGACAGGGTCTCACTCTGTCACTCAGGCTACAGTGCAGTGGCAGGATCTTGGCTCACTACAACCTTAGCCTCCTGGACTCAAGCAATTAAAAGGTGTACATTTTGAGCTGTGGAGTCAGGTCAAGTAAGGTCTACTTGGCCTCGAGTATGGGGTCAGTTGTGAAGAGAAGCTGGCTTTGACTTCAGGGACAACCCCTTCCCCTCTGGCATTCTGTGGACCAAGTCTTGGCTTCCCTAGACCTGCTGCCGTGTCTGTCCACGGTGGCTTGAGCATGGAGCTGTGACAGCTGAGATAACTGCATTTACTATGCAAACGGGGAGAGGGAAAAATGAAGTCCACTACAAAGATTGCTCTGCTGCATGGGGAAGAGCTCCACCCCCTGCCAGGGAACCCTGGGGCTCCATGAATGGGCGTATTAGGCAGCCTTCCTGTGTGTGCCAGGAGGCGCAGAACTTCCACAGGCAGCACGCAGAACCATGTGCTGAGAGCCTGGATGGAACAGCAGCATCTCGGTAATATCTTCTGGAGCCTGAAAGGATAAAGAAACGCCTCATGCTAAGACAGAGGACTTCCCCATAATGGAAGCCACCTGCTTTGGGACCCTACAGGACTAAATATCAAGAAAGAAGACATGACCAAGCATGGTGGCTCAAGCCTGTAATTTCAGCCAAAGTGGGAGGATTGCTTGAGCTCAGGAGTTCTAGACCAGCCTGGGCAACATAGCAAGACTGCCTCTATAACAAATAAAAATAAAGTTAGCCAAGCAGGGTGCATGTGCCTGTAGTCCTAGCTACTCAGATGGTTGAGGAAGGAGGATCTCTTGAGCCCTGGTGATGGAGGCTGCAGTGAGCTCTGATTGTGCCACTGAACTCTAGCTTGGGTGACAGAGTAAGATCCTGTCTCTTAAAAGGAAAAAAAAGGGAGGAGGACAGCTGGCCAGCATGAGGACAGGGCTGCTGGCATGGTGAGGGGGGTTTGGGAGGCAGCTGCAGCTGCCCTAGCTTCGTTGAGCAGCGAGCGGTTGGAGGAGGCCAGCTTCCCTTCTGGCCTCAGCCTCGGCCTCTGGGCTCCTGCCCACTCACCTCTGGAGGCCTCCAGCCACTCTTGTTTGACGCTGTACCGGACCTGGGCTTTGGGGTGGCTCTCGGGCAGGTGGCAGGCAATGACTGCTGTGTTTCCCTCATCCACTTCAATCACGTGCTGCACATCTAACTTGAAGTCCTGGAGATCTGTGAAGAGAAGGGAAGGTGCTGGTTGGAGGAGAGCAGAACAAAAGTGTGACATTTCAGGGTGGGCTTGTGCCTTGGTGTTGTCCATCATGACAAAGCTCACACCTAGGGGGATATCAGGGGATCCACCGAGTTCTTCCTTCAGCCCCTTGTTGTCTACAAGAGTTTGTAAGAGTGTGGGGCCCTCATCACTGATGGGGTTCACTTTGTATATACAAGCTGGGGGAAGGTGCAGAGAGAATCCCATCAAGGGGTGCCTCTGGCTCAGACCATCTCTTATACTGAGATGTGGGGGCAAGTTGGCTCTGCTTATCCACCCCAGAAATGGGGTGGGTCAAGGTACAAATGTCCTAGCAGAGCTGTCAGAAGGCTCAGCTAATGGAGATGGAAGGGAACAATAAAAGAGAATGCTGATGTCTTTTCTCCAAGTTGATTAAGAACAGCCTTCCCAGGTTCTCCTTAGGCATCCACGATGACAAGTAACAGGCCTGAGATTCCACTTGATTGCTGGCCATGGTTATAACCAGAAGGTTGATTCTTGCTGCTCAGGAGCCACACCCCACTTCACGGAGGATCCTTCCTTGGGGCTGGGGGCGGGACTCTGGATACCCTAAGGGTTTTCTAAGACAAAGGGGAATCTGCCAGGACAACAGGCAGCACCCCAGGGTGGCTTAATGGCAGTGGGCTGTGGAGGAGCCAGGGTCCTGACATGAGGCTGTGGCCTCTGGCAGCCCCATAGCCATCTCTCCTGGCTTGGCACCATGGGATCTAAAGTGGGAGAGCATGGAGATTCATCTAGAATAAAAGCAGAATGTTTCCCAAACAATGCAAGAGTCCAAACAACAAATCTCTCTTTGTATGAGCCAAATCACTGATGTTGCTGATAAAACAGAGACCACTTTCACAATAAAACTGCATGCATTCCAAGTTGGAAATCTGGCTTTCAGGATTATAGCTGAATTTAAGAGGAGAAATAAAACTAATGGAGTATAAGACAGATGGAAATATTTTACCCAGACACTCTCTTCCTAAAGGTACTCAGAAAGCCCTGGAGGCACCTCCTCCAAATGCTGGCCACACCAAATTCTGCTCAGCTCCAGGGAATGACAGCATCGGGGCTGACTGCAATTTCACTGCAAGACGCACCTGCCTCTGCTGTTGTTTCCAGTGGAGACCCAGAGAGGGCTGGAATCAGGTTTCTCACAGAAGACAAGAGATAATGACCAAAAACAAACTGGTGTCACCCTAGGAGTGCCTGGTGATTAAGGTACTCAGTGAGGTCAGGAGGCTTCCCACGTAATGGAACTTCCCAGCAGCTCTTAGTCAATTCAAGCCAACACCGGGGAGGAAAGCCCTATTGTTTCTGTGAAAGGATTGATGTCCGTTTGATTACAATATTAGACTGTGAACTCTTTAGGGACATGGACCGAGTTTTGTTCCTGTCTGTGTCCCCTGAACCTAACCCAGGTCCTGGCCCAAGTACACACTTGGCAAGTGTTGAATGAATAAATGAATGAATGTTAATGAATGAAAGAATGAATATCTTGGAAGCTGAGCCCCACGAGTTAGGTACAAGACGCCCATTATGCTGCCTAGAAACTCAAATTCGTAGTTGAAGTTGGTCTACATTTTGAACAAACGGACAAGAGCCTAGCACAACAAATGTTCTATGAACATTATATCTAAGTGTGGCCAATGGAAGCTATTTTGCAAATAGAATGTTTTTTGAGAGGTTATGCAGGATCTGAAGAAAGACGTGAAATAGGTCTAATAAATGTACTGTAAGAAATACATGCTATTCAAGGAGTGATGTGGTAAAAACAGTGACAGGATGGATAGTCCATTCTCCATGATGTGCTTATTTCACATTGCATGCCTGTATCAAAACATCTCGTGTACCTGATAAATATACACACATACTATGTACCCACACACACACACACAAAAACCTTAAAAAAAATCGGGGATTGGCTGTCTGATTCCTTTCTATTGCCCCATTTCACTTTCTCGGCTGAACAAACGTGATGCCTGCGGGTCAAGGTGAGATCTCTCATAGATTCCTTCCTATGGGTAAGTGTAGGGCCTCCTGGGCTTTTAAATAATGATTTCAAAATTATTTAATGTTTTGTGTGTGATATCTGCCCCTAACTAAATGATAAATTCCTGGTGGGAAGCCTATTAATTTTTCACTCTTCACCCCAACCCCAAGCTCTATTGCATAGTACTGAGGATACAGCAAATGCTTTCTGAATCCTTGCTAAATAAATACAGTTTGGAAGGCTGAGCCCAAGGCCAGCTTGATGGGTGTACGATCTGCCCCTGCACTTGACGGGGTAACACTTGGTTTAATGATCTGCTTTCACCATCTGAAAATTCTTAATAATGCTTCATCGAGGGACCCTACATTTTCACTTTGCATTTGGTCCCACAAATTATTTAGCCCAGTCCTGGCTGAGCCTCCCAGCTAAGATAGCTAATGAGTTTTCTCTCAGGGAGGAGGAAGGTTTGGATTATGGGAAAGGAATTGCTTGAGCTCAACATGTTCTAGCTAAATATCGGTAACTTTGTTTTCTGAAAGCAATTCACTTAAAAAATGCAAAGGCCTTAATCCCCCTTCAGGCCAGTGCGCCCTGTACCTGCCAAGCCAGGAGGCTCCCCACAAAGGGAGCTGTGAGTGATTGTGAGCTTAGGGGCATCTGGAAAATTCCTCAGGCGCTGTGAAGCACTCTCCTCCATGGTCGAATAAATCCCAAACTACTCCACCAAGAGGTTTTTTTTTCTTTTTTCCTCCTCCTTTTCTTCACCTCATTCCAAGGAAATTTGCCTTAAGCAAAGAATATACTTAAAGCTAGCAGATCATTTTGCAAGAAAGATGTAAGCAACTGAATGGAGTTTGGCACCAGGATGCCATCTCCATCTTCATGGCCCCAGGCTCCTGCCCATTGTAACTGAGGGCTTATCCAGGCACGGAGGGAGCATGCACTCTGCCAGGCACCCACCTCAGCAACCCAGTGGTAGAAAACACTGTCCCTTTTAATCCCCTCTTGGCTCCTGCTGCACCCTCTGACAGCTGCTCAGTTGGAGACAGAAGGCTGTGCAGTGGGGGAGCATGAAGCTGGGCACTGGTCAGCCATGCGGCCAGACAGCCCCTCTGTTCTGACGCCAACATGTGCACAACAGCCTGTGCAGGCAGGACCGAGGGCACCCCAGCTGGACATTCAGCTCCCCACAAGGGGCAACTGGCAGGCGAGCCTTCCTGGCTTCAAAACAAATAAGCAGCAGTTCGGTCCTTGGCCCTGTCCCTCCTACCCCCATCCCCCCTCCCCCCGTGTCCCTAAGCTTAGCCTTAGCTTAAAACACTTCCAATTTGGCTGCTTGAGTAAAACTTGAGTTTCACTAAGGGATCAAAGGCAGAATAATGAAGTGATGAATGATCTGAAAATCAGAGGACTCCCTTTTTCTAGTGTTTTTGGACAGGAAGGGGGCCAGGGAGGGGTGGGGAGTTCATGATCAATAAGAGCCTAATCAGCCATCAGATGGGGCAGATGCAGAGAGGAGCTCTAGCTGGCGCATATGAAGGAAACCAGCCTGTTCCCAGGCCCCTTTGTCTGCAAAGCCGGTTTCCTGGCCGAGTCCCTAGGCTGCTCGGTGTGCTTCACTGGAAATAAGGGACAGGCCCTTCAATTACAAATGGGGTTAGCAGGCCTCCGCTGCAGAAAGATGGATCAGGTTTCATGGGGAAATGGTTTGACAGGACACCTGCCCTTGCCTGTTGGCTGGTGTGTTTGAGAAATCCATTAGAGGAATGTTTTTGCAGCTTTAATCCTCTTACCTTCCCTCCCCTTGCACCCTTCTTTTGCATCCTCTCTTTGTGCATTTTTCAGCTACTTCATTAACTTGTCCACATTAATCAAATGCTAGTAGACCCACTTTTGTTTCTCAGCTCCCAACAGGTCAGAAGTCCTAGTCTTTGGGGCCATCTCTGAGTTTACTGACCTTATTTACTTGTCACACAGCTTTGCGATTTCTGAGAAAGCCTATGATATTTTGGGCTCCATATAGAACCTGGCCCAGTTCCTTCCTTCTGGGAGCTCAGTTTCCAAAGTGAATATGTACACTCTGATACATCACTTCTGTAGGATGCCTGAACACAGACGTTACAGGGATGTGTTCAGACACACATCATGTGATGTACTCTGTGCTTTCTCTTCACGTTCAAGGGGCACATCAGGCACAGACCTTTTTGGCTATGGGAAAAACAGAAAGCAAATTAAAGACTGTCAAAGGTACATGGATGTGGCTGCCATCAGCAGGATCACATGTGAAACTGCAAATTGGCACATTTTATCTTGAGTATCTCTTGAATTTCTTTCTCACCACCTTCTAGTCTCTATCTTTCCTTTATTAATAAAAGGCTCGGCAGAGCTATGAATTAAATTACAGTATTTGGTGTATGTTCATGCATTCTCATAACACAAATTGTCAAATATTAATTGTAAGCTTATCCCCCAATTTTCATGGACTTTACATGTCCAACTACAGGATGTGTTGGGGCTCAGTTAAATGCTCCAGGTGTAATCTATAAACCTAACAATCACTTCCAAGGGAGTTCTTCATTCAATCTTCTCCTGCACCCTCCTTTAAGCTGCAAATTGAAGTTCAATTCTGTTTGAAGTAAGAAGAGAAGTAAGACGCCACCATCCGCTGGATGCTTCATGGAGTTACCAATATCCCCATATCCATGAGCTCTGCTGAATGCTTAAAGAAACTTTGGCCTTCTACCCCTGCAGGTACTTCTCATGTACAGTCCTGTCCTACCCTCCTGCCTGTTCCTGGGAATCACAGGACAAGCCTGCACTCCTCTACAGAGGTCTGGATGGGATCCACTAGGTCACGGGGCACCGCATGGGGCTCATGTGGCAATGCTGCCAGGATGACTTAGCAGCCTCAGGGCCACTGGCAGGTTTCTGGGCTGATGGATAATTCTATTCCCCAACTGTCACAACCTCCAAGCCTCAATTTGTCCCTGTGGCAGCTTGCTGCACCTGTGGCTAATGCTACAAGGCACAAAGGATTCTGCTGTAATGGAACACTACTCAGTGGCATGCTGATCCTTTGGTCCTTCCCTGCACCTCAGTCCCTTTTTGAGAGACACCAGAGGTGCAGAAGAAGTAAAGTTACTAAGAGTTTTCTCTGGCTGAGCCTCTGGCTCATGGCTATCAGACAGACTTGGCTGTAGAGTCTGAGAAGACAAAGTGTCCTTGACACTCCTCACTATGTTGCCTCTGGACAATATGGGGGCTCTCCTGTGTCCCAAACTGCTTCATTGATGGACAAAGAGTCCCAACACAATTCTCGACCCCCAAGTCACTTGAGGAACCATGGCTTGGCATGACCTCAAGGTTATTCCTCTGAAATAAAATGATCTGCAAGTGAAAAGCCATGGCAGTTTTCTGCTGAAGATGTGGGACAACTACAGAAGCAGAGGAAAGGCTGGAGCCTCACTGTGCTCTCATGAGGTCAGAAAGCCTGGCACCTGGTGAGTGGTTGGGGTTTACTATGGGCTGGGCAGGCATCTCAGAAGCCATGCATTTGGGGTAGTGACTAAGTCTTTTAGCCCTGGCATATAGACCCCCTGCAGCCCACAAAGCAGGACAAAACCAGCATTTGGTAAAATACCATCCCTCTGGTCATCATCGAGTCATTCATTTAGCAAGCCAGGTGCTGCAGAATTGTCTATTATGCCAAGCACTGCAGAAAATACAAAGAAGAAAAGACATAGCTCCTAACCACAGGGAGCTTTCCATCACATAGACAAGGCAGGACACAATAATTCACATGCGTGGTGTTCTCCAGCGTAGTCCTCACCATGTCCACCAGCACTCCAGCCTAAGTCAACACTGTAATCTACAGAGACACTTAGAAACATGGTTGGCAGAGTGAGTACTGCTCCTCCCTTTGCAGGCAGGGAGACTGGATAAATATGTTTGCTGTCTTTGGGATTTTTTTCTGCCTGTCCAATTGCACAAATAGTTTTGGCTCCCAAGCTCTCTCCTGACAACCATGGAAACATGACATGAAATTTCTCAAACACACTTTCTGATGAAAGCAAGGCATGCTCTTTTTTATTTAAAGAAAACAGTTTCCATGGGGAGGAAGAAGAAGAAGAAGAAGAAGAAAAAACAAACCTTTGTAGATGCCAAACACATTAGTTGTTAAATCTTGTTTCTTTCTTTTCCTTTCAGTTGAGGTGGGATTTATACCCAGATTTGAGCAGTGGAAGAAAGCTGAGATTGGAGAAGAGATGAAAGAGACTGGGGGATGAGGGCTGAAAATCAAAGTCAAGACAGGAGAGAGAAATCTGGGGGTGGGCAGGAGGGGAAAGCAGGCCAGAAGGGAGGAGTGGGAGAGGAAGAAGGAGAGAGACTAAAAAGAACCTATTTTGCAATGTCATTAAACGATTTGCAATGAATTGGCCTAAGGCTTCAGGAATTTCTTGGCTTGAACCAATTAACAATATTTTATTTTGAAAAAAGACATAAGAGAACGAGAAATGCATTAATCCTCAAAGACATGTCAAGGATGGAGCCATGTCTCCACTGGGTCTGGCAGCCAGATGAACACAGAAGATGTCTGGTCTGTAGACCATCTCATCTACCCGACTTCGGGGCTGCTCTGAGGTAGGGCTGGTTAGTAGAACTGGGGAGTTTCTTTTGGACTAGATGAAGGAATGAAATAGTTAGAAAAAATATATACTGAAGAAAGAGAAGAAGGAAAAAAAGATTTACTTGCCAGCAACCCACATCACACATATTTCTCTGATCAACCAAATATAAACTATAAACTTAGCAGTGGGAAAATTAATGTGAGTCCCGGTGGTCTGGACTCATCAGAGCCACAGCTGGATCCTGGCACAGGCTTTGGAAGGGCTGGCAGCCTGTGCAGGAAGAGAGGGAGGAGAGAAAGCGGAGGCTGAGGAGCTCAGAGAGAGAATGGGGATGAGCACTTTGGTGTGGCTGTGATGAACAGTACTCCAGGTGGGAGAGATGGGGCAGTGGGGCCTGCTTTTTCTTCCCACACACCAGGAAACTGCATACCCCCGTCAGCCTCGGTGGCATCAATCCCATCCACCCACTCCAAAATGCCCCTTGAGGTATATGTGAGGACAGTGGTCCCCAACCTTTTTGGCATCAGGGACGGGTTTCATGGAAGACAATTTTTCCATGGACCATGGGTGGGGAGACTGGGGGGGAAGGTTCTGGGATAAAACTGTTCCACCTCAAATCATCAGACATTAGTTAGATTCTCATAAGGGGCGCACAACCTCCTAAATCCCTCCCGTGCACAGTTCACAGTAGGGTTCACCAATACAGGGTGAATAGAATAGTTTTCACCATTCAATAGAATAGGGTTCACCATTAGAGGGTGAACCCTATTCTACTGAATGGTGAAAATCTACTCTCTACTCTACTCTACTCTACCCTACTCTACTCTACTCTACTCTACTCTACTCTACTCTACTCTACTCTACTCTACTCTACTCTACTCTATTCTATTCTATTCTATTCTATTCTATTCTATTCTATTCTATTCTAATAGAATCTAATGCCACTGCTGATCTGACAGGAGGTGGTGTTCAGATGGTAATGCTTGCTGGTCCACCGCTCACCTCCTGCTGTGTGACCCAGTTCCTAACAGGCCATGGACCGCCATGGAATGGTACTGGTCTGCTGCCTGGGGGTTGGGGACCCCTGTGTTAGGTCATGGAGCCAAATTCACTGGCATCTCCCTGAGGTTCCAGAATTTCCGCCAAACATCTCAGTTTCTTTCAAATGCTGTTTTATGCTTCTGACATTCATCAATTTTTCTAAGTCTTTCTTGAATCCATTTGTATCTTCAACCTGTTTGTATCCTGAGTTCCTGCTTTATCCTTTCTTATATACTTCTTGAAAACTTTTAATATCAGAATTTGAAAAGGAAATTCAGAAATTGTTAATTTACCCTCTGTATGCCCTTTTTCATCTTCTAGACCTCAAACATGTTTTATCTGGGAGTATTCCTCTTTCACGACATTCACAGAAGGCCTATGGTGTGCCAGGCCCCGTGGACAGCACTGTGGACACAGACGCATAATAACAGTTCCTACCCTCCAGATAGAAAGGCAAGAAAGAGCTGTGGAAGCAAACCCAAGGTACTAAGGAAGCCGGGAAGAGAACTTACTCTAGACTTGGAAGTTGAAGGGGTCAAGAAACATTCCTAGAGAAGATACGTGAGTCTTGAAAACTGAGAAGGAATTAGTAACCCAAGGGAGGTGGGAACTTTCTGAGGACGGGATGGAGAGGAAGATGCTGCCAGCTGAGGGACCACCACTCTGAAAGCCAGGAGAAAGTGCGCGATGGAAAGTGGGCCTGAGGGAAAGGCTGTAAGCACCTCACTATTAATCACAATTCTCCCTATAGGAAAATGAATGCTGTTTCTACTTCAGCAAGTTTTTTTTCCTTTTGTTTACATTTTTTCTCATTATGAAGTGATCCTCCTTTAATTTGGATGTGAACATTACGTCTATTTGCAGGACAGACTCACTGTTCTATAGAGCTCAAGATTATTACCAGACTCCAAAAATGGCTGAAAGTCTAAAACCAAAGTCAAAGTAGAAATTGCTCAACTTTTCCACACACACATGAGAAACAGGGGATGCTGAAGTGTGAAGCTGTTTTGAAAAAACGACGGAACCAAGGACTCATTTGCTCTCTTGGTTTTCTTTTTTGTTTTAAAGGAAGCATCTTGCATCATGCTCCTTAAAGGAGTCCAGTGATTTCAAGCCGGCAAATCAATCTTTCCCTTGGCTTCAGGTGCAAAAGGCTCCTCAAACTGTGTTTTGGCTCACTGAATCAACATACTACACAGCCCTTCCCTTTTCTCTTAGCTTAGAAAATGAACCCAGCATTGTATTTAAGCATTTGGCTGTGAGTGCAAAGAATGAATTGAGGACAAGGGTGGAGTGGGTTAAGAGTCCTTCAGGGTGTCCTTGGTAGAAGATGCACTATGAACCTGAGGTCTGTTGGGTAAATAGTGACCTCTGATAAATATAGAATGGGACCCCTGGCTGTTTGGGGCAGACATTTGCTGCCAAGATGCTCTGAGCAGAACTTACACCACGGATCTGTCTGGGTACTTGCACCAGCGCTAATAGGATTAGTGTGGCCAACGCCATTTGAAGATTTCACCAGAATATCAGGGACAATTCTTGTGAGCTATGAATTTCTGTCTGCATCCAGTAGAAAACAGAAAGCGTTGATGTAACTTTGTCCTAAAGCTATAAGGTATTCCTTATTCATTTCCTATTAAGATGCTCCAGTTGCTCAGCACCTTTTGGATCTCAGCCATCTTTCAATAATTTTCTTGCCCAACTGGCAAAGTAAAATACACATAACTTATGGTATGGAACAACTAAATTTCAAGCTGGCTCTCCTTTTCCAACTCCATCCCCCTGTGTGGAGCTGTCTCTGTCTCTCCCAGCCAAGGCAGGCTCACACTCTGCCCCAGCTGCAAATCTCCTTCCCCTCCTGGGGCAGCTTAGGAAGCCACCTGTGTTTTCTTTCCCTACAGCCCTTCTCACTGCCATCCCTTCATCCCAAGGCAAAAAGCTTGTACAGGATTCCCTGACGCCCAAGCCAACACACAAATGTTTTTCCAATTTGGAGGGAATGGCTCCTCCTGTTTTGTCAGGGAGTCACTGGCTAACTGAACCAGACGGGGGTGGAAGTGGGGAGTACTGGAGAAAACACTCTAAGTTTCCTTCTTAATCAGAAAATGTTCATACCCAAAGAGAAAAGAGATGAGAAACAGTAAGAAATGGAGTGAGCGGGGAACAGGATGGAGAGAGAGAGACAATCACCTGGTGGCTAGATTAAGAATTTGATTGAGCTCACCATGGAAATATCTCACTATGGAAATAAAACTTTCTATGGCAGTATTGGTTCCATCCCAAAAACTGAACTGGGCCTAGGTCTGAATACACAATGTTAAGAGCTGAATTTGGTTGTTAAAGGTCTGAGAAAGGTACGTGAGGACTCAGAAATTAAAAATCAAGGTTGTCTTGTACACATTCTTCAAGGCTCAACTGCTGAGTCTTCCGCAATCCCCTGAAATGGAAATGAATCCTTGCTAGCCTCCAAGCTCCCATTAAAATCTGTTCAGATCTCTGTCGGGCAACTCATGGGGCTGCCTTGCTTTATGACTAATGTGTTAACAAAGTCCACCTTCTCCATTAGACTGAGAGATGTTCAATGGCCAGGACCAGATCTTACTGTGCTCTGTTAGAAATTCTAAATATTCCCAATTCTTAGGGCACCAACCTCCAAAACATCCAAATATAGGAGTCAGCAATGGAGAATGAGTGCCTTGCTGTTTTTCAAGTGGGACTCATGAACTTTGGTCTTGTCTTATTTAATAGAAGCCTTTAGAAATAGAATGCATTAAGTTGTAAGGTACTGAGGACAAAATTAAATTAAAGAGGTAGACTGTTAATTGTAGTAAGAAGACATATTATGGGAAGAAATTATAGTGACTGTTGGAAATGAGAGATAAATTCTTTCTATTTATTGAGTTCTTGCTTGTCTCTTCTCTCATCCTCTCCACCCCTACACTTCACAGAGGAGGTGAGAAAAAAAAACTTGAAAAAAATCAACATACAGGTTTTATATATATATTTAAAAATCAAGACTAGGGGAAAATTAGGAAAGGATAGTCTTAATAAGATTGCCCAAATTAAACCACAGTTTTGCTCTGAGACACCTGTGGCCAAAGAGAATCCAAACAATATGCCTCTGCCAAGGTGAGAGGGCTTCATGAAGCTGTTTCTGCAACCAGTGAATGCATCTCTGGTAGGGGCTGGGGCAACAGGGTCTCTGTGTCTGCATCTTCCAATGGTCAGCTCCACCCAAGGTTGAAATCCAAAGCATCCAGAGGTTTGAATGGAGCTCATGGCTCCATAAAGGTTAAGGAATAACCATTGTCCTGGCAGCATGGAAACATCTCTGTCTAAAGGTGCCATTAATGATTCTGGGAGCTGGACTTAGGGAGAATCTAATTTATTGACATTGCCTCCAAAGAGACATATTCCAAAAGAACTCCAGGCAGGTGGTGTATTTCAGGTGGACAGTAGGGGACTGTGATGGTTAATTTCATGTGTCAACTTTGCTAGACAATCTTTCACTTTGAGAAAATAATTACCCTCCCTAATGAGGATAGGCCTCATTTGGTCATTGAGGGTATTAATAGCAAAGATATGTTTTCCAGAGAAGAACACAACGCAGAAAATATGCCTGAGTTTCCTGCTTTTACCCTCAAGACTGTAATATCAATTCTTACCTGAATCTACAGTCTGCATGAGCTAACTCTTTAAAATAAATCTTTGTATAATATATAATTATACATATGCAAAATTAAATATATTATACATACACACACACACACACACACACATATATGTATTATTGGTTCTGCTTTTCTGGAGAACCCTAATACAGAGATAAAGGAAGCTAGAAATATCTTAAGAAAGAAATGTCTACAATGGTCCTTAATGGACTATGGACTATTCTAGTTCACAGTCAGAACGTAGATGACCTTAGTGAAGTGTGTCATGGGAATTAGAGGTTAGGGGAGCTGAGCAAAGAGACATAGCTTCTGTTTGTAGGATTCACCATGCTGAAGGCCAGGGTCAGCCCAGCCTGTCAGTGCAAAACAACAGCCGTCTGTATAGGGCAGCAGTTGAATGGGCAGCAGTGAACCCACAGGAGCATCAGTGAGCAGCTCTGCGGGCTACACTGACAATGCACCATGACACTGTGGCTGCTCCTGAGGGCGGCTGGGGGTGGGAATCTGAGTTAGAGAACACATGTATATAAGGAACTAAGAAAGTCACAGGACATGGGTTAGTTGTCTCTTTATAAGAAGCCAGCCCTCTATTGGTTCTGGTTATGACTGGAAGCTCTGCCACCCTCTGAACTGTCTTCCTAAGGGTCACTCCCAGAATGCAGCTGGGCAGCACAGGGCTGGACACAGGCTTCAGAGCCTCCAGAAAGAAGACACTCCAGAAATATTTGACAACCACATGGGCGAACAAATAAAGCCTGGGATTTCTAAAATGCTCTCAAATACTAATATCATACATTCTCCCATTTATCCTCAAAAAACCCATGAGACTGGTGATGTAATTACTGTGTTCATTTCACAGCTGTGGCAGCCTAAAGACCAAGTGATTTGCTCAAAGTCATGGAACACTTAAGTGGCAGAGCTAAGGCTTAAACCCAGAATTTAAAACTTTTTTTTTAGCTTCTTGTTTTTTCCATTATACCAGTTTGGCCCTTCATTTTATTCATGGGTTAAATTAAATTATGGTAACAAAGGGTCCCTGGTCACTTCAGACATTTTCTCAAAGTCAGAGATTCATGATGATGAGTGGCGAGGGGGACTCCTTCCTTTCTTGTCAGCCACCTTGCCTGCTGATCTCTGATGCCAGAGACAGGACCATTCAGGAGTATATGCCCGGCCTTGGCGCTAGGAGGCCTTAAGGAGTGGTGACTGATCTGTTCTCAATTATACCGGCTGCAGCTTAAGACTTCACATTAACTTGAGGACTAAAATTCCCAAGTTTAGAATTACGGGTTGCTACCTGGTTACCACCTGTTTTATTTCCAGCTACCAGTGGGACCTAGGGATGATGGGAGAATTGGGAGAATAAAATTATCAAAAAATCTTAAAAGTTAAAAATAAACAATTATTAATGGTTAACTGTTAGAGGTAAGGGATTGAGAACAGCTTTTCCACTGCCAGCTCTGATGAGTCAGTTGTGACTCCTTGCCATGCTGTGTTGAGAACAGGCCTGAGGTGGAACTCAGGGTCCAGTAAGAAGGAGTGGAGTGCTCCCTGGCAGGGTCTGCTGTTGATTCAGGAGCGGACTTGGAACAGCTGAGCTGTGTAGAGCGGTTGGCTGCCTGGTGTGAGGCTTGTGAAAAGGGAAAGGGAAGTGAAAGGAAGGAGTTCAAAGTTAAAAGCGTTTCAAAAACCAAGAATTAGACAAGATGATCTGAAGCGGGGCATTGGCAGCAAGAGAGATTTTTTTTTAAAGTTTAGGTTAAATAGGAAATAAAAAACCCTTCACAGAGGACAGCGAGATGGGCACCTCCACAGAGCATGCAGCAGCCATTACCCACATGGGCAGGACAACCTGGGGTGGAGGGAGGGAGAGAGTGCAGGTGAGACTCTTCAGGTGATTTGACTTCTGGCTCCATTTTACTGAAAATCAAAAGATGATGTCACCTGGTCAGGGTGAAGTACAAGTGGACCCTCCAGCTTCCAACACTGGACAAGAAAATTATTCTGCTAGAGGCCTCCTCTCCACCCCTGAATCCTCAAGCCTGGTCCTAAGCCCCATGACCTATAGCTCCCCTCTAGAGGGTGGATGCAGGAGGCGGCATCTTGCCAGGTAGGCCAGACAGCAACTGCTTTGTGCGAGGATAAACATGGGAAAGCGTGGAGAAGAGGCCAGAGGAAAAGGAAGCCTACCATGCTGAGTGTGTGTGGGTGTGCATGCGTGTGCACCAGCACGCCGCTGCCCAGTCTTTCCTCTAAATGCAGACTGTGCCTTCGGTAATCCCATCTACCACTTGGCCTCCCTCATACATCAGCCAACCAGCAAAACACAGCCCCTATTCTGCTCAGGAATGTGCTTTCAGAAACTTAATCTACTGCTGTGTCTGGGCCAGATCCCCTAATGGCATTAGCCCAAAGACAGCACCCCTTTCACTTGCCCCCACCCACCTTCCCGCCACCTCGTTGCTGCCTCCTCCAAGCTTTGCAGTTCCACTCCACCAACTCCCTCTTTTCCATGACACAGCCCCCTATGCCTGCTCTCTCAACTTTCAGCACTTCTTCTTTCTAGTCAGGCCCAAACATTTCGCCTTCTGATTCATGTCTAAATGACAAGCCAATAGCTCTTGGCTTTCAAATAAGCCCAGCTCGGCTTCTGCACAAGCCCCTTCTTCTCTCACTGTGCCTTCTTGGGTTGCAACCAAACACTTCCCTTTGTCCTTTCTGCCAACCACAGATCCCCTCAAGCACCAGAGAAAGAAGCAGCCAGGAATATTTTTAAAATGAAGGCTAATAAATTGTCTCTCCTCACACAGATACACCTTGAAGCAGAAGGAGGGCTCCAAGATAAATCTTCCACTCTCCAACTCTTCCTTTCCCAAACAACAAAAGGTTCAGCCTGGCTCCTAATTAGGCCAAATGAATGGTTATGGTCTTGAGTCTCTACAGCCTTGTGCTACCCATTTGCAGATGAAACCTTCCTGTTGGATGAGCAGTGCTGCTCTTTAAGGGCACACACGTTGCTAAAAGGCACATATCGTTTGTAATAACAACTGGAAAGGCCCTAATTGTCCAGCAACAGGAAAAGGGTAGGAGGTAGATGTTCTAGGACCACTAGTAATTACGATCATAAGTACTGGTGGGGGCTGGGAGGGTGGATTAACCAGGAAGGGGCATGAGGGGACGTGGGAGATGGTTACATGGGTGGACGTACATGAAAAATGTATCAGTTGTTCACTTAAGATTAGTACACTTTGTGTACTTTACTGTATGCATTTTATTTATTTGTTTTTTGGAGACAGGGTCAAAAAAGCCACATCTCATTTTTAAGAGGCTGGCTCACCCCAGCCTTGCCTCCTGGACTCAAGCAGTCCTCCCACCTCCGAGACAGCTAGCAATACAAGTGCACGCCACCACGCCTGGCTATTTTTTTAAAAAAAATTTTGTTCCTAGGCTGGTCTCAAAATCCCAACCTCAAATGATCCTCCTGCTTCAGACTCCCAAAGCGCTGGGATTACAGGTGTAAGCCATATTGTAATAATTATCTCTGATCTCTATGTGCCAGGCCTTGTATGCATTTTATACTCAATAAAAAAGTAAACATGGTCATATGGCCAATGGAGAATGCTTATCATACAACATCAAGAGAGAGAAAAGAATTTGTATATTTGTTGTATCATTACAACATAAAAATATGAGCAGGGATAAAGACTGGAAGGGTATACTCCAAAATGATGGTGGTGGTTATATGAAGATAGCAGGCTTATGAGAGATTATTTTATATATATCCTAAGCATTCTATAATGCAATTATAATGTGAAAATATGAAAGTAGAGGCGGGAAGTGTACAATGATAGGAAATGTAGTTCTGACCTCAGCCCTTCTTGACGTGATGAGATGACCCCTCTACACCCTCTATCTTCAACACCCAAGCCTCATAAGCAGCCCCTGCCCAACAAGCACAGCTGGCCCCCTAGCCACCCACGGCCTGCCTCCCTCCTTGAGCACTCACAGGCTGCTCCCCAGAGGCCAGGCACTCAGATTCCATGGGTGATCCTTCTGCCACAAAGAGGAGTGGCTCCATTGTGAGGGGGGCTCCGAGATGCAGCCCAGTGCCAGCCTGGCTCCTCAGGGAGACACCTGAGGACATACTCTGCCTTCCCTCTGAGAAAAGGGCAGGTCTTGCTTGACTTTCCCAAGAAAAGAGGAATCCTGGCAGCCTCCATTCCACTGACTCACAGAGTGAAGCTCCTCCAGGGATCTGGGGACTGGAGGGCATGTAGGGGGTTTCCTCCATTCTGTTACTGCTTCTCCATCCCTCCCTACTCTCCTCCCAGGACTCAAGCTTCAGTCACCCGAAGGACCCCAGCTGTCTTGGATAGAGGGGCATTTCAAAAGTTCGCTGCCTTAGGTAAACCCCATGTTGTAGCACCGCCAACCTCCTGGAAGCACGTCATCCACAAGGGTGATGATGGTGATGATGTTGATGATGATGGTGACATGGATGCCCAAAGCAGGGCTTTCAGGGATAAGGGAGTGCTGCTGAGTCATGAGGGAACAAGCCCTGGAAATCTTCTCAAAGTTTAAATCCAAATACCATTAAAGTCTCCACAAGTTTCCCTATTTTCTACACCTCAGGCACCAGGAAAGGGGCCAAATTGGAGGCAGTTTTTTAAGCTTCCTGGCCACAGGCTCAGCATATAAGAATGGCTGTCAGGGGTACTCTCCAGCCTTCAGTGGTGTATTGAATCCATCAAGTCTCATGTGCCCATACATACAATGAGTAGAAAATCAGATAGTGTATGTGTTGTGCCTGGGACACAGCACACCAAGTGGCAGTCATATGCAAAGGTAGGACGTCTGTTTACTCACTTCCCTCTAGCCTCATACAATGGGTCCTGGTAAGGTAGAATAAGTATAATGGCAACTAGAAACGCCTGTCTTGGTAAGGCTCCTCTTCCAGCTATGACTATGTCAAGTCACTTGACCTTCACTTTGCTCTGTTGAATCTTTATAATACACCCTCAAGTAATTTTGTAAAAACTATGCCTTTCACAAGCATAAAAGAAATAAGAGCGGTTATTAGGATGATGCGTCAGTGAGTGCATGGAAATGGAATTTACTGGAATTATTCAGTTGGGAGGGATCTTAGAAGCCATTTGGCCCTTGGTTTCCACATGTTGGTCTGAGGACCTAATGTTCTTTGTCATATAATAGGAAAAAATAGAGGTCAGAAATAACACAATTTCTATATCACAAATAGAATGTCTACAGACATAATGATTTTGATAAACTATCCTATACTGAGTGTAACAACATGAATAAAAGAATGGCAAAACCAGAAAAAAAGAAGGTAGTGTGAAGTCTTCTCTTGGCATTTTCCTTGGTCCAAACTGTCACCTCATCTCTTCCTTGTTTCTTTTCTCTGTATCCCTTTATCCCTTTGCCACACAGTTTCCTTTTCATTATGTTCTAGTATTTATAATCCAGGCCTTTGGACTATGCTTGCCCCTCACAGAGAGACAGGAGGCCAAGTCTGAGCTGGGTGGGCTCTGTCCAGACTACACATCGCCCTGCCCACGTCTCTTGGTGTCCTGTCTCTCCCTGCTCCGACTGTAACTGTGGTGAGAATGGAGGGAGGGGACTGGAAGGTGTGTGAGCAGTTGGGACAGTGCACCTACAGCCACAGGATGACCAAGTAGGAAGGCACAGCATGGCCCTGCTCTAGGGCCTACGGAACAGTTCTGCCATGTCAAGAGCACTGACCAATTCCCCTCTCTGTAGACACTCACTCCAGATACAGCCTCTACTTGGAGTGAGGTTTTCCAAGGCCACAAGGGTCCCCAATCACTGGGCATTACTAGGCAGCTACTGTTCTGATTTGACATTTCTGCAGTTAAGGCCCATTTTACGCTAAGACTAACAAGAGGCAGCATGAATGGTGGGGGCTTCAGGGTGGGAGAGACGAGGAGGGACTGCACCATGGCAGGGAGGCAAAGGAGCAGACTCACTGGCTAGTGTCACAGTGGCTGGCACGCTGGCCACAGCCCCCGCAGGCATCCAGGCCACACACTGGTACCGTCCCACAGTGTGGTTGTTAAGAGCAGTGATGACGAGGGTCCCGTGGGTGATGAGGACACCCAGAGCATCATCCGAGCCATTCAGCTCCTTTCCATTCAGGCGCCAGGTTACATTCATCCTTGGGGGTTCCACAACGCAGCCCAGGATCACAGTGCCTCCGGGCTTCTGGACGGTGGACGCAGGCTGGACAGTGACCTGAGGGACCTCGTCTGGAGGAAGAACAGGGATGCAGCAATGAACTGATGCCCCCAAGAAAACAACATCACGTTTTTAGAAGCATTGCACCCAGGAAGTCTTCCAGAAGTGGCCACCAGAGAAGTTGGTCTTTCTCCGACTCTACTGCTCTTGTCCATTTCCCAACCTGCCTTTGTTCCCAGAGAGTAGATGTCGAGTGAGAATGTATTGTAAAGGCAAGAGCTTGGGCTTTGCATTTGGACAGACCTGAGTCTCATCCCAGTGCCACTACTTCTGAGCCATGTGACTCTAGCCTTGTGAAGTGTCCGTTTCTTATCTGTAAAATGAAGCTAATATTGCTTGTCTCACAAGGTTGTCATGAGGCTTGCAGACGATATGTGTAAATTGCCTGCCGTGACACTGTACGGTAAGCGCACAATAAAAAGCAGTTATCATTATTACTTCTCCTCCTCCTCCTCCTCTGGTATAGCTTTGAAATGAGTCAAATACCAAACTATAACCAATATGATGTTGTGATCATGTCTCATCTTGTATTCTTGTGTCCCTGAAGGCCAATGGGAATAAAGTGTTCTTTGAAATCCAGGTAAAGAAGGCCTTTTTAAAGAGTTATTGTAGAATGCGGAATGTTTCCATTTGACTGTAAGGGCAGGGAAACGGAAGGAAAGCACTCACTCAAGTCAGCAAAGCAGCCTGCTGTGGCTAAGAGGAGGCAAGCCAGTGTGACCTCAGGCCTCGTTCCTCCCCACGCCATCATCGTCCCACGCAGCATGGTGTATCACAAAGGTCTGAAGGCAACGTCCCATAAGCCGCCAGGGTCACACAAAGAGATACTGCCGTCCCCGGCAACACTCTGTTGTAAGACAGAAAGGGAAAGCAATGCCATGATGAGGATGCCTGGGGTGCACTTGTGGTGGCCACAGGGCCTGGCTTTGTCCCTTGTTCCCTGTTGGCAACACTCAAACTAGAGACCTGGTCATGCTGCTGGAAGACCAAAGAACACCATCGTGCCATTTCTCATCTAAAAGAAGCTTCTTGTAAGTTGCCCCCTAGAGCTCTTTCTCTAGCTAGAAGGTGATTTTTTTGTAGTAAGAATGCTGGAGTCTTGCCCAGTGGATGGATACCAATAAGGAGGAGGGGCAGAGGATACAGAGAGGCTGAGGCCTGCAGCCATATCCATGGCACAGGACAGTGACTATCTGGCACGGATGCTAGAACAGATGAGATTATTCTTACCGTTTGCTTGCAAAAGGCCAGCTGGTCACAGCCATGTGCCCTGCCATGTGGTTAGTGCAGACTATTGCGGGACAGCAGTGCCGTGTGTGTGATGTATACGGAACGCCCTTGCAGGGAATGCTACTAAGTGAATGAATCCTAGAGTCTCAGTGACTCATGAAATATTTCCTGCTCTGATTTTCCTCACCCCAGCTCTATGCCTATATCCCTGAAAACTCCCTTTTATTCCTGCAATCACCCTACTCTCCTCAGCTTGTCCATAACATCTACTCCCACAGGTACAAACACAGCCCAAAGTCATAAGCCAGCCAAGACCCCTCACTTTCTCAGGGTATAGAGCCTTGTTTTCGCTTCACTCACTAGCTCCCACTTCTCTCTGCTCCCGGTGCTAGAAATTTTGAACTTTTCTGTCTCTACAAAATCTGCACTCTTGATTACCCAAGTTGTATCTCCACCCAGAACAACATTGCTTTGAGGCTCAGAGCACACTGCACCTCCAGCCATCTGACAACACATCTCAGCTATCAGCCACCCTCTCTGCCTAGAACAGTAGTATCTCCTGTTCCAGAAGGCACAATTTTTTTATGCCTTTCTTAAACTATGGCCCTTACAAGATTTATCAAAATCACATGGGCAAGTGTATATTCTAACACACACACACACACACACACACACACTTCTGTCACAGCCAAAACAAAGATTTTGCTTCCGTGCTTTTCACTGATGGGTTTATAGAACATTAACAAATAAGGATGGGGTATCAACAGCCTTATGAGGCATGGAGGCATTGAAATGAGTTCGGATAACGTTGAAGGCAACATTCCAGTCATCCGCACGGTGGATCATTCACCTGTGGCAATATTAATCGTATATTTCTAGGAGTGTGACATACATTCAAAATGTTAACTCTTCTAGATCAATCTACCTAACCAGAGACTCTCTCAAAGATTTACAGTCACCATTTAAAACTCAGAAGTAGTTAAGCTTCTCAACTGAGAGATGTGTTGTGCTGGCCAGTCCTAGAGTTCAGGCTGCCTGCAGAAACTGCTGTAAGAAACAAGAGACACCCGACATGCCTGACACAGGGGACTGTTGCTCTGTGTTGGGAAGTGCTCGGGATTAACCTAAACCTTTCCCTTCCCCAAGACCTGTGGTCCTTTGGCTTTCTGCCTGGCTGCAGAGGGAGTGAGAAGGGCCATATCCACACTGCCCAATGAGCACCCCTCCAAACCAGATGGAGGACCCCAACCCCTAGCATTCTGTGGATGCTCAGAATATTTTCCAAGAGTTCTTTCCTGATGGTTTGTATTTCCTCCCTTTGCCTCATGACATCGACATCAGATGACTCACAAGACTTCAGCACTACTCTGGGATAGGACAAGGGGATGTTTTCTAAAAGGGATTTGAAAGCACATTTTTAAAGAAGTTTTTCAAAAGTTATTTCCTGGCAAGTTAAGATAATTTCCCGTTGGTGTAGAGAGAGAGCTTTTGCTCTTTTCCAAACAATCCAGTAAATCAAAGGGTCATATTATTGGCAAAGTAAAATTCATGAAAGCTGCAAAGGATGTGAGTACAATTGGGAAGGGCTGTGGTGGTGGAGAGCTGTGGGTGCCTGCCACTACTCCAGGAACTCGCTAAGCTCTTATACAATGTGTTTCCTTTAACCTTCTCATCAGCCCTGCAAGGTGAGGACTATATCCCCATTTTACAGGAGAGAAAATCGAGTTCCAGAAGTTAAGTTTCCCAGGATCACATAACAGTAGGCCTGGACTGAAATCCAGTTTGGGCTGATTCCAAAACTGTGCTTTTAATCACAATAGTAGCCTTTTTCCTTTTTTTTTTTTTTTTTTTTTTTTTTTTTTTCCTATCAGGGCTCTGTACCCAGTGGGTGTTTAGCAAACAGAGTTGATGTAGAACAGTGGGACATTTTAACAGTGATTTCTAGAGGGAAAGTTAACACCAAAAAGTAAGCTTTTGGTTTCCTCTCAATTTTCCAGATACTTGCTTTAATTCTCTAATTTGCTTTTCCCCAATGAGATAAGGTATTTATATAGATCATTGCATGAGTTCCCAGTTATGGGATTTTAGGGAACTAGCTTGTTCAAGTCATGCCCCAATTTCCCCAGGCCCTTAAGGAAATTGAGAGCAAATGTTCCTTCCATGTCCCAAGGAGGGAAGGAAGGGAGGGAGGAAGAAAGGGAAGAAGGGAGGTAGGGAGACAGAAAATGAACATAAAGTAATAAAGGGCAAAAGAGGACACGCAGACAAAGAGGAATGGAAGGGTTGTTTCTTATCTGAATACACGGTGGCTACAGAGGTGTTTGGGTTGTAACAGCAACAAATATTTTACTGAGGAAATTCAGCCCAGACCCCCTCCTGCTTAACGAGGACCAGCCAAACAACTCCTGTTACTTCTGCAACCTCGGTAATTTATAAGGTTCAAAATGGAAACAGATCCTGTTGCTGCTGCCAGCCACTATCCTGCTTTCAAAAACAACAAGGAGAAAAGAACTGGGAGTGAGAGGGAGTGAGAAGGTGCAGGTATCCAGAGACGGAGAAAGGAGTTAACCCATTAATTCCCACAACAGAGTTGTAAGAAGTACCATTTTAAGGACCCCAAAACAGGATGCGTGGGGTCTCATTCATGTAAAAGCAGAACTATGACCAAAAACTATGGCTATGTTTGGGGAACGTTGGGGGGCTTGGTCACTGGATGATGATTATAAATAAATAAATAAAATTATAAATAAATAAAACGATGCATTTTATTTAGTATCTGGGGAAAGTGAGTTACTTTTTGAACCAAGTTACCTAGTGAGTTTGGTTTAGAAAGATAATTCTAGAGATTTCAGTTATCTGAGAACTTTATTTTAATGTTTAGGGGGAAAAGGCAAGTAAGGCTTAAGCTGGAGAACCTAATTGCAGTGTAACGTTGTCCCATTGTGAAATGAACAAAGTACAATTTCAAAGTTGGGTGAAGGCAACAGTAAGGCCTATTATTTTTCTTGGCAATGTAAAATATATCTAAGATCCTTCTTATTTTCCTTAGTCATTTTCTGAGAAAAAGCGGAGAAATCAAGAAAAAATATCAAAATCATTTGATACCTCATTGAGGCCTAGGTACTTGACAGTTTAAAGGGTTATGTGGACACACACACAAAAAGAAAGAAAATGGGTCTGAAACATTTAACTGCTGACATACATGTTCTCCACTGAAATAATCTCTTCCAAACAGATGTTTTTGAAACTTTCCAAAAACAACAACAACAAAACACACTCTGGGGTTAAGACCAATCCTGAGAAACTGTAGCCTCAGAGTATTTATTTTTTGAGAAAATTACAAACAACTGAGAGTTGATCATCATCGGGAGGAGGCCAGCTCCACTTCCTCCCAAGAGGGCTGGCTGACTAACTGGACCAAGAGTGAGACAACACCACAAAAAAGCTGCCGGCTCATCCCCTGGACGCCCATGCCATGGCAGCTGTCTCAGAAAGGGAAGCTTCTATGATCTAAAACACAAAACATGACCTTTGGACGTCCTAAGACCAATAACAAAGGTGAGCTGAATAGGAGAGAGTGTGATGTAGCAGACAGCACAAAGAGACTTTCTTAAAAACATTCTTCAAGTGGCAAGAATACGATCTGACAAAGTCTTTTGTTCCATTGGTGGAGAGGGACTAGCTACATGAAAAAGAAAAAATCCTGCTCCAAGTTACTTTTTATTTTGCATGCTCCCAATTTTGTAGAGTGAGAATCACCTTTCCCAATTGTCTTAAAGGCAGGGAAAGCTTTGCTCCTAGAAGGTGATGCCAAGTGCCTGGGGTGCAAGTGTTGGCAGCCCCCTATCTCAAGAAAGAGGGTAGTACTCCTGCACAGAAGAGAGGCATTGAGGCAAATATTGGGGAAATAAATGAATTTAATTTTCAGAGGGCTGAATATGTGAATTTACACAGACTTAGGAGAAGGAATTAAGAAAGAAAGGTTTACTGAAGAGGCTGAGGTAGGAGGATCACTTCAGCCCAGAAGTTTGAGGTTGCAGTGAGCTACGACAGGCACTGCACTGCATTCCAGCCTGGGCAACAGAGCAAGACTCTGTCTCTAAAAAAAAAAGAAAGAAAGCTTATCAAAACATCAGGTTGTATACCTTTAAATATATACAAAAAACAAAGGTCATTTTTACTTAAAAAGTTGTACTTGACGCACAGACCTAATTTAAAAAATTTTTTTAATTAAAATTTTTTTTAATTCAGAGGGACCTCAGAGAAAATAATAAAGTATCCTAGAGTAACGCCTAATGTGTTTTGAGTGTTATGAATGATGTGTCAAGGCTGAATGAGTCTAAGTGATTTGTAGAAGGTCTCCCAGCTAATTCAGAAGGGAGACTTTGGGCTACAAGTCAGGTCTTCTCACTCCTAGTCCAGTGCTCCTTTTACTATCTTAACACTACCTCCTAGCAAATTGTTTCTGGAGCCACATTAACCAACTGGCTAGAAACGGTTTCAAAGCCAATTTTAGAATGTTTCTGAATTTACTTCCTTATACATAAGAATGTTACCTGGATCATTATCTATAACAGTAACTTTCTGTGTGATCATTTTTATCCTTTCATCATCTACATTCTAATCTATAAAAATCTCCTACTGTTCATTGCATAAGCCCCTTCCGTAGAATTTTCTGCAATGATGGGAATATTCTATATTTGTGCTGTCTAAAGCACTAGATAGCTACTAGCCACTCAGGGCTATGAAATTCTCAAAATGTGGCTAAAGTGACTAAGACACTGAAGTTTTAATTTTCTTTAAATTTAACTTAAATAACCATATAGAGCTAGTGGCTGCCACATTAGACAGCACAGTTCTAGACTAGTATCTGGAACATCTACCCAGAACATTCTGATGTCAAGTAGGGGAGAAAAAAAACAACGGTTTGATGTTTTTAAGTATAAGTCATGCTCTAGCCAGCCTCTAAGTATATTTTACCTTACTCCTCATCCAAATTTTGTGAATGAGTCTTCTATTAACAAATGATGTGTGCCTTGACTTTTAATTATTAATATTACTGGGAAGAAAAAATATTGCTATACTCTACCACACACAACACAATATGTAAGGTACTATGAGTATTAGAAAATTAATTCAGTCCTTAGGAGCTTAAAGCAATATTTGGGACATAAATTCACTAGCACCCAGCAAATATCCACAAGCTGCTCTTCATTTCCTAGCCTCCTCTGCAGTGAGCTTAGGGCCATGTGACTAGTGCTGGCCAATGAACATGTGTAAGTGAACTTCATGTGTCACTACTGGGCCATGGCGGTTAAGAGATTGATAGCTGCTTCCATCTTTGCCTCGTCAGTCTGGTGACCATGTGTCACATGGTTCAGAAGGCACAGCTATAAGATCGAAGCAATTAGCTCAAGATGTGACATGAGAAGAGGTCTGTTGCACAAAACCACTGAAATTTTGTGATTATTCTCCTGTAACAACTTTAGCATTCTTTAATACCTTCACTGATCAGTTCAGTCACCAATGTGAAGTGGCAAATGAGAGCAGAGGCAGAAGAGAGTTTTCAGTTCAGGTCTTAAGGGAAGGTGTTCTGGAAATAGGATTTGAAACTGGGCCTCTTGCGGTATGTACAAGCAAGGGGGATGAGGGCACAGCAGGAAGGTGATACTGACTTGGTGGGAATGCTAGTCTTGTGTTTGCAGGGTGGTGAGGGTGGTGTGCCAAACAGTTGGGTTTATCTGTAACAGTGGTCTCCAAACTTCTCTAATCCTACGACCACCTGAGTGAAATATTCTGGGCAAACATCTCTAATATGTGCATACTTTTCTACTTATAAATTAAATACATGCACTGCAGAACCAAAATGTTAAAAAGAGTAGGTAAAAATGAAACCATATTTTAATAACTCCTTAACCATGATTGTCTTAAAATATCATTAGCTAATACCTTAAGGCAGAACGCCTATTTAGGATTAGTATCATCACTAATGATATGGGTGTAATCTCTTTCAAATAGTCTGCTTGACTGTTAATTATTTTGTTGACTTCTCATCAGAAGTGATTCCATTATCATTGTTTTTACTCCCTCCTGTGGCTTGAAAAGGGTCAGCTCTGCTGTTTTCTTCCTGTTTGCATGTGCTTGGATTATCAGCCTTCTCTTCAACCCAGTTTCTTTGTAGCAATCTCTTTAAGCCACTTGTCCTCTTGTGAGAGTTAATTTAGTTAAACTAAATAATATAATCTGTAAATCCACTTAAGGGAGAACAGGGAAACTGGGGAGTGAATGAACGAGTGAGGCCCCCACACTGTCAAGCCGTTTACCCATGGAGATGCCTGGGACACTGCTGTGACACATGACAGCCTCATGTACAGACCAAGACCGAAGGCACCACTGCCAACCCCTATATTAAATATTAGCAAAGCTGAATTTCTTTCCTATTCCTTTTTTAGGTAGAAAAAAACATTAAGGGAATCTCTACTGTTATCTTACAGTGCCCCAACGGAATTGCTTATATTTTTTCCCCTTAGCACTTGCACCCCACTTTGGAGACTTACGCAAAAGAATGAAAAGAGACAAGGTGGGACACTGAGATTGGGTCTCACTGTGGAAGACCAGAGAAAAGAGTTTAAAATTCATACCACAGAAGGAGAGGAGTTAGTGATGGTTTTTGAGCAAGGGAATATATAATCAAAGTGGCATTTTGGGGAGATTAGCAAAACGTGGGTTCCTCTCACTGAACCCAGAACTTATAACAAGGTGACTACAAACAAAGCCTATTTCCACTCACCATCAAGGCAAGCAGAAAGGGAAGGAGCCAGGATGGAGCATCTTTCCTCGGGGAGGAACCTCCCATAGAGAGAAGCCACCTCTGCCATCTGAGTCAAGGAGAAGAGGTCTTATCTCTTGATTTGCCCACCGAGCTTCTGGTAAAACACGTCTAATCCTCTCCCCGCTCCAGCACCAGAGGAAAAAGTTACTGGGGAGTTTTGTCACTCATACCTCTTCCCCAAAATGACCTCGTTTCTTTTAAGAGATTTTTAAAAAAAATCTACAAATCTACCCATGGTGTGGGGGGTTTTATTGCTAAACTGGAAGACTGAAAGAAAAGGAAAACCACTTCCTTTCTTCTACACTCCCGGCTCAATTCCCCCACCCCTGTTCCATATAAATTCAATTTGACAACCCTGCTAATTGGATAAACGCAGCTCCTACACTCCTAGAAGCCCGTTCTCTTTTCTTTTTTTTTGTTTTTGGAGGGCTCAAAACAGGGTGATTGTGCTGTTCTTTAACACGAATTCCATCTGCTTTATTTCTCTCTCTTCATTCAGAGCTCCTCTTGAATATTTATGAAGCCTTCCCTCCTCGCCTCTCCCCTTTCTACCCCACCTCCACCCTCCTTCCTCCCTCAACCTCCCTCTCTCCACCCTGCCTCCAGCCTCCTTCTCTCCCTTCTCTGAGTCAGGACAAAAACCTTTCAAATGGCCCCCCCTCCTTGCTTTAGATAAACACAGGCAGTGTCAAGTGTGAGGAGTAGGGGGAGGTGGGGAGGGGGTTCAACTGCCAGTCAAGCCACTGGCCTTCAATGCGGCCCTGGGGCCTACCCTAATCTGCTGCATGCTTGCCATATGGGGGCTGTGTTGCCCCGGGAAACACTAACAGGCAGAACGGAGCTTAATAGAGTCCATATTCATTGTAATGCAGTGAGATAGCTCAAGGCACCACTGCCCCTTCCCGGTTTCATTCTTCTGTTTCCCACTTTCTTTCTGTTTTTCCTCCTTTTTTCTTTCTTTCTTTCTTTCAAAAGGTCCTGGTCCCCAGAGAGCTCTAATCTAGAGAGGCTGGGGCTGGTGGAAAGGCTGGACTTCGGGGTTAGGTGTGAGGACTGCCATGGTGGTGTTGGGGGCTGGGGAGAAGTGAGAAGTAGGAGTTCCTGGGAGAGCGGAGGGGAAGAGGGGTGCAGCATCCACACAGGGCCAGGAACACTTGGTGTTGTGTGTGCAGATGTGTGCAGGTTTGAGTCTGTGCACATGTGTAAGGGAGTATGGGTGGGTGAGTGTGGTCTCTGGAAGAGCACCCAACCATCAGGGCCTTTGGAGACAGAAACCTTTATATTTAGCCACCTATGCCTAGGTATTTCTGACTCTGTCTCTTGAATCCTCACCCCAGCCCTATCTCAATCCCAGTCAATACAAGGTCATTAAGGCCAGTGACATCTACCTTCCTGGGGTTTCAGGCCTGTGGCCAATTCTCAGCTCTCCAGTGGCCTTGAGAAGTCACAGATGTGGTGCTGGGATGAAGCTACTTTAGGAATAAACCCCTATAGGGGCAGAGGACGCACCAGCCTGCCAAGTTTGGCCCATTTCCTCCTCTGGTTCATCTGGCTCTGGCTGAGGAGGAGGTGAAGGTGTGGTCTGCCACAGCCAAGCTAAGGGCATTAGGGGCCTCTCTGCATTACAGGAGTGGGCTGTCCAGTAGGGTGGGCCTTGTCACAAGTATATCTGCTGGAAGTCAGGCTTGGGGATCCCTGAGGTCTAAGGGCGTCTTCCCCCGCAGTGCTCAAAAAGGAAAGAGGAGCAGGGAATGTAGGAAGGAAACAGTAAATTTCTCCCATCTTTGCAGCAAAAATAAAATTCATAACCAAGATATGATAGAAGTCCTCAAAGCATAGTTTTCACAAGTTGTAAAACCTAAAGCTATTTGTTCTGTGATTGTAAAAAATCACAAATTTAAATCAGGATAGAAAAAAAGGAAAATTAAAAGAACTTTCATGTATTTCTCTATAGTTGAAACTTTAATCCTATGGTATTTCTAACACATAGAAGGAGCTCAATAAATGGTTCCTGAATGAATACGTGCTCCTAGAGTTTTACTACTGGTGACAAACAACTTGGAACGCTCCCTGACAACCACAGTCAGGGTTGGGGCAGATGAAAATGGCTTTAGGAGAAGCAAAAGGCTCCTGCTGTATGTGTGGCAATAACCCTGCCAGAGCGGTGTGAGTATGTCACAGGTGTCCTTTGTTATCCCCTCCTCCAGTACCAAAGCCAGGTAGGCTAAGTCAGCTGAAACTGCTAAAACCAAGGCAGACACTGTGCTTGTTGTTGTTTTTTGCCTTCCAAGCTTGATACATTCTACATTCCCTGTTCTTACCCACTGCTGAGATGCATCATCAATCTCTAGTTTCCTAGCTCAACCCAAGGCCATATATCCCAACAATTTTGCAGGGAATGGTACACTGGCTATTTCAGAGGCCAGGTACAATTCCAATTCCTGGCTTTCAAACCTAAGTATCATGCGGTTATCTGAAATGCTATCCAGAAGCCAGCCTCAGCTCCTTGGTCCTCGGTATGCACTCCCTGATGACTCCTGGAATCTTAGAAAAGCCGGAGTAGGTGGAGACACACATCTGAGTTGGGTCTAACGGGACTTTGTGAACAGTTAGCCTCCCTGTGGAAGCCTTCCCTGCAATTTCTTTTTTCTGTACAGTCCTACTCTAGGTTACTGTGACCCAGCATATTTCATGGTTTACAGAGGAGAGCTCCACAAAAGGGCAAGCAGAGGTATCTGGAGCTCTCTGGCAAGCCAGTCTTGGAGCACTCTGAGGGCACCACGGCGCAGCCAAGCTCTTCCCAATCTTCCCTGCAAAGAGCACATTGGTCAGTAATCTTTCACTCCAGAAGCCTCTGGGCACCAAGTATGCTCTGAACCTGGTGATAGCCCACCATGTGGGCTGTGAGCATATAGGGGTGGGAAGAAGTGTCCCTAACAAGCCTGTGCAGGAATGAAAGCATGTACAGTATGTGACATGGAAGGAGCCTGAATGGCCAACTCACAAGGAAGGCAGGGACAGTTACTCTACTCTAAACCAAATCCTTGCCTTTTCTGTCACTGCTCAGAGGACACTCATTAATAACCTGCTTATACAAACATAAACTTGTCTACTCTCCCATCTTCCCTAAAGCCATGAAAAGATTTGCTACCTACTTGGCTGCCCAACTTTGGAGTCATCTTGTCTCCTGCTTCTCCCTGCTTCTCTGCCCCAGTATCTGATCAGTTGCATGGACTCTACGTCTGCCATGAGCAGTGTTGTCCAACAGAAATATAATTCCAGCCCCCTATGTAATTTTAAATTTTCTAGTACCCACTTAAAAAAAAAAACAGATGAAGATAATGCAATGTCTTTTAACATGATATATCCAAAATTTATAATTTCAACGTGTAATCAAGATAAAAATTGAGATGTTTTTACACTTTGTTTTATGCTGTCTTCCAAATCTAGTGTATCTTTTGTATTTACTGCACATTCAATTTAGACTAGCCACATTTCAGGTGCTCAACAGCCATATGGGCTAGTGGCTAATTTATTGAACAGCATTGGTCTAGAGCCCTCAAACTAGCTCTCAGGCACTGTCTTCTCTCCATATATCAGCCTCTGCATTGCCATTTACCTTCTTTCTAAAACATTAAGCTCAACCAAACAGTAAAAGATAACTGGGAAGCTACTATTCCTTGAGCAAGCACCTCCTATAGGCCATTGTCATAATTCATCGAATTTTATATTCTCACAGTAGCCCTGTAAGGTGTGTGTATGGTCAACCCATTTCATAGATTAGGAAACTGAAGTTCAGAGTGATTAAAATCTTGTCCAGGATCACACAGATGGTAAATCTCAGGGTGAGGATTTGAACCAGGTCTACCTGATCCTAAAACCCTTGGTTCTTTTCACTCTACCACGCTGCTTTCTGTAAATTATGGCATAATAATTGATGGACTATTATGTAGCTATTAAAATGATAATTATAAAGCTCAAGTAGCAACATGAAAATAAATGTTTAAAAGACGAGAAAAGTAATATAGATCCCATTTCGTAAAAAGCAAGTGAGCATCTGGGTGAGGCCTGAAACATTCTAAAAAGCAGCTGAGTTAAAAATGTGGAGGAATTATGATTTTTTTTCCTACTTGGAGTTCAGTTAAAGAAAAAAGAGAATAAGTGAACAGACACATCTCTGATTGCTCCCCATCTGAGTATGATTAAATAAAGCTCAAATTCCAATGCAAAGCCTTCCAGGCTTTTTGTAACTGGGTTCCAGTCAACCTTTCCTGTGTCTGCCTCCCGTAAGCCCTAAAATCTGGGGAGGCTGCATTTTCATACTCTGTTCCTTCTACTGGAACCACTTTCCCTTCTCCTTTCATTCCATGCATGGAACTCCTAATTATCTTTAAATCTTACCTCAAATGTCACCTCTTATGAAGCCTTCTGTGGCTGCTCCTCATTCTGGTTCCCGTAGCATCTCACACATCTTATATAACATTTCTACAGGGATTTCTGGGTTTTGATCATGCATCTGTCTGTCATATACCTCTTATCTCTTTCTTCTGACCCCAGACCATAAACTCATTGAAGGCAAGGATGTGTCAAATTTATCTTGGTAACCCTAGCACCTAGAAAAGCCTTGGCACATTGTAGGTGCTTTTTCAGTGTTTGCTGGATTGAAGGGTTTGGTCAAATTAGAAATCTAGGATTGAGAAAGAATGTTAGCCTGACCAAGGACATGTATGGCACACAGAGAGAGACACACTGTTATCAATGGTGGAACCAATTTTTTTTCCTGGGGGGAAAGGACTATAAATGTGACCTTTATTTTTCAAAACCAAAAGGTCCCCACGTCAGTGTGGGCAATCCTGGAGGGGAGTTGAATGTTGATGAGGTTCCTGCAGATGCTCCTGTGCCTTGAGGTTCCATTCCAGAAGCTTCTTTTGTTTTCCTTTTCATCTCATCTTCCAAAATGAACACCCAACTAAGCTTGTGGCTTCGGGTTTCCTATAGCCACTGGGCTGCAGGAGAATCTAATCTAGGATGAGACCATGCCTGTGCCACCATCACCATGGCCCTGAGTTGGAGGCTGGGTAGAAGGAGGCAGGCAAAGAGGGATGGGAAAGGGAGAAATAAGAAAGTATGGAGTGAGAAAGAGGACAGGTTCAGGCCTAAGAAGATCAAGAAAAGAGCATGAGAAGGGCAGGGGGGATGGGAGCAGAGATGTGGGAAAGGCACCTAGTTTTACCCCAGCTCCTATGATGTGCTGAGCCCATGGCTGGCTGCTTCATATCCACCATCACTTTTAATCTTTACCACCCAGAGAGTGTTACTGGCTCCATTTTGATATGTTATCAAAACCCTTCCTGATGTTCTATCACTTAAGGGCTTTAGGTCTCATCTCAAATTTTATTATAGACAAAGCTTGTCTACTAAGTGACAGCATTGGAGCTCAGCAGGATCAGGTACTGAAGAACCATAAGCCTTGGCTTCTGAAGCTCTTCTACCCTTCACAGAAGATCACCTTGGGTGAGTTACTTAGTATCTTTGAGCCTCAGTTTATACTTTGTGAAAATAAGAATGGTAATACTTTGATGAGCTATTTAAACAAGTTAATAAGATAATGTACAAAAGCAACCTGGCATATACCAATTATGCAGTAATTCGGGAGTCAGGGGTCATGAAACTTTTCTTCCAAAAGCCATTCACTGGATGCCTGATTTAATGCAGTGGCAATGCTACCTTTTTGGCTTATAGATCAACATCCTTTAAGACCTAAAGACATGCTCCATTTTTTTTAAAAAAAGTTCACTGCTCATCTTTTATTTAAACATTTTTAAAAATTTTTGTAGATTTAGGGGTATAAGTGCAGTTTTGTTACATAGATAACAAAGTGAAGTGTTGTTACATGGATATATTGTGTGAGTGTAAACATCACCCAATAGTGTACATTGTACCCATTAGGTAATTTCTCATCCCTCACCCTCTTCCCACCCTCCCACCCTTCCAAGTGTCCAATGTCTATCATTCCATACTTTATGTCTAAGTGCACACATTATTTAGCTCCCATTTACAAGTGAGAACGTGGTATTTGGCTTTTTGTTTCTGAGTTACTTTGCTTAAGAGAAAGACCTCCAGTTCTATCTATGTTGCTGCAAAAGACATGATTCCATTCTTTTTTATGACTGAGCAGTATTCCATGGGTGTGTGTGTGTGTGTGTGTGTGTGTGTGTGTGTGTGTATATCTCATGTTTTTTTATCCAATCATATGTTGATAGACATTTATATTGATTCCATATCTTTGCTATTGTGATATAGTGCTGCTATAAACACAGAAGTGCAGGTATCTTTTGTATGTAATGATTTCCTTTCCTTTGGGTAGATACTAAATAGCCGGCTTGCTGGATCATATGATACTTCTATTTTCAGTTCTTTGAGAAATCTCCATACTGTTTTCCATAGGGGTTGCACTAAGTTACATTTCCAACAACAGTATATAAGCACTCCCTTTTCTCCACATCCTTGCCAGACATAATACACTTTAACAACTCTAGACACACATGATTTCATCTCTTTGCTCTTTCCTATACAAAATTAAGCAATGGGCTGATTCTTCTACCCTACACACATGCATCAGAAGTTCCAGAAATATTCTTTGTTGTTTTAAAAACACATTCTATATAATGCTTTGCAGACTCTTGAAATAGGTCTGGGGAATAGGGATCCATGGAGAATGCTCTAGTGTTCCCAAGTTTGTGGCAAGATGTAGTTCCTAATGTCTCCATCTCTACCCAACACTAGTCAGCATTTAATATCACTTAAGCTAATAACCTCTTCACCTTCCCCCACTTATGCCCTCTGCACTCTTGATGATAATGACAATAATCATCATAATTTCTTCACAGTGTCTCTACTTGTTCAGAAGGAAAAAGGAAAATATCCTCATCAGACAGTAGGTCAATTGAGACAAGACGTTGTGAGAAGTGTTTATATAAAGGAAAACATATCCCTATAATCCCTCCTGGACTCCCACTCCCAGCCCCAGAGAGAAGCTCACCTCTGACCTCATTCAGTGAATGCACAAAGCCACAACAAAACCACCTGTTCTTTTTCTTCATCCATCTTTCTAATTACAACATATGACCAGGGCTATACCCACACAAGTCATGTAAAATGAACTAAAATGCTAATATAGTGGCTGCAAAGGAAATAAGAGCATCTACTTCCCAACCTTTAGGTGCTCAGAGTTGACAAAACAACCCATGTAAAAGGAATTGTTTAAAGCCTGGGTGGACAGTACCCAAAAGGCACGTAAACAAACAGTCCCAGGACCTGAACAGCACTTAAAGCAGATCTTAAGAGCTTAAAGTCCTATGTCTTACACAAAGGAAAACCGATCCCATTTGACTAGTGACCAGTGTGTGAACACAAACCTTACTATTATAATCAGGCTCAGCGGAAGACTGGAACACCGACTCCATCTGAAAGTGCCTATGGGAAACAATGCAGCCCTGAGAAGAACACAGTGTATTATCCCAGGAAGCACTCCAGGGAGCAAGCCAACCCTCAGCCTGCAACACATACGGAACCACAGACAAGGAATTTCCCCCAAATCATCCAAAAAGGCAACAGGATATGGCTCCCAAGTGGAGTAAAAACAAGGCACTCTGCTTAGTGTTCATGCTGAGAGGAGCAGATAGAACAACTGGCAATCCCAAAGTCATTCCTGATGAGAGGTGCAGGTCCCTGGTGAGCACTGGGCGCAATTCAGTGCTGACACTAAGCACCCTCTAGGTGCCACACACTGTACAAAAGGCTTAGGGGATGTAGAGGAAAACAAGGCACAGCCTCCAGTCTTCAATGAGCTTAGGACCTAGCCCCCATCAGCTTTGAGAACATCTTTCTATTATATCAAAATTGAAATGTAGCATGACTCAAGAAAGGTTAAGCTACAAGATAAACTGTGGATTTTACTAAGAACAGGCAGGGAGCCAGAAACACTAACAAAGGCATCAGGAGAATGATAAAAGAAATGTACACAGGTTCCTACGCACATGTGTGCACATGCCCATGTGCACACATACACACACACAGGCCCTCCTCAGTACATGGGAAGGCCAGTTCTCCAATGTAGCTTCTTTCACAAGTCTTAAAAGAATTCCCCTTTCGATCATCTATATTTATTCCTCACATAGTCCTAGAAGATTTGTCAAAGTCTGTCAGTTAAGGCAGGAAAAAGCCCTAGAGCTAACAGAAGTCTATGTGTCAGCATCGCTTAAGCTTCAGCTTTATCATCTACACTGTCATTTTCACACTGCAGTGTAACTTACTTGTTTATAAGTCTCCCTCCTCAACACATAGCAGGTACTCAAAGAATGTTTGCTAAGCTGTAAAGACCTCCTACCTCTAAGGTCTTTTCCAGGCCTAACTGGTCCATGGAGTCTGGATCTGATGAATCCCAGGTGGGACTCTGGCTGCAAAGTGGAGCTTGGGCAGGGGAAGGTGATACGTGAGTGTCTGATATTACCGTTCCTATCTCCCTTAGGGATTTGGTTTGGGAGCCCACCATGGTTCTTAATTAGTGGAGAAGGCAGGCAGGACATAAGACCTTCCAAGCATGGGGTGGGTGGGGGTGGGCTGAACGTGGAGAAGAAGAATGTAAAGAGAAGTAGGTGCCTGATGAAGCTCAATTCCATTCGATGGGCAGGTCTCAAGTACCCATTCTATGTCAGGCAGCCTACTAGGCAGTGGTGAGGTTCCCAGCTCTTCATGTCCCCAGAGCCCAGCACACTGTTAAGTGTTTAGGGTTCAACTGAATGTTAGACCAAGGACTCAAGAACAGCAATGAATTCACCTGAGATGCCAAGGTGATAGGTCACGGTGGAGAGGAGCGAGCACTGTAGTCACATAGACTAGGGAGGAGCTGTTTTCTTGGTATGAGAAGCTGGGCATTTAGGGAGGTCTGGGGGTTAAAAAGACTCATTTTGATTTCCTCTGTTAGTTAGGCAACATAATTACTACCAATTCCAATTAAGCTGTCACTTGTAGTTATTCTCTATGCCCCTTCCTCATGATGATTAAGCAACCAATGGCCCTAGGCCCACATTTATACCCTCCACATGACTCAAAATAGGTCTCAGGTGCTGTGACCCGGACTGAATGAGGATCAGGCTGCTGCATCTTGGCCTGTCTTTCTCTGGGGCTGATTCAAACAGATGCCAGGAAAAGCCAGCTCCAACCCCTGACACACACACACACACACACACACACACACACACACACACACACACCCCAATCCTTAACATGCTCATGCATGCTTGCAGGAAATCTGATGCATTCAAATAAAAAGCTAGGCCTTGGGGTAAAATAGCTGAACTGCTGAAGTCAATGCCAAGATGGGAGGTGAGAAGCTACCATTCTTCAGTTCGCATCTGGCTGCACTGCAACATGGACAACATTCCTCCTAGACTTTTATGCAAGCAAGAAACCCTTACCCCGAACTTTAAAAGGAACCAGTTTGGCACAGGACAACAAAATCAACTCGCATAGGGATGCTGAAGGAAAAACAGATCACATTAGTAAACATCTATAACAATGACTGGCACTAAGTAGGTATCCCATAAGTGACAGCAACTTACTAAATCTGAATAACTCCTTTTAGGGTTACTTTTAGGAATATTTTCATTGGTCTAATGCTTACTGCAGATTCATCCCCAGTATTTCACAAAAAACGTTTAAGAAGAGGCAATTATCTCAGGGGCTGGATACCTCCACATAGGGTGGCCCAGCATCCTGCCTTGGACATGTGCATTCTCCACCTCTAAGACAGGCAGGCATGTGCACGTGTGCGCACACACACACACACACACACACACACTCGCACAGCAAACAGCTCCAGCTCCAGCTCTAGCTGCTAAGTATGCTTTGGAGTCATGACAGTTTACTTTCTCTCCCATCTGACCTCATACAAACCCACTTTCTTTGCCACCTCCCTGACGCCCAAATATACACATTCAGTCCCCAACTTCATCCCCAGTCCTTCCTTTCTCAATTACAAAGTTCTTTTAAATCACCTAAAACTTAAATAAATATCAATTTGGAAATCTGAAGCATGCTCCAGTTGGTCTGTCAATCAGTCCCTGCCTTCTGCTGGAAGCCCCCAGCCCCAACCCCTGCCAGCTCTCCCCAACTTGGGAAGCTCAGTGGCCTCAGTGCAAGGCTGGCACATGCAGAGAAAACAAACACATGGAGCCTTGCCAGCTGGATCAGGCACCACTGTTTACAGCAGGAGCAAAGTGTGGGGAATTGGAGAGGCACGAAGAAGGGAAGGAGCAGAGGGGGTGGGGATAATTCTAGCCTCCTGCTCTTAGGCTCCACCAGTTGCAAAGAGGATCCCCCTGCTGAGGTTCTGCCATTCCCAGGTGCACACAGCACAGCCATCCATCATGACTAATGATAGATGTGACTAATACCATCACTATGCTGCAGGCAAACAGTGAGAGTCCATGAGGGCAGACAGCCTTCTATCTTGTTCATTCACATATCCCCAGCATCAATCACAATGCTTGGCACATAGTAGGAGTGCAGTAAGTATTTGCTGATTAAATGAACAGATGAGCTCTTTTCCTGCCTATCTCACAAGGTTATAGTGGCAGAGGCGTGGGGGTGTAGTGGTGGAAAGGTGATTAGTGAGGAATATTCTAAAACCTACCGGATATTAAAATATGCTACTGAGAATAATTTAGGAAAATGCTATGTTAAGAAAAGCTAATCAGATTTCTTCACTGCAGGCCTTTTCAGAGCCTTTAGTATGCTATTATGCATCATGAATCACCAAGAGGGGGAGAGAGTATGCACTAAAGTCTGTACCCACAGGCTTGGACTCACTTGACCACAAACCTGGACTCATTTGACAAAACTATCCTTTTTTCTCAGAGTACCATTAGTGATGAGACCTTCACCAAATACTCTTTGAGAAATACTGGCCTAAGAGGTTCCTGGAGAATGTCCTAAAGCAATTTGCAAACCACCATGATCCCATTTTATAATTTTAAAAAGTTACATATGAGTATGTGGTGTGTAGTTATCTGGGTTGTCATAGGAAAATGTCAGGAGACACTTAAATTTTAGTATCAGTTATCTCTGAAGATCAGGGGATTTACCCTTTTTGCTTTAAATGCCTTGGAAATTTTCAAACAAGGTATGTAGCATCGCTTTTGTAATTAAAAAGGCAAGTTTGAAAAAAGCTATCTCCAAATATTCTCATGCCATCACTGATATTTTATCTTCCCATCTTCCCATAGGCCTCATTTCCCAACCACCCCTTCAACCATAAAATGTTGTTCCTTGCCTCATTATCACATTTAAGGAATTTGCTGTGTCTAATCTCCAGCAATCAATTCCTCCAGCTTATAAAGAACACTTCCCCTAATTCCAGGATTCTGCTGCATTCACACAATGTGGATAAGTATTTTTGGGGAAAAAAAAGAAAATACATTTAATATTTTGTTAACAAGCTTCACAGATCTGAAATTGCTTTGTTTAGTAGGTTATATAAAATATACCATCTAATACTTAGTTTGCTGAAATAGTCATGTTGAGCAAGTTAACATTTAAAGATTGCCTTTTTTCCTGCTAAATTACTAATTTCCTACTGATTTGTAAATTCAAGTTAAAAATCATTGAGATTTATTGAATGTACTACACTAGATTTTGTTGCAACATGGGATTGAGGGATATATTTACAACAAAAAGAAACTATCAATCTTAAATAAAATTATTTGACCACTAGTTGAATTAATATGTGCAAGATAATGAGCTAATACATATGAATGATCTTGTCTAACTACTAAACAACTACATGAGGTAGGTAGTATTCTCATCCCATTACACAGATGCAGCAAGTGAGACTCAGAGAGATTAAGGAACTTGCTTAAGTAAAGAATTCAAAGCCTAGACTGTCTGCTTCCCCTGCTTGCTGGTCTTGGGGTCCTTGGCAGCTTAAAGCAGTTATACAACAAAACTGTTTTCAACAAAGGAATTAAGAAAGGCAGAAAAAAAAAAAAGTAAGTCTGAGTTGGAATCATGCACCAGCCACCATGTTTCAGGATGGATTGGTTTGGCAGATTCTCACAATGTACTCTGCATACGTACTCCTGAAGATGCATTTGCACCTGCAGTCCCGGAAGTTCTCCACACCTACAGTCGGTCCTGAGTGTCTGAGTATCGAAATACAGCCCAAAGATTGGTAGCAGTGCTTTGAATCTAGGATCCAGGTTATATGCACCACTATATACTGAGAGACAAGAAGATGCTTCTCATTTCTTAACATAGGCTCTCTCATTTTCCTTCTGTTCTCTGATAACATTAAATGTGAAGCTCCCAATTCTGACTGCACAGGAGAATCATCTGGGGATACTTAAAAATATAACAATGCCTGGGCAGCACCTCAAGCAAATGAAGTTGAATCTCTGGGGAGAGGGGAGCGTGACATCAATATTTTCACCACTCCTTCCTGGAAATAGTAATGTGCAGCCAGGGTTGAGAATCCCAGTGCAGGTGTCTGTGCCGTGGATTTTGGGGTCATTTTGGTAAGGAATATCTGCCAGAAATGTTCTGCACTGGATACAGTGCTGAAATTGAACACTTTGCATAAAGATGTTCCTTACTGTATCATTTTAAAGAAATTCTTATAATTTTTAAAGCTAAAATAAATATTTTTTCTCTCACAAATTAAATATCTTAATACATTTTAAGGAAGAAAACATTTTTCCCGAAAAGCTTCTCTCAGATTTCCCCAGATATTTTCTGGATTTTCAGATACTTCATTTTCTCTTCTTTGCACAGAAATAAAGATGAAAGAGGAGGCCGCCATTGCAAAGAACATCTACTTTGGGGGCCAAGGCAGCCTCTACCGTAGCAAAGGTGACAAACAGGTCCCTGAGCCATAGTGACTGCTGCTGACTGGGGCCAGGAAAAATTGCTTCTAGGGGCAGGGATAGGATGGCCCTAAGGTAGATGCTAGCAGAGGTGGGATGTTTTCCAAGCATGTGCAAATTTAAGCATTTGGACATCAAAGCCTGAGAAGCCACCAATGACTGCTTTAACAAGGCCAGCAGCTTCCAGGGGCTCACAGACCACTGAGAAGTAGAACAGCTGTTGGCCATCCAAGGGTCCCAACGTCCTCTTAATACCAGATCAGACCAGAGGGCTTTGGCTCCACTGAAACCAGCTGTAAAGGGTTAACAGCTGAGCTTCTAGCTCCTGGCCTTCCCGAAGGAGTTGATTTTCAGTTTGGTCCCTACTGGGGGAGGAGACAACCCTCCACCCCCCACCTCAGAGCTGCAGCCCCACTCCTTCCCGGCCCTCCCAGTCCAGGAATGAAGCTGCCTGCTGCCCAACATATACCCAGACTAGTTTAATCTCCTTCCAAATCCATCTTGTGTCTTAACTTCTGCCAAGAATAAAAATTAAAACACACACACACATACATCATGCATGTATGGGAGGGGAGGGTCAGGCTGGAACTTTAAACTGAAAAAGACCAGGCAAGGATGGGAGGGGCAGGTTGCCTGCTGAAAGTCAGGGCCTTGGAGGCACCCTGCCTGAGGCCTCTGCTACACCCTGGGATCAGATCTGAGGGGAAGGGTTTGAAGTGTCTTCCCTCCTGTCCCTGCAACACCCCATTTCATACCCTTTAACTGCATACCCCACCCAGCCCTGCCCCAGAGGAGCTCAGGGCAGCTGGACTGCAGTGCACTCGAGACAGGAAGTGGACCCCACTCCCCCAACACTTGGAACAGCCCCATTCTTTGCCTGCTTTCTCCTGCCAACTTTAAAATGAATAAAACAGTCCCTGGAATGGCACGTGGGGCCTGGTGGTGCAGGCAGCTTGCAGGCTGCTTGTGGCCACCCAGAAAAAGGGTCTGGAGACGGAGTCTTCGTTCTCATAATCCTGACCCACCTCACCCGGGGCCTATTAATGACTGAATCTGGGGGCCAGGCACAGAGAGCAGTTCTGCCCCAGTCTCTCCTGTTCCTCCTTGCTGACTTCCTCCTTCTCAGCAAAATCAGGAGCCCTGTACTACTAATCCTTCACCTGAGAGGCTCTGTCCTTCCCTCTCAGTGTCCCCCAGGATTCGAACAATGGCCCCCACCTCAACTCTACACCATCATCTGCTCCGTCCTCCTAGGATGGTGAGCTAAGCACTAACTTACTCACACCTGTCCAGATGGAAAGCCACTGTCTCATGAAATCACTTGCCTCACAAGTCAATAATGCTTATTGAACATCCATTAAATAGTAGGCTCTGGGAATCCAAAGGTAAAATTCAAGCTCAACATCTGGTAAAGGAGATGCACAGAAACATCTCAGAGCACCAGGGAACAATCACAGATCAAACTCTAGTACCTGGCCAATGCTCTTTCCTTTCACTTCACTGTTGGAAGGTGGTAGAAAAGCTGGATTACACACTTCTTTTGGAAAGAGTAACCTTGTGGCATCCATCTTTGACCTATCCTGCACACAGAGCACAGTAATGCAAACAAAATCATACTAAAGAAAAACAAAAAAAACCCAAACACTTGTTTGTCTTGATAATTGCTGAATCTGGGTGATGGGTACATGGGGTTCATGATACTATTCTTTGTGCTTTTATAGCTCTTTGAGTTTTTAAAGGGTAAAGATTTTTTTTAATTACAAAATAAAACACTTGTTTTCAGTCAGATAACTAGAATAAGATCCTCTCAAATCTTCCCAATCCTGCACCAACGTGCAGAAACCCCCACTCACCCAACCACCCAATGTCCTTTCAATTAAGGCAAGCTGCATTGTCAGGCAGGTTTCAGTGACTGCCCAGGTTTTGGTGGAAAACGGTTCTGCAAGGTTGGGCCAAAGAGGGAGCCCTACTCCTGAAAAGAGGACTGCTGGTCACAGCCAGAGGAAACCTTGAGGGGCCTATCTCCCTGACTCTCTGGACTCAACACTGGGAGCCATCTGGCTCTTCCCCCACTTCCATCTTTCTGGGGCTTCCCTATCCAGGAAGGGCTTTTCCCAGGACTGTGCATATCTCACCAATGACAAGCTGCCAACTCTGGCTGGCTTTTCCCTGACTGTAGAACCAACCATGCGCAGAGGCCTTGAGGTCCAGGTGCAGACCCATAAAGGAAGCCAGCTTGGGCTTATGAACACAGTACTTTCCCTTGTGCCTCCACTTCTCTACCTATACAACTTACCATAATTGACAAAACACTTCAAATAGACAAATTCTCCAAGAATATGGGTTCTTGTGGGAGAATTATAAATCAGCAGCTCATCTCAAGCCAAACTAGTAATAATGATGATAATAATAGAGACCTTCAAAGCCTCTACCCTGAGCCAAGCACTCTTCTAAGGAGATTATATGGATAATGCAGTTAAAGGCAGTATGACCTCTTGTTGTGATCTGAGAAATATTCAGAAACTAGAATATAGCTGTCTTGAAGGCAGTAGGCATAGTGCTCAATATCTGTTAACTGGTCAATTGAAAGGCCACCCTGATGGCTACAAATGTCTTCAGGCCCCTATGGCAATTGACTGAAGAGGCATGAATATGCTGCTCTCAGGCAAGGCTTATTGTTGATATTCGGATAAGCAGTAACAGCTCCGTGCTAAACCTTAAGTGACTGAGGAGAGGCAGGCTGCAGTAGGCATCACAAGCTTTAGTGGGTAGCATTATTTCCACAAGAGAGACAGGTCAGCACCCCCTAGCCAGGTTCATCTTGGCTGAGATGCACAGAAATGAAGTCTCACTACCTTTCCCCCATCCAGATTAAGGGTATTAACGCTAGCATTTTGGTTAATTCCTCATGTGGGGAAAGTTAGTTCTGCCTGCTTAAGATTCCATCTCAATTGGACACGCAGTTCCTCTTTACTTCCTGACTTTCAAGGCATCTGGAACTTAGTTATTAAAGGGCTTCCCTGTTCCAATGCCTTGGAGGCTGGCTTTTTCTGGAGAGGGACATGGAATGGTGGTCAGTAAAACCAGGAGCCCACCCTCATGTCTACAGGTTGCTCTGGAGAGAAAGTACTAGAGAAGACCCAGACCACACCAGAGACTTCTTTCCACCAGCACTGGCTGAAGCACCCCACGTGGAGAAAGATCTATTCTGTGCTCTCTGCACCTCCTGCTCTGACCGAAGACCACACCATTGGGAGGTTCTGGATAAGCCTACTGTACAGAATGCCACTCCTTTTGATAAAGGTGAGTTTTTTTCATGTATTACAAGATATTCATAAATTAGCCTTTCTGAGATTCCCCCATTCCCCCCACATTAGGAAAAAAAACAAAAACAAAAACAAAATGCTTTTTCAGATCATACATTTGTCTTTTGGTTCAGAAAATATGGCCCCTGCTCATAGACACACACTGGATACCTGGCGTGTATCCACGGAAGCCAGTCCGGGATTCTTTCTCGGGACTATCGCTGTACCTACTTGTGGGGCAGAATGTAGGAAGGGAGATTTAGAAGTGAAGGCTGGATTTGGTAGGCAACATGGGTCCCACACTTACACAGTTCAGTAGTTCTTTATCATCTGCCTCTCCAGGTAAACTGAGGCAAGGGCCAAGACTTCCAGATGAGGTAATGGTTAGTAACCACTGTTACAGCCTTCCAGGCTCTACGGTTAGACCTAAGAAGACAGGGGCCAGAAGACTGCACCCTGATTCCATAATTAACAAAAGCAAGGCTAGCTTGCTGATAGAGTGTAGTTCTTTCTCTGAAGAGCTGAAAGGGCTTTAAACACTCCACTGCATTAGCATTCACAGCCTTAGGGACAAACCTGGGACATGTAATATTAGCCAGGCAAATATACAATACTGCACTTATATGGGGTAGGCAGAGCCACTGAACGGCAGCCCAGCACTGTTATCACTGGTCAGGCTATAGATTGGAGAATGGGCCAGGTGAAGAAAAGAAAACCAGAGAGGGAGGTGGCGTGGATTTGGATCTTCAGCATGGAATTTCCATATCCAAAAGCTGACTTTCTGACGTGACATGTGCTGAGTCTCATTCCTCCTTTGTACAGAACTCTGAAACACCTGGCCAGTGTCTTGCAGCATGAGAAGGTACTGGCTGGCCTCAGCTCTCTATTTATTCCAAATAGAAGTTGGGGGTTGATTTTTTTTTTTTTTTTTTGACAAGGTCTTGCTCTGTCACCCAGGCTGGAGTGCAGTGGTGCAATCTTGGCTCACTACAACCTCCGCCTCCTGGATTCAAGTGATTCTTATGCCTCAGCCTCCTGTGTAGCTGGGATTACAGGCGTGCACCACCACACCTGACTTATTTTTGTGGCTTTCTGTTTGTTTGTTTTTGTTTTGTTTTTGTTTTTGTTTTTGAGACAGAGTCTCACTCTGTCGCCTAGGCTGGAGTGCAGTGGTGCGATCGCAGCTCACTGCAAGCTCCGCCTCCTGGGTTCATGCCATTCTCCTGCCTCAGCCTCCCGAGTAACTGGGACTACAGGCATCCGCCACCACGCTTGGCTAATTTCTTGTATTCTTAGTACAGATGGGGTTTCACAGTGTTAGCCAGGATGGTCTCGATCTCCTGATCTCAGCCTCCCAAAGTGCTGGGATTACAGGCGTGAGCCACCACGCCCGGCCTATTTTTGTGTTTTTAGTAGAGATGGGGTTTCACCACGTTGGCCAGGCTGGTCTCAAACTCCTGGCCTCAAGAGATCTGCCTGCCTTGGCCTCTAAAGTGCTGAGGTTACAGGCATGAGCCACTGTGCCCAGCAGGTTTAAATTTAAGTCCCCTGCTCCTCAGGGTTGGAACCCTGTCTACCTTTCCTCAGCCCTGAGAGCTTTTCAGCCTGGATCAGATGGTCCACGTGACCCTCCATCCCCACCCCCTCCAATTCACACACACTTTCCTTTCTCTTCAATGTGGTCCAGAGTTGGAGTGGGCTTGGAAGAGCTTCCTCATTCTATGCCTTATGAAATCCACCATCATCACCTGTCCTCCAGAATGCCTTGTGTTGAGAGTGGCTGGTGAGTGTTCTGAGTCCTGGGGATTCTGTCACCAAACTCCCAGGGAATCCTAGTCTTCTAGGCTGACTCAAGAAAGAGGCACTTCTTTGCAGAGAAAATGCCCTCAAACTCATTATGCCTTACTGGTCTTCCTCTTTAATGACCACAAAACAGGTCCCAGTGCTCAATCATTCTCAGGGCTCAACACAGACACCACTGGAACCTGGGCGGGACCAAAAGCAGAAACTCTAGAAGCTAAGGGATCTGTGGCCTGCCACCACCACCGGATGTGGATGTAGGCGTGCAAGAGCGCTGCCTGCCCAGGGGACACTCACTTCCCCACCGCTATCCGCAGCTCCAAAGCAAGCAAAACAAACTATCGAGGAGGAAGGCAAACAGCCCATGTGCTCCTCGTGTCTTTCTGTTTAGGGATGGGATGGGAAGGTCTGCACAGCTGATACTTCCAGATGTGGAACCCAAACACAGGCAGCTCCTGACAGTTTACCAGCCTGGGCTAAACTCCAGTAGCGCCAGGGCCGGCATGCTCAGTGGAAGCTGATAAAGGGACCACACTGCAGACCTGCAGGGCTCTGGTTGGGGGCGAGGGGTCTCAGCACACAGCTTTGGGCTCCTTTTTCAGTCTCTGCTCCCCAGCTGGAAGTGTGTATGGGGCAGGGAAGGAGAGAAAGCCATACTTAAAACTGAAGGGGATTGCCAAGTGAAAGAAGCTGATCTTGAAAAGGCATAAGCTGTGTGATTCCAACTGCATGACATTCAGGAAAAGGCAAAACTAGAGAGACAATAGTAGATCAGTGGTTGCCAGGGGCTGGGGGAGGGAGGGGGAGGTGAACGGGGGGGGCACAAGGGATTTTTAGGGAGTGAAACTATTATTCTGTATGATTCTTCCACGGTGAATATATGTCATCACACATTTTGTCAAAACCCAGAAAATGTACAACACAAAGAGTGAACCCTTATGTAAACTATGGACTTTACTTAATAATAATGTGTCAATATTGGCTCATCAATTGTAACAGATTTACTGCACCAACATAAGATGTTAATAATGGGGGACCCTGGTGGGGGTTAAGTGATTGGGGGAAATTGGAACAACAAGTCTATATAGGACTTTTTTGCTTAACCTTTTCTATAAACCTGAAATTGTTTTTAAAAAGGGCTACTAATTAAAAGCAAAACAAAACAAAACAAAACTGGAGCTGGAGGCTTGGGATCTTCTCCCAGCTCCCTGTGAGGCTTACATGTGGGGTTTGGGATTTGCCTGTGTAATTTCTCAGGCACATCTGTCCACCTTTGGTGTCAGCACAAGACCTCCTGGGATCTTTATCCCTATTTTTATTTTTTCTCAGCTTCCAAATCTAGAACCAAGTCAGAAGTGACTGAGACACAATTTAAGTCAGATCTGTCCCCCTCTGGGTGAACATCCAAATGTGTGATTCCTTACTTCCACGGCCTGTGGCTCTCCAATGGCAGGGACCGTCTCTGTCACCTGTGTGCCTGGCACAGGGCCGGCCCTACCAGGCTCTCTGGTGTGTGGGGAACTAAACTGTTTTAAAATTCACCCCCTGTACTTGGCTTGTGGTTCCAAATCAGATTCAACAGAAGTCCAATCAACTCAGGTTGCTAAGGGAGGAGGGCGGCAAAGTGGATGGCCCAGGCACACTCAGGAAATCCCAGATAAAAAACAGGACTGCAAACTGCTGGTGATATGAGAGTGTGAGCTGGGCCTCCCTGCGTCTCCTAGCCAGGCCTAGCACAGTGCTGTGCACAAAGCAGACGTTCAACAGATTCCTCTTAAGTGAATGATGAGAAAGGCAGACAGGGCATCCATGCTTACATCCGCCAACATGGAACAACCAGTACACCCACGGACATTCCTGAGGGCAGTTACCTCATTGAAGAAGAGAGAAGAAACTGGGCTCTTTCTGTTACAGCCTTGCACACTTCTTCCTGGCTTCTCTGAAACAGATGCTCTAACAGTAGCATTCTCGGGACATCTCTTCTATTTTCCCCCCATATACATATACTCCAGAATGCATTTAATGCATTTTCTTACATAAATCTATATGTAATTATTTCATTTTGTTTGAAACTCCTATTACATCCCTTTTGAGATGCAGAAAAGGCCTGCAAACTAGCAAAAATGAAAAAAAAAAAATATGAGCACCACTTACCAACCAGGTTCTATTCTAGGCACTGGGAAGACAGTGAGGAAGAAAACAAAGTCCCTGATTCCACTGATCTTCAGTCTAGAGGGGAAGCAGGCAATAACCAAAAGAACAAATAAACACGAGCCGGGAGGTGATAACATGGAGGAAAAGAAATTAGGTTGAAGGGAGAGAAAATGATGGTGGGAGTGCTGTTTAATAAAGTGCGGTCAGATTTAGGTGACCATGAAGCAGGGGGCCTGAATGAAATGAGGGAGGGTGCTGTGCAGGCATCTGGGGAGAAGCCTTCCAGGCAGTGGGCAAATGCAAGCACACAGCCCCTGGGAGGAGGCTGCCCAGCCAGTGTGAGGAGCAATGAGGAGGCTAACATGGCTGTGGGAGTAAGCAAGGGGGGAAGGGAGGCCTCAGAGGGAAGGGGTGAGGTGAGGACCCCTGAGAGGGAAGGAGTGAGGTGTTTGGATATTTTCTCTTAATCAAACAGGAAGCCATGGAAGTTCTGAGCACAGAAGTGACCTTGTCTAGCTTTTGTTTCAAAAGTGTGACACTGATTTTTCTATGAAGAATGGGTGGAAGCAGAGAGAACACGTAGGAAGCTTATTTTGATAATCCAAGTCAGAAACGTTGATAGAAGACAGGGCGGTGAGAAGGTACAGAATTCAGGAAACATTTTGAAGGTAAGGCCAATACTATTGGCCAATTTAAAGTGGAGCATGAGAGAAAGAACATAGTCAAGGATGACTCCAAGATTTTTGGCACACCTGGTAGAATGGGATACACTGAGTTGGGGAAGAAACAGAGGGGAAGGCTTGGGGGGTTTATCTACCCAGTGACCAGGACCAAGGACTGGCATCGAATTGTGCACCTGAGGCAGGGCCTTGCCCCTCCATGTGTTCCTCTACCTCTCCATCCTCACATTTCTTTCTCTCTGTAAACCTTGAGCCAGTGAGGACTCTATCAGTGGGCTCTCCTACCTGCTCATCCTTCTAGCTGCCCAATCCTACCAGCAACCCTCCTTTCACTCTGTTCCTCTTTCCTTCCCTAATAGTAACAGCTACCTTCTACAGATTGCTCCCAACGCATTTCATGTGCTTTATGTGAATTATCTTGCCTCTCCTTTGCAATAACCCTAAGAAACTGTTCTCAGTGTCTACGTAATTTGCCTAGGGTCGCATACCTATCGACTGGCAAAGCCAGAGTTGAAACCCAGGCTTGTCTGGTTCCAAAGCCTCCCCGCAACCAGGATGCTGCACAATCTCAAACCTGGAAGTGGCTCCAGAAATATGGCTCCTTCCTGCAACACAGCCATCTTTCCCAGCACTCTACCCTTCTTCTAATAAGATTCATTCCTGACTTCTGTTCTCTCAGATGGGAACTCCGGAAACTCCACAGATGCCTTCTGTTCCTTCCTCTCTCAAAAAAGAATGTTAACCAGAATTATTTGGCCATGAGTCCTTTTCCTCTCTCAATTCCTCCTGGACCTGAGACCCTACATTGCCCGGTCCCACGAGGCTGGGAAAGGCAGCTTGTCTGGAGGGATCCAGGAGGGTCTCTGACAATATAATCAAAATGCCTCGAATCCAGGCTCCTGCCCTGAGAAATAAAAACAGAACCACAGAAGCAGATGAATCCCTTGACCCCAGACTCTAACCTCTGGCCAGTTCCCTAGAATTTCTCATCTCCTAACTCAACTTGGGTAAGCACGGAGGCCAACGGCCTTGGGCTTCTGAGGTGAGAAGGCACTTCTCACATTTAGAGGAACACTTCTCCCATTTCACTGCTTCCTCATAATGTTCTGAGTAGGCAGCGTATAAAGACAGGGAAATAAAGTCACACTGAGTTTCCATGACCTCATTTCCATTGCCCAAGTAGCTGGTCACATAATTATATCTTAAACCCAGGTGTCCTGTGTGCCCCCAAACCCAGAACACCTTGGCTTCAGGTTTTCCATGTTTGTTACAGAAAAACAAGGAACAAGGGTAACTAACTACATGTCCTCTGCAGCCAAATTGCCATCACTCTCCTAAGCCAGTAGAGAGGTCTGCGTTGCTGTTCTGCAGGTAACTGCCTGTCGAATTCTTTCTGGTGGCTGCTCTACGAGTATTTGCCTGGAAGGTACCATCTTCTGTCAGTTACCTGTCTGTCAAAGCTGCTACTTCCTTCCCCAGGGTGTTTTCTGTACAAGCTGCCACTTCTCCTGACCAGTAAAAAGTATCTACTGGGCCAAATATCTTCTCCCCCTCACCCCACCAAGAGCACGGAGGACCTGCTTGATCAGACTTGCAGAGATCCTAGGAGCAAAAGGATTCATCTGGCAGATGAAGAAGAAGCAGACTCAGGACAGCCAATTCAGACAACATCCCAGGGGAGGGGGGAAAAATCAAGAGACATATTCTAAGACGAAACCTAAGATGGAGGTCGCTTTCACCACTAGCTGCAAAGTCTGACACCAGCTATGCCACAAAGCCATTGGCTGCAAAGTCTGACACTAGCCAAGCCACAAAGCCTGGTTTCTCTTGTGGGGCTGCTGCTGAGCCATTCAGAATCTCCTAGCTGTAGTCCCAGTTTTAAATTTGAGTCTCTTAATGGCAAATCTTATAAAGACCCTCGCCTACCCCTTACACTTTGTTAGCTATAAAAGAAACAGTTTTCCCAAGCTAGAAGAGCTCTGCTTTGCGGGAAAGCTTGCTTCGTTTCTTTTTCATGAAAAACTCGAGTTTTGGACTCGGCAGACCTGCAATGAAATCTTGGCTCTGCCATTTACCAGCTGTGAGACTAGAACAAGTCCCTACAATTATTTAAGCTTCAGCTTCCTTATCTGTGGGATAGGATAATAATAATGCCCGTTTTCACAGGACTGCTGGGGGATTGCAGGGAAAATGCTTGGAGTGCTTTAACACAAGGCCTGGCACACAGTAGGTGCTCACTAAATGGCAGTTACATTCTCTCCATTGCTGGAAGGGCAGCGGAGGCAGGTAGTTCTGCCTCTTTGGCACTGACAAGCCGACCTCAGTTTGCGCTCCAGGTCCACCGTTAATTCCCTAAGCGATGGGGTGAAAGGCTGCACCGGGAGGTTTGCATCTCCCATGCCAAGTGAGAATAATAATTCTTCCCTCACACAATAAAGGGTACCTGCTGCTTGTGTGTGCTCCTTCTCTTGGGAGGGAGGCTCGCCACATAAACACAAGGCTTCATTTTTAAAATCCGGAACACAAATTAACCCCATCACAATACCACCTTCGGGCAACCTGTTCGATTCTTTTCACCCACACTCAAGACCTATATGGTGTGTCAGTGACAAAGGGACTGGTTGCCAATGCAAAACCCACCTATAGAAAGCCACCTTGTTGTTCCTCTTTGGGGAGGAGAGCTGAGCTCCCCCACCCCCCTTCTCCCATTGTTGAAGACCACCCAGTGAAACTTGCTGGCAAGCTGCCACCGTCCAGACAGGCAAAGCCAGGCCTAACTTCCCAGCCTCCAGCTCTGCAACAGAAGCCTATAGAATGAAAAGCACCTGACTGTGGGGCCTTCGCAGATGGCAGACCACCAAAACTCTGAAGGCAGGGTTGTAGGTGATTATTTCAGAAGTCTGTACATTGGATGATCCATTAGACTCTTGGCTATAATACAGCAGATTCATAGATAACTTGTTCACTACAAAACATCCATTCATAATGACAGAGGTAAACAGCTGTGAATTTCCATGACTTGATGTGGTCTCACTTGCAAAAGAGGGCACTGTGTTGACTGATTGCATTTTTAAGTCTCTCTCACTTGGGCACAGCTATGTAAGAAGGAAGAGCTCCCCTCACACCACTGTGAAATGATAGTCTTAAGACCGAAAACAGAAAGACAGTCAAGTGGGAAAGATGGATTTCCGAAATCTTTAAGAGCAGCCTCTGCTTTCATAGAAAAACTAATAATCCCAGAACTCCCCAATTTTCCCCTCCAATTAACTGTGACCCACACCTAATAAACCTGCTAGGATTGTAATATTAGGTAAGCTCAGACTAGTAAAGGAACTTGGCTGGGAGTAATCTGGAAAAATATTGGCAGAGCCAGGGAAGGTGGGGGAGGGCTCTCTTCCAAAGTCCAATTCCAACCTAGACTTGGTGGTGGGGGCTCCAAGGCCTCCACGACCAGCCAGTTCCACAGGCTCCGCTTTCCTCACCTGTAGCTCTCATCCTGTGTGCTATTTTCCTCTCAGCAGTCAAGGAAGTTTCTGGGCAACTTGAGAGCCCGGCAACTTTCACGTCCTTAAAATAAATGTCCCCTCACTTGGAACTCTGGGAATGATTTCAGAGCCACAGACGGTAAAACAAATGGCAAATGGAATTGAAAGGTAAAAAGCTGAATTCAGGCATGTATTTCTAGGATTCTCAGCTAAAATCTCATGTAGATGAAAATTTTAAAAAATCACACACTTCTCCTTTTCTCCCCAAAAGCTACTCAATAATTGGTTTTAGGAACTTAAGACCCAGATTTCTGCGCTTTTGCACAATTAATGCAGATACCAGGTTTTAACTTTCCAAAAAGTATTTTAAAAAAACTATTCTGAATGTGAAATGTTGTGTCTCCAGCATACTTAGACCTACCATTCACTGAGGAAAATGAGTTTTAAGGAAGAAAATAATGAACAGCACATACAAGGAGAGATAAAAGAACACTTTGGTACTACTGGTCCCATCTCTGCTTTTAAGACTTTGCCTGAGATTGCAACTCCTCTCTCTCTCTCAAGAAGTCCTCTCACTCTCCCATCTCCCATCTCTCTTTCTTTTTTTTTTTTTTTTGTTTTTGTTTTGTTTTGAGATAGGGTCTCACTCTGTCACCCAGGCTGGAGTGCAGTGGCACCATCTCAGCTCACTACAACTTCGACCTCCTGGGCTCAAGGGATCCTCCCGCCTCAGCCTCCCAAGGAGCTGGGATTACAGGCACATGCCACCACACCCGGCTAATTTTTGTTTGTTTGTCTGTTTGTTTGTGTGTAGAGACAGAGTTTTGCCATGTTGCCCAGGCTGGCCTGGAACTCCTGGGTTCAAGCAGTCTTCCCACCTTGGCCTCCCAAAGTGTTGGGATTACAGGCATGAGCCATCTCACCAGGCCAAGAAGTCTTTCTTAATGGACCCATTCCAAGCACTTCAACCCTAGAGTTTGCATTGCAGTGCTCTGTGTTTCCCTTCAGGTCAGTAATAGGATTCTGGATGGCGCATGGGCTCTGGTATTAGTTCCTGCCAGCCCACGCCTGATGCCAGGCACACAGCAAGCACTCAATAAAAGCTTGTTGAAAGAATGAAGGCGCCAACCTCCAAATACTTCACCACCTTCATCTTGTCCAATACTGTCCAAACTCACTTTGGAGAAGAATAAACATTCTTTGCTCTACTTTCCACTGCTTAGCTTCGGGTAATTTTTCTTCAACCCTACCCACCCTACCCATATTATGCACTTTCCTGTTGCTAACCAGCAGAATGGGTTGAGACTTTCCTCACATTTTCTCTGACAACTGAATTAGGTTAACTGTGTCTTTCTGCTCTGATTTCCTCTTACTGCCCAATAATCCTGTCCCAAACATCAAAGGCCTTCTTTGAAGAGAAGGCCAAATTCACCATTAGGAAAAGAGAAATTATTTCCTAACTTTATTTCAGAAGATGGGAAGAAGCACAATCCCGCTGATTTTTGTGAGATAAACATTGCCCAGTACATCAGACGACAAGGCATTTGCTGTGATACCACTGACAGAGACATAAATACATGGCTTTCCTCACCCAAACCTACAAGGGACTTTTTCACAGCAAGCTTGGACTCCAAATCCCATAGTAAACGGTTTATACCTAACATGTCTGACAGAGCTTGCCACAGAGCAAGGGGGTTCACATAGCCATCACAGGCTTTGACTAAAAGAGCATATGAACCGAACTAGAACTAACTTGAAGTTTAGTCCAGATTCCACTCAAAGTTGGACTCCCAATACTTGAGGATGAGAAAAACTATCTCTAAGTGGTAACACAAAACATGAACAAATGGCTGACCTAATAGGCCAGAGCTATCAGACTGAACAGAAAACCTCACCTACTTCTTCTACTTTCGAGCTGCTACCCTCAGACGGTATAAATGTTGACAAGACTTCATGGGTCATGGGTTCCAGGAAGCTTGTTCTGAAACTGAGGAAAAAGAGAATTATCTCATCTTTTGAACAAAATAAACAGTTCTGAAGTATTTGCTTTTTACAAGGTGCATTGCTATAAACCATAGTAAGTCCTTATCAATACATTTTATAAATAAGAAAACAGTAGAAAAGTGATTTTTCTAAGACCATAGGCCTCCTGAAATGTCCAGTTTCCCGGCTCCCTGCTGAAATGAACAACGGATTAAGAACAATGATTGCACTTTACAAAACCATTACCTTTATGTTCAGCAGTCAATTTTCATCAATAGTCACCAAATATTTCTTAAGAACACATTATCAACAGGCCTCATATAAAATTAGTCAGGCTTACATGGAAGGCATTTGGGGTGATAAGACAGAGGGCAAGGAATGAACTCAGCAAAAATCAAGGGTCAGCTGCTAGATTGGAAAGTATTACTGAAGTAATACTATCATGAGGTAGGACAGAGCTACACAGCAGAGCTTTAAGAAATTAGGGTTTTAAACTTGGGTTGTTTTAAAGCTGGGTGGTGACTTGATTATAGAACTCATGGAGAATGGGTGGGATGGTCATAGGTTGGCACTGGGGGCCCAGCCACGTGCCAGCAACAATTGTCAAGGGCATCAACAAGTGTGGTGGTGGCAGGAATGAAAAAGATGGTGGAGTAATGAAAGGAAGGGCAGGAAAGAGCAGGCAAACTTGGGGAAGTTGTCTAACTGGGTGGCAGTAGAGATGTAGGAATAGATGATTAGTTCAGTGGTTTGAGCCAGTGTGAATGGAGTTCACAGGCAGAGCTTAGATTCCAACCCCAGTTTCCTAACCCTCCTAAAGGCAGTGCCATTTGAGATGGATCCTCTAAACCTTCCTTCCTGCCTTCCACCTCCTCTTCTCTATCCGTTACCAACCCTGAGGGCTCCAATGAAGCAAAACCTTCTTTAGGCAAGCTTTTCATAAACACGGGTTTATAGATTAAAAACAAACACCCTCTCCCATCCCACCCCCTAACCCCAAATATTTGAGTCAACCTCATAGATTAAGAAAATGTTACATGTTAAGGCTCCATGTGGGAGCACACTTAGGATTTGGGTCTTTCCAACCAACAGCAAAGTAGTTAGCTACATCTGTTCTCTGAGAGTCTTTAGTCAAAAATGTAGAGACACTTCAGGGCTGTCTAATGACAGAAGTTTATACTCTTATCACAACTATGTAAAAAGTATGCATGCACATGATGAGCAATACAAGTCCATAGGATTGTGGATAATTTTAAAAACATTTTCTTAACTAGACGTAGATGCTTGTGCAATAAATAAAAACTGAGGAGGAACCATCCTTTGACTAATAAAGCTTACTGTCCTGGGACAAGGAAGCTTTCAGCCTGGTGCCTGATGCACTAAAAATGTTTGCTGAATTGAAGTATGGAGATGATAAGAAGTTACATATGTTAGAGTAAAGAGATTTTTCTAAATGGAACATATTATTTTCTTTCCTCTCCCTCTCAAATTTCGATTCTTTTCTCCTGTCTCATATTTTCCCAGATAGCAAGAGGGCTTAGAGTTTGGAGGAAAGAAAGCAACTTCCAAATATATAATATCTTTTGGTGCCAAGTTAACATTTTCTTATTCAGAGGCCACAAGGTGTTGGACAGCAATTATTTGGTGCACCTGAGTTTTCTGTTGTAGTTTGAAAGACACAGAGATAAACCCTAATTCATTAACCACATCAGTGGCTTTGCCAAAATTTGAACCCAGACCCCCTAAGGCACATGGAACACTATGACACATCAGGCTCACTTCTTGCTCTCCTTTTTCAAACCGTGGGGGGTCCATGTGAAAGTCAACTGAATTATTTCATGGGTAAAATCTCTTATTCATTCTTAGGGCATGGAAACCATATTGTTGAAGAGAGCTGGGATCCCAAACACTTGAAAAAGCACTTCAAAGAAGGGAAAATCTCTGGACCCATTTGGAGGGTGGAAAGGAACATAAATCACACTGCTTATCAAGAGTTGGCTCACCAATTAACAGCTAAGCAGAGTCCTCTCTATTTTTTCCCCACATCCTCCCTCTCCAGTTGTAGTCAAAGAACCACCCATTCTGGCTTCTAGCAACCTCTTTTCCCAGGTAAAGCCAGTGGCCTATGGCGTGGGGGACAATTGCTTCCTAGCGAATGTCGCTTGCAGTGCTGCCCTTCTGAAGTACCTCGAAAGAGGATAAAAGAGACAGTGTCTGAGGTCTCAATCCTCAGGCTTCATAGGTGTGTAGACACCCTCCAGCCTCCTCAAGGCCCAAATTCTGAGTGATAAATCTATACAGGGGAGGGCAGTGTCAGCAAAGTGGCCCAATGAGGCAACTCTTCTTTCTTTCATTTTACCTCTTTGCATAAACTTACTGGAAAAACTCATATAGCAGGAAAATAGTAACTCTACTGCTGTTTCTGCCCAGCCTCTGTCCCACTGACCCCAAGGTGCTTCCAGATTACCACGAGAAGCTTCTGGGTCTCAATTACGAGACCATTAAAAAGTACCAATTATAAGACCTCAGAAATGTTTCTGGGAAACCTGTTACACACCTCAAAATGGCTAACCTCTTGCCTCAGATTTACTTTAAGTTCAGAAAACAGGTCACCCAGATGTATGGGCATCCTAGCCCCCACACGCAGCCCAACAAGACTGTAGTTTAATATTTTCCATGCTGCCCTTGAGAAAACGAAGATTGATTTATTGGCTGTAACCAAAGGGATGAAAAAAACCATCACAGAGCTGGGCTGCCTGTTTAAGACTCAGTCGTGGAATAAATCAGAAATGTTTGCACACTGAAGAAGTTTTAAAATGACATTCATCCAATGGTCAATGTGTACAGAGTTCTGGACAACAAAGAACTAGGTGACAAATGTGTGCTGGGCACAGTGCATCTGCAGGTGGCACAAGGGCCTGAAACCAAGATATAATCTTCACTCAGTCCACTCAAAGAGGTAACTCCGGGTCAAAAACATATGCGAACCCATTTGAACTTGCAGAGAAGGGATGAGGGGAGCAGCAGAACACCCCACCACACCCAAAAAGTGCCTGTTTGGGATTGCTGGTGTGTGGTTTCGGTATTCTTAGCTCTACTGCCACATCTCTGGAGGAGCACAACTCTGTTCCAAGCAACTCTGGCACTGCCACCCCCATCCCCAAAACAAAACTCAACCAAACAAATCCCCAAGGCTCCATTAACTCCTTCAGGTCTGCCTGCCTCTCATCCCTCAGCATTCTCCCATCACCTGGAAAACCAAATTAATACTGAGCATCCTGAAAGTCAAGCAGGCCCTTCCATACCCCCGATGAAAATTCTTCCTGGGTTCCCTGCCCTCCCCACAGCCCAGTCCCACTGGTTCCAGAGATTCATTTCCCACACCTTCTCACAGTTACATCAACAAAAACCCCAGGAGCACAACCCCAGGAGGACGCTGCTGGCGCGAACACACACACACACACGCGCGCACACACGTACACGCACACACGAACTCACACACACACACACACCTCTCTCACACACACACACCTCTCTCACCGTTGCCCCAGCCCCTCAGACACCTCGGGCCACTCGGCTTCAGCCTGGCCCCTCTGCGCCAACAGCTAGGGATGCTTCCCTCAAGCTGCATCGCTCCCCGTCCGCTGAGTCCCTCATTTTAGTGTTTTTCCTTTAGAAGACGCCAACTATGAGAAACCCTCACCCTCCAAAGAGGCCGAGTGCGTGTTGTGTGACTCCACGCATTTGCCGCCACGCCTCGGGTTCCCCCCACGGCCTGGCGCAAGGGGCCGGGGCGTTGGTGTCAATCTTCGGGGGAAGTTTGGGAGGCTGGCCGGGTCCTTCTTCCACCCGAGAAGCTTCCGGGAACCGCGAAGGCGAAACCACCATCGCCCGGCCAGACCGCTGCGGCAGGGAACGAGATGCGGCGCCCCTGGGCCCGGCAGCGGCTGCAGCCCCCGGGACCCCCGCCGCCCGCCTCGCCCCACCTTCTCCACCCGGCGCCTGGCGCTCCCAGCCCCGGGCGCCCGGCCGAGCGCTGGGACCCGGCTCCCGCCGCCGGCACGTCCCCCGGTAGCCACTCGCTGGCGCTGCCTCGGCCAGCGGCCGCCTCCCGCCCCCTCCTCTCCCCGAACCAACAATAAACACAACTTTTATGAAAAGAAAACAAACTTCAGCGACGTGACTCACCTCTGCTGCAGCCGGCGCCTGGGAAGGGCGAGCCCGGGCCCGGGGGCCAGCGTGGTGGGCGCAGAGGGAGCCACACAGCGCCGCGCCGCACGGACGCACAACACGCACGGTGACACCAGGGACACACAACACGGGCGAGCGGCCGCGGCTGGAGCAACAAAGGAGCCGCGGACGGAGAAGTTGCCGGCCGGAGAGGGAGGGCGCGTGCGGGCGCGTGTGGGCGCGTGTGGCTGTGGCGGGCGTGAGGGTGTGCGCGTCGTGTGTGCGCGTGTGTCTCTTCTATGTGTGTGTGTCTGTGCGCGCACGGCGACTGACACCAGCGGGCCGGGGTTCAGGGTCCCCGCGGCGGGAAGCGGCGGCCGCGGCGGCGGCAGCAGGAGGACAAGGCAGGGGACGCCGCGCCCAGCGCACCCGGTCCCTCCATATGGAAGAAGCTTTTTGGATGACTGAACTCGCAAACAATTCCTTCTTTTGCTTCTCCTGCTTAGGAGCCTCCCATTACCGCGCGAGGAGGAGGAGGGGGGAGTGGAGGAGGCGGGGAGGAGGGGGAGGAGCAAAATGGAGCAAAGAAAAAGTCTTGGAAAGGAAGCTGGAAAAAAAAAGTCCCCCAAACTCTAGGGCAGTTTTCCCGTTAACACCCACTTTTTGCTGTGCCTCAGATCCGCGCTCTCCTCCAACTTCTTTTTCTTTCCCATACCAAAAGCACCATCTTCTCCTTTTCCCCGAACCCAGGGGCTCCCCTGAAGCCCCCACATTCTCTTTAGCTTCACCTCTCACCCTTGCTCTTCCATGTACAATCCTTCCCTCCTTTCGCCCAGTCTCTCCAAGACTTTCCTGACACCCACCTCTCAATGGTCTTCTTCTGCAAGACAAACTGTTGGATAAATCATTAAAAGCAAACTCATCAGAAAATGGGACAGCGGCGGTGGAGAAAATGATAAGGAAACCAGTCTCAGGGAAGTCTTAACGCAGCCTCCCCCGACCCCCTCGGTCGGTTGGGGAGGGTTTGCCGCGTCCTCCATTGACAGCGCCCTGACCTCCATTCATCATCCCAGGATGGAGCAGCGAGGAGTGGGGAGGGAGAGCTGGGGCTGGGGTTGGGGGCATGGGTAGGGGGTGCTAGTGGACACGGAAAAGTTAGTTACCTACCCGTGTGTATGTGTACGCGCACGCGCGCGTGTGTGTTGGTCAGAAAACATTCAGAGCAGTGATTCTCAAACTTGAGCTGTAGCAGGACTCCCTGGAAGGCTTGCTAAATCCCTTTGCTGGGCCCCACCTCCAGAGTTTCTGATTCAGTAGGTGGACCTGGGAATTTGCATTTCAAATAGGTTCCCAGGTGATGCTGATGCTGCTGATCAGGGGCCACGTTTTAAAAACTACTTTTCCAGGGCAGTGAGAAGGCAAATGCTGAGTTGGTGGCAAATTGGATTCCCTTCTTATTCTTTAGGAATGAAACACAGGTTGTGAACGGTCATCCATTCCATATCTTCATTGCAGCTGAGAAAACCAAGACCCAGCAGGGCTAAGCCATTTGTTTAAAGTGAACTGGGAGTTTGTGCCAAGGTGGTGAGGAAGCTGTCCTGGAAATAAGACAGGCAGGCTAGTAGTAGGGTGAATGGTGGTGCTGCCTTCCCTGTGTGGCGGGACAGCTGCACTGGGAGTCAGGAAGCCACTGTGACTTTGAAAAAGTCACTTAACCTTTCTGGGCCTCTGGGGGTTTTGTGTATCTGTGTGTGTGTTTTTTTGTTTGTTTGTTTGTTTGTTTGTTTTTTGACAGAGTCTCACTCTGTCGCCCAGGCTGGAGTGTAGTAGTGCAATCTCTGCTCACTGAAACGTCTGCCTCCTGAATTCAAGAGATTCTCCAGCGTCAGCCTCCCAAGTAGCTGGGATTACAAGCACCTGCCACCATGCCCAGCTAATTTTTGTATTTTTAGTAGAGACGGGGTTTCATCATGTTGTCCAGGCTGTTCTTGAACACCTAGCCTCAGGTGATCTGCCCACCTTGGCCTCCCAAAGTGCTAAAATTACAGGCGTGAGCCACGTCACCGGCCCCGTTTTGTTTTTTATTGATTTGTTTCTTGTCAGTAAACATACATACTTTACACTGAGTATATGACTCTAATTGAATCTGAACCAAAAGACCTTTACAAAGGAAACATAAATGTATTTTATTCCATATTTTGCACTATTTTTTTCTCCTGTATTTAGTCATTCAGGCAGAAGCCAATTTCCTTTTTGATTTATCAAGTACTTTCAGCTCTGTGCCTGGATTCTTAGGCACGTTCCTCTGGCAAAATGGATCTGGAGGATGATCCATTTTCAGCAAGAAGGTGAAGAGGACTCTGAACTCCCTCTGTGAATTATCCACCTACGTTTTCTTTTCCTGTTTAATCATCCTAATTTTCCTTCCCTTTTAATCTCTAACAATCTCCCCCAACATTCTCAAAGACCTATTTTTCTTCCCAGCCAATGACTATATTAGCTTCCACTTTCTTTTGTCCTCCTTCTGAGGCACAATTCGGGACTACAAGGCCTGGGGTCCACCCTGGGTACAGAACTTTTAATTCCCCCAAGGGAATGGGTCAACCAGCTTCTTCTGCAGTGATAACACTCCTTCTTCCCAGGGCCCCAAGCAGCGTATCCAGCCTTTTGTTTTTCAAAGATGATTCCAAGTACCACTCAATGAGAACGTGATGCATGAAGGTCTCAGATTCATTCTTCTATATTCCTGTGTATACTATTTGTTGCTTGATATCTCAAAGATATCTTCTACCCCTTCTGTCATCTTTCTCCTAGGACTCTCCATTCTGTTACTCTGGTCTTTGGGTCCACACAGCCTTAGGCTCTGAGTTAAAGCATCAGAACATAACAGAACACAAAGAATGTAACAGTCCCCACCAGCACCATTTAGGAGAATGACACACTGCCTTGTTCCTTCATACATACAGGCTGCTCACCTTTCTTTTTTTTTTTTTTTAAGACGGAGTCTGGCTCTGTCACCCAGGCTGGAGTGCAGTGGCATGATCTTGGCTCACTGCAACCTCCACCTCCCTGATTCAGGCAATTCTCCCTGCCTCAGCCTCCTGAGTAGCTGGGATTACAGGCGCCCACCACCACGCCAGGCTAATTTTTTTTTTTTTAAAGTAGAGACGGGGTTTCACCATGTTGAACAGGCTGGTCTCGAACTCCTGACCTCAGGCGATCTGCCCGCCCCAGCCTCCCAAAGTGCTGGGGTTACAGGCATGAGCCACTGCTCCCGGCCTGCTGCTCACCTTTCTTATAATTTAGGCAGAATGCAGATCACAGCTTAATAAAGAGGACTTAATTCTGCTGGCGGCACCAAGCACACTGTTGGTACCTCAGATATGTTTATTGTTTTTATTGCTGTTTGTATTAATGTGATTGTGTTTATTACTACTAGTCCTGTAAGAACAAGGTATCTCTGAATTTTCTCCCCACTCCATTTTGCCTGGAGGGTATTTCTTGCCTAATTCCCTCCTCCCCTTTCAGTTAGTTCCCCAACCCATTCCAGCATCTCTCGCCATTTCAAAACAGTTAGGTGGAGTCTGGATTTTGTAAGGTGCTTTTTGCTACTGTCCATTCTGTTGATGGTGATTTACCTCTAGCAACTTGCTTTCTTGGAAATGTTATGGGCCTCCGCCAAGAAGGAAGCATTTGGTATGGAAGTGATCATCACATTAATTTATCATGCTTGGTAGGGGGAAGGAGTGGGGAGGTGAGTGAGGATTGTAGTTCTATATAAGTCACTATGTTGCTAGGCTGTGCAGAATAAAGTGGAAGGAATTCAGTGAGTGACATGAAAAGTCGTGGTTTCCTCTCAGTGTGCTGTAGATACTCTACCTGTATCATATAAACAGGGATCTCCTTGACTGTGAAAGATATCTGGAGAGGATTATGCTGAGAAAATTATTAATATGTAGACAAGAAAGAAGGACTTCATGATTTTCTCCTCTGTTTTAATATAAATCTGCTTTCCTGATTATAAAATATGCGCACTGACGAAAATTTAGAAAATATAGAAAAACACATAAAAGAAGAAAATCAACTTAAAGTTACTACCCAGGGATAACATTGTTATTAACATAGTGGACTGTTTTTTCTAGTCATTTTTCTTTCTTGTTTTTGTTTCTCATCAATACAAATAAACACGTTATGGACACTGAGTATATGATTCTAATTGAATCAGAATTGGAAGACATTTAAAGGGGAACATAATTGGGGTGTGTTTATTCAATATTTTATACAATTTTTAATGCATCTGGTAATTCATGCAAGAGCCAGCTTCTTCATTGATTTATCTGGTATTTTCATATTTTACAAATTTGGGTTCATTGTATATACAGGTTGTTATAATGCTTTTAAATTTAACATTTTAATGATTATTTTCCCCATATCATGTAATCTTCAAAATTTGACTTAACTGCTATGTACTATTCCGTCAAAGAGAGAGATTGTTATTTATTCAACCATTCTTCTATTGTTATATATTTAGATTGTTTCCATTTTTATTATCATCCTGTATTGCTGTTGACTAAACATCTAGCTATAAATCTTTATTGTTCTGATTATTTCCTAAGGGTAAATTCATGTAAGTAGGAGTTTGGGATCGATGGATAGGATATAACATTTTAAGTGCTTTTAGTTGGTATTACAAAATTGTCCTCCAGTGGTTCCAATGCACATTTCCATCTCTCAGATTATTTTAATTAAAAACAACAATGAGATCATCAAACACAAGGTCCCAAGTGAAGACTTGATTGAATTAGCTAGTTTGAATGATTACACTGAACAATAAAGAAAACAATTGCCAAATATTCACTTTAGTGGAAACAACACTCTAATGGGAAGAGTTGGACACTAATTGCTTACCCTATGAACTGGATCATATTTATGATTTTATTTAACCTTTTCAACAAGCCTCTGAGAAATAAGCTAATGTTTATCGAGCACCGTCTTCTCCCAGTCTCTCTCCTGGATTCTATGTGTACCTTCCATCTTGAATCCTCATAAGGACCTTGTGCTATATAGGTGCAATTATCTCCATTTTATAGATAAGGAAAATTAAGTAACATGCTTGAGATCCCCAACAACTAAATGGTGGTGTGAATTCCAAACCCAAGATTTTTCCAGTACAACACACTACTTCACAACTATTTCATGAATTGCAGGCTACTCCTTGGAGTAAAAAAAGCTGTTTAGAAAATGCCCGAATTTTGTCTAGCCATTAAGAAGTATTTTATGGGCTTTCCAAGGAGTGTTTTTCTTTTTTTGAAAGAGACATTCAAGTGCATTCCAAGAACTAAGGCAACTTACTAATTGTAACTAATTTAAGAGTCTAAGGATATTATATACAGGAAGAGAATGGAGTTCCAATGTATGGGTTAAGATTAAAAATGAGATACCAGCCAGGCGCAGTGACTCACGCCTGTAACCCCAGCACTTTGGGAGGCTGAGGGGGGCGGATCACGAGGTCAGGAGTTTGAGACCAGCCTGAGCAACATGGTGAAACCCCATCTCTACTAAAAATACAAAAATTAGCCAGGTGTGGTGGTGCGTGCCTATAATCCTAGCTACTCGGGAAGCTGAGGCAGAAAAGTCACTTGAACCGAGGAGGCGGAGGTTGCAGTGAGTTGAGATCGTGCCACTGCACTCCAGCCTGGGCGATAGAGCGAGACTCCATCTCAAAAACAAAACAAAACAAAAAAATGAGATACCAAAATTCACAGTTTTAACAATAATTAGTAAATTGGCTTTTGTACACATAACTATTCTCAAAAGCTTATATTTGGATGAAGACATTTTATCTTGATAAACGATACTGGAAATGAGATATTCATGAACCTAACTTTCTGCTTTAAAATTCAAGCTCCTGAGTGTATAAAGTGTCTATTTATTAAGGCAATATCTCAATAGAATTTCAAAATGCATAACATAATCCATTAATTTATAATTAGGAAAATTAGCCCTCATTTGCTCTTGACTGGGCCATTAACTAGTTATCTGAGTTGGCTTACCTTTCTATGCCGGGTATTGCAAGGGCTGCTGGAGAAGAAATATGCCCAGTTGCTCTAAAATATTTGTTGACTGAAGGAAGAATGATGAATGAAAGTATAAGATTGACCTATGCAACAATTAGTAGAAACAATGCAAGACAGCATATAATTAAACCCTAAATTGCATGGTTCAGGCAGAATTACAGGTGAGCCTGGTATGATGCCATCTATTCCTTATACAGGTTGAACTGGCTGGGACTGACTTCTCTAGCCCCAGGCTGTCAACTCAGGCATTCCTACTGGCCATATGTTCCGTTGACTTTTAGGAATTAATCACCAGATCTCCACAAGGCTCCCTATGGACAAGTGTACTCTAGGGGGAGAATGATATTTTATTTATTTATTTAGAGACAGGGTCTCACTCTGTCTTCCAGGCTGGAGTGCAGTGGTGTGATCTTGGCTCACCGCAACCTCTGCCTCAGCCACCTGAGTAGCTGGGATTACAGGCACACACCACCACGCTCAGTTGACTTTTTTTTTTTTGACAGTGTCTCGCTCTGTCGCCCAGACTGGAGTGCAGTTGCGTGATCTCGGCTCACTGCAAGCTCCGCCTCCCGGGTTCACGCCATTCTCCTGCCTCAGCCTCCTGAGTAGCTGGGACTACAGGTGCCTGCCACCAGGCCGGCTAATTTTTTGTATTTTTAGTACAGACAGTGTTTCTCCAAGTTGGCCAGGCTGGTCTCGAACTCCTGGGCTCAACTGGTCCACCTGTGTCGTCCTCCAAAAGTGCTGGGACTACAGGCGTGAGCCACTGTGCTTGGCCGAGGATGAGATTTAAAAAAAAAGAATATTGTGGAATCAAGACAAACCTGAGTTTGAATCCAGTCTTAAATAAGCTACACGAGCTTAGACAAATTAAGTACATCTCTAAACCCTAGTTTCTGTGAATATTGAAAATAATATATATGTACTATTTCTCTCTCTCTCTCTCCATATATATATATATATATATATAAAACCCTTGGTAGGCACTCAATAAACGGAGGGAAAATTAGTAAAAGTTTGAGAGGTGAAGCTGGGATAGAGAAATGAAAAATGGAATAGTCCAAGGCCACTTCTGTCTGCTTGATTTTGCGAAGCCCTAGATAAATAGAATATATTGACACTGAATTCCACGTGAGATCACTTTTCCAAGATATCAGATCCTCTGAAGCTAGCACAGCCCCCTTTCGTCCTCCATGAAACCCCCATCTTCCTTATCTCCCGCCATCTGTTCTTCGCCCACCCCTTCACTTGTTAGGCTGAGAAAGTTGGATTCTGGAGCTGCCCAGACTCCAGCTGTTTGATATTGTGCAGTGACGGCAGCAAAGAGGGCAGGGGCGCAAGATTCCAGATGAAAGCAAAAACTCAAAGAGAACTGGACCTCAGAGCTTTGATACCAAACTCAGTGGGTAACAGCTTCTGTTAAATTTGTTCAGTCAGCCATTTAAGGGGGAAGAAGTTTCTCACACATCTTGTAAGGGTTTTTAGCAACGAGATGCTTCCATGGAGGGGAATCCATGTTCTGGGGACTGAGCTGGGCAGAATCTAATGCCAAAGCTGCCACTGCAAGCTTTGAGGCAGGTATTATGCTGTCTTGTTTTGTTCTACATGTGTTATTTTCTTTCTCCTTCATAAGATACCTGCGATTCTCTGAGACTTTTGGCCACAGCATCAGGGAACCTAACTATACCTGACCCTACTCCACCCTACCCCACTTCTTCAAGTCCTCCATTCACAAGCAGAATTTAACAGGGAGGCCCAAGCTGCTCTGCAGTTCTGGACATGGAGGGAAGGTTGACCAGCCTCGCTGGACAGTGATTGGAAGGTCTCTGTGGACCTGCAGGCAGAGCCATGAGGAAGGGAGACGAACTGACAAGAATATAGATTCTGGGGCTGGTGGTGTTGTAGAAGCCTCCCTGCCACCTCTCCCATTGAGAATCAGAAACCAGTTGTATATTCTTTGCCTTTTATTTGTTGAATTCATCAACTAGAAAATGGAATTGTTAGAGGCTTGGTGGTCCCAATGCCTTGCATATGAAACTGTGCCTGAGATAAGGAACGACTAAGAAAGTTATTCTCACAGTTTACTGATTCCTAATCATTTAAAAAGCAATATCTGTAGGCCTTGTCCTTGTTTATCCAGGAGAGATGAAGATGGGATCACTCATGTGTTTGCCTTTCTTTGATGGCTCCCCACTTCCTCTGATATAAGGCACAAATGCTCCCTGCTCCGTGGTCTGGTCCAGCCCAGCTCCCCAGGCTGGCTCCTCAGGGCCCCACCAAACTGTATCTTGTGCTCCAGCATCTCTTTGCCCTTCCTCAAAGCACCACAATTTATCGTGCTTTCCAGCCTGTTAAGAATTTTCTCTAACATCATCTCTTCTAGGAAGATTTACTCAAACCTTCCCTTCCTGACTCTGATTGCCCTCCAATGAAACCCTTTTTTGCCTTTGCCTGGCATCTACCATGAGCATTGTAATTATAATTGTGGATCTATCTGTCTTCTTGCTGGAATATCCTCAGGTACAAAGACAATCTGTTTCTTCTTTGTATCCTGTGATTTGGCATGATACCTGGCACATGGTGGATGCCCAATATGTAAATATATCAAGTGGATGAAGAATTAACAAAATCAAGTATCCCTATTATAGCAGGGATATATATTATAGCCTAATGGATCTACATGATCTGAAATGTTGAAGAAATACCAATAACTGATACTGGGCCTGAGGTGGAACCACAGGTTTACAACTAAATACCAGGCCCTTGCCTAAAGCAGGTGAAGCCTGGTTTGTCTTAGCTATAAAGCTGTATGGATACAGTATTTTGCATTTAGATGCTAATGGTATGTTTGAAATGATAGCGTATGACTGACTTTGTTTTTTAGTTTTTATTTGAGATAATTATAGAGTCACCTGAGTTCTAAGAAACAATACAGAGAGATCCTGTATACCTTTCATCCAGTTCCCCCGACTATAGCACAATAGCTAACCTAACTATAGTACAATATCTTAAACAAATGACATTGATAAACTCATCAGCCATATTCATATTTTGCCAGTTTTACATGCACACTTATTTGTGAGTGGTTTTATGTTTTCAAACTAATTTGTGGACCTAAAGCAGTCTATGGATTCAATACAACCTCTATCAAAATCCCAATGGCATTTTTTTTTTTTTTTTACAGAAATAGAACCATCTTAAAAGTCATATGGAATCTCGAGAAACCCTGACTAGCCAAAATAATCTTGAAAAAGAACAAAGTCAGAAGGCTCATATTCCCTGCCTTCAAAACACATTACAAAGCAATAGCAGTTAAGGGGATGTTGCACAATCATAAAGATACATATACAGACCAATGCAGTAGAATAGATAGCCTAGAAACAAACCATCGTATATGTGGCTGAATGATTTTCAACAAGGGTGCCAAGACTACACTATGGGGAAAGGACAGTCTCTTCATCAAATGGTGATGGGAAAATTGGATGTCCACATGTAAAAGAATGAAGTTGGACACTTACCTTACACCATTACAAAAAATTAACTCAAAGTTATTAAAGATCTGAAACTAAGACTTAAAACTATTAAGCTCCTAGAAGAAAACATAGAAGAAAAGCTACAGGAGATTAGATTTAGCAACATTTTCTTGACTATGACATTGAGAAGATAGGGAATAAAATTTAAAAATAGGCAAAGGGGACTACACCAAACTTAAAAACTTCTGCACAACAAAGGAAACAATCGACAGAGTGAAAAGCAGCCTACAGATTGGTAGGAAATAATTGAAAGTCATATATCTGATAAGGGATTAATATCCAGAATATCTAAGAAACTTTAACTCAACAACAAAAAACCAAATAACCTGATTTAAAAGTGGACAAAAGATTTGAGTAGGCATTTACCCAAAGAAGATATGTAAATAGTCAATAAGCATATGAAAAGATGCTCAACATCACTAATAATTAGGGAAATGCAAATCAAAGCCACAGTGCAATACTACAAGTTGGCAACTCTCAAAAAAACAAAAAAAAAAGAACCCAAATTAAGTGTTGATGAGGATGTAGAGAAATTGGAACCCTTGCACACTGTTGGTGGAAATTCAAAGTGGTGCAGCCATTAAGGAAAACAGTATGAAGGTTCCTCAAAATATTAAAAATAGAACTACTATATGATTCAGCAATCCCATTTCTGGGTATATATCCAAAAGAATTGAAATCAGGATCTTGAAAAAGAATTAAAATCAGGATCTTGACTAGATGTCTGTACTCCCATGTTCACTGTAGCACTAACTGCAGCACTATTCACAATAACCAAGAGGTAGAAGCAACCCAGATGTCCATAGACAGATGAGTGGATAAAGAAGATGTGATATAACCATGCAAAAATGGAATATTATGCAGCCTTAAAAAAGAAGGAAATCCTTTCACATGCTACAACATGGGTTTATCTGAAGGACATTATGCTGACAAAATGAACCAGTCACAAAAGGACAAATACTATATGGTCCCACTCATATGAAGTATCTAAAGTAGTCAGAATCATAGAGACAGAAAGTAGAAAGGTGGTTACCAAGGACTGGGGATAGGGTATAGAGGGAAGTAGTTTTTAGGGGGGTTAGGGTTTCAGTGTTGCAAGATAAAAATGTTCTAGAGATCTATTGCATAATAATGTGAATATATTTAACACACTGAACCATAAACTTAAAAATGGTTAAGTTGAGAAATGTAATGTTACTTCTTTACTGCAATAAAAAAATGATTTGTAGGCCGGGCGCGGTGGCTCACGCTTGTAATCCCAGCACTTTGGGAGGCCGAGGCGGGCGGATCACGAGGTCAGGAGATCGAGACCACGGTGAAACCCCGTCTCTACTAAAAATACAAAAAAATTAGCCGGGCGTAGTGGCGGGCGCCTGTAGTCCCAGCTACTCGGAGAGGCTGAGGCAGGAGAATGGCGTGAACCCGGGAGGCGGAGCTTGCAGTGAGCCGAGAGGGCGCCACTGCACTCCAGCCTGGGCGACAGAGCGAGACTCCGTCTCAAAAAAAAAAAAAAAAAAATGATTTGTAACTTATTGTATAGGTGCAGACCATCCCCAGAATGGTCACAATCGATAAGAATCTGGATCATGCTCAGTTGACCCCATAAAAGAAGGACTTGAGTCTCTCCCAGAAAGCTTACAGCAATAGAATTCATCCCTGACCCGGTCTCTGCTTTACACCCTCTTTGACCTCACTGTAGAATGTCTTATTCCTCTTTTGATGGGACAAGAAAGGATTTCGTTTCCTGAAAGATACATATGAGTTAGAATAGTTCCATCCACCCTTTTTTTTGTCATCAGCCAACACCAAGAGTTGCTTACATGATTTGCAGGGTGTAAAATAAAAATGCAGGGTCCCAGAAGGAGTAGAGAAGTCAATCTCCATTTCTCATAACCCGCAGAGGAGAGGTGACCCCCAAGGGATTGTAACCTCCAGACTGAGACATGCTAAGGGGTAGGCTAGAGGTCCCTGCCAAGTCACTGGCTGAACATGCCTGAGAGCTGACAGCTTAGGGCGGGAGTAGCCACTGCCTTGCCCTTTCTTTGAGGAGAATGGGGTACATGCCTTACCCTGAACCTACTCATGGTTACACCCAGGACCCTGCCAGTGGCAGAGGGTGGCTGAGGTCATGGAGTGGGGGTGGGAAGGGAGAGATCAGAGGAGGCTAGGGCACTAGGGGGCAAGGGAGTGAAAGGTTGAGAACCTGTCCCAGGGAGGAGAGAGGCAGGGGCAGGCAGGGGCAGGCAGGACCACACATGAGCTGAGGCTCCAAACCTCCAGTGAATGCTCTATTATCTCATAGAATTTCACTTTCAAAATACAAATTCAAAGATAAGTTCATTAAAAATTTCACAATGGTATCCCCAGAAATTAAAACTGAGTGCAGGACCCTTCTGAGTGCAAGGCTCTGTGCAACTGCATTGGCTGCACAACTCATGACCCTGCTGGACACACCAAACTCAAACCTATCTGAAATTGTAATCCTCTACACTCCTTGGGACTGGGATCCTCTCATTTCTTCTCCAGTGTGGCCTAGGAATGATGGTAATGAACAGTGAAACTTTCTTATATTTGACCCCTCCTCAATGAATTTGTGTAATATTAGCAAAGCCCTACTTATTTAGAAGAAAAACAATGTGCTTATCTCACCATGTCTGATGTTTAAAAACAAAATAGTCTTAAATCAAACAGCCTTAGTAGCAACAGGATTATCTAGCTGTCTGAGAGAGAAACTTGGGAATCATCCTTGACACCTTCTTTCTCTTCATTCTTCACAGGTAATTGTCATCACTACCTCCTATAGTGCCACGTACTAGATCTCTCCAGAATCCATTACCTGAGCTCAGTCTCTTCTGCAATTGTCCTAGTCCAGACCTTCATCACTTCTTACATGGAATATTACAAAAGCCTCTTGATTAATCTCCCTGCCTCCCCTCTGCCTCCCTCACTGGTCCATTTGCACATTCCTAATGGAGACATCTTTAGAAATGGCAACTTTGATCATGTCATATACTTACCCCTAAAATTATTCATTGATATCATTGACCACTTCTAGAATGAAATCAAACTCCTTAGCAAAGTACACTAACCTTTTCATACTGATGTCTGGTAAGTACTGCCCCAATGTGGTCTCCAACCATTTCCCTACCTGACTCCCTTCCTTTCCTCACCATACAGAACTTCTTAGGAATGTTCCAGGATATTTAGTCTCTAGGCCTTTGTGTATGTGGGGCTCTTACTTAGCTAGTTAGTTCCTCTGACTTCTTTGCCCACTGGACCTTCCCAACATGAAGGATGACTATTACCCAAGGACGCCTATTACTTGGTTTTTACCCTTATCAAAGCACTCTCTGCACTAATCTATAATTATTTCAGGCTATCACATTTCTCAATTGGAGAGATGCCATTTCCATGTGGTGTATCTTCAATTTTCCTGACCTGTTGTGAAACCCATGGAGAGGGCCTGGGTCTTAATAATCATTGTAATTCTAATGCCTTGAAAAAATTCTGGAATATGGTAGGCAATTGGTAGATGTTTGCTGCAGAAAAGAGAGAGAAAGGGAGGAAGAACCAACCAGCTGCCACCTGTAACACTTCTTTTTTTCCTAGCTCTTGAGATCTCACACATCCTCCCTCTTAGCTGATGTCTTAAGAGTCGATACAGATTGGCGGCACAGCCAATGTAATTGATTATGCAGACACAGTTGCTTAGGTGATAGAACGTAATGATTTGACCAAATTTGAGTGGTGGCTTTATACAGACATAGCTCAGCTCCTCCTCTTCATGTGAAACACAGAGACGCAGAACTTCGCTTCCTCAGGAATAACCAGTTCAAAAGATTACCACAGGCACTTTGAAAAATAAGTGGAAGTGGCTAAAGATTTACAAGAAAAAGTTCCAGTTTTATGGACATAGAAAAACAACTTAAAATTGTATAACATACATTTGTCAAAACCCATAGAACTATACTCCACCAAGAGAAAATTTTACTGTACGTAATTTTTTAATAACAATCAGAATAGGGGGAGGGGACTCAAAATGGAATTCAAACTGTAACAATTAAATCCAACTGTATTACAGATTATTAACATAACTGTAATTTAGGGAGTGGAGAAGAAAAAAACTAATCTAAGTTACTTCGGAAAACAGTATTTTGACTGGACACTGTGAGGCTAAACAACTACTATACTCTAGTTAGTAAACTTATTTCTCACAGGGGTATTGATTAGCAATTCTGAAACTACTTTGTGTGTATACTAGAGTTGAACTAATAAATACATTGTCAATAATGAAAGTCAAGTTTCTAACTATCCGAGAAAGAAGTTACAAATAAGGAAAGGGAAAAGGCTAGAATGAATTCTGTTGTCATGTTAGAGTCAGAGATATCGATGTGAATTCATGGTTTTAAAAATATATATACAAAAAAATACAGATGTATGTATGCACCTAGTACAATCCTAGTATTCATACATATATTTCCTAGTTCTGTCTACTCAGAGGAGTTAAAAACAATGACACCCCAGTAGCAGTGAGCACATCCAGCACTCAAATCTTGGTTTCTACATACTATTCTCCAATTAAAAAAGGAATAAGGATACTAGGAAAAGTGTTTGATTCCAGGGCTGGGGCAGGAAAAATGAGCCAGGAGTATCTTGTGATGCCAAAAAATTAAGGAAGTACTCAAAAAACTATGGGGGCAGCTATTGAAAGGGTAAAGGAGCCCATCTGTAGCCAAAGAACAACAGTAAATAAAGTAAGTAACAACTGTATTGGATTATAACCCATAGAACACAATAAATATGCATGAATCCATACTGACGTAAATAAATAATTGGATAAATAAATAAAATAGAATGGCAACTCTTCCTTAAAGAAGACTTTCAAATAATAAATGTAGAAGGAGTTAGGGAAATAGAAAATATTTATTAGAATACTACAGCAGTAATTCTTCAAGATCCATTGATTAATGCTAAAATTAGTGGTCTCAAAATATCACCCCTAAGATATTTATTAATTACAAAGCTGAAAAAAGAATTACCTTTATGATGAAGAAACCCAACAGATACCACCTTAACCACATGACCAATGTTAACATCACTAGTAATAAGACATATTAGCCAGGCTTGGTGGCATGCACCTGTAGTCCCAGCTATTTGGGAGGCTGAAGCAGGAGGACTGCTTGAGCTCAGGAGTTCAAGGTTACAGGGAGCCATGGTCATGTCATTGCACTCCAGCCTGGGCAACAGAGTGAGATCCTGTCTCTGAAAACAAAAAAAGAAACAATAACAACAACAACAAAAAAAAAACCCAAAGACATATTGACTTTAGGTACTGTTAGTAAGATGCACTGAGAAGGGCTTATCATTTCTGTGGTATTCTTGCCTCAAAGTGGAAAACATTAGCTATACTAGAATTGAGTGACATTCTGCAAAATAACTGACCAATACTCTTCAGAAGTGTCAAGGTCAAGAAAGGAAACTTCTCATAGATTGAAAAGACCAGGGAGATATGATGACTGGGATCCTGGGTTGAATCCTAGAACAGAAGAAGTATGTTAATAAAAAAGCTGGTAAAATCCAAAGAAAGTCCATAGTTTAGTTAATGGTATCGTAATGATACCAATTTCTTAGTTTTTATTATTGAATTTGGTTGTTAAAGACAATAACAATAGGGAAACTGGGTGAAGGGCATATGGGAACTCACTGTACTATATTTACAACTTTTCTGTCTAAAATTACTTGGAATACAAAGTTGAAAAAATGAATGGGGACCATGCTATTAAAAAGGGGAAGAAAGAGGAAGGGCAAAGGCATGTATGAAATTTTCTGAGAGAGGACAAAATGCACTGTAAGAACAGAGGTCAGAAAGGCTTAACATAACAGAGAGGTGGAAAACGTAAAAAAAAAAAGGTACAGAAAACCCAAGCAGAAAAGTCACCATTTGTCATTTGAAATCACTCATTTAAAAACTGGAGGACCATTCAAGCAGCCATGGGCTAGTGCTGGCCTGCACACATGTTAAGGCCCAACCCACAGCTATGAACATCACATCCAGGATTTGCTCAGGATGTTTCAAAAGAAGTGAGTGCTTGGCCAGGTTGGGAGTCACCTGGACAGTCTGGTGGCTTGTATGTCAGAGGCCTCACAGACATCCTAAATAGAGAAGTCAAGTTCCAGAGTTGCCTCTATGAGCTTGGAAATAACGCAGAGGGGTTAGTATTTTTGGTCTGACTATCGAATGGCATCTATTATTATGGCGAAGGTGTCCATGTCACTGAGTCTGCAAGGATCCACGTCACTGGGTCTGTTGGGATGTTCTTCCCTATGCAGAGCTCACATGAATTCTACCACATTTTCTTAGATACATTAAGATATGCACATCTTACAAGGTTGAGGGACATTCTACCTCTAAGATGACTTCGAATATCTCTTATTGTCTGTTAGAGCTAACTTTATATTTTACTTATGGGCAATCTTGTTTTCAGGGTTTTGAGAGATACTTTAATTACAAAGCATTTGGATAAGCAGCCCCAACAAGTGATAGTCTCACCATCATTAACTGTACAGTCAACCATCAGTGCATACATGATGCCAGTTACTCCACCCACCTCATTCGCTGTCACGGGCATTTGAAATGAACAAAATGTTGATGACACTAGCAGTGGAGCACAGCTATAGCATACTGTGAAGATGTGAGGGTGATATCTGACATATCCTCATTCCCACTAACTTCCAGAGTTCCTTTAGTAATTACGGATCTTGAGATCAGAAGACCTGAGACTGGCTTTCGCCCCACAATTTCTCACTGTGTGGCTTTAAACATGTCACGAAGCTTACAGTTTGTTTTCTCATCTGTAAAACAAGGATAATGATAACAGCTAGCTCACAAGATTATTTTGAGAATCAAAGGTGTTATTACATAAGAAAGTGTTTATTAAAGACTAAAACACATTATAAATATGAATTTTAATTTCACTGCCCCAATACAATGAAACATATGGCATTTTTAAATGTAAAAAGAACCCCACAAGGCATAAATTTTTAGAAACAAATAATTTTAGTAAAAAAAAAAAAACACTTTTAAAAAAATCTGAAACATATTTTCCAGCACTTGGCTGCATAGTCAGATGTTTGAAGCAGAAATTCTTTTCTATAGTGTCCTTAGCAGTGTGAGCCCCGTCTGGTTGCCAGGCCCATAAAAACAGAAAGCTGTTGATCATTAGTCTGTGTAAAACATAGCACTTGGGCATCTCACTTGGAACTTGCTTTTTAACTTGTTTCAAGAGGTGGCGCTTAGAACTGAAGAGAGTATTGTATGCCTGAATGAGTGCACCAAAACACCAGGCCAGACTGGGGTGTGGGCACCCACTTATGTGTGCAACTGCCTTTTTACCTAATTAATCCTCTTCCTGCAAGCCTGAACGCGGCCTGTGAACTTCACATTCCACTGGTAACTGGAACTCTGGATCCTACAAAACCTGGAGGCTTTCATGAAATGTTATTTGTTCAGGGCCCTTGAAGCAATGATATCTAATGGAGCAGAAGCAAAGAGAAAATGACCTGAGCTTTAGTAAAGAACGGTTGATTTCCATCACAGATCTGGCTCTGTCTCTACCCTGCTTAGAAACCTTGGAGGGCTCCCTTCCTGGACAGACTCCAAACTCTTCTCAACCAACCCTGGGCTCATTTTTCCACACACTCATGCCACTCACCTCCCTTTCTCTGCCTTCCAATCTCTGTGCTTGTGTTTCCCAATGTATAGTTTGCAACAAAATAAACTGGCAGTGCTTGTTTAAAATGTGGATGCCATTGCTGAACTTCAGGGCTACTGAATCAGAATTTCTGGGTGTAGAGACCTCAGGAATCCGCTTGTCAAAGCTAGTTCCTCCAGCAAATCTTGGGAGACAATGACCTGGCCACACTTAACCACTTCTCTGTTCTTAAATTCAGCATGCATTTTATTCTTCTGTACTTCTGCCTTCCTTTTCTTTTCCTCTCCACAAACTGGCTAAGCTTCCTTTATCGAATAACTTCTGTATACCAAATGCAAGCAGTCCATTAAGGCTTCAAGGCCCAGCTCTTATTTATGGCTTCGCTGGTACCTTTCCTGATTCTTCTCAGTACAAAATTAACTGAGCACCTACTAAGTATCAGGTATGCAGAGAGGACATAGACATGAACTAGATTTTGTCTTTGTCCCCAAGATGCTCACTCAGAGTGACAGAGACCTTATGAATCTGTGCCTCTACTCTCTCTAATGAGAAGCTAGACTTTCAGAACCACAGCACTGGAAGAGCCTGATGTATCAGCCAATCTAGACCGGGAAGCTCTTTTTGCCACTGAGATGCAAATGCACCTTCCTAACTAGAATTCATTGTATGCTAAGCTAGTCGTCCTTTTCTTGCCAAAATATCTTTCATCAAGAGAATGCCAATGTACTTTTCTAGTAGGTTTGAATTGGGTACCAGATTTATTGACAGCAAAATCAAGATTCTGATGTATTAAATATCCTTCTCTAGGCCTTAAAATAGCTTATGGCAGAACTGAGCACATGAGAACTTCTCCAATGCATCATAGCATGGAGCCTGCACATAAAAGGGCTTCAATAATGCGGCCAATGAGTGATCAATTTTCTTTATAAACTTCTAAAAATAGAATGAACCTCCTCTGGCAGTGCCAGCCTGGAGCTTGAGTCTGTCTGTGGTGGTGTTGTATGCCTCTCACATTCTGGGACTTTGGATTTACCCGTTTTTGGGTCCCTTGTTTGCTTTCCATTTTAGTTTTTTTTTAGCTTTAATTTGTGCAAACTTATTTTGCTCCAATTTTTCAAATTAGTTCCTTTTTTTTCTGCCTAGGTCTGCCACTTGATACTTTCAAAATTTCTTTTTCTCTTCTCACCTTATTTTCTGACTGTCCCTACCCCCTCTGTCTCTCTCCCCTCTTTTTCTCCTCCCACCCCCCTTCCTCCCTGTGGTCCACATCCTGAATATGAATACAGGCAGGATTAATCCAGCAGGGAACACAATGTCTGTGAGCCACGACAGACGCACTAAAGCGTGCAGTGGTGATAAAAGGCAACTCTGATGGGCTCTGTCAGGAATCCTCAGAAACACTGACGGGAAATATTTGCTAACCCTCTCCTGGCTTCAGGCCCCCGGGCCCCACAACAGGATCATGCCTAGAAAAGCCAAGGGAGAAAAGTAGTGAAACTAGAAAATCTCCTTGCCTCCCATCACCCCATGCAAGAAACTTTTCCTCAGAGCCAAAATTCTCTAGCTGTTTGCCTGAAAGACCCTGGGTTAAAACTGTGAGTGGCCACAAAGTTTGATTTATGCCCTAAATCGTTGAAGGAATGCTGTAAGCCATCTTAGGAGAGAAGACTGAGTAACCTACTTCTGCCTTGCAAAGAGAAAGATGAGCAAAAAGGAAAAAAAAAAGATCCCTTTAGTGCTGTGTCTGGCTCAATGTCCAAGGATGTACGCAGATATGTGACACATGTGTGCATAAACATGGAAACACACATGTGCATTTGGATTCAGTTTCCCTCCAAGTACATTCAATTAAAAAAGATTTCTTGTCCTACATACCCATGGAGTCTGTGGGTATGTAGGACAAGAAATAATATTTGGCTTGTTACCTAGTGAATTTGGTCTACTAAACACCACAAATTTGTAGCCAGGTTGACCTATTGACCAAACAAATAATAATTGCTACCCCTTTGGAGAGGAGGTATGAAGATCAGGATTATTCCCAATATTAATTCATGTTTACTTTACTGTTCGTTCTCTTTAGACTTACTCTATTCCATAGGCCCATTTCCCATCCTGAAAGTCTCCAAGTATAGTCACTACTTCTGTTTGGACAGCGATCATTGTCCTTGTGTCATTGGGCTGCAGTCTTGTCATTTAAACATAGCCCCCACTGGTGTTGTCTGTCTCTGTTTCTTTCCCTTTCTCTCCATGATTTTTGGTTTCTCCAGCTCCACTATCCAGGTAGGCAGGGGCCCCAGTCAGACTAATGGCTGGCCCATTAGTCTATTGGGGTCTTCAGGGATAATAAAAGTTAGGTTTCTAAACAGCCTTAGTTCAAATGCTCACCACTTCCTGAGAGCCTGAATTTCAGCCCTTTCCCATTAGTACTTTAGCATAAAGTAGTTTATCAGATTTAGCTGTTGATTCTAAGGTGATAATATGTACAACTTTAAAGTTTCCCTGGAAAAAATCAAGGTAGCAATAACATTCATTCATTCACCAAATAATTTTCTAATGCTGTCATGTGTCAAGCACTACATGCAGTGAGCAGAGGTCCACATGGCAAACTTAGAAGGGGGTTACTTCTTAAAAAGACAGAAAAGCAAATTCAATTATTTTTCTTGAACAAATAATTCCTGAATTCCTATGTTGTACCAGCTAGTCTGCTTAGTTGTGGAGACACGTGGTGAATCGGCAGGGCTCTACCCTCAGGAAGCTCATATGACTTACTATAACAGATGCTCTGAGAGAGGCTCAGCCAGTGTTTTGGGAGAGCCTGAATTTCAAGGACTCTGGGAGAGGAATGAGGAGGGGATGCAAAAAATCAAATAAGTCTTCCAGGAGGAAGTAGCATTTTAGCTGTGTTGTGAATAAAGTAAATAAAGAATAAGACTTTACTATAATTAAAAAATAAAAAAAATAGATGTTGGTGTGGATGTGGTGAAAAGGGAACACTTTTACACTGCTGGTGGGAATGTAAACTAGTACAACCACTATGAAAAACAGTATGGAGATTCCCTAAAGAACTAAAAGTAGAACTACTGTTTGATCCAGCAATCCCACTACTGGATATCTACCCCAAGGAAAATAAGCCATTATATGAAATGGACACTTGGACACACATATTTATAGTAGCACAATTTGCAATTGCAAAACTATGGAACCAGCCTAAATGCCCATCAACCAAAGAGTGGATAAAGAAAATGTGGCATATACATATATCATAGAATACTACTCAGTCATAAAAAGGAACAAAATAATGGTATTCACAGCAACCTGGATGGAGTTGGAGACCACTATTCTAAGTGAAGTAACTCTGGAATGAAAAACCAAACATTGTATATTCTCACTTATAAACGGGAGCTAAGCTATGAAGGCACAAAGGTATAAGAATGATATAATGGTCTTTGGGAACTCATGGAAAAAGGGGGAGGGGAGTGAGGGTTAAAAGACTACACATACGGCCGGGCGCAGTGGCTCACGCTTGTAATCCCAGCACTTTGGGAGGCCGAGGCGGGCGGATCACGAGGTCAGGAGATCGAGACCACGGTGAAACCCCGTCTCTACTAAAAAATACAAAAAATTAGCCGGGCGCGGTGGCGGGTGCCTGTAGTCCCAGCTACTCGGAGGCTGAGGCAGGAGAATGGCGTGAACCCGGGAGGCGGAGCTTGCAGTGAGCCGAGATTGCGCCACTGCACTCCAGCCCGGGCGACAGAGCGAGACTCTGTCTCAAAAAAAAAAAAAAAAGACTACACATACACTGCTCGGGCGATGGGTGCACAAGAATCTCAGAAATCACCACTAAAGAATTTTTCCATGCAACCAAACACCACTTGTTCCCCCAAAACTATTGAAATAAAAATAAATATTTAAAAACATAAAATTTTAAAAATTTTTCAAAAGAAAATCATAATTTACCAACAAATATATTTACAAATGTCTTGTTTGGTGAAGAGAACATATACATATTATAATGTAATTTGCAGATATCTCTCATATTAAAACATTACAACTCAAAAAGAATATGGCTTTAAGGCTGTGGAAAAGGGAGGCAGGGCCATTCTAGGAGGAAGAAGCAGCTGATAAATGACACAGAGACAGGACTTTTGAGGGACAGATTATTGAGAACTTTGAACGCCAGGCAAATTTTAACTTTTCTTTTGCAGTCATTGGAAAGCATTCAGGTTTTTGAGCAGGAAAGTGACATCATTTCATTTATGTTTTATGGAGGATGGTAGAAATATCAAGCTAGAGTTGACTTGTTAGGAAGTTATTTGTAATAACCTTGGTGAGATGTGGTGGGAGTCAGAATCAGTGGAAGTGGGAAGGAAAAGAATAGGTGAATGTGAGAGAGACTAAGCTCTAATTGATATGTGCTGTAGGTAGTGGTAAAATAACGTTTGAGGCTTTAGAGAGTAATGATGTTAAGATTAAACCTCTAGTTTAAAATGGTTGATTGAGCACACACATCTATGCCTTCCCTCCTAAAAATTTATTAGTGATTCTAAGTAAATAATAAAAAGTTATCAATCCTTTTTAACCAAGATGGAAAAGGGGGGCCAGTGCACAAGAGAGTCAACATATTTAGGGAAGACTAAAAGTGGACAAAGAAGTAGTGACTGATGTAGCAGTGTGGAAAAGAACTAAGAATACACAGAGAGGTGGCTACAGCCAAGAAGGAAGTTGGTCTGTCTTTCCAAGTCCTTCCTGGTGAAGCTCAAGACCTCAGGGGAGAGACCAGGGCCTAGATATAGGGAGAATACGGAAATATCTATAGATACAACAGTCACCATCCATATATCCCCACTGATCATGTGCAAAATGCCAGGAAGTCAAGTTATATACCTAATAATAGACAGAAAGGAAATCTTCTCTAAAGATATAGACTGAAGGATACCACAATATGCCACCTCAAAATATGCCTCTTTGGCATATGGGTTATTCTGAACTAAAGACACTTGATGACAGTAGACAAAAACAAAACAAATCAAAACACTTTACCTCCCCTTAACTGCCTAAGAATAGAGTATATAATTTTTTCCTTTGGTAAAGAAATCTCTATTTGTAAAGGTGTCTCTATACCAGGAAGAGAGTTATTCCTGGAGACAACATTTATCACATGACAGACTCTTATCTGGATAACAAGACAACCAATACTTACCATACATTTTCTCCCCTCATCTTCCCATAAGTTGCCTTCCCCTGCCCAGAGCCCAATACCCCTTTTCCTTTGCTTAGTCTACGATGGTATAAGCCTCAATCTTCTGGCTGCCTCTTTGAGTCAGATTTTCTTGTTTTTTTTTTTTGAGACAGAGTCTCACTCTGTTGCCCAGGCTGGAGTGGAGTGGCATGATCTTGGCTCGCTGCAACTTCTGCCTCCTGGGTTCAAGCGTTTCTCATACCTCAGCCTCCCTAGTAGCTGGGACTACAGGCACATGCCACCACGCCTGGCTGATTTCAGCCACACTTTCCTTCTGAACTCTCATGTCTGCACGTATAAGCAAAAATTTATTTTCTCATGTTAATGTGTCCGTTATCAGTTTGATTCAAAGACTTCCGCCATTGAACCTAGGCAGGGAGAAGGAAAATAATTTTTTCTTCCCTACAAGAGCAAACTATTTGGGTAAAACCAGCCACTATTGTAGTGTTGGCACCTCTAGCATTTAGGGATCTCAGGACATGATGGCCTGTTTACCATCCACTCAGCCCTGGAGTGGAAAATCCCTGTTGATCTGCTCCACCAGTGCACAAGAGCTTACAATGAGGCTACCTCTTGCCTTATATTGAAAAATGAGTGAAGAATCAAAGATCTTAAGTCTATAATATGGAAGAGAAACATGAAGATAAGCTAACATAAAAAGATTAGAAGTAGAAGGGAATTCAGAGAAGCAAAATAGAACTATAGAAATAAACTACAAGCCTTGTTTTGTTCTGTTAATTTCTCAACTCATCTGAGAATGTAATTTGTTATGGTTTAAGCAAAACAAGAAGAGCATTCTATTTTTAAAACACTTAAAACTATGACTGCCTGAAAAAAATACAAAAGTAAATTTATCTTCTGAATTGAAAAGTAAAATAGAGGAAGTCTCCCAGAAAGTATATTTTGAAAGATAAAAATATATAGAAGATGAGAGAAAAGACAAGAAGAGAATTTCACAAAGCTGAAGGACACAAGTCCTCATATTTAAAGGTACTGAGTACCTAGAATGGTGGATGAAAAAGGTGCTCACCGAGAGCTCACTGTGTTGTAAGATAAAAACGTTCTCTCTCATTGTATATTCTCAAATGACAACTTACAAAAAAGTGCACACAAAGTAAACTTTTTGTTTTCCTGGATCTGAAAGTCTCCTTATTCAGCCCTCATACTTGATTGATAGTTTGGCAGGGTATAGAATAGGCTGAAAATCATTTTTCTCATAACCTGAAAGGATTGCTCCAATGTTCATTATACTCAACTCTTCCATTGAGAGATCTGATGCTACTCTGAGTCTCAATTTTAAGTGTTTAGTTTTTGTTCCTGAGAAGCTTTTGGAATTTTCTATTGAGGTGTCTGGATTAAGCTTTGGCTTTAAGGGAATGTTGTGGCTGGTTTGGTCTTCTATCCAGACCACTAAAACTTACTTCATGTCAGCAGTAAGGCTGCTTCACTTTCTTATCATTCATATGTTCACTTTTAATTTCCTTCAACTTTTTCTTTGCATTTACAATTTGACTATTTGGCACAAGAGGCCAAACCTTTGGCCTGTCTTGACTTTCCATGTGTCCTTCTCACTAAGCTTAATCACTTCTAGGTTTTGATTTAAAGTAAGAGATGTGTTACTCTTCCTTTCAGTTGAATACTTAGAGGCCATTGTAGAGTTATTAATTGGCCCAATTTCAATATTGTAGTGTCTCAGTGAATAGGGAGACCTGAGGAGAGGGAAAGACACGGAGGAATAGCTGGTCAGTGAGCATTCAGAACACATACAATGTTGACTGAGTTAGCCATCTTACATGGGTGCAGCCCAAGGTGCCCCAAAGCAATTACAATAGTAGCATGAAGGATCATTGATCACAGATCACCATAACAGATACAGTAATAATGAAAAAGCCTGAAATATGCAAGAATTACAAAACATGGCACAGAGACACAGGGCGAGCACAGGCTGTTGGAAAAAGTGGCACCAATAGAATTGCTTGATGCAGGGTTGCCATAAAACTTCAATTTGTAAAAAATGCAATATCTGTAAAGTACAATAAGAAGGAGTGTAATGAAACAAAGCATGCTTATATATTACAACAGAAGCAAGAGAGTTAATATAGCCTTGAGCAAACTAAATGAATATCTTGGTCGTTTCACATGAATGCTAGCTATTTTTGATCCTTTTTTCCCATTGGGATTGAAAAGAAGACATTCACCAGATCAGTGACCACATACCATGTGCTTGCAGCTGTATTCATCTGTTCTAGGAAAAATCTCATGTCTGTCACAGCAGCTACAGTGGGGGCTACTAGTCCTTGCAGGAGTCTACAGTCATTCTTTAGAATTAATTCAGTTTCTGCAGAGGCCAGAATGGTGACATAAATGTGGATATGATGGAGGCTATCACTTCTCTCTCCTTCAGGACTTTAATGAGGGGAAATAGTCTCTGCTCCTCTCCTTTCCCAGGATATATTATGTTTAATTTCCTATATTGGCCCAGCATTGGAGGTGGTTAGAAGAAGGTTCAGAAGTTCCCGTTTGGCCTTCCCCACTATGATAACTCTACTCAACAGGCCAAGGACCCTATCAGGGGGTTACTCCAACTACAAGCATATCATTTCCAATGATATGCTTAGGCATTGAGGAAATGACTCCTGGGTGTATTCATAGACTCAGTGTGCCCACTGTGAGCCATACTTTAGCCAAGACTCCATTTATTACTTGGTTCCTGTAGTCCCCATTCTAATGATGATGCTTTATGCCTTCAAGTATCAATTTCTACTTGGACCCTATGTCCAATAGTACTCAAAATATCCAAGTACGTCTCTTTCTGCATTGTATAGTCACTTGAGTAAATGACTACACATCCCTTTGGGAAAGAATGAGGGGAATGGTCACAGTATATATTTTCTGTGGTATGGCATCTCATGACTCAGTGGGTTCTAGATCTGAAAATCAGCTCAAGTCTGGGAACTGAGCAGGTCATGACTTTTTATAGGCTTGACTGCTCTCAGCCTCCTGCTCCTCCATTCTTGACTGTTTTTGATGATCTTAAGCAGCATCCTTGTAGGCTGCCTATCTACTTTGCCCCAGGGACACCATGGTCTGTGAACCATCTCCACAGCTCCCTGGTTTCTGGTGCATAAGTGCCACCATCTGGTTCTATTACTTCAGGCCCCATTAGCTTTGGAATGACATTAACAAGCTCAGCTGTGTGCCTCAGCTACCATCAGCCCTGTCTGTAGGAGACCTTCACAGCGATGCTGGAATCCACTCTCCAGCACATTGTGATAGCCTTGCTGAATGCTGGGTCCTCTGAGCCTTCCTGAGGACTATCCCCTGGTGGACGTGTGGCCTCACATAATGTATCCATCCCTGTAAGCCCACTTTCCTTAGCCTCTTTCTTTCCTCCTGAGCGTGGGCATTTGTACTCCACTCCACACAGGCCACCACTTTCTTCCAGCCTCAAACAGTCACTCCAGATGCAAGTTTTCTTCATTTCCTAGAGTCCTTGCCAAGATGTTAAATCCTATATCCCAAAAAAGTGTCCCAAAGTCAATAAAATCTTGGTAATCCAGTTTTATGTTCTAATTCCCTTAATCAAGCACCTTAAAAAAATCCAATCGCAGTAATATTCCCTTGGCTCCTGGTGGGATATGCTGGCTAATTCTTGCAGCTCCTTTCATATATAATCTTGACCCTCCTTTACCAAGCCCAGCACTTCCCTAGCCTGGGTATGCTGGGATTTAACCTAGTTATTGGCATATCAGTCTGGAGAGAGGATAGGGGAAAGTTCTGGAGAGGGTAGGTCCTCTGGGAAAAGGATATCTGCAGTATCTTCCAGCACAGGGGTAATGTTACCCTCACTAGGAAGTGCTGAGCCACTTCTGCAAACTCTGAAGGTTTAAGGGGGAGGTAGCTGTGGAATTAACGTCTTCAGAGAAATCTTTTCTGATGATCCCATCCCATGTTTCAGGGTCCCAGTATTTTCCAACCAGGGCCCTGACTTTAGCATAGCAGTCCTACCTTGCCTTAATGCTCAAATGTCCTGGAGCTCTGCAACTTTATCTATCAGATTTGCCTTTTCCTCATTCTATTCTTAGCTGCATCTTTGTAAGCTACCAAAGAGGCCTTCTGGCTCTCACATTTAGTCTTCAACTACTTATTAATGGCCCTCATTCCTTGTAATCTCTCTACAGGGAGTCAATACATTTTAGCTATAACTGGACACCCCACTGTCTTTGTAGACACTGTTTCCCCCAAAGTTTTTCAAATGCTTGACTCATTGCATCTGCCATGACATCTCCCTTCATGGAGACATTTTCCCAGGTCACCACTAGAAAAATCTTTAGTGATTAGATCACCACTGCATGTTGGAGACCATCTGTGCTACACACAACATTCAGGATAGTGTCCTTTTTGCTCACTTGTCATTTAGGAGTCAGTCTCAGAACCTCATTTTATTGCCCCTATTCTCAGACCACTCTTGGCACCACTGTGTTAGTTCAGGTCTTCCAAGGAGCTGATGTCAAGGCAGGATAAGTGCAAGAGATTTATTGGGGAACATCTGTGAAGGAAAATGGGGAGGGAGATGGAAGAGCCCGGGAGACTGAGTCTCCTCTGGAGACCGTGATGCAAGTCTGTGAAGGAAGGAAGGTTGGGTAGGAAGAATGTTAGATGTGGTGCAGTCTAAGGAGGTTTCAGCAAAGCTGATGGACAGTGCTCAAGCCCAAGTTGCTCTTCCAAGGAGTCCCTCATCTCCCAAGAATGGTCCTGCCTTAGTATCCCTCACACCCTTGAATCATGGCCTCTGTGTGTGGGGATGGATTTCAGAATATAGTACTGGGGCCCTTGGTCAATCACTCAAAGACCTGAGAGGCACATGTTCACGGCAAGCACAGAGGGTCCGTTTTGCACTTTTGGAATTTTATTTAGCATGTAAAAATTTTATTTAAAACTTATATAAGCATATTATCTGAAATATGGAGATAATTATCAGAAGAAAATGTTAAAAATAGTTACTTTTGTAGAGTAAGGCTCAGTTTGAAAAGGGTGAGAGATGTGACTCTTGCTTTTTATCATTGCCCCTTTGGTATTACTTTTTTCTTAATCCATGTGAATTTATTACTATGATAATTTTCTATTAAGAAAAAGAGAGAGAGAGAAAGGGAAGACAGGAAAAAATAGTAGGAATGAGGAAATAATCAGCTCAATTCTGAAAATAAGCTAATAGCATTTATTGAATACTTTATGATCACTAATCACCAAAACATTTCTAAGAGTTAGGAAATATTATTGCCATTTCACAGGTAATGAAACTAAGACTTAGGATTAAGTCTTAGGCTAAGGATTTTGCTAAAGACTACATGCCAAATAAGTGGCAGAGTCAGGATTTGAACTCAGGTCTAGGTCTGTGCTGTTTCCACAAGTAAATGGAGAAGAGGCGTCTGACCGATGAGGGCCATGTTGGGGTGAGTCATCTCCTGATCCTTGGCCCATAGGCCAGCCTAAACAATGCCTTCGCCCAAGGGAATTGCCAAGTTGTTGAAGGGGCCAGTGTTAGTCATTGTTTAATTACATTATACATATTTAGCCTTTTAAATCTTTTCTGAGAAATCATTTATTTCTACTTTGTTAATTATTCTTGAATATCTTCTTATAATAAAAATGTGTAGAGGAAGATGACTGTGGCCGAGAGCTGGGAACTGTCTGGGAAAGGATTGGAAGCTGGATGAAGTCAGCAGCCTGTTTTTGTTGGAGGTGGACAGAGCACGGGCTCCCCAGCCTCGTGCAGACGCTCTGCCTAGAGGTCAAGCTGGTGGCTCCCCCTGTTTATTCTATGGCCTGGAAAGCATTCTTTGTCGACAAGTGTTATCTTTTCTGATAAACATATCAGTTTTCTGTCTCAGCTCAGTGGAAATGATCCCTGGATTTGTGATATGAGCTTTAACAATATTTTCTGTTTCTATGGTGCCTTTTCCTGGGTTGGCTTAGACAATAGAGGAAAAGTCAGAGGGAACCAGTGTTCAAGAAACTGTAGCCTTTGGCCTTGAGATGAGTGAGATAGGACTGAGATACGCTATTCCACGGTAATGGGTGGGCAATGACTGCCAAGCAGGCCAGGCTTATGGCTGAGGAAGCACTGCAAAGGGAGAATGAGGAGTAAGTATCCTGGGTAAATCAACGAGAGCTTGACAGAGACCACCCATTTCAGCTCAGCTTCACGACTAACTGCTGCAAAATCCCGGGCACCTCTGAGCTAGAGGTTGATAGTTATAGTGCCCAGTGCCCTAGAGGTTGATAGTTACAGTGTCCATCTATGAGAATAAATAATTATCATCTAATGATAGGAGAGAAAAGTAATCTGTAGTAGAATCATAAGATTCTTGTGATAATTAAATAATAATAAGCAAATTAAGTACATAGCAGAATGCCTGGTGAGCATTCAATACATGTTAGCTCTTACTATTCAGAAACCTTCTATGGTAACTTAGAGGATGAATTTATGTCTACAGGACTTTTGAAATACAAAAGTTTGAACCTGTATGCAGTTAGATCCATTCATCTTTTCTTCCTTGACTTTTAGGCTTCTCCTCCCCTGTAAGTATACTTTTTTACGTTTACTTTTTCACTCTTCTGGAATGTAGAGCAGGTCCTTTAGTTCAACACTGTTTCATTTATAACACTGATAAGAAAAAAAAGTGATTCCCCACCAGGCCACTGTCTGCGTGGAGTTTGCACATTCTCCTCGTGTCTGTGTGGGTTTTCTCCAGGTAATCCAGTTTCCTTCCACACCCCAAAGATATGCATGTTAGATGAATTGATGTGTCTAAATGGGCCCAGCCTGAGTGACTGCTGGTGTGTGTGAGTGCACCTGTGATGGAATGGTGTCCTGTCCGGGGCTGGTTCTTGCTTTGTGCCCTGTGCTGCTGGGATAGTCTCCAGCCTCCTGCAACCCTGAATGGAAATAAGCAGGTTGGAAAATGAATGGATGAATGAATATAAATTATTATAAAATAAAAATTCATAAGGTCTATAATAATCACACATATGCATGACAATAAACAACGTGGAATGAAAGTGCTCTGCGAGCCCACCGTGTTTATTATTGTTTGTTTTTGAACTGTGTGGTGGTAAGAGGTGCTCCTTACAATTTTTGTTTTGCAAATACTTCTTGATTTAAGCCACCACCACTATGACCACCATCACTCATTGATTCACCAAAAATTGGGTAAATAATTCTTGTTTTCATTAATCTTTCTTAAACATATGTATAGCTCAAATTTATTTCAATGTTTAGTATTAGAAGTGTTTTGGGTCTTTATTTAGAAGTTTATTTAGATGTTTTTATAGCCAGAAATATGTTGTAGAAAACTAATTCTTGTTTATATTAATTAGCCTATGATAAAATTGATTTTGTTATACATTGTTTCACTTAAAGTCTCAGTTTCCAAGAACCTATCAACAACATTAATTGAAGACCATATAATTCAGTATATGGTATGAGATAAAGAGATAGTTTAAATTATAAATTTTTTTCCAAATAAAAACTTTTTCCAAAGATATTTAATGATTTGAGAATACTTTTACCTTAAACTGATTCTTACATGTATTTGAGTCTACATATTTTGAAACAATTTCTATTCCTAATATTTCTCAATAATTTTAAGTTACTTTCCACACTAAGGATTTCTGTTTAATATTTTACATTTAAAATCCTGCTCAAATTATCACCGCTTCTAGAATGGATTTCATATATTGCTGGTAAAAGAATAATATAGGCAACTTTCAGGAAAGTAATTTGGTTGGAAAATGTTTACCCATCAAATAATAGTTTCACTTCTGGCAATTTTTCCTGAAGAAAAATAAGCAAATCAGAAAATATTTATATATATGTATGTATTTATGTATAAATTTATGTATGTATTATATTTATGTATAAATTTATGTATTATGTATAAATGTATACATATATATGTATGTATTTATGTATAAAGCTGTGCTGCTATCTTCCATAAAAGCAAAAAGTTGCAAACTATTCTTAGAGGGTATTGTTATGCAAATTATATTACATTTATAGACTACTATAAGATCATTGAAATTTAAAAAATTAATAACATAGAAAATGTATTTTCATACTAAGTAGAAATACAGCATGAAAATTTTTATGTGTAATATTATCTCAATTATATTTTTAATTTCCTTGAACAAGCTCTTTCCGGCTTCAGGGAGTTTGCATTTTCTGGTTCATCTCCCTAGAAAGAATTTCACCTGTTCTTTGTAAGAGTGGCTCTTTTTCATTCTTCGGGTCTTGGCTTAAATGCATCATTCCAGAGAAGCTTTCTAAAACTATCCTATTAAAAGTAGATCAGATCCCCTCCCCAACTAGTCTCAGTAGTGAAGCACCTAATTATCCTTTGGGCGAATTCTGCCTCTCCATTTGGAAGGTGTCTTAGTCTGGTTAGTGCTACTATAACAGAATACTTGAGGCTGGGTGATTTATAAAAAGCAGAAATGTATTTCTCACAGTTCTGAAGGCTGGAAGGTCACAGATCAAGGTGCTGGCAGGTTTGATGCTTGGTGAGGGCTACTCCGTCTGCTTCCAGGATGGGCGCCTTGAATGCTGCATGTTTCAGAGGGGGGAATGCTCTTCCTCATGTGGCAGAAAAGCTTGAGAGTGAGCCCACTCCAGAAAGCCCTTTTTATAGTGGCATTAATCCATTCATGAGGGCAGAGACCTAATGACCTAAACACCTTCCATTAGGCCCCACCTCCCAACACCGTTGCATTGGAGATTAAGTTTCAATATGAGTTTTGGAGTGGACAAAATCCTTGAAACCACAACAGAAGGTTTGATTCTAGAGGTCTAGGATCATACTTTTTGTATTTTATCTCCAAAGTGCCCATTCCTATAATCTGAAGGTAAGGAATATGCAATGAATATTGCTGACTATATTTCCCAAATCATATTTCCATTTCCTAAGAATTTTTCGCTACATGATATGTTCTTAAAATAAGCATCTCAGTGTGTAAGCATTATTACAAGGACAAACTATGCAAATGATTAAGTTGCTGATGATGACAAAACTTAAGGCAGATGTGGAATATGAAATACTGATGTATTTCCAGGTATGTGGGTTAACCAGGATCCCCTCTTCCACTTAGTTCTTTAAATTCACTTCAGAAAGTGGACGAGCCTCTGGAGAGGAAAAAGTCAGGCTGGGAATCAGAGCAAGATGCACCTTGTCTTCTAGGTAGATGAGACCTTGGATAATTGGACCCAGGTGTGTAGGAGAGGGGGCCCCAGGGCTTTGAAGGTGAAATCAAGCCTATTTTGCCTACAATTATAAACATCATGTGTCCTTCAGTGTTAGAGTTCTCTGGGCCTCAAATCTGACAGTGATCTTCAGTTCCTCCCTTCAAATACCTCTCATCCCCCCTGCTGTTTCCTACCACTCATTTCCCATGGCCTTTGTTCTTCCTGCTGCTGAAAAGGACTGCCCCAATCCCTTCTCCAACCCCAGAATCAATCAAGTGAATCTCCAGCCATGAAACCCAGTATCAAGGATTCTTGAAGTGGAGCTGCAAAGGGCAAAGCGATGGAGTCCGGGCCCTCTGTGAGGATAGGGTTTCTCCATAACAGTCCTGGTGTATCACAAAATCATAGCAGTCAACCCCCAGCACACATCATAGTGATTGTGAAGCTCCTAGCACAATGCCTCACTTACTGTAGTTCACAAATATCACACAAAGGCTGTTATCACAGCAACGCTTGGCATTTACAAGTTAAGTACTTGCAGTTTTGACAATTCTTGACCAACCTTCAGAACCCATGAAATGTCAACCTTTCATTTTCTGAAGACCCAAATTTGAATTTCCTGTTTGTGCAGGTAACGGGTGAGGACTAGTGACAGAGCTGAATCAATTGCTCAGCATCCAGGTTCCAAAGAAAACTTGTATATTTCCTTATATGACATGGGCAGAAGCTCTCCATAGGGGGCATAAGAGATTCCTTCATGTTTTCACTTACACCCCACTGTAATTTGTGGGGGAAATTATATGTTCTAGAGTTCTGTACAAAATAGGAGATCCATGAGGGACAAATCCTTGTTGATTTTCATGAGTCTGTTGTAGTCCTTGCATTCTAACTCTTCCCCTAGAGTTTTAAGATGAAGCAAGATGAACTCCAGGATCTCACCAGACAAGGTTTATTTAGTGTCTTTAGGCTGCTCGAGGGTCAGTACAGGGGATTAGGAGAGTGTCTATTTCACAGATCTTAGCCACAGAGATAGGCAATGTGTGACATGCCCTCAAACTGTGTCCACAGGGTCACCTTCTCTAACCCAAAGGGAAGGAAGCTCCTGTTGCAGCCTGTGCAGGGGTCAGTTGTAGGCAGTCCAGGTCAGGCCTCCAAGGGCCCTGCTTCCCTTCCCCTCTTCACAAGCCCATGTGGGGTGGTTAATGCACGGCCACCTCCCCTGTGTAGAATTAATTGGAAATGCTACATCTCAAGAGGAAAAACAAGAGTAATGGAAAAGGCATCTGTGTGTGACCAAAGCCTTAACTGAAAACAGGCTTTCTCTTTTCCCAGTCTGGGAATGAGAGAGGAGAAGCAGCCAGGGAGAGAGCAAGTGCAGATGCTCATCTGGGGATGGAATGATGTAGGGTGTGTGCGTGTGCATGTGCGTGTGTACGTGTGTGTGCACGAATGTGTGTGTGTGTGTAGAGGCACTGGCATGTGTGAAGGAATTGGGAGGTTTGGGGGACTTGGGGTTGGAAGGCAAGGTTGGTGTGAAGAATGGGGAATGAAGCAAGGCTGTGCTGGGCAGTTGAGGAGAGGAGGGAGATTCTTCTGGGGTTGAGGAAGAATGAGTGATGAAGGTGGATTTTTTTTGGAGAGTAACACAGGTTTTATCTAGTTCTGTCTAGTTTTATCTAGACCTTTATCTGAGATCACTAGATAAAAACCTAGTTGCCCTCCAAGGAAATTGGGGGCTTTTGATTAATTAATGACTTAAGTAATTCAACAAATATGTATTCTGTACTGGTCTAATTGTATTTCCTACTCTCTTTTCTAAACTCATTCCTATCCAGATGAGCCCACCCCTTCCTCTGCTCCCTCCCATGCTTCTCTTGGCTGCTCTTCTATTTACCCTTGCCACACTGACCTTATTTTTTAAAATAAATAACAATTTTCATCATACCAAACATATGGGGACTCTACATCCAAATAGCAGAAATGGAGACTCCTGGTTTGGTATGTCTCTAAGCCCAGTCTACTGTTTTCAAACACATTAATTCATTCCATAAACATTTACTGAGCCAATCATGGCTCAATAATTGTGCCAGGCCCTGGAAATAAATCGAGACACAGTCACTTTCTTCTAGACTAGCAAGAGACAAATAAATAAGTAATTGGGACAAAGGTGAAAAAGGAATCATGAAATTCTAGAAGCAGGGCATCGGACCCAGCCTTGGGAGTGGTGAACCCTTCTTGGAGATAATATTTGAACTGATTCTTGAAGGGTGAGTGAAAATATTCGGCCAAGAAGAGGAAGAGGGGAACTAGGAGACAAACTTGGTTCACATCCTTCTTCTTTTTCTTCCAAATTGGGGGAGCCTCAATTTGGTCATCTATGTAATGTCTCTAGGAACACCTACTCCATTGGGCAGCTATGAAGATTATAAAACAACAAAACTACAAGTGCTATGTGTAGCTGAGCCTTCTGTTTTCTCAGTCTCAGTGGCATTCATTTACACCCTCTTCTCCTTCAGCACCCACCTGGGTGACCACACTGCAAACCTCTCAGCCCTCAGCTGCTTAATCTCTGGGATCTCAAATCATGAAAGTCCTCTATGCCTTAAGCTCTTTTCTTTCCACCTCCCTCCCACTCATGCCAGTGCTGGATTGGTGCCACTTTGTGAGCTTTAGTCCATTGATCTTCCCCCAGCCCCAACTCAGTCTCTTTTTCTATGACTTTATTCTCCTTCCTTCCCATGTGAGTCCTCATGATCAACCAGTAAATGGTTCTCTCTGGCCTCCCCAACACACCTGCCTCTTGGCTTCCACTACGTATCTCCCCAACCTGGTCTCAACCACACTGTCTTTTCCAGATTCCTGTTCCTGGCACTTGAGCATGCTGGAGGAAGCCCAGACTGTTTAATTCCACTACATTTGGATACTTTCCAGTCACTACTGGGCGCTTGCTACTTCTTAGTCATCTTTTTATTTATCTCTATTGAAATAAGTCAATGTTTGTAAAGGTTCTAGTGCTTAGTCTGAAACATAGTAAGAGCCCAATATGTTCACTTCCCTTTTCTGATTTGTTATCACATTCCCAAGAGTGCCTAATCCAAGCATTTCCATTCTTCTAACATTTCTGATTTCCTTCAGCTCTGAGCTTTGGCCATTAGCTCAAGCTTGTTCTGCCTTCCTAATTCTCAGCTTACATGTAGTGATTGACAGCACATACCGTCAATCAGCTAGCTGGGTCTAGTCATGTCTCAGCCTCAGTTTCCTCTTCTGTAAATTGAAAATTACAATAGCGATGATAAAAGTATTCATGCCACAGGGCTGTTCGGTGGATTAAGTGAGATAATATTTGTTAATGGATAAGTTTAGGATCTTTTACATGGTACACCCAATAAATGTAACTTGCTATGATGATGATAATATTTTTTTTTTTTTGATAATAATTTTTTAATGCATTCTTTTTCAACTTCCCTATCTCAGGGCATAGTTCTTCCTCCTTGCCAAGAACAAACTTGTGCTTCACATTCTATTCTCTCCAGATCCTTAAAAGACCTTCCTCTACAACTAACCTCTTTTGCTTCTTCAATCTCTATCTTCTCATTGGCTTCTACTTCTGAATCGATAAACATAAGTCTTCTCTATCCTTAAAAAAACCAACATATTAAAAATCATGTATCAGCTCTACTGTCTCCTCTAACTTTCTATAACTTTCTATATGTAGAATGTACATTCTACATTCTCCCCTCACAACTCATCCTTAATTGCTTGAAATCTGGCTTCCACCCTCAGCAGTCCGCAAAGCCACAAATAGCTTTCTCAAATATCACTGACCTTTTCTCAACCTTATTCTCCTCAAATAGTCTCTGCAGCATCCTTTGATGCGGGTCACCCTGTCTTTAAGAAACCCTCCTCTCTCCTGAGTGTACTTCCTTTCTTCTGCCACCCATTTCAATTTCCTTCTCTGGCTCTTCTTCTTCTTCTACATACTTGAATGTATATGTTTCTAAGAATATGACCCCAGTCCTCTTCTTTTCTTGCTTTACATGGTTTCCCTGGACAAACTTTGACAATCACCTCCCTCATTAATTCTGCTCCTAGGTACATGCCCAAGGGAAACTCTTACATATATGTCCTAGGAGACATATGAAAAAATGTCCATAGCTCACTGTTCAGAATTGCAAAAAATTGGAAACAACTCATATGACCAATGGCAATAGATAAATAAAATGTATATATTAATGTAATGGAATATTATGCAGTAGTGAAAATTAATGATATTCAGCTACACTGAACATGGATAAATCTTAGTGACATAATGTAGAATGACAAAAGCAAGTTCCAGGGGACATTATAGTATAACCTCTTTATAAGGTTCAAAAACAAGAAAAATCAATTTATTTTTTATACAAGAATATATATGTAATAAAGCAGAAAACAAAGCAAAGGAATGATAGACACAGAATTCCAAATCATGGTTCCTCTGAGGTGAAGGGCTGTGATATAGATGAGGACTGTGTAGACATGAGTTATTGGTAATGGTTAGTTCTTGTGCTATAGGTTGGTTCATAGTGTTCCTCATATTATTAAAGATGAAATAAATAAAACAGGATCATGCATGGATCATTAATGAAGAAAATCTCATTCTAATCTCTCTCTAAACTCTCTTTGTTTTCCTAACTGCCTACTGCCATCTCCACTTAAATATTTCATTCGCTCTTGACTCTCAAAATGAGAAAAACTGACCTTACCTTTGTCTTCAAATTTGCTCAGTCTCCTTAATCCCAAATGTTTATAAATAACCACCACCTCCAAGGTGGTTTGGCCTACAGCTAGACTTCTAAAAGACCCTTCATTTTCCCCCTAAATTCAGCTTTTTGCTACATCTCACTTTATTTCCCAAGCAGATGCATCTAGGAAGAAGCAGAGCCAGAATTTTGACCCATATTGTTTGTTGCTACAGCCTATGTTTTAATCACCTCTGTACAGGTGATACTGGATCAAAGCAGCCCCTGGGGGATGACCTCGGGCATTGAGGCCTGAGGGTTTATCTGCCCTTCCCCACAGGGAAACTGAGGCCCCAATATGTTCTTTCCATAGAACATATGTACTTTCTATTGAGCTCTTGCCTCTCCAAATGCAGGCTGCTGAGCACCCATCCCCAACCCCTGAAGTCCTGCCCAGTGTTCTGTCTTTGGCAACATTTGCCAGGCCTGCTGGATAGCTCTTAAGGGCACTCTGTAGAAAGGAGAGGTATACTAGGCTCAGTGTTGGGGGAAGAAACAGCTCTTGTGAGCAGTTAGGATCAAGGTGAATCCAGCCAGATGGAGTCCCTGGATGTTTCTTTTCTTGGGTTCTGCCAAGCAGCAATCTCAAAGAGTAACCATGCAGTACAGCTTCAATGAGTTCCTACAGGAGGAATGGGGAGAATAGGTTGGGGCTAGGAGGGAGAGAGGAAACCTTAAGCACAAAACGTGTTTAAAAGCCTCAACAGCCACTTCTTTGCCTGGAGAAGTTACTATTCCTAATAAGGACATAGCAGTTCCTGTTTACAGTTGCTCCAAACATCCCTCACACCACAAACCATTGCAAAATACATGCCAAGGCCGAGCAGCCTTTTCTGTTTAAAACTTCTCTGCCTTTACAGCTGGTTAGGTCCACAGCCTTGCTGGTTTCTGGCCTCTGTTCCCTTATAGAATAGGCACATTCTTTACACCTCTCTTAGACCAGGTTCTCTGCTGGATGAGATGGAAAAAGCATCTTACAAGCAGGAGTACTCTGTTTTCCTTCTTTTGTGTTTTCCCGTATGTCTCCCATTACAGGCTGAAGCACATAAACAATGGACTCTGTGGACTGACTGGTGAGAACGTTAGCATTTATTCAGATGTCAGGTAACCAAAGACAGAAATTCTTCAACATGCAAAGCATGCAATTCTTAAGGATGGCCTCTAAAGGTAAATTACACAGTTCAAATCCAAGTGCTTCATATTTCCGTGAGAAATGCTTCCTGGCTGGTTCTGCCATGCATTTGTAGGTAGAGTCAGCGTAGATGAGAGATTTCAGTTATAGAAAGGAGAAAAAAGTATTCCTTCTGTAGCAGTTGGGGAAACCTTGCTTATTTCTGAATCACTGAACAAACATTTTTAAAGGATCTACCAATATAAAATAACACTATTTCTATAACTGTTGTTTACTCGAGGTTTTTAAATAACTGGATTCTTGACTACTACTCCCTCCTTTTCCCTTCCCCTTCTTCTCATCCTCTTTATCTCCTTCAAAGCAATCGAGCTCCAACCCTAAAGACTAGGGACGTTTAAATGTACCTTTGATTACATCGAAGAACAGGAAGCTGTTCCAGCATCCTCCGTGATAGAAGCTTGGGCTCTGGAGTCAGCCAGGCCTAGTGATGCCAGCTCTGCAGCTAATTAGCTCTGGGACCTTGGGCAAGGTATCAGAATTTTTTATCTCTATCTAGAAATTAAAATAGTTACCTCATAGAGTGAGGATTAAATGATACTGAATGTTAACTGCTTAGCATAGTTAGCATTACAATGATCAATGAATGATGGCTATTTATTATTAATGCCATTGCCTAATCTAACCAGAACTCGTCTAGAAACCTTATCCATCTGGAGCTCAGTCAAAAACTAGACAGGAAATCAAAAGAACAAAAGTGTCTGAGCAGCTAAAACTAGTGCCTGTGAGTTAAGACAAAGATACTTTTTTGGCCAGGTGCAGTGGCTCACACCTGTAATCCCAGCACTTTGGGGGCCCGAGGCGGGCGGATCACTTTAAGTCAGAGTTCAAGACCAGCCTGGCCAACATGATGAAACCCCCTCTCTACAAAAAATACAAAAATTAGCCATGCGTGGTAGTGCATGCCTGTAATCCCAGCTATTCAGGAGACTGAGGCATGAGAATCGCTTGAACCCGGGAGGTGGAGGTTACAGTGAGCTGAGATTGCACCACTGCATTCCAGCCTGTGCAACAGAGTGAGACTCCATCTCAAACAAACAAGCAAGCAAACAAACAAACAAACACAAAACACTTTATCGACAGTATGTGATCCTTATTTGGAGCCTATTTAATATGGTATATAGAACTATATCAAGCTCACAGCAGATGAAGAGGCAGCAAATTAAATAGGGAAGCACCCTGAGAGCATTAATGAGTGAGAGCTGAGTTCTGATGATTGGTAATCAGCACTACAAAAATAAGGGTGTTTAGAATAGGACAATTTATTGAATGTCCACCGAGTGATGAATACCCAGTTTGAGTGTATTGGGCATATTGTTTAATTTAATCCTCATAGCAATCCTCTGCAGTATGCATTTTTAATCCCTAATATTATAAAGGTAGACACAGAGTTTAAGAAATGTTTCACAGAGTTTAAGAAATGTGTCCCAAAGCTGGGAAGGGGATTTGACCTCAGAGTCAGCCTGGATTTAAAGCCTCCACATTTCTGTTGCATAGTCTCTCCTATATGGCTTTATATAGATCTCCCCTCCTTCTTCTCTTCCCTTCCCTTCCTTTCCCTTCCCTTCCTTTCCCTTCCCTGCCCTGCCCTGCCCTGGCCTGGCCTGCTCTGGCCTGCCCTGCCTTGCCCTCCCCTCCTCTCCCCTCCCCTCCCCTCCCCTCCCCTCTCCCTTCCTTCCTTCCTTCCTTCCTTCCTTCCTTCCTTCCTTCCTTCCTTCCTTCCTTCCTTCCTCCCTACCTTCCTTCCTTCCCCTATTTACCTACTTGATAACTGAAACAGAAAATTTCTTTTCAATTTTTTATTTTGAATAATTTTAGATTCATGAGAGGCTGCAGAAATAATTCCCATATACTCTTCTACAGCTTTCCCTAATTATACAATCTTACATAAGTAAAGTTTATTATCAAAGTGAGGAAATTAACATTGGTATAGTGCTATTAACTAGACTACAGCGCTTATTTGGATCACCAGTTTCTGCATGCACTCACTTCTCACGGAACTTATAGTCTAGTATTTCTCTTATTATAGCAGAGTTTGTAATGAGCAGTCCTCAAGTGAAATTCACCTTTAAGAAGTTAAGAAAAATATATATAGCTTTGGGAGAGATTTTATTCCAAATTATTGAAATAAAAAAGTTTTGTCACTTAACAAGATAAACCCTTTGTTATCTGGAACATTTATCTCCTCAAAATAATGAATATTCCAAAACATTCTAGATGGCCAGAAGGGATAGTGTATGATTTCTTTTCAGAAAATGATGAGATTGAACTCAAGATGGATTAAAGTCTAAAGGTAAAACCCAAAATATTAAAACCCTGGAAGACAACCTAGGCGATAACATCCTGGACATAAGAATTAGCAAGATTTCATGACAAAGACACCAAAAGCAATCACGACAAAAGTAAAAATTAACAAATGGGTTATAATTAAACTTAAGAGCTTCTGCACAGCAAAAGAAAGTACGAACAGAGTAAACAGACAACCTACGGAATGGGAGAAAATATTTGCAAACTACACATCCTACAAAGGTCTAATATACAGCATCTATAAGAAACTTAAACAAATTTACAAGAGAAAAACAGCCCCATTAAAAAAGTTGGCAAGGACATGAACAGACACTTTTCAAAAGAAGACATACATGCAGCCAAAAAGCATGTGAAAAAAAAGTTCAATATCACTGATCATTAGAGAAATGCAAATCAAAACCACAATGAGATACCATCTCATACCAGTCAAGATGGCTATTATTAAAAAGTCAAAAAAAAAACCAAAAAACAGATGCTGTTGAGGTTGCTGAGAAAAGGGAACAGGTTTACACTCTTGGTGGGAGTGTAAATTAGTTCAATCATTGTGGAAAGCAGTAAGGCGATTCCTCAAAGAGCTAAAAGCAGAACCACCATTTGACTCAGCAATCCCGTTACTGGGTATATATCCAGAGGACCATAAATCATTCTATAATAAAGACACATGCACAGGAATGTTCATTGCAGCACTATTTACAATAGCTAAGACATGGAATCAACCTAAATGCCCATCAATGACAGATTAGGTAAAGAAAATGTGGTACGTATACTTCATAGAATACTATGCAGCCATAAAAAAGAACAAGATCATGTCTTTTGCAGGAACGTGGATGGAGCTGGAGGCTATTATCCTTAGCAAACTAACACAGGAAGAGATGTATGTTCTGTTCCAACTTACAAGTGGGAGCTAAATTACGAGAGCTCATAAACACAAAGAAGGGAACAATAGACACTCAGGTCTACTTGAGGGTAGAGGATGGGAGGAGGGAGAGGACCAGAGAAAAATAAGTATTGGATATTGGGCTTAATACCTGGGTAATGAAATAATCTGTATAACGAACCCCTGTAACGTGAGTTTACCTATAACAACAAACCTTCCCATGTACCCCCAAACCTAAAATAAAAGTTAAAAAAAGAAAATGATGAGATTGGCCAAATGCTTAGTGGTATGAAAATCTCATAAGGAATCTAGTCCACTGGACATAGTGGCTCACACCTGTAATCCTAGCAACTCTGAAGGCTGAGGTGGGAGGACTGCTTGAGCCTAAAAATTCAAGACCAGCCTGGATAACATCATGAGGCCCCCATCTCTAAAATAAAATAAAATAAAATAAAATAAAACAAACAAACAAAAAAACAAAATAGTCAATTATGGTGGCACAGGCCTGTAGTCCCAGGTACTTAGGAGGCTCAGATGGGAGCATCATTTTAGCCCAGGAGTTTGAGGCTGTAGTGATTCATGATTGCATCACTGCACTCTAGCCGGGGTGACAGAGCAAGATTCTGTCTCAAAAAAAAAAAAAAAAAAAGGGAGAATCTGGTCCATGCTCAAGGTGTCCACGTTTAGCCGTGGAGGGTGTGTCCCACCACATTGTTCTTCGGTTTCCCGAATGCATCAGGATGCCATATTACACAGTGTGGGTGGAATATTTGTAAGTTTGGCTATCTTCTCAATTCATTCCATGTGTGCCATGGAATTTAAGTGCTGTAGTCAGGCGTTTCTGAATACAGTTTTCCATATGTAGATTTACCACTACCCACTGAAGCACACACATCTGATCCAGTTTATTAGGGTGTGAGATTACTCTTTTCTTTCATTTTGAAAATATTTACAGTGATTAGAAATTAGACAGAGAGATGTGCTAGTTCTGATGTAGGCGAACTCAGGCCAGAGAGTCAGTTATCTCTGCTGGTCTCTGATGGGCACACCCTGCCAGAACTTAACCTCCTCGAGAAGGGCTTTCATAATCTCTCATCCCATTCTGCTCTTCTTTTTGCTGCTGGTATATGAACTTTCTAGGCAGCCATTATTTCCCTCCTAAAATGTACCAAGAAAGGCCTCCGTCTTCCCATTTAACAGGGTTATCCCACCAGACTTAGTAGGTAGGCTCCAATGACCCCGTTATCTTCACATTCAACTGCTTTCTCCTTTTGCTTTCCCCATTTTTGCTGTATCCTCACCATCCTCTGGGATGTTGAGACTTGAAACTTGAATGGGTCCTTAATGTTGCTTTTTCTTTTGCCCCTCACGTCTGTTTAGGGTTGAGTGCTGTCTGTCCCAACTCTTCCTCATGTCTCCTTCTGTCCTGTTGTTTCCTTTGGCACTCTCTTGAATCTAGGGCAGACAGTAGGGAAGCTGGTCGTTCTTTGCCAGACTGCGAACTGTGAGGCTGGGGACTGAAATGTTCTCCATCACTGTAGCTCTGAGACAATGACTGTGTCACGCTTGACAGGCCCTCAGTGAAGTTCTACTGAATGGTTAACTCGGATGCTGAGTATCATGACTGGGGACTCACTGAACAGGCAGGGCTCTGCTCGTTTCAGGCTGAGCTCCAAGGTAGCAGAGGAGGGAGGACAGTGAGGAGACCTGGGGAACGTGGGCCTCCTTGCACCGCCACTTCGCACCACTTGCTTAGGCCACTGCTCCCTGCCCTGCAGCTGCCTCTTGTTCTCCTCTTACCTCAAACCTCATGTCCCAACCTTGGAAGAGGTGAGCCTATTGTCTGGGACTAGGAAGTCATGGATCCAGACTTCCTGTTACTTATCTCAGCAACGTGCAGTCACTTCCCATTCAACAATCATGCATTGAACTTAGGCACACTGCAATTCTTCTTCCATCAGAATCTCTTACCTTCTCTAATGCTCACTTGCTCTAGACTCGTTGTGTTCATATAGGATATTTCTATACAAACATTATGTATGTGTGTATGTGTGCATATCAGGATTGCTTTGAACCTCACCCACTCCACCCGTTACACAATTTCACCTACGTGTGAATCAACTCAGAGACCAAAGTGGTGGCTTTCAGTTTTCAGGGACAATTTCAGACAGGGCCTTAACAGACAGTATGAGATATCCCACATTTCCTGCCTCATGCCTCACCCTGAGATCAATCAGATCATTGCAGGTATATTTTACAGAATGAAATATTTGAGCTGCATTGTGGTAGATTTTCATTGCCAGGTACTTCTTTTGAACTTCAAAAGTTGTCTCTAACACCCTGGGATTTATGTCTTATCTGCTTAAGAAGATAATCAGGCCACAGTCACACACTTTGCAGAAATACACATTGAACATGCATCTGGGGTATTTGTAACATATGCTTGGGAGTCTGCAGACAGATTAAGCTTTGTCACTGTCAGGTATTGAAGGGTCACAGATTCAAATCAAGTGCAGCAGCCTGAACCTGCCATGCCTGAGACTTCCATCTACGATTCACTGGAGAGATGAGGGATATGAGCTTGTGCTGTGCTGGTGCTGAACCCCTCAAGCCCTGTGAAATTAGAATGCTGGAAAGGCCATCAAGTCTCTTTGTTTTAAAAGACATGTATTTTTGGAAAAGCACAACTTTCTGTTTTTTTCCTTGAAAGCAAGATTTTTAAACTTCCAAATTATGCTCATAAAGTTTCTCAGATGTCAAACAGGTTTTCATAATAATATTTTTGATGATTTAAGGGTAAGTAAATAAAAAGCATATGAATTAAATGTCCCTTAAAATATGCATGTTTTAATATTATGGGGTATGGGGGTAGTGCTTGACAAAAGCACTTTGCATTTCACATAGCCCTGAATGTTTGAAAAATAGTTAGGGCATTTGATTAGCTCTAAACAAGACCAGGTTCTCCTATCTTTGGCAGAACTCTGTGAGCCAGTTTTCTGTCTTTCCAAGAGAAACAGTCTGCCCAATCCTGGGGAACAACAGCCCCCACCCCTGCAAGTAAGGCTTGGCAAACGTGAGCCGTCGTTCTCAGTTGAGAAAACAGGAGTGAAGTAATGGCCACAGCCTGCAGTTACCCCCCTGGAATGGCCTGATTTACAACTGTCTTGGGAGCCTCACGGTATTACATCGCTTGATTTTGTACACACATAATGTCTTAGCCTTCCCACCCCACAATGTGTTAAGTGGTATTAAAGGTTTTCCACTGGGGCATATAAAATCTTGGCTTTTGTCCAAGCCAAAATCCAGCCATCCCTTGAGCATTATAATTGAAGTCTAAATAGAACTTGGCATCATCCTAGGGTCTCTCAATCAATCAACTAACATTAAATGCCTACTAGAGCAAGCCCTTACTATGATGGGGAGTGAGAGGAAGGGAGAAAAAAGGACATTAAAAAAAGTTCAGAAACACAGAAGACAAAGTCCCAGTTTCAAGCAACTAATGATCTACTTGAGGGGCTAAGATAAGACACAGGGGAAACGATGAAATGCCACCAGGCAGGTATGGATAAGGGAGGCTGGACTAGGAAGGCTCTCTGAAATAGGAGTAACTTTTGATGGGCCTTAGGGATTGCGCTGGTTCATTCACTTGTGAAAATTCACTTGTGAAATATTTACTGAACACTTACTATCTGCAACATACTGGGCTAGTACTGAGGATACAAAGGAGAGCCAGACAGGCCTGATCCTTGCCTTTGGGCAGCTTGCCTTTGAGTTGGGAAGATAGGCATCAAACAGCTAATTATATCATTCATCCTTCCTTATAATTGTGAGTGCTCCAAAGAAGAAGGACAGGGTACTGGGAGGGTACTTGACCAAAGTTATATGTCTTAAATTGTCCTAGACCCTTAAAGTGTGCTTCACCAATCAGCTTGATATAAAGGCAGAATCTCAGGCCCCTCTCCAGTCCTAGTCAATCAGAATCAGCATTTTTATATTAATGCCAGGTGATTCTTTTGTACATTAAATTTTTAGAAACAGTACCAAGATAGAATTTTGCAAGAGAGCAGAGGACTCCTGGATCACACAAGTGTTAGACTATCTGGATTAAATGAATCAGACACCCCTTTTCCTGGATGTTATTTATACATCTGAATTGTGTGTTAAGGAGCCTGTGTTGCTTGCGTAGATGCTGAAGAGTGGCCAAGGTAAGTTAACATGCCTCTCAACTTTGCATTGTCCATTTGTATCTTATTTTCAGTTATATGTCTACTGGGTCAGGATCCTTTCATGCTCCAAAAGTAGGAGATCTATTCTGTTTGGCATCAATATTTCCCTGTGCCTCACTCCCTGCACTCTCAGTGCTGGCTAATGCTTTCCAGATGAGGTGTGAGCTGCTGCTAATTGTACCCGGATCAGTCTTGATTTGTGTTTCAGTCAGCAAGGCACCTCACTAATAGGTCTGAAACTTGGCAGCAGGCCTGGGACCAGTGTCAAAGGAAACAGATCCGAAAGGCACACGGAGAATGGCAAGGAGACAGGGAGTCGACAGAGAAAGATTTGCAGGATGAAAGGAGGGGGAGGAATCAGAGGGACAGGAGAGAACAGGAGAGCCTTTGGGGGAAAAAACAACAGAGAAACAGACCTGGGAAAGCTGGGGCTGTGGAGGAAAGGGGAGAGGGGCAAACACAGGAAAAGGCTGGGAGGCAAAGGGAAAAGGAACAATCGCATCTGTATCTCTGAGAGGAGGAAAAAGAGAAGGCAAGATAATCAGCCTGTGTTTTGTGATGTGATCTTGAGCGCTGATAATGCCTGTGGTTGCTCACAGAGAAATCCTGTGTAGGGAGTGTCAGTCCCATTCCCATCTGCAGGCAGAAATCTGATGCCTCTCGCCTTTTCTCTCTGGCCTCCAGCTTTCCGATGGCTTGGCAGGGAACGCTGAACTCTGACAGCAGCCAGTGAGTGAAGGCTCAAGTTCTAAGCCTGACAGAGTTAAGGGACTCAGACACACCTTGGCTTTATGAGCTGAGGCCCGAGGCAGGGCCTCTGCTGGCTTGAGCTCCTGGAGCCAGCCTTCCTGGAATCGAGTTGGAAAGAGGCCTTCTTAGGGGAAGCTGAGAACTGAGGCCCAAGGCCTTTCTGAATTGGACACATTCACTGTACTTATTTTTTTAAATCTCCTCTATAAGGGGGGGGAATCCACTTGCCAATATGAATTCCAAATTGTTTAAGTAGGGGAGAACCCATATATGCATGCAAATTTGTGCAGGCAAGCAGAGAGAGAAAGAAATAGGGAAACAGACTGAGGTTACCAGTGGACGGGCTAAGCATTGCCTAGGACAATAGCCAAGCAGTGGCACTCCCTACCCAGGCTCCCAGCAAGAAACAAATAAGCAAGCTTTGGTTTTGGAGGAAAAGTTGACACCTCAACAAATAACATTAATGTTCAAGCAAAAACTTGTACACAAATGTTTATGGTAGCACTATTCATGATAGCCAAAAGATGGAAAAAACTCAGATGACCATCCACTGATAAATGGATAAACAAAATGTGGCATACACATATAGTAGAATATTCTTTGGCTATAAAAAGGAATGAAGTACTAATACAGGCAATAATAGAGATGAATCTTGAGAACATTATTCTAAGTGAAAGAGGCCAAACACAAAATGCCACATATTGTATGATTCTATTCATATGAAGTATTCAGAAATGGCAAATCCCCATAGTGACAGTACACAGCTCAGTTGTTGCCAGTGGGTCGGGGGAGGGAGGAATGGCGAGTGATTGCTTAATGAGGAAGGCTTTGCTCAAGTGGCCTGAGATTTGCAGCATTTGTTTATGTCTTTTGCCCAGAACTGCGCAGTTGCTGGTTGAAAGGGCACAACTGTTTTCCCTGTAATTGGGAGCACTGGAGGCACAATCTGTTCACAAGGTAGGAGGTCAGTCCAGCACTGGAAAATCACACAAGGCATTATAGTGGTTTCCAGGCCCTCTAATAAACTGATGAGCATGTGATCTTCCAGTGGCCTCTCATTTCAGAATAAATTCCTAAATCCTTACTACGTTCTGCAAGACCCTGTGTGACCTACATCGTGCATCTGCTTGCCCCAACCTCTGTGACCTTATCTCCTATGATGCCACCTCACTCACTATTTCCAGCCACAGGGGTCTCCTTGTGGCACCTCACACACCCAGCACACTCCTGCCTCTGGCATTATTGTTATCTTAGCCTTGGAAGCGCTTCCCCTCAATGTTTGCACAACTCATTCCCTCACTTCATCCCAGTTCTGCTCAAATGTCACATCATTACCACCAAGTCATTCTTAGACCACCCTATCTAAAATAGCATCCTCCCTCCATCATTTAATTATCTACCTAGCCTCTTCCCTGGCTTGATTAGCAATGATTGCCACTGTTATACATGTATATCTTGTTTATCATCTTATTATAAATGTAATACATCTTGTTTATCGTCTGTCTCTCACACTAGAATATGGATACTCTGAGAGCAAGGACTTTGTCTTGTTCACTGCTATACCCCTGGCACCTTAACAGTATCTGGCACATAAGGTTCAGTGAACAGTGGCTAAATGAATGAATGACCATTCTTTCCTTTCCTGCTGGCTGATTAACTTTACCTTTCAGTCTAAAACTTAGAGTAGGGATGGCCTGCTAAAGAAAGGTGGCCAGATGAAGTGAGAGCAAATAAGCCATTTCTCGTATGACTCTTGGTCTCTTCTTGTGCTCAAGCCTCAAGTTGCCACCATGGTTTCAGGTAGAAACTGTCTTCAAACCGTCTGAATCTTAACTCAGAGGACATCACAGGGATCTATCTGTACAATTCCCCTAGATATAAGTTATCCATTCAGACACAGCCTCCTGCTCAGCTTTCCTGAGTCTCTCAAGTTAAAAAACCTTCCTCTATCCTTCAACCCCCATTTCTAACTCTATATCAAGATTCTATGTCCGTGATACAGTCCATGACTTGAGGTGATCTGTCCTCCTGGCACTCAAATTTATTCTGATCTCTGTGGCTACCCCTCAGTCTATTCTTCTGGACCTCCTGTATCTCCACCATCCACCTGCCTATATCCTAAGCCCTGAGAGATCTAATGATTGAGGATAATATCCTTAGAGTGACTTACCACATATTCCCATATCTCCACCATCCACCTGCCTAGAACCTAAGCCCAGAGAGATCTAATGATTGAGGATAATATCCCTAGAGTGGCCTATCACATATGATTCCATGTTAGTAGAGCTTCTGGGCCACTCTTCTCAGTTTAGAATTTTGTGTAGGCAGAACATTGTCTCAAGATGCCCTAAAAAGTAAAATCGAAGGACAAATCTTTAAAGTCTGAGTAGTGCTCCTTGGAAGAAAGCCGAGATGCTCTGTAACAATGTTTGGGTTCATAAGTGGCCAGCTTTTCTGCTCTTCTGATGTTGTAAGAACACCGGAGGCTGTCGCTTCCAAAAACTTAGAAGCTGACATCATCAGAATTGCTCTTCCTGACTGGTGGGTTCTTTCTGATCTCTAGGACAGCAGCTTTTCCCATGTCAGGTGGTTGGCTGGGACACTGGCCTCATCTGAAGGAGGACTCTGGGCCCCATGAGGCTGGGGGGCTAAGGCTGGGGAAGAGAGGAGGACAGAAGGGGCAGGATGGCTGTAACTAGTTATAATTGCCTCCCTACACACGTCTAAGCTTGGCGCCCACTCAAGCGCTGCTCAGTCAAGGAGTATACATGTTGACTAAGTGACTCTCCCTCCCCTTTCTCACTGCAATACACTGGAGATTTTTTAAAAGCTATAATGAATTTTGCTATATCTCCCATGTCAGAATTAGCACCTATGAGGGCAAACAATAACAATGACATGATGGAGACAGGCAGCACCTAGCTGTCTAGCAGAAGACACGATGCTATGATATTCAGAGGTGAAAAAATTAAAATATTCATGCACACATGTCATTAAAGCATTTTAGCATTCTCGTTTCACATATACCTGACCTGTGGCACTTTGGACATGTTCATTTGCCTACTGCAGACAAATAGCTGGAGTGTATAGCAGAGTAAGGCCAAGTGCTCTTGTCTGGTGACACAACTGGGAGGGAAAAGGATTTGAATCCAGATTCTTACTGCCACACACCTCCCTCTCCCCACAACATCAGCATTGATACCTGATCATTTGCTAACTTGCAATCATATAAGAAAAACAAATGTTGATTGACATTCAATATAATGTACAATTAGAAGATATCAAAGAACATCTCACCTATCAGAAGGTCTTTCTAAGTATAAAACAAAACCTAGAAATCAGAAATGAAAAGATGAATAAATTTGACTAAATATAAAAGAAACATCTCTGCAAGGTAAAAATCCTTGGTGGCCTGTAATCTCAGCAGTTTGTGAGGTTGAGGCAGGAGGATAGCTTGGGCCCAGGAGTTCAAGACTAGCCTGGGCAACATAGGAAGATACTATCTCTAAAAAAAATAAATAAATAAGAAAGAAAGAAAAAAAGAAGAAAAAAGAATAGCTAGATGTGGTGTCATGTGCCTGTAGTCCCAGTTACTGGGAGGCTGAGGCAGGAGAATTGCTTGAGCCCAGGAGTTTGAGGCTGCAGTGAGCTATGATTATGCCACTGCACTCCAGCCTGGATGACAGAAGACCTTGTTTCTAAAAAAAAAAAAAGAAAAAATTCCAGAGTAAAAGCCACATGATACACTGATACACTAGGGAAAAAAATGTGCATCATGGCATCTTGTATCACAGACAAACGATGAATTTTCCTAATAAATAAAAAACTGGAAAATATCAATTTAAAGAGCCCTACCAACCCAATAGAAGAAAGAATAAATATTAATAAAGATTTAACAGAAAAGAATATACTAATAGCTATGAAATGTGTGAAAGATGAACAGCCTCATTCACAAAAAAAAAATTAATTAAAAATATACTGACAAACCGTTTTTCACCGATTAAATTGGCAAAGTCAAAAAAGCTTGATAAACTGTGTTGGTGAAGGCTTAGGGAAATAGGCACCCCCATATACTGTAAGTGGGACTGTAAAATAGTATATGTTGAGAAAGAAAATATAGCAAAATTTATTATAATTACAGATGAACGAAGTATTTGGCTCTCTTTTAGGGATTTATCTTAAAATGCACTCTCATCTATTAAATGATGCATGAATGATGAAATTCACTGCAGTGTTATTTTAAATAATAAAAGACTGGCAACAACTTAAGTGTCCATCAATAGGTGATTAGTTAAATTATGATACGTTTATACAAGAAAACATTTTTCAGCTTAAAACAAAATGAGAAGTATTTTTATGTACTGACAGAAAGATTTTAAAAATATATTAAGTGAAAAAAAGCGAAGTACAAAATAGTGCATAGAGTATGCCATCTTTTGCAGGACAAAGTGGGGAAATAGTGGTATGCATTTACTTGTATATATAAAATAGCTCTGCAAGGATACACAAAAAACTAGCAATGTTGGTTGTCTTGAGCAAAAGGGTGGCTGAGAGACAGATGTGAAGGAGGTATTTTTACCTATTTCCTTTCAAACTTTCTAAGTTTTAAATAGGTCAATGTATTACTTGAAAAAAAACAGGCAACTTATTTTTGTCTTTGAGAAGTATCAATCTAATCATCAACCTCAAAAGCAAAAATCTTGGATAAAGATGCCAACGAATGCAGCAAATAAGCTTTAACAAATTTTGAATTCTCAATTCATGGTTGAATAAGGGAGAGAGAGACGGAGTGTGAGAAAATGGGAGCATTATATACCATCCAGGATACTAGAGAGGGATGATGGGGCAGAAGATAAACAGGGCAAGCGGGACAGACACAGAGGGAGAGAGTAACAGAGAACAAGGGAGACAGGCAGAGATAAGAGTTGCTGAAGTAGGTGCTACTGTTGGGTTAAAATGCTGCTACTGCACTCTGGCATTCAACTCAGGGTGTGCTTCAGACCAGACTGTCCCTTGTTACTACTGCCCTTGGAGATTAAGTTTATTTTTCCATGGATTTCTTGGGGTTTCTCTGTGTATAAGGAATTGACAAGGGTTTGAGAAATTTACTTAGGAAACATGGAGGTCCTCTGACCCCATCAGCGAAAATAAACAAGCGTAAAGTGGTACTTACAGGAGAGTAAAATAACTGTGGCTCTAGGATTTGGCGGATTATATCAGTAATATGAATTGTGAATATTCAGTGGGTTAATGGGATTTGCCCACATATGCACGTGTCATAAGGTGTGAGGATGTACTGAGATAAATTCCATAGAATTTACCCCAGTGTATTTTGCTTCCTTGTTAATATTCATAATTATTTTGTTTCCATAACACTTTAAACAAAGACCGCACTATAATGGGTTGCTTATCTTCTTGCATTCAGTTGATTGTAAACTTTTTGAGGGTAGTGGGATATATTTTCTTCATCTTTGCATTCTCAAATCTAGCCGTGCCTGGCACGGTATAGGTAATTATTGTTAAATTTAACTGAATTCAGATTGCTATCAGAGGGTTATGCTTAACTACATGCAACAAAGACCAAGCAACAGTAGCTTAAACAAGATATGTACCATGTAATAAAAAGTAGAGATACCAGTTCAGAGGTGTGCAATGTTTGCTGGGATCCATCAAGGATCTAGACTGCTTTCATATTTTGGCTTGCCAGACTAGCATTCGACGTCCCTTCTCATGCTCCAAAGATGGTGGCTATTCTGGCCACACTCCAATCAGAAAGAGAAATTAAGGGCAAAGTGCAAAGGCCAAAGCCCTGTGGGTTTTCTATAATAAATCCTGTCTTAGCGAATTTTGCTTACCTCTCATTGGCCAGAAGTGGATCATGTGACCTCTCTACTGTGCAAAGGCATTTGGGAAGCGGATGTTTTAACTGGGTGTATTGCTGCAGCCCATAATAAAATTGAGGATGTCTTAGGAGATGGGGATAATGAAATAATGAATAGCAGTATCAGTCGCAAGTGTGTAAAGGCAAAAACCACAAACACATTTTCAACTCTCTCTCTCATTTGCCGTATTTTTCCTGTTGGCTTTTAGATTCTTGATGATTATATTCTATTCTCTTGCAAATCCCAGCAGATTTAATTTAGCTATAGACCATCAGAGGCCATGGATTACTTTATTCCTACTGCCCCCGCATCCTCTCCCCTGAGCCCCTGAAGTTCCTGGCATATTCAAAGACTCTAAAGTAATGTAAGTACCTGGCCCCATACACTTCCTAGACTCCGTATGCTGTCTTCAGGGTTGAAGATTGGGATATTCCCCAGGGTCAGAGTTGGATGCAAATTCCTTCTCACTCTGTTGCTCTTCTGCAGTTCTAGCCCCCTCTCCCCGCAAAGCAGCAATCCTCTGTGGATCATATCATGGAATTGTCTTCATTAGTGGATTACTTAGAAACATCTGGCAGCACAGCCGGGCCTGTTCCAATTCTCTGAGTCCTCCCAGACCACAGGCATTCTCCTGAATGATCAAGTGATCTTTCCCCTGAGCCTGTGGAGGAAATTTGCGCTGGTCTCCTGTGCTTCTCTCTGAACAGGAGAAGGTTGTTTATTCCACATAATTAATGGACAGAGAAACTGGGCCTAATTTATTTTACTCATAGGAATGCAAGTCTGTTCTTTCAAGAGAGGAATGTGTGTCTTTGCCTCACCCAAGCAGACTCACAATTTTCCCATAAAGGGTAGATAGACTTGGGCCACTTGGGCCAAGGATGAGGGGAAGGAGCAATTCTCAAAAAATCTCAAAGAGAAACAACATAGTTTTAAAGAAATAATGTTTCTGTTTTGGTCATATCATCTTAAGCACTTTGTGTGATCATTTAAAATGATTATTGAAAGGCATTTAACAAGGGTTTTTTTATTAGACCTTTGCACTAGACTGGATTTCTGTGTCCTTCCAGAATTTGCTAACTCTTCAGGAAGAAGAGTTAGAAGTTAAATGTCCTTTAATTTATCTCAAATCAAGAATACTGAATTTTACTCTCACATCCTAAGCTAAGGATGGCACATTTCAAATGCCTGCTTGCTGTATATAGAGCAGTGTGCTAGGGACAGAGATAAATTACAAAGGCCATAGTTCTGAGACCCTGTCAAACTGCATTTGCAAAACTCTTTGCAGATGGATTCTACAAATTCTTTAGAGTACATCAGCAAAGCCTACATTCTTCTCAGCGGAGGCCATTAATTAATTAATTTCATATCCCATAATAGTTATGTGTCTGTGTGGTGGTAAAAGCAGACAATGGGATGGGAAAAGCATAAGTTTCAGATTCAGGCCTGTGTCTGAATGCCAGCTCTGTTATTTCATATTAAGTATGTATTTCATACCTAGACTCTCTTTGCCTTAATTTCTTCATTTGTAATCCTGTCTTGCAGGATTGTTGTTACTGAACGTAAAGTTCTTGACTCATGGCAATGTGCTTCATAAATGGTAGTTATAATTAATATACAAAGTATTTTCCAGTCTTTAACTTCTTCTGAAACCTGGTAAACTCAAATCAAGGTGGCCATTGGCTTCAGCGTCACCTCCCAGGACGTGAATACTATTGTCACTGACTTACTGTGGTGCCTTTCCTGCTCTCTCACTTCCCATTTATTCTGCCTGGAATACCATCTTGTTTGGGAAACTTCCCTTAAGCCCCTAGATTGAGTTACGTGTCCCAGTGCTCCTGTTGGTCCCTGGGCTCATCCCAACGGCAGCCCTTAACAGAGAGTATTCTATTTGTCCACCTGCTCTGGGGACTGTGTTTTGCTTTGCTTTGAGAGTGCACAGATCATGTTTGTCACTCTTTTTTTTTTTTAATTAAACAGTTTTATTGAGGTATAATTTACATACCATAAAATCCACTCATTTTAAGTGTACAGTTCAATGGTGTTGCAGTAAATTTACAGAGCTGTGCAACCATTACCACAATCTAGTGTTAAAATAATTCATCAGCCAGAAGAGATCCCTCACACTCATTTGCAGTCACCCCATTCCCACTCCCAGCCCTGGGCAACCACTGATCTACTATAAATTTGTCTGAACATCTCATATAAGTCTGTAGATTCTTCTCTAAAGATTTGTCTGGACATTTCATATAAGTGGAATCACACACTATGTATTTTTTTGCTATCTCACTTTTCACTTAGCATGAGGTTTTTGAGGTTTATCCGTGTTGTCGTGTGTATCAGTAGTTCAGTCTTTTTTCTTGATGAATGCTTTTCCATCGTACGGATACATAGGGACTGTTTTTTGTTTGTTTGCTTGCTTTTTGTTTTGAAACAGCGTCTCACTTTGTTACCCAGGCTGGAGTGCAGTAGTGTGATCTTAGCTGACTGCATCCTGGACTTCCGGGCTCAAGCGATCCCTCGGCCTCAGACCATAGGTAGCTGGGACTACAGGCATGCGACACCCACCACTCCTGGCTTATTTTTGTATTTTTTTGTGGAGTTGGGGTTTTGCCGTGTTGCCCAGGGTGGGGAGTGTGTTGTATACACTAATATGTATATTGTGACTAGCTCAGTCCCTGCATATAATAGTAAGCTCCGCCTCCCAGGTTCCCGCGATTCTTCTGCCTCAACTTCGAGTAGCTGGGACTACAGGCCCCCGCCACCACGCCCGGCTAATTTTTTTGGTATTTTTAGTAGAGACGGGGTTTCACCATGTTAGCCAGGATGGTCTCGATCTTCTGACCTCGTGATCCGCCCGTCTCGGCCTCCCAAAGTGCTGGGATTACAGGTGTGAGCACTGCGCCTGGCCGAAAATGTTTGTTTCTTGAATTAAATTCGCCTTGTGATAATATTGCAGTTAGTCTGACATATTCATATGCACAGCACAGTCCAATACCTGTGTCTTGTTTTGGCAGTGTCCAGCCATTACTTCAAGGGACTCCTTAGCAGCTTCTTACCTTGCCTTCTTCACCTTGTGTAGATTTTTTAAAATTCTAAAGTGAGAAACAACTTCTGTTTTGACCTTATTTTCTTCTCATTATCCAGTGCAAATTTGAAGTGCTCACATTTGTCCCAACATGTTGTGGATATCTCATAAATATTAATGATAATGTAGTAACATATTAATAATTATGTATTGAGCACCTCCTTTACTGTGTACCTGCCATTTTTTAAGTGCTTCGAATACTTCAATGAACAAAGACAAAACTCCCCACCACCCTCATGATGAATGTATTCATATTTGGGGATCCCTAATATCAGCAATGCTTAAGAATTTGGTCTACATAAACCTTAACATGTTTTTCAAACATTACTAAACAAGAGGTCAAAAGACACGAATAAACTCTTCAAACAGGGGAAATATAGAAAATTACTCAACACATAGAAAACAGATCAGCCCAATAATAATGAAAGAAATGAAAATATAAACAACCTTACAGAAGTTAGTGAAAAAATTATTTTATTATTAAGTTATCAAAAATAAACAAATAAATAAAAGGCTGGGTGCTGTGGCTCGTGCCTGTAATCTCAGCACTTTGAGAGGCCGAGGTGGGAGGATGGCTTGAGCCCAGGAGTTCAAGTCTGGCCTGGGCCACATAGTGAGACTCTGTGTCTCCAAAAAAAAAAAAAAAAAAAAAATTACTCGAATATGGTGGCATGTACCTGTAGTCTCAGCTAAACAGGAGGGTGAAATGGGAGGATCCCTTGAGCCCAGGAGGTTGACACTGCAGTGAGCAGTGATTGCACCACAGCACTCCAGTCTGGGTGATACAGTGAGACTCTGTCTCAAAAAAATAGAAGGAAAAAAAAAAAGAGGAGACTGCACTTTTTGATACACAGAATGTATATACAAAACAATGTTAGTTAAAACAAAAGAATGAAAAATATTATGCATGAACTGACATACATACTTGTATTTGAGAATTTTTTGGTAACCTATAAAATGGAATTTAAAAACTCAGTAGCCACACCTTGCAATCTGCAATCTGACTTCCTTGGAAAATATAATCTCCATTTCTACCTCCTCCTTTGCCAGTTATTTGCACTAGTATATTAAAAGAACATTCTTCTTTTTAGGTGCTGTACCCAAGCCTACTTCATCAACACAGATTCCCATGAGCTGTAGAGCAGCAGGGTTAGAAAAGACCCGGAGACCAAACAAGCCATACTTTCATTTTACAGAGGCAGGAATTGATGTCCATAAAGGGGGAAGGTCTTGCCTAAGGTCTCTCTGCTAGTTAATGGCAAGGATAGTATAAAACATAAGTTTCAATCTTCTTCAGTATTTAACACAGTCACCGGTACATAGCAGGAATTTCAGAATATTTGTGGAATGAATGACTGACTTTCATAATAGAAGACTGACATGGCAGAACTCACTGGAATGCTCACATACTGGGAGTCTTGCTTCTGGGCACCCAGCTGAGAGTCAACATCTGAATGTGAAAGATTTGGACTCACAGAGCAGAACCAAAACAGAAAACAAAGTAAAAACCAAAACCGAAAACCAAAAAACAAACAAAAAACAAGGAAGGGAAACCTAAAGCCACGGTCTGGCTTGGTAGAAGGCTACTATTTGACTTAAAATACTTGGAACAGTCGTAATTTTCATGGGTGTGTCTGCCGTTGTACAGATCTAGGTTCTGGGCAATTAAAAGCTATGGGTTTATTCTGGTTTATTTTAGGCAGCCTGCTGTGGCATCTTCCTATTGTGGTTGAGGACATTGTGTGGATGGGCAAATGCTTGGACTCCTATTTGGATTCGAGACTAATGCTCATTATTTTATTTCAAAAGGAAGAAGAGCTGACATAAGTAGTTCATGGAGAGTCCTGGTGGGAGAAGGTGATGTCTGTTTTACTGCAGAACTAGGGTAATATGAAGAAAACCAACGTGGAAAACCATGTCTCCCTCCTTGTGTTGTTTTGGAAGCATTCCAGGCAAGGAGGACGGATCTACTTTCTAACTTGTGGAGAGATCATGGGCAAGTCACCCTGGTCTCAGTTTCTTCAAGGTAAATTACAATCCTGATTAAGAGGTTCAGAGAAGGTAACAGACATGAAAGAATTTTGAAAAATATAATATGTTGTATTAACTTGTGGTGGTATATGATGGGGTTGAATTCAGCATAGGAAATAATTTTTTAAAAAGCTGTGTTGTGTTGCTACTTCTTTAAAAATTATGGCTAATAAAAGAGAATGAGCAGAGGAGGCCGTGCTTATAAGGAAGGAAGGAAATAACTGAATGATAGGTTTTTACATCATGGAACAATGCTAAAAAAATCTTTGGCTACAGTTTCCTCTTGTCCACTCATCTACCTACCAGCTGCTACTGAACATTAAACATTAAAGTATGGTAAAGAGGACTAAAAAACAAACAAACAAACAAACAAACAAATCACCACCACCACCACCACAACAACAACAAAAAACTAGGCAATAATAGACCTTTGCTAAAGTTTATCCTCCTTTTCAGCATCGTTTTCTATCAGCCTATAGCCCATCATAGAACCCCGGCAAATATTAAATAGCTGTGGTTGAACACAAAAAACAACAGTTTTAGAATTAAGAGTTGGGTGTGGGCCCGAGTTCCTGCACATGTTGGCTGTGTAACCTGGAGAAGTTTTTTGTTTGTTTGTTTGTTTTTTGACAGAGTCTCGTTCTGTAAGTTTTAAAAGCCTTTCTTATCCCAGATTTCCTCATCTATAGCAAAAGAAGAATAGCCTACTCTCTGGGCAGTGTCCAAACGAAATAATGTTTGTGAAAACCCTTTACAAACTGTAAAGTGCATTAGAAATGCCTATATTGTTATTCCATCTTTTTGCCTCAGTTTCTTCATTTGTAAAAACAGAGCCAGTGACACCCATTTCACTAGGATATTTTGGTTCCCCATGAAGCCCTCTGCAAGTAACCGAGTCTCATATTATACCTTACCCTAGATCTACAGCCCCTTATTTCTCTACCATGTAATGGAATATTTTTTTCCAGCCTGACATTTTTGTTTTCTATTCTCTTGTTAGATATCACCCTCAGAGAGCTTCCAATTTACTTGATAAGTGAAGACCCTCCCATGATTTGCCTGCCCACCCCTCTCTTTTTACAGGGGCCTGCTACTGTAGAAAGCTGGGACCCACATTTGACAAGAGGTTCTTGGTTCTCTCCACCAAGAGGATTTAGGCATTCACCCTTCTTCAGACACTCCTCCATGCTGATGACAGGGAGACCCCGGAGAGGTGAAAAAGCAGAGTGGACCGTGACAGCCTGGAGCTTGCAGACGGTGCCACTAAATGCCTAAGACACTGAGTGAGAGGAGGGGCCCCGTCCACTGAGCTGGCCGTCTTCTGTCTTCCCTCAAAACAGATAGCTCTTTCCATTCACGTCCACATGCGTCTATTCTCTGCCTCTTGAGTGGACCTGAAACTGGAAAACATCTGCACTAGTTTCGTTTGGGTGTGATTTATAAGGACTCCCTGCAGTCCTCTCTCTCCCTTCTCCTCCTCTTCACCTCTGGGGCTTCGGGGTTTGGGTTTTTTTGTTTTTAAACAGGCTTGTGTTTCTTGAGACTGGGTCACCTTGATTTATTATGCCCTGGACTCATTAACAAAAGACTCTGGGACAGGTCATTTATTTTCTGAGTGGTGATTTCCTGTCCTACCCCAGCCTGGCTCAGCAGGGGCCCAGTGCAGCACAGACTTATATTAGCTGCACTGTCACCATGGGAGAACAGAATTGAGCAAGAAAAGTTCAGAGGGCAAAAAACGTCTCTTAAGAGCTTTTCTCCTTACTCTAACGATTTCCTTCAGAGTCCCTTTTGGTAGCTGTCTCTTTTTTTTTTTTCCCTTACCCCAGCAAATGGGATAAAGTTTAACAAGCTGCAAGGCTGCCTTCTTAAAGGAATAAACACTGGCCTTTCTTCTCTATTTCATGTTTGAGTGATCCAACATTGATATGCAAAAATAAAAGATAGGGAGGATACTAGTGGGCACCCGAAGCTGAGGATGAATCAGATGAATTAAACAGTCTAAATTTTTATCAGGCCCTTGTTACAATAATACATTAATATTTAGGCACTAAAATCTGATGTGTTAATTTTTAGAGTGACCAGAAGACAAAAATAAAATTACTCAAGATTTTCAGATAGGATCTTGAGAGGAAGATTAAAGAAATTGACATTATTTAGCCTAAAGTTCAGAGGGTGAAGAATGATTTATTAACTGTTTCCAGGTCTCTGGAAGGTAGTTACATATAGGAATGATGGTGACCAGCTGTTTTCTGACTGCACTAAGGATAGAATAAAAGGAAGTGGAATCAAATTGTAGTAAAATGGCAGAATAAGCAGTCATAAAAGTGAATATCCATGGCTAAAGTCTATTGAGGAAGATGAGATATATCTTTAAAGCTGTAAGCTTGTTAGCCCCATTTTATAGGTTAATGAGTGGAGGTTCAGAGAGGTTAAAAAAACTTGACCAATGTCAATCACTGAGGAAGTGATAGAACCAGGTCTAGCTGGACTCCACAATGTATGACAAGGCTGACTTACATGGCAAAGAAATTAACAAGAAATACAGAAAATAGTCATTTTATGAAGTGCCATTAGACTAGACTGGCTCATGTGCAGAGGACAGGGGATTCAATTCTGTGGACTTAAGGTCTTGGGATTCTGTGCTATACCTGCCTCTGTGTTGGGAGGGCAGTACCCTCCATTCATCCTCAGCCCAACAGACAGGCAGAGAGGGCAGACAAGCACCGCGGTTTCTCTGAAACAGTCTGAAGATTTTTGGTTCTGTTTGTGCTGGTCATGTCTGTTGCTTGTCATGGGCTGCACTCCCAGACGAAGGCTCTGGTTTCAGGAAGGCCATGAGGATGATGGGTTATGGGTGTCTGGGGCACAAGAAAGACATCCCTCCTATGCACAGTGCATGGCCTCCCAAAGGTTCATCCCTCATGGGAAGGCTAGTTAGTTAAGGAGGTTCCAGAGTTTCTTCCACGGTGAGGATTGGAATTTATGCAGAGCCACCAAAGTGGCTAGAATTCTTCCGAGGAGAGAGGTGGGAGGAGCAAATCCCAGCTATATTATTGTCCATGCATATGGGTCAGTTTGGGAATGGCCATGATGAAGGAGCAAGGCTATACTAAACTAGGACAGATTGACCGAATGGGAAGGATGACTAACATGTGCTGCATACTTACTCTGCCAGGCACTATTCAAAGGTTGGTGAACTATATTAGCTCATTCAGTCTTTGTGGCAACCCTATAAAGTCAGTAGTACTGTTACCAGAAAGGGGTCCCTATCCAGACCCCAAAAGAGGGTACTTGGATCTCGCTCAAGAAAGAATTCGGGGTGAATACATACAGTAAAGTGAAAGCAAGTTTATTAGGAAAGTAAAGGAATAAAAGAATGGCTATTCCATAGACAGAGCAGACCTGAAGGCTGCTGGTTGCCCATTTTTATAGTTATTTTTTGATTATATACTAAACAAGGGATGGATTATTCATACCTCCCCATAACTTCCTGACGATGCCTTGGCATTTGTAAACTGTCATGGCTCTGGTGGGAGCGTAGCAGTGAGGATGACCAGAGGTCACTCTCATCGCCATCTTGGTTTTGGTGGGTTTCGGCAGGCTTCTTTACTGCAAGCTGTTTTATCAGCAAGATCTTTATGACCTGTATCTTGTGCCGACCTCCTATGTCATCCTGTGACATGGAATGCCTTAACTGTCTGGGAATGCAGCCCAGTAGGTCTCAGCCTCATTTTACCCAGCTCCTCTTCAAGATGGAGTTTCTCTGGTTCAAATGCCTCTGACAGTACTCTTGTTAGCCTCATTTACGATGAGGAAAAGCACAGTGAGGTCAGTAACTTGTTTGAGCCCAGCAGCTAGGAAGAGTTGGAGCTTGAGTCCAGGTCCAGAGAGAGTCTGACCCCAGTGGCTGTATTCTTAATTACTTCAGTTTAGGATGAGGTGCTTAAGTTCCTCCCTCTCCGCCACCCCTGGAGGAACTTTTGCCCTGGGGTCACTGGCTCAACAATGACATAGCTTTTTGCTGCCTAGTTTATACAAGCACTAACAATTGTAAACATTGTTCTAATTTAGGGATTTTATATTCACTCTTTCTCTGCCTCTTTCTTCATCTTAAAAGAGGCTGGAGGAGAGAAAACAAAAAGTAAACATTTGTATGCTCCCCAAGTCAGGCCCTTGGGTATTCGGAGTCTGTAATTGCTCAGTTAATTAAATTCTGTAATTGCTCAGTTAACTGTTTGCAAGGTGTGGGAGGCTGGTGAAGGAGGAGGGCAGGTTTTCCAACAGTAAATCCTACAGGGAGGGGCAAGAGAAGAGCACCAACATCTGCTACCTGCAGTCCTTGAGCTAAATGTTTTCCCATTAGTTACCTCATTTTCATCTTCTTAACCGTCCTTTGAGGTCGGTGTTATCAGCACAATTGTACAAATGAGAAAGGTGGTGTAACTTGCCTGAAGTCAGATTCCCTGTGAACAAAGGACCTGGGATCTGAACCCCAGAATGTTGCCCTCCAGAGCTGTGCCCAAGACACTGTACAGTATCCACTGCTATGGACAAGACAACCTTGACAGAGGACTCAACAGGCTTAGCCAGGAACACAACCCAGAGCACGCAGGTGAGATGGCCCTGGCCACACCCTCCAGCTCAGGCTCAGCTCAACCCTTCCTCCCTCCTGGGAGCATGTCAGCCTTTAGTGTGGGGAGCAGCAAACTGGACAAACAAGAAGCTATTTTCTGGGCTGTGCTCAGCCAGGGGCCTGGGGCATAACGGGATGGTTAATGCAAAGCTTGGCAAGCCTTCCTGTCTTAATTTAGGCCTCCTCCCAGGAGGGAATCCAGAGGCGGGAACATGAGAAAGGGAAAGGAAAAATAATAAGAGATAAGTGAGAAAAGAGAATATTTATAGGGCTTGGAACATCTAATGGAAACCAGCTGCCTTATTGGGGATGGGGGCCTCTTCCCTGCAGGGGATTATTAGGTCTTCTCTTGTACATACCTGTGTGCGGAGGGGGGTCCGGGCAGAGAGAGAGCGACAGCAGGGACCAGCCTGGAGGCAGGGTGGAGGGCTGTGCTTACTGTACATTGGCCATCAGAAAGTGGCTATTCCCCTCCTGGCTTCACTCCACCCCCACCTCCTGCCTTCATTTTCAACTGGAGCTGATTCAAACCTGCTGCTCTTGGAAGGAGGCCATGAGTGCAGGCTCCAACAGAAAGATGATACGCGAGGGGATATGAGTGCGAGAGAGTGGGGCAATCAGAAAGAATGGGAAAATGAGACAAGGGAATGGAAAAGGTGAATAAACAGGGGATGATGAGGGAGGTAGAGAGATTGAAAGATTAAAATGTTGGCCCGAGTGGGGAGCTTGGAAAGAAGGGAGTGAAGTCTAGAGTTGGAGCAAATTCAGAGCTGATCCTTCTGGGCCCTGTTCTCTCTCCCACAGACTCAGACGGTTGCAATAAAGATGTGTCTGTTTGAGATTTTCCAGGTCCCTTTCCCATAAATTTGTATTTCCTTCTTTCTCAAGGTCTTTGGACCAAAAGCTTCATCCAAGAATTGTGTAAAGAACACTTAAAGGTGGAGGAGGTATCATAAATGGGAAAAGCGTGATAATTTAGGGCTGGAATCTGGGACACACATTTAGAAAGACAGCAGCCAAAAGCAAAGGCACTTTCCAGAGGCCAATTTGTCCTGAGGCTTAAGCTCTGGGTCTTTTTATTTCTAGCTTTCTCTTAGGCTCTTGGTGAGTTGGAGACGATATGTTCATGAATTGTGAAGTAAAGTTCTGTGTTTAATTGATATGAATTCAATGATATGTTAGGCCAAATAAAGCAAGAGAGAGCAAGAGAGAGTGAGAGAACACCATTTAAAGAGTAGGGATGATTTGCCCATCTTTTAACAGAATGAGCAAGAATGTTAGGTGAGCTGAACTGAGACATGTGAATCTACTCTTCCCTTGGTTTCTTTGGTCTTGGTTCTCAGATAGATCTCATAATATCGGTGAATTTATGTTTAAGGAAACAAGAACTTTTTTAAATAAAAAGTTGTCCTTTAAATAAAAGTTCACTACTTTATCTCCTACCCAACTGAAGGAAAACACACAACAAGTTACGTTGCTTTTGTTGAAAAATGGTGTAGGGAAAGAAAAGTAATTTTTTCTTCAACTTTCAGAAGTTCTTAGATGGGAACCCTATCTAGACCCCTGTAACACAAGACAGATTAACAAGAGAAAAACAAACAGAAGTTTATTAATAGGCATTATTTTATATATACATGGGAGATACCCAGGGAGTAGTTCTCAAAGAACAGTCAATTTTTAAAGTGGCAAGACAAAGGAAAAAGACTTTAAGTCTCTAGGGATGGCAACTTGGGGGAAGGCAAATTAAAGGCTGGTTAGTAAAGCTTGTTTGTGTAGATTGCTCTGGAACCATCTCCAGGTTTATAAGAGTTCCAAGCTGTCTTTAGTGGTTAACCTTTGTTCTCTCTGGTAGAAGTGGGGTGATGGGGTGCAGGATACCTATTGTCTTTGTAAATCTATGTCCTGCTTTTAGGCAAATAGAGGAAGGCCAGAGAGCTTTTCTGCATCTATTTCTTCTTAATTATCATCAGCTCAACAATCCTTCATATTTTGGGGTGGCATATTTTGGTCTCACACAATGCTATAATAATGTTCTTTAAGGACAATTTAGGGGATTTTCAAGCCATTTTAATCATTTAATCTGATTAAATGTTAAGTGCTTTTTAACATCCCTTTTTAAATGTTAAGTGCTGCCTGTAGACTTCATTGTCCATTGAGGCTGGAGAATGTGTGAAAATGTTGACTGCATTTGGACTTATGGTTGGATTAATGGACAGCTTTCTCCTGATTACCCAGTCTACTGGTACATAATAAATTGAGAAAGTCCACAGACCCCCCGAACTCAGGCAAAGCTCCAAGAGGGGGCAGCAATAACCAGCGTGATGGAAGCCCTCTCCTTTCAACTGAGTCCCTTCCTCTTATCTGATCACATGCTCTCACTCCTATCTTTCGACTGGAAACAAGTACCTGTCTTGCTACCATATGACACCACCCTAAGTGCTAGAGTGGCTCCTGAGCACTGTCAACATCTGACTAACAAAGACAAGCCTCTCAAGGAGGTCTTCTTTTGTGCTTTTCTATCTTATTCAAAATGTTCGCCCTTTTCATTAACTCAGCAACAACTTTTCTGTGCCAGCAAGATTAGAGAAAAAGTCAAAGTGGTTCAAAGTCCATGCTGACAAAAATAGCAACATTCCCTTAGAAAAACAATAATTACTACTGTTTTAAGAACTTCAGGAGAAAAAAGTGAAACTTTGAAACAAAAAGTGGAAATGTTTTCCCCTTTGGAAGAAATTTCTGCTCAAACTATTGCAGCTCTGGGGCAGCCTCATCTTGCCCACAGAAGCATCTGTCTTTCAGAAATGAAGACTCTCCTTGATCATCTACAGTTCATACGCTCCTGTGATTTGTAAAAATGGATCTCATAAACTCAGTCAGAACTCTCATGATGCTGGGGAGAGAAGGGATTTCAAGAGTTCTTACATCTTCTTACTGTGAGTTGCAGGTCAGACTGCTGCTGGGTCCTTATTCTTCAGGACCTGCGAGGAAAGCTATTCTCAACCTTTCAAAGTGACGCCAAAGAAAGGATGCTCTGGCATTTTACAATTTGTTTGCTGGACTCTGCTGGTTTGGTGCTTTTTGAGTCGTGATGTTCCACATATCCAGGCCGTCCTTTAGATTATATATATATTTTTAATTTTTATTTATTTCTCAGTAGATCCAGTGCCTTAAAAAAAACAAATGAGATATCTCTATTTGTGTCTTGATGAATTATAAAAGACACTTCTCACCCTTCCTTCCGTTCTATGATCAATTGTCTCCTTTCTCTCTTTTCACTGTTGTCTTCTCACTTGCATATATTTTACATGGACTTGCAGATGTAGGTCAACCACTTTAATTGTGTGAGTCAGAGTGTGTTGGTGGGTAAAATACAGCATAAGTCATATTTTTCAATGGCAGAAACACTATGTGTGTCATTGGCATTTGAACTTTTTATTATTATTATTATTATTATTTCTTGAGACGGAGTTTTGCTCACTGCAGCCTCAAACTCCTGGGCTTGAGTGATCCTCCTGCCTCGTCCTCCAGGGTAACCAGGATTACAGTTGGGCACGACCACGCCTGAATAATTTTTAAAAATTTATTTGTAGAGACAAAGTCTCACTATGGTTGCCCAGGCTGGTCTCAAATTCCTGGGCTTAAGCAGTCCTCCCTGCTCAGCCTCCTAAAGTGTTGGGATTACATGCGTGAGCCACTGTGCCCAGCCTGAATTTCTTATTCTTACCTCATGAGTTGGTTTAAATGGAAACATTCATTATTTAAATGATCTAGGATACCCTTATGTCAATCTGAATAGAATGTGTCACTACTCTAGAACTGGAAAATATAAAGGTCCCAAGTACTATGTGAAACATTTAGAACCATGGCTTTTAAATGTCCTACATTTAGGTCCTGGAGAAAGGACCTAAAAAATCCTTTAAGTACCTCATGAGACAATACATATCCTGGGAATCTCTAGGGACAATGTAAGCTGTGTGTGATGACTTATTTTTAAGAACCCACTACCATTGATTTCCATTGGATGAATAACCCATCACAGACGGGGAAAACATGAACAGTGGTAGAGCTGGGGGCAAGAGATGAGTACAAATTTGGTCAAGTGATTGAACCACCTATAAATTTATTTAATCATGCTTTTCTGCAGGCAACTTTTCTCCATTTGATCTTAAAACTTCATGAGAGGTTCTGCCATATTCTTTGCAGGTAAACATTATGTGTGCATTCTCTAATCTACCAGATTCAACCATGGAATGGTCATCCCTGTCTAGAGACTCATAAACAACCATGGATGGAGCTGGCATGGCACTTGGAGGCTACAGGTGGTGAGAGGTTATTGTACAGAGTATTCAATTTCTCCAATAAATTCATCCAGTCAGACTCTCACACATTGGCTCCCAACAGACTCTTTTATATTCCCTTTTCCCTGCATAGTCCTTCCAACCTGAAATTCCCTTGCTTTCTCTTTGTATAACTAAATCTTAAGACTCAGGTTCACCTTCTCTTCCTATGTGAAGCCTTCACTGAATGCAATTCACCCATAACTCCCCTCTCTCACACCCCGATAGCTGGTAGTGCCTATCTTGTCCCACTTCTTAAGTTTCCACATTGTCCAGTACTCTTTGTTAGGTTTCTAGGTATTTAAGAGCCACCAGCTGGCCTTCCTTGCAGATGGATTCCAAGTCCCTGAAAAAGAAATTGTAGAGTCATATTGGAATCATCTTGAACACAGAAGGAATAAATTGTTGGGGTTGGGTGGAGGCGGTGACTGGACTCACATGAGAATAGACAGCTGATACACTCTTTCTTCATGGGAAGATATTTAGCACAGAGAGCATCCTTCTTTTCCTTCTCTGCTTCTTTCTCCCAGAGAGAGGGATAAGGAGACCTGGGCTTGAACCTGAGGAGACCAGACTGGCCTAGACTGGGAAGACTGGGCTAAGCTGTGGTGAGCTGTTTGCAGTTTATAAACAAGTCCTGACATCCCAGTTTGGGTGTTGGCAAACAATGTCTTCAGCCCAGAGATAGTTCTCAGAGATGCACCAAGGCCTCAGGCTAAACTGCAGAGTAGGCAAAACTCTTCACCTCTGTTCCTCCCACTCCTTCAGTTACCCAGCACCCCAGATACCTCCAGCCCTCACACTGCCAACTTTGGGCATTCCTTATTTGGTGTCTAAGTGGGCTTGATTTTCATAAAGACTATCATAAAGTTAGCTTTTCCTCTTCCCACCAGGTACTGATCTCTTAAAACCAATAAGATGTAGGTAATCAAATTGGCTTTATCTTTCTACTAGGTATTCTAGACTAAAAGCTCCATTAAACTGATGTAATTTAGTAAGGGAGATGTTGGGGGGCTAAGGGCTTTGTCTATCTCTATCAGCTGCTCTCCTCTCCCCCCAAGCTACATTTTGGATAAAATACCAGATAACAGATTTTGTGACTTGGCACATGGCTTCCTTTCTCCCAGACTTCTTTGTGCCTCCCTCTTGCAACCAGCTAAAGAGTCATCCTTGTGGGAACAACTGGGAATTGGCACAGAGACTACTGGAAAGCACAGGTGATCCTGGAACAGAGTGTCTCCCGAATGCCTTATTAGTACAAGCATCTTGGGACTACTTGGAACCTTCCAAAGGGAATTTCACTCTCTTAATTTCATAATGAGTGCTGGATAACCTTCTACGATGTTCCCAACTGGCAGCAGCCAGCCCTGGATGAAGTACTTCCTGTAAGGAGAAGTTTAGTCCTTTCCAAGGCAGCCTGTTCCACTGTCTGTACTTGTTGGGAATCTCTTTTTGTATAAAACAGAAGTTCAGTTACAGTTTTACTTTTAAGGAATGTGGAATACATCTCCTCTTCCCCATGACAGCTCTTCAAATTATTAAACAACAGTGTGGTTCTCAGTACCTCTCTCCCTCCCTCTCTATACCCTTACACATACACACACACACACTCTCTCTCTCTTTCTCTCTCTCTCTTTGTCTCTGTCTCTCTCTAGGTTAGACATTTGAATTTCCTCAATGTTTCTCATCTGACATGGCTTTACGACCTTACAACCTCTGATTCCCATCTTTGGACATTACACTTTGTTAATAAGAATTGGCCAGCCGGGAGCAGTGGCTCACGCCTGTAATCCCAGCACTTTTGGAGACTGAGGCGGGTGGATCACGAAGTCAAGAGTTCAAGATCAGCCTGGCCAAGATGGTGAAACCCCATCTCTACTAAAAATACAAAAAAAAAAAAAAATTAGACGGGTGTCGTGGTGGGCACCTGTAATCCCAGCTACTCGGGAGGCTGAGGCAGAGAATTGCTTAAACCCGGAGGCAGAGAATGCAGTGAGCTGAGATCGCGCCACTGCACTCCAGCCTGGGCGACAGAGTGAAATTCCATAAAAAAAAAAGAATTGGCTATGCTCCATTTCTAGAAATGGGCTGGGGTTGGGATTCTTACCCCCTTGATTTAATTTTAGTTAACAAGTATTTATTGAGTACCTAATATGTGTAAGGCCCACGAATTAACAAGGAACCTGTCCCCAAGGAATTCTGCTTTATCCATTGGATAATTAATAGTTCCAATGAGACAGTTAACAATGTGAAAACCCAGGTCTTTGCTGTAAGAACCTTCATCACACAAAGTTTCTCAATCCTGTCTTATGCAAATATAACTCACATTCACCTATGGCTTTCTTCCCTTTTGTTATTAGGCAAATGTTCTTTCCTTCTCAATTATATGCTTCTCTGGAGTCAAGTAAGAGTGGAGTAACAGTTCTACCTTTGTTCATTCACTTAATGGACGTATTAGTTAGGGTAGGTTGAATTGCTGTCATAAATACATGCCAAATGTATAATGGTTTGAACACAATAGAAGTTTGTTTCTCATATAATTGCTCAAGGGAGGTGCTCCTGGCTGAAGTACAGCTCTCTTTCACAAGGTATTTAAGGGACCATGGCTTCTTAGACCCTGTGGCTCTACAGACCCTTAAGGCCACATCACCCAGCCCACATAAAGAGTGTGGAAGAACACAAAAGAATTGACCCAGACCTGTTGAGGGTGTACAACACTTCCACTTACATCTTTGAAAAGAATTTAGTTATTTAATTACATGGCTTTACCTCACTGCAAAGAAGACCAGAAAATATAGCTGTGCTCTGTGCCCAGGAAGAAGGGGAAGAAGGATTCTAGTAGATAGTCTGCAGACTGCCAAAATGACATAATTTTATTTCTACTTTTAACCACTGTTGTTCATAGCCTTAGTTTAATTTCTATAAAACTTCCATAATTTCTTGGCTATGTTGTTGGATGACCACTGTAGCAAAGGAGGGTTGAGTGTGTGGTTCAGCAGTAGGTGAGCAGGAAAATCTCAGAGGCAGCATCATGGCAGCTGATGAGTCTGGAGGACTGGAGGGAACTGATGGTGCAGGAGGCCAGAGGAGACTGAGTGTGTGGCCAGAGGCCCTGTGCAGAGGTTAATCTGCTGAATAGTGAAAGGGGAAGATGACTGAGACATGGAGAAACCAGGAGTATGAGAAGAACCTTTTTTTAACACCTCAGCATGGGCAAGGATATTGTACACCTAACACTACATATGTTTCAGGAAGTTTCCGAGCAATGAAGTAGCTTCTCCAGTAATGTGTTTACATTTGATCAATCAGTGAAAAGCTACTTATTGATCTCCCATGATGTGCCTGGATCTATGCTAGGCTTTCTACTAAATACAAGCCCTACTCTTTTTTTTTTTTTTGCTGGAGTCTCACTGTGTCGCCCAGGCTGGAGTGCAGTGGTGTGATCTCAGCTCACTGCAACCTCCACATCCCAGATAAAGCAATTCTCCCGCCTTAGCCTCCTGCGTAGCTGGGATTACAGGCGCCTACCACCACGTCCGGCTAATTTTTGTATTTTTAGTAGAGACAGGATTTCACCATGTTGGCCAGATGGGTCTTGAACTCCTGACCTCAGGTGTTCTGTCTGCCTCGGTCTCCCAAAGTGCTAGGATTACAGGCGTGAGCCATCGCGCCTGGCCACAAGCCCTATTCTTAAAGAACTTATAATCCAACTAGTCAAACATAACATGTACCTAAAATAACTCAATAGCATAGGAGAAAACTGAGTGCAAAATATATGGAAGTCAACTCTCCAGATTAAAAAAATTCAAAAGAACTGTTGATCACTGAGGGCCAAGATAGTCAAGGAAGGCTCCATAGAAGAGGTTGGAATGAAATGATTGGGATAGAACGGGAGACAAAGAAAAGTGTACCAGGACGGGTGGAAAAGGCCAGAATGAACAGTAAGAGCACCAGGAGAGTGGTGGGGTGAAAGGCTATAGAGGTAGGTATTGGGCCCGACCATGAGTAATTTTGAAAATCAGGGATAGGCACCTAGACTTGGTATGGTAAGAAACAGAGAAAACACAGGCCCTCTCTTTTATCTTTACCATGATGTTCTGCAAGTTAAGAAATCTACTTGAAAACGTCTAACCCTTAACCTGATAGATGTTAGTAAACATTTATTCACCCCAGAGAGTAATACATTGGCAGTGATGTGCAGAAAATACTTCATTCATTCATTCTTCAAGCATCTACTGGATGTCTTCTACATGCCACATTCTGAGCTAGACACAGAGGATACAAAAATTATAATAAAGTCATGGTATCTCCTTGGGGTTAGATTATCATAGACTGGATCCTCCTATCTACTGGTAACCAAGAGGTGCACAGTTCCCATACCTGTGCTGTATTTCTACCTTGCCCCATGTCAAAGTAATGCTGTCTATCTCACCCACTTAAACCCGACCCCAGAGATCACTTCTTGTGTTTATCTAAAAACCAAGGTTTGTGCCCATTTCCTTATGCTCATTAGGGCAGGTTAGGCTCCCAGTGCTGAGTTGCTGGCCTCCTTGGAGCACCAACCAAAACAAAAAATATCAGCCTCTTAGTACGTCTGGCAAGAACTTCTGAGATAAATCACATGAAAGTGTTTCAAAATCTGAGGGAGGCCATCCAAATGTAATGGATAATTACTATGATCACCACCAAAGATGGTCAGTCCTCCGCTCCTTGGGGCATGGTCTCTCAGAGCTAGGTTCTCATGATCATGTGTGTGCAAAGGGCCCTGACTTACTTTTGGATTCCTTTGCTTATTGACTATGCCTAAGAGGCCAAGTTTGGCATCCACAAGTACTATTTTCAGGCACATTTATCTAGTTTAGCTGTGAGCTAGTTTGTTTACAGACAATGTGGTCTGCACATAAGGCTGGGAGTTCAGGCGCTAAATAGAATTCCCGCTCAGTTTCTAGCCTGCTTGTATGGCCTTGGGTAACCTGCATAACTTCCCTGTGTCAATTAGTTCTTAACTGTCACCTCAAAGCCGTGCTGATTTGTCTAAGAGATGTTTGGAAAGGATGAACTGTTTATCACCTCTAAACTGATTTTTAAATACTGACATAAGGACTCCTGGTTTCCAGTCTGACATATAAGGAACTTAGAAGTCACCATTCCATTCTAATAATAAGTAAGAAACCAAGCACAGAGAGTAAAACAATGGTTACCAGGGGATGGGAGGGGTAGGAAATGGGGAGAAATAGGTCAAAGGGTACAAATTTGTAGTTATGTAGGATTAGTAAGTCTAGAGATCTAACATACAGCATGAGGACTACAGTTAATACTACTGTATCATAGACTGAAAATTTGCCAAGAGAGTAGATTTTAGGTGCTCTTAACACACACACACACACACACACACACAGAGTAACTATGGAAGGTGATGGGTGGGTCAATTTGCTTGGCTGGAGTAAACATTTTACTGTGTATAGGTATATCAAAATATCATGTCATACACCTTAAATATATACAATTTAAAAAGCCAAACAAACTACAAAATCAGCAACTCTTCTTAGATCTGTCAGAGAAGTGAGGTCACAGGGCAATCACTGCCCCCAAAATTGGAGAGACAGACAGGTGGATACAGAGCATCCTATGGGATATCCACAAGTGATCACATTTTAACCCAAAGAAAAACACCAAGAAATTCCAAAATGTGAAAATAGTGCAAGGCATTTTCTGTTCATGATGTAATTTAGCCAGATCTTAACAATAAAACAAGATAATAAAACAACAAAATATTCTAATACCTAGGAAAAAAAACCCCAAAACTCTTTTTAAAGCAACTCTTGGGTCATAAAGAAAATCAAAATCAAACCTAATATTTGGAAAATAATAAAATGTTTAAATGTAAAATAAAAATATATTTTAAGGAAAGATAGATAGAGGATAGAATCTATGAAGCTATATAAAAAAGCAAGGAAATGAAAAACAAAGAATTCAGCATGATCTTTATCTCTGGTGGTTGGAGGGGTGGCATGGACAGAAGCAGAGGGAGGGAATGAGGGGGTAATATAGGTAGATGGAGGTTATTGCCAAGACACGTTGGGTGATGGGTCTATATTTTTAATATTATGTTAAAAAATGGAAGAACTAGACAAAAAAATGGCTATGCATTTACCAATGATGAGAGTGTATCATAAATTAAGGATGATGATTCATCCAATTCTGTGCCAAAAACTAATTTAGAAATAACTGTATACTAGAACCTAAGGACTGCAATTTAAAGCAGTGCTCAGAGGAAACTTCATAGCCTTCCATATGTAGAATAATAAACGAAAAGACTGATAATGAAAGAAGTAACATCTGACTCACAGAGTTAATAAAAAGAACTGAATGATAATAATAAACCTAAAGAAAGTAGAAACTAAAAGCAGAAATTATTTAACTAATAACTAACAAAGTGGTATGTGTAGTGGTCAGATTGAAATAAATTATGGATTATCCGTACAGTGCAATACTCTGTGGCTATGAAAAAGGGAAGAGAAAGCTCTCTCTGGATTGACAGGGAATAATTGCCAAGCTATGTATAATAGCTAAGAAAAAAAAAAAGGCAAGGTGCTTTTGTGTAATGTATGTTATCATTTGTCCTTTGTGTAAGAATCAGGAAAGATAAAGAATATCTACACACACACACACATGCACATATATATGCACATATGCACGTATATATGTGCGTGTGTGTATATATACATATATACACACACATATGTGTATATATACATATATACACACACATATGTGTATATATATACACACACACACCCCTGCACATATATGTAATTGCTGGTATATGCATATCCCTGGAAATATTCATCAGAAACTTGAAGCATTAGTTGCTACTGGCTGGAAGAAAGAGTAGGAGGGAAATTTTTTTACTACCTTTTTGCACCTTTTAAATTTTGAATCACATGAATGTGTATACTTATTTAAAAATTAAGTTAAATAATTGACAAGTAACTTATTTCTGGTTTTTAGAAATATGGAACTGAACAAGCCTTTAAATTTAAGATCATAAAATATAGCAAGAAATAGTTCCATTTTTCTGAATAACATTTTTATTTTCTACGTATATATTTTTCTAAATTATGTATTCCAAGTCCAGTTATGAGAGAGAGATTGTGGGAAATGAAAGGAGTGATAAACCACAGGAAGAGAGGGACCATGGGAAATGAGACTAAGAGTTAGACAGGAGTCCAGGAACCTATGCCAAAAGAGAGGAGCCAGACAATCAGGGAAGTTTGGTGAAACAGAAAGAAGTACAGGCATTCTACAAGTTCTAGGAACAGGACAGTCAGGTAAAATGTTTTTGCAACAATGCCTTTCATCTGGGACACAAGCTTTAGAGCAAGCTATCCTGTTACAATAGTCTTTGAAATTATGTGAGAATAAAACGTTTATTTTTTCCATTGAAACTTAAGGGTTTTCTCATATGTGAAAAGAATTAACAAAGGTTTAAGAGAGTCACTTAGGAACCTAGTATGTCTTTGACATTCAAAAGTGGTCGAATTGCTTCGTCTTTGTTCACGAGAGAATTTGGATTCCACTATTAAATAATGCCAGGCAGCTATATTTGAAAATAGTGTTTATTTCACCTTTTAAAGCCTCCCATGACCACAAATAAGTCTAACTCATGAGGCTATAAATTATGTTTTATTTTTCCAATTTTTCAATTAAAAATATCAAACTCCTGGAGGAGCCACCCTTAGAAAATGAAGCACAATATCAGCTTAATAAAAGAAAAATTTATGTTTCTGGTTACAATATCTTGGCTTGAATAATTTCATCTCAGAATGCAAATGTAAGATAGAGTGAAGTTAAGTTGGGACCCAATCAAGTTTTGAACGTTCCCATTTCTGGCGTATAAAATAATGCAAGTTTAACGTTTTGGGAGACACCATTACCTCTATTGCCACCTGCTGGTAAACATATGTCTCATTTAATTCAGTTAATGGCTCACCCCTGATTAAAGACATTTTGGATCCTGGAGATAGATTTGCAGCGAAATAACTTTTGCTGCTTCAGAAGTAGTCACTGGTTTACGGATGCAGTGGCTGATGCATCACGGGGATTGGTTGTGCTGAGCTATGTCCCTTAGTACGTAGGACAGCCAAAGACAGCTTGCACTGGTATGTGGATTTAGACAGGCCTTCCTCTGGCAGGGCCTCCTGCTCTCCCAGTTCTTTAAGTTTGTCTGTTCTCATGTCCATCAAAAGATAGGATTCTTCTCCTTAAAGAGATCAGTTTTTAAAATCACTGAATGATTCTGAGTCTTAATTTAAAAAATTTTAATCAAAGGCTTTTGACCCTCCAAATGAACATGGACCACACACATACACATACATACACTCATGCATACAATTGCTTCACGTTGGTTCTGAGGTTGAAGTCAAGACTGATGAACAGAGATGCTTTTACTTATTCTGCATGTAGCCTTTCTCTTGCTTCTCCCACTCACATGCTTTATTCTTCTGCTCTTTCAAAACCTGCATTCCATGCTCAATACTTGTGCATTTAGCTGCAACACAAACACTCATAACTCACAGTGTGGCTAATGTTTACACATTTTCTTATAAACATAAGAAGACTACTTTATCTGGAACCCTCACTTTATCTGGAATTTTAATAAGTAGAAGGAAAAATATGACCATTTTCCTTCTATGGTACCACTTCATGATGCTAATTGGTCATAATGATCCCCCCAAATACTGTAAGATTCTGATGTAGCTTTTGTTACCCATTTACTTATTTAAGAATAGTTGGGTGGTTGGTTTCAAGTTTTTGGTGATTCTGACTAGAGCTGCTATAAACATGCATGTACAGGTTTTTGTGTGAGCATAAGCTTTCATTTCTCTAGAGTAAAAACCTGAGGGATGGGATTATTGGGTCATTGCATATGTTTAACATTTTAAGGAATTGCCAAGCCATTGTCCAGAGTGGCTTTACTACTTTGCATTCACATGTGCAATGCATGAGATTTCCAGTTGCTCTGCATCCTTGTCAGCACTTGGTATTGTCAGTATTTTTTATTTTATGTATAGTGGTAGCACATTGCAGTTTAAATGGACATTTCCCTAATGATGAATAATTGTTGGAAACTTTTTGTGTACTTACTTATCATCTAGCTATCCTTTTTTGTTAAGTGCCTGTTTAATTACCCATTTTTTTTTACATTGGATTGTTTGTTTTCTGTTGTGTTTTGAGAGTTCTGATATATTCTGGTTATGTCTTTTGGTAATGTAGTTCTTGAATCATCAAAAAATGTATGAATATTTAAAGTTTTTTATCGTAAAGTTTTTAATTATATTTACTTCTTGGTGATTTACATATGCAAGCCACATAAGTCTATTAATTAAACTTCTCCATCACCCAGAACTGTGTCTATTTTGAATGATTGGGTGCTTTTTAAAGAGGCCCAGCGGGAAAGCTGGTAAGCTGCCCCAATCAGAGTCTGGAAAGAGCCATTTGGTGGATTCACAAAGGCAAGTCCAGGGTTTTTAGTCTTTAACTTGAAGATTCAGAAATGTGACTTGGTTGAGCCAGGCATGGTGGCTCATGTCTGTAATCCCAGAACTTTGGGATGAGATGGGAATATTGTTAGAGCCCAGGAGTTTGAGACCAGCCTGGGCGACATAGTGACTCCCTGTCTCTTAAAAAAAGAAAAAACAAATGTAACTTGAATGAATAAGCACTTGAGGATGCTTATTCATGCTAGCAAGGCTCTCAAGAGGCCAAAGTGCAAGACCAGGGTAGCAGCTAATGCACTAAGGGGGCCTCTTATGTCTTCTCCTATAACCCCATCTGATATTCACAAGGTTCCTTGAGGAGCTTGGAGTTAGAATAAAGGGGATTTAGCTGTGTCAATGGTTGTGATAGAATTTTTACTAGGTCATGGTGAAAAAATAAGCATAATTTAACTTTTCTTAATGGATTCAACTTAAAGGGCTACTCTTTATTTTGAGGTTATATCCTTTCTACAACTTTGGCAAATTCCATATGAATTTATTTTCTTAGGGTGTATTGATGACTTACTGGCCTAGAAACAATTCTGAAAGTAAAGAGCCATTTTATGTTATAATTTCAGTCCTATCACCCGGATTTCTGAGACCTTGGGAGCTACCTCCCTCCCACTTCCTCATCTATATGTGTGTAAGTCAAATGAACTTGGCATTCAAGGATCTATACAATCTGACTCTTAGCTTCCAATTTTATTTCAATTCACCTTACCATGAGAATCCTCCCCAGGTAAACCAGTCTGCTTGAAACTCCCAATACGCTGTGCCTTTTCTTGCCACTAGATATTTGCTGTATGATTTCTAGCACACCACTCCCTCCTCCACTGATCTTCTTTGATGTCTTTTAAGTCCGAAGTGAACACATACTCCTCTGGGTTCTTATAGCACCGGTCTTTGGTACCATTCCCAAAGCATTTATCCCACAATATCTTTCATTGTGGGTGACTCGTGTGTGCTTTAATGAATGATCAGATAGTGCCCCCATTGGACGGCAAGCTTCTGAAGGGGGAGAAATAAAGGCCCACTTTTTAGAAATCTCTGCATGTCTCACAGCAAATAACACAGTGTTTCTCACAGCAGGTGCTCAATAAGTGTCTGTTAAAGGAATGAATGAAGAAATAAATATATGAGAAATAGTATATTTAAATTCTTGCAACAGAATTCCTCTTTTCACCCATGGATACCTATGTATTTTGATACTTGAACACACTCATACACACATCCTATATAAATATACAAATCGAGGGCTCCCTTGGGCTATCTCCTCAGATGTGTGAGTCTGTGAGTGTGGCCTGCACGTCAGCATGCCCAGGCAGAAGGAAAAACAAGCAGGCACTCCCAACTGGGGAAGTCATTTGCAGCTCTTCCCATTATTACTGGCTGAATCTCCTTATTTAAAACAAACAAAGAGCTGGAAGAAGCAACTCAAGTGGCCAGCTATTAGCAAGTTCAGTTATCAAAACACAGACCTGGTCTTTAAACCTATAAAACAGCAAACCCTAAAAGTCTGCTCCTGACCTTTAGCATCTCTGTGGCCACCTGAACCTCCCCTAGCTCTCCCTTTAGGACCCTTGGGGCCACACATTCATATCACAGGGAGGCTATTTTTAGATTTTATTAGGCTGAGAGCATTTTCATTAATCTCAAAGGGCATCTCTCTCCTTTCCTTTGCTTCCTATGCCACAGGGCAAGGACTCCACCCAAAGGCAATCCAGCTACCATTTTCCACATAGTCTATGGTTAGTCAGAGAAGTGTCTAAGGGCTGCAGAGAAGGAAGGCCTGAAATTTAGATCCTAGAGACAAGAGGGCTACTGTAGAGCCAGCAAGAATGACCAAAAGAGGAAACTGGAACACAATCCAGGCCACAGGAGGGAGATGTGGCTCATCTCCTGTTTCTGATGTCCACTGAGTGGTCCCATAGTCTGGCCTGCTCAAGTGCTGGCCTGTCCAAGTGCAAGCCAAGGGAGGGAAGTGTCATTAAACATCCTTTAATCTGTGATGCTTGTGAATCGTCATTGTGGTCAAGAAAATGGACATCAATCCTAATGCTGTAGATAGAAAAGGGGTAGAAAACAGAAAGGAATTTATAGCAACCACAGGCTACAGCCTGGCAGTGTTTTGTTTGGGTTTTTGAAATAAATTAGGTCTATCACCTTTTTGTTGTCCTTTACTTCTTTCTTTTAAAAAGTAGAGTATATGAAAATACTGGTTGCATAACTGTTCTGTTTGATTATATAATACCTACTTTATAGAGTTGAATAAAACTGCATTACACAATTATATAGTGTGATCTCACCTATACAATGAAAAAGAAAGATGGAGAGAGGACTCAAAGGAACTGTACCCAAGTTAACAGTGAGTGACACTGGGCAGTGGAGTCATAGATAATATTTCCTGCTTCTTTATACTTTTCTTTCAACATTTTCTCTAATCAGCATTTATTACTCTGAAGATCTGGAAGATGCTGATCAAAATTTTTTTTAAAAAAATAAGATTATATTGTACAGAAAGGTTGTTTTCAACCTAATTTATCTTTCAGAGGTTTTGCCATTTTCTACCTATGTGACTTTGAGTAAGTTACTTAACGCTTTGAATCTTAGCTTCCCTCCTCCATAAAATGGGGATAATAAGTACTTACTTCCATCAAAGAGCTGTGTGAAAATTAAATGAGAAAACACAAACAACTCATCTAGTACTGAGCCTGATGAAGCACAAATACTCAATAGTGGGTAATCAAAAACTGAGAAGTAATACCTCTCATTTCTTATAGGGTAAGCAACTTCAGGAGCCTGTTTGGGCCAGTCTTGAAAATGGAGGGATTCCATTTACTTCCTGCTACTGTGATAGTCCACTGTATGATTTCTTGCTTTTCTTCAACTATGCCTGAGAATGGCTTGACCCAAATTTCAGAAGATTGATGAAGTCCTAAGGGCAATTATGTAAGTGTAAATAATGGAATGATGTGGTAAAATGCAGGCACATGTGCTTTGGATTTGGAAAAACCAGAGTCTAAATTTTTCTAATTACTAACTATGTGATCTTAGGCAAATGACTTTAGTTTTTGGAGTCTTGATTTCCTCACATTTAATAATTCTAACATCCATTGAGTCATTATTACGTGTCAGGCACTAGGCTAAGTATTTTATGTACACTAATATATTTAATCAATGTGGCAACCCCATGCCATGTAATTATTATCTCCATTTTACAGATGAGGAAGAGGTAAAGGAGGCTGCCTGAGGTCACAGAGCTGTATATTGGTAGTTGGAATTTTAACTTAGACAGTCTGACACTAGAGCCTATTTTCCTCACCACTATGCCTATTTGAGGAATTTCATGCATAGTGTCCCCAAAGGATGTATATTGGGAAAGGTATTAATATTCCAGATGTAGCATACCAATGTCTCAGGTGAATAATACTTGGGGTCATCTCTTTCTCGTACTCCTTTTCTTTTCTTTTTATTTGAAACAAAGTCTGGCTCTTTTGCCCAGGCTAAAGTGCCACGACTTGATCATGGCTTACTGCAACCTCAGCCTCCTGGATTCAAACAATCCTCTCACCTCAGCCACCCAGGTAGTGGGGACTACTAACACATGCCACCGTATCTGGATTTTTAAAACATTTTTTGTAGCAATGAGGTCTCACTAAGTTGTCCAGGTTGGGCTCAAACTCCTGGGCTCAAGCAGTCCTCCCACTTGGCCTCCCAAAGTGCTGGGATTACAAGCGTAAGCCACTGCACTCAGCCCACACTCCTTTTCTTAACACTTAGAGCATTTCAAGGAAAGGCAACAATTAAAAAAATTCTTTAGTTTGTTACACATCATCTTTTAGACATTGTGCTAATATTGGCTTATTCTTCCAATCCTAACACTACTAATGACAGTTACCACTCACTGAGTACTTGTAAGTTACCAGGTACTGGGCTAAGGGCTTTGCATGCTTTACCTTAGTGCATCCCAACAATAAATTTATGAAATAAGCTTTATTAGTCTCATTTTGTAAATGAGAAAAACTGAAACATAGAAAAGTTAAGAAACTTGGCAAAGTTCACATGAATAGTAAATGGTGGAACCAGAATGCAAGCCCAAATCTGTCTGGTTTTTAAGTCTCTGCATTTAATCATCTTATTACACTAGCTTCCCACCCTCCTCATCATGTTTTGTGTTTATCTATGTGGCTTTAGAGTAGCATGAAGGATCACCCTGGGATCAGATTATTCTGGAAAGCTATCCAGTACTGTGCTTTTTCTACTTTCCGTTGAGGCTGGAGAGGCAAGATTCACTATGATAAGGCTGAGATCACCCAGTGGCCTAGCACCTTAGGCTTAGGTCAGCATGTCAAATCTGCTATACACCATTGTAGTGGTTGCTAGTGCTCTTTGCAAAATCGTTCATTTTCCTTACTTCTGGGCATAGGGAAGACCGAAATTCTTGAATTCCTATGGTTGACTGGAATCTTATAACTAGTTATGACCTTTGAATTTTGTGTGGAAGTGACATGCAACAGACACTTCCAGGCTGGAGCCCGGAGCCTATTTGTGACTTTTTAGAGCTTTCTTTTGTCTTTGGTACAATAGCCAGCAGCATTCAAGATGGTGGCTGCTCCATCAGCCTGGGACTCTAGGTGACTACAATAAGCAAAGTTTCCTGCTGAAATGTGATGAATACGTAGCTTCAGTAAAAAAGAAACCAGCCGGGCATGGTGGCTCACGCCTGTAATCCCAACACTTTGGGAGGCTGAGGTGGGCGGATCACCGGAGGTCAGGAGTTTGAGACCAGCCTAACCAACATGGAGAAACCCCGTCTCCATTAAAAATACAAAAATAGCCGGGCATGGTGGCGCATGCCTGTAATCTCAGCTACTCGGGAGGCTGAGGCAGGAGAATCACTTGAATCCGGGAGGTGGAGGTTGCCGTGAGCAGAGATCGTGCCATTGCACTCCAGCCTGGGCAACAAAGAGTGAAACTCCATCTAAAAAAAAAAAAAGGAAACCTTTATTATTTAAGCCACTTAGATTTTTAGAGTTGTTTCTTACTGCAACATAACCTAGTCTGTCCTGACTGATACAATCATGTAGCACACTGTGGACCATACAAGCAGTGCCTGGACATCAGTGTGCTAGTTGCCAATGTACTGTATCCATGACTATCATCAGTGTGGGGGAGGAGAGAAAGACAAAAGGGAAGGTAGAGGGTCAGAGAGACAGAGACAGAGACTAACTTTCACTTCTGGCAGAATCTTTAGGAAGCTGTGTCTTTTACTGTGATGAAACATCAAGGAACCACAAGGGCTGTGACTGTGTCTTGCTCAGTATTTCCAGTGCTGAGTAAGGTGACTGACACTTATTAAATATTGCTGATTTCATAATATCAACATTGGACTAGCATTTTATAAACAATAAAATCTTTAGGAATACACATTCTTGGAACATTTTACATGGTTTTGGGATTTAATTTAGCCAAAATCAATCCAACTTTCCTAGTTAGCTTTTTAAATATGGCTAGCTTAATTCCTTTGCCTTTTGTCCCTTATTAGTTCAAGGTTTCTGGCCCTGGGGTCTCAGGATACTGGGCACATGCTGTTCCTTAAAGTGGGGCTCCCTGTGCCTTTTTCTCCATCAGAAATTAACACAATCTTTACACTTCAAAATGAAGTGGGGAAGCACATTCATATTCCAATAAGAGTTTTCGCTCCAATTTAAAAATAAATAAATAGGGGTGGAGCCAAGATGGCCGAATAGGAACAGCTCCGGTCTCCAGCTCCCAGCCCCAGCGACACAGAAGACGGGTGATTTCTGCATTTCTGCTTGAGGTACCGGTTTCATCTCACTAGGGAGTGCCTAACAGTGGGTTCAGGACAGTCGGTGAAGCGCACTGTGCGCGAGCCGAAGCAGGGCGAGGCATTGCCTCACTCGGGAAGCGCAAGGGGTCAGGGAGTTCCCTTTCCTAGTCAAAGAAAGGGGAAACAGACGGCACCTGGAATATCGGGTCAGTCCCGTCCTAATACTGCGCTTTTCCAATGGGCCTGGAAAACGGCACACTAGGAGATTGTGTCCCGCACCTGGCTCGGTGGGTCCTATGCCCACAGAGTCTTGCTGATTGCTAGCACAGCAGTCTGAGATCACGCTGCAAGGCCGCAGCGAGGCTGGGGGAGGGGCGCCCGCCATTGCCCAGGCTTGCTTAGGTAAACAAAGCAGCCAGGAAGCTCGAACTGGGTGGAGCCCACCACAGCTCAAGGAGGCCTGCCTGCCTCTGTAGGCTCCACCTCTGGGGGCAGGGCACAGACAACCAAAAACTCAGCGAGAACCTCCACAGCCTTAAATGTCCCTGTCTGACTGACAGCTTTGAAGAGAGTAGTGGTTCTCCCAGCACGCAGCTGGAGATCTGAGAACGGACAGACTGCCTCCTAAAGTGGGTCCCTCACCCCTGAGCAGCCTAACTGGGAGGCACCCCCCCAGTAGGGACAGACTGACACCTCATTCAACCGGGTACTCCTCTGAGACAAAACTTTCAGAGGAACTATCAGACAGCTGAATTTGTGGTCTCACGAAAATCCGCTGTTCTGCAGCCACCGGTGCTGACACCCAGCCAAACAGGGTCTGGAGTGGACCTCTAGTAAACTCCAACAGACCTGCAGCTGAGGGTCTTGTCTGGTAGAAGGAAAATTAACAAACAGAAAGGACATCCACACCAAAAACCCATCTGTACATCACCATCATCGAAGACAAAAAGTAGACAAAACCACAAAGATGGGGAAAAAACAGACCAAAAAACTGGAAACTCTAAAAAACAGAGCACCTCTCCTCCTCCAAAGGAACGCAGTTCCTCACCAGCAACGGAACAAAGCTGGATGGAGGATGACTTTGATGAGTTGAGAGAAGAAGGCTTCAGACGATCAAACTACTCTGAGCTACGAGAGGAAATTCAAAACAATAGCAAAGAAGTTAAAAACTTTGAAAAAAAATTAGAAGAATGGATAACTAGAATAACCAATGGAGAGAAGGGCTTAAAGGAGATGATGGAGCTGAAAGCCAAGTTTCGAGAACTATGCGAAGAATGCAGAAGCCTCAGTAGCAGATGCGATCAACTGGAAGAAAGGGTATCGCTGATAGAAGATGAAATGAATGAAATGAAGAGAGAAGGGAAGTTTAGAGAAAAAAGAATAAAAAGAAATGAACAAAGCCTCCAAGAAATTTGGGACTATGTGAAAAGACCAAACCTACGTCTGATTGGTGTACCTGAAAATGATGGGGAGAATGGAACCAAGTTGGAAAACACTCTGCAAGATATTATCCAGGAGAACTTCCCCAATCTAGCAAGGCAGGCCAGCATTCAGATTCAGGAAATACAAAGAATGCCACAAAGATACTCCTTGAGAAGGGCAACTCCAAGACACATAATTGTCAGATTCACCAAAGTTGAAATGAAGGAAAAAATGTTAAGGGCAGCCAGAGAGAAAGGTCGGGTTACCCACAAAGGGAAGCCCATCAGACTAACAGCTGATCTCTCAGCAGAAACTCTACAAGCCAGAAGAGAGTGGGGGCCGATATTCAACATTCTTAAAGAAAAGAATTTTCAACCCAGAATTTCCTATCCCGCCAAACTAAGCTTCATAAGTGAAGGAGAAATAAAATACTTTACAGACAAGCAAACGCTGAGTGATTTTGTCACCACCAGGCCTGCCCTAAAAGAGCTCCTGAAGGAAGCACTAAACATGGAAAGGAACAACCGGTACCAGCCCCTGCAAAAACATGCCAAATTGTAAAGACCATCGAGGCTAGGAAGAAACTATAGCAACTAACGAGCAAAATAACCAACTAACATCATAATGACAGGATCAGATTCACACATAACAATATTCACGTTAAATGTAAATGGGCTAAATGCTCCAATCAAAAGACACAGACTGGCAAACTGGATAAGGAGTCAGGACCCATCAGTGTGCTGTATTCAGGAAACCCATCTCACGTGCAGAGACACACATAGACTCAAAATAAAGGGATGGAGGAAGATCTATCAAGCAACTGGAAAACAAAAAAAGGCAGGGGTTGCAATCCTAGTCTCTGATAAAATAGACTTTAAACCAACAAAGATCAAAAGAGACAAAGAAGGCCATTACATAATGGTAAAGGGATCAGTTCAACAAGAAGAGCTAACTATCCTAAATATATATGCACCCAACACAGGAGCACCCAGATTCATAAAGCAAGTCCTCAGTGACCTACAAAGGGACTTAAACTCCCACACAATAATAATGGGAGATTTTAACACCCCACTGTCAGCATTAGACAGATCAACGAGACAGAAAGTTAACAAGGATATCCAGGAATTGAACTCAGCTCTACATAAAGTGGACCTAATAGACATCTACAGAACTCTCCACCCCAAATCAACAGAATATACATTTTTTTCAGCACCACACCACACCTATTCCAAAATTGACCACATAGTTGGAAGTAAAGCTCTTCTCAGCAAATGTAAAAGAACAGAGATTATAACAAACTGTCTCTCAGACCACAGTGCAATCAAACTAGAACTCAGGATTAAGAAACTCACTCAAAACCGCTCAACTACATGGAAACTGAACAACCTGCTCCTGAATGACTATTGGGTACATAATGAAATGAAGGCAGAAATAAAGATGTTCTTTGAAACCAACGAGAACAAAGACACAACATACCAGAATCTCTGGGACACGTTCAAAGCAGTGTGTAGAGGGAAATTTATAGCACTAAATGCCCACAAGAGAAAGCAGGAAAGATCCAAAATTGACACCCTAACATCACAATTAAAAGAACTAGAAAAGCAAGAGCAAACACATTCAAAAGCTAGCAGAAGGCTAGAAATAACTAAAATCAGAGCAGAACTGAAGGAAATAGAGACACAAAAAACCCTTCAAAAAATTAATGAATCCAGGAGTTGGTTTTTTGAAAAGATCAACAAAATTGATGGACCGCTAGCAAGACTAATAAAGAAGAAAAGAGAGAAGAATCAAATAGATGCAATAAAAAACGAAAAAGGGGATATCACCACCGATCCCACAGAAATACAATCTACCATCAGAGAATACTACAAACACCTCTATGCAAATAAACTAGAAAATCTAGAAGAAATGGATAAATTCCTCGACAAATACACCCTCCCAAGACTAAACCAGGAAGAAGTTGAATCTCTGAATAGACCAATAACAGGTTCTGAAATTGTGGCAATAATCAATAGCTTACCAACCAAAAAGAGTCCAGGACCTGATGGATTGACAGCTGAATTCTACCAGAGGTACAAGGAGGAACGGGTACCATTCCTTCTGAAACTATTCCAATCGATAGAAAAAGAGGGAATCCTCCCTAACACATTTTACGAAGCCAGCATCGTCCTGATACCAAAACCTGGCAGAGACATAACCAAAAAAGAGAATTTCAGACCAATATCCTTGATGAACATTGATGCAAAAATCCTCAATAAAATACTGGCAAACCGAATCCAGCAGCACATCAAAAAGCTTATCCACCATGATCAAGTGGGCTTCATCCCTGGGATGCAAGGCTGGTTCAACATACGCAAATCAATAAATGTAATCCAGCATATAAACAGAACCAAAGACAAAAACCACATGATTATCTCAATAGATGCAGAAAAGGCCTTTGACAAAATTCAACAACCCTTCATGCTAAAAACTCTCAATAAATTAGGTATTGATGGGACGTATCTCAAAATAATAAGAGCTATCTACAACAAACCCACAGCCAATATCATACTGAATGGGCAAAAACTGGAAGCATTCCCTCTGAAAACTGGCACAAGACAGGGATGCCCTCTCTCACTGCTCCTATTCAACATAGTGCTGGAAGTTCTGGCCAGAGCAATCAGGCAGGAGAAGGAAATAAAGGGTATTCAATTAGGAAAAGAGGAAGTCAAATGGTCCCTGTTTGCAGATGACATGATTGTATATCTAGAAAACCCCACTGTCTCAGCCCAAAATCTCCTTAAGCTGATTAGCAACTTCAGCAAAGTCTCAGGATACAAAATTAATGTACAAAAATCACAAGCATTCTTGTACACCAATAACAGACAAACAGAGAGCCAAATCATGAGTGAACTCCCATTCACAATTGCTTCAAAGAGAATAAAATACCTAGGAATCCAACTTACAAGGGATGTGAAGGACCTCTTCAAGGAGAACTACAAACCACTGCTCAATGAAATAAAAGAGGATACAAACAAATGGAAGAACATTCCATGCTCATGGGTTGGAAGAATCAATATCGTGAAAATGGCCATACTGCCCAAGGTAATTTATAGATTCAGTGCCATCCCCATCAAGCTACCAATGACTTTCTTCACAGAATTGGGAAAAACTACTTTAAAGTTCATATGGAACCAAAAAAGAGCCCGCATCGCCAAGTCAATCCTAAGCCAAAAGAACAAAGCTGGAGGCATCACGCTACCTGACTTTAAACTATACTACAAGGCTACAGTAACCAAAACAGCATGGTACTGGTACCACAACAGAGACATAGATCAATGGAACAGAACAGAGCCCTCAGAAATGATGCCGCATAGCTACAACTATCTGATCTTTGACAAACCTGACAAAAACAAGAAATGGGGAAAGGATTCCCTATTTAATAAATGGTGCTGGGAAAACTGGCTAGCCATATGTAGAAAGCTGCAACTGGATCCCTTCCTTACACCTTATACAAAAATTAATTCAAGATGGATTAAAGACTTATATGTTAGACCTAAAACCATTAAAATCCTACAAGAAAACCTAGGCAATACCATTCAGGACATAGGCGTGGGCAAGGACTTCATGTCTAAAACACCAAAAGCAATGGCAACAAAAGCCAAAATCGACAAATGGGATCTCATTAAACTAAAGAGCTTCTGCACAGCAAAAGAAACTATCATCAGAGTGAACAGGCAACCTACACAATGGGAGAAAATTTTTGCAACCTACTCATCTGACAAAGGGCTAATATCCAGAATCTACAATGAACTCAAACAAATTTACAAGAAAAAAACAACCCCATCAAAAAGTGGGCGAAGGACATGAACAGACACTTCTCAAAAGAAGACATTTATGCAGCCAAAAAACACATGAAGAAATGCTCCTCATCACTGGCCATCAGAGAAATGCAAATCAAAACCACAGTGAGATACCATCTCACACCAGTTAGAATGGCCATCATTAAAAAATCAGGAAACAACAGGTGCTGGAGAGGATGTGGAGAAATAGGAACACTTTTACACTGTTGGTGGGACTGTAAACTAGTTCAACCATTGTGGAAGTCAGTGTGGCGATTCCTCAGGGATCTAGAACTAGAAATACCATTTGACCCAGCCATCCCATTACTGGGTATATACCCAAAGGACTATAAATCATGCTGCTATAAAGACACATGCACACGTATGTTTATTGCGGCACTATTCACAATAGCAAAGAGTTGGAACCAACCCAAATGTCCAACAACGATAGACTGGATTAAGAAAATGTGGCACATATACACCATGGAATACTATGCAGCCATAAAAAATGATGAGTTCGTGTCCTTTGTAGGGACATGGATGAAACTGGAAAACATCATTCTCAGTAAACTATCGCAAGGACAAAAAACCAAACACCGCATGTTCTCACTCATAGGTGGGAATTGAACAATGAGAACTCATGGACACAGGAAGGGGAACATCACGCTCCGGGGACTGTTGTGAGGTGGGGGGAGGGGGGAGGGACAGCATTAGGAGATACACCTAATGCTAAATGACGAGTTAATGGGTGCAGGAAATCAACATGGCACATGGATACATATGTAACAAACCTGCACATTGTGCACATGTACCCTAAAACCCTAAAGTATAATAAAAAAAAAAAAATAAATAAATAAAAATAAATAAATAAATAAATACTTTAGCTCAAATTTATGTTTAATCTGAAGATCCATGATCCCTTAATGGAGTGCGGAGCTGCTCATGTAGGGGGATGGGTGGAGGTGACTCATTCTGTAGAGCAGCAGCTGCAGCCGTCACATAGACAAGCCGCCAGACCCCACAGGCCAGGAGAAAAGAGACAGGGAGAAGGAAAAGGAGGAATGAGTGCTCTTAGAGCAAAGAAACAGCCTTGTGCTTGCATGAAGTCCTGCAAGGTTGAAGGCCTCTTCAGGTAATTCCCTCCTTCTTCTTGTCAGTCATTATTCCATCATTTCTTTCAGGAATCACTTGCCAGCAAGCCAGTGTCCTACCGTCACTAGACTGTGACTTCCTGGAGTGCTAGCATGATGTCTTATTCATCTCTTAGTCATCCTACCCCTCACTTCATGGCTAGCATGGTGGGGGCTACAAGTAGATGTTTGAGGAGCAAGTGATACCTCAGGAGCTGGGACCATCCTGTAAACTACAACTAAGTGACCCTGAAACGGGGGCCATTAAACTTCTGCTGCCAGCCCTAACTGAGGGTGTGGGTTGCTTACTTTTCAGTTTGCACACAAGCTCATTTGCAGCTGCTTTCATCATTTATTTGATTCCTCTGCTTTCGACAAGTTGGTGTTGGGAAAGTTCAGCTAACTATCCCCACAGCTCCCCATGTGCAGTGTGGGAAGAATGTTTAAAGCTGGCTTCATAGAAGGAGTGAAGGCTAATGTTCAGTTCAGAGGAAGGATAATAGCTGGAATGCATAGTTCAGCGTCTGTCTCTGCCATTCAGGGGCTGGGACATTGGAAGGTTTGCTTCTACCAACAGATTAGTTAAAAAGACATTGAAGGGCATAAAGGCCACAGTAAGATATGTTCTAAGACTTGGAAATACAGTTTAAATAAGAGTTAAACCACTAAAATCCACACACAATTGATGTAATTAGTCATCTTTGGAAGTAACGTAAAAAAATCATTTATAAACGTGTGAGCCAAGAGCTTAAGGATACCCAAGAAACCAATCAAGGTGAACTAAGAGAAATCTCAGGGAACCAGCAAGGGCAGTACTTAGAACCCAACCAATTGTATGCATACTGCTTGAAGAATGCTTTAGAACAAAACGTGTCTGTCTGGGGAGTGGGGTGGGTAGGAAGAAATGATCAGTTATAAGAATGAAGAAAAAAGGGGCCAGGTGCGGTGGCTCACACCTGTAATCCCAGCACTTTGGGAGGCTGAGGCAGGCAGATCATGAAGTCAGGAGATCTAGACCATCCTAGCTAACACAGTGAAACCCCGTATCTACTAAAAATACAAAAAAAAAAAAAATTAGCTAAGCGTGGTGGCACACGCCTGTAGTCCCAGCTGCTGGGAAGGCTGAGGCAGGAGAATGGCGTGAACCTGGGAGGCGGAGTTTGCAGGGTGCTGAGATCGTGCCACTGCACTCCAGCCTAGGCGACAGGGCAAGACTCCATCTCAAAAAATAAAATAAAATAAAATAAAATAAAATAAAATAAAATAAAATAAAATAAAATAAAAAAGGAAAAGGTGGGGTGTTGCAGAGGCAAATGTTGGTCGACCCACTCAGGCACTATAACAGCTCTGGACAGAGTCTTCTTGTCCTTGACTTGCTGAGAGAGCCTAAAGCATCTCAATGGAGAGACACTTCTGAAGCTTAACTCACTGCCTGCATTCTGAGCCACTGTGCTGATCAGGCCAAAGTGAATAACCAGTACTCTTATTAGTTGTATTTTTCTGGGTAAATTAACAAACTGGCGTGTGTGTGTGTCTGCGGCTTGGAGGCTGTGTCAGCACCTGGGGCATGGAGGATGCTACTTTAATGATGTCAAGAGAGTCAGGATCTGAAGTCTGAAAGGACAGTGATGAGTCTCTGAGGCCAAGGCCATCAGTGGGCCTTCTCTGCATCCTTCTGTGTCACAGGCTGAGCTGCCCATTTTCAGGTGCAAAAGAAGATACTCTTCAAAGATGGCCATTCCTTGGCTTCCGACCAAGGCTATACTTTTCTTCAATGCTCTCAGACTTTTTGACTATGGGGAAAGTCCCATGGCTAACTTACCTCATCTTATATAAACTACCCCCTGCAAAGCCATATTTCAATATTTGTAAGGCTTATAAGGTGGACTATAATAGCCCGTTGTGAGCCTTAGACCCCCGTGTGTGTCACCATCCCAGCCACAGGACTTCTACTGGAATTTTACAGCAGAAGGGGAATTTCTTGGTAGTCTGTTCAGCTCTGCAAATGTGCACTGTCTCCACTGTGTGCCGGTTGCACAAAACACCTCTAATCCCTTCAGAGGAAAGTTGCCACCAAAAGCAGGAAGTGCCTGTAAAGATGGAGGGGTCAACTCTAGGGGCTGAGGGCTTCAGAAGCTAGGTTTTCACTGGGAAACAGACTAGAGTGCGAATTTGAGATCTGTAATGATGGAGTGGTCTGCTCCTAGATAATTAACATTCACACCATAGAAGTGAGAGGAGAACCAGTAGGATGTAATAAGGCCTACCAGAGGGTCTTTCCTCACAAAAAAAAAGAAAAAAAAAAAAAAGCTTTAAATGGTTCTACAGCGATAGCAGCTGCCTTTGCTCTGCTCACAAGCCTGGCCAAGAGCTCGGGCTCCCTCTGTGATGACAAGAGAAAGGGGTCTGAAGGGGCCAGACTCAATGCATAGGCAGACCATCCATGGAGAATCTGAGATGAGTGCTGTGTAAAGGCTTTTCTGTCCCAAAAGCTCTCTGTTGTGGAAATGATGCCTGGAATTATCCAGCATCAGGAACTTGCACCTGGACCGGAAAGTCAGGACCCTTGGCTGGAAAGTATTGAGAGGGGAGAAGAAGTGGGTTTGGCCCCAGATAAAGAGCATTGCTTAGGGACAACAGCAAAGAACAGGGGTAAGATCAAGAGCAACTCAAGAGCCACCTAATTTATGGGTAAGAACAAATCGCAAGTTGGGAGAAGAACACAGAAAAGGAAAATAGCTGAATTAAAGCAAAAGAAGCATCTCTGTGGTTTTGCCTACAATCAGTTGTAGTCACAGATATCATATTTTAAAAGTAAAAACGATGTCTGTCATCTACTGGTCATAACAACTCAAAAATATTTTTTAAACTCTATATCTCTTACCCATTTTTTTTTAGGGAAAAATAACTGAACACAGTGAACTGTATTCTTTGTTTGCAGGACTCTCCTTTTCATTTTTATACTAGATTTTTCAGCCAAGAATATTTGTCCTAAAGCTATTTAATAAATGAGCTAGTTGAAGACCTCATAACAGATTGCTGACAGCTCCAGTTACTTCTTTAAGGCAATGCCCATGAGCTGAAATGCTAGCACATACTCATGGACACAAACTTACTCAGAACTGCCTTCAGAAAGATGCAATTTATGATAGTACAGGGCAGCAGAAGGTCACATTATGTAAAATATGTGCATACAAAACAAAACAAAAACAAGTAATTATTTAATTTTGTGACTCATCCTGATAATAATGGAATCTTCCAGATACTTTCAGCACCTGAAAAACACAAAGAGTGTGGCATTTAGACTAGCACAGAGAAGTCACTCTTTCCAGTAAGGTTACTGAGTTTTATGTGGCATCTTAATCACCTGTCTTCCTTCTGGCACTTCCTAAGGAAGGGTGATGACGATATGCTCATTCCCACCACCATCAGTTCAGGGACAATGATCACCCTATTGATGAAGTTGGCCCAGGTGATTATGGTGGCACACATAGGCGTAATAAGCAGCCATAAGAAACACAACCTCAGTTTTTCTACTTATTAAATGAGATTAAGTATCCCACTTAGGCATATACATAATCTCAACCGACTTCACTAGAAGACTGTCTGAACATAGAACAAAAAGGAACATGCCTAGCTAGATGTAGAACAAAAAGAAATATGCCTAGCTACATGTTCTGTGGAAAGGCATGATATAAAGTATTGCAACTGCTATATGATGTTAAGAAACAAGTAACTCTAGGGCCCTGAAAGGTTTTATGCAGAAGTGCATGCAAGAGTTTCATTTTGAATCTCATTAAAACATTCCTCATTTATTAAGTGTAAAATGGATCTTAATTGAAAAAAATTAAACTACTGTTTAAGCATTCCTAGAGTATGGTCTAAAAGATAATGTTAAATGAAGTTCTTGTTTAATCATATCAGCTATAGTCTCTTTCTGCAGGTGCCTTGTCTGCACATCTGTGTTCTCTCCTTTCTTCTGGAAACTGGTAAGCCCTCAGTGTGTGTGTGTGTGTGTGTGTGTGCGCGCGCGCGTGTGTGCATGCCCACGCCCACCACCTCTTGTCTGCTGGGGACCCAGTGGGTTCAGGTCTCAGGAGGTACACAGAAGCTGTGCCTGCATTGCTCAGTGAAGCTTTGTTTTCTTTTGTTCCTGCTGCTGGAGCCTCCTTGGCTGATTAAGTCTGAGGCTTCTCCCAGGTTTTGTTGGTCCATGAATGGAGCCTCTTCAGTGCTCACTGGAGTGCGGTATCATTGATACTTCCTCCGCCTGGCTCCCTCCCTCTCCCAGCCCAGAGGAGCTGATGGATTAATCCTGCTGTGCGCTTATAAGTCTTACAGGCAGAAATGTAAGCTGGGGTAGAAAAAGATGGCTCAGGTTGGATGGGACCACAGAGACCTTCCTTCCAGAGTCTATACTCCTCATTTTACGTAATTAGGCTTCAAGAGGTCCAGGGCAGAGCAGTGAAGGGCCTGGCCCAAGTCTCTCAGAGGGTTGGGACAAGTCTAGACTTCCCCAGGGCTTTCTACTTTACTTCTTCCAGCACAGGCCCTTCTCAGAGGGAAGCCTGCAAGAATTTTTTTGCCCTTGCTGTAGAGCAGTAACATTGTATCTAGATACAGAACAATAACACTGTATCAAGATGCATCTTTTACATTTTTACAGCAAAGTGAAGGACCTGCTGACTAAAATCATAGATTTTTCATATAGGAAGTGAAGGGAATCTGTAGTACTTTCTAATAAGAGTCAGAAAACTGCCTTGTTTGCTAATAATTGCTTTGCCTATAATTTTTATTTTCCTGCCTTATCCTCCAGTTTCACACATATGTCCCCAAACCCTTAAGTCTGTGGATTGCCTGTCTCCAGCATAGGAAGAGACCATGGCTTATGACAATTTTCCTCTCTAGAGACAACATTTTATAGCATTCATCACTTCCTGACATTATATATACTTATTTGTCTGTCTGCCCTCACTAAAATATAGGCCTCATTAGGATAGAGGTTTTGTTTTGTTCACTGATGTGTCCCTCTCCAATGCCTGTAATTGGAATCTACATCAGAGTAAGCACTCAAAAAAGCATGGAGGTCAGGCATGGTGGCTCACATCCCAGCATATTGGGAGGCTGAAGCAGGAGGATTGCTTGAAGTCAGAAGTTCGAGACCAGCCTGAACAACATAGCAAGATCCCTCTCTCTACAATAATAGTAATAATAATGATAATAAATCAGTCAGGCATGGTAGTACATACCTAGTAGTATCAGCTACTTGGGGCTGAAGTGGAAGGATTGCTTGAGCCCAGTAGTTCAGGACTGCAGTGACCCATGATTGAACCACTGCACTGTAGCCCAAGAAACAGAGGGAAACCCTTTTTATTTAAAAAAAAAAAAAAAAAAAAAGAATGAGTAAATGAATAAATGAAATCTACTTTCCCATGCACTGGCACTGAAAAGGGAAAATAGGAAAAAATAAAAACATTGGCTAAATGGGCAGGGAAAGGAGCTGCTCTTAGCTGTGAACTCTCCCCGACTCCCTTTCCTTCCCCCCTCCCACCCAGAACTCCAATCACTGGCTTCCCTTTCTTCTCAAAACAATCTAGTAGTCCCTCATCTTCAGAAGAGACCATACATAGTGATAGCCATTTTAAAGTAACACCTTCCAGAGGGCATTTTAGAAACACTCTAAGCCTTAAGCCAAAAGGAAGAGTCCCTAATGGTAGAATTAAAGGGATTGGCTAACAGATGGGAGATGGGACCTTTGCATAGCCCCTTATAATCCAGCTTCTTCATAGCCTTGGAATACCCCTGGCCACCGAAACAGAATTCATGAGAACCCTTGCCTTTGAATGTGGAATGGTGACCAGAGAGTGGAAAAATCTCATCTTCAAATGACAGTATTAGCAAGGATATAACAAAAATATATCACTCTTATGTTGATATTCCCAGCGTAAATTGGCAAAGGCCCTTGAAAGTGCAATTTGGCACCACAATTTTTTTGCGAGAGCCAAAAAATATGTAAGCCATTTGATCTAGACATCTTACTATTATGAATTTATTCTAAGAAAATAATCAAAAATAAGATAAAAGCTTTTTGCACAAAAAGTACATCGTCACATTTTTAAAAAACAAAAAGTGTATGATTGGATTGTTTGTAACACAAAGAACAAATGCTTGAAGGGATGGATACTTCATTTACCATGATGTGATTATTACCCATTGCATGCCTGTATCAAGTGTCTCATGTACTGCATAAATATATACACCTACTATATACCCACAAAAATTAAAAATAAAATTTTTTAAAGTACAATTTTAAAAATATATTATTTCTAGTAGTTACAGCTTGGAAAAAAAATAAATGATGAATAATAGAACAAACCCACAATGTAAATTATACAACGACACATCTGAGTTACATTGCATCTGAGCTACTTAATAGCTGTGATAACTTGGGTAAATTATTTAACATCTCCAAGCTTCAGCTTCCTTTTCTATAAAATCCTGTTTCTGCAATAACAGCACCTACTTTATGAAGCTGTGAGGATTAAACGGCATCATTGCAGCTAATGTACTTAGTGTAGTGCCTGGCACAATGATCACTTATTGTGGTTATTATTTCAAAAGATAGTATTATATCTTTCTGGCCCAAAACATGCAAATCTCTCAATATTCTAGTCAAATAACTATGACAGAAACCATACTGAGGTAAGTATACATCTTCCTATCAGCATAGGTTTGGGATTTGATTCTAAACAGGCAGGACTCAAAAGTAGTTTTGCCTAGAGGTTGCCTCACATTTTTATCCCCAATTAACAAAAATAAAAACCCTTGGCTTTGGAGAATAGGGTGGGTAATTCTTTCCTTTCAACTGTTTTGCCTGGGTACGTTTTGTGGAAGGAAGAGAATTGTGGGTGGAATGGGAAAGGAAAGAGGTGAAAGGGGTCCAATTAATGAGATCGTTTCTTCCCTGTCTTTTCAGCTGTCTTTGAACTTGTTTTTAACCATGGAGCCCTCAGAAAGCTCCATGGTTTTACCCACTCGCCTTCTCCCCTCCTCTCAACTCCCAGTTCAAGCCTCTGGGCCATAAAAGATCAAATCTGATGCTATTGCCAAGTTGTGCAGATCTGGACTCCTCAAAGACCAGGGGACGCCTAATTGGAGAATCTCTGGGAACCATCATTAAGGAGAACTGGTCTTGGACTTTGAAAAAAAAAAAAGTACATCGGTTCGACATGCAAAGCATTCTCCCTTTTCCAACTCACTCTTACCCCTTTATTTACCTACTGCAGATTAGGCTCCAAATCTGAGATTTTTCTCTTTTTAACTGTTCATGGGATGGTAATTTGATCTTCTTGGCTCATTGTCTATTTGTTTATTGTTGGGGGAAATGCTGTGTGTGCGTGTGTGTGTGTGTGCGCACACGTTGGCCAGTATATTTGCACTGAAGTTCCTAGGGCTGCCCCCTGGTGCTTGTGAATTTATGCTCGTGGACAATCAGTGGTATACTATTCTGGGGTTTAACTTATGTGTCTTGAGGCATAAATATCTGTTCACATTTGTATATTTGAGTATTTGGACATATCTGTATCAACTTTTACGTTAGCCAAAAAGAACAACCTGCCAAGAGAAGCGTATGTTTTCCACTGAAGGGTTTCTAGGATGATATAACCCCCCAAATGAATGATAGAGGAGCCTATGCTATGCAAGGACAGCAGTTACACACCGCACACTTTCTGGATTATTTGAGAAAATAGGCAGGGCTGCATTTCATGGGCCTTCGGTACTTTTGCCCTTGTGCACACCTTTCACCATAAAAAAGTATTAAAAATTATCTTTTATAACTCCATTGGCATAAATTATATTCATCATTTTTTCTTTTGATTTTATGATAAGTTAAAACATGCTTATGGGCCCTTAAAAGGATTGTGGGGTCCTGGCCCTGTGCTGGTGGTATCTGGTGGATGTCAGCCTGGGGCTAGGACACAGCTCAGAGAGGGACTGTGGTGAAGGGGCTCAAGATCTTTCCCACAAACATTCCACTTCGGTAGCCTTTCATTTCCAATATTTGAGAGATTAGGGATTTCTCATATAAAACCAATGACTGACATTTCTTGTTCACCAGCAGGAGATAAGCATATTGCAGTGGTTAAGAACATGGTTCTTGCAGCCAATCAGACTTTGAAGTGAATTCCAGCTCTGCCACTCACTACCTATGTGACCTTGGGCAATCATTTAACCTCTCTGAGACTCAGTTTCCTCACCTATAGAATGGGGAAAACAATACACACCTCATAGCATTGTGAGAATTGAAGGAGGGAATGAACATAAAATGGCTTAGTACAGTGCCTGGCTCTTCAGAGAAGCATGCGCTAAGTAGCAGCGTTGTAATGTATTTCTCATTTCTGTTTGGGGGCTTTGGTGCAACATGAATTTAGTCACTTGGTTCAAAGTGCAATTAATTATATACCCAAGTGAATAAAAATCAGGTGGTCGTGTCAGAAAAATTCACTTGATGCTATCATTGACTATTTCTTTACAAACTCAATAGGCAGGTAAACATGCTGGTTCTCAACCTTTTCTAGCTGAACTTTTTGCCCATTCTTTAGCTCCAAGGTGCCATGTTCCTTCCCTGGAACCCACCTAGCTCATTAACAAGTTTTCATCCTCCAGACTTCTTTTTCTCCCCACTGCTTCTCACACTGAAGATAAGGTTTTCCACTATAGCTGATCCACCTCATCCAATCTAAGTCTCTTGTTTCTCTCAATATTTCATTTTTCTTCATCCTTGCATATCTCCACATATCCTAAAAATAATAAATACCTTTTTTTTTTCTTACGTGATGTCAGGTGCTACATGTACAATGTTTCTTTTCATTTTCTAAGTAACACTGCAAGGTAGTAACAATAACCTGTTTTTGTTTGTTTGTTTTTGTTTTTTTTGCAAATGAGAAAACTGAACTTCAGAGTAGTTAAGCAACTGCCCTCAAATCAGACTGATGGGATTTGAAACTATAACTTTCTTGTGCCAAAGGCTTAGCATGCTTTTTTCATTAATTAAGTCTATAGTCTCTTATCTACAATTTCTAAATCTAAAAAAGAGCTCTAAAAATCACAAAATGTTTTCTTTTGGTAAAAAACCTGGCCTTGGCCTGGTGCAGTGGCTCATGCCTGTAATCCTAGCACTTTGAGAGGCCGAGGCGGGCGGATCACCTGATGTCGGGAGTTCGAGACCAGCCTGACCAACATGGAGAAACTCCGTCTCTACTAAAACACAAAATTAGCCAGGTGTGGTGGCGCATGCCTGTAATCCCAGCTACTTAGGAGGCTGAAGTGAGAGAATCGCTTGAACCTGGGAGGCAGAGGTTGCGGTGAGCTGATATTGCACCATTGCACTCCAGCCTCGGCAATAAGAGCAAAACTCCATTAAAAAAAAAACAAAAAAACACAACCTGGCCTTGGCCAGTTGCAGTGGCTCATATAATCCCAGCACTTTGGGAGGCCCAGATGGGTGGATCACCCGAGGTCAGGAGTCCAATACCAGCCTGGACAACATGGCGAAACCCTGTCTCTACTAAAAATACTGAAATTAGCCAGGCATAGTGGCGGGTGCCTGTAATTCCAGCTACTCAGGAGGCGGAGGCAGGAGAATCGCTTGAACCTGGGAGGTGGAGGTTGCAGTGAGCCGAGATCACGACGCTGCACTCCAGCCTGGGTGACAGAGCAAGACTCTGTCTCAAAAAAAAAAAAAAAAAAAAAAAGTTGGGGTGGAGGGAGACCTGGGATGTACTGATGTGAGGCTGACTATAATGTTCATTTATCTCAGCTAGTGTGATCAGTAAGTTAGGGCTTCCCAGGGCACTGCATCTTCTGCTATAAAATACTATTAAAGTTTAAGAAAGAAGCAATGAGCCCCAGACCAGAGGACTCCCCTATCAGCTGAGCCATGTAGGGCCCCTTGTGTCCTAGCAGCGACCTTACAGAGTAAGTGAAAACAAGCATGTTGGAACTCTGAACCACTACCCTGAAGCTCAGCCAAAGCAATATTCCATGTGGACTGATACTGGATTTCCCATCCAGGTCCCTGAAGGGCTGATGTGAACTGGCTAAGCAACTCTTCCCAGTAAGCAGACCCAGGCCATGCAGAGTAAAATAAATCTCCCAACTTGGCTATCGAAGGGGAGAAGATTGAATCCTGCTGCTGACAAAGGGTCCCACTGGGACCGTTCATGCAGAAGAGCAAGAGCGAAACACCCAGCTGAGTGGACACCAAATTAGGATACCAAACAGCACATGAGCATGTAGTTGTACCTATCAGTAACAATGCCTACCCTACCCATTAAAATGCAAGGATAGACAGAGGTATACTGGGTATTCAGAATGGAACTATAAGAACTCTAAGGGATCAGGAGAGAGAGAGAGAGAGAGAAAGAGAGAGAGAGAGAGAAGATGCATCAGCTCTGTGGACTAGAGACTAGGACCCGAGACATCTCACCCTGGAATTTCCCTCTGTAGCAAGTGATGTATTTTCTTCTTGATAAGAGGAAGTTGATACTTGGCCAGAAATACAGCCTTTCCAGGTCTCTGAGATTTGGAAACTTGACAAGAAGGTGACATGGGAAAGGGCTAATAAGGTTGAATCTGGAGATTCCTGGTGGAAACCAATCGCCAAACTCTCATCTGTGAGGCCCAAGAAGGGCTTCTCTTTCTTAGGGAACTGTCAGAAGTGAATCCCTATGAGGCTGGAATATACAAACATGCACCAATGATCCTTTCAGACTGCTTTGTAAGCCAGCAAAGGCTGCAGATCCTCATCCAATGGAGAGAAAAATAAGTGAAGAGGGAGCATTTTAGCCATAAATTCCTCAAAGCACTACCAACGTCATATCTCAGCTCTCCATTCCTTTTCAAGAAATGACTGAGGATAGATATTTGGCTTCTCCCTGCTTGGGTGATGTCATTTTCTTTATTTCCTAGATTTTGCCTTTAGTGAAATGATACAATCCATCCCTCACCAGAATAGAAATAACACTTTTCAGACTGGAACAAGGCCGAATCTAGGCCCTTGAGCTTTGCAAAAGTACACTAAATACTTTGTCTTTTATTTCTGGTCCTTGATTCCACTGAGGGTGGGGAAGATTGAGAGAGAAGGCTCATATGAAAGGTGATAACGTTAAATGTGGGTGCTTTATTATTCATTAGGTTCTCTTGTCGCTTAGATGAAAAGGTGCAACCAGAAAGCCCTTCCTTTCCAACATCTTGAAGCCCACAAAGGCACTTAGATGCCATCAGAAACAATTGCTATTGATGGACTAAAGGAGTTCAGAGCTGGAGAACTGGAGATTTGGAAAAGAGCCCCGGATGTCGTCAAATGCTACCCCTCTAATTAAGGAATGAGAACATTGATGCCCAGAGAAGCCAAGGGCCATTCTTAGTTGGTGGAAGAAACGTAAATTTAGAAATCACAGGCTGGGCGCGGTGGCTCATGCCTGTAATCCCAGCACTTTGGAAGGCTGAGGCAGGCACATCACGAGGTCGGGAGTTTGAGACCAGCCTGGCCAATATGGTGAAACCCCGTCTTTACTAAAAATACAAAAACTAGCTGGGCATGGTGACGGGTGCCTGTCACAGCTATTTGAGAGGCTGAGGCAGAAGAATCGCTTGAACCCGGGAGGTGGAGGTTGCAGTAAGCCAAGATTGTGCCATTGCACTCCAGCCTGGGCAACAAGAGCAAGTCTCCATCAAAAAAAAAAAAAGAAAGAAAGAAAGAAAGAAGAAAGAAAGAGAAAGAAAGAAAGAAAGAAAGAAAGAAAGAAAGAAAGAAAGAAAGAAAGAAAGAAAGAAGGAAAGAAAGAAAGAAACCACAGTTCATCTATCTGGCCATAGGCTCAATCGAGTATCTTGGTGTAGTCCAGGCTCTGGTACCACTAGCTACATCTATATCAAGTTCTTCTTGATAAAAGGGAATAGAGTTCACCAGCACAATCTCTTTTCTCCCATTTAAAATGAGGATTTTATGTGTTGGATAACGCCAACTGTTGGCAGAGATGTGGGCACATAGGACCCTCATGTACCACTGGTAGGAATATAGATAGCGCAGCTGTTCTGGAGAGTAATCTGGCTCTACTTAGTCAAATTAATATTTGCAAATCATATGACCCCCTGATTTCAATCCTAGATATGATAGCCCTGTGAAATGCTTGCAGTGTTCCATAGGGGATAGTACAAGCAGTGTTGTTTGTGGTTTCAAGGAGTAAGGGTCAACCTGGCAGGCTTTGGGAGTGGACAGAAAGTCCACCCTGGAGGGCTAGGCAGCAATGTGAAGTGACAGAGGAGATGAGTACATGAAGCATGCATGGCCTTAAAATGGTACTCCAGGGGGAAGAAAAGTAATAGGATGTGATATAGACCACATTTCATCAAATCTAAATACCACCTATTATTCAACGGACTATCATATTTTGTGTCAATAAAAAAGAAAAAAGCTCTGCCAATTAAATGATGACATACCATTTATTGTAAGATGAATCCTGACTTCAGAGATTTAAATGTGAAAAAAAGTGTTAAAATCCGTTTATGTAAATGGAAATACATGTGCACAGAATAATATATTTTGCAAGAACACATTCAAATACATGTTAAATACCTTGCACAGGGGTTGTGGAGATGAAATGGGAATGGCGTATGGGAATAAGAGAGACTAAGCAAACAAATGGAGGAGCTTAGCATGAAACAAAGATAATCAAGGGTTAATTAGGAGCCATTGTGGGCTGAAAAAGTGAGAAGGCATATAATGTTAATAACACCCTCTCTGAGGGTCTGTGGTAAGCACTAGCCAAGATCACCCAGGCATAAGTCACAGCATGAAGGAGGGTTTGCAAGTTGTTCCCACTCTTCATCTTTTTATTTGAAGGTGCTGCCCAGCATAGGAGTTAAAGGGAAAGCCTTAATGTTCTCAGCATGGTTTACTTCCTTAAAATACAGGTAAACTTAAGTTTGCTTCATGTTCAAGTGTCAATAAATATGGAAAACAATAAGCAATCTTTTGCTTTTCTGACACTGGAAATCTGCTTGATCATATGTATGTATGTATGTATGTATGTATGTATGTATGTATGTATTTGAGATGGGGTCTTGCTCTGTCTTCCAGGCTGGAGTGTGGTGGCATGATCATTGTTCACTGCAGCCTTGATTGCCCAGGCTAAAGTGATCCTTCCACCTCAGCCTCCCAAGTAGCTGGGACATGTCACCGTGCCTGGTGAGTTGTTTTTTTTTTTTAATTATTTGTAGAGACAAGGTCTCACTATGTTTCCAACACTGGTCTCATACTCCTGAGCTCAAGTGATCCTTCCGCCTTGGCCTTTCAAAGTCCTGGGATTACAGGCATAAGCCACCATGCTCAGCCTCTGATTATTTGTTTACAGAAGGTTTTAAACATCACAACGAGAGAGAGGATGATGGCAATGATAATGATGAATAAAAACCAGTGTTTTTTTTCTAGTATTTCTATTTTTGTAGTATTTCTAGAAATATTACATTTATAAAGTTTTTTGGATGGTTTTCCAATTTCTCTGGAGGACCAATACAAAATCAATCCAAGAAGCAAATAACATCCAAGCAAAGACTTTGCTGGGGGCCACCAGGAAATGAGTCAACTTCCCCGGAAGAAGCTCATCCATTGCTGAAGTGAAGAACACATTCTTCCTGAAAACAGGAAGCACTTTCTTGAAGGAGCATCAAGAAAAGGGCACTACTACTCCGCATAAGCTGCTCTGGGAAGGAAGAATGAGGACTGATGGGGTGCAGTGAAAAGTATACAAATTATGGCTTTCAATAATGTCTTCTTTTTTGATTCCAAAGAGAAGTATAAAATCTTCTTAGGGACTCCATTAGACCACTAATGAATATAGCGAAGAACTCTCCCCTTCCCAAAATGAGTGATGAACCCTAGGCTTGAGGAAAAAAAAAGATCTTCATCTTTAAAAGTCAGACAATGGCAAAGTAAACATTTTAATAAAAGTGCACAAAGTGAGTCACACTGCAAGCTTTCTGCCTGCAGAGGCAGCCCTGTGACCATGTGGCCACCATGAGAAGGGCTACTGACATTGATGTCATTTTTTTCCCAGCAAAAAGCACTATTCTGGAACCTCTGCACTAAGGGAGGTTTAATAACCACAGGTTGCCACCCACAGTGTCTAGAAACCCACAGTATCTAGAAATATGTGTCATTAAGAGGTATAAGAGAGAGAGGATGCGTATGGAGTCCAGGCATCGGCCCCTTTACAAGGGAACAGGGATTGGGAAAGAAGCCCTAGAATCTCCAAGTTTCTAGAACTCTTCTTTGTTTCCTTTCCTTTGCTTTGTTCTTACATTTCAGCGGAATGGCTGTTTCCCACTGGGTAAGGACTCTCTAGGGTCTCTCTGAGCTCAAGAGTTTTATCATTAATTATCTAGGGCACAGTAGAAAAGGATGTTTCTGTTCATCTCCTATATTTACAAAGTGTCATTGGACGTAACTAAGGAAAAGTTGTTTTCCTTAAATTTCTAGACTAAAGGCATTGGGGGAAATTAAACAACTAGGATTTAAATCCAAATAATGACTATTTGTTTTAGTTTTGAAGGTTTTGCATTGTTTTCCCCAATGAGGACAGTCATAGCTGGTTCTGAGGGGGCAATCCAGCCGGGGAGCAACTCTACTTTTCAGGGAGAATCCGCAGGGCCTTCTGGAAGAAGGGGCGCATCCAGTTAACTCATGATTTACTCCTTTGCCTCCTTTTTCTAGACTCAGGACCCTTAAAGCTGGGAAGGGCCTCACAGATTACATGGTCAGTGTTTCCCAACCTGGTGTCCTTGAACAGGTAGGGGATCCTCAAAGGCAGAAAAAAAAAAAAGGTTCTAAAAGCTTTTCTTCAATAATTTTCAAAGCCTAAAAGGGCTTTTAAACAAATTCCCCACCTCACGATGCTGCCAAGCAATTCAGTTGATAGCACTGCTAACTTAAGAGCTTTTGAGGCCCTGGTTGGCTGATGATGACATCATCGCAAAAATATAGAAATAGCAGGTCTTAGAGATAAAAACTCACTTTGTAGTTCAGTAACTGAGATTCTCAGTGGGTTGTAACAAGTTACATAGAATGAATGACTGGATGGGATTTTCAGAAGCTCCTGAGGCAATAAATGAACTTTCTGTTTCTCAGTTCAAATGAAGTCCCTGAATGAGTGAATACTTAAACTTGTTTTTAGGTCCAAAATTAAGTTTGAATAGGTAGCATTCCACTTTTTCAGTTTTATTCTGCATGTATAGGATGCTGAAGAAGGAATATGAATATGAATAGCCTTCATTTCCCAATTTTTCTTGGAGACTCAAAATTTGCCCCAAACCTTAGTTTGCAGACATGTGTGGACTCATTTCCTTTTTATTGTATAGGAATATAGCAGATACCAGCCCCCAAATCTAAAATCCTATTTGTCTAAACAGTCTGTTACTGACGGATTAAATGATGTTAAAAGATTCAGGAGTTTCTTTTGCCAGTGTTAAGCAGGCAAGTGAAGTAAGCTCCACACAAAATCCTTAGAGAATTGCTCTGTTAACCACACAATCTCACCAAACTTAAGTCCATAGAAAACAACATTTTTTAATATTGATGTCCACGTGTTTATACGTATGTATAAGAAGGCGGGTTGTGACTAAACAGGAAAGTTAAAGGAAAAGGAGAGCTGGTCACAATGATACCGCTACTCAGAAGGCTGAGGTGGAAGGATCACTTGAGCCCAGGAGTTCAAGGTTACAGAGGGCTAAAATCATGTCACTGCACTCCAACCTGGGTGACAGAACAAGACCCTGACTCAAACACACACACACAACAACAAAAACAAACCAAAAACAAAAACAAAAAAATCCTGGGAGATTCTATTGCTTCACTGTGTTTTTCCTCTCCATCCCATCTGGGAAACCGTTTCTGTTCATTTAAATGCTCTTGACTATCAGGGAAGATAAGGTGTTCCATAAGGGCACTATAAGGCTAAGAGACATGACAATTAGGCAATAGATTTCCTAAAAAATTTCTTTGATGCCGAGCCTCAGGTGGCTGGGGCCATGTGAAAGAGGCTTGCCATGAAAGTGAATCTTTATCTTGAGGACTGTTCAAGCTTGAAAAGTTTGCACAGGTCCTAGAGAAATGTTCAAGAAAGAAGTGAGCCTCTCTTACATAGTCACTTTATTATTACAAGATCTAACCATCGTTGGTCCCACTAAGATTTCCCGAACACTTGAAAATCCAAAAACAAACAAAAACCACGTGAGAAAGGCTTTTAAAGATAATCACTATGTCCTGAGAAGCAGCAAAAGGATGAGAAGGGAACCCAGTGTCAAGAGTGCACTTGGGTGATGGGTGCACCAAAACCTCACAAATCGCCACTAAAGAACTTATTCATTTAACCAGATACCACCTGTACTCCAATAACTTATGGGGGAAAAACAAAGCAAAAAAAAAAAAGTGCAATTGGAAGAGAGGTACTAGTCATGACTGTTTGATTCTCCCTGGCTATAGTTTATGCTTTTTAAACTTATTGGGATAGAATTCACATACCGTTTTACTGTTTTAAATTGTACAGTTTAGTGGGTTTTAATATGTTCAGAAAATTGTACAATCATCACCACTATCTAATTCCAGGACATTTCTTTACCCCAGAAAGAAATCCTGTCCCCAAGAGCAGTCTTTTTTTTTTTTTTTTTTTTTTTTTTTTTTTTTGAGACAGTCTCACTGTCGCCCAGGCTGGAGTGCAGTGGCACTATCACAGCTCACTGCAGCCTTGAACTACTGGGCTCAAGGGATCCTCCCACCTCTGCCTTCCAAGTAGCTGGGACTACAGGCATGTGCCACCACACCCGGCTAATTTTTTTTTTTTTTTGTAGAGACAAGGTCTTACTATATTGCCCAGGCTGATTTCAAACTCCTGGGCTCAAGTGATCCTATGAGCGGTCTTGTTGACTTGTATGTAGGCCTGCCTCAAGTATACCACACCATTCATCCATCTGTTCATTCAACCAACATTGTTTGTTGAATTACCCCATGCCTGGAGCACTTACTAAGCTCCAGGCGTGGGGTAATTTGCCCCTACCCTTTGCAGCAGAGGCCTGCACAGCACAGTGTCGAGGATTACCTTAAGGAGCAGAGTTTTCTTTAGGGTTACAGCGGAGTGTGAGATCGTGGGAGATAAGGGTGAGTCACTGATCAATGGCTCAGTGAGAGTTGAGGCTGACAAAAAGTACACAGTGAGGTTATATGTTCTTCAGGAAGGTTTGCTGTGCTGTTTAGGTTCCTTTTTAAAAGTTCATGGCTTTCAGGAGTTGTTACCTCCCCAGAGGAGGTGTTGGCCAGCAAACCTAACCGTGTACATTTTTAGACTCCTACGCCTCTCCTCCACACTTCCTGCTCTGTCCACATCCAGCTGCAAAACTTCTTTCCATTTTTGACAATTTCCATATCCATATTCATTTCTTTCACTTAGTTTTCTTTTGCATGTCTTTTTCCAATCATTCCTGCCCCCACCCTGCTGCCCTGGTGCCCCTCACCCCTGGTGAATCTCTTCTGCTTTTGTGGCCTCTTCTTTTTTCTTCCATTTTTCTTCCTTTTTACTACTCTTTGCCCTCACACCCAAGGTACGCAGCAGGCTTGGATGAGAGAGTCACACGGAAGGGACCGTTCAGAAGTAAGAATGTTTGTCTTCTATCCATACACACTCACATTTAGGGAGGGAAAGTGCGAACTCTACTCGCAGCCTCTCCTTTGCGCATGCCATTATTTATAATTATGATAATAGAAAATAATATTGATTTAACTTTTACTGTGAACCAGACACTGTGCTAAATTCTTTTCAGACTTTATGTCATTGAATCTTCACAACAATCCAACAAGGCAAGTACTATTATGGCCTCCAGTTCACAGATGGGAAAACTGAGCTTTGGAGTGATTAAAGCACTTGCTTAATATCCTAAGCTAGTAAACGTCAGAAAGTCACCCACAGCCACCTCCATCTGACTGCAGAGCCTAAGGTGTGACTTTACAATGCCTTACTTACTTTCTGGGCTTCTATCCTTCCTCCAACCCACCTCCCACTTTAAGCTAACTCCCTCTCTCTTCCTAAAGTGAACTCTGCAGTCCAGTTGGCTTCCTTCCAGCTTCACTGAGCTGGGGAATCCCTGGCATGGGCTCAGCTATGAGTTCTATGGAACATTGTAACTGCTGGTACTAGGGCAATAAAATCTTAACAGTCTCCGCCAGGCGCGCAGTGGCTCACGCCTGTAATCCCAGCACTTTGGGAGGCCAAGGTAGGCGGATCATGAGATCAGGAGTTCGAGACCAGCCTTGCCAACGTGGTGAAACCCCATCTCTACTAAAAATACAAAACTTAGCTGGGCATGGTGGCAGGTGCTTGTAATCCCAGCTACTCGGGAGGCTGAGGCAGGAGAATCGTTTGAACACAGGAGGTGAAGGTTGCAGTGAGCCGAGATCGCACCATTGCACTCCAGCCTGGGTGACAGGATGAGACTGAGTCTCAAAAAAAAAAAAAAAAAAAAAAAAATCTTAAGTGTCTCCAGAGAAGTAAATTCTTCTGAAGTCCCACTTTGGGTATAAAAGTTCATGCCTCTCTTCCCCCTCCTCCTCTTTTTTTTTTCCACCCCAGCTCCATTAACTGCCCCAGATTTCATGGAAGGGTCCATGCATTAAAACAAGGCACAGAAATCCCAGCAGCCTCCAGCTGCAGCAGGGGTTGTGTTTTGTCTATGAAATGTTCTAAACACAACAAAAAACAAAAAACAAGGTTTCAAATCAACTTTGCTCAGGATCAGGGACACACAGCTTATGCTTTTGGGAAAACTGTAGAGAAAGAAGAAGAGGCAGAGGAAAATTGCCAGTGAGGACAACAGAAGAGAACCAATGAATAACCCGGAGCGCATAAGGATACCCAGAAGAAAACTTTGTGAAAATGACACCCAAGGGGCTCTGGGATTTTTCCTCTCTCAATTATTTTCATCTTATTACCTGGGTCCTGACAAGCCAGCTGTGGTCTTTCTGAAAAATTCATTTGGCTGTCTTGAACTTAGCTGAAAAACAAGTATCAGCAGAGGTTTGAGAGGGAATAAGAGCTCGTTTCTTCCTTCCAGGATCAAGTGAACAGGTCTCAGGACCCTGGGGGGGCGGTGCATGGAGAGTAACAAAAGGGCCCCTTTTAGAGTCTCCTTTCTACCCCAGAAATAATTGTATCACCTTTAGACAAAATGTGAAAGTCAGACAGGAACCTGGGAAAGTGACCAATGGGACAGATCTGGAGGGGGCCATGTGACCCCAGTCCTGGACATCACATCACAACAATGTTGCTTTGCCTTCTTTCCCCTAGGAAGGGGAAGGTTCAGAGGGAGACCCTGGGAGGTTGAGGCTTAGTTGGTAATGGAGGTGCGTGTCAAGGGTAGGTGAGACCCGGTGGGCCTGGAACTATGACAAATGGAACAAAAGGGTTTTATGTGTCCTGTGAGATAAAACCCAAAATGTATTTGTCTAAATCCCACTTCCCTCTTAGTTTCTAAACCCCTGTTCATTTCACAGGAAATTAAATGTGTTTATCAGATTCCTTTACCCTTACCTCATTGAAAGGTTAGGTTGAAGTTGGCTTATGTGCCAGAAACTGCTATGATTTTTTTCTGAAATTAACTTCTAATACCTGTGTGATCAAATTGTAGCACCAGCAGGGCCAGCAACAACTAGGCCTATCCTTCGCTGGCCAGCTAGATGAGGACACACATGCTACAGAATGTGTGTGTATGTGTGTGTGTGTGTGTGTGTGTGTGTGCACGTAAAGGAGAGGGAGAGGTTCAGCTGATTGCTGAACCCCAAATCTCAAATTTGAGTCAAATGTTTAAAGACACAGTGGGAGTTACCTTTTTCTTTTCCTTTCTTCAGATGTCATTTTGGAATGGGGGAAATGTGTGAATTTTTTCTACTCTTTTCTTTTTGAAAGGCCTCCTTGAGAGCAGGAATTGTGTCTTATGCATTTCTGTCCTCTCAGAGCCTGGCAGAGTATCTGGCACCCAGTATCTGCTCAGTAATTGTTTGTTAAAGGTGACAGGTACAGGACACACTACTCCAAAACACGGCACCTTGGAAATGGAGAAAATCACAGAGGTAAGAAGTTAATTCTCTGATCTTCTGCCTTTCTAAGAAGAGAGGGCCAGCCATAAAAGAATTCTCTTACCTACCTCTCCTGAAAGTAGGTCATAAGACCCTCATATGGCAAATGCCCTACACCTGGCAGAAAGGAATGGCGATACAGAAATGTCAAGAAGAATCTGAGCAAACAGGCCTTACTAAGTTCTCCCAGCTTTGTACCATTAGATCATACCCCATTTTGTCCAATCACACTTCTGCATGACTGTTCATTCCTTATCAAATTCTAGCACAAAAATATAGTTTTCCCTGAATTTTTGGGTCTTTCTGAAGGTTCCCCTGTCATGTAAAACTTTGGCTAAATAAATTTGTTATGCTTTTCTCTATTTCTGTCTTTTCTCTAAAATTCGTCTTTTGTTATAGAGGCGTCAGCCATGAACCTTGCATTGGATGAGGAAAAGATAATACTTTTTTATTTCCTATAAAGGGAAGTAGATCCCTTAAACCAGCACCTATCTGCCACCTCCTTCAGCTCCTACCTGTGCCTCTTTTAGCCACTTGTAAATCTGAATATGGTGTTTCTCTCTGAAGCCCCTAAACTTCACTATCTTTTCTCTTTTTTGGATATCTTTAAAAAATTATCTCTCTGCAGATGACTTCCAAATTCTTTAGTATCCACTCCTTCAGACTGCCTTCCCTCCATCTCCACTTTCTGGCTCTGTGAGACTCCTTACTGTGGGAGAAGGAAGGGGCTACACATATATCCTACTGACATCTCAAAGCAATATGGCTGAGATGGCTCTTCTGTGACCCTTTTTCTGGCAGGCTCTCCCTCTCTGCACAAGTCTAAGGAAGAAGGTTCAGACTTTTCTGCTCTCATCTGGTGACATAGTTGGGTAGTGTAGTTTGCTGAAGTCCCAGGGCAAAATGAGGCTGGAGGCACCCCCTGGGCCTTGGAATCTCAAGAGGGGCTAGAGGTATGGGGGGTAGGAAAGTTTCCTGAGGTCTCGAGGTTTACAAGATGCTGTCTGTGGCAAGGGTTTGCAAACAATGCTGTTGCACAAGGCACATGGTTACTGGTGAGATTTCCATTCTTTGGATGGATACTTCAGGCTGTAGTCCCACCAAATTTCCTTTCTTCCAACCCCAGACTCATAATTGTGTAAGACATTTTTGTCTTAGCTTCCTATATAGAGAGCTAAAAACACCCTCTTTCTTTACCACAAACCACTTGACTCTAAGGAGATTCTTATTGCTCTCCAAGGCTCCAGCCTACAGCTTTTAGCCTACCCCGGTAGTTCTTTAACTGTAGAGTGGTTCAGAATCACCTGCAAGGCTTGCTAAAACACAGACTGCTAGGTCTTACCTCAGAGTTTTTGTTCAGTCGTTCTGGGGCCCAAGATTCTGCATTTCTAACAGAGTCCCAGGTGATGCTGATGCTACTGGAGGGACCAAATCAGACCAATAGGCCCACTGATCACCACTTGTCCATGGTCTCTCTCAGGGTAAATGCTGTCAGTTATTGGGCTTGCTTTCTGCTTAGGTTTTTAGATGCTTTATGTCATTTACTCTTCACGATAACCCACTGTTAATACTGCCATTTTAAAGAGGAACGAACTGAAGCACAGAGAGGTGCTATATCTTGTCCAATATATGTCATGAAGCTGGGCAGTACTGATGCTGAAGCTTGTGGATTCACTCTGCCGTACAGCCTGAATGGTCTAAAGATCTTTCTCCCCATGGACTTCTCAGATTATCTACCTTAGAAACCCAGGACTTTGTGAACAAGATGCCCTTTCATTCTGGACCACCCTCTGCCCAAATTTCTCTTTGCTGCTGGCTAAGTACAGCAAGAGAAAACACACATTTAATCTCCATTAAGACCTTCAGACTTTTTGGAGAGGAAGTCTAGTCTGACTTGGGAAAGAAGCCTGAAGTTCTGAAAATTTTAAAGAAAAGCAGTTTTATTGCTTTCAGTGGCATATGGTAGTACAAATGAATGACTAATGAAGCATTTCCAAGAATTCCTCTTAGCCTTTTAAAACAAATGAATATGGCTCATTTACATATAAGCAACTGTATTAAAGATTATTTAACTGCTGGTTAAATTAAAAATGCAGAAGAATTTTACAGTTGATTTTTAAAAGTCTCAATATGGATTAAGAACTCATGCTTTGGAAAATGAAGCCTCTGAGATCATCTCATCAAACAGATTGTTTTCATTTTGCTCCTAGATTCAGGTTTTGGTCTCTCAGGAGAGCTCTTCTGACAAAACCCACAAACATGCAACTGCCACGTGTCAAGGCAAAATGTGATGCATACCATGCAGGCTAGGATTTGATGTTAAATACAGACAGTACAAACGTCTTGGTGCTTCGCCTCAGCAGGGGTTACCAAACTTACTGGGAGTTTGTGTAAATTCTAAATGTTTCCAGAGATTTTGCTACAGTGTATCTGGAGGGAGCCAGGGAATCTACAACATACATATTCCCAAATTTTATTTTGTTCCTCTTTTTCTTACCAATGTGCTTGTTTTACTTTTTCTAATGTAATTCCAATGGGGCACACTTTCAGAAACACTGCCAGGCTGTGGGAAGGGACTGGGGACTGGGGAGGGAAGCATGGGGTTTTAGAGTTGCCCACCTTAGTCTTCAGACACTTTAGTGGTTCCAACCCTTGCTGCCCTTTGGATTCATCTGTAACCCTATTAAAAAGCACCAATTCCCTGGGCTCTACTCATGACCAATTAAAGCAGAATTTTAGTAGTGGATCTGGACAAGAGCACAAAAAAAACGAACAGAAAAACAAAACAAACAAACCTCCTGGGTGATTCCCATGTAGGAGGACAGTGCTGAAAACCAGTAAGGCAGTCCGATTTGGAGCAACACAGTAAGAAGTATATTTAGCTGAGGGTAAAAGGTGGAAAAGTCAAGGTCAAAATACGTTGAAGGTGTGGGTGGATGGGTGCGTGTCTTTTCCAAATTAGAATGAACTCCTGCAGATAGAAGACCCTAAGTTAGGAAACAGGTGCAGCCCAACTAGGGAGCCTCGGTCAGCCCGTTCTACACCATAATTCATTCTCTCTCTCCATCCTCTGCTGCGGGCCTACAGCCCAGGGCTGTTCTCTTTGGTGCTTTGGACAGGGCCTCCACACTCACTTTCACTGGGCCTGCTGGCATTTAGGCCTCTGTCCTGGGCTGCTCTCTGGCTGCTAAAATCTGGCAGCCACACAAACCCTGCAACCCAGTGGTTTTTGAATGATATCCCTTCAGCTTCAGCCCAGGGGCTCTGGCTTTTCTGTTTTCTTTTTTCTTTCTTATTTAAGAAGCTCAAGAGAACTTAAAAGCAGACCCTTGAAAGTTAAGCATTTCTAATCACATAAAGGTGTCTCTGCAGGGCCTGGGCTGAAGAGGGTTTGTTTGGGGGCTTTCATCTTTCTGTGAATCCCCTTCCTTCTTCAAACAGCCTTTCTGGGCTCTTATCCACCCAGCTTCTTGCTGGATGCCCACCCCCCATCATCTCCATGTTTGGGGCCCAGAGGGTAAAGGAGAAGAGGGGGCTGGCCAGAGGGCCAAAGGCGGGAGGGAGGAAGTGGTTGGCCCCCATGCCGGGCCCTAGCAGACTTTGTGAGAAAGCCCCTCTCCATCTGCAGCCCAGCCCGGTGGGAGTCAATTAATTCTGAATAACTTAAACCGACAGAGGTATTTGCATTCACAACCTGACTGATGACCGTATAAAATTGATTTATGAATTAAAGTGCTTCCCCTCCCTTTATCCCAATTCAGTCTGTAATTGATTATACGTGCTGCAGCGAAATTAAATAAAAGAAAATTAAAAAGAAAAGAAAAAGGAAAGTGAAAAAAGAGACACTCTCACTTGGCGGTCCGGCATTCTCAGGGCTCCCCAGGATTAGCCATTCCATTCATCACTTATCATTTTTTATTTTAAAAGTTACTTCCCCCTTTGTCTCCACCCTCCCTGCATCACCCCCCTTTCCACCCCCATCTCTGCCATTGCCAGTATTCTCCTCTCCAGCTTCCTCCCACTCGCTGAAACTCTGAGGTGTAACAAGGTCCCTGGACAGAGTGAGAAGTGAGGATGGGCAGGCCTTCTCCCCAACAGCACTTGCGCCCTCAAAAATGTGAGATGTAAGCAAAGATGTCTTCTACTTTTGCCTCCCTCTTCTGTGCTGGTCTTTCATTTCATCCTTTTTCTGACTGCTCCCCACTCTACATGCATACAAATCAAAATTTTCTCGCAGGAAATCATTTTATAAATTTGTTCTCAGCAAGGAATACATTAATGGTAAACTTTTTCATGGCTTATTCCTCTTAGCAGAAATTTACCAAAGAATAAAGTGCTTAGATAAAGGAATAAATATCTAATTGTAAAATTTCATTTTCTTAGGAGGAAAAGGGTCTTAAGTAGGGGAGCAGAGAAGCTGAATTCAAACCAACTAGTGGCCATGCAAAGGGGCTTTGGAACTAGTTGGACCCAGGCTCTAAAAATTGCTAACTGTGTGTCCTTGTGCAAGTCACTTAAACTTCCTTGCTTTCACTGACGATTTAAGATAACTGATTAATCCGAGGTAATGTACATAAATCCCTTTGAAGTGTGGCTCAGCAAACAAGGAAGGTACTTCGCAAACATTAGAATTAGAACCTACTTCCTTGCTTATTCTGCTTATGAAACAAGGCAGTGCTGACTCAAGAGTTTTCTGGTGTTAGGATGATAAGTGGCTTTCTCCCAACTCAAACCCAGTGTGGCTATTTGAGTGACAAACGGAGAACTGTTTTCGTTGCCACACCACATCTTGAGAACAAACTGTCTTCTTTACCTCTGTATCCTCGGAGATCTTGGTACATAAAACACATCATAATTAAACCATCTCACTCAATTCATCCTCATTGCTTCTTACCTTTTCTCGGCTATCTTCTACCTCAGGACTGCCAAGATTTTATCCCTACTTTGTGCTATTTCTTCTCCTGCTTCATTGCTGTCTTTAAATGCCTGCATCCTTCCCAACCCCTTTTCTATCTTTGACAGGCACAGCATTGTCTCCTTTCCTCTAAAGCTTTAATGTACAGGTTTGCGGGTAATCCTATGTTAAGTGTTGTTGCCATATTTTACTGAAAGTTCGACAAAGTCGGGAGCAATTGCTTGGTCTACTTTATTGACGGGGTCATGGTAGTCCCTGCCCCAGTGAGGAGCTCCTGCAAGAACAGATCCCTGTGAAGAGTGGACTCCCAGAGAAGTGCCTCAAACACTGAAAACTGGACCCTCTTCAGGGAATGTTAACAGATGAATTATGCGATGTGAACATTTCCAATAGATGTTGAGGCAGCTCTAAGTGAGGGGCTAACCAGCAGAGAAGGCTTTTCCTTTTCCCCGTCTCAGGACAGCCAAACTGCCACCGCCTTGAGGTGGGGTCAGGCATCTTGCAGTTTCACACATTCTAGTCTGCTTCTGGCTTATCCTGGCAATTCCTTATTGGAATGCAATAAGGTCAGGAAAATGCCTAAACTCTTTTCAGTTGTTTACTGAAAACCGTTTGGGATCATTGAGGTGACAAGAAAGCCTGAGAGCAGGTCTTGAGAGGATCCAGGTTCTGAGGTACTGAGTCCTGAGGTACTGAGTCCTGGTACTGAGGTGAGTACAAAAGCACCATAGGGTGGGTAAAAAGGAAGTCACAGAGAGTGGAGCCTGAGGAGACAGACCACCTCTGCAATTTAGCTAGTGGAAGACCTCATACTCATTGAAAAGAGAAGTAACAAAAAACCAAGGTGCATTGTAAGCGTATGTAGAAGTCAAGAGAACAGCAGATTAACATAGAGAAGGAACCAATAGAAGAAGTCTAAAATAAATGGTCCTATTTACTAAGACCCTCTCTTTTTAAGTGGAAAGAACATGATGACTATTTCCCTGAGGCTGAGCAGGGTTTAAAAAGACACAGGTGGAAAGGTATGAACGGTGGGTGTAAATACAGTATCTATCTAGCTGGTAGATAGATACTGTAGTTACCTAGTATCTAGCTGGGTGTTATGGATTAAAAGTTTGTGGTTCCCTGCTCCATTCATATGGTGAAATCCTAACTCTCAATATGATTACATTAGGGGGTAGGGTCTTTGGGAGGAAATTAGGACATGAGGGCAGAGCACTCATGATAGCATTAATACCTAATAAGAAGAAATATGAGAGAAATAATCTCTCTTGGCCTTGTGAGGATACAACCAGAAGATGACCATTTGCAAATCTGAAAGCATGCCCTCACCAGACACCAAATTGCCTACTGCCTTGATATTGGACTTTCCAGCCTCTATAATTGTGAGAAATAAATGTTTGTTGTGTGAGCCACCCAGTCTATGGTGTTCTGTTAGAGCAGCTCAAATTGGCTAAGACACCAGGGGTGGGCTTCAGAAGATGAAAGCTGTCTGCAGCATGTGGCTGAAAATTGTATCTCCAAATGGCTTTTAGGATGGAAGTCCACGTTCTATGGGCCAGAGGTCCTAGTGGGATTGGCCCCTCTGGGTCAGCTGAGACTATCACTCCTCTGCAACGGTGGTGTCTTAGAGTTGCTCATCTTGCCCTGGTCTAGGATCAGCTATGAAGCAATTTGGAAATAACCATGACTTTAATCTCTGCCATATTAAGCTTGGAGGGAACCAAGAACAGTTGTAAGGAAATAGTTACCAGAGCCATGGAGCAAGCCAGTCAATGAAACAGCTGGGAAAATATGGCGGCACAGAATTCTGGGGAGCTTGCTTTTCCGTTGCTTAACTTCAAAATGAGAAAAACCTGGAGCATAAATGCTGCCAAAACTTGGAAGCAACCAAGATGTCCTTCAGTAGGCCAATGGACAAACAAATTGTGGTTCATCCATACAATAGACTACTATACAGCAGTAAAAAGAAATGAGCTATCAAGCCACAAAAAGACATGGAGGAGCCTTAAATGCATATTTCTAAGTGAGAGAAGTCAAATCTGAAGATGCTACATATTGTATAACTGTATATTCCAACCATATGACATTCTGGAAAAGGCGAAATTATGAAGACAATAAAAAGATCAGTGATTGCCAGAGAGTCAGGTGGAGGGAGGGAGGATGGAAGGGATAAATTCGTGGAACACAGGTGATGTTTAGAGCAGTGAACCTATTCTGTTTGTCACTGTAATGGTGGATGTATTTTATTATATGTTTGTCAAAATCCATAGAATGTATAACAGAGAGAGAGTAAACCTTAATGTAAACTATAGACTGTAGTTAATAATAATGTATCAATATTGCTCATCTATTATAAGACACATATCACACTAATACAATACGTTAAAAATAGGGGAATCTGTGGGGAAGGAGATGAGGAAATGGGGAGGAGGTGGGGTTATGTGGGAACTCTCTGTATTTTTTGTTCAATTTTTCTGTAAACCTAAAACGGCTCTAAAGATAAAGTCTACTAATTAAAGAAAAGAAAGGACCCTTTTGTCATTATTGACTTTTGAGCTGTTTGTTGGAAAGACCCTATATAAATGCCAATTTATTTTACCATTCTTAATGAGAGAGCAGAAATTTCTGAAGATGTGAAAACAGCTTGCTAATATAAGCATATCTCATTTTGTTGCATTTCACTTACTGTTCTTCACAGACACTGCATTTGTTACAAATTGAAGGTTTGTGGCAGCCCTGAATTGAGCAAATCTATTGGCACCATTTTTCTAACATCATGTGCTCATTTCACATCTCTGTCATATTTGGATAATTACCATATTTCAAACTTTTTTGTTATATTACATCTATTATGGTAATCTGTGATCAGTGATGTTCTATGCTACTATTGTGATTGTTTTGGAATGCCACAAACCAAATCCACATACAACAGCAAACTTAACTGACCAGTGTGTGCGTGTTCTGACCGCTCCACTGAGCAGCCATTCCTCTCTCTCTCTTTCTCCCTCTCCTCAGGCTTCCCTTTTCCCTGAGACACAATAATACTGAAATTAGGCCAGTTAATAACCCTAGAATGGCTTCTAAGTACTAAACTGAAAGAAAGAGTTTCACATCTTTCACATTCAATCAAAAGCTAGAAACGATTAAGTTTGGAGAGGAAGCCATGCCGAAAGCTGAGATAGGCCAAATGCTAGGCTGCTTGTATCAGTTAGCCAGTTGTGAACACAAAGGAGTTATTGAAGGAAATTAAAAGTGCAACTCCAGTGAATACATGAATGATAAGAGAGCAAAACATCCTTATTGCTCATATACAGAAAGTCTGAGATGTTTGGATAGAAGATCAAACCAGCCACAATATACCCTTCAGCTAAAATCTATTTCAGAGAAAGGCTCTAACTCTCTTCAATTCTATGAAGGCTGAGAGAGGTGAGGAAGCTGCAGAAGAAAAGCTTGAGGTTGGCAGAGGTTGGCTCAGGAGGTTTAAGGAAAGAAGGCATCTCCATAACATACAAGTGCAAGGGGAAGTGGCAAGTGCTAATAATGTAGAAGCTGCAGCAAGTTGGTCAGAAGATCCAGCTAAGATCATTGATGAGTGTGGCTACATTAAACAATAGATTTTCAGTATAGACAAAACAGCCTTATATTGAAAGAAGATGCCATCTAGGACTTTCATAGCTAAAGAGGAGAAGTCAATACCTGGCTTCAACTTCAAAGGACAGGCTTTGAGTAATCTCTTCCTAGGGGCTAATGCAGTTGGTGACTTTAAGTTGAAGTCAGTGCTTATTTACCATTTTGAAAATCCTAGGGCCCTTAAGAATTATGCTAAACTACTCCACCTGTGCTCCATATGTGGCACAATAAGGCCTGGATGATAGCACATCTGTTTACAGTATGGTTTACTGAATATTTTAAGCCCACTGTTGAGATCTTCTGCTCAGAAGAAAATATTCCTATAAAATATTATGGTTAATTACAATGCACTTGGTCACCTAAGGGCTCTGATGGAGATGTACGAAGAGATTAATGTTCTTTACATGCCTGCTAATACAACATCCATTCTATAGCCCAAGGATCAAGGAGTAATTTCTACTTTCAAGCCTTATTTTTAAAGAAATAAATTTTGTAAGGCAATAGCTGCCATAGAGAGCGATTCCTCTGATGGATTTGGGCAAAGTAAATTGAAAACATTCTGGAAAGGATTCACCATTCTAGATGCTATTAAAGACATTCTTGATTCATGGGAGGAGGTCAAAATATCAACAGGAGTTTGGAAGAAGCTGATTTTAATCCTCATGAATGACTTTGAGGGCTTCCAGGCTTCAGTGGAGGAAGTAATTGTAGATGTGGTAGAAATAGCAAGAGAGCTGGAATTATAAGTAAAGCCCAAATATGTGACTGAATTGCTGCAATCTCATGATAAACTTGAATGAGTTGCTTCTTACAGATGAGCAAAGAAAGTAGTTTCTTCGTAAGGTATCTACTCCTGGTGAAGATGCTGTAAACATTGTTGAAATGACAACAAAGCATTTAGAATAGTGCACAAACTTAGTTGATAAACCAGTGGCAGGTTTGAGACGATTGACTCCAATTTTGAAATAAATGTGAGTAAAATGCTACCAAACAGCATGTCATAGTACAGAGAAATCTACTGTGAAAGGAAGAATCAGTCAATGTGGCAAACTTCGTTGTTGTCTTATTTTAAGAAATTGCTGCAGCACCCCAACCTTCAGCAACCACCGCCCTCCTTGATCAGTCAGCAGCTGTCAACATCGAGGCAAAACCCTCCACCAGCAAAAAGATTATGACTTGCTGAAGGCTCAGATGATCATTAGCATTTTTTAGCAATAAAGTAGTTTTAAAATAAGGTGTGTACATTTTTTTTAGACATAATGCTATTGCACACTTAATAGACTACAGAATAGTGTAAACATAACTTTAATATGCACTGGGAAACCCAGAATTTTTGTGACTTGTTTTATTGTGATATTCACTTGATTGCAGTGGTTGGGAGCCACACCCCCAATATCTCCAAGGTATGCCTGTATGTAGAAAAAGATATGGTGTGAAATAGTAACAGTGTTGGGCCTGAGCGGCCATCATTGCAACGGTGCCTGGTCCCAAGCTCAGGTCAGTCCGCAAGGACTGCTCTCACAAGCAGAATTTGATCCTCCTTAAACAATGACTCCTTTAGAGCTTCCAGAGACAAAGAGGATGAAAGGCCAAAACTCATACCTATGGTATGAAAGGCAATCTTCAGAGAATAAATGAAGAGTTGTTGAAACCACAAAAATGAGGTCCTGGAATCAGTTCTGTCATTAACAGTGCAATCAAACATTCCTGGCAAGTGACTCAGCCATCATCGCTGCTTTTCCTTGAGCATCTTCACCTCTACTGTCCCAGGAGTGTGCTTTCCATTCTCAGTGCAGACGTTTCTCCTGGACTCTTCTCTACAAATGCTACAGAAAATATCTCTTCTCTGGCCTAGAGGAAACTGTCTTACTTCTGGGCTGTAACCTTAGCCTTAGCCTCTTCCAAAATTCTAGATGGTCTTCCTCATATGGTCCCACTACGACAGGGGCCTTAGCTTGACTCCAGATCTTCTTTGCTGCTGGCTTCTGTCCCCACCGAAGATTATCTTTCAATATGCCAGCATCCAGCCCAGTCCAGATCGATGTTTCTCCTATTCCTGCTGCAATATTTTGTTTACTTGGCACAGTTTGCCAATCAGTTCAGTGATTTTATACTCAGCAACCATACTTCAGGGAAATATGGCATGTATATATCACACTCTCCCTAATTCAGCCCAACAAATTTATCTAACTTACAAAACAAAACTGTAGAATCTGCAAAACAAAAAAACAAAAAAAACAAAAAAAAAAGCAACAATTGCCATTTTCCTTGGATCCTGGTTCTGAGGCTAAGATATGCATAAGGCAAATGAAGAGAGAACAATTTCAAGCCAAGATAATAAACAAGGGCTTGGCAGTGAGAAACGAATAGATACCTGTGGGAAAGGCTGAGTGAAGACTTTTGGGAAAAACTGATGGGAAAATAGATTTCTGTTTGAATCTTGGGGAAAAATCATGGTAAAACAGTAAAACCAACCCAGAAGAAAAAGTAAGGAAAAGGTAAGGTAACAGCAAAAAATTTCACCAATCATATATGTTTTCAGTTGAGCTCTTCAGTATACTTTTCCCACTGTATCCAATCATGAAGTTTTCCAGATGACTTTAGAATACCTCCTATATTGTCTTTTCCTTCCTCTTTCATCTTGCCTTAACTTCTGGTGGTGTTGGAACATGAAATTAATAGGATAAAAATAAAAACAGGAAGACTGCAAGTGAAGGAGCCTCAAATAAGAAGTTGAAAATAGAGTGCAGAATTCAGGACAGACTAGGAGAGGTGGCAGGTGATGGGCAAGGGGGGTGGGAAGGAAGAAGAGGAACCATACTGACTATGTTTTGAAAGATGTCACTTTCAATTCTGTGAATGATCAGGGATCAGAAAACCTTATCCCTGCCATAACCTCTAAAGGCTAAGAAGCAAACATATTCCAAATACTGTTTGTGTCATTAATATTCTGTCTTTGGAAAAAGACGATAATAACACCTCATAGAGTATTGTGATTATTAGATGAGTATTGTGATTATTAGATAATTATTGCATATAAAGCATTTAGAATAGTGCCTGGCACATAGAAAGTATTATAGAAGAATCAACTTCTATTATTTATATATAATAAGCACACAAAAAAAGGTTAAAAAAGCAAACAAAAACTCAGTCAATCTTAACATGTGGTTTGTATATTATTTTTAAGTGACCACATATTTTTTCTCTCCAGAATAAATGATATCTAGGATGGGAATGAGACAGGTTAAATCAATGCTAGTCTGGGTTTAATAACAAATCCATGTTTTTGTTCAGATGAGGAAATAAACCTTAATGATTACATCAAAATGACCTCTGATTGCCTGATATTAAGATGTCCAAAACAGGCGAATGTTCAGCCTATTTAAAATCACCACTTTTTTTCTGATTTAAGGGTGGTTTAACGGTATAAAAAAACTTCGTTAAAAATAAGAGGAGCTTGTTCCACTAGAAGAACCTTCTTCCAGCCTCTGAGCCGATGTTCCTAACCTGCCTGAAGAACAAATCGACCATTTGACCTCCTTGGTGGCCCCCAGTCCCTGTGCCACATCCAAACTCTGCTTGATTTGGTAGGGATGCCCTCACCATGTCATGGTCCCTGCTGGCCTAGCTATACAATGGTAGACACAGGGAGAAAGAAGGTTCCCCAGTGGTCCTGCAAGGCTGTGCATTTGGTGGAGGAAAGAAAATCAGGCTGGAGAACTCCTCTGTTCTGACAATTTGGAGAGGAACATTCCAGTGACTGCCTTATTTACCTCCATGAAATGGCAAAGTGGGGACAAACAATATCTTAGCTGTCTGAATGATGGCTCTTTTTACTCTGCCCAGCTCTCAACATCTCTAATAGATCATCTTTCTGAGGGCAGCCTATGTCCTCAGTCCCTCATGGTTACCTTGGAATGAGGAGGAGCCTTCACATCATATTGCAATTCCTTAAAAAGACACATTTCAATTCTCCAGAGTTATTTTTCTCAAAATACAGGAAGTTTGCTGATCTAATTTCCTAGAGATAGTCCCCAGGGGTTCAAAGGTAAATTTTTCATAAAATAAGCTGGATAACACAACAACAATCTGGAGAGAAAAGGAGTCTGTACTACTGAATGGGGAAAATTCATCTCTGCAGAAGGTGATGCAAGATTTGAGTTGACGTATAATTTTAGGGAAAAGTAGTCTTGTAAGAAAAATGCACAGAAAATTTTTCCTTAATTTCAAAAGGTCAAGATTAATTTTGAAAGTTTTTGTGGGTGTGAGAAGTTGAAGACTTATGCAAATATTATTTTTGAAATGAAGAATAAATGCAGAAAGCTGAGGCCAATAATAAAAGACATGAAAGTCAGAACCATAGGTTTATAGGTACCTTATAAAGAATCCTGACTTTGAAATTGTTAAAATTATTGCAAAATTTACAACTTCATGTGATATTCATAGCAGAGGTAACTGATTTTATTTTGATTTCAAATATCTTTGGTATTAAAGACTGCATTCTATAAAGGCATAATTTTTTTAAATATAAAAATCCTTTGGATGATAATTGACTGTGAGTTTATGGTGAATCATTCTTCAAGGTGTGGTAATGGTGTATCTTTTCCCAATTTTCTTTTTGGCATAAATAGTTTTAGTCTGTCATTATCATCATTCATAGAAGGAAAAAAATTAAATGTCTTCCCTTATAAAAACATGAGGACTGCTCAATAAATAAACTGTTATAAAATTAAAATTGGGCTTCAACTCTGAAGATGAAGTTGTAAGAAACTGTCCACTTTTGATTCTGAAGTGGGCTTTTGTGTAGTTTTCTGAACCTCTGGAATAAAGAGGGTTGATTTGCAATGGAATCTCCAGAGCCTGCAGTCATATATTACAATATGTTGTAAATCCAGAGGGTACAATATAGATTTCACAGGGGGCCCTGGGGTTAATTGAAATTCCATCTGTTTCTTCTGTGTGGCAGACATAGTATCCTGGGATATTAGCTCAGGATAAGAAATGAGATTTACAATTTTTTTATTTTTAAGCTAGAGGAGAGGTTGCCTAAATCTGCTCCTCCCTACTTCTACCTCCTACCTTCAATTAAGGAAAAAAAAAGTTTAAAATGCAGCCTTTATTTTCCCCACAGCTGCCCCCAAGGCAGCCCCCCTTCTTTCCAATGCATGCCGGGTAATGCCATGTATTCTTAGACTCCCAATGGCCCCCATTACTGTCAATTAGTTACGGAATGCTACAGGGATTCATGCCTGACAGCTCGGGTAAAGGCAGGAGAAATGGGCTCAGTAGGGAGCGAGGGGCCTGATTCTTTTTTGTCCACAAGAAATACCTTTCTCAGCAAGGCTTCTAATGGCCTTCCCTTCTTCTTTCCCTCTGCCCAGGCACCCCCGACGATCTCAACACACAGGATATACACATACCCTCATATATTCATACACCGACCTGTTTGTGTGAATGCCGCCCAGGACTGTGAGAACTCTGAGTAGGAGGCTCAGAGATGTCCTTATAACCTCTGAAAATAACAGAGCTTGAAAATTCCAGCTTATATCTTTGCTAGAATCTGATTCCTAAGTTCTCTCTTCAGAAGATTTCTTGTTACTAAGGGCCTCCTTTGCCTCTGGCTTATTAGAGTATTTTCCTTCTGCAGCTCTCCTCCTTCCAAAGAAGAAACACACACTCTTTGCTCACAGACTCCCGGTACAGAGCCCGCTGCACTCGTGCTGGCCAGTGGCTTGGGCAGTGAATTGTAGTTGGCCACCTCCTACCACTCTTATGTCTTCCTGATTTCTTTCCTCTACCTCTTGCTCTCTCTTCTTTACTTTCCAATATTTTCTCTCTCTTCCTCCTATCATGCCTAGATCATTCCACTGACTCCCAGAGACTTAAGGCCAAGGGCTTGTTTTAGTCATCTTTTCTCCCTCTCTCCCCTTCCTTACTCACCCCAAGTGTTTATCATAACAGGATCTGCCTCAGGACCTTAGCTCTTGCTGTCACCATTGCCTGGAACACCTGTCCTAGATATTTGAATAGTTGCCTCCATCTAATCACTTATATCTGAGCTCAAATGACACAAAACACAGTTCCTCCCTGACTTCTCAAGGTAAAGGGGTCACAATTTATACCCAGTTATTCTTTCCCATTATTATATTCTTTTCATAGCCTAACACATTATCTGAAATAGTATTATTTAGCTATATGTTTATGTGCTTATTGACTGCTTCTTCCGTTAGAATGAGTCTTCATAAGGACAATTTTTTGTTGTTGTTGCACCCTATGGAATAAGATATTTTGTTGCACTCCAGGGACAAATAGGAGCTCAATAACATGTATTGAAAATGAATGACTGAATAAAGTTTTAAAAATGTGATGCTATTGGTTGTTCTCAGGGTTAAGGAGAACCCAGCATCACACCAAAATGGTTTGCCTGTTTCTAGCCTGCTATCTTTAAGTACCCAGCCTTCCTTAAGATTCAAAACAAAGATACACTTAGAAAAAACCTGATGGGAAAATAACAGATCTAATAGACAATAGCAAATACAATGCTTAAAGCGATTATATTTCTCTAGATGGGTTTAAGAAAGATGACAGAGTAGGCCAGGCACGGTGGCTTATGCATGTAATCCCAGCACCTTGGGAGGCTGAGGCGGGCGGATCACCTGAGGTCAGGAGTTTGAGACCAGCCTGACCAACATGGAGAAACCCCGTCTCTACTAAAAATGCAAAATTAGCCGGGCATGGTGGTGCATGCCTGTAATCCCAGCTACTCAGGAAGCTGAGGCAGGAGAATCACTTGAACCCACCAGGCGGAGGTTGCGGTGAGCCAAGATCGTGCCATTGCACTCCAGCCTGGGCAACAAGAGTGAAACTCTGTCTCAAAAAAAAAAAAAAAAAAAAAGAGTAAAGGTAATAGAGGATGACACAGCAGAGGAAAACACTGTCTGGGGCAATTAGCCATGGGGTTATACACAGTTCCAGTTCCTTCCTCTCCTCGGGCAAGGCCTACGGCAGGGTGTGTAGGGGAGTCAAGGGCAGAAGCAGTGAGACACTTCCATCCTGTTTCATCCAGATATCTATAGGAAGGCAGAGGAGGAGTCCCAGGAAGACAGTAATATGATGGAAACAAGTGAGGGGGGTAGTGGGTGGAATGTGACTCTCAGAGAGATTTCCTCAGCCCAAGTGTAAGGCGGCAGGCATGTATTTCAGGGCTCTTGAAGTCTGGGGCTTTATCGGGAGGACACTGCCCAGAGCAGGACTCAGGTCTGCAAACTGCAGCTACTTTATATTGTCAACCCATCACCACCCACATAGTGCTTTAAGATTCCGACAGAATCATGAGGCTTCATATAATGCCATCTGAGATGAATTTCCAATACTGTCTTGTTATTACATCTGCCTTACTTTCGTGCTTTTCAAACTTTAATGCATATTTGAATTACCTGGAAATCTTGTTAAAATGCTGATTCTGGGAAAGGTTCTGAGATGCTGCATTTCTAACAAGCTCCCAGGTAATGTCATTTTGTTAGTCCACCTACACACTGAGAAGAAGGACATTACCTCACCATCATGGCAAGAAATGGAGAGCTTGGTAAAGACGGATTGACTCTAACCTGAATCAAAGAAGCAAGGGCTGGGTGCGGTGGATCACGCCTGTAATCCCAGCACTTTGAGAGGCCGAGGTGCGTGGATCACGAGGTCAAGAGATGGAGACTATCCCGGCCAACATGGTGAAAACCTGTCTCTACTAAAAATACACAAATTAGCCAGGCATGGTGGCATGCTCCTGTAATCCCAGCTACTCAGGAGGCTGAGGCAGGAGAATTGCTTGAACCCGGGAGGTGGGGGTTGCAGTGAACTGAGATCGTGCCACTGCACGGATGGCAGTGCCACTGCCTGGGTGACAGAGTGAGACTCCGTCTCAAGAAAAGAGAAGCAAGAATTACATTAGTAAATATTTTGTTTCTACATATAAGGAAAAAAATATACATTTATATCTATGACCCTTGTATCTTTCCTTTTTGGTAAATGAGTGTCACAGGTGCTTGGAAACAGTAAATTAATTCATTACTAGAGATAGCAAAGCTGTTTGTCAGTGTAAATTTCTATTTTTTTCCACACCACACTCTTGAATGTGTATAATAGAGGAGGAGAGAATCAGATCTTATTATACAAAGTTACTTTTTTCTTCTTTTGTATCCTTCCTTCCTTCCATCTTTCGTTCCTTCCTCCCTCCCTCCCTCTCTCTTTTTTCCCTTTCTTTCTTTCTTTTTCCTTTCTTTTCTTTTTTCCTTTTCCTCTCCTTTTTTTCTTCCTTTCTCTTTGTTTCTTTCTTTCTTTCCTTTCTTTCTCTCCCCCTCCCTCCTTTCTTTCTCTCTCTCTTTCTTTCATTCCTTTCTTTCTTTCCTTTCTTTCTTTCGTTCATTCTTTCTTTCCTCTTTCTCTCTCTTTCCCCCTCCCTCCTTCTCTCTCTTTCTTTCTCTCTTTTTTTTCTTTCTCTTTCTTTCTTTCTCTTTCTCCTTCCTTCCTTCCTCCCTCCCTCTTTCTTTCTTTCTTTCCTCCTTCTTTTTCTTTTTGTCTCTCTCTTTCTTCCTTTTTTTCACTTTAAATGGTGCAGTTACTTTGGCATGCAGAAGGAAATTAGCCACTGTATAATAAATGAGGTTGCTTGGAAGAGAACACAACTTGCTGTCTACTTTGCTTCTCCTTTCCTGATCTGCTAAAGGAAAGGCAAAATGTGTAAGGTGAGGCTCATACACCTGTGTTTGTGCTAGTGCTCTGGTTTGAATGTTTATTCCCTCTAAAACTCCCATTGGAATTTAATTGCCATATTAACAGTATTAACAGATGGGACCTTTAAGGGGTGATTAGGCCATGAGGGCTCTGCCCTCATGAATGGAGTAATGTTATAAAAGGGCAAGTTTGGTCCTCTTCTTTCTCTTTGCCTTCGCCATGTGATGTCTTCTGCCATGCTATGATACAAAAAGAAAGCCCTCTCCAGATGCCTGACCATTGGACTTCCCAACCTCTGAACTGTGAGCCAATAAATATATGTTCATTAGAAATTACCCAGTCTGTGCTATTCTGTTACAACAGCACAAACTGACCAAGGCACATAGGTAGCCAATAAATAAGATTTTGTTTGGAAAAAATACAACAGAATATCCATACCTGCACATAGTTAATCCTGCTCAAGGTGTTTGCTCTTATAAACATAAGGGTTTGGGACTCAATTTACAAAAACAACTTGTGTTTATAAGTTCATGGAAACTCAGACAAGAACAGGCAGCATTAATTAAGTCTGAGCCAGGTGCCAGCTGGGGGATCAAATCCAGAAGGAGCAAACAATCTAGTCAGAAAGATAATGTAAGAAAAATTAAGCAATCATTTAACATATAAACTGGAATTTACATAATTTCATAAACTGCCAGGAGCCTAATGGAGTCAAAGGGAGTTTATGGGAGGAAGAGGTTAATTTAGATTGAGATGGTCAAAGAAGCTTTTTTTGAAAGGTGGTTTGAAGGAAGGTTAAGCCAGAAGACATAGGAATACGATGGATGGATGTAGCAGGTAGGTGAAAGGACGTGAACAACTGTGTGGATATAAAGTGTTTGGGAGCTTATGAGCAGAACAGTTTCACTAAACTGATTTATTTATTTAAGGCAATAGAGGAAGAAATGGTGGGAACAACAAAGTTGGGATTAGATTAAGGAAGGTCTTGAACCTTAGGTAAAGAAGGTTGGATTTGATTCTGTAAATAATGGGGAACTACTGGATGTTTTGAGAAGAAGAGTACATTTTTGCAAAAGTATTTTAAGAGATTAATTTCAATAGTTTATACATGTGACAAAAGGGTTAGAATTAGGGTGGCGGCAGAAACTAAATAGATGGGATAGAGAATAGATCTAAAGGAATCATGTACTTTAATGACTGATGGAGGATTACAATCAATGGATGGGCAGAAACCTTCAGCCTTGAAGTTAGTAGAAGAAAATAAGCAGTTTTGGAAGGGGGAATAAATCCAGTTTGAGATATCTCAAGTTTTAATAATAGTAGGATGGACAAGCAGAAAAATCCAGTAGACAACTGGAAGTGTGACCTGGCATAGAGGTGATCATAACTGAAGTCATGGGAGTGAAAATTCCCTCTAAGGAAAACCAAGCAGAGACTGAATCTCAGAAAGGCCTGGATGGAGAAATAGCAGTAGCAGAAGAAACAGACACACAGAACATTAAAGAAGCAAAAGCAAGAAGGAGTGTCAGGACCAGGCAGTGGTCCACAGCACCAAAGGCTGCAGAGAAACCATGTAAGACGAGATCAAGGAAAGACTCTTCAAGTCTATGGTGCCTTTCCCAGTGGGAACAACACAGCAGGAAGAGTGGAAACCAAATGACAAGAGATTAAGGAACAAGCAAGTCATAACAAAGTTAGAATGTATGGACTTCTCTTTAGGAAAGAGAAAAAAAATAGGATGGAAACTTGAGGTAAAGCCAAAGAATGGAGAATATTTGCACTGACCATGGTATTAGGAAGTTGGTAAAAGTTGAATTAAAAGTATTGTTACACAGTAGTTGGGATGACAGTAATTTGTCAAGTCAGCACAAACACATGAATAAGACAGCAGACAGTGGGCATGACTCAGGGATGTGGAGCCAACACAACAGACTGGGAAAAATGAAGTGGGCAACAGAATGACAGGTGTTGTTGAAGGCAGCCTCAAAGTGGCTGTCCAGTGAGGCCACATGAGGTTCATATACCTCAACTGGGGGAATCCAGAAACTGTAGCACACGAACAAGAGGAGGATAATTAAGAATGGTGATCCAGAACAACTGAGGGACTATTTCAACCCTGAGCATTCCAATTTAAAAAGCACTTGCTGCAAATCAACCAAAGGACAATAATTTCCTGAGCACTATATCAGCATTGGGCTTGAGCATGTCAGGGATGGAGAAGTATGAGGCAGTGTTCCCGCCCTCGAGGCACTTTAGTGTAGTTAGAGAGGAGATGAGCTCATCTGAACTCTGTGAGAGCATCACTTCATGGAGCTGAAAAAGGACTTTAAGTACTACGAACAGTTGGCTGGAGCAGAGCTGGTTGAGAACTGCCGGGGTGGCAAAATGGGAGTTGTCCCCTCTCCTGCCCTCTTTATATCTTCTCCAATCCTCATGGCTAAGCCACACAGCTGCACCTTCAAGAGACTGGAAATGGAGCCAAAAAGAGGGCTACTGTGATTTTCTTTTCATGTGAGAGACCTAAAAGCTATACATCTCCCAGCTCAGAGAAAAACATGAAGGCAATATTCATTTTCTTTCTATGCCTGGTGTGGGGTACTTTGCTTAGCAGAGCAAGCTGCATCAGGAGGAAGAGACAAGATTTTTAAGAGGCGAGGAGAGGTTTGGAGTCCTTGATGAGAAGCCAATAGCCAGGAGCCGCCCGCAGCTCACTGGTGTTGAGTGCATGAGCAACCGTCAGGAGCCTTCCTATTGCCATGGGAGAGTCTGTTTCTGGATTGCTGTCTCACTCCTATTCCCGTTCCTGGGGTCTCCGCCAAGTTCAGAGCATGCTGCACAGATCACTCAAGCCTAGGAATGAATCCTGGCTCTGCCATTTATCGGGTGTGTGACCTTGAGCAAGTTGCTTAAGACAACTGAGTCTCATTCCTGCTTCCAATGGGGTAATCATTCTTGTAGAAAAAATGCCTGGTACTAAACAATTACTTGAGGTTATTGTCACTTTCATTTATTCTTACCTTCCCGCTTATCTTTATTTCTTGGTGATGGACATGATTATTTCTTCCTTTCTTTTTTTCCAGCCAGCTACAATGCTTGGTAGTAGAGATAGGTTTGGCTCAATTAATCAACTATTTTCCCAGCACAACTAGTGACTGTTACTTGATGAATACTTCTCTGATCTAGCTGAAGGGGAACAACTTACTTAGTTTTGAGATTTTCAAGTGGCACTGTACATCAAGATCAATCTCTGTCTCTCTCCTTCTCTGACACAGACACACACACACACACACACACACACACACACACACACACATACACACACTGCCCCATTCACAGTTGCTGAAGCAGAATCTTGGGGAGGTGAGGCCTGGAATCTGTTTCTAAAAGCTTCCACCCCTGCTTAAGAATGCTGTACCTATTCAAACTCAGGCACCCTATGAGAATATATAACAATATTGTTTGAAAAATAGACAAATTATTTTCTATCAAGCTGCGTAAGTTCAGAGGCTGTGGCTGCTTCAGTCATAGCCTTAGGAACAAATTGAAAGGGATTTGTCCGGTTGGGGACTTAACACTTCAGAGAAGTCCACCACACACAAAAAATATGTTTGTTCTTTTCTATGCATTAAAACAGTCTCAAGTTCAAGCTGGGGCTTGCTTTAATCTTTTATTTTGCTTTTTTATGGGTTGCAAATCAACATCACTCCATCATCCATCTCCGCTTTACCTGTCATCATATGACTTATGACTTTCTAAAGAGTCAAGAACCTCCTCTCCCTTCAATCTCTCTGGAGTTTCTGAGGCATCCACGGAGGAGAGGGGGAGGGGTGTATAATAGAGGAGGAGGGAATATCAAGTCTAGGGGTTGAGGCTGGGGCAAGAGAGGCAGACAGCAGTGGTGGAGGAGTGAATGTCCCCTAAGTACGGGTCTGGCAGGAGGATAGAAAATCCAGCAAACCTGTGCAGGGGAAATAACTTTTCACACATTTCCAATGTCTTGCTCACTGTCCCACACTGGTAGATGTGTGTGTGTGGGAGGGTGTGTGTGTGTGTGTTGGGGGAATAGGATGGCTGTATACTTAGAGTTGAAAATAAAAAGGCTCCCTCTATTGACTGCTGAAAGGCTGAGATAAAGAGAACCACATGGGACTCATTGTGAGAAATGAGAGCTCAGAAGCTAGCCTCCTTTTTCCCATTATTGTGCTATTCTCCTCCTTCCCCCTACCCCTCCCACCTCAAATGTCCCCCAGTCCCCACCTCGCCCCACCTTCCCTTTCCCTTGCATAACCCGAAGGCCCTCTTTTCAAGCTTTCACTGCTGAGGCCCCCTCAACTGAGCCTGAGACCTCCATTCAGAGTCACTGGTTTGGGTAAAATCCCTTATTCACCCCCTCCACACCCCCCTGCCCCATCAGCTGAGCCTCAGTTCAGACCTCACAAAACAAAACAAAACCAGCCCATATAATTGATGGTGGCTGCTGGAGGACCCCCCTTCACTCTCCCCCAAGGGGCTCCTGCCCAGGCAGCTTCTATTCTCCACCATGCCTGCCCTCCCTGCCCCCAGCTCCTGCTGGATTTTCGTAGTTAACAAGTGCACACTGTTATTATTGGGCCCCCTATCATATTTATCCCCTTTCAGAGCTGATCTGCACTTTTGTCAGAGGCAACCGATGCATCTTTTGACATTTTAGCCTTTCTGTCTGCTGGAGGGTGGTGGCAGTGGTGGCCGCAGGGGCAGCCCCTGCGTCTTCAACAGGGCAGGCGGTGCAGAAAGGAGGAAGGAGAGAACAAAACCTGAAACAAGGGGGACTGGAGAGGAGAGAGAAAAACATTGTAACTTGTTAGCGACCCAATGGCAAGAAGGCAAGGGGAGGAGGCACTAATGAGTTTGATGACAGTTGTGTTTAATAGAATTTTATTTGCCAGTGAGGCTGCAAGGTGGCTAACTTTGTTATTACACCTCAGCTAAACTCATTTTCACATGTCCACTAGATCCTAGGGAAAAGAGAAACAGTAGAGAAAGAGTGAAAAAGAGTGAAACCCAGAAAGATTCAGAGAGAAACAGCAACAAAGAGATAAATCAGAGAGGAAGGAAAAAAACTCTTATATTTTGATATTCTTAATGAAATGCATAATTGAAAGGGGTCGACAGATTTGGCAAAGATTTCTTGTGCCTTTTTAAAATTCAAATCTTAGGAAATTCACAGAAACCTCAATCTTTAATGATTAGTAAACCTCCCAGATCCTTTCATATACATTTCCATTAAGAATTTTGTGGTGGTGGGATCGAAGTAAGGTCTAGAAGTGTTGTTCCGACTAAGGACTGCAGAGAGTGCTGAAATATCAACGGAGAAGAACTTAAATAAAACACAGAGGCTGGGTGCGGTGGCTAACGCCTGTAATCCCAGCACTTTGGGAGGCCAAGGGGGGTGGATTGCGTGAAGTCGGGAGTTCGAGACCAGTCTGGCCAACATGGTGAAACCCTGACTCTACTAAAAATACAAAAAAATTAGCTGGGCATAAGTGCTGAAATATCAATGGAGAAAACTTAAACAAAACACAGAGGCTGGGTGTGTTGGCTCACACCTGTAATCCCAGCACTTTGGGAGGCCGAGGCAGGTGGATTGCCTGAGGTCAGGAGTTCGAGACCAGTCTGGCCAACATGGTGAAACCCCGACACTACTAAAAATACAAAAAAAATTAGCCAGGCATGGTGGTGTGCGCCTGTAATCCCAGCTACTTGGGAGGCTGAGGCAGGGGAATTGCTTGAACTAGGGAGGTGGAGGTTGCAGTGAGCTGAGATCGCACCACTGTACTCCAGCCTGGACGACAGAGTGAGACTCTGTCTCAAAAAAAAAAAAAAAAAAAAAAAGAAACACAGCTAATTAATTTTCACTTGACCTCCCGGAGAGTGGCACATTTATTCCAATTATACAGATGAGGAAGGAAGTTGAACAGCACTGTGATTTGCACAAGATCCAAGGTAGAGCAAAAGATCAAGAACATCTGCCTGTTGGGCCCAGAGCCAGCTCCTCAAAAAACCACAGCCTTCTTCTTTCACTATTATATTTCTAGGAAAGAATGTATTTATACTGATGAGGAAATCTGAATGACAAAATTCCAACATACTCCTTTAGGAGAAGATTGTGTGTCCAGAGAACATTAAGGGAAGAGATTAGCCAGTGAGATTAGTCATCTCCTGACTTGGTTTTCTTTCCTTATAAGACAAAAAGAGGAATCTCATTAAAAGGCTATGTAGAGGGAGACAATCCAAGTCTTCTCTGATCGTGTTCTTTTGCTTTTCTAAATAATGTGTTGTATTCATAAAAATCTTGCCCTTCCAAATTTCTGAAAGCATTTACAAACATTAATTAAGCTTCAGGATAGCAGTGAGTGGCATTTGTTATTACTCTCATCTTTCAGATAGAGAAACAGGTTTAGAGAAATTAAATCTCTAGGTGCATGGTAACTCAGCACGATAGAATGAGGTATAGAATCCATCACTACTAGGTAGAAATCCACACACCTTTCTGTAAGATTAATGTCATGGAACATGTCTTTCAACAAAATTTCCAACAGCTTATGTTTATCTTAATGTTCAATCTTTCCTCTCTCGTCTCCTTATTGTGCAAACTTTAAAAGGTGTACATTGTAACTTTTTTTATTTTTTAAGAGATGAGGTCTTGCTCTGTTGCCCGGGAGGGAATGCAATGGCATAATCACAGCTCACTGCAAGCTCCAACTCCTGGGCTTAAGCAATCCTACTGCCTCAGCCTCCCAAGTAGTTAGGACTACAAGTGCATACCACCATGCCCAGCTAATTAAAAAAAAAATTTATAGGGACAGGGTCTTGCTATGTTGCCCAGGCCGGTCTTGAACTCCTTGCTTCAAGTGGTCCTCCCACCTTGGCCTCCCAACATGTTGGTATTACAGGGGTGACCCACCACATCCAGGCCAAGGCATTCTAATATATTAATTAGGTCAAGGTGATTAATAGTGCTATTTAAATCATTTATGTCTTTACTAATTTTTATCTAGTTCTATCAATTGCTGAGAGAAGTGTTAAAATCTCCCACTGTGACTGTAGACGTTCTTATTTCTCTCTTTAATTCTATCAAAGTTTGCTTTATGTATTTTGAAGCTCTGTTGTTAGATACATACTCACTTATAATTTTATGTCTTACTGATGAATAGACTCCCTTATTATTATAAAATGTCCCTCTTTATCTCTAGAAATACTCTTATCTATTCTTTTGTGCTATTTGCATGGTTTATCTTTTTTTACCCAGTTACTTGTAACCTTTCTCACCCACCCTAAATCAATACATCTAAATTCCTGTTTATATAACAGGCTTTTGTGAATTTTATTAGTCTGAGTAAGATATTATGAGTATGATCCCGGCTGGGGGTGGTGGCTCATGACTATAATTCTAGCACTTTGGGAGGCTGAGGTGGGCAGATCACTTGAGGCCAGGAGTTCGAGACAAGCCTGGCCAACATGATGAAACTCCATCTCCACTAAAAATACAAAAATTAGCCAGCCTGGTGCCAGGTGCCTATAATCCCGGCTACTTGGGAGGCTGAGGCAGGAGAATCGCTTGAACCTGGGAGGTGGAGTTTGCAGTGAGCTGAGACCCTGCCCCTGCACTCCAGCTTGGGCGACAGAGAAAGACTCTGTCTCATTAAAAAAAAAAAAAAAAAAAAAAAAAAAAGAAAGAAAAAAAGAGTATGATCCTCTCCAGATGAATCAATAAGAGGAAAACCCTGAACCTAAAAAGTCAAAATCAGGTGCAGAAGGCCCAGCTGACAGCTCTTTTGACCAAAGTTAAAAACCTCATCATCTGAGCTCTCCATTTTTTCCTCTCTTCTTATTCAGACTTTCAGATAGAGAAAGAAGTCTTCTCACATGTCCAATTGTCATCTTTTTCTCTTCCTCTCCAGAAATGAAACACTAGTCCATGACCTTGTCACCCCTGCCTCTGATCATTAAGGTTTTCTCCCCTCGGACATCCCTGCCTCTCACCTCTCCCACCAAAAGGCACAAGCAGAAAAAAATCTCATTGAGTTCTTTCTTTTCTTGGGAGTTTCTCCTCAATGCTCCTTTTGTTTCCTTTTTAACCCTTTGGTTTGGTAACCTTCCCTGTATTCCTCTTGAAATCGCTCAATTTTTCATGTTCCTTTTCCTCCTTGAAATTCCTCCGTAATGTTCACTTCTTTTTCTCGGTCTCCCAGTGTTTTCCTGCTTTCCAGCCACATCAACTCAACTAGATGTCTCACTGTTTATTCAGTGTTTTGTTTATGTCTAAATCTGACAGTCAACGCCTTGGGGCTGGGGTTTCATTTTCAGAGTTCCATGCTTTGCAAAATGCCATTTGCATTTACCACACTCTAAAAATAATAAATAATCAGACCAAAGAATCAGTAAACTGGTGCCAGATCACTGATTAGCATAAGTATTCAACACATCGAGTTGCTGCTGCTGCTGCTGCTGCTGCTGCTGCTGCTGCTGCTGCTGCTGCTGCTGCTGCTGCTGCTGCTGCTGCTGCTGCCACTACCACAAAAACTTTTTCTCTAAGAAAAACAGAGCAACTGTTTGAAAAGAACCTTGGAAAAGATATTTGGTCACAATTCAATTTGGATGAGGTAGAGGACAAATTGTAGAAAAAAAGGCTCCCAGGACTTCTCATCCTGTCTCCTAAAGGAACTCCTATGAGGACTGAGCTCTTTCTGTCCTCATAGAGTCTTATTCTTCCTCTTTACCCTGCCCCTCGCACAGTGCCTGACGTGAAGTAGGCATACAACAGACATAGTTCTTGAACTGTCCCCCTGAACATAAAGAACATTGGGGGAACTTTAGCTCACCCCAGTACCTAGCTTTGGAATAATTCTTTGAGACACAGCCTCATTCTTGACTAACTTGTAAACATATCAAATTGTCATAGAAACAGGATTACTACATCAAAAACTATATTCAATATTTAGTATATAATTTGATGTTCAAAACACAGTGAATTATGTGTAACAGGCTCTGGTTAAGAAGGCAGATTGAAATATATGTGTATATATATATTTTTATTATGTATATTAACATTTTCACTTGCTACACATAGAAAATGAAAAATATGAAATATACATAAAAATGAAAAAATATATAATTTCAAAAGCCTCCAATGAAAATGTTTGATCCTGAAAGGGACATCCTTAGCTATGTAGAAAATTCACATTACAGAAGTCTGACCTGAGGGCTCCAGTGGGTGGAGCTGAAATTTAACTTTCCTGTCATTATCTAGCTTAGTAGTATATCTGGCATATGCCTTTTAGCTTGTTCTAGAATCACATGGACTATGCATTCTTATATGAAGTATGGAGCTGGGGTTCTCCAGCTACTAAGATGTAGTGTTCAGGTGTTCTGGGCACTGCTCTCAGCACTCACATCCAACAAGGTTGAGAATGAACATTCATCCATTCATTCAGCACACATTTCCTGAGCTTGTTCTATGAACCAACTTTTTCATGAGTAATATGTGGTACCAGGTCTTTAAGAAGACTACAGCAGGCAGGTGCAGTGGCTCATGCCTGTAATCTCAACACTCTGGGAGGCTAAGGCAAGAGGATCGCTTGAGCCCAGGAGTTTGAGGTTATAGTGGGCTATGATCATGCCACTGCACTCCAGACTGGGTGACAGAGCAAAACCCTCTATCAAAAGAAGAAGACAACAGCTATGGCAGGGCCAAGTCCTACATGACTTGGAACATTCTTAGGAGACAGCTTTACTTTGGGATGGGAGGTAAAGCTGTGGCTAATAATAACATGACATTGGTATCTTGCCTGTATCTTCTCAATTCCAAATTTAGAAGACTCCCCTCATGTGGAACAGACCTACCACTAGCTGAGTTGATAAACAAAAACCTGAAGGCAAAAATGGGCCCGAAGCAAAAGAGAACTCTGATAAATAAAGATGGGAGATGTAGAGGAGAGGAGGCAGAGACAAGGCGGGACACTTCCCCTTATGGGGGAAGGTGAGTTTGTATGAATCTTGTGGACACCAGGTCCATGCTGCAGGGCCCAGTGTTTGTCGGGACTTGTGCTCAACTTCTTGGCCCAAGTGGGGTCTTTCACCAGGTGATGACTAGCTTGACAGGTAAGATTTAAATGGAAAAACAATGGTCAATTAGAACAGTTTCAAGCCCCTAGAGAGCTGGGATATAAGCCTCGTTAGGAAGGGAAGGCTAGAAAGATGATTTAGATCTAGTAGACCCTCTGTATTGTGTGCTCTGCATCCACGGGTTTTGCATCCATGGATTCAACTAACCACAGATAAAAAATATTTGAAAAAAATACAAATAAAAAACAATACAGTATAACAACTATGTACATAGCACTTACATTGTATTAGGTATTATAGGTATCTGAAGATGATTTAAAGTATATGAGAGGATGTGCATAGGTGATATAAAAATATTAGACCATTTTATAAAAGGAATTAGAGCATCTGTGGATTTTGGTATATGTTGGGTGGTGTGTGGTGGCGTGGGGTGGGGGTGGGAGTCATCCTAAAACCAATCTGTTTTTTTTGAGACAGACTCTCACTCTGTCACCCAAGCTGGAGTGCAATGATGTGATCTCGGCTCACTGCAACCTCTGTCTCCTGGGTTCAAGCAATTCTCCTGCCTCAGCCTCCCAAGTAGCTGGGATTACAGGCACCTGCCACCATGCCTGGCTAATTTTTTTTGTATTTTTAGTACAGAAGGGGTTTTATCATGTTGGCCAGGCTGGTCTTGAACTCCTGACCTCAGGTGATCCACCTGTCTTGGCCTCCCAAAGTGCTGGGATTACAGGTGTGAACCACCACCGCATCCAGACCTAAAACCAATCTTTTAAGGATACCTAGGGACAACTGCATACAATTTTTGGCTGCCTAAAGAGGACTTCCTCAAGAGGACTCAGCCACCTCTTCTTTTAAAGGGCTCTGGATCTGTGAACTGTCTCAAGTTCCAGGAATTGGTTAAGAGGTCACAAGTCTCCATTATGGTGATTCAAGTCAGACATCCATTGAGCAAACCTGGAACTTTTCTGCTTTTCCAAATTAAGTAAAACTTTGCTAGACTGTCCTTCTCTTCAGTGCTACAGACACTAAAATTAACTGGCCAACACCAGTGGTCTCTGAGATTCAAACCATTCTGTTTATTGCTTTGGCTGTGTTGCCCATTACAGTAACCACATCCACCTTGTTTCTGGTGATAAAGCCTGCCACCCGTGGATCCAATCATTCCCATTGAATTCAAGGGGCCAGTTAGATAGCAACAAAGAAAAGATCAAGGATGCTGGAGCTCCCTTTCTGAGAATATTTCTTATAGACTTGGTAAAAGGAGTGTCCTCTGGACTCTCTTAGGGGATGTAGTTGAAGGGGAAGGTCTTACAAGGTAAATGTACTCTAGCATTTAGAACTCCTTAAGCCTTTGGGCACCTTCCTCTGTGGTAGCCTATTGTAAGCTTTTTGGTCTCAGACTCCTTTGCTTTCTTAAAAATTATTAAGAACTCCAAAGAGTTTTTATTTATTTGAATTATATCTATTATTGTTTACCATCTTAGAAATTAAAACTGGGAAGTTTAAAAATTTTTCTTTGATACTGCACCAAAATTTGATAAATATACTTTCTTAACGGTTAACTACAATGTGAAATTGAAACTATATCAGCAAAGATTTGCTTATACTGTTAAAATCCATTATATTGAAATCTGAATGGATCTTTTATGATTTAGTAATAGCATGCACTGGCCATTTGCAAAATATTTGTCACTGAATTATGCAGATTTTCAAATGTTGACAAATTTCATTCTACAAGACTAAAAGTCACAATTGTTAATATCAGAAATTTAAAAGTTGTCAAATCTTATAGTGACAGATACAGGTTTCTCATAACTCTCATTTTTACTTGAAAGTTCAAATTTTTATCATCAACAAATGATGCCACTTGTTTTAATTGAAGTGACAGGCCCTTATTTTTAAGGAAATGGTTATATTTTGTCTGTCAGTCATTCTTTCAAGCAAAATATGGTATTCCATGAAAAACAATACTGGCTAGTTCAGCTCACAACTCAAATAATCACAGATGTGCTTTTTCTTAAGATGATCGTTGTATTTTTGTGTATAGCAGAAGTGCTTTATGTGTACTTTCCATTTCACTACACGGAATATTAAAAAGACATGCCTTCAAGCATTGAAACTGAATACAAATAATAATGTTTTTACTGTTTCATCAAATATATTCTTAAGGGTCACTTGCATTTCTCTTTTTATTGTATGTGGCAGCGAAGACTAATGTGCTGGCTAATGCACTAGCAGCTTTCCCATTACTACTTTTGCACCATCAGAACAAATGAACTTAACAGATATTTACAGAACATTCTACCAACAACTGCAGAATATACATTCTATGCATCAGCACATGAAACTTTCTCTAAGATAGACCATATTATAGGCCACAAAACAAGACTCAACGAATTTAAGAAAATCAAAATTATAGCAAGTACTCTCTCAGACCACAGTGGAATAAAATTGAAAATCAGCTCCAAAAGGAAGCCTCAAAACCATGCAAATACGTGGAAATTAAATAACCTGCTCCTGAATGATCCTTGGGACAACAATGAAATCAAGATGGAAATTTAGAAATTCTTTGAACTGAACGATAATAGTGACACAGCCTATGAAAACCTCCGGGATACAGCAAAGGTGGTGCTAAGAGGAAAGTTTATAGCATTAAATCAAAAAGTCTGAAGGAGCACAAATAGACAATCTAAGGTCACATCTCAAGGAGTTAGAGAAACAAGAGCAAACCAAACCCAAACCCAGCAGAAGAAAAGAAATAACCATTATCAGAGCAGAACTAAATGAAATTGAAACAAACAAACAAACAAAATAATACGAAAGATAAATGAATCAAAAAGCTGGTTCTTTGAAAAGATAAATAAGGTTTATTATTTATTTATTATTTATTAGCAAGATTAACCAAGAAAAGAAGAGAGAAGATCCAAATAACCTCAATTAGAAATGAAATGGGAGATATTACATTTGGTATTAGGGTGATATTGACTTCATAAATTATTTAGGGAGCAGTCCTAAGAAACACAAAAGATCATCCAAGGCTACCATGAACACCTTTACTCACATAAATTAGGAAACCTACAGGAGATAGATAAATTTCTGGAAATATACAACCCTCCTAGATTAAACCAGGAAGAAACAGAAACTCTAAATAGACCAATAACATGCAGCAACATTGAAATGTAACAAAAAAATTGCCAACAAAAAAAGTCCAAGAGCAGATGGATTCACAGCTGAATTCTATGAGAATGAAAAAGAGAGACTCCTCCCTAAATCATTTTATGCAGTCAATATCACCCTAATACCAAAAACCAGGAAGGAACATAACAAAAAAAGAGAAAACTACAGACCAATATCCCTGATGAATGTAGATGCAAAAATCCTCAACAAAATACTAGCTAACTGAATCCAACAGCATATCAAAAAGATAATCCATCATGATCAAGTGGGTTTCATACCAGGGATGCAGAGATGGTTTAACATCTGCATGTCAATAAATGTGATACACCGCAAAAACAGAATTAAGAAGAAAAAAATCACATGATCATCTCAATAGACACAGAAAAAGCATTTGACAAGATCTAGAATCCCTTTGTGATTAAAACCCTCAGCAAAATCGACATAGAAGGGACATACCTTAAGGTCATAAAAGCCATCTATGACAAACCCACAGCCAACATTACACTGAATAGGGAAAAGTTGAAAGCATCCCCCCAGAGAACTGGAACAAGACAAGGATGTCCTCTTTCACTACTTCTATTCAACATAGTACTGGAAGACCTAGCCAGAATAATCAGACAAGAAAAATAAATAAAGGGCATCCAAATTGGTAAAGAGAAAGTCAAATTGTCTGTTTGCTGATGACATGATTGTATACCTGGAAAACCATAAGACTCCCCAAAAGGTCCTAGAACTGATAAATGAATTCAGCAAAGTTTCAGGATACAAAATTAATGTACACAAATCAGTAGCTATACACCAACAATGACCAAGCTGAGAATCAAATCAAGAACTCAACCCCTTTTACAACAGCTACAAAAAGAAAAAAGAAAAAAAACTTAGGAATATACCTAACCAAGGAGGTGAAAGGCCTCTACAAGGAAAACTATAAAACAGTACTGGAAGAAATCACTATTCTAAGTGAAGTAACTCAGGAATGGAAAACCAAACATTGTATATTCTCACTTATAAGTGGGAGCTAAGCTATGAGGATGCAAAGGCATAAGAATGATATAATAAACTTTGGGGACTTGGGGGAAAGGGTGAAAGTGGGGTGAAGGATAAAATACTACACATTGGGTACGGTTTACATTGCTTGGGTGATGGGTGCACCAAAATCTCAGAAATCACCACTAAAGAATTTATTCATGTAACCAAACACCACCTGTTCCCCAAAAACTTATTGGAAAAAAAAAAAAAACAGGCTTGACTCCTAATGGCAGATGATTACCTATGTTTGCAGGTGGAAGATGAGTATGTAAGTTTTGTCTCCACATGCTGTGAATTATCAGTATGTTGTTTACCCCTGGGAGTAGGTAAAATCTAATCAGATCAGGGTAACACTTTTAGAAAACCCAGAGGCAGTTCAAGAACCTGTCTTTAAAGTTTTGCTTCATTGAAACCACTCCTAGTACCAATGTTTTTTACAGTTAGGATTTGATCAGAGATGAGAAATATAGAGTAAGATAATTTTTTCTTTTCTTTTTTTTTTTTTTTTTTTTTTTTGAGACAGAGTCTCACTCTGTCACCCAGGCAGGAGTGCAGTGGTGTAATCTCGGCTCAGGGAATTTTTAGCAGGAATTAGATCTCAAACAGTCGTGGAAGCTGGCTAAGCAGTCTATTTGAGGTTACTGCTTTGTATCTAATGTTGGGCCCAAAGACGCCAGGGCCAGTAGCCAGGAAGAAAAATAGACATAAGTTGAGGGAGAGCATGTATTTGTTAAGTGCTTACTATTATGTGCCCTCTGCTCCTCTGGACTCACAGAGATGTCCTTTGTCCACTTGGTCACCACTGGCCTTGCAGGCATTCATTAAGGTCAGTGGCCAGCATAATACTTGCTCAGGTTCCTTTTGGTTCCACTGGGGACAGTAACCATCCCTGGCATTCTTGCCTCATCTGTGAACCCCTCTGGAATTGAGCTGAGACCTTATTATACATTTGATCTTGATCTAGATGGTTCCCTCTGCTGAGAGTCACCTCAGGTTGGCAGGCACTCTTTGGCAAGTTTTTCAGATAGGTTCTCAACTAAATTTGAGTTATACATGCCATGGGCAACTGAAAGTGACTTAGGAAAGATAAATTTGTGTGCCTTTCTCTGCTTAACTACACTGTACCACTAGGTTTGCATGAAAGTAACACACCCCACATTGATCTAGGTGGTAACATCCTTCCAGAGCTCCAGGTGAGAAGTTGGAATAAAGGTTGCTCTTGCCGGGCACAATGGCTCATGCCTGTAATCCCAGCACTTTGGGAGGCCCACGTTGGCAGATCACGAGGTCAGGAGTTCCAGACCAGCCTGGCCAACATAGTGAAACCCCATCTCTACTAAAAATACAAAAAATTAGCCGGGTGTGGTGGCGTGCACCTGTAGTCCCAGCTACTCGGGAGGCTGAAGAAGGAGAATCGCTGGAACCTGGGAGGCGGAGGTTGTGGTGAGCTGAGATTGCACCACTGCACTACAGCCTGGGTGACAGAGCGAGACTCAATCTCAAAAAAAAAAAAAAAAAAAAGATTCCTCTCCTTGGAATTCAGTTGACTTAATTTGGTACTTCTAAAGCACTCCTGTCATTTTAGTCATAGACTGTGTGTGTGTGTGTGTGTGTGTGTGTGTGTGTGTGAGAGAGAGAGAGAGAGACAGAAAGAAAGAGAGAATGAGAAAGAGAGACAGAGAAAGAGAGAGAGAATGAGAAAGAGAGAGAGACAGAGAAAGAGAGAGAGAATGAGAAAGAGAGAAAGAGAAAAGAGAGTGCTTTGGAACCAAGAGTGTGCTGGTCACTTGATCTATGGGGGAAAAAAGGCCCTTGTTTGTAACATTTGCTGATTTGTGAGCAGGGTATAAATATTTGCACTCTGTTTAAAAAATGTCTGAATATTTAAAAGGAGACTTTGCTAGCCTGTATAAGCTGACTCCAGCATTTCATTGCCTGGTTCCTTTCTATGTGATCTACTTTTGCTTTCCTCTCGTTTGTCTCTTCTCAAAACTCCTCAGTCAGAAAGAGTGGGCTTTCTTTTATTTCCAATCTCACATTCTTCTTCTACCATGAAACGGTGAGCCTCTTGGCTTGGGGATGATATAATTTACAATCGAAACTAGAACTTTTTTGAGCGTGAAAGGGAGCAGTGGTAATGATTCATCAGGACAACAGGAATAGACCAGGACTGGAACACTGGAATATAGGGTTTCCCTACTCATGGTCTAGTCCTCACAATTGGGTTGTATCTTCTGTAAAATATGAGAAATACTTTATGATCTGAGTTCTCTATGCTTCCTTCCCAAAGAAATTGAGGAAACATTTCTCATCCAAGCCTGGGTTTTTAAGACTGTTTTCTTGTTAAATAGGCCCCCTAGTCTGGAGAAATACAAGTAAACATTCACCTATTTAATATTTTCACAATTTCTCTGTCACTACATAGAAATATCAACAGGCATTGGAAGGAGAGTCCTGCCTTTGAAGTTGGAGTAGGATACGAATTCAGATCTGCCATTAAACCATATGTGATCTTGAATGAGTTTCTTGATTTCTTGGAGTCTCAAATTCCTAATTAGTAAATTGGGAGGTAGGGGAAAATGAAGTTACAGGACTATTCTGATTTTAAAATTAAATGTCACATCCCAGGGGCCCTCTCAGTCCTGGGCAAACTGGGATGGTTGGTCACCCTCCAACCCAGTAGAGTTGTTATGAAGCTCACCTATCATGTAAGAGTCTATCTCATCTAGACGGAGCCGCTGTCCTCCGGGTACGGTGTGTGAGAGAGAGGTTGGAGGGTAAGTTTGCAGTAATGTTTTCAGTTTTGTTTTGCTCTCAGTCTCTACAGCTTCACCTTATTCCCAGCTATGTGGGGTCACCCATCTGTTTGGTGGATGTAGCTATGGGTGATGAATCATCTCAGCAATACAGTTAATTATTAGGCACAAAGTAAGAATCTTGAAAATTGATCTGAGATTATTCTTCTCCCCCAACGTTAGCCTCCAAAACGACTCTTTGAAGGAAACCTCTGTAATCCTCTTGCCATGGAAAGTCCACATTGCTAAAAGTTGACTTGCTGCTTCTGTTGAAATGATCACTGCAATCGGAGAGGCAGGGGAACAATCAAGCTATACATTCCATCCATCCCTCTGGGGACCAGCCTGGAGTCATTCTCTCACATAAGTTTTATTTAGCTTGTCTAAATAAGGACCTCTCTCCTTAAAATATAATGTAAGTTAAAGGCTGATAACAGGAATTGGTTGGCAAGTGCAGAACCAAATCTTCTGTTTCCCGAGAAGGTGCCACTAGTGCAGCCACAGCACAAATTTCTCTCCTTAGTCTGAGAAGTGCAACCTTGACAGATAGGAAATGGCTCTAGAGGGGCCAGTTTAGTCTCAGGGACTCCTTCCAACTCTGACACCTCTGCTTCAGCTGTTCCATTATGCTGGGAAGCATAAAATGACTCTCACAGAGGCAAGGTTTGGGATGACATCAACATTTTTCCATCTGGAAGGAATTGAAATCACCAGCTCATTTCTGGTAGTCTCTTAGGGAGTAAAGGTTGTGAGTGAAGAAATTATTACTTGGAATGCAATTTAAGACAAATGACACTTTTTTCGAATGTACACCAGATGGTACATACACAGCATCTTCATGATCAGCTCTTCAGCCCCCATCCCTTTCCTAAGTTGGCAGGCCCTTCCTAGTTGGAATTAATAAGCCAAATTATTTCTGAAACAACCCATACTCAATGTGCTGGCTTGGAGGGAGGGATTAATCAGCTTCAGTTCTTCCTTTAATTCCATGCTGCCTCCCCATACGTGTACGTAAGTTATACTGGCATGGCAGTAGAAAAGCCAAGGTTAGGAACCAACATAGTACCTAGCATCATGTAGGGGTAATGAGTGAGACCAAATTTCTAACCTTGGCTATGTCACTTAACTAGCTATATAACCTATATAACCTTGGTGTCATTTTACCTCTTTGGCTCTGTTCCCATAGCTATAAGTAATGGGTTTGGGTTGGGTAATCTTCAAGGCCCTTCCATCTCTAGAAGCCAATGAATTCTATGCCTCAGCAGCTTTTCTACCTACCCCTTCTTTCCTTTGTGCTCCTCTCTGCCTTTCCTTAGAAGTCTAATAGGCTGATAGGATGGCCCTGGCTGGGGATGAGGTGAGGATGGTGATTAAGGTTGGCTAGCAAAAAACACAGATTTTTTTCCCCCGCTTTCCTCGAGTCTTGCTTTCAACAGGAGCTTCCCCATGGTACCAAATGGCTTTGTCCTGCCCTGGATACTGGCTTCACAGTGGTCACCGTGTCCTTTCTTGTGTCATTCCTTATGTTCTTTCTTTTTTTTTCAACTTTTATTTTAGATTCAGAGGGTACATGTGCAGGTTGGTTACCTGGGTATATTGTGTGATGCTGAGGTTTGGGGTATGGATGATCTTGTCACCCAGGTACTAGGCATAGTAGTATCCAATAGTTAATTTTTCAACCCATGCCTCTTTCCCTCCTCCCTGGTTTCTATTGTTGCCATCTTTATGTCCATGAGTACCCGATATTTAGCTCCCACTTATAAATGAGAACATGTTACATTTGGTTTTCTTTGTCTATATTAATTCATTTATGATAATGTCCTCCAGTTGTATCCATGTTGCTGCAAAGGACAGGGTGCTTTCTTTTTTATGGCTATGTAGTAGTCCAGGGTGTATATGAACCACATTTTCTTTATCTAGTTCACCACCGATTAGCACCTAGGTTGATTCCATGCATTTGCTATTGTAAATAGTGCTGTGATGAACATGCGAGTAGATGTCTTCTTGGTAGAACAATTTGTTTTCTTTTGGATATATGCCCAATAATGGGCTTGCTGGGTTGAATCGTAGTTCTGTCTTAAGTTCTTTGAGAAATCTCCAAATGGCTTTCCACAGTGACAGAACTAATTTACATTCCCACCAACAGTGTATAAGCATTCCCCTCTCCCTGCAGCCTCACCAGCATCTGTTGTTTTTTGACTTTTTAATAATGGTCATTCTGACTGGTGTGAGATGGTATCTCATTGTGGTTTTGATTTGCATTTCTCTAATGATTAGTGATGTTGAGCATTTTTTCTATGTTTTTGGGCCACTTCTATGTCTTCTTTTGATAAGTATCTGTTTGTGTCTTTTGCCCATTTTTTAATGGGGTTGGTTTTTGCTTATTCAATTGTTTAAGTTCCTTATAGATTCTGGACATTCAACTTTCACTGGATGCATAATTTGCAAACATTTTCTCCCATTCTGTAGGTTGTCTGTTTACTCTATTGATAGTTTCTTTGGCTGTGCAGGAGTTCTTTAATTTAATTAGGTACCACTTGCCAATTTTTGTTTTGGTTACAATTGCTTTTGAGGACTTAGTCATACATTGTTTCCCAAAGGCCAGTGTCCAGAATAGTGTTTCCTAGGTTTTCTTCTAGGATTCTTATAGTTTGATGTCTTATATTTAAAACTTTAATCCATCTTGTGTTAATTTTTGTATATGGTGAAAGCTAGAAAACTAGTTTCATTCTTCTGCATATGGCTAGCCAGCTATCCCAGCACCATTTATTAAATAGGGAATCTTTTCCCCATTGTTTATTTTTGTTGACTTTGTTGAAGATCAGATGGCTGTAGAAATGAGGTTTTATTTCTGGGTTTTCTATTCTTTTCCATTGGTCTATGTATTTGTTTTTGTACCAGTACTACGCTGTTTTGATTACGATGCCTTATAAGCATAGTTTGAAGGTGGGTAAGGTGATGCGTCCAGCTTTGTTCTTTTTGTCTAGGCTTGCTTTGGCTATTTGGGCTTGTTGTTGCCTCCATATGAATTTTAGAATAGTTTTTTCTAGTTCTGTGAAAAATGTCTTTGGTAGTTTGATAGGAATAGTGTTGAATCTGTAGATTGCTTTGGACAGTGATACAGTTTGGATATTGTCCCTGCCCAAATCCCATGTTGAAATGAAATCCCCAGTCCTGAAGGTGGGGCCTGGCGGAAAGTGTTTGGATCATGGTGGGTCCCTCATGGCTTGGTGCTGTCTTCATTATAGTGAGAGAGTTCTTGTGACATCTGGTCATTTAAAAGTGTGCGGCACCTCCCTGCCCCCACTCTCTCTCTTGCTGTTGCTCCCATTCTCACCATGTGATGTGCCTGCTCCCCTTTGCCTTCTGCCATGATTGGAAGCTTCCTGAGGTCTCCTGAAGCAAGCAATGCCATGCCTCTATGCTTCCTTTACAGCCTGCAGAACTGTGAGCCAGTTAAACCTCTTTTCTTATAAATTACCCAGTCCTGGGTGTCTCTTTATAGCCATGCAAGAATGGCCTAACACAGGCAGTATGACCATTTTAACAATATTGATTCTTCCAATCCTTTGGAATTGAATGTTTTTCCTTTGTTTGTGTCATCTATTATTTCTCTCAAAAGTGTCTTGTAGTTCCCCTTATAGAGATCTTTCACCTTCTTGGCTTGTTGCATTCCCAGGTATTTTTTGTGTGTGGTGAGTGTAAATACGATTGCATTCTGGACTTGGCTCTCAACATGAACGTTATTGGTGTGTAGAAATACTATTGAGTTTTGTACTTTGATTTTGTATCCTGAAACTTTACTGACATTGTTTATTAGTTGCTGAAACCTTTTGGTGGACTCTTTAGCGTTTTCTAGGTATAGAATCATATCACCCCTGAAGAGAGAAAATTTGACTTCTTCTTTTCCTATTTGGATGTCTTTTATATCTTTCTCTTGCCTGATTGCTCTGGCTATCACTTCTAGTACTATGTTGAATAGGTCTTGTTCTGGCTCTCAAGGGGAATGCTTCTAGCTTTGCCTATTCAGTAAGATGCTGGCAGTGGGTTTGTCATAGATGGTTCTTATTATTTTGAGGTATGTTCATTCAATGCTTGGTTTGTTGAGGCTTTTTATCATGAAGGGATGTTGGATTATGTTGAAGCTTTTTCTGCATCTGTTGAGATAATCATATGGTTCATTGAAAGGATAAACAAGATTGATAGACTGTTAGCTACATTGCGTGAGTGCACACATGAGAGACAGAGAAAAAGAGAGGGAAGATCCAAATAAACATAATCAGAAATGACAAGAGTGACATTGTAATCAATCCCACAGAAATACATAAGATCCTCTAAACTATTATGAACACCTATACACACATAAACTAGAAAATCTAGAGGAAATGGTTAAATTCCTGGAAACACATAATCTCCTAAGATTAAATCAGGAAGAAATCGAAATCCTGATTAGACCAATATTGAGCACTGAAACTGAGCCACTAATAAAAAACCTACCAACCAAAGAAAGCTTCATACCATATGGATTCACAGCCAAATTCTACCAGGTGTACAAAGAAGATCTGGTATCAATTTACTGAAATTATTCCAAAAAATCAAACAGGAGGGACTCCTCCCTAACTAATTCTACAAAGCCAGCATCACCCTGATAGAAAAACCTGGCAAAGACACAACAACAACAACAAAAAATTACAGGTCAATATTCCTGACAAACATAGACATAAAAATCCTCAACAAAATACTAGCAAATTGAATCCAACACCACATCAAAAAGCTAATTCACCATTATCAAGTAGGCTTCATTCCTGGGATGCAAGATTGGTTCAACATATGCAAATTCATAAATGTGATTCACCACATAAACAGAATTAAAAACAAAAGCCACATGATCATCTCAATAGATGTGGGAAAAGCTTTCATTAAAATCAAACATTTCTTCATGATAGAAAACCTTCAAGAAACTAGGCATTGAGGGAACATACTTCAAAATAGTAAGAGCTATCTATGATAAACCCACAGCCAACATCATACTGAATGGACAAAAGCTGGAAGCATTCCTCTTGAGAACAGAAAAAAGACAAGGATGCCCACTCTCACTACTCCTATTCAACATAGTACTGGAAGTGCTAGCCAGAGCCATCAGACAAGAGAAAGAAATAAAAGGTATCCCAACAGGTAAGGAAGTCAAACTATCTCTCTTTGAGGATGATACAGTTCCATACCTAGAAAACCCCCCAAAGACTCTGTGAAAAGGCTCCTGGAACTGATGAACAACTTCAGTAATGTTTCAGGTTGCAAAACAAATGTACACACATCAGTAATATTTATATACACCAATAACATTCAAGCTGATACACAAGTTTTTCTATCATCTGCAGCCTTAGGCACAGTCTATGTATGTTTATGGCAGTGGTGTGTTGCTAAGCTGGCTCCCTGAAAACAAAGTCTTGATGTGTAGCATTTGTCCATGTTCATGGTTTAAATATTCTTTTGTGGCTAATTTCAACTTAACAATGGTTTAGCAACCTGCTCAAGAATTTCCTGAATATTTAACAATATGTTCCCATAAGTCAGTCTTAGCCAATTACAGCACACCACAGACCTGGCATAAAACTAGAAGGAACCAGACCTTCTAGTTCTTCCATCAGTCTGTGGTGTCAACACAATGCCCTGCACATAGTAAGAACACAAGTGAAGCCCAGATTGACTGAATTTCTTTTTTTTTTTTTTTTTTTTTTGAGAAGAAGTTTCACTCTTCACTCTTGTTGCCCAGGCTAGAGCACAAAGGTGCGATCTTGGATCTCGGCTCACTGCAGCCTCCACCTCCCAGGTTCAAGCAATTCTCCTGCCTCAGCCTCCTGAGTAGCTGGGATTATAAGCACCTGCCACCATGCTCGGCTAATTTTTGTATATTTAGTAGAGATGTGGTTTCAGCATGTTGACCAGGCTGGTCTTGAACTTCTGACCTCAGGTGATCTACCTGCCTCGGCCTCCCAAAGTGCTAGGATTACAGGTTTGAGCCACCGCGCCCGGCCTGACTGAATTTCTTTATGCCTTGATTAGAACGATCTTCCTGGCCATCATAATTTTTCTTATGGAATGTAATTATGATAATTTCCCAGCCTAGTCTTAGCTCCAGGCTCTAATTTATTCTATTTATTGTGGTATTATTTTCAGGTTACAAGCTGGTCTGGTTTTTTAAATTTCTGTTCCTTTCTTATTCTGATACTCTTATTTTTAACGCAGAAACACATACCCATGAAAACATTGTAACCTCCATGCTTCCCTGTTTCTATCTTACAAAAGAGTAGGTGCTCCCAGTGCCAAACTTTAAGCAGTGTTAACTCCATCCACTTCACTTGAGGTTTTTTTTTTTTGTGGTCCATGTCAGTCCGTGATTTGCTCAGGGGTTCCTTCTTGAAATGTCATGCATGATGATCTCTGGGAACTGATGATCATGTCAGAGGAAGATTTTGGAGACCAACTTGCTATTACTGGCAAACCAGATATTGACTATATCTTTTGTGGACCTTTTTCACTTTAATAAATTAAACAGCCTCCATCTGTTGGGCTCTGTCTCCTTTTAGCTCTTCTCTTATTTGACTTTTGCCCTGAGTTTGTTGTGTAAGTTTGCTTTGCAGGGCTGTGCCAATTGTGGCTTTGGGACAAAGTGTTCCTTTTCCAGACAGAGATGTTTCATCTGGAGCCAGCGTTGACTTTTCTTTCTGCTATAATGTAAGCATGAAAATATGAAAATGAACAGCACAAGTAAGGTTTTACGGCTTTCTCCAGTAATATAAGGAGCCAAGAAAGGCAATAACAGAATTCAATCATTCACTCTCTTTTCCTATTAACTTGATTTTAATTTATCTTCCAGAATAAATATTTGACAAATTTCTTCCTTAGTGTGGAGCTGAAGAAAATGCAGTGCCTTTGGCTCAGGCGGTTTAATACTGCTCGACTTCAGCAGTTCTGGCCTGTGGAGTTTAGTGCTGGATTTGTGATTCCTACCAGGCCATATTGCAAAGACTAGATAAAGAAGGCAGTGAGGTTGTTGAGTGGGGGTCCAAGGTTCAGGCAGCCAAAAGCAGACATCAGAGGTCAAGGCTGAGGTACTGGTAGAGATGAGCTCAAGACAAAACTGTGTGTCCACTGGTTATACTCCTTACCAGGAGTGCAATTCTTTCTTCAAAGTGGAAAAATACAAGAAGATCTCTAGAAATGGAGTGAAGCTTTCAAAAAATTCAAAGCAGGTACGTTCTTCATAGAGTTCAGGAGTCAAAAAAGGTTGACCAAAAGTTAGATTAGGGAGCAGTGACTCATATGCACATTCCAGAGAGGGTGCATGAGATAATTTTGAGAGGGCACAGGCAGGGCCAGCCTGAAGCAAAATTATGTACTTTCCCATGGGATTCCCTACTTCTGCTATTCTACCACCTGTTATGGACTGAATGTTTGTGTCCTTCCCCACATTCATATATTGAAATCTTAATCCCCAATGTGATGGTATGAGAAGGTTGGGCCTTTGGGAGGTAATCAGGTCATAAGGGTGGAGCCTTTATCAATAAGATTAGTGCCCTTATAGAAAGAGACCCAAGAGCTTGCTGTCTCTTTCTGTTCTCTGCCATGTGAGGATGTCATGAGAAGATGTTCATCTGCAAGCCAGGAAGCAGGCCCTCCCCAGACACTGGACCTGCTGGCACCTCGATCTTGGACTTCCCAGCTTCTAGTACTATGAGAAATAAATGCGTGTTGTTTAAGTCACCCAGTCTTCGGTAATGTGTTGCAGCAGCCTGAACTGACTAAGACTCCATCTTGTTTCTGAAGTCTTATGACTGCCTACCACTTCCAGGGACCTGCCAACTCCACTCATAATTGTGAAACACTGAATCCTTACCAAAAAAGGAATGCTTCCAGGAAAATGTCATATGGTGTGTTTGAGAATTTGGGACTCAGGCTTAGATGTAAGTATTGTATGCCTATTACTTATATGGTCCAAATGCTGTACAGAAGTCTGCCTACATACTTAGAATCACTTGGAAAACACTTTAAAAATACTAATCCTTTCTTTTCTCTTCTCATCTTCATCTAAGGGATCAGGACACCGAGGGAGGAGGGGGTGCTGTGGTGATGACAAGGCAAGAGGCAGTCTGATTGCTGAGGAAGACAGTGGGGGAAGATGCAGAGGTGGCAAGTGAGAGAGGCAGTTGGAAGGCTGGGGACTGGTTATATTCAGCAAATAAGTTAGCTCACTGAGAAAATATGTGAATAAATTCAATATAGTCAGATCCACGTTTCTTATCATCTGGTACAAGACGTATAATCATGGAAATAGGAAAAGCTAGGGAGATCCTAAGGTGTTGGATTGAAATCGGAAGTGTTGGTAGAAGCTCATGAATTTTCAAATATATATAGATATAGAAATAATTATAGAAACATGTAGCAATATACACACCAAGTTCCCAGATCTTGGCTTTTAAATATCCCCTCCACAAAAAGAAGCCAAGCTCCTGGAGGAATGGCTGATTATAGGGCTAGGGCAAGGAAAGAACAAAATGAGCCTGAATTATCTTGTGACAGAAAATAAAGAAGTGCTCAAAAAATGACAGGGACATGTCAAAAGGAGAGAGAAGTTAGCATGAAGGAGCTCCCACTGGCCAAATCTGAGACAACCAAAGCATCAAAATAAATAATGAAAATACTGGATTGAAATTCAATGAATAAAATAAGAATGCACGAGCCCACATGGATATAAATGAGTGAATATATAAACAAACAAATGAAGGGGAAAGTAAAGCTCTTTCTTACAATAGAGCGTAGACCATTTTAAATGTTGGCAATAGACAATCTCCATCTGGCAGTCAACCTACAGTGGTTGACAAAGGTAAGAGTCATTCATGGATACTCAGCTGCTGGGTGAAGATTTGATGAGGAATAGGATATTGGTGTGACATTGAAATATGTCCCCAGAAAGTACTAATCAAATACAAAGGAAAAATGATGACTTCACAATGGCAGACACAAATTTGGCTAAGTGACCAAGGTTAACATTACCAATAGTGGGGCCGGTTGAGAGAGTAGAGCCTCCTGACGTGAAGCACTGAGAAGAGCACAGCAACATTTCTTCAGTCTTTCTGACAAGAATGCAAGGCTTGAGTCTGAGGAAACATCTACTGGGCCAAGTTGAGGGTCATCCTCATGAATGAAGGGTCTGTCCTCTTTAAGACTGTCAGGGACGCAGATCCAGAGCCAGAGAAAGAAAGAGGAACTGTCCAGACTGAAGGAGAACAATGAGACAATAGGTATTCCTGGAACAAGGAAAAACATGGTATTGGGACGGTTGGAGAAACTTGAATGGGATTACCAGATTGGAAGGTAGTGTTGGCTGATGCAGATTTTCAGATTGGAAAGGTATTCTATGGTAATACATAAGAGTGTTCTTGTTTGGGGAAAGCATACCCTGGAATCTGTAGGAGTCATGGGTCATGATGTCAGAAAAAAAGACTATAATAAATTCAGTTCATTTCCCTCTTTCTCTATAAATATACACACACATATGTATGAGCAAACAAAAAATATATATATACTTCTATATAACTAGTCACACATATGTGTATACGTGTACACACATAGATAACTCTTTCTTTCTAAAAGGTTAATAACTAATAATTAGGGAATCTGGGTAAAGAGAGTACTCTTATAACTTTTCTGTTGGTTTAAAACTATTTCAAAAAATAAAATTAGAGGCCTTCCAGCACTTTGGAAGGCCAAGGTGAGTGGGTCACCTGAGGTCAGGAGTTCGAGACCAGCCTGGCCAACATGGTGAAACCCTGTCTCTACTAAAAAAAATAAATAAATAAAATAAATACAAAAAATTAGCCAGGTGAAGTGGTACATTCCTGTAGTCCTAGCTACTCGGGAGGCTGAGGTAGGAGAATCGCTTGAACCTGGGAGGCAGAGGTTGCAGTGAGCTGAAATCACACCACTGCACTCCAGCCTGGGTGACACAGCGAGACTCTGTCTCAAAACCAAACCAAACAAAAATCAGAAAAATTCCTGAGTCCTACTCCAGAACAACTCAAATGAATTTTTGATATGAGTATCTGCATTTTTAAAAAAATTTGAGATGATTTAAAGGTATGACTAGGGTTGAGGGCCACAGCTCTAAGCCATCTGCATACTTCTCAGCTTGAACCCTAACTGCCTACTTAGGACCAAGCACAGGGAATGAAGATTTCTGAGACACGATCACTGCCTTCAAGGCCCAGACCAGAGCAGAGCCCAAAGGTCATGCAGACCTTGGACTGTTCTGAAGATGGTGATTCCATGGTGGGAGGTGAGGTTAAGACAAATGGAAACTTGGGGCATTGATGTCCCCAACTGATTTGCCTGTGTCCCCCTAAAACCAGACAGGTATGGTAGTTGACTCATCTGAGGCTAGAATCAGGGGTGGAGATTGGAGAGGTCCTGGGCACTCCAGGCTGTTCCTAACTGGGATACCCGTTGGGGCTATTTGTTTGCAAAGCTTCTGATGCTAACTAGCAGTCAGTTATGGAATCAGATGAGTCAACTAGGGTTCTATTGCTCCAAGCAATGGAAGCAAACCCTGGCTAACTTAAATAACAGAGGAATGTATTGGTGGTATACTGGAGAGCTCACATAAAGGACAAGAAGCCACAGAAATCAGGGCAGGAGCCAGAGAAGCTCAGGACATCCAGGTGGCAGAAGCCACACTGTCTGGTCATTGCTGCTGGAAGAAAATCCTCCATTCACTTTTCTTTTGCATCCTTGCTTTGGTCTATTTAAAACGGAAAGACCTGAGAAAAGGATAAAATCAGTTGCTCTTGACTCCTAGGCCCACCACCTGGCTGTATTAGCATCTGGATTTCCAGTCCCATCAAGACTGTGTAGAATAGAGAAAAAATATCCCAAGAAGGGAAGGGAAGGGAGGTGAAGGCTGGGCAATATCCACCCCCATTGTCTAGTAGAGTTTCTAGAATGAGTCAAAATCCATAGAGCCATAGGGGAATAATCCAATAAATGAAATAGTAACTTCTAATATTCCCCCCCTTGCTTGTTGTCATTTGGATTAAGCACACACAAGACATTGTGGACCCATTCTACCTCCTCAGAGTTTCTGAGTACCCCTCCTTGGTTGTCATATTATTGATAAATGAAAAAAACTATGACCCTATACTATTCATTTCTATATGGATAGCTTAAGGATCCTTCAAGATCACAGTAGCATTCATTTGCATATCAAGTAATTATTGAGCACCTGCTATCTACTAGGCCTTGTTCAGGTACCCGAGATGCATCAGTGAACAAAAGAAGTCAAATTCCCTGCTGTCATCTTGCTTCCATGTTAGGTGGGGCTTATGTGTGTCCATCCTATCTCACTAACCTGAAAATGAAAATTGTTCATACTGTTCCTACAGGCAAAACCTTACCACAATTCCAGGAAACCAAGAAAGGCTCTTTTTTTTTTTTTTTTTTTGGATGGAGTCTCGCTCTGTTGCCCAGGCTGGAGTGTAGTGGCATGATCTTGGCTCACTGCAACCTCTGCCTCCCAGGTTCAAGTGATTCTTCTGCCTCAGCCTCCTGATTAGCTGGGACTACAGGCGTGCGCCACCACGCCTTGCTAATTTTTGTATTTTTAGTACAGATGGAGTTTCACCATATCGGCCAGGCTTGTCTTGAACTTCTGACCTCGTGATCTGCCTGCCTCAACCTCCCAAAGTGCTGGGATTACAGGCGTGAGCCACCACGTCTGGCCAAAAGAGGCTCTTTTAAGACACGGTCAAGTTTCCCTGCTCATCTGTATGTGCCACACTTCTCTCCTTTGGGCTGGGGCAGACACATGTGGTTTCAAAACAATCCAATGCATCTCAGCCCCGACTCTCCACTAAGCAGAGCCACCAACTCCTGTGTGTCCGAGACAAATCCATATCTTCTTTTTTAATTTTTTTGCATTTCAGATGGTGTCTAGCTCTGTCCCCCAGGCTGGAATGCAGTGGTGTGATCTCAGTTCACTGTAACCTCTGCCTCCCAGGTTCAAGCGATTCTCCTGCCTCAGCCTCCCAAGTAGCTGGGATTACAGGTGCTTGCCACTACACCCAGTGAATTTTTGTATTTCAGTAGAGATGGGATTTCACCATATTGGCCAAGCTAGTCTTGAACTCCTGACCTCAAGTGATCCACCTGCCTCAGCCTCCTAAATTGCTGGAATTACAGGTGTGAGCCACCATGCCCGGCTGCAAATCCATGTTTTGTAGGCTGACAATCAGAGCATTACGTCCTCTTTTGGAGCATCCAAATATGCGGGCATGGAAGAGGTGAGTACAGACTCTTACAAATGCTTGGTTATTTGTCTTAATGACCTGAGGGTAGCTCTTAGAGGCCCTTCTGAAGAGGATTAATGTGGTGTCGACTTAGTAGATGTGGAATATCTATGCCTTGGGCCAAATGCTCGTCCCTCTCTGGGCCAGGTTTGGTGGGAGCTGGGCCTTGGCCTTAAGCTTGACCTCTCTCTCGCTGCCCTGGCAATGACCACCCCCTGATCCTGGCTGAGCTGGCACACCCAGCATAGGAAATGCATGTTGGTGAGGTTTGGGCAAGAGAGAGAGGTGTTTGGTGAGACACCCAGCTAAAGGTTTCCTTTACCACAGAGTAGACATTGTGGTTTTGCTGGAATCACATTCAGGTTTACGTGCCTTTGGTTTCATGAAAAGTCCAGGGCCATTTGCCCAGGAGTGAAATGACTTGACCCAGCTCAGCCACAAGTGATATTTTGCCTGGAGATAAGCTCCTGCAGCAAAGGGGAAACACTCTCTGGGACCTGGGTTATATTGCTGCTCTGACATGAATGAGCTTGTGACTGAAGGTGGCCAGTTCTACTGTCCTAGCCTCAGTTTCTTCATCTGCAAGATGGGTGGGGGTGGAACGGATGACCTCTCAAAGTCCTTCCAGCTCCAACATTCTGATTCTATGCAGGACTGTCTCCATCGTTTGTGGGGCCCAGTGCAAGATGAAAATGCCTGGTGCAAAATGAGAATTTCAAGATGGTAGCAGCAGAACATTAAACCAAGCACCAGGCCCTCCAACACATGGGGTCCATACGCCTTTACAGGTAGTGTACCCATAAAGCTGTCCTTGATTCTATGCAACCCCATGGCTGCCTGTTTCTAATTACACTTGATGGAGCATCGTGTAATAGAGTGGACAGATATGGGTTTTCCAGTTAGAAAGACTTGGTCTTTAATCTAGGCCTTGTGTACCAGTCCAATCCTAGGTTCCTTCCCTATCTGTTCCTTGTCTCAGTTTCTTCATGTGTAAAACAGGGATAATCACACCCATCTAGCAGGAAGGTTGTGAAAAATAAAGACAGACATGCAGAATACACAGTAGGGGTTCAGTAAATAGACTCAACAGTGTTGCAAAGTATCACATATTCACATTAAACTGAATTCCACCTGAAACAGCATTTCACGGAGCCATGGCTTTTTAAGGCAAATTTATGCTAGAGAGATAGCCAGATTCCAAACAGACTTTCTTTTTTCCAAAAAAAAGTCACGAGGGGCTTTTTACAGTAACTGCATCTGTGGCACTCTGCTTTCTGGACCACACACTCTACGATTTAGGAAGTCATTCCGTTCCCAACTGAAAATTATCTCTTGGGCTTGGTCGCTTTCTTCTCTCAGTTCCCCATCCACCCCCTCTCTTTTTCTGCTATTCAGAACTGCATATGGGTTTTGAGAAACCCATTTGCATTTCACATTCATTTCATGGCCATGATTGTTCTCATTTGCTTTGACTTCATATGTAGCCACATGTGCAGTTTTTCTCTCATCTTGTGCAGCCAGAAAACAGGACCAGACTTCCTTGGGACTCTCCCTCTTCTCATTAATGAATGATGCTATAAGCAAAAGTCAGCTTCCACCAGTGGGGAAAATATTATGCATTCTTGTGCTCATCTCTCCATTCATTCATTTGCGCGTTACCCTTTGAGCGCCTAATATGTGCTAGCCATGTTCCCAGACACTGGGAATTTAGAGATAAATTATGATCTTTATCCAATTAGAAACTCAAGAACTAGTGAGAGAGACAAATGAGAGAACATAAAATGTCAAATACAACAAGGTAAATATTTTTAGAACGGTTGTGGAGCTGCAGGGAGACAGGATGACTCCCATGAGTTGTGTTTCCACCTGGGTGAGCCGGAGAAGGGAACATCTGAGCTGGGTGTTGAAGGACGCAAAGGAATTTTCTAGAAAAAGATACCTCCATCTGAAAGGAATCCTGGGACCTCACTGATGCTTTTCAATCCTTTAAATAATCTTGTCAATTCCCTGAGATATTTATCTCAGGATTATGTGTGTGGAACTCCAGCTTCACAAACCCCATGGCCTTGGCTCACCATCCACCCTCTTGCTCCAGTAGAGTGGAAATGTCTAGACGTGGGTCCTTTCCCTCTCTTCATTGTCTTAGTTATGTGATTCCTCACTCCTAACCCATTCTTTCCTTCTCTCTCAGGGGTAGATACCCTTATTTCTGCCAAAGGCAGCCCTTCCTCAGGGAGGCCAATCCTGGCACACCTGTGAGACTTTGCTTATTCAGTTTTCTCTCTTAGTGCTTCAAAATCGACTTTCCGGTTCCTTACCCTCCTTCAACAAGTAAGGTTCAGTCTTGCACAACCTGAAAACAAACAAAACTTTTTTAAACCCTGCAATTCCCTCAAGATATTCGGGTACCTATCACCTTCCTTTTACTAACACACTTGTTGAGGAAATTGGTTTCTTCACTCTCAGCTATTACATTCTCACCGCTCCTTCAAGCCTGATCTAACAGCTTTTAGCCCCTGCTCCCCACTGAGTCTCATCTCTCAAAAGTCAGCAGATCTCCAATCCAAAAGTCTACTGGCACATCTCCAGCCCTCATGCTCACCAACTTCTGCATCCTTTCAATTCTTGAAATGTTCACATTATTGAAACCTTGCTCCCTCCTGGTTTTTGTAGCACTGTTCCTCAGCTACTCCCTTCACCACCAGCCCCTCTTCCCTTCTCTTTTCACAGATCCTACCCCTCAGTCATCCCCTAATGATCCTTGGCCTCGGCTAGATAACTGGCTCCCAAACCCTGTCTCCAGGTCCTTCAGCTTCTCTGAGCCTCACTCTCACATTTCCAATTATTTCTGTGATATTTTCCTTGAGGTAGCTCACTGGCTTCTCAAATGCTGACTTTTTTTCCTTCTCCCCCAAGCCTTTATATTTTGATGAGTGATGCTGTCATCACCCCAGCACCCACTCAGGATTGGAATGATATTATTCATTCCTCACTCCTCTCTTGCCCTTGCCCCATTTCCAATTAGGCACCCAATCCCATTTCTGTTACTCCAAAATGGTCTTTGCCATCTTTGTTATTATGGTTTCACCTTGCCCTTGAACCACTATGGGTGTCTGATGGTGCATCTTTATTATTTCCCAGCCTAGATGAGTTCATCTTTCTAAAGTTTGACTCTGCTGCTGTCAAAATCCATTCTCTTTCTGAATTTACTCACATTTTTGTCTGGATATTAACTCAGTGTTTTCAAGACAATCTCTGATTTTTCTCTCCAATGTAACAAATTCTTACTCAATACTTGTATGAGTATGTGCAAGTCATTGTATGAGGAGCTGCAGAAGTAAAAAGAGGAAGATACAGTCTTTGCCTTCAAGGAGTACAATCCAACTTTAAGAGGAGACCATTGGGGATAAGACAGAAAGTTTGGAGAGTTAGAAAAGAAGATAAAAAAGCAAGGGCTTTCTCAGAAGGAAGAAACCACAGCATGTGTGTTGCATGTGTTTTTTTTGTGTGTGTATGAGTGGTGTGTGTGCATGGTGTGTGTGTCCAGGACTGTGAAAAGTAGAGGTGGTGTTTGAGGAGGATTTTGACTGAGAGAAGGGAGAGCAGAGCTTTCCAGGTGAAGAAAACAATTTCCACAATGGTTTAGAGATGGGAAAATACCATGCATATTTGGAAAAATAGTAATCCAGATTTGTGGGAACATAAGGTCTAGTGAGATCTAGTCTAACCAATTAATCTACATGATGAGAACTAAAATCCACATGTTTCTTTACGAAATACAGTAAATGGTATAGCTTAGGACTTTGTCTTAGACTTCAACAAAGCAGAGTGCTGTATATATTATATTTGTCAGATCACACATACACACACTCTCTCTCTCTCTCTCTCTCACACAGAGACATGCTTGGACAGAAAACCATGCTGGGTAGTATAGTTACACAGACCTTGCTCTTGAGAAATAGCCTCTCGGGAGAAGGAGGGAAGGGTGAATAAATAATTGCAACATCATATGGTCAACACTATTAGTACAAGTAAAGATGTGTGCAGTGCCCACAGCAGCCTAGAGGAGGGAAAGGAAATGAAGTTGGCATAGATTGTAAGGAAAGCTATATAGGATAGCATTTGATTTAGGCCTCAGAGAATAAATACAAGTTTGTCAATGGAAAGGGGGAAAGCAGGGTGTTTTAGGTCAAGGGAACAGGAATGAAAGGTGTGTGTGGTGTGGTGGGGGAGTGTGGGTAGAGCTTGAGAAAATGTGTTCATAGCAGGGAAAGTTGTCTTGTGGGCCAGAGCAGTGATCCTCAGTGCCAGTGATTTTGCCCCCCAATGGTTCTTCATGGGGGCAATTTTGCCCCCCAGGGTACATTTGACAATGCCTACAGACATTTTTAAATTGTCACACTCTTGCACGGGGAGGGGATGTTCTATTGATATCCAGTGGATAGAGGCCAGAGATGCCACTAAATATCCTACAATGCATAGGATAGTTCCTACAACAAAGAATTCTCCCCTTCAAAATGTCAATAGTGCCAAGGTTCAGAAACCTTTGGCTAGAATGTAATAGTCCTAGAAAGAAACAGAAGGAAATGAGATTGGGAAGATAGATTGGTGTTAATTTGTAAAATGCCTTAAATGCCATATAATATACTGAAGGTTTCCAGAAAACGTAAACATTTTATTTTCATTGATTTAATTAGTCTCATTCGATTCAACAATATTCGTTTAAAGTATAATTCAATAAAAAGTGATAATGCTTATAAGTGACAAAAGAGAATTTTCTTTACAAAATTCTATAATTTTAAGCTTTGAGGTCATTTGAACAGAGACTTTCTAATGGAAAAGCATCTATTTGAATCCTTTCCCTGGTTAGTAGCTGGATTCCTCTGCCTCTGGCCACTCCTCCTGCCTCCACTCAAGGTATCAGGGTTATTCGTTGAGCCTTCTGGCTAAGTTGGCCCATAAAGCACAGGGCTGCTCAGGCGGACCTGGTCTCTTTAAGACTGTAACTAGGGGCTAATCACTTGTTTAGAGTCACAACTAGGTGTGGGTTCTCAGGAAAGACTGGCTGTGGTCTAGAACTAATACAAGATGTTTTGAACAGAAGTCTGGGGATCACTTTTTCTAAGCCTTATTTGTGTTGGAAAAGTTGAGTTCATATCATCATCACTTAATTGAGTCCTTTTTTCCCATACTCTTCCATTAGGAACCCCTGTGTCACCCCCTGAGTGGGGTATTAGACCCACTTTATAATGAAGAGGTTGATAATTGGCAGGAAGTTACTTAGGAAATACAATGCCATCTAAGCCTATTTTCAACCTTCTAAACAAAGGTATCTGCCCAGAAATAATTTCCCAATGTGAAGGGGAGGAAGAAGATTATAGGGCACACCCTTCATTCAGATTAAAGAAGGCTGCTTACTAAAGTTTGTATACTAGTGGTTCTCAAATCCTTAAGCTCAGGGAACATTTTCAAAATACTGAGATTTTTGATGGCACACTTAATGGATTAAATGGAATCCACTGTGATTATCATACTATAATGGCATTCACACATTAAAGTTAAAAGGATACAACCTATGTGTCCAGAGAGAAAGAGGTCACAATTGAAAAAGTCAGACCATCCTCCCACCTTTCCACTCAGAAAGTGTATGCCCCATGGTAGGATTGCCAGGTAAAATACAGGAGACCAAGTTCATTTTGAATTTCAGATAGATAATGAATATTTTTGAGTATAAGTTTGTCCCATGCTAAACTCATTATATGAAATTCAAATGTAACTGAATACCTTGTATTTTTATTTGCTAAATCCAGCAACCCTATTCCAGAGAGAACGTGAGATGGGAGTTTTCCATTCATTCTGCCAGTATCTGTGCCCACACACTTCTCCTGGGTGAGCTTCTTGCTCCTTTAGATATGATTGTTGTTAACCATGCATAAAACATGGCCCCTAAATCCAAGCCAACTACTTCAGCTAGTGTCGACCTAAAGAAATCATGATCTGTGTTAATGCTGGAGGGACTTACTAAGAGACGGTATGTTTGTCTCTGATGTGGTACATTCCCTAAGTATTTTCGTTATTTGGCAAACATTAATTGAGCATCAGAAATGTTCCAGGCACTTAGGATGGAACAAGAAACTAAATATTGCTGTTCTCATGGTGCCTACATACTCGTGGGAGGAGACTGTTCGATGCTCATTTTTATCCTAGAGTTGACCTGAGTTAGATGTGAGTTCATGTATCAGCTGCAACACACTTTAGTACCTTGTTATTTGAATACCTCTGCTTTCTGCCCTGATTATGTTTTCTCGTATATTCCTGAGGCAAAGTTCTTTCTATGCCAGCATCTCCCACAGTAGACCTTATGAAGATAGACAGCAATAAATACTGGTGTAAAAGATAAAGCTTTTAGGAACATGACTCTCTTAACTGAAAACTTTTTGTTTCTTGGCATGTGTGCATGTGCTTATGTGTGTTTGTGAGTGTACAGATAATGCACAAATAATGGGTTTCCTGGAAATGTTGGTTGTACAGAGACTATCTTTCTTGACCATTTTTGTCCCCAAAGCAAGCACTTGAAAGAATTCAGTAACAACTTCTTGAGCAGAAAAGATGGCCTCTGCTCAGAGCTTGGTGCAGCAGCAGACACTGAAATGTGGCTTGGCTCTGTCTCTTGGCATAGTTCTAGGGTGTTATGTTCCACGAGAGGCTTTGGAGGGAGGAGGCACTGGTACCTTTTCAGAATCTCGTCAAATCAGGCACAGACTTGCTGGCAGCCACAGCAGAGGGATCTTACTGATACTTGCCCAACTCTCAGGAGGTAACCGGCAAGACAGAAGAAAGCAAAACAAGCAACCAAATCCGAGGCCTTATAAATTTGACTTGGAAATTTTGTCTCAAGGCTGTCAAAGAGTAGAAATAATGATTTCATTTTCTCCAAGTCCCATTCTTGGGCATTTAGTATTTAACGCAGATAAAACACATTCGAGTACCTATCAACTTTTTTTCTTTCTTTTTTTTTTTTTTTTTAGTCTAGCTGTTCTCAGCATCAGGTGACTCTGCTCCTTGAAAATACATTTAAGTGATGCCATTCCTGTCCAAAACCACCACTGACTCCTTCTTCAGAGGGCAAGCCTTGAAATCATGTGCATTTGCCTGTGAGACGTTTCTCCGATTATCTGAAAATCTTCTGCCAGGGATAAGGCGATTTGTCTCCATTCTGTCTGAGGTTGTGGATCTTGGTTTGCAGAGGAGGGCTGCAAAGTAGTAGGTTCCTCCACGTGGCTTCTCACTGAAGCCAGAGTGACTCATTTAGAGAGTAATCTTGGTGCGGCCTCTTGCTGCCCTCTGGTGGAGAGAACGGGTATTGAACAATCTATAACGACTGATCTCTGAGGCAAATGCTGTTAAAGTGTCAGCGCAAAGGTCCACGGGGAATAATTACACTTCAAGCTATTATCTAAATGAACAGAGTTCATCTAAATGAATGGAGTTGGAACGGTTGTTCTATGAGAATCTGATTTCTCAGCAACAGAAGCTTTAATTCCATCCCCTTTTTATTTCTGTTTGCTGAAAACTGGTTTCTCATTTCTCCACACTTGCTCTTCCTTTTCGTGAACAATCATTTTGTGTATTTTGAGATAATTATAAAATTCTTGTATACTCATTTTAAAACATTTCCAGAAAGTGAAAGTCAGCATGTGACCCAGGAAAATTCTAATACTTAAAACACTCGAGACTGTAAACTAGGATTTAGACCTATATATTCAGATCTAATTCCAAACCAAAATTCATTTCAGAAGTTTAAATAAAACGTATTAGTCTTATACCTTCTGAGTCCTTGATTCAAATGAGAGGCTGTCTTCTTAAGACTTTTGCATACAAGTTACATTTCAAGAGAATATGCTTATTTTTTAAACCCTAAACATGAGAAAATTCTCAAAAAGTATATCCAGGTAGAAGCAGGTAATTTTAATTAAAATCTACTACTACTCTTTTTACAATCAAGGAAAAATTTTGGAGACTAGAGTATGGGATATTAACACATTATGCATCAGTGAATGACTGACCTTTCAAATGTATTCCAGTGCCCTCTAGAGCTGTTGCACTTTTTGAATTAAGAAATTCTTCTTTTTAAAAAAAATTTTATTTTTTGAGATGGAATTTCACTCTTTTTGCCCAGGCTGGAGTGCAATGGCATGATCTCAGCTCACCACAACCTCTGCCTCCCAGGTCCAAGCGATTCTCCTGCCTCAGCCTCCATAGTAGCTGGAATTACAGGCATGCGCCATCACGCCCGGCTGATTTTTTTTTGTATTTTCAGTAGAGATGGGGTTTCTCCATGTTGGTCAGGCTGGTCTCGAACTCCCGACCTCAGGTGATCTGCCTGCCTTGGCCTCCCAAAGTTCTGGGATTACAGGCGTGAGCCACCGCGCTCTGTCTGAATTAAGAAATTCTTAATGCCAGGTTAGTGATTGGTTCCTATAGGAAGGATTTTCTATTCATGAGTTAATTCGTTTGGTTTTTATTCAACAAGTATTCCCTGAGGACCCACATGCCAGCGCTATGGAAGATGAATTCATCACCTGCATTAAAGTGCTTACAGAGCTGAGAGTAAATGTCTTGAGAACAAGGCAGACCAAGGGCAGCTCACAAGAGAGGTAGAAGTAAAATGAGATCAGAATTCAGAGATGAGGGCTGGGTGCAGTGGCTCATGCCTGTAATCCTAGCACTTTGGGAGGCCAAGGCGGGTAGATCACTTGAGGTCAGATGTTCGAGACCAGCCTGGCCAACAGGATAAAACCCAGCCTTTGCTAAAAATACAAAACTTAGCTGGGCATGGTGACACGTACCTGTAATGCCAGCTACTCAGTAAGCTGAGGCAGGAGAATCTCTTGAACCCGGGAGGCTGAGGTTGCAGTGAGCCAAGATCACACCACTGCACTCCAGCCTGGGCCACAGAGTGAGACTCGTCTCAAAAAAAAAGAATTCAGAGATGAAGGAGATTACTTCTAGTTCCAGTTTTGGGAGCAGGTGAAACGAGGGACTTTTCTGAACTAGAAATTAAAGTGTGAACAAGATTTGGATGTAAAATCATTCTACATGGCAGAAATTTGGAAATTTCTTCCTTAGGTATAATTTTTCTTGGGAAAATAAGCTATAGACAGCTCCTAAATGCCATGTAAATGACTTTCTGTCTTTCAGATGTCTTTTGAAATGTGAGAGTTCATGACATTTCAGATACTGTTAATTCTTGATTGACCTCTGCCCTTTACACATGAGATTTCTGCCCTCTTCCTCAAAATACTCTTCTCTCACCAAGCCAAAAACAGTGAAACAAGAGAGGAGGAATAACTGTTTTATTGGCTCTCCCTGTCACTATATTCTCCTTAAGTCACCAATGCTACTCATTTGATGTCATACTCCATTCAGGCTGCTACAACAAAAATACCATAAACTGGGTGGCTCATAAGCAACAAATATTTATTTCTTACAGTTCTGGAGGCTGGGAAGTCCAAGATCAAGCTGCCCACAGATTTAGTAGCTGGGGAGGGTTCATTTCCTGCCTCATAGTTGGTGCCTTCTCACTGTGTCCTCACAAGGTGAAAGGGGCTAATGGGCTACCTTGGGTCTATCTTACAATGGCACCAATTCCATTCATGAGAGCTCTTACCTTTGTGACCTAGTCACCTCCCCAAAGGCCCACCTCCTAATATCATCACCTTGGAGGTTAGGATTTCAACATAAGGATTTTGGAGGATATAATATTCAGACCACAGCACTTGATGAATTTCTTTTTTTTTTTTTTTTTTTGAGACAGAGTCTCACTCTGTTGCCCAGGCTGGAGTGCAGTGTTGTGATCTCAGCTTACTGCAACTTCTGCCTCCTGGGTTCAAGCAATTCTCTTGCCTCAGCCTCTGAGTAGCTGGGATTACAGGCACGTGACACCACACCCAGCTAATTTTTGTATTTTTAGTAGAGATGGGGGTTTCACCATGTTGGCCAGGCTGGTCTTGAACTCCTGACCTCAGGTGATCCGCCCAACTCAGCCTCCCAAAGTGCTGGGATTACAGGTATAAGCCACCACACCTGGCTTGATGAATATTTATTGTGTACCTATTATATGCCAGATATACTGCTAGGTACTAAAAGTCAACAGTTAGCAAGCATACATGGTCCTTTTTCTTAAAAAGCTTTTACTGGCTGTAGACAGCCAATTAAGCAATAGAATACAACCCTTAATGTATAATAAGAAAAGCAGTACACCACAAATATCGACCTAGCCTTTGGTGTAAGGCAATCTGGATTGAAATCTGGGCTCTGTTGAATACTTGCCATGTGACCTTGGGCTACTTAACCTCTTTACACTCAGTTTTTGATATAAATATATTCCTAGTTCACCTAATGGTCCCAGCAGGTGTTCCTGGTGTGCAATGGCTTTCCTCCAGGCCATAATTCCTTCTTGTGATTTTGCCATCCCCTAGGGCTTCATCCTCACAGCTGAAGGGGAAATAGAGAGTGTGAAAGAGGGACAGATGTTTTTTAAAACGCACTGGTCTGGAAATGGCATCCATTGGTTAGAACTCAGTCATTTGGCCAAATGTAATTCAAGAAAGGCTAGAAAAAGTAGCTCAGCTGTGCACCCACGAATAAGAAGAGAACATGGATCTTGCTGAACACCTAGAAGTATTTGACACAACCTTTGTAAGCCACGTTAAGTAGTTCAGATTTATCATGGAATTAATAAGCCAGTGAAAGCAAATGAGTAAAATCATCATATTTTTCATTTTTGGAAAATCATTCTATCAGCAGTGAAAAGAATGGCTCGGGTGATTGATTGGATAACTGAGTGGGTAGTAATGTTACTCAGTGAGATACACGAAGAGGTGTGAGTTTTCAGGGAGGAGAATGGGAGGTGAGTTCAATTGAAGACACATTGAATATGAGGTGCTTCAAGATCATCAGATATACAGAGATGTGCTCTAGTTACACACCCTGAAGTCTAAAGTTCAGGAAAGAAGTCTGAAGCAGAGGTATACCTTTGTGAATTTTCAACTTATAGATGGAGCTTTGGGGGTTTGTAAAAAAAATAAAATAAAATATAAAGGAAACGACAGAGGAAGAGGAACCAGCAAAAGAAACTGAGCAGGAGCATTCTGTAGAGGGAAAAGTGGCCGAATATGCTGCCACATGTGCCACAGCAAGAGATTATTTCAAGGAGGCAGTGGTCAACAATATCAAGCAAGACACTGACTTTTATAAAAAGGAGGTTGTGGGTGAATGTTCTGGTTATTCTGTGTATCCACCATTCTCCTCTCTTCCCTGTGTCCCTGAAGGCTGAGCTCTGTGGACTTCATCACTTAGGCTCCCTTGCCCTCTAGCTTTCAGCTGGGTTTGGCCAATGGAAAGCAATGACAGATGGGATGACTGAAACAGAGAGAGCAGAATATTTTTCCCCAGTTCCATCCAGCTTTAGTGTCTTCTCTTAGGCAGTAAGTCCACCACTCCTTGACATCAATTCCTACCAGGTGTCCTCTTCTCCCCGGTTCTCACTCTTACTGTTCTATTTTCTCCTCTTGTCTCTTTGGCCCTATGAATGATAATGGCTTCCTACTGTCACTGCTCTTCGAGTGCCTCATGATTCCATTTTTGATGCCTTCATCCTGCCTATTTCTCTGTAAGCAGCTTCTTCCCTTGAACCATGTGGGATGAATTCTGCTTTTTGCTGGTATGCTGACTGATCTTGTAATATTAGTATTTAGAAACCAAATTGCAATTGGTAGAAGGGTGAGTATTTGGTGAAGTAGGAGTTAGGCTTTCAAGGAGTTTGGCTGTGGAATTCATCATCTCCCTCTACTTTCCTGAAAGGAGAAAAGAAGGAGGAAAGGAAGGAAAGGGAGATAGGACAAGTGGAGAAACCTTGAGTGGAAAGAGTTTGTTTCTTCCAAGATGGAAGAGACCTGTTAATGTTTAAGTACTCATAGGAAAGACCCAATAGAAAGAATTTATTGTTGATGTAAGAAAGTAGGGGACTTATTAATTGCTTGAAGCTTATGAGAAGGCAGAAGGATTTGGGACACAGGATGCAAACGGGAGGATTTGACTTGGGTGAGGGGAGGGTCACCTTATCTGTTGTAAGTGAAAGAATGGAAAACAGGATGAATGGGAGACAAGTAAGTTTGTAGGGTTGGTGTTAGAAAGTTGAGAGAGTTCTTATCTAAGGGTTCTGCTTTTTCTGGAATCCCAGAACATTCAGAGAGTAGAATTATTATAGAGTTGGGCATTTGCCTGGCAAACCTCATGGAAGTACAATGGGGTGAGGGAATTGAGAATGCTGGCAAGAAATGGACTGGGGACAAATAAAGATGAAGGTGGGGGTACTGATGAGAGAGAAGAGGGTGCTGGGGACTGGTGATTCAGTGCAGTTTAAGATCAGATTTATAGGGAGTAACCTGAGTAAGGAAGTTGGAAAATAGGAAACTATTGTCAGAAATGGAAATGTCTGAATTCATGATTTCAGAGAAGGAACAACTCTGGTTGATGGTAAGATTTGGGATATGGCTGGAGAGTGCATGCCTGCAGTGAGGTCGATATGAAGGTTACTGGAGATGAGGACACTAAAGGAAGTGGGATGATGGAGGACTTGGGATGGAGAGGAACCAAAGTCTCTAAGATGGCTGCTTCCATGAGGGGAAAAGTACATGAGGAAAACATTTCTTCCCCATCCTAGGGGTCCCTGACATCTTCCTAGTCATCCTAATGTAACATCCCATCACCTGTCTCCTTCAGGACCATGCCTGGTGGGAGCCCCTGCCCCAGGCCTGGAAGCAGCTCCCTTCCGCCTCCGTGCTCCCACCATGGCAAGGCTCATTGCTGAGGAAGTCCCGGCTCCCACTTTCCACATGGTGAGGAAACTGGTTCTAGTCAAGACAAGATCTGGACCATTGAAGTGAAAACACAGTGGAAAGAGGGACCAAAATGACCTTCCCCAAGCAAGGAAGGAGACCAAACCTCTAAAAACATTCCAGCTGACATCATCTTTGTTTTAAAGGACAAACCACATAGCATTTTTAAGAGAAATGGCTCTGATGTCATCTATCCTGCCAGGACCAGCATTTGGGAGGCTTTGTGTGGCTGCACAGTGAACATCCCACTCTGGACGGAAAGACCATATCCATCATTTTCAAGGAAGTCATCAGGCCTGGCATGCAGTGAAAAGCCCCTGGAGAAGACCTCCCTCTCCCCAAAGTGCCCAAGAAATGTGGGGACTTCATTATTGAGTTTGAAGTGATCTTCCCCTAATGGATTCCCCATATGTCAAGAACTGTACTTGAGCAGGTTCTTCCAACATAGCTACCTGCATTCCCCAAGGACTAACCAGGAAGCTTTCCAGAGCTCAAGGATTTCTGGACTGTTCTCCAGTTGTGGACCATGAGAGGACAGGTGGGCCCAGGGAAGGCTTTCAGACTGCCGAATGTTTTCCATGGACTATATTACAATCTTTCAAAGTCATGCACTGGGGGGGGGGGGGGGGAAGAGGCTCCCACTTTGGCTTCCAGGGCTTGTTGGGGTGGAGGGTGACACAAGATGAGGAAAGATATGCTCCTGCTATCTTGCCCTTGACCATGGAAAGCACTTTTTTGTAGCAATCCTGGGATCCAGAGTTGGTCTCTATGGAACCATTGGTACGAATATTGTGTCTGGTTGCAGCAGAGTGGCTTTGGTGGGCTGGCCCTGGATCCTTATCATCATCCTTTACGTTAATTTTGTTGGAGAATGCATTCAGCTTCAAACAATGGACTTAGAAATGGCTTTTGTAAATTAGGGATTGTGTTAAATTGCATGCTGGCCTCTGAATACCTCAGAAAATAGATTGCTATCAACAGGTATTTTTTCTCTATGTTTCTATGAGGTTCTAGGAGTTGAGATAGGAGATGGATTGTCAACAATGATCCTTGCTAAATGAGCACTTTGTGTTTATAATTGAGATATTTTAACATTTGAAAAATAATATGTCATCTTATAGAGGTAATTTATGTTCACTGAACAATTCAGAAAATTAAAACAATAGAAAATAAAACTCTTCTGTATTCCCAATAACTGGAAATAACTATTATTAATATCTTAGCATCATTTTTTACTCTGGGTACACATCCCCATTTGCCCCTTTCCCAACTTGGAGTCATCATGTATATCCAGTTTTATTATCTCCTTTATTCATTTAATAAAATGTGAGCACTGTGGAGTCCTGTTAAGATGAGTAAGCAACAATGGAGAAGGGGTCCCATGTCGGGGAGAACAATTGTTCTGAGACAGCTAACCACGAACAACCGCTGGTACAACTACCTCGCTCTGCACGTAGCACCAGCAGTATGACCTTGTTCTACACATACCCCTTCCAGCACAACCCTATACAACTTTCCTCCAGCCCCTGCCTCTTTGCAGACAGCCCCTTCTCTGCTGTGCTGCCCATTGCACCCTTGCAATGTATCTTCATACTTTCTCTAAAAAACCTGCCTTTCTTTACCTATAACAGTCTTGGTAAATTCCTTTACCACCTGCAACGCCAGCCCCAGCCAGTCATATCTGCAACAAGCACTTCTCTGGGCCATTAAAAATTTCTTTCTTAAAAAATAATTGTAGCAAAGTCTTCTAGTTGTTCACTATTTTTTTCTTTCTTTCTTTTATTCTTTTTCTTTTTCTTTTTTTTTTTTTTTTTCTTTGAGACAGAGTCTTACTCTGTCACCCAGGCTGGAGTGCAATGGTGCAATCTCGGCTCACTGTAACCTCCGCCTCCTGGGCTCAAGTGTTCCTCGTGCCTCAGCCCCCCAAATAGCTAGGATTACAGGCATGCACCGCCATGCTTGGCTAACGTTTGTATTTTTAGTAGAGATGGGGTTTCACCATGCTGGCCAGGCTGGTCTTGAATTCCTGGCCCCAAGTGATCCACCCACCTTAGCCTCCCAAAGTGCTGGGATTACAGGCATAAGCCACCAGCCTGACCTATTTCCTTCTTCCTGGGTATGCAACTGGACTATGTTTCCTGGCCTCCCTTGCAGTTAGGTGTAGCCAAAGGAACCTGAGTGAATATAATGAGTGTATTCCTGGGCCAATGCTTGTAAGAGGCAGGTGTGTCCTACCTCTATGTTATCTGTTCCCCCTTCTTATAGCTGGATGCAGATGATGACAAGGCCCTGGGAGATTTCAAGGTCACAGGATGGGAACCTAAAATTTGAATAATCATGTGTTGAACAAGATGGGGAAAACAGGTGAGAATAAACATCTAATGTGTTTGATCCATTACATATTTTGGATCTGTTTGTTATAGCCATTTTGCTTACCCCGTTTTTCATTCTATGGGCATACCATAATTTCCAAGAGGAAATGTTTTTGTTTTGTTTTGTTTTGTTTTTTGAGACAGAGTTTCGCACTGCTGCCCAGGCTGGAGTGCAATGGTGCAATCTCTGCTCACTGCAACCTCTGCCTCCTGGGTTCAAGCAATTGTCCTGCCTCAGCCTCCTGAGTAGCTGGGATTACCAGCGCCTACCACCATGGCCAGCTAATTTTTTGTATTTTTAGTAGAGACAGGGTTTCACTATGTTGGCCAGGCTGGTCTTGAACTACTGACCTCGTGATCCGCCTGCCTCAGCCTCCCAAAGTGCTGGGACTACAGGCGTGAGCCACCATGCCTGGTCAGGAAATGTTTCTTATTAAACTGTAGTAGGTTGTTAAAAATGCCCCCAATGAGTAAATCACATCTCCCTGTGTCCATGTCTCTTTGTAATATTCTTGACTGCTTTCCCCAACAAGAGCAGGGGGTCTATTTCCTCATTCCTGGAGCCTAGGCTGCCCTTATGACTTTTTTGGCCAGAAGAATGTGATGAAAGTAGCATTTGAGGACTTCTAAGCCCAGATCCTAAGGGGCCTTGCAGCATCTGTTTTTGCTCAGGGTGGACCCCAGCCACTATGTAAAGAAGCCCAGATTATCCTATTTGTAGAGAGAGTCTGTGTGGAGAGATAGGTCTTAGAGGATGAGATATGTGGAGACAGAAGCCACATGGAGGAGGACTCAAGCCCTACACACATATGTGAGTCCAGGTAAAGCCACCAGAATAAAGATCCAGGCATCTCAGTCCACCCTCAGCCATTTGAGCCATCCCAGGAGGGATGCCAGACTTATAAGTGAAGCCATCTGGGAGTCTCCCGATCCAGTCAAGCCACCCAGCCAACATCATGTGGAGGAGGGACAAGCCACCCCTGCAGAGCCCTGCCCACATTCCTGACCCACAGTACTGTAAGCATTAACATAGTTATTTTAAGTCATTAAGTTATTGATTGTTAGCCAGCAACAGATAACTGAAACATGGATATTGTAGGAGAGAAAAGGCAGTATCTTTTCCTCACCCATTGCAAGGTTCATGACTAACACCCCGGAACAAAAGACAGATTAACCAAGGAAACATATAAAATTTATATTTAACCAAAGTTTTACATGACATGGAACCCTTCAAAAATGATGACCCAAAGACCCAGGGAAAACTGTGTATTTTTATGGTAAGTCCGATAAAAGATGTGGATAGTTGTGGAGAAAGATGACTAGACAAAGGAGAGTATGACCTAATGGTAATAAACAGGGATTGTGGGGGAGAACTTAGCAAGGCCTGTTTGTTCAGATTCTTCTTTATGTCTTCCTTTATTTCCTCTAGATATAGAGCAGGACACCTGTGTTGTGATGTCTTATGGCCTACTTTCAGGGAGGTAGATCAGATAATTCTTTTATGGCTGGCTCTCTTGCAGAACGGTGGGAGAAGATGAGAGAATGACCTTGCTTCTGTGGCTTTCTCAATTTCTAGGGTCCCACACTTTGAACCCCAACAGTATTTATATGTGTTCACATTTTTGTTACTGTAAATGACGGTGATGAACATCCTTGCCCTGAATTTCCTGTCCATCAAGAGACTCTATATTGTTGAACTTGTCTAAATCTGGAAACTAAGTAAGAAGTCATGTCTCTTCAGTTTGGTGCTCAAATCAAGTTCCTGGTTCCTTTTATATAGATGAAGTAATATTTTCATAGGCTGCGATCTATTTAATTCCTACAGACACTGTGATCAATTAGCCTCCACTAAAGTTCCTTGCTAGTCAAAACAGTCTGGTTACCATTTTGTTCTTATTGTCCATTATAGTAAATGCATCAACTGTCTCTTGTAATTAATCATTACCAATTGGTCTTTATCATTCTGGGATCCCATTGAAATCAAGGGGCCAATTTCAATGATGGTATCTTCTATCATCACTCTGACCTACAGAAGACAGCCATTGCATAACTTCATAAAGAAACTGATAGCACCTCATTAATGTATTTCTCAAGGACTTAGTGGAGGGTGTGACCTCTGAGCTCTCTCAGAAGACACATTTGGGGTGGGGTGGATGTGCAGACCACAGATTATATATCCATTCTAACATTCCAATTTTCCTAAGTCTTTGGATACCTCCTTTTACATTAATCCATGAAAATTCTGGCATCTTAACCTCGTTGAATGTAGGTTATAGCTGGATTCAAGTTTCAATCATCAAAGAAAACTGTTAGATACACTTCTCACTGCAAGACTCTCTAGAAACTGTCATGATGACTCATATTGATACATTTGGTTTAGTCCAGTGCTTGATATTCCATCCTCTATGGTCTAATAACCTTAAAATCCAACACTACTTCAGTTTCTGTCACTAAAAATTAGCAACATTTTGCAACTATTTGAAATCTAAACTATTTCTTTCCATTTTAGACTTTGTACTTGTCCACCTGGAGCAAACTGAGATCTGATTTTAGTTATAGCTCTAGAAGTAATGAGAAGTGGTTTTGGTGGGTCTTGAGGTTATTATAGGGTCTTCATACAAGTCTCCTCAGACACAGGAAGGCAGACTGCTCACTTTCTGTAGGCTTTCCAGTGCACTCAGAAGCATCACTGCTACTGTAACAGTCGTGGAGTCAGGGGGCTTCAGAGGGCACTTCCTCACAGTCAGCTTCAGATGACTAAGTACGATGCTGCAGCACACCAAGGATTTCTAATACCCAATTTCCCCGTCACTACTGTGTTTAAAGCTAAGGACATGGCCAAACCAACCACAGAATTTCATTTAGAGGGGCCGTTTCCTGAGACCACTTCTGGTTCCAAATATCATATCAGTCAGAGTCCATTAGTAAAACAGAATAATACCATGTTATATATTTTACCAGAAAGAATTTTCTTTTTTGAGATGGAGTTTCATTCTTGTTGCCCAGGCTGGAGTGCAAGGGTGCAATCTCGGCTCACTGCAACCTCTGCCTCCTGGGTTCAAGGATTCTCCTGCCTCAGCCTCCCAAGTAGCTGGGATTACAAGCATGCGTCAACACACCTGGTTAATTTTTTTTGCATTTTTAGTAGAGTGGGGGTTTCACCATGTGGGTCAGGCTGGTCTCAAACTCCTGGCCTCAAGTGATCCACCCACTTCAGCCTCCCATAGTGCTGGGATTACAGGCATGAGCCACCACGCCCTGCCACCAGAAAGAATTTAAGGAACATAAGGAATTGGTTAAATGAATGTTTAAGAACTAAGATGAAAAGATGATATAACACTGAAGTAACACAGAGGTAACTGCTAAAAGCAGTTACAATCCCTGGAACTGGAGAAACCAGGCAAAGAAATTTGGGGTTATCAGAATTTAGATTTTTAGAGGAAGGGACTTACAGAATTGGGACCCAGACCTCTGAGGACAGAACACCATCCCAGTGCTGCTAGTACCTCTGAGGGTAGTTCTGGGCATGTGTCAAGAAGAGTCAGGGACTGGAACCAACTGCCATTACCTGGAGCGAAGACAGTGTTGGGCAACACTGCCAGGGACAATGGAGCAGAGAAGAATCTTCTCTCCTGCTCTTGCCTTCAATCTCCCTCTAGTGGCCCATATTGGTATATCTACCAGCTAGCCAAGTCCTTGCAGAGTCCCAGTCCCAGCATCACAGAGCAAATATAGAAGCATGGGATTAGAGCTGAAAGGCCATAGGTGAATAAGCCAAAAGGTATGTCTCTGAATATATTGTGCATACACATATCATGTGGATGCACAGACACAAACATCTTGGTACACAGCATTCTAGCATTAAAAATAATTTTTTTCTCCAGGCAAGTTGGCTCACGCCTGTAATCCCAGCACTTTGGGAGGCCGAGGTGGGGGGGGGAATCACCTGAGGTCAGGAGTTCGAGACCAGCCTGGCCAACATCGCGAAACCCCGTCTCTACTAATAACACAAAAATTAGCCGGCCGTGGTGGGCGCCTGTAATCCCAACTACTCGGAAGGCTGAGGCAGGATAATCACTTGTTCCCGGGAAGTGGAGGTTGCAGTGAGCCGAGATAGTGTCACTGCACTCCAGCCTGGGCAACAGAGTGAGACTCCATCTCAAAATAAATAAATAAATAAATAAAATAAGTAAATAAAAATAATACATAATTTTTTCTCATTACAACAGCAATACTTTTTTTAAAATATAAAAAATAAGCTCATAGAAGAAAAAAATCTATCCTACTGCCAGAAAAATGACCATTGTTATAACCTTCATTTAGATCCTTCTAGACCTTTTCCTCAATGTATGGCTATGTATTTTTTTCAAGGAATGACATACAGTTTTCTGAACTGCTTTAAAAAATCTTAATGTATCATTAATAATTGCTCACATTAATACATATTTATTTACAACAGCAGGTTTCAACTGTTCTAGGAAATATCTTGCGCAAGTACCTCAGGAAACGGCCCTCAAAATTGCCTTAATGGGAAGGCCTTGCATTCCTCCATACATCCTTAACCACTGCAATCTTGCTTTTATATATTTGTTTTACATAGTAGGTTTCTATATAAGATTTTGTGGGGAACAAAAAATTCCACTGCCAAAATATTAGAAAGTAATTGAATTATTGTGAGGATACAACATCACTTTCCTTTCTTATGATTACAACAAAGGATAACTTTGCACCTAAATTTTTGTGTGAAGCCCTAGTAACACCAGACACCATGCTTTTTACTCTTTGTCTATTTGATAGAAGCTAAAAATTATTTTAATTTTTATTTCGTGAATTACTGAGATGGCCAAGGTTTTACATTTAATAGTCATTTGTGTCTGTGACAGCCTTTCTTTTTTGCAGTCTAGAGATTTGTTTACAGTATGGCCCTAAAGCCTTACTTCTAATGTACATAGCTTTTGCTTTTTCCATGTCCCCTGATTCAAGGAAGCTCAGATTTCAACATCCATTGCTCATCCAGAACACCATCTCCCTGCCCTCCTCCACTCTTGGTAATGATCTCAAATCCTCCTCCACTGAGAACCCAGAAGCTGTCCATCACTCCATCCCAAATAGATCCATATCTATACTATCTTTATTTTTCTTCCTGGCTCAGATAATAAAAGGTTTTGATATTTAGGTCAACTCCTTTACTTCAGCACTTGATTCCATCCCTGCTTGTCTCTTCTGGTTCCTAGGATGGTGTCTGGCAAAAAAACTGATGCTCAGAAACTTTGTTGAACGAGTAATGGGTCTTTCTCCATCAATTCTCTCCTATTTTTTTTATATCCAGCTTCTTTCACACTTCGAATTCTTCCCTTTAGCCTATATATATGTTTGATCAAGTCATTTTCCATCTGTGATGGTCAGCTTTATGTGTCAACTCGGCTAGGTTGTAGTACCCAGTTATTCAATCAAATATTAGCTTAGGTGTTGCTGTGAAGGTATTCTGTAGAAGTGATTAATGTCTACAGCCAGTTGATTTTATGTAAAGGGGATTATTCTGGGTAATGTGGGTGAGCCGGATCCAATCAGTTGAAAGGCCTAAAGAATAGAACTTAGGTTTTCCTGAAGATGTGAAGAAAGAAGAAATTCCACCTGTGGACTTCCTCTTCAGCTCCTGCCTGAGAGTTTCCAGCCTTATGAATTTCAGACTTTCCTATCTGACCCCTACAATGGTATAAGTCAATTTCTTTCTGTAAATCCCTTTATATATCCTACTGTTTCTCTTTGGCTGGTGGAATCCTGACTGGTAAACTATCCTTAAAATCAGAACAAAACAAAACAATACTCTTCTTGATCCTGCATCTCTCTGTCACCAATAAACCCCATTTTCCCTTCTATCTAAGCTACTAAAAATATTGTTTTATATTCACTGTCTCTACTTCATCCCTTTGCAATCACTTTTGGGCTATAGTCCCATTTATTCAACTGGTGAACTGCACATTTTCTCATGGATAGCCATGGACAATCTCAAACTCAGTATATCGAAAGTTATCTTATCACCCTTGCCACCTACCTAAATCCATTCTTCTTCTGAATGTCATATTTCAAACTTAAGGAGAAAATCTGGAAGTCATTTGTATTAGTTCATTCTCACATTATTATAAAGAACTACCTGAGATTGGGTAATTTATAAATAAAAGAAGTTTAATTGACTCACAGTTCTGCAGGCTGTACAGGAAGCAAAACTGGGGAAGCCTCAGGAAACTTGCAATCATGGAGGAAGGTGAAGGGGAAGCAGGCACATCTTACATGGCCAGAGAAGGAGAGCGAGCGAACAAAGAGGGAGGTGCTACACACTTGTAAACAACCAGATGTCCTGAGAACTCACTATCATGAGAACAGCAAGGGAGATTTCTGCCCCCACTATCCAATTGCATCCCACAAGGCCCCTCCTCCAACACTGGGGGTTATAATTCGACATGAGATTTGGGTAGGGACACAGACTCAAACCATATCATCATTCTAGACATGTAAATATGTAAATAAGTTGAGCATCTCTAAGCTGAAAATCCAAAATCTGAAGTGCTCCAAAATGCCAAACTTTTTGAGTACTGACACGATGATACAAGTTACCCTGAACACATTAATTTTCACTGTATTAATGGTATATCACTTTTTTTACTATTAAGCACATATGTGTGAATAAGTAGAAGAAAATGGTTGCTTAACAGCAGCATATAGGCTGGGTGCAGTGGCTCACACCTGTAATCCCAGCACTTTGGGAGGCCAAGGCGGGCGGATCACAAGGTCAGCAGATCGAGACTACCCTGGCTAACACGGTGAAACCCCGTCTCTACTAAAAATACAAAAAAAATTAGCCAGGCGTGGTGGTGGGCACCTGTAGTCCCAGCTACTCGGGAGGCTGAGACAGGAGAATGGTGTGAACTCGTGAGGCGGAGCTTGCAGTGAGCCGTGATCACGCCACTGCACTCCAGCCTGGGCAACAGAGTGAGACTCTACCTCAAAAAACAAACAAACAAACAAACAAACAAACAAACAAACAGTAGCATATAAATTCAGAGTCAGGAATGATGTTGACACCAAACAACCACAGATTGTCCACATGGGTGATTGAGATGTACACAAACTCTGTTTCATGCACAAAATTATTAAAAATATTACATAAAAGTTTCTTCAGGCCATGTGTTTAAGGTAGATATGAAACATAAATAAATTTCATGTTTATACTTGGGTCCCATACCCAAGATATCTCATGTATATTTGCAAGTATTCCAAAATCTTAAAAAAATTGGAAATCTGAAACAATTTTGGTCCCAAGCATTTCAGAAAAGGGATACTCTCAACTCATGCTAGACATCTAAATAAGTCATACTATCTACATCCAGTAGAAATGCTTGAAGGTTTGGATCTTCATCATTTCTGGCATTAGCTTTTGTAATAGAACAGATGGGCCTGTTCTCCTTACTTCCAACCTCTTCCCTCCCAGATCTGTTCTCCAGAGTGCTCTTCTTCTGAGGCAAGGTGACAAAAATTGCTCTGCCTAAGACTCAGTGAGTGACTCCTTTATCACCTATAGCAAGGGCACATCAACCTAGAGTACCATCACAAAGACCTTTTCAAAACAGCCCTACTCAGAACTAATGAGTAAGAATTTTCAAGTGGGACCTGAAAATCTCTATTTTTAAAAGTTATCCAGGCAATTTTGATAATCAGCCAGGTTTCTGAACTACTGGTCTTCAGGTAAAAAGCCAAATTCTTCCCATGATCTGACTGACACCAGTATTCCCATCTCCATCCCTCAGCACAAATCATGTCCCAGCAGTACCAACTCAGGACTAGTGATTCTTCAAACCCATGCTGCTTAAAACCTCTCTATAGGAATATCCTTCTTCCTTTAACTGCCTAGGGAGTTCCTATTCATCCTTCAAAAGACTCTATTCAATAAGCATCATCCAACCTCATATACAGCCAGCAAATATCTACTGAGGCCCTACTACATGCCAGGCTCTGAACCAAGCATCGAAATAGAAAGACCAGTTAGCTATGTCAGTGGTAGTTCTCGCTTTCAGTAGGTTCAGATGCCATTGGAGAAAAAGACATGAAAGTAAACAAAGAAATATAATACAGCAAGGTAAATTCTGTGAGAGAGGCTGTGGTAGGCTGAATAAAGATCCCTCCACCTCCCACCCGAAGATGTTCAGATCCTGATTTCCATAATCTGTAAATATGTTACCTTGTACTGAGAAGGGATTTTGTAGATATATAACCTTGAGATTTCAGCTGCTTGAGATTTCAGCACCCCAGCATTTTTTTGTGTGTGTGCATGAAATAATGAAAATTTTGATCAGGCCCTTGCTTGCTTGTACATGTTAACCACTCGCTTTTTGCCCAGTATTCCTTGTTCCCACATTGTAATTATAAACTGCTGATGTACTGTTTCTTTGTCAAGCAGAAGTGAGAGGTGACAGTGTGCTGGCAGTCCTCACAGCCCTTGCTTGCTCTCGGCGCCTCCTCTGCCTGGGCTCCCACTTTGGTGGCACTTGAGGAGCCCTTCAGCCCACCACTGCACTGTGGGAGCCCCTTTCTAGGCTGGCCAAGGCGGGAGCCAGCTCCCTCAGCTTGCAGGGAGGTGTGGAGGGAGAGGCGGCGAGCGGGAACTGGGGCTGCGCGCGTGCTTGCGGGCCAGCTGGAGTTCGGGGTGGGCATGGGCTTGGCGGGCCCCGCACTCAGGGCAGCCGGCTGGCCCTGCCGGCCCTGGGCAATGAGGGGCTTAGCACCCAGGCCAGCGGCTGCGGAGGGTGTACTGGGTCCCCCAGCAGTGCCAGCCCACCGGCGCTATGCTGGATTTCTCACCGGGCCTTAGCTGCCTTCCCACGGGGCAGGGCTTGGGACCTGCAGCCCGCCATGCCTGAGCCTCCCACCCCCTCCACAGGCTCCTGTGCAGCCCGAGCCTCCCTGACGAGCACCACCCCCTGCTCCACGGCGCCCAGTCCCATTGACCACCCAAGGGCTGAGGAGTGCGAGCGCACGGCGCGGGACTGGCAGGCAGCTCCACCTGCAGCCCCAGTGCAGGATCCACTGGGTGAAGCCAGCTGGGCTCCTGAGTCTGGTGGAGTTGTGGAGAACCTTTATGTCTAGTTCAGGGATTGTAAATACACCAATCAGCACCCTGTGTCTAGCTCAGGGTCTGTGAATGCACCAATCGACACTCTGTATCTAGCTGCTCTGGTGGGGCCTTGGAGAACCTTTGTGTCTAGCTCAAGGATTGTAAATACACCAATCGGCACTCTGTATCTAGCTCAAGGTTTGCAAACACACCAATCAGCACCCTGTGTCTGGCTCAGGGTTTGTGAATGCACCAATCGACACTCTGTATCTAGCTGCTCTGGTGGGGCCTTGGAGAATCTTTGTGTCTAGCTCAAGGATTGTAAATATACCAATCAGCACTCTGTATCTAGCTGAAGGTTTGCAAACACACCAATCAGCACCCTGTTTCTAGCTCAGGGTCTGTGAGTGCACCAATCGACACTCTGTATCTAGCTGCTCTGGTGGGGCCTTGGAGAACCTTTGTGTCAATACTCTGTATCTAACTGATCTGATGGGGACATGGAGAACCTTTATGTCTAGCTCAGGGATTGCAAACGCACCAATCAGCGCCCTGTCAAAACAGACCACTCGGCTCTACCAATCAGCAGGACGTGGGTGGGGCCAGATAAGAGAATAAAAGCAGGCTGCCTGAGCCAGCAGCGGCAACCCGCTCGGGTCCCCTTCCATACTGTGGAAGCTTTGTTCTTTTGCTCTTTGCAATAAATCTTGCTACTGCTCACTCTTTGGGTCCACACTGCTTTTATGAGCTGTAACACTCACTGCGAAGGTCTGCAGCTTCACTCCTGAAGCCAGCGAGACCACGAGCCCACCGGGAGAAACGAACAACTCCAGACGTGCTGCCTTAAGAGCTGTAACACTTACTGCGAAGGTCTACAGCTTCACTCCTGAGCGAGCGAGACCACGAACCCACCAGAAGGAAGAAACTCTGAACACATCCGAACATCAGAAGAAAGAAACTCCAGACAAGCCACCTTTAGAACTGTAACACTCACCGCAAGGGTCCGCGGCTTCATTCTTGAAGTCAGTGAGACCAAGAACCCACCAATTCCGGACACAGGAGGAGGTAACTTCAGGGTCATAAGAATAGTTTGCAGAAGGAATGAATTCCTTGAAGGACATTGCAACCAGCTGCCATGTACATACGGCTGCAGAAGGTGTTATCTGAAATGGAAGAAACACAGACGTTTCCCCTGGATTCCTTGAAACTCCCTCTCCATTACTCTCCCGCTTCGTAAAAACTCCCTGCTTCTTTTTTGTTACTGTGGATCTGAGAGATCTTGCTCTCTTGCCCTCTCACTTTGGTCAAATCGAATAAATATTTCTCTATCTCCAAGCACCAGTATCTCAATATTTGGCATTAGCTGCCCATCAGGTACATGAGCCTGAATTTGGAGTTCTAAAACAGATGTGATTAAGTTAAAGACTCTGAGATGGAGTGACTATCCTGATTATCTTGATGGGCTCAATGTAATCACAAGGGCGTTTTTAAGAGGGAGGCAGGCAGGAGGGTGAGAGAGAGAAAGAGGAGGAGACTGAAAAATGTCATGCTGACAATGAAGGTGGAGGATAGTGAAATGAGCCAAGGAATGAAGGCAGCTTCTAGAAGCTGGAAAAGGAAAGGAAATGAATTCTTCCCTAGAGATTCCAGAAAGAACCAGCCCTGCCAACTTCAGTCCAGTGAAATTAATTTTGGACTTCTGACCTCCAGAAATGTAAAATAACTTCTACTTATTTCAAGCCATTAAGTTTGTAGTAATTTATTACAGCAGCAATAGAAAACTAATACATAGGTCAACATAGAGCACTGTGGTAATACATTAAAGGGGCCTCTGTATCAAGTTATGGAGTGAGGATGGGGTGTTTAGGAAGAATTACCCAACGTGACGACCCCAGAGCTGAGGAAAGGAGATTGTGTTTCCGAGGATGACCCAGGTATAGTAAGTAGATGTGTAAAGGTGCACAGAAAGAGTATGGAAAGTGTTTCAATAAAGTAAGACTGCTTGCATGAAATAGTAGTAATAACATCAACAATATTAACTATGGTAAATGTTTATTGTTTGTATGCCAGGAGTGCCTTGGCAGTTTACAGGTCTGTGAGACTGATACTATTATTATCATCTTCATTTTACCCACAGGGATACTAAGGTCTGGAGGAGGAGGTAAGTAAATTTCCTGAGATCACCGAGCTAGTAAACAGCAAAGCTAGAACTAGAACCTTGGCAGTCTGTTTCCAAAACTCACTGTTTTTCTAATACGTAACTGTGGGAGTCTTAAGAACTTAAGGGGGCATTAGCACGGCTGAGGATAAATGAATTATTAGAAAGATATTAATGAGGTAAGGATCACTAGAGCTTGGAATATGATCTTGTCTTGGAGACTGACAAAAGTGGGAATGACAGACAGGTGTCTTCCAAGTTTCTTTGATGTAATCTCGGTTTTGCTGTGGTTCAAGACATAAAGGAGCCTTCCTTTACCACTCAAAGCAAATCACTGCTTCTTCGCTACAAATTCCATACCTTGCATAAACCTCTTCATTTCATCTCTTCCTTTTTCCCCTAATGTCTGAAGCAGAGTTGGGGGTAAAAGCACCAACTCAATTCTGGGCCTCATTTTCCATATTTGTAAAATGCCTATAAGTATTTAATAGTTCCAAACTTGCTTGTGCCTCCGAATCCCCTGCGCTAAGTTTAAATAAAATGCAGATTCCTCACCCCATTCTCAGAGATTCTGTTGGTTAGTATTGGGATGGGGCTTTTTTTCCTCCATGATTCTACGCGGCCACGTGTTGGTAACCAACGTACAGACGACTGGGTCCTTCCCAGTCCCACGCGTTTACTCTGTGAAGGCCGCCTCCGGCCCGGGTCCTGGCCCCGTCCGAGCCCCACCCCCTGCTCCCTTCCGGCCCGGACTGGGTCCCACCGCCCCACCTCCGGTCGCTCGACGTGCTCTCGCGTAGCTCCGCCTTTCTTAAATCGCCCCGCCTCGCAACATGGCTGCGGTGCTGGCCGTCCCGGAGCCGTGGAACCGTGTGAGAATCCCTAAGGCGGGGAACCGCAGCGCAGTGACGGTGCAGAACCCCGGCGCGGCCCTTGGTGAGTGAGGCGCCAGGCGAGGAGCGGGGGAACGTTTTCGGGGGAGGCCGCCAGGCCCGGCCGGCGCACGTGGGCGGGGGTGGTACCAGGACTTCCCGGGCCCGGGGGACGCTGGGAAGGGGCGCGGGGCACGTAGGGGTCGAGCGGTCCCAGCACTTTGCTGGTATAGCTTGTAGGGCCTCTGGCTTCGCATTCCTTCATTGAACCCAGCTGTGCTAACGCAGGGCTTGGCTGGAGAGATGAAGGACCAAGGCTCAGCCGTGCGCTGAGGGGGCGGAGAGAGGTGGACTCAGCTGGTGCCGGGGAACAGTGCTGCCTGGGAACCGTTGCTCACCTGGGTCTTGGGAGTGTTGTTTACCCTTCCGTCCATTTCCCCTTTCCGTGTTTTTCCTGTCCCCGAGGAGCGGTGGACGTCACCTAAGTACTGGGAATCAAATTTTAATCTTTTCGGACCTTTATCTGCTTATCTGTGAAATGGAGCTAGTCCTCCTACTCCTCACAGGGGCGTTGGGAATATCTAATGATGTAATTTAGGAGACAGTGCGCTGTAAACGACAGTGTTTTACCACCTAAATGGATGGTATTTGTTAGGGTGAAGGGCGTATAGTAGGTAGGAGCCTGGCGCAGGAGCCAGGTTGTTTGGGTTTGAACACTAGCTCTACCCTTTGCTGGAGCTTGAGGGAGTCATTGAACCTTTCTGTGCCTCACTGATCTCACTTTCAAATGGAGGTAAAAGTAGTACCTTCCTCATAGGGCTGTTTGTGGGGGATGAAAGAGTTGATAATGTAGAGAAAGCGTTTGGAACACTGCCTGGCATGGTAAATGAACACTCAAATGGAAGCTGTTATGAATGTTAAATACGTAGCTCCGGGGCCCAAGGGAGAGAATACAGTCATGGGTTCTTTGTTTCTGGTTGGGCTGGTGAAGCCCTTTCCTTATCCCTCTTTTCACTAGAGACAAACTAAAAACCATGGCTTTAAGCTGCAAAAAGCCTAAAACAAAACAGAACAGAACAACAAAATAAGGCGGGTTGGACAAGCTTGACTTAGATCATCACATCCCCTTTCCCATATATCCATCCTACACACTTTACAGATTATCCCATCTATCCTTCCTACACACTTTACAGATTAGTATTCCCTCTTTCTCTATTCAAAAATTCTTTAACAACTCCTATTAGGCCTGGGAAATTCACCAACTCGCTACCCATCCCCAAGGCAGCCCATTCTGTCTTCAGGTAGTTGTTGGGACAGTAAGAAAATTCTCGTTAGGTAGCAACCAGCCTTTACTTCCATCTAGAATGCTAGTGCTGCCTTTAGAGCCATGAATAACACATGAACTACATCTTAGGGACTACTACAGATTTTCAGACTAGGAAGCATCTGCTGATGAGCACCCGGGGTTCAGTCAGGCGTTCATCAAATAATACGATTTCCGGTTACTGTGGTGGTTTTTCTTTTCTGAATATGTTTGTGTCTCTCTTAACGTGATATCCAAACACAGAAGCCTTGATTTTGAAGACTGTGAATTTATTCATTCTGTCTTGCTTTCAGGCATAGCAACATGGGGAGTTAGAGAATTATTACGCATGTTGTGACATGTGCCCCACCTTCAAGGTGGGGGCTTAAGTGTACATATGAGGCGTAAGTGTACACCAAATGACTGACAGCAAAGTATTCCTATGAAAGATTATTAAATCATGATAAAATGCCATGTAAAGATATAGCTTCTTGTTTAACAGATGTTCTTTTAATGATTTCCTGGACTTTATATCATCTGTTACCATTTTCCAACTTCTCTTATACTTAGAATCCTTACGTTCATACAGTTGAGACTGATTACATTCGTTTTTGATTCCTTTAAAACAAATAAGGAAAGATGCTTTTTTTCAGTGTGTTTTTAATATACTTAATGTAGAAATACATACTATATCTTATTAGATGTCTCTGCTTCAGACCTTTGCATTGCAGCTGTAATTAAAGAATGCCATCTCGTCACACTGTCGCTGAAGAGCCAAACCTTAGATGCAGAAACAGATGTGTTATGTGCAGTCCTTTACAGCAATCACAACAGAATGGGCCGCCACAAACCCCATTTGGCCCTCAAACAGGTGAGGAAGCCCGGTAGGTGAGACCCAACCTGTTCACTTGAAAATGTAGATCACACTGCCACTTACTATATTGCTATTTATGGAAATCTCGTGGAAATCTCAGAAAATTAGTTGTGTTTTTATAGGCCTATAGCCTACAGTTACATGTGCACTTTTTTTTTCCTGAAAGCATTTCAGCATTTCAAAAAGTAACTTTTGTTAGAAAAGAAGTATGTTTAGATTAATTCTTTCCCAGTCTTGTTTCTAATAGGCAAGTAAACATTTTCTTCATTATATACAATCTATAACAACAGTGCCTTTGCCCAGCTCAAAGATAAAGTGATTTGAGCAAGACAGAATGTTGGACATTAAGAAACAGTTCCCTGGGCATAATCAAAATGCTAAAATTATTTTTAAAAAAAACTTGTCTACTTATTATGGGGTACATAATCTAATTGGTGGTATGTTAGAGTAAATGGGTACATAGCAAGTTGTGGTGTAAACTGGTTTCATGTAACGTTTGGAGCTTAAGACAAAATTGGGCCCTCCAGCTCAGCAGCTACACCATAGAGTAGAGCCTCTCTTAAGCTGGCTTCCTGATACGCTCATTCATTCATTCACTTAATTCTGCAAGTATTTTCTAGAAGTTCACAAGGCTATCCATTGTGTGACAGGGCTACCTTGCAAGTATTTTTGAACTTTCTGTGTGCCAGGCACTCTGCTTAGTGCCGTGTATAGAGGAGTGAAAAAGATAGACATAGTCTCTAACCTTATAGATGCATGCTTTCTGGTTTAGTTTTCTACCCTTAGTACTTAAAGCAAACGGTGAAGATTTCATCAAAGAAAGATCAGGGATCATGGTTTTTCCCTAAATTTTCCATTCTACGGTGACTTTTATCTTTTTCGGAGTCTTTTTAATCCAAAAGCAAGCTTGCTAACCCTCAAAATGAATGTATTTCTCCTTCTAGCTTCTGGATTGTGAATAATCACCCCGTCATAAAAATTTGGCAGTCTCTAGTCTCTCTCTTTTACGTAGCTCTCCCATCCAGGCAGTCCGTAAGACAATACTTCCTCTGCATCTGGTCCCCTCTTCAGTTCTGGCTGCCATTTTCCTTTCTTAGACCTTGTCAACTTTTAGTTGTCTTACTATCATAACTGATGTTTCCTCCTTCAGTTTTTCCTAAGTTCTGGCATATTCTAAATATTAAAACCAGGTTACTCATCTGAAAACACAGCTTTGATTTTTAGTGGTTCTCCGTTGTGTCCTGAGTAAAGACCAAACTTCTTAGTTTGGCTTACAAGATCTGTGATCTGGCCTCTTCAGTCTTCTTAGTTCAGGCTTCTCTCTCGCATTCAGATAGATTATATTCCAGCCAACCTGGACTCAACACACCTGCATGCTCACTGTGTTCGTTCCTACTTCTGAATCTGCTTACCCAGTCCTGTATGTTTAGAATGCCCAGCCTCTCTCTCCATGTCTGCCTGTTAAAGGCCTTCCCGTCCTCTGAGTCCCATTTTAAGCCTTCCCAGCAGTGATAATCTATGTTATAGTAATCTCATTTTAAGTTGTATTTTTCTGATTATTACTGAAGTTGCTTTTTTTTTTTTTTTTAAATTCTTGGCTATTTGGGCCTTCTCTTTGTACTTGTCTTGTAGCATTTAATATAGTCTGCGTCATGTCATGGTAAAGTTATTTGTGTATATATTTTATATTCTATGTGATCCCTGAAGTAGGAAACATGTTTTATGCTTATGTTACTGCTGCAGTTGCTATTACCACTTCTACTACTGCCTTACAACTGCTTAATATTTCACAGTTTTCAGAGAACTTTCATGTAAGTACTAGAATCGGCCTGTCTCTAAACATTCCCCTAAATGGAACACAGAAAATAGTTTTGATTCCTGTTCTGTGGAGTACATGTAGGGCATGCTGGGAGATAAAATGGTATTAGAAACTTCCCTATCTCTAGTTGCTAAAAATCTAGTAGTAAAAATAGGAAGACATGTAAAATATTTAATTAAATGCTAAAATAAAAACAACCTATTTAAAATTGCAATCTTCAGCACTCCCTCTCTGCCTTATTTTTCTTCATAGCACTTAACACCACCTGCCATTGATTGACTGCCGTTCTCTCCCAGCTCTAATGTAAGCTCCACAAGGGCAATGTATTTTGTCTCTTTTGTTTACCGCTATAATCCAGTTCTTAGAACAGTGTTCAGTAAGCACTCAATAGCATTTTTAATTTTTTTTAAAAAAAGCGAAGAGCCATGCATTGTACAAAATGCTGTAGGAATTCTGTAGTCCTCAGGAATAACACACAAAGGGCAGCATGAGACTGCATCTAGACAGATAGAAAAATTTGGATGGGCATTGATACTGGCAACAAGAGTATCTTGCCAGAGCTGCAAATATACTTCTAGAAATTGAACCAAGGTTATGGATTCTGTTTTAACAACGGTTTTCAGAACAATGGAGGGAACAATCCTTAAATTCTTTAGGGTTAGCTCCTATCTTTTTCAGTTTTCAAGTCTGGACACCATCCTTTGAAGGAGGTATTGACAAACCCAGATGATAAAGCACTTGGAAAACATAGTAAGTGAACTGTGGTTCAAAAGGAAACAAAAGAGAAAAAAACTCAAGAGAGAGAAGGGAGTAAGAGAGAAGATGCAGAGGAACATAAGAACAAGCTTCATCTACTCAAAGAATATATTTGTTCAGTGATTAAAGCCAATCATTTTCCTCATCTCTGTGGTACTTTATAGACTGTTGAAATGTAGTAGTTAATAATTTGCTATCTTAATAGTTTCACTGTTAAAAATCATGTTGTCGGCCAGGCGCGGTGGCTCACGCCTGTAATCCCAGCACTTTGGGAGGCCGAGGTGGGTAGATCACAAGGTCAGAAGATCGAGACCATCCTGGCTAACACAGTGAAACCCCGTCTCTACTAAAAATACAAAAAATTAGCCGGGTGTGGTGGCGGGCACCTGTAGTCCCAGCTACTTGGAAGGCTGAGGCAGGAGAATGGTGTGAACCCAGGAGGCGGAGCTTGCAGTGAGCTGAGATCGTGCCACTGCACTGCAGCCTAGGTGACAGAGTGAAACTCCATCTCAAAAAAAAAAAAAATTATGTTGTCTCAGCAAAATTATAGTCTTGAGAATAACCTATACTCGTTTTGGTCCCTTTTATAACATCAAGCTCATTGTGGCATACACTAATTTCTTAGGAGTCACCTGATTTTAAAAATGTGTTTGGCTGGTTAAATTCCAAATTTGTAACCAGAAGCAATTGCTTGCGCTTTGGATTTCTCTACCCTGAAAAAAAATAAGGTATTCTGTGATACTTAGCATATTTCCATACTTTGAAAATCTAGAACTCTTTGCTTTCCTGGTCATAATCGGTGACCCTGTCTGCATTACATACACATGAATTTGAACTGCTCTTCTTCTTTCAGGTTGAGCAATGTTTAAAGCGTTTGAAAAACATGAATTTGGAGGGTTCAATTCAAGACCTGTTTGAGTTGTTTTCTTCCAAGTAAGTAAGTGGTCCAGTTGCTTTGTGATGTGGTAGGCTGGGAACTCAATGTCTTGTGATCTCCCTTTGGATTTCTCTATGCTTGCTGTTGGAATATAACCAATTATACCTCAGCTGTATAAATTTTCTTTTAATGTGGGGCACCTGGTGTTTGTGGTAATCTTCTGACATTGATCTATGGGAATGACTGGTGTGACATTGAAATCTGGGTCATGGTAGATTATATTAAAACATCAGTGGGCTGTTATTATGCATAACTACCTCAAATTGAGCTTAAAGCAAGTCTTCACTTGAAAACTGCTATAGAAATGCTTTATATTTAAAAATGAAAGTAATGGGAGCTTGCACATAGCTGAACATGTGAAGGGTCGCCCAGGGAGGACATGGAAGCTCTGTGCTTCTTCTGCCATACCTTGCCCTATGCATCTCTTTATTTCAATCCTTTGTCATATCCTTTATAATAAACTGGTAAATGTAAAAAAAAAAAAACCCTTTTTTTTTTTTAAAGTGAAAGTAATGTACGTTTTCTACTTTTTTCAAGTGAAAATCAGCCCTTAACTACCAAAGTGTGTGTTGTCCCCAGTCAGCCAGTGGTGGAGTTGGTGTTGATGAAGGTTTTGGGAGCCTGCAAGTTGTTGCTCCGCTTGTTGGACTGCTGCTGCAAAACTTTTCTGTATCCTTGAATATCTTGAAATATACCTTCTTTTGAATTGGAATTGTTTGGATATTTTTAACAGTATTTTTGTTTGAAAGTTAACACTCTGTAGGAGTTATAACCTACAGGAATTCTTAAACTTTTGCTTCTTGGCCTCCTTTTCTCAGGAATTGCCTGATGCGGCCATTGCCAGAGACTGCCTGTCACTGTTCAGCATGTATTATCCTAAAAGCATTGATAGCTACAAGTTCTTAATCTTAGAAACTAAACTTTAAGAACTAAATTTAATAATGGGAACTCTAGCAGAGTGTTTATTACCATATTTTAAAGTTTTAAATTCTTAAATAGAACGTGTTTTAAGGCTTTAATACCTTTTAAGAAAATTCTCTTTACTTCCAATATATTTCTTCATTCATGATTGTAACTTACAAAACCCACATTACTTTTTGTTTTCTACCTTAAATTGATTTTCCAGTTTGACTGTGAAACATCTAGGTTTACAAGAGTTCATTATTTTAAACCTTGTGATGGTTGGGCTGGTGAGCAGGTTATGGTATGTACATATCTCTGACATCCTTCATTTCTTTCTCATCTCCTTTCAGCCTAGGTTTCTTATTAGTAGTTTTCAAACTTATTTTCCTATGGGGTTACGGAAGGTGCAGGTATTCTCTTGATTTGATCAGTTTTTTTGGGGTAGATTGGGAAGCTGAGTGCTGACGGCTTTATCAAAGGAGTAGGCTTTGTATCTGAATCCACGAGATCAGCCCAACATTGAACAACTAAAAAAATTGGGAGTGACTGGTGTCACATTGAAATCTGGGTCATGGTAGGTTGTAGTGAAACATCAGTGGGCTTTTATTGAACGTTAAAAAAATTAATGCCTACGACTGGGAATTGCATTAATAAAAAATTATTGGCAGCAGTCATATTGCAACAGGCCGTTTAAAATGATGCTATTCCTGGGCTGGCTATGTCACTTGATTTTTTTCTGTCACTTGGTTTCTAATTTTTAATGGCAATGATAAATGCAATTTTTGACCTTCTTATATGCTAGACTCTTTTCTTCCATCTCAAACACCACTGCTTTTTTGAGCATATTTAGTTGATGTATGCTGGAATACTTGCAAACTAAAGAGACATTCTTTTGCATGTCTCTCAGTACATATTGTGAAACTGATCTGATGGATAATTAGAATTTGTCCATATCTGTAAAAAAGGCCTGTTTTGGGCCATTTCAAACAATTAAGATTATTAGCTCTAATACAAATGTAAGAAAACATTGGATGGAGAAAAGAAAAAAAGTTTCTGTGTTTAGAGATTGAAAACCTTGCTTTGATACCTTAACCTGGATATCTCAAATACTATTTCCTATTGTTTTATTTTTTATTCTACTTAATCAGAGGTAACAATGTTTGATTACTAATCATATTATTTTAAAATGCTAAACCTTTGATACTCTTTTCTATAATGAAAATAGCTTTAATTTCTGCTGATTATAATAATACATGCCTATTTTAAGAAATTTAAAAAGAGAAATGTGAAGAACCTGAAATTTGTCTAAAATCTCACCATCAACCACACTTAAGACTTTGATATGCATCCTTTTGTACATTTCTCCATGTAGTACTTTTTGAATATATGTATATATTTCCTGGTAGACTGTCCTATAGTTTTTTGAGTAACACTTTATACTTGGATTTTTCTGTTGGGTTGGACTAATCTGGCTGTTTACAAGTGTGCACTATAGTGTTTTTTTTATCTGTGCTGGAGGACTTTGATAGCCATTTATTTTCAGCTTTCAATCTTGCAGTTTATTATGTAATCTGCAAATTGTAATTACTGGCTAATTAATGAGCTCCTATTTCTTTCTCTAGGGTTCTCTATAAAGGTGTCTTAAAAAGGTTGATTTTGTTATATGAGCCTTTGTTTGGATTGCTTCAAGAGGTCTCTACGATTCAACCAATGCCTTACTTCAAAGATTTTACCTTTCCTTCTGATATCACTGAGTTTTTAGGACAGCCATATTTTGAAGCCTTTAAGAAAAAAATGCCTACAGCTTTTGCAGCTAAAGGAATAACTAAATTGCTAAATAAACTGTTTTTAATAAATGAGCAGTCACCAGGAGCCAGTGAAGAAACCTTACTTGGAATTTCCAAAAAAGCTAAACAAATGAAGATCAATGTACAGAAGAATGTGGATCTTGGACAGCCAGTGAAGAATAAGAGAGTCTTCAAAGGTAATTTGTTTTGATACAGCACATACTCTAGTAAAACAAAAAACAAATAAAAAGAAACCTTTTGAAAGTCATAGGCATGCATTGCATAGAAAGAAATTCAACATCTCACATCTTAATTTTGACTCACATTGATTATCTTTAGAGAAGTATGGTAATACCTGTGCTTTCTAAGCTTGAGTACTTTGTTTCTGTAGTTGCTTCCTAGTTGTTTGCTTGCTTTATTCCTTTATTTATTTTGTGGTAATTTGGCAAGAAATGTGATGCACTTAAGAATTTGTTGTAGATTTGAAAATAGTATGCCTAAGGTTTTGTATCTGCAATTTTTCCACCTCCACAGAAAAGTCATCAGAATTTGATGTGAGGGCTTTCTGCAACCAGCTGAAACACAAAGCTACTCAGGTTTGTCTGGCTTCATTAAATTTAGCTTATGATTTCTGCTAATTTGTAGAGGATGCTTCTTACTAAGGGCAGAGATTGAATCTTCTCATTTTATCCCCAGCTCTAAGCTTAGTGCCTTCTTAGTTGTCAGTGTGTGCTTCTGAATGAGTAGAGGCAGGGGAGTTTTAATATGTCTAGTTAATTCAGTTAATAGAGTACTTTCAGAAATATTTTAGTAGGAGTTTCTCTAGAATTTTAAAGTAACCGTAAGATCTGTCATTAAGTATGGATTGTACTGCAGCTTAAGAGTATAGGTTCTGCAGTCAGACAGTTGGTTTGAATCCTGGCTTTGGTACTAGCTGTGTGACCTTCTGTGAGTTTCCTGATCTCTCCATGCCTCTATTTTGTAATAGTAATATGTGCCTCATAGGGTTGCGCTAGTTTTAATGCATGTAAAGCATTTGGCAGTCTGGAGTATGGTAAGCATTTAATTGGAGTTAGATGTTATTAGCCACTGTCATTTTGGTCATCATCCTCATCGTTTTGTCATGAAGCTATTCCTTTATTCTTGTTGAGGTTCAAGTTTTAACATGATTGATTAATGTCTGTAAATTCTGTTTGTTCTGGACCTAACAGCATATAAGTACATCAGCATTACTGTTTTACTCAGTAACTTGACTTTTTTTTTTTTTTAACCCTGTCTTTGCAAAATGTCTTTACTTCTGGTATTTTTCATGGGTTAGTTTACTTCTTTTATTTAAGAATTCTTAAGCATACTTTCTTGAACTTTAAGGACTCCAGCTTCCATTGATGTTCTGTCCAATTTATGAATTCAGAGTGAGGAATAATACTTTCTGTGCCAGGCATTGTTCTAAGTGCTTTTATATGCACGAAGTCATGTAATTATATCACAAAAGCTCTGTGAGGTGGGCATGCGTATTACTGTTTTCATATTTCAGATGAGGAAATTGAGGCATAGAAAGGCCAAGAAACTTGGCCAGGCCACATAGTGAATAAATGGCAGAGCTGCGATTTGAATGCAGGCAGTATGGTTTCATAGTCTCTCTTCTTTACCATTCACCAGTCCCCAGAACAGTTTTTCAACTGTATCTCAAGAACTATGGTTCTTTGTGAGCCTTGAAACTTCTGCAGCCTGTGCACCTGTTTGTAGGTGAGCTGGCTTTGAAGTTGGTGGGTCAGCATCACCCTTATTCAAGACTAATTGCTACTATATTTTTAGCAAATAGCACTAACTTGCTTAGCTTTAAAGCAGACTACTTCTGTTGATCACCAAACATAAACTATTGACCTGGGTCATTACTTTTATATTTTCTACTTTTTTTTAAAGTTCCTTTTGAGTGTAAGAAATTTGGAAGAAGGTAAGCTTTGAATGAAAGAGCAGATCATCTTGTAGGCAGCATATTTTCATAAAGAAATAGTAAACGTTAGTAAAATCCAGATGTGACTCGATATAGAAAGAAGGGGTTGAAGAAGTAAAGGTGCCTTGTCAGAAGATGGTTGAAATAGAATTGGAAATGTTGCTCAGTTGAACATTTTTAACAGATATTCAGCAGGCATTAACTGATTAATGGGCTTATTCTGCTGGGCGTTCTGCAGGGCCCCATATCTTCCCTGTTTTCAGAAACATTTCTAAATTGAGGAGGTTTGCTCAGGATATGGAAATAAGTGAAAAACAAGTTGTGATAATCTGGTGGTGTAGAGAAGAGGGGCCTTTCAATGATCCCCCAACCCTCTGCAATTAGGCTTTGACCAGTATTTAATCATGTGGGGTTTTTTTGTTGTGTATGTGAGATATGTGTGTTAGAATATTTATGTTAACTTTCCTATGTCAGTCTAATTCAGCTGCAGATGGGACCTGTCCTGGTACAGAGGGGGAACAAAACAACTTGTACTTGGAGCAGTGGAGAAAAATTCAGTTTTTAAAGAAATAAAGAAAGCTTAGTGAGCAAAAAAATTTCCTTAAAGATTGATAATTTTTTTTTTAATTTTTAGGTTTTGTGGGTACCTAGCAGGTATATATATTTATGGGGTACATAAAATATTTTGTTACAAGCATATAGTGCATGATAATCACAGGGTAAATGGGGTATCCATCACTTCAAGCATTTAGGGACTGATAATTCTAATTTTTAAATTTTGATTGTGAGCTAGCTTTCCCTGTTGTCATATAATTACAAGTCAGTAACATATCCAATATTTTTCTTATCTTTCCACGTTTCAGGAGACCAGTTTTGATTTTAAATGTTCTCAATCCAGACTAAAGACAACCAAGTATTCTTTTCAGAAAGTAGTAGGAACTCCTCATGCCAAAAGTTTTGTGCAAAGATTCCGAGAGGCTGAGTCCTTCACACAACTTTCTGAAGAAATCCAGATGGCAGTTGTATGGTGCAGGAGCAAAAAACTCAAGGCTCAGGCCATTTTTCTGGGTAACAAACTTCTTAAAAGCAACCGGCTTAAACATCTGGAAGCTCAAGGTACTAGGTAGGTATATTGCAAAAATTATGTTACTTTTTCTGTTGTTGTTATGAGTAAAAGTGTCTATTCAGGTCACTTTTCTTTAAAATGTGATGTCCAGCAGCCGCAGCGGGGCTAAATTGGGATGTACTCAAACTGCAATTGCATTTGCTGCTTTTGTTGTAAGAGCAAAGCTGTATCACTGGAGGAAGAAGATAAACAGGTTAATTGGACTTCAGTCATTTATGCTCTTTATCATTTCCATCTGCTCATTCAGGAACCATTAAGAATGTCTAGTGTGCTGAGCCTGAGGATACAACTGCATAAAGACATGACTTGGTTTTCAGGGAGCTCAGGGTCTTCTGGGAAAGGCAGCCCTTCTGCAGACAGCTTCAGTGCAGTGCAGTGGGATAAGGGCATGGGAGCAGAAGCAGAAGGTGCCTGCCTCCCGTGAGGCCCACGCAAGACTGCTGGGGTCTTGTACTGTTGCTCCTTGCTACTATTTATAGCAGCTGAACTCTCTATATATTTCTTTTCTGTGTTTTTATATTCAGAACTGTTTAAGGGTGCTTATCTTTGCTTGTGAACCAGTATTGCATGAAGTATTACATGAAGTTAGACATTAGACACTTCAGGGCTTAATGGTAACGATTTCAGACACAAATATGTATTAAGAGCCTATTCCACCTTCACAGAGGCAATTATTCTGACCTGTTTTTTATTGTATTCTTTAAGAAATATCCTGTGTATGCCTCGTAATTTCTTATCCATAGTTATAGAGCTACTGAGGGATTTAAAATTCATTCCTGGGGATGAACCACATATTGAAAAGTTGTTAAATTTTCTTTTAAAATTAACATAAAATATATTCCTGTTTTAGAAAAAAATTAGTATACAGTGAGGGTTTTGTAACACATTTTGATTAAAAGCTATGGGAAAAGTGGTTGAATATTCCTAAGGGATGAAGTGCTTGAGGGGTTTTAACATTAAGATGGGTCCCCTAAAGGTCTGTAATAATCTAAAAGTGAGGTATCCTATGGCTGGAAATGCCTGAGATGGAGAGAAGCATTCTGTTTAAAACTGGGTTTAAAATCAAGGGTAGATGAGGCAGAGGTAACAACTAAAAGTTAATGAGAAGGGTGCAAACTGGTGTTTATTGGTTAAACCATTACTCCGTACTTCCCCAGGTATAGTGCTCTTTCATATATTGCCATTTTGCTGTTTCATTAATATATTTGTAGTAAACTTTATAATTTAATGTCTATAATAACACTGTGAGGTAGACAGTATTATTCCCATTTCATAGATGGGTAAATGGAGGATTTTGCTCAAGGGATTAGATGTGGAACTCAGTTCAGGCCCTGTTTTCCTTTCAACTCTGAAGTACACCCACCTTCTCCCCACTTAAAAGCCACTGCTTATAGTAAGATAAGAAAAGGGTATGGAAGCACAGATCATGATTTACTTTATTATAATGGGCTTCCTCAAAGTTTTATATCCATGCCCATCTTTTAAAATCTATCACAAACAGTGAAACAATTCAGCAAGGCACTGATGAACCTTGTGGCATTGTACCCTGTGTGGAAGCAAAACACCTAAAATGATCAGCTGTTTGATTTCTGAATTTCCAAACTTGAAGATGACATATGAATCATAATTAGGGTAGCTTAAGGCTGTCTGTGTGTCTGGGCCAGAAGCCCTGTCTTCACATTCTTTATTATAAACCCCTCTTAGCCTTTATTCCTTTTTCCTTGTTCATTTCCTGCCCATAGCATGAAGCTGATTATCTAGATTCGGATTGATACGTACTGGCAGATTTTTTCATTTCTGATGTTTCCTCATGTCCACTCATTACATTATGAACAGATTAGCAGTTATGAGGGAAAAGCTCTGAGACTAAAGTACAGAGGTATCTCACTATTCAGCTAATTGCTAGTCAGCTGTACTTTTGAGTTTGAAAGCAAAATAGGGACACATTCATCTACACTTCAGTCAGAGGGCATTTGTGCTCTGAAAAAACAGACTTGGGGTGAAACTATTTTTCGATGTGGTTCTGGGATTGTACATAGGCATAGGACTTGTAGATAAGTTGTGTATTTTTCTTTTCAGTTGGTAAATTAAGAGTGCTTGAGAATGTTTTTCTGCATCTTAAGCCCAGATTTTTCCTCTCTGTCTTTTAAAGTTTGCCAAAGAAACTAGAGTGCATAAAAACATCTATTTGCAACCACCTTCTTCGTGGCTCAGGTATCAGAACTTCAAAGCATCGTCTGAGACAGAGAAGATCACAGAATAAATTTTTACAGAGACAAAGGAAACCACAGAGAAAGTTGCAATCGCCTCTTTTAAGGGAAATTCAGCAGTTCTCTCAAGGGACTCGGAAGAGTGCTACAGATACCAGTGCTAAGTGGAGACTCTCACACTGTACTGTGCATAGAACTGATCTCTACCTTAACAGTAAGCAACTCTTGAATAGTGGAGTTTCAATGCCTGTCATACAAACTAAGGAGAAAATGATTCATGAAAACCTTAGAGGCATCCATGAAAATGAAACTGATTCGAGGACAGTGATGCAAATAAATAAAAACAGTACATCAGGAACCATTAAGGAGACAGATGACATTGATGATATTTTTGCTTTAATGGGAGTTTAGGTGTTCATATGTGAGACTTTTAAGTGATTAACAAGGCTAGTTCAGTGTTCTAAGTAGAACTGCTAAGATCTGGAAGTACCACCTGGACTCAGAGGAGCTGCTTTAGTGCAGCATTGCACAGGAGTTCGTTTCAGTTCAGATCAGTCTACATTTAAAGTAGCACTGTGTCATTTCATCAACAAGTATTTCTTTTTGGCTTCAACTACATGTCAGGTGTTAATATGAAAAATCTGCCACAGCCTACCCTTGAGAAGAAGATGTAATTCCTTGAGTGAGGCTAGTAAGTCTCTGAAAAACTGAATAATTTTATGACTTACTAGGCAATTTAATAATCGTTTGCAAAAACCATTGTGTCTTGAGGTAAATGAGGAGGGAGGGTGGGGGATAGCAAGGAAACACCTGAAAGGTCACTTTGGCCTTATTGGCTCCATTGTACGTACATAGGTCCGTCTCTGAATACTAAAGTTTGTAGCTCCTGACAGTTATACTGTCTTGTTTATATGTTGAAATTGATCATCAAGGTTTGCCACTGCTTGTATTACCAGGGACTGGTTACAACCATTATTTCTCTTCATTTGCTCAGCTTATCTCATATTAAAGTGAGTTTGGGGTTCTCCAAGAGGTTTTATTTATTTGGGTACCAGTGATTCATTCCAAATAAACCTTTTTACAAAAAGGATATAACGTGGTTTATGGTTACATATGAAATATAACAGGATAACAGGTAGATGAGAAAGTAAAATGAAAAAATCAGGTTAGGAGACACAAAGTAGACCCAGGAATGAGGCTAGAACATTTATAATTTGGTGTTGATGCTGTCATCTGATAGGGGATGTTGCTCATACTGTTGCTCTGAGGGGAGTACATCTTGAGTATTTTCAAATAATGATGTGAAGTTTGAGGTAGGTATCTTTCCAATGTTCTAACTTTACTAGAATTAGGTTACTAAGCTTCTCTAGTGCCCTTAACAGAAGTTAACTTTCCCTTCCATTCTTTATTTGGCTTTGTTCTTTCCCTGTCTGCCTTCTGCATTTTCTCAGTTCTCTCTACCAGGGGTTCTCAACCTTTAGACTTTTTGAGAATCACCTGGTGGGTTGCTAAAAGATGCAGATTAGCCCTTTCCCAGCGACTGATAAACAAGGGCCAGAAACTTGCATTTTTAACATGGAGCCCAGGTGATTTTGATCCAGGTGGCCCCAAATCCAGTTATATAAACAATACTTTAGCTTCTCTCCTGAAGCCTTAAGTAAACTTGTTTAATTCTTAATCTCTAGTCACTTTTCATATTCCTTTTGGCTTCCTACCAAGTGGTAGTATCCATTTAGTGCCTTAAACTATGGACAATACCAAGGAGATTTCATTCTAGACAAGTCTAGAAATGGCCATTAACTTCTAAGTGTCCTTGTGTTCAATGAATTTCCTTTACCTACTGGGAAATGGAAGGTAAATTAGTAAGAGAACTGGTGTATATATAGCTTTGTGGACCATAGGGCTTATTTGCTGAGAGTTGTCTATATTCATGCACCCAGTCCCCTAAGTAGCCTCTTTTAAGACTTCATTTAGCAGATTCAGAAAAAAACTCCCTGGGAATTAGGAGATTTAAGGTTCAGTCTTGCTTCTTCTACTTGTGGCTTCACTGAGCTAGTCAGTTTCCTCTGGCTTAGGTTTCTGGATTTGAAGTGGAATTTTTTCAAGAATGAAACTTTTATAGCTGAAATAAACTTTGGAGCTTATCTTTCATTGGAAAAACCAGGGTGGTTCAGTGAGTTAAGGACAATACAGCATGGACTGGACCGCCAGTCTAGCATTTGTTTCTGAATTCATTCATGTTCTTTTGGAGTATCTTCATCTCCTCATTTTCCTATCTTCTGCCCTTTACTATTCTGGGAAAATGTCAAAAAAGCTTCACATGTGTCCACAAAATGACAATTTGTATGTTTATAAGGAATTTAGTATTCTACATGTTAGTTTTTCCAAATAAATCCAAATATTTAACATTTAAAAAAATGCAATCTAAAGTATACCAAACTGTAACTTACCTAGTAAATGAGATTAGAAACTATTGTCAGGGTCACAGTAGTGAATTATTGTTATTATTATTTTTAAGACAGTCTTGCACTGTTGCCCAGGCTGGAGCACAGTGGTATGATCTCAGTTCACTGCACCCTCCACCTCCTGGGCTCAAGCTGTTCTCCCACCTCAGCCACCTGAGTAGCTGAGACTACAGGCACCACCAAGCCCTGGCTAATTTTTAAAAAACTTTGTGTAGAGATGGGGTTTCACCATGTTACTTAGTAGGCTGGTCTCAAACTTCTGGACTCAAGGGATCCACCCATTTTGATCTCTCAAAGTGCTGGGGTTGCCCACATCCTAGTACCAACTTTATCACTTCTGATGGCATTAGGACACACAGGCCATTTATAAGAGCAGTGTTTGAGACCTCTTGTGTGTCACTTCAAATCCTCTTGACCTTCATACTAAAGTCACTGCTGTGGCAACCAGTGACTGAACCTTGCCTCTTGCTCTAGGGACGTCTCACTTCCTGCCCCTGGGCTTCTCACCAGCTGCAGGAACTGCCTAGCACTTGGGTATGTACAACCCGGAAGAGGTGTGGGGCCATCCCATCCCCTCCTCAAAGAAATTCACAGGCACAGTATGAGGCTAAAGTAACTTGCATCTTGGATGCTCATCTACCATGTTGACTTCTGATAACCAGTTCCAGGAATGCCCTCTAAGATTTCCACTTTTATCTATTAAAAGCGCACACACACACACACAAACACACACACACACACACACTGTAAATCCTGGCGTTAAGCAATCTATAGGCTATGTTGCAAACAGCATTCTTGCCTTTCCCTGAGGAGTTGACTTCAGTGTCTCACATGTTCCTTCTGAAGCATGTATACGCTTTTCTCTATGGCAGAAAAGCCCTGGGTCGGGGGGTAATTGCGGGGATCACTACCTGAGACATGGCTTCTGTGCATAGGTCCCTATTAAATGTTTCTTTCTGACAAACTGGATTTGTTGGCCTCTTTCTTTGGCATCTCAGCACTCTCAGCCTTTGGGGGTAGGTTGCATAGACATGCTCACTATGGAACACGTATTTCCTAACACTTGTCACAAGTTCCCTCAAGATCTAGCACTAGTGTCTATGTTTTGGCCAACTCAATGAGTATGTCGTTAATAGGCTTGTCTGTCATGTTTCATTTTGCCACTGTTCCCTGGGATCACTTCCCAAATTTACATATGTAAGTTTTTGGCTCAGGCTCTGCTTATAGGAGAACCAAGGATAAATCAAAGCAGTAAAGTAACACTGGCAGACAAAAAGATGACTTCTAAGATAATTCTTGTTACTATATATTTTATGAATGTCTATATTAAAAAATCTTTTTTTTTGGATGAAAACATTCCTGGTTAGATTAGACCAATTCCATCAACTATAAAACTGACAATATATTCAGATTATTTTCTGAAAAAAAGGCATGAAGTTGGTTTACAGCTTTAATTTTTTATCCAGCAATACAGCTATAACCTTTTAATATTCAGCTTCGCTTTGAAACGCTAAGCCACTTATAGGAATAGGTCAGTGGCACCTTCACAAAAATCTTTTCTATTTACTTTAGTTCAAAGTCTTTATTTTTCCATTCTGAATCTTAAATGTAGCAGTCTAAACTGTCCCATCAGCTTTTTTCTCTTGCCCTTTGCAAATTAGTTTTCTCATTTAAAGCTATTTTTGTTTCTTGCATTTTCACTAGTGAAAATGTTACTTCCCCCATGAAAGGACATTTCTTGTAATAAACCTACCTGTGAATTTTGCTATATTTTCTTTTTTTTTTTTTTTTTTTTTCTTTTTTTGAGACAGAGTCTTGCTGTCGCCCAGGCTGGAGTGCAGTGGCACGATCTCGGCTCACTGCAGGCTCCGCCCCCCGGGGTTCACGCCATTCTCCTGCCTCAGCCTCCCGAGTAGCTGGGACTACAGGCACCCGCCACCTTGCCCGGCTAATTTTTTGTATTTTTTTAGTAGAGACGGGGTTTCACTGTGTTAGCCAGGATGGTCTCGATCTCCTGACCTCGTGATCCGCCCGCCTCGGCCTCCCAAAGTGCTGGGATTACAGGCGTGAGCCACCGCACCCGGCCGAATTTTGCTATATTTCTTTGTTGGCTTGGCTTTACAAATATGTAGCTGTCATCTCACATGTTACCTGCTGTAAAACCATTCATTTTAATCTTAATGGCTTTCAAGGTTACAGTAACAAATGAATTTCAGAGAAATCAAGTTGTGCAAGATCCAACATTTATAATAAACATCAGAACTAGAACTTGAATTCTTTCAGTTGTTTCCAACATGGACTAACACATTTTATCAAGAATGTTTTCAGTATTCAAATAAGGACTCAAAAAAATAGGCTTACATAGTAACATTTATCCATCAACTTACCTATCGATGCTTAACAGAAAAGCAGCCCCCTTTTACCTAGCCCATTTTAACATTTAAAAAAAATACACGTAGTAGACATATTCTTTAAAAGACAAAAGCCCAATAAAACGTCAGATCCTTCTGTACATAGTTGTAACAGGTTTTCATTTTATGGATGTGCTCTTGCTTGTCAGTTTGTTAAAACACGGGAATCAGCTAGTAGCTGTTCTTATGAACACCGTAATTCAATTACTTACAAACTTTATTCCCCCAGGCACAAATTCTTGTTTTGAGAAGGTGCAGGTTTTAAAGCTGAAGTGATCCTCCTGAAGTTACAGATGCACAACATTTAAAACAATGTTGAAATTCTTCTAGGTATTTAACTCCCAGTTAGCATAAAGCTTTTTTTTTTTTTTTTTTTTTTTTTGAATCTTCTGGGAACCATTAGTCAAGATTTCCTGTTATACTGGCTATAAAGCATCTCAACAGATGGATTCCAGAAAAGGTCACAGCACTGTGAAAAGAAAAGAAAAATAATTTTCTTCCTTTCCTCAGAGATAACATCTGAATTCATCAACCTAAAAAAATTTACAAATTCTTATGATTTCATGTATGAAAGCAGAACATCTTTTAACGTGTTCTAGCTTTCTTCTCTTCCCCCAACCCCTTCTTGTAGTATTCTAAAATCTGATGATCAATATTATCTGATCCATTTCCATCATGATTCCAAAAATTTCACTATACCTTCTATTTTGCTTTGTTTTCCAGAATAAGTCTTGATCTCTTTAGTTTGTTCTTTTTGTAACAAATATTCAATTACCTTGTTAGACTTTTCAGGTTTTAAAAAAATTACCATCACCATTATTGTACATATTATTTATCTATCTGTCTTCCTATATCCATCTGTGCATCCATCTGTCCGTATGGAGATCAGCCAAAATGTTTCTCAGGTATGGATATATTACAGTTTTGGTTTTTTTTTTTTTTTTTTGAGATGGAGTCTCACTCTATTGCCCAGGCTGGAGTGCAATGGCGCGATCTTGGCTCACTGCAACCTCTGCCTTCCGAGCAGCTGGGATTACAGGTGTGTGTCACCACACCTGGCTAATTTTTTTTTGGTTTTAATTTTTCTAGAGATGGGGTTTCACCATGTTGACCAGGCTGGTTTCGGACTTCTGACCTCAGGTAATCTGCCCACCTTGGCCTCCCAAAAGTGGTAGGATTACAGGCATGAGCCATGGCACCTGGCCTTCAAATGCCTCTAGTTTTAAGTGACACTTTAAGAAACACTGATAATATTACAGGTTTTCAGTATATAAAGTTATAAAAACAATTCAACTAACAAGTGGATAAAGAAATTGTGGTATTTATGTACCATATACTACTACTCAGCCATAAAATAGAACAAAATAATGGCATTTGAAGCAACCTGGATGGAGGTGGAGACCATTATTCTAGGTGAAGTAACTCAGGAATGAAAAACCAAATACTGTATGTTCTCACTTATAAGTGGGAGCTAAGCTATAAGGACACAAAGGCATAAGAATGATATAATGGACTTTGGGGATTCATGGGGAAAGGTGGGAGGGCTGAGCGAAAAAGGACTACACATAGGGTACAGTGTACACTGCTCAGATGATGGGTGCACTAAAATCTCATAAATAACCACTGAAGAACTTTTCCATGCAACCAAAAACCTGTTCCCCAAAATACTGAAATAAAAAAAAAAAACCCGCAACATTCTCAGATTACTTCATAAAAAAAACAAAAAACAAACAATTCAGCTCTTACCTTACAGGAAACAACTGAGGAAAACATCCTTGAGTTTTCGTGTTAACAAATTTCTGGATCTGAAGCACTTGTTTTAAAAGATGTCCCTTGGAAGATTTGTCAATTTTTGTTAATACAATCTATAAGAAAAATTTTTATGCATTAGAAATGAAGTGGTTCTTAATAATTTTACACATTTTAGCTATAATTTCTCATTTACAACTAGGTGACCTGTGCAAATTTATCTGTGTACCTATTTCCTCACCTATAAAATAAAAAGAATGACCCATAAAGGAGTAGCTGTGAAGATTAAATGAGCAAATGTGTGAAACACATCAAGTATACACTGTGTGTCTGCTGCTTAATAGTGCTTTAACCACATAGGGCCACAATATCTTGGAAAGATCAATGAGAAGGGTCCTGGAGTTATATTTGCAATTGTTCACATGATCACAATATACCTGATAGCTTAAGATATATAAATGAATATTGGGTTTATCTATATAAAATTGCCAATTTGTAATCATTTTTTGACCTATACTCTAAAGAAAAAAATCAGAAATCAGGCTATTTGTAGGTTGTATCTACTAGTTATATTCCAAGTTAAGTCCAGAATTCTACTTGTCCAGAGACAAGTATCATAGTGCAGAAAGGTCAAAGTATGGGTGATTATTACAAAAATCAATTAAAAATAAAACCTTAATCCACCAGGTATCCCTGGTGAGTTTCCGTAAAATTAAATTTCCTGGCAAATCATTTATGCTTTTTAGTCATAAAAGATGCTAATGGAAGGAGTGTGGTGTCATGATACATACATTGGTTTATGTCCACGGTTCCTTTCTCATAACTCCCATAGCCCTTGTCATGATTGTTTGTTATAATGTTGGATATGTTAGGCATCAGCAAACAAAATCTCTCTGACCTCCTACCTTCCATTCATCTGCTCCAAGACAAGACTTGTAATCTTCTCTCACCTTTCTCATTGTGGTCATATGACCCTCATTCCAGAGAGGGTCCCACCTCATACCCTGGGGAAAGGGATGCTGATGTCATGAAGCTTCCATAAAAGCCCAGGAAGACTGGGTTTGGAGAGCTTCCAAATAGCTGAACACAGGGAGGTTCCCAAAGGGTGGCATGCTCAAGGAGGACATGGAGGTTCTGTGCATCTTCATTGTATCCTTTGTAATATACTTTATAATACCATCAAAAAACACGTTTCCCTAAGTTCTGTGAGCCACTCCAGCAATTAAACCCAAAGAGGGGGTAGTGGGAACCCCAACTTGAAGCCAGTCTAGATATTCTAGAGGTCCAAAATTGTGACTAGTGTCTGAAGCCAGGTGAGAGGAGTAGTCTTGGGGACTGAATCCTCAATCTGTGGGATCTGATGCTATCTCTAGGTAGACAGTATCAGAATCGCATTTTCAGATACCCAGGTGGTGTCCACTGGTTGGTGAAGAAGAAAACCCCTATACATTGGGCCACAGAAGTCTTCTGTGTTAATTGTTGTGGTATGAGAGCAGAGGAAAAACATGGTTCCAGTGTTTTTCCCATAGTGAGAAGCAGAAAGTGTGTGGTTTCTAATGACCTATGAATCCCTCCACAAATGGGAGTCTTTCCTCATAAAGGCAAATATTCTGATATTTAAAAGGAGATACAGATATAATTTCTCTATTCCAATTCCTTTTCCAATGAAGAAGGTAATATTTCCTTTCAGTTAAAACTGAGGAAAATATATGATTTCATAAACTAGTATCTGTGATACCAAATAAGGAATACTATTATTTAGTTTGGCAACATTTAGGCATTTTTACTAGGTAGACTATCAATCATTTGACTCCTCATAACTATAAATTATCTCTAATGCTTCATAGGGCTTTTGCAGACCCCAAGAATTCCAAGACCCCAAGAATAAAACAAAAGTGGCTGACTAGTAACTTGGTCTGATTTGTACTAAACTCCACTGTTACATATTAGTGGCTTTCTGACATCTTTTTGAAAGCAAATTATAGTTATTGGGTTCTTCACTTTTCTTTGGAAAGAAACTTTAAGAGTGCTGTTTTATCTGGAAGTCTCACAAAGCAAAATTAATGTGGATACCAATCTACAATTCTGGTATTCTAGCTCAAAAGACAAAGAATACTGGTAAGAAATTCCCAGAATAAATTTTGTTTGCTTTAAAAATATTAAAATCCTACTTGTGTGTGCTGGAGGCTGCTATGTTCCTGGAACAATTTTAAAATTTTAAATTAGTTAAGCAACTTTTTAAGTTGCAGTTTTATTCACATTCTTGTAAGTACTATCTGCCAAGCTGCTGTTAAAGAGCTACTAACTTTTTCTGAACAAATGTTTGTGTTGCTATAAAAAGAAAAAAATATGAACAGTATCTAGGAACATTAAATGAACAGTCTAACGAAACCTTTACTTTGCCTATAATTTTCAAAACATAGCTGAGCGACAGAAAAGAGAATAAAAGTGCCATAGAACTTCTTTTAATATTAATGGATGATTAATTGAAAAGATTATTCAAAAGGCACTCTCTTTTGAGGAGGCAACAAAAGCTCAATTGTTAAAAGGTGCATGTTCACACATATGCACGTAGAACTGATATTTCTAATTGCAACTATGATTCAAAGGAAGAACTTACCACATAAGGTAATGCAAATTCTTCACACATTTCTATGGCAATATTGTCTGTTTTTTGAATTCCAACAACACTATCCACTAATAAAAATGTTCTCTTCAAGCTATAAGCATGTAGAAAAGAAGATTAATGGCAATATAAAATATACCCATTCATTTATCCCCTCTTCCTTACTGTACTAAGAAATTCTCCTTTGAATAATTCTCAATCCAAACTTAAAACATTTCTTTAGGCAACAGGAATTCTCAATTTGCCAGAAGTTTATCCTGCAGTCCAGTAGGTCTCAATGCTATTTACTTTCAATAACTAAATCCACTAAATATTAATTTAAATCAATAAGGATATATTGGATATAAGACATTCTGCCTGGGACTTGATATATAATGAGTGAGTTCCCTCCTCTAAAAGCTTAAACTTGAGGAGGAGAAAGAGACACAAATCAAATTAGCCATAAATTACAGGTTATAAATTATAGAAACCATAAATTATAAAAAATTAACCATAAGTTATAAATTATTATTATTATTATTTTTTAGACAGAGCCTCATTCTGTTGCCCAGGGTGGAATGCAGTGGTGCACTCTTGGCTCACTAACCTCTGCCTCCTGGGTTTTAGTGATTGTCCTGCCTCAGTCTCCCGAGGAGTTGGGATTACAGGCATGTGCCACCATGCCTGGCTGATTTTTTTTTTTTTTTTTTTTTTTTTGTATTTTTAGTAGAGTCGAGGTTTTGCCATGTTGCCAGGCTGGTCTCGAACTCCTGACCTCAAGTGATTCGCCGACCTCGGCCTCCCAAAGTGCTGGGATTACAGGCGTGAGCCGGTGTGCCTGGCCTATATGGGAATTTTTAAATATTACCCTAACACTAACAGATAACAAACCAGACACATTATATTTTGCATTTTCTTATGTAAATATTTGATTTTACCCTTTATGTAAAGCTACAACAAACAAGATATAAACATTTTTTTCATTTCAAAAGATTAACATCAATTTTCTATATATTGTGCAATTCTTGAAACAGAACTATCACTTGATTACATAAGGAGACAAAAAAGAGATATCATTTGTAGCAAATGTGATGTCTGAAGTATTTTAAGAATGATCAGAATTTACTGGTTTTAACCAACAATTTTCATTTTCAAAATTAGCTAAGTAAGAGTTTGGTTTTAAAAAAAATTAACGGGCCAGGTGCGGTAGTTCATGCCTGTAATCTCACACTTTGGGAGGGCAAGGCGGGTGGATCACCTGAGGTCAGGAGCTCGAGACCAGCCTGGCCAACATGGTGAAACCCTGTCTCTACTAAAAATACAAAAATGAGCCGGGCTTGGTGGCATGCACCTGTAGTCTCAGCTACTCGGGAGGCTGAGGTAGGAGAATCACTTGAAATCTGGAGAAGGAGGCTGCAGTGACCCTAGATGGCATGACTGCATTCCAGCCTGGGTCACAGAACAAGACTGTCTCAAAAAAAAAAATGAAAAAAAAAAAATATGCTGAAGTACTCTTTAGTCTCAATCTCAATTTGGGAAAACACTTAAATTTAATATTAAGGGTAAGCTAAACCAGAGACAGAAAACAAGCAAGCAGTATGTACCTTGGTCCTAAATATTGTATTGTAGAATATTATGATAATAAAATGGACCTTATAAAATAAGTCATTTGATAAAACTGAAGTGTTAATCATGTGTATAATACTCTACTGATGAAAACATGCTTTGGGGTTAAACGTATAACTATTATAAGAAAATCTTTTCCTTACTTCCTTCGTTCTTTTAGATACGTCTCTACCATGTCAACAAAATCTTCAGGTGCTCTATAGCCATAACCTGGCATGTCCACCACTGTAAAATGTTTTCCAACTTTGAAAAAATTCATTTTCTTTGTGTGTCCCTGATAAAGTAAATAGAAAAAGAAAAGCTGTCTTAAGATATGTCCTCCATCTACTTAATGATTCAAAATGTTTTCCAGTTAATCAACAAATATTTATGAAAAGCCAAGTATATAACCTTAACTATGCTGATGATGACACAGGAAAAGAAGACACAAGGGAAATGGCTGGAGATAAGTTTAGATCATACTACTTTTTGCTTCATTTTAAAAAAAGAATCTGTATGACTTAAGAAGAACTTTAGATTCCATATTAGAAACATGTAAGCAAAATATTTTGGAGTCTTTCCTATTGCATTCACTCTTAGTGAAAAATTCACCCTGTTCTAAATTGTGACTGCATCAGTCAATATTCTCTGATGAACAATATATCTCCACTTTAAAGAGAAACTAATTATGGCAAGGATAGGTTAAAATGTTTACCATCAGTCACACACATTTTCATAAAACCTAGATCCAAAGTCTGATCGTTTCTTATAACTAGACTATTGCTTCCCTAAAATCAAGATGTTTTGCATGTTTTATTAGGTGGATTTTAGTGCTTTCATTAAACAATTTTTTACTGCATATACAACATAATTACAAAATATTTGTGCAACTAAAATTGATGCACAGATGATGAAAAGTGGTTTACTCAGTTTCGTGTCCACAGGACATATATTAATCAGAAAAGATAAGATTATGATAGGCAACTTTTTTTTTTTTTTTTTTGGAGACAGAGTTTCACTCTTGTTGCCCAGGCTGGAGTGCAATGGTGCAATCTTGGCTCACCGTAACCTCCACCTCCTGGGTTCAAGCGATTCTCTTGCCTCAGCCTCCCGAGTAGCTGGAATTACAGGAATGCACCACCGCGCCTGGTTAATTTTGTATTTTTAGTGGAAATGGGGTTTCTCCATGTTGGTCAGGCTGGTCTCCAACTCCCAACCTCAGGTGATCCGCCCGCCTCGGCCTCCCAAAGTGCTGGGATTACAGGCGTGAGCCACGCGCCCGGCAATTTTAAAAGTTAAGTCAATTATTTGGATCTTAGAACAAATATTATCAAAGGAAAGATTTTTATAAATGGTGATTTTTAAGTTCCCAGTCAGTTTATTTGTCTATAGTAAAATGATTTTAGAATTACAGATTGGGAATGTCAAGAATACATTTCCTCCATTGTCCTCTCACAAAAGGAAGATCACTCTACTTAGAAGTGATCATTTAGCTGATTTATTTGGTGAGGCGGGGCAGGAGTAAGGATGGGAAGGTTAAGGAATGGAAAGAATCATTAGCGATGGAGCCAGAGAATCATTTTATGAAGTGAGGAGCAAGAAAAGACCTAGTGAAGTCTCACGGAAGGGTTCCAACTCAACAAAAGGGGTGTGTGTGCGCTCACGCATGCACATACACAGGGATAGTGAACATTAGGGTTGGTGGAAAGGTTTACCATGGCCAGATAAGGTGAGAGAAAGTGGGGGTGATTTTGAAGAAAGGGTATCTTAGATATTGGCAGAGACTGCGTCGTTGAGAAGAAAGTAGAGGGAATTAGAAAATGACAGAAAGCTATTACAGCAGACTAGCTAGGAAAACAAGCACATAAGAATATGCCGAATGTGTGTGTGTAACTAATTCACGTACTTTATACCTTAAAAAAGATTATAGGAGGAAAAAAGCAAGAAAAACCTAAAAGCCCTTTACCATACAATCAGTGTAAAACTAGATGATCACTGTTATAGAAGGAAATATAGAATGACAATAAGACACTTTATTTGGCAACTCTGCAAAATTTGGATAAAGAAAGATTTTCTGAAGATACTGTCTAGACTACTAAAATAAATCCAGCTACACTTCCTTTTCTTGAGAAATACACAGGCATTAGGATGTCTTACTTTATTACTTTTTTGAAAGAAATCACTTCTCTAGGAACTTAGCAATTATGATTTCTTATACCTTCCAGCATTTATTATTCATGTTAGTTAATCCAAGAGATAGTCCAAACATATTTAAAAACTTCAACATACTGGTTTTTTGGAGACTCTGACTTCAACCTCAGGGGCCAGTGAAAATAAAGCCTTGATCAGAGATGATTTTCCAACATTGCTTCTGCCAATAAAACACACCTTATACAAGAAAAAAGAAGTAAGTACTAGCTGCATATGCTATTCTGCATTAGATGCAAAAAACTTCAAATTCTAACATAGCTAATATTTATTGAATGAATTCAATGTGCCAGGTACTATTTTAAGCATCCAGCATATATTTTCTTATTTGTTTTTTTACAGCATCCTAGGAGGTAGGTGATATTATCCTCATTTTACAGATGAGAGAACACAACTAACCCAAAATTATACAGCTAGAAAGTGAAGGAGTTGGGATTTGAACTCAGGACATGTATATCTAGAATCTGTGCTTTTAGTTTCACTACGCTACTCAAGAATATATGCAACTTTTATTAAGCATTTCATATTTACAAAGCTTTTTAGAGTAAAAACTAGATGCAGTTCAACAAAACTAGATGAAAAGTACAACTACATGTTTGGAAGCACATTTTCTCAAGCACTCCCATGGTATACTGTAACACCACTGCAATTTAAAAACTTACTCTTTTCCCTTGACCTCTCTTGTTCCAATTAAGCTTTTCTCCTCTGTAGTGTGGAAAACAACAGAATATTCTTGATAATAACCATTAATACACATGGCTCTGGTTTTGAACATGGTATTGGGGGAGGGGGTACAATGCGAATCAGTTGTTCTAAATGACGGCCGTACTGCCCCTTGAGGGACATTTTGGAGATTTTAAGGGCATTTTTGGTTATCAAGACAATTGGGGGACATTTAGTGGGCAGGGGCCAGGGATCCTATTCTGGAAAATTCTGGTCAGTCCTTCAAAATTAATTGATCTGAGTCCTGCAAAAATTTTAAATGCTCTGCCAGAGCAAATCTAATGCTAATATGTAGATAAAACTGAATTTTAAAAACGAATTACAAAAAAGTCCAGTAATTTAGAAGCTTAAATAAAAAAGCAATGGCTGTCTCAAAATCATTAAATAATTGAGGTACTCTTTGAATCCTGACTATAGTTCCACATATATTTAGATGAAATATCTCTGGGCAATAGTGCATTTAGTGTAAATACATATGGAGAGTTGAGATGCCTTTTAGCAGACTTAGAACAGAATATCATTAAATTGTAGGACATGCAAGATTGCTCACTCATGAAATTTCACTAATAAACGTTGTTATAAAAAACTTTCCACATTATTGCCATCTAGAGATAATTATTATTTTTGCACATAATAGGAAATTCAGATTAGGTGAAAGTTACTTATTGATAAGGACAATCTCATTTGTGAAACTATTATTCGTTTCCTCTTCTTCACTGTCTGAATTCTAATTTGTCTGGCATGTTTTCCCTACTTAAATAGGAGAAAAAAGGAGAGAGTTAATTTTTTGAATGCTTAGCTTGGATTTGAAAAGCTTTTAAAGCATTTTGAAGTCTTCTATATTCATTCCCAAAATAATTTAAACTGTATACAGGCAGTCTCTGCTTACAGTGGGTCGACTTAACGATTTTTGACTTTACAATGGGTTTATGGGTATTGACTGCATTTTGTACTTATGATGGGTTTCTCGGGTATCCCCACGTGCATGGAGCATCGGCATATGCCTATTTAGTTAAAATAATATATGCGCCAACACAAAGCTAGAAAATACAACAGCAAAATCACCCGCGAGCCGGACGGCCAGGGCAGCGGTTAGCGCTGTGACGCCCGCGCGCAGGTGAACCGTTGAGAATCGCCTCTCACCTCAGGCCGCGGAAGGTCCGGGGCGTGGTCGATACGGACCGCGGAGCTGACGTAGTCGATGCGGTTCCGTTCAGTGGCCGTGAAGACGTTGTCTGCCCTCGCTATGTCCTCCGGGCTCGGGTCAAAGATACGCAGGTGAAGGTTTTGCCTCCCGTCGGGGGCGAGGAACCGCTCTACTTCCTGCAGCGGGTAGAGCAGCTTCCTCAGCTGCTGCTTCGGCAGCCGCAGCACCTCAGCAAAAGCTTGGGACGTGCTGTTAGAGCGGCTCAGTCGCTCTAGCACCGCAGGCATTTCAAAGAGCCTTTCCGCTCCCAGCCGCAGCCCGGGCGCCGCCATTCTCCCTTCCCAGACACAGGCGGAGAGACTTTACTCCTGTGGCCTGGGTTGCGCGTGCGTGACTTCCCGCTGCCGCGACGCCTGCTGGGAGTTGTCTCCTCTGGCCTCGCTCGTTCCCAAGCTTTTTGCGTTCAGTACGCGGGAGGAGGGTGGAGGCAGGCGGTGACCTGCGGGGAACAGCTGACTGGGTTTCTTTAACACCGTGGGCTTAACGATTATGTCTTACTGGAAGGATGTTTAACGGTTTCCAGAGGTGAAAGACCTACCTGGCCATGTGGCCCTTGAGTCTCAAACGAAGGACTAAAGTGTGAAGCTCTGATGCATTCCAGGAACGTTTCATTTTCACAGTTTTTGGCTATCTTATTAACTGTTGACATTTGTCATAAGTCCGCATCACTAGGATAAACACTTTTGCAAAAAAGAAAAGGGCTGGTGAGAAATGTGATTGTAATAGCACCACGTTTTCGTGGAAGGGACTGTTTGTATTTCCGCCTTCACTATAGCTGCAGGAAATGTCATTAAATTTTAGAGATTTCTTACAAAAACGGTTTTGCACAGATGTTACAGAATTGTTTCGTGGACGTTTCATAATATCATCTTATTTCAAAAGTTTGTCCCTAAAGTCGATCAGTGCTGAAATGGGAGATACAGGTATCATAATGATGAAATGAATAACTGAAAAATATTCATATGTTAAAAAAACTAGGTTTTCTAAAACATCAGCAGCCCAGAAAGGGTAACTCATGGTTTCTTGAGCTATTCCCCAGGTTGTTCAGTAACTAAACAGGACAATGCTTCAATAAATATGATACAAAAATTAATGAACAGAACCTGCGACTTTGAGGGCAGCCAATACGGCAGCCTGATGTGCTGCTGGTTGGCTAATTTTTTATTGCTCTTTGCATTAGGGTTTGGGGTGCCTTTCTGTTCGCTGTTCTCTCTCCTCCATGTATAAAAGTGTATATAACACTCTGTTATATACATCAGAAATTTGGGATTGTCATTACTGTGTGTTTCACCTGTCCGTGTGAAGAGATCACCAAACAGGCTTTGTGTGAGCAACAAGGCTGTTTATTTCACCTGGGTGCAGGCGGGCTGAGTCCGAAAAGAGAGTCAGCAAAGGTGGTGGGATTATCATTAGTTCTTACAGGTTTTGGGATAGGCGGTGGAGTTAAGAGCAATGTTTTAGGGGCAGGGGGTAGATCTCGCAAAGTACCTTCTCAAGGGTGGGGAGAATTACAAAGAAACTTCTTAAGGGTGGGGGAGATTATAAAGAACATTGATCAGTTAGGGTAGGGCAGAAACAAATCACAATGGTGGAATGTCATCAGTTAAGCTATTTTCACTTCTGTGGATCTTCAGTTGCTTCAGGCCTTCTGGATGTATATGTGCAGGTCACTGGGGATATGATGGCTTAGCTTGGGCTCAGAGGCCTGACACTGTGTATGTAATATACTTTGAAAGTGCTTTTATACATGCCATTTTGTTTTCAAACCTTGGAACCCCAGGTTTGGAAATAAGAGCATAAAAGAGTTTTGGCAATTCTTAGAAAGGTTTTAGAGGTATTCCAGGATTAATAGACATTATAGTATTCATTTAATAATCATTCATGTTTCTGAATTCTAAATCGTTTTGGATTTCACTTGCTAGGACAAATCATTTTAGAATTATTTGACAGGACAGTTTTTGCAACAAATTATCTTGTCATACAAAGCTTGAAGGATCAAACAGTCTACTGGAAAGAAGCATGACTAGTAAAACCACTTGACAATGTATATATTTTTTTCTCTTTCACTTCATCTTTTAAAAGCATCTGTGTAAACAAAGCATATAAAACTTCAGAAGGATGATTTAGGGTTAATAAGACACTATGTTTTCCCTCAACATATTAAACTCTTTCCTAATTTGCAGAAGTTCAATATGAAACATACATCGCAGTGAGACCTACTAGTGAGACGGGCAGGCGAAGGCTAGAATTGGGAGGAATTAGTTTATAATAACCCCATTGTAGGGCTGCAGTGGAAATCATCTGGTCTACAGGGAATTATCAAAGCCCAGGAAAAGAGGCTTACACCTGTAATCCCAGCACTTTGGGAGGCCAAGGCAGGAGGATCGCTTGAGCCTGGGCAACAAAATGAGACTGTCCCTAAAAAAATAAAAAATAAAATTAGTATTGAAGGGAATCAAGTTTGGTGGATAGGATGTTGTGACAGGACTTTCTGGGTTCTGGCAATAGTACTGTGAATCTGTTGTTGGCAGCATCTTGGTTCGAGGTGGTCTTTTTGTGTGTGGAGTAGGAGCTTAGCCAATAAGTGTAGATTGGGAGTCAGGATCTAGCCTGCTAGATCAGGGCTAGGTCAGGGCTAAGATTCAGAATAGGGTTTTAGTCCAAGTAGGGAAAAGAAGGACTGTAGATTAGAAAACCTTGCTGTCTACTATGCGCCTGCCATTTACTAGGTCCAAAACAGAATTTCTAATACTCTCTAATTGTCTCCTAATCTGTAAGAGACAATGGCACCTCCATTCCTCCAATTGACTTAGCTGAAAATCTTGGGAGAAAATTCTGGACTCCTTTTTCTGTTACCCTAAGTCCAAGTTGTTAGCAATCCTCTTGGCTTTACCTTGAAAACATATCCTGAATTGGATACTTTTTAGCACATCCACTGCTACCACCCTGATACAAGCCACCATTATCTCCCACCTAGATTATTGCAGTAGCTTTCAAATTGATCATCCACCTTTGCCCTTTGCCCCCTTCAGTATATTTGCAACATGGTGATAGGGAAGCGGGGCAGGGAAGTGCGAGGAGAAGGGCAGGTCCCTGGCCTGTGCCCACGGACCTAGGTGAGGACAGGCACTTCTGGCTTTGTGCCCAAATGTTGCATTTCTCAAAGCCACCCACGTCTGCCACACCCCCATCCTGTGCCTATAAAAACCCCGACACCTAGCAGGCAGACACACAAGTGGTTGGATCTTGAGAGGAACATGTCGGTGGAAGAAGACACAAGCTGCTGGATGTCAAGAGGACGTCGAGGGGAGCAGGCTGCCCACCAGCAGGCCGTCGACCAGTAGAATGATGCAGTTTGGGTGGGGCGGTTGGAGGGCTGCCGAGTGGCTGAACTCCTGGGGAAAACCATCTCCCTTCTGGCTCCCCTATCTGCTGTGAGCTACTTCCACTCAAAACCATGCACTCATTCTCCAAGCCCATATGTGATCCGATTCTTCCAGTACACCAAGGCAAGAACCCAGGATATAGAAAACTCTTTGTCCTTGTGACAAGGTGGAGGGTCTAATTAGCTGGTTAACACAAGCTGCCTATAGATGACAAAACTAAAAGAGCGCACGGTAGCAGATGCCCACTGGGGCTTCAGGAGCTGTAAACATCCACCCCTAGATGCTGCCGTGGGGTCGGAGCCCCACAACCTGCCCGTCTGTATGCTACCCTAGAGGTTTGAGCAGTGGGGCCCTGAAGAAGCGAGTCACTCCCTGTCACATGCCCTGTGAGGGGAACAAGAGTACTTTTCCCATTTCAGTGGCAGCAACCATGATCCTGTTAAAATATAAGCTAAACCTCCAAGAGCTTCCTGTCTCACTCATAGAAAAAGTTCTTGCACTAACCTAAGAAAAAGTGCCTTCTGTTTTGATAACGAGGAGGTAGTTTACCACAAAGTTAACAAGGTTTTAAAAATTTAATATGACTTTTACAGGTGTTACATACTTTATACATCATCCCCAGAATCAGCTTTTATTGCTAAAATTCATCTGCCCTAAAAGTCATAGTTATACTCTGTCATGCTCAGCTAAGAATAGAAGGAAGATAGGTAGGACAGGATCCTCTCAATTGTTCTTACTGTGATGTCTGCCTCTATAGTGAATGGCCATTAGGTCCAGAGTGATCCCAATTTACGTCCAGGTCCTATAGGTTTCAAGCTTATGAAATCCATCTAAGACATGAAGAAGGTAAACTTTGTAGGCCTAGATAGGTAGGGGACACTGGGGACATCAGAGAACTCCCATCCTAAGTTAAACATGATTTGAATGTCCTGACAGAAGCAAGAGCAGGGACTCTAGCAAAACTTACTTCTAGAAATAGAGAGAGGGAATGGATTAGGTCTCAGTGTCTGACTTCCACTAGACCTTTCTTACCCTGACTTTTCCCCTTGTCTTAACAACAATAATGAACATTTATTGAGTGTCTGCTATGCCAGGAGTTTATCTGAGTACTGATAAACTATGAGAAAGACCTGGTTACATTCAAATTGGGATATCAAACTCTTTTTTTTTTTTTTATTATACTTTAGGTTTTAGGGTACATGTGCACAATGTGCAGGTTTGTTACATATGTATCCATGTGCCATGTTGATTTCCTGCACCCATTAACTCGTCATTTAGCATTAGGTATATCTCCTAATGCTATCCCTTCCCCCTCCCCCAACCCCACAACAGTCCCCGGAGTGTGATGTTCCCCTTCCTGCAAACTCTTGTATTAGGAAGAAAATATTGGGAGAAAGGAAGATGAAAGAGGCTTTATATGAAGGAGCATGATATGGAAGAACCTTCCACATAAATTACTTAAATTGTGATAACTACTATCTGAATGAATGATTTAAATTTAAAATACAATTAATTATATTTTTCTCAAGTTTTCTGTGCAAGATTCATTTTAAATTTTTACTTTAGATATTACCTGACACATTGACACAAATTTGTGGCACAACAAGTTTGATTTGTTCACCTAATTTCTTTCTTTTTTTTTTTTAGAGACAAGGTCTCGCTCTGTTGCCCAGGCTGGAATGGGTACAATCATGGCTCACTGCAGTCTCAACCTCCTGGGCTCAAGTGATCTTCCTGTCTCAGCCTCCTAAGTAGCTGGGACGACAGGCACTCAACCACCCTTGGCTAATTTTACAAAGTGTGTGTGTGTGTGTGTGTGTGTGTGTGTGTGTGTGTTTTTTGGAGAGACAGAGTCTCACTATGTTGCCGAGGTCGGTTTTGAACTCCTAGCCTCAAGAAATCATCCTGCCTTAGCCTCCCAAAGTGCTGGGATTACAGGCATGCGCCACCACACCCAGGCTTAATTTCTTAATTAGGGCATAAATTATTATTCTTGAGATTTATTATTTTACTATCATTCAAGAACCAATAGAGACCTATTTTCCATGATCTTAGTCTTTGGAGCTCATGAAAGCGTTGAGTTTTTTAAATATCTGATTAATGTATCTTTAGAGAATATATCTAAATTTAGAGAATTTTTTTCTTTTTCAGAGAAGTTGTTTGAGCTTTCTTTTAAGGTTGTGCCTACTGCACTGACAGATTTCTCTAAAGAGATCTGAAGATTAACCATCAGACAGTACTCATATGTAGGAGGTGAGTTTGTAGAATTATTTGGATTCTGGAGGAGGAGTAAAGGTTCACTTCTTTCAAGGTTGTTTTTATCAATAGAGAGAGAAATGATTGCTTTAAGTGGTCTTAATTTTTTTCATTCGTAATTTTGCATTTAGCTCTGTGCCATACAAGTGCTATTAAAATAATTTGGAACACTACCATATTCAAGTTGTGTTTTTATATCAGTAACAAGCTCAGAGGGTTTTTTTTTAATTGTTTTTGGAAAATAGTATGGATTTTGCTGTTGTGACTGATTAATTTGTTAACATTTTAATTCTTGTTGTGTGTTAAGCAAGGTTATTTTAGTGGGCGAGTTTACTTTGTAGTACACATCTAGTTTATATCTCGTTGCCTTGTTGGAAGTGAATGGAATGTTCTCTAACACCCTGAGGAGATGAGGCAACATTCACAGACAGATATATTGATATATATTCAAATTTTTAACTTATTCATAGGTAGAGTATGTCAGGTGTTCCCAAGACTAGCTCCCAAATGAGGCGAACAAGGATGCACAGAACTCAGCATATAGTTGTACTTATGCCTATAACTTACCACAACAAAAGAATACGAAGCAAGCCTGGCAAAGGGAAAAGGTACTCAAAGTGAAGTTTGAAGGAAGCCAGGCACAAGCTTCTAATCGTCCCCTAAGTTGTACAGGATGCAATTAATTCTGCCAGCAATGAGTTTTAACAACATGTGTGAAATATTGTCTACTAGTAAAGCTCACCTGAGCCTAGGAGTCCAGGGTTTTTACCAAGTGCTGTTCATATAGGCATCTAGTGCCTGTGTGACTGACTATAGTCACTGAAAGTTCAGATTTGCAGAAGGAAAGCAGCATCAGTATGTACCACTTGTTTGTACAAATAGTTTAGATACAGTGAGCCACTCATCATGAATAGAAAGTTGGCTCTGTGCCATGCAAGGAAACTGTTTACCAGTCAAGTTCTCAAATGTCAGCCCAGTGCCAATCTTATAAACAAATCTTTCTAAGGGTAGCAGCCACAGGCCTGCTATACGAACTGTTTTCTGCACATAGATTAAAAGATAAAAACATTTAAAAATGAGAAGTTTCTCACCTGCACTTATTGTGAGATTGTATACTTGTAGGAAAGATGTATTCCAGGTTCTGCTCTAAATACAAGTGATTTCTCTGGAGATTTTTGAGAAAAGTGGGACAGACCTTCTCTAGTCATTTTAATAGGATATGGCAAAACTAGAATTCTTCCTGTGGAAGGAGGTCGTAATCAAAGCTGCTGTCTCAGCCACTTGTAATAAAGTATGGGGCCTCTGGAGAGGAGTGCAATGAATTGGTGATTCAACTGGTATGAACATCAGGTTTAGCTGGAGTTGAGTGCAGCAATGTCCTTGAACATTCCCTCCAACCTCCTTACCCATCCTCCTCTAGGGGCTGGACAATCAGATTCAAACAATGTTTTGTGATTACTCTCTAGAAAGGAATAATGCCTGGTGTAGTGGTACTAGGTGGTTACCTAATAGGCAGGATCTCATGGGTGGCAGGAGCACGAGTGGTTGAGCCCAGAATGCTGTGATTTATCTCTCTTCTGCCTAGACTAGTGCAAGTCAGAACCTAGCCTTTCACTCCTCTCTCTAGGTATCTGTTATTTACCAAGATAGCTGATTTTTTTTTAAAAGATAGCTGATTTTACCATAATAGTATAATCTTACGAACTCACATTATGAACCCACAAGCAATGGAAGAAAAAGTAAGAAAAAGATAATTCATTCTAGAAGTAATCAGAATGAATGGACTTGGTGGACAAAGAATTTAAAATAAAAACAGAAAATATCCTCAGAGATAAGGGAATATATGGCAAACATGAAACAGGAAGCTTCTGAGAAGTACCAGTTGAACATATTAGATATGAATTATATTATTGTTGAAGTAAATTTCTCAATGGATATGTTTAACAGTTGAATAATATTATCAACTCAAAGAATGAAATAGTGAGCAGGATAATTAGATTGGAGAATATTCCAATAAATATTAGGAAGGGATAAAAAATATAAAGAATTTAAAAGTTAAGAGCTGTGAAGGTGAAAAGAAGAAATTTAAATAACAATATTATAAGAGTTGGGCATGGTGGCTCACTCCTGTAATTCCAGCACTTTGGGAGGCTGAGGTGGGCAGATCGATTTGAGGCCAGGAGTAGGAGACCAGCCTGGCTAACACGATGAAACCCCTTTCTCTACTGTAAATGCAAAAAATTAGCCAGGTATGGTGTGCATGCCCGCAATCCCAACTACTTGGGAGGCTGAGGCATGGGAATTTCTTGAGCCTGAGAGGCAGAGGTTGCAGTGAGCTGAGATTACACCTCTGCACTCCAGCCTGGGTGACAGAGCAAAACTCTGTCTCAAAAAACAAAACAACACAAAACAAAAGCAAACCAAACAATATTATGGGAGTACTTGAAAAAAATGAAGTAAAAGGAGGAAATTTGCTGAAAATTTCCAGAATTAAAGATACTTTGACTAGGAAGCAGAGCACTACTTCTTACAGGTTTAATTGCTTTATCGTATTTATCCAAGTAATAGATAGAAATATTAAATCAAAAAAGATCTTATCTACTTCCTTTTCTCAATACAGAACATTCAACATTCAAACGTTTTCAATAGTTTCATATTTCCTACTTCTTCTTTTCCCAAGGTGAGATAATCATAACAGTATTCTTTAGAAAATTCTCCTACACACATTTTGAAATCACATTAAATCACTCCAAGTTATTGGTAGTATATTAATAAGTAAAAAGAAAGCACGTAAGAAAGAAAGATCACTAGTAGGAAAATAGTCATAAAAACATAACTTAGTTGTCAATGGAACATAAATTATTTTAAGAAAAAAGTCTTAATATAGGCCTTCAGACTTTAAAAATTCTTAAATTTCCTGTATGGAATATCTGAGCTTTTATGTTTCAACAACATAATCAATGCCACAAGTGACCAAAATAAAAATGACTTTAATAAAATGCATTTCAGAAAGTTGTGGTAAAATGGAAGCAGTCACGAAATACAAATGTTCTGTGGCTTCTGATGTCTGTTTACCTTTTTGCTGCTGCCCACAAGTTAAATGATAGTGTTTTAGTTTTAAAAACCATGCTTTTGAAGCTGTAACTGCATCCTTCTTTTTCTAATCCAGTAGAGTGGAGATGATGTGAAATGGTCAAATTCAGGAAACATTTTAAAGTAGAGACCAAAAAGACTTGTTGATAGATGAGGAAAAGCAAAGAATCAAGGGATGGGACTTTTACATCAGGTGATTCAGACTAAGAAATTTAGATTAGTCTTCCCTCTCAAGCCAACTAGAAAATCTAGACATAATCATTTTAAAAGTCTGCTGGATGGCAGATCAGTGACATAGCAAGGTAATGAAGAATTACCTCACCAAGATTCAGAAAAAGAAAGAAATACAGATTGATGAAACTGGCATTGGAACTACTTTTACCCTGGGGATGTTTACTGATTGATATAGAAGAGCTAGTTGAAAGGTGAACAGTGCCTTTGGTAGCCTCTTGAAATGAGAAAGAGTGGACAATAAAATCACCCCTTATATAGTGTGTTAGGCTGTTTTGTGTTACTATAACATAATACCACAGAATGGGTAATTTATAAAAGAAATTTATCCCCTACAGTTCTAGAGGCTGGAGAGTCCAAGTTTGAGGGGCTGGCATCTGGTAAGGGCCTTCTTGATCATCATAACATGGTTAAGGGTATCACATGGTTAGAGAGGAAGATTGTGCATGTCAGCTCAGGTCTCTCTTCCTCTTATTAGAAAGCCACCAGTCCCATCATTGGGGTCCCAACCTGATGACCTTATCTAATCCTGCTTACCTTCCGAATGCTGTACCTCCAATCAACATATGAGTTTGAGGATTAGTTTCCAACATGAAATATGGAGGACACATTCAAGCCATAGCACATAGACTGCAACCTACCTTTGAGTCATCTGATTGCACAGAAAATTCTAGTCCTTAAAACTGGATTAAGGTGATTCCTGATTGCTACTGTTTATGGACTCCTGGCAGAAGCAAATGAAAATCTTCTCCAGAGGAAGACAACATTTTGCAGGGCCTCAAATAATTTCCAGTTTTTCTGCAATTTGAGAAAGAAAACACAATACCTGGCACATGAGGAGACCAAACATCACAGAAAGAACCAATAGAGATTTACCCACAGTTACTACAAATATTGGAATGATCAGACAGAGACTTTAAAATATTATTTTTATGTTTCAGGAGACAAAGGACTAAAAGTTTTGGTGGAAAACTAAAGTTATAAAAATGGTAGCAGATTTGAAAAAAGAATCAAATAGCATCTGAGAACAGAAAAAAAAAAAACACAGTAACCCAAAACTAAAAGGCTGAACTGAAATTTGAACCCAGAAAGTTCAACTTAGGAGCCATAACCTTAACAGCTACTCTCAAAATTAGATAAAAAATTGTGACATTCTTAAACTCCAACTGTAACTAATTAGAGTTTAGCCAACTTCAACTATTTTTCAGTTATTCACTGAAAACATTACATTATCTTATAAAAGATAGATAGGATGGTCAAATATGTAATTTGGGGACAAAATTTTTAAGCCATTGATAAAACCATGATGGATCAACAGAACATTTATCATTTCCTTGAGAAAGGCCCAATAAAATTTGAATAAAATTTCAGGCAAATATAAGCTTCTATGACTGATATAATTTTCATGATTCATATTCTTTTGTTAGAAAGTTATATAGAACTAATTTACTTATCAATTAATATTGTCTAAGACATTTAAGGTAGACCCACTTGGCTCAGTCTAGAATATTTCTTTTTAAAATGTTCTGCTCTTCTTGACTTTAGTATTAGGGTGTTCTGGAGATCAGATGATACTTGTCTGTCTTCAGCATGCTTTGCCTTGATGTTAGTTTTTAGCCAAGGTATATGATTGGGCTTTTCCTTTAAAAAATTTATTTCCATATCTTCTGGATTTCTCAGTTGACACTTACAGATGAAAATTACCTGACTGCCTCAGGCAGGAAATATCTTAATGCAGAGCTACTTCAAGGTTATATTTTTGACAAGATTTTCCATTAATTAGGTTTCTTGGGAATGAAAGACAATTGGCTGAGTGGAATATCATTGCATTTGAGACTAGAATTAGAGTAGATTATTTTCCAACATTTATTCAATTAGCAGACAAACACTGTGGGGTACCATCAACCCCCTTCAGTGAGGGACTTTGTTGCTCCAGTGTTGATAGTGTTTTCCACAGTTCAGGGATCGGCCTCTTCATGGATTTCCTTACCCAAGGTCATGGTCCTTCCCGTGGCTATAATAAATGACTCATAGATGCAGAAGTGCAAAGATCTGCCCATTTCAGGACAACAGAGAACAACTCTAAGGGGCAGTTTCAGCTCTATAGCTCCCCAGAGGGTTAGCTGATTCTGGTGTGGGCCTACCATACAGTGTGATTCCCTATGCCCACATCAGTTTCTGTTCCTTCTTATCCCCAAGTGATGATCTGAGGTTACTCCTTAATATAATAACAATTCTTCACATTAAACTCTGTCTTGGAGATTGCATTCCAGGGTACCCAAAGGTGACAATCTTTGCAAATTTTCATGCAATGAGATAGGGAATCTATCTTCTATCCATCCATCCATCCATCCATCCATCCATCCATCCATCCATCCATCCATTTATCCATTTCTTTACACTGCTGCTTTTAAAACAATTTTTAAATTTTATAGAGATGGGCTCTCACTATGTTGCCCAGGCTCATCTCAAACTCCTGAGCTCAAGTGATCCTCCTGCCTCAGCTTCCCAAAGTGTTGGGATTACAGGCATGAGCCACCATGCCTGGCAGCACTGTTGTTTTATTAAACCATCCTGGCAACTCAAAAGATTCATTTTTGTTTTTTTCAGCAACATTTCTTCAAGGTATAATATCTGTACTATCCATCAGGTAGTCATTTGTTATGTTTCAGCAGTTTCCAAAAGATGTAAATTAAATGTATAACGTTTAGGCATGTTAGCACACTTTGTGATCAAAATCTTAATGTGAAGCTGTTTTTGAATTTGCTAGATAAATTTACAAAAATCTTAGCATTGGTTTTACCTAATTATCTCCAGGGGGCAGCAGAGAGTAATCTTAATGCAAATAGATGATTAGAAACAGCACAGGGTTTGCTTATTTATTTAAACAAAACAGACCAATTTTGAGAAGGTAAGGAAGAAAGAGTGAATTAATACATAAATAGAGTCAGTAGGGGTTAGGAATGTGGGGGATGGATTGGAGACAAAACAGAGTTACCACCTTCAAAAAAGTAGATAGTAAAGGAGAGACTAGTTAGCCACATAGCTTAAAAGTAGACTTTGGAGTGAGATTTTTTGGGCTTGAATCTTGTTTCTATCACTTATCAGTTGTGTGGCTTTTGACAATTTACATTATCTCTCTGCTTTGAGTTTCCTCAATGGTAAATGGTATTTACTACATAGGATTGTTGAGATAATTAAATTAGGTAATATTTATAAACTGCTTAGAACAAGACCAGGGTGTTAAGCTTAGGGCTTGACAAATATCTGCTATGGATCTGACCAGTGAGATTTACAGTTGATATTTAGCTAAATATAAAATGTGGTTACTAATTTCTCTACTCTGATTTTGCTTATTTTGATACTGCACATATTTGATTTTCAAACATCTATTTCTCGATTTTCCTTTTTGTATAATCTGTAAAATTATAATGAAAAAATAATCATTAATTCCAATATGATATATTTTTTCTAACTTTTTAAGAAGAATTTTTATACATTGATGTAGATCAACCATATATTAGGAGTAAAAATTTTCAAGAAAAATCAATATAATAGTACGTATAAAAATAGAAATATGCATTTTTTGAGGGTCTTTTAAGTTACCGTTTAGTCCATTTAATGATTGTCCATGGAGGAAGATACAGGATTTCAGATGAGTCTTGAGAGCATGGGTCAATGAAGGTTACAGAGAGGTGAATTGGAAAATAGAAAATGGAATATGGCCAGGAAAGCAGTCCTTTTTATGCAATTTTATGTTGAATTATAGCATTTCTGTGGTAATTCATTAGATTCAAATCTGTAGTTATTGTACAAGGGAGCAGAGAGGAAGTAAAGAGTGGAGTGCTGTAGAGTTTGAGTCCCTTGAAATTCTTTAGACTATTAGGTATTGTTCTTTTTACCTCTGTGAAATTGGCATGTTACCACTTGGCTAGCAGTAGGACAGAGTAGATTGAGGGAATTAGGACTAAGTGTTTAGCCAGTATATTTGTGTGAGCGTGTGTGTGTGTGTATGTTTGTGTGTGCACACATGCATGTGTATAGAAGGGTAAGTCAGGCCAGATATCTAAGCCAGAGAGTTCACCAAAAGTAACAGTGACAAGGCAAGTAGTTATTGGCACATTTTGCAAGAATGCACATCCAGAAAATTCAGCTATGGTAGGAAGGGCAGGCAGGTGCTGAAGTTCTCAGCAGCCAAGACTCAAATATAAGAGGTGAATGAGTAGGTAATGGTACTGGGGAACAAAGGGTCCCGGGAACAAGAAGTCAGGAATAAAAGTCCATAGAACTTTGTAGTAAGTATTCAAGAGCCATGCAAATCTTCTACATAATGGGGAGGAATCCCAAGAGCAAGACTGCAACATTTCATCTTAAATGGTTTCAGTGTGGCTAAGTCTGAATCCGACATTGAAGAGAAAGATATACACCTGATTGGAAGAAGTTTACTTCAACAACATTTATAGGTACGTACATCAATTTTCAGTTTATTGCAATTGATAAATTGAGTAAACCAACCATGCTGGTTTGGGGGCATTATGGCCTAAAGTAGTTCTAATTTACTAAAGCTTCTATGTCTTTTTGTTTTGGCTACAAATTAATTGGCATTACATTGTCCTGTTTGTTTCTCTTATGCTATGATTCTTAACTGGTATTATTGAAGGAGAATTGGAAAACTGGTAGAGTAAAATGTTTGGGTTTCTGGCTTGAACGACACCTGTTTCTTGATCCTTTTTCACTCTTTTGCTTTGCTTCCTGGGTCCTGTGCCCAAGGGCCCCAACCAGGGAGAATTTGGGGCCTTTAGATTTTTTAGAAGGTGCATTTACCAGACACATCTTTCTCTTATTATATTGACTTTCATGGCATGTCTTTAGTGGATGATTATGTTAACAAACTTTTAGTCCCTTTATTGTTTTAAACATTCATGGTCCATAAAAGGTAGAAGGTGGGAGTTGAGAGGTTACTGGCATGTGGTTTGGGGGTGGAGAGGATGAGGGACCAGGGAGAGAAACTGTCATCCTATCAAATCTACTTTGTGAATTTTATGGTTTTTGATACCCATCACTTGATTCTTAAACTGCTGATTGCAGATTGTGGTCTGACCTCAGGTAAGTGCATTGGAGTGTGTCTATGAAAGTTGTTGCCTGAAATTTCAAAGTAGAGGAGTTGAGTGAAAAGAACACAGGACTACAAAATATAACACATTTTATTCCCAGCTGTGCCAACAAGTCACTTTGAGGCCGTAGACCATTTAGCCCTTCTGTGGTTTAGTTTTGGCTGTGTCATTGAGCAGATATTAAAATAAATGATCTCCAAGAATTTTTGATGACATGAGAAAAAGCTAACGTCAATATAATATAAACAGATAGAGACTTGAGTAAGAAACTTTCCCAGTATCACTGGACTAGTAATTGCACAACAGAGACTTAACTCTATGTCTATCTGTATCCTAAACCAGTGTGAATTTTAACTTTAACTTCTCTCTGCTCACTGCAACCTCTGCCTCCTGAGTTCAAGCGATTCTCATGCTTCAGCCTCTCAAGTAGCTGGAACTACAGATGAGTGCCATCACACCTGGCTAATTTTTTTTTTTTTTTAAGTAGAGATGGAGTTTGGAGTTTTGTCATGTTGTCCAGGCTGGTCTCGAACTCCTGAGCTCAGGCAATCTGCCCGCCTCGGCCTCCCAATATGCTAGGATTACAGGCATGAGCCACTACTCCCGGCCAACTTTAACTTCTGTGTGGTGGAAAACCAGAATGTTATCTGTATTTTAAATCATGTATTCTCACAATTTTCCAACACCTGGTGAAGCATTAGACAGAAGAGAAGACATTTTTGTTATGGTCTTCCCATTGTCATAGCTCATACCCTCAAGTGTTCCATGCCCTCAAGGACCTGATTTCACAGTCTTCATCAAATTAATTAACTGGAAAAAAAAGCTTGAGAAGGGAAAGGGGGGAAATATTTATAATGTTTGGCAAGAAGGAAGATGAAACTGCTAACTGAGAAAAAAAATGCGTGCTGTTTAATCTTTTTCCTGTTTGCAATGTTTTCTTCCCCTTCCTGTACAGTTTTGCCTTGGGGTAGAAAATTCTTAGCACATAGAAGATTTTTCCCTCTCTCAGACATAATTTAAAAGCATAGTAACTAGCAACATTAAGGAAGAGTTTTTTTTTTTTTTTTTTTTGGTGGGGGGGAAGTCTGAATTCCAGATGTGTGGCAACTAAAATAAGGGTGATTATTTGTAATCTGGTTAAAATGATCAGTCTAATTCTCCAAAGGTGAAACTGAATGGCAATAAGTACTGAATTCTGATAAACAGAATGCCTTCACTCCCAACAAGGTAGATACCTATGTCCAAATTACTGAAACCTGTGAATGTTACCTTGTGTGGCAAAAAGGACTTTGCAGATGTGATTAAATTAAGATCTTGAAATTAGGAGATCATGTTGGATTATTTGGGTGGACCAAAAATAATCACAAGGTCTTTATAAAAGGGAGGCAGAAGGGTCACAGTCAGAGAAGATGTGACAGTGGACCAGAGGTCCGAATGATGTAGCTACAAGCCAAGAAATGCAGGCATTCTCAAGTCGCTGGAAAAGGCAGGGAACAAATTCTGCCCGAGCCTCCAGATGGAATGCAGCCCTTCCAACACCTTGATTTTAGTCCCCTAAGATCCATTTCAGACTTCTGATCACCAGAACTGTAAGATAATAAATGTTGTGTTGTGTTAAGCCACTGAGTTTGTGGTAATTTATTACAGTAGCAATAGGAAACTAATACACTTATGATGTTTACAGGGTTGTGTGTTGACTCCCATTATAGACAGGAATTTCACAAAATAATTTTCAAGAAAAAATATTGTATTCCAGACTCAAATACTAAGGCCATAAAGCTCTTCAACCTGGAGAAAGCCTCTAAAAGTTATCATAATTGGGAAATTTACAAGGATGGGCCAAAGTCGATCAATATTCTGTTTTACTTTTTGGTGCAAGTTTAGACAAATCTGTTTATCTTGGACACGTTCAATGCCTTACTGTGAAGTTTATCTGTGTACAGCAGAAGTGAGAGGAGAACCAATGAGCTGAGAGATAATTCGATCAATCTGCTTCCTCCGTCTTTGCTTCAGGGCTTCATACAGGAAATCTATTGCTGTGTCAAGTTCCAGAGAAAAGCTTCTGTTCGTCCAAGTAACTAATCAGGCTAAACCACATAGACGTGAAGGAAGGGGCTAGAAGGAAGGGAGTGCCCCATTGTTGATGGGGTAAGAGGATCCTGTACTGAGAAGTTGACCAGAGAGGGTCTCACCATGCGCACAGTTCCTTCTGTACCTGTGTGGAGGAAAAGTACTGAGTGAAGGGCAGAAAAAAAGAAAACAGAAATGCTCTGCCCTTGGAGAACTGCTAACCTAGGGCTACTATTGATTTTGACTGTCTTCTTAGTGGCTGGTAAGTTTGAATTCTCTTTGAGAGAACAGTGAGAAACCTGGTCTCAGCTCTTCCTGAGTTTATTTTTTGTCTTTCTTCTGGGGCAATGCAAATCAATTGCAATAATAGATATAGGGGGTTGCTAAATACGGGTCACTCCCATGTCTAGTTTACTTTATCATCCTTTTTTCCAGTGTCTTGCTTATTTTACTTTGTATAATATACGTTGTAAAATACATATACTTTGTATAATATACAGATCTCTATAATTTGTCTTACTGCCCACTTCCTTATTTCCTCTTGTTTTTTTGAACAAGGCAGGATAAATCAAATACATACTAGCAGCAATCAAAGTCAGTTAGGTTCTCTTTATCTTATTCTCTGCCCCCACCCCCTTTTTTGAGACAGGGTCTTGCTCTGTTGCCCAGGCTGGAGTGGAGTGGTGCAATCATAGCTCACTGCAGCCTGTAACTCCAGGCTCAAGCAGTCCTCCCACTCAGCCTCCTGAGTGTCTAGGACTACAGATATGCACCACTATGCTTCGCTAATTTGTAAAATTTTTGATAGAGATAGAGTCTTGCTATATTGTCCATGCTGGTCTTGAGCTCCTGGCTTCAAGCAGTTCTCCCACCTCAGACTCCCAAAGCATTGGGATTACAGGTATGAGCCACTGCACCCAGCCTCTTCTCGCTTATTTATTTATTTATTTTAATAAGAACCCTAACTCATTTAGGTCCACATTGCCAGTAGCATAGATTAGGACAGTTTATTGCTTTCTGTCACTTTCGATGATTAGGCACTTCAAAAATAAAATATGCTTACAGTTACAGTGGTGTGTCTGTGATGTATGTCTGTATTTATCTTCAAGATGTGTGGGCTGTAAGAGACGCTACGAGTTAGAGAACAGACTCTTCAACATCTAGGTTCCTATAGAAGTTATAGAGAACTTGGGCCACTGTGTGGGTTTCCTGGTTTCACTGTAGAAGGTTGGTAGGAGTTGGTGTGGGAGGTAGTTTTCAGGTTTCACTTTTAGTAGACAGAGCAGCTGCAAGGGAAGAGCGTAGTTGGTTTTAAATGTTATAATTTGATAACTGAAAGAAGAAAAGGTATTTTTCCTCATTTCTGAATGACTTTAAAATGCTGCTTATCTTCCAGCAAAAAATCTGCTTTCCACACGTTAATCTTACTAGGGAGCACATGCAAAATAACTATACTCTATGACTGTACCTTTCTATTGAGAATTTTCACATGCTTTTTCCTCTTTGATCTGCACAGCAACCCAGTGAAGTAGACATGGAAGACACCTCTCCATTTTACAAAGGTAGAAATGGAGGCGTAGAGAGGTGAAATGATTTGCCCAAGGTTAGATATGACTAGTATGTGGCAGAATCCCAATCAGTAATGATATACATCAGTAAGCACCACTAAACATTTGAGTGGGCAATTTTCCTCATTGTTTAACCATTGTGCTTTTCACTGAAGAGCATCAGTGAAAAAAGTCAAGCCAATACTTAGTTTTAGCCTTAATAGACTGTTACACACCTAAAAAAGTCAAGTGATCTGAATCTTTCAGTAGTTCAGATCTTGTTGTAGAAAGCTCTTATAGAAACTTGTGCAGGACCCAGCTTGGCTGGGGCAGCCAGATAGGCAAGGAGCTGTTTATGTCAAATTGCACTGTTACTTCTGGGAAAAGGAAAAAACATGATTAAAACATAATTTATAATTTCCAATTTTAAAGGTTGAAATGTTTAAATTTTAAAACTATTTCTGCACACAACTAGGAAAGACTACATATATCAGATCTATGAAGTCTATGCTTATGTTATTATAAAGTTATTAAATGTTTAAAATCAAGATGTAAAAAAGCATATTACTTTACATGTAGTGATTTGGTGTCATAGATTTACCATGACATGATTTAGAATAATGAGAAGCATACTACTTGGGGAAATATGACTTTATGTCTTTATTGCTAAAACTGCTATGTTATTAATACTGCCAAACAGAAAGAACTCGCTTTGTACAAGAGAAGTTCACAAAGGAACAAGGGAGCTAATGACTTAAATGTAAAACATAGTATTCATTTTGTTTCCTTATTTTCTTTTTGTTTACTTATTTGCTTGTAACTTCAAGCAGCTTGGTAGTTAGTAAACAAGATTTATCCAGAAGAAACCTGAGGGGAAAAATAAAAACAACCTGAATTGTGCACATCAGAGCTATATTCCCAACCTTGTACCTGCTCCCATTCCCGGGCACTCCCCATACCCTGTACCACTTCGTCCTCCTTTTTTTAGCCCTATTGTCTTCTAGATTTTTGTGTGTGTTCAAATTATATTTTGGTGTTCCAGTTAAAATTATTCCATCTTTTATAAAGGTTATTGATTTTGTGATTTTGAGTTACTAAAAAGGAACCCTTCACTTCTTTCCTTCTTTGGGCTAATTTTATTCATTTATTGTTGTCTTCCACTAGAGGACAGGCAGTAACAACAAGAGGAGATAAAAATCAAGACAGGGCTCTAAGGTAGCTTTGGCAGATTTGCAAACAATGGAAAAAGATTCAAAACAATTGTGCAAAAGAAGGGTTTTGTCCTTATTAATAATTTTAGTCCTATCTCCCTTTTCTAGTTTGCGGTATTTGTGAATTTACATTTTATAATAATTTATAGGTGTGTTTTTCTCTAAATGTTCATGCTTAAGCAACTAATAAATTAAAGTCCTTATTAATGTCTGTGTGTGTGTGTGTGTGTGTAGAATAGTGCCTAAAAGTTATTAGTAATCTAAATTAGAAAGACAAAGGTAAGATGAAACAATTGATGAACATTTAAAATCAGTAAATCTTGAAATTGTATATGAAACTAGTACAAATCTAAAGGAGGGCGAAATTACAGTGAGTTGGAGTTGAGGAAGATTTTATGGAGATGGGTCTTGAGCTAGGCTTTGAATGACAGGTTTGGATAAATGGGGAAATGCAGAGAAAGGAATTGGAAGGATGGGATGTGTAGCATGTGCAAATGCAAGGTGCTTCAGAGAGAGAAAGAGCTGTAGCTTGCAGGGACAGAGATTGTGTGCTAAACAATGGTAGGAAATAAGGCTGGATTTTGGGGGGTCCTTAATAGCTAAATAAAAGAACCTGGGTATTAGTCAGTAGACAATGAAGAACCACTTGTTCTTTGGTGAACAGGAAAATTTATAATTAAGTAGGATTTTTGGAGAATAATGTGGTAACAGTGTCCCATTGAGTGGCGGTGGCACTAGGTAAAATATTTATTTTGAAACATGAGTCAAGAGCTTCTACCCTGGGGTTCTCATTTGAAAAAAGTTCTGTGATGCCGCTGAGGTATATATGTGACTGAGAAGGGAGTTTCGTTGTAGAGGAAGATATTAAGTTCAGTATAGGAAGGGAGGACAAGTAGGAGGAAAATTCCTACAGATACTTGGAAATACAGTCAGCGCTCTGTATTGCATCCCTGGATTCAACCAACTTCAGTTGAAAATATAAAGGGAAAAAATAGATGATTTCATTAGTACTGAACATGTACAGATTTTGTTCTTGTCATTTCCTAAATAATTCAATATAATAGCTACTTATGTATTATTTACATTGTATTAGGTATTATAAGCAATCTAGATATGATTGAAAGTATATGAGAGATTGTACATAGGTTATATTAAATACTACACCATTTTATATTAGGGATTTGAGCATCCTTGAATTTTGCTATCTCTGGGGGTCCTAGAACTAATCCCCCCAAGGACACTGAGGGATGACTCTATAGAAAACTCTAGTGTTTGTGAATCATTCATGAAGTAGATGATCCATCCCACAAACAGAATAAACATACGGACAAAAACAATAGAATAAGCACTAGAGATATTTGAATTTGGGCTCTAAGAACCATACTTATCTCTTTCCAGTCTATAAAAGATAGGAAGATCTGAGAAGAGACAGGAAGGGAGCCAAAGTGGAGTATCAATTGAGTGCTTAACCTCATGTAGGAGGAGATACTCTTCTGAAATTGAGGATTAAGATGAGACATTAGATATAGGGATGCTAGTAGGTTGAGGATGGCAATAAGATAATGGGAACAAATGAGAGAGTTTACAGTAGATAAATTTCCTCCCAATAAGGTCATGAATATTTCAATTAATGGTGTTTAGTTAATAAAATGACCCAGTTGTTGTTTGATTTTATGTTGTGTCTGAAAAATTAACCTATACATTGATTAAAATGTAGTAGCCATCAACATATTTTTACCTCTTCTCCCTTATTATCACTCACATACATTTGTCAATTGCTGACTGGGATTTGGGAGCAGATCTGTGGTTATAAAATAGCTTTGGACTATGTGATGCTAGTAGGCCCTAAGAATCAAGTTAACAATCATTACTTTTTAAATAATAATAGTAGTAATAAATATCACTGATTTATATAATTCATATAATAGACACAGTCACAATCAGCTTTTTTTTCCCCAGGAAGAAATGACATTGTTCATGCATTAACACTAAGCAACAACTTCAGAGTTTTTCTAGCTGGAATTTATATGCCTAGACCCCATTCTAAGACCAAAATCTTTAAGGAAAGCAATAACAAAAAGTTCCAGGATTAAAGCAGGGCTAAAAGTTTTTCCATTTCTTTTTTGAGACAGGGTCCCACTCTATTTATCACCCAGGCTGGAGTGCAGTGGTGCAATCATGGCTTACTGCAGCCTTGACCTCCCAGTCTCAGGTGATCCTCCTGTTTCAGACTCCCAAGTAGCTGGGACTACAGGTGTGCACCACCACGCCAGGCTAATTTGTTTTTGTATTTTTTGTAGAGACAGGGTTTTCACATGTTGCCCAGGCTGGTCTTGAACTCCTGGGTTCAAGCAATCCTCCTGCCTTGGCCTCCCAAAGTGTTGGAATTACAGGCATGAGTCACTGTACCTGGCCAGTTTTTCCACTTTTGAAGAAATAATTTTCTTCAAAAATCTCTGCTACTTTGAGTTATTGATGCTGTTGCAGGTTCTCTTGGAAATTAGACTCTGAGATAGAGTTCTGTGTACAGGATGCTTGTGAGCAGAGGGAGAAGTCTACCTGCAATCTCAACCAACTGACACCCTCACTGACCCCACAGGGAGCTCAGGAGCTAGAGTGGCCTAGAGAGGCCCTGCGTTGAATAAAAATGGCTGGTCCTTTATATCTCCATCTAAATCAGTCATTGGATATGGGCTCCCCTGGAAAGGGTCTGACTTTGGTCAAAGTAACTGAAGTCATCCCTGGAGAGGCTGAAAACTGAAGACTGTCTGTTGACAGTGATCCTACTGGCAGGAACAAAAAGTCAAAGGCAATTGTTGGTGGCACATACTATGTCCACTCTAGTTGTCACTTCTAATACTCTTAATTCCTTCTTGAATTTCCAAGTTTCTACCTGGTATTATTTTCTTTCATCCTGAATAATTTCTGTTATTGTTTCTAGTAGTGTACGTCTGCTAGTGAGTTCTCTTAGTTCTTAGTTCTCTTTTTATATGTATTTTCCTCAATATCTTGCCTTTCTGTTCTTTTGATTGAATAATTTCTATTGTATATATTCAAGTTCACTGATAATTACAATTTCCTTTCTCCTCTCCATTCTTCTGTAAAACCCTAGTTAATATATTATTTTAGATATTGTATTTTTCAATTTTAAGATTTCCATTTATTTGTTAAAAGTTTTTTTCTCTGCTGAGATTTTTCTGTGTTTTTATTCATTCATTGTGAGTATATTTTTCTTCATGTCACTAAGCATAGCTGAATGTTGCTGTAAGACTCTTGTCTGAGAATTCGAGTGTCTGGGTCAAATTGAAGTTGTTAGTCTCCCTTAATGTATTTTCTCCTAAGAATAGGCCACATTTTCTTGGTTCTTTGTAAATTAAATAGTTTTATTTGGGTTTTGAATGTTGCACAGATTCTGTTATATTGCTGTGTTGATATTTTACTTGGTTGGACTCAAACTGCAAACTCTGCCCTTTGGACAGCATCTCAAATCTCAGTTCTTTTACTGGTAGTTAATCTGCTTTGACCATGATCTGTAATGTGTGGTTTAGAGTCATCAGAGATATGGGTAGAGTGTATGCAGAATTTGGAACTCTTTTACTCTGACTCTGTCACTTCTCAGAGAGTAAGGTTGCCCTAAAATCTACCTGCTGGTTCTTCAGAAAACTGTGGGCTTTCTATTAGAGTTTTAGCTGCCTAATGTGGTATCATCTGCAGCCCTCTCTGGGACTAACATCAGTAAAAATGGGGAAATAATGGGAACCTACACCCACAACTCTGAGCCCCTATTTCCTTCTTCCAAGCATTGACACCCTTCAAGAATTTTTCTGCTTCCTCCACTTTCCAGTAATCTCAGGTAGTTGTTTTTATATTTTGTCCACAATTTATAGTTCTTATCTGTGGAAACTCACTGGCCCATAAAGAAGTGAAACTTTCTTCAAATATACATATTTTAAAATATTATTGTATTTTTACAACTAATATTGACTTAGTGGTTATATTGTCTTGGATGTTAAGATTGAATACATTATTATGCCTTTTTGCTTTCTAAATTTTATCCATGCATTGAATGTTTTGGTACATTTCACTTTTCTCAATAAAATTTCATTCTTTCCCACAATTTCTAGTAAAATTTCTAGATACTAATTTAGATACCAATAGATACCAATTTCTAAATACGAATATAACACTGTGTTGGGTCTAAAGATCAGTTATGTAATTCTAACCACTAGCTGTTTCATCTTTAGAAATTGCTTAACTTCTTTTGACAGTAATTTCCTCATTTGTGAAATGAAGGAGATGTATGACACTATTAAGAAGTATAAAGCCTTCACAAAGGAAGTACTTTAGAAACCTTCAAATTAAAAACCTTTCATTTTATACATGGGGAAAATAAAGCCCAAGTGTGTACGTGGGATTGCTAATCATATCAAACAGCTTTCTGGGGTGTGAGCTGAGTTTTGAACACCTTCATAGTACAAAAATTAGAGGGGAAAGGGATGGGGCAAGTGTGTGGGAGAAAATCTATGACTTTTATATGTGATACACTTGAAATGACAGCAAGTACTCAAGTGGGGACAAATTTCAGCTAAATGTTTGAGATTCTTGCTTAGGAAAAACAAATCAAAGCTAAAATGTGGGTGGGTTATTCTGTTAGCCAGTAATTTAGAGTGTCTGTCATGTATCAGTCACTGTGCTTCATGCTGTGGACATTTGACCAAGACAGACATAGGTTCTGCTCTCATGAAGTTTAAATCTGGCGAGAAAGATAGATATTAAATCAATTACTGCAAATAATTAAACAATCCGCAAGTGCATAAGGATAAATATAGGGTGACATAGAAATGTGTAATTGGGCCGGGCGCGGTGGCTCACGCTTGTAATCCCAGCACTTTGGGAGGCCGAGGCGGGCGGATCACGAGGTCAGGAGATCGAGACCACGGTGAAACCCCGTCTCTACTAAAAATACAAAAAATTAGCCGGGCGCGGTGGCGGGCGCCTGTAGTCCCAGCTACTCGGAGAGGCTGAGGCAGGAGAATGGCGTGAACCCGGGAGGCGGAGCTTGCAGTGAGCCGAGATTGCGCCACTGCACTCTAGCCTGGGCGACAGAGCGAGACTCCGTCTCAAAAAAAAAAAAAAAAAAGAAATGGGTAATTGGTGAGTCTAATCTGGTTTGAGGATCAAGTTAGGCTTCCCCAAGCAAGTGATGTTTAAGATGAAGATGAACAGAAACAGCAAGGTAAGAAGAGTTGAGGGATGAACATTCCAGGCAGGTCAAACAGGCTTAATGAAGGACAGAGGGAGCTAAACTATGACTGGAGTGGTGAAAACAGGAGGAAATCACCTGTGTAGAGATCTAGTTGAAGTTCAAGGGGTTGAGGAGCAAGAGGAGAGAAAGCGTAAAGAGAAAAAGCAGCTGAGACTTTGATGAATACTGACATTACGATGCCCAAGGAGAAAGATAGCTTGTAGAAAAGATATGGGAGGAGGCAGTGTAGAGAAGATATGGGAGGAGGCAGTGAAGATAGGGAAGGAGACAGGGAAGGGAATGCATGGGTGTAGTGGGAAGGCTAGGAAAGGGGTTTTAGAAGGAGAAGAAAGTGGTTAATTGTATTAAAATCCACCAACAACTTAGGAACAAACGCCAGCACTGAAAAGAGGCCAAAATCTTGACTATAAAAGGGCTGGTGACCTTGAAAATTGCAGTTTGAGTAGATAGACGTGGGAGCAGCAAGATTGCTGGTATTGAGGAGGGAGTGGGTGGGAAGGAAATTGAGGCTGTGGGCACAGATCCACTCATTCTAGAAGTTACGCAGCAAAGAAGGGAGAAGGGATCCTAGCTAGAAGGGGAAGTAAGCATCTAATAAAGTTTTTTTTTTTCTGCCAACATAGGGGAAACCTGAATGTGTTTAAAGGATATTATTTGAGAAAATTCAGTGATTTGGAAGAAATATTTTTCCAACCAGTGTGTGTTTATGTAGTTTTAAGGTGTTTAGTAATTTCTTTTCTTTTTCTCTGCCATTTTGTTACTTTACCATGAATGCTACCTTTTCCTAAATGTTTATCCATTACGTAATATGAGAATATCTGGTTATATGATTCATTTTGTGGTGCCGATAATTTCTTGAAAAAAATGTCCAAATGGTAAATGTTTACAGATCCCCAATAATAAAATCTAGCTATTTTTGTTCTTCACAAAACTATCCTACTTATCTTTCATTGGCTCTTCCCTAGTTGTTCTCCAGGGATGGTTCTAAACCAGTGATTTTAAGGTAGTTGCCATACGGAACTCCCTATAGAGCCTAAAATTGCCTATAGAGCTTAAGCCTGTTTAATCAGACTTTTCCAGTGTATAGGGATCTAGACTTTGACAAGTCTTTTCAGGGTATTCTGATGGGTGCCAGGGTTCAGAACACTGCTCTAGGTCTTTCCTAGTTTCCTCATCACCCCAACTATCCTCATTTCCTTTGCAGACAGCTGCTCACCTCCTGATTTACCATTGTTCAGTGTGGACTTCTTTAATGTCCATAGATGGTAAGGTTTCTGAGAGCAAGAATCTTGCCTCATTCAAGCTGCCATTCCCTGAGCTCTGCCGAGCTACTTGCCACTAAGTAGGTACTAACAAGTGTTTGTTAACCTGCTTCCTCAAAATGTTTCTTGTGTCTGTAATAATTCTTAACCTTTCTGTTCCCCTCTCAGAGGTGAAATATCAATCTTTTCAAAAGCAAACCTGCTTTTTATCTCATTCCTTCTAGTACCTCTGGGATCCTGCTTGACCAGTTAGCTTCCTCATTCTAGTAACTTCTGGCTCTCCCTCTTTCTGTCTACAGACGTGCTGTGTTCCCCTCTATTATTAAATATCTTTTTTTTTCTTTTGAGATGGAGTCTCGCTCTGTCACCAGTCTCGACTGCAGTGGTGCGATCTCGGCTCACTGCAACCTCTGCCTCCTGGGTTCAAGCAATTCTCCTGCCTTAGCCTCCCGAGGAGCTGGGACTACAGGCATGCACCACTATGCCCAGCTAATTTTTGTATTTTTAGTAGAGATGGGGTTTCACCATGTTGGCCAGGATGGTCTCGATCTGTTGACCTCGTGATCCGCCTGCCTCAGCCTCCCAGAGTGCTGGGATTACAGGCATGAGCCACCATGCCTGGCCTGTTAAATATCTTCTTGATCCCTCATAGCTCCTGATATTGCCCCATCTCTCTCTCTTTCAAGTTTAACATGAAAGGATGAAACCAGTCTCATTTCTCCCGTTCTTTCAAGGTCAGCATTCTTGAAAGACTAAGTCTACATTTGTTGACTCCGTTACCTCTGATCAGCCCCTTTCAATCTGGTTTCCACTTGTACTTCTTTGTTAAACTTACTCTCTTTCAGATCTTAAGGTCACTGATGACCTTCTTGTTACCAAATCACAAAGCCTCTTAATTCTTAGGTTAAGACTGTTCTGCATATGATTTAATCTTGACTCTTCCTGTCTTGAAACCTCCTCTTTACTTGGTGTAGTAGTCCATTTTCACACTGCTGATAAAGACATACCTGAGACTGGGCAATTTACAAAAGAAAGAGGTTTAATGGACTTACAGTTCCACATGGCTGGGAAGGCCTCATAATAACGGTGGAAGGTGAAAGGCATATCACACATGGCTGCAGACAAGAGAAGAGAGCTTGTGCAAGGAAACTCCCATTTTTAAAACCATCAGATCTCGTGAGACTTATTCACTATCACAAGAACAGCATGGGAAAGACCTGCCTCCATGGTTCAAATACCTCCCACTGGGTCCCTCCCACAACACGTGGGAATTTAAGATGAGATTTGGATGGGGACACAGTCAAACCATATCATTCTGCCCCTGGACCCTCCCAAATCTCATGTCCTCACATTTCAAAACCAATCATCCCTTCCCAACAGTTCCCCAAAGTCTTAATTCATTTCAGCATTAACTCAAAAGTCCACAGTTTAAAGTCACATCAGAGACAAGGCAAGTCTCTTCTGCCTATGAGCCTGTAAAATCAAAAGCAAGTTAGTTACTTCCTAGATACAGTGGGGGTACAGGCATTGCATAAATACAGTCATTCCAAATGGGAGAAATTGGTCAAAACAAAGGGGCTACAGGTCCCATGCAAGTCCAAAATCCAGCAGGGCAGTCAAATTTTAAAGTTCCAAAATGACCTCCTTCGATTCCATGTCTCACATCCAGGTCATGCCGATGCAACAGGTGAGTCCCTATGGTCTTGGGTAGCTCTGCCCCTGTGGCTTTGCAGGGTACAGCCATCCTCCCGGCTGCTTTCATGAGCTGGCATTGAGTGCCTGTGGCCTTTCCAGGGGCAGAGTGTAAGCTGTCAATGGATCTACCATTCTGGGGTCTGGAGTACGGTGGCCCTCTTCTCACAGCTCCACTAGGCAGTGCCTCAGTAGGGACTCTGTGTGGGGGCTCCAACCCCACATTTCCCTTCCATACTGCTCTAGCAGAGGTTCTCCATGAGAGTCCTGCCCCTGCAGCAAACTTTCTGCCTGGACATCCAGGCATTACTATACATCCTCTGAAATCTAGGCAGAGGTTCCCAAACCCCCATTCTTGACTTCCATGCACCGGTAGGCTCAACACCACATGGAAGCTGCCACAGCTTGAGGCTTGCACCCTCTGAAGCCATGGCCTGAGCTGTATGTTGGCCCCTTTCAGCCATGGCTGGAGCAGCTGGCACACAGGGAACCAAGTCCCTAGGCTGCACACAGCATGGGGACTCTGGACCTGGCCCACAAAACCATTTTTTTCTCCTAACCCTCCAGGCCTGTGATGGGAGGGGCTGCTGTGAAGGCCTCTGACATGCCCTGGAGACATTTTCCACCTTGTCTTGGGGATTAACATTCAGCTCCTTGTTACCTATGCACATTTCTGCAGCTGGCTTGAATTTCTCCTTAGAAAATGGGATTTTTTTTTCTATGACACTGTCAGGCTGCAAGTTTTATGAACTTTTGTGCTCTGCTTCACTTATAAAACTGAATGCCTTTAACAGTACCCAAGTCACATCTTGAATACTTTGCTGCTTAGAAATTTCTTCTACCAGATAGCCTAAATCATCTCTCTCAAGTTCAAAGTTCCACACATCCCTAGGGCAGGGGCAAAATGCTGCCAATATCTTTGCTAAAACATACAAGAGTCACCTTTGCTCCAGTTCCCAACAAGATCCTCATCCCCATCTGAGACCACCTCAGCCTGGATTTCATTGTCCATATCTTTATCAGCATTTTGGCCAAAGCCATTCAACAAGTCTCTAGGGCGTTCCTAACTTTCCCACATTTTCCTGTCTTCTTCTGAGCCCTCCAAACTGTTCCAACCTCTACCTGCTACCCTCCAAAGTCAGTTTGACATTTTTGGGTATCTCTTCAGCAGTGACCCACTCTTCTGGTACCAATTTGCTGTATTAGTCTGTTTTCACACTTCTGATAAAGACATACTTGAGACTGGGCAATTTACAAAAGAAAGAGTTTTAATGGACTTACAGTTCTATGTGACTGGGAAGGCCTCACAATAATGGTGGAAGGTGAAAGGCACGTCTCACATGGCAGCAGACAAGAGAAGAGAGCTTGTGCAGGAAACTCCTGTTTTTAAAACCATCAGATCTTGTGAGACTTAATCACTATCATGAGAACAGCATGGGAAAGACCTGCCCCCATGATTCAAGTGCCTCCTACTAGGTCCCTCCCACAACACGTGGGAATTCAAGATGAGATTTGGGTGGGGACACAGCCAAACCATATCACTTGGCTTTATGGCATTGCATTTACATCCTACTTTTCTTCACTGTTTTTGTAAAGTGCAATGCCTCCAAGAGATCTCTAATTATAAATGTTTTCAAGGCTCTAGTTTTGGCCTTTTCTCTAACATCAGAGACTGTAGTCTGGCAGCCCATGGGTTATATCTGGCTTGCAGACACTTTAACTGATACATGTAATTTTTTAAAAAAAAATTAGCTGCCAATTAATAATAAAATTTGGAGATTTTACCTATAATCCCTGACCTAGTGTCTGGGGTGGCAATAAGGATTAAGCCCAATGATGCAGGTAAAGTACTTAGCGCTGCATCTTCATTTATAAGCATTCAAAAATGACAATTTAATGATATTTTGTGGTTTTCAAAGCTCTTCTTATATATTATTTGATAACATTTATTTAGCCCCCTACAGACCAGCTTTTTGGTTGTTTTCAGTTTTTTAAAATTACAGTTTCAAAACTGTGTCAGATTTTTTGGAAAACAATGCTAGAATTAGTATCCTGGTACATATATCTTTGCATATGTTAATATGCATATGTATTCAATGTCTACATACCCATTGAATGTGTTGTCCTTTATGATCAGTGATACACACTTACACAACATCTGCCTTAGGTTAGGGAACATGTTTGTCTTCATTAACTAGTTTTGGAGTTTGTGACAGTAATTGCCTCAAAAAAATACTCCCAAAACCAAAAATTAAAACCCAAAAAACAAAACAGGCCAGTAAGATGGCTTTTATTAGCAGTATACCCTAATAACTGCCACAGACTTTATATTGCCTTAAAAAGTAGGGCCAAATTTATTAGCATAATACTTACTGCTCTCTAAATTTTGTCCTTCCATCAAATTCATTATTGAGTTGTTGTTTTGAAACTTCCTACTTTTCTAAACACTTCTCACCTTTCTTTTTATAACCCATCTGTATGTTTTATTTTTATCCCTATGTTGTACCTAAAGAGTAGAGTTATAATTACTACTTCATCTTTAACATATTTAATCTTTTGTCAGCCTGTTCATACCTTTGCCCATTTTTTCAGTTGAGTTGTCCATCTCTTTTTTTATTGGTTCATGTGTTTTCAGCATATTTTTTGAAGAAAATTAATCTTTGTTTGTTTTAAATGTTGCAAGCATTCCCCAGGTTTTTGCTTGGCAACATTATTTTATGTATTTTTCTTTTTCTTTTCTGTCATACAGAAGTTTTAAATTCTCTCTAGAGTCAGACTTCTCAATATTTTTGTTTATGGTTTGCATGTTTTATATCAGGATTAGAAAGATTTCTTAATTGAAGGTGAAAACCTGCCTCAATTTGCCTGGAACTTTTTTCCTAGTTTTAGCATGGAATGTCCTGCATACCAGGAAACCTCTCAGTCTGGCAAACAACGATGTTAGTCAGGCTGTCTCTTTTAAGATTAAAAAAACAAAAACAAAATTACTCATATTTTCTTCTAGTACTTTTGTTTTTGTTTCTTATGTTTAAATCTTTTATTTATTTTATTTTGGTATGAGAAGTGAAATAAGAATCTGATTTTGTTTTATTTTCCCACATGGCTAGCTAGTTCTCATAATAGTATTTATCCATGACATGAATAATCATCTTTCCCTCCAGGAATTTGAGTGGCAAGTGGTATCAGATACTACATTCTCATATATGTAGATGAAGCAACTGGGGTTTAGAAAGTAACCCCTGCAAGATTCCAGGGGTAATAAATGAAAGAGCCAAAATATTAGTCACTTTTCTTATTTTAATTTTGAAGTTTTTTTCTATAATTGTCTCTGCCAGAACTTTGAGTTTTCACCGCCCCCCCTTTCTTTTTTTTTACTGAACATCTAATTTGGTATTGTCTGCTACTAACTAGATGTCTTTAAAAATTAAAATCAGTTTCATAAAGTGTCAGAACATGAAACATACAGCATAATCAATTCTTCAAATTGTGTTTTAAAATGCTAAAAATAAAAAAGTAAGTACTAATCTGTACTTTTTGTATTTCTTTGTACTTACTTTAGTTTTCTTTTATATAACATAAAATATATATTGCATATGATTCACATACATTTTAAATAATAATTATACTGTGAATACCTATGTCAGTTAAGAATAGACTACTGCCAATTCCTCCCCAATTATATCCCCCAACCTCTGCGTTAAACGTAGTCATTATCCTTTGGGCTAATCATTCCCTTTGAGGTATAGTTACTCCCTGATTTTCTTTACATTTTATCATGTGTGTGTGTGGAATCCCAAACAATAACATTTATATTATTTTTTTTGGTATTGGTGCAGAAATGAAATCATACTGTGTATATTATTTTATAACTTCTTTCATTTATTCATTATTTTTGAGATTTATCCATGTTTAAGTTTGTATTTGTTGTTTCTTAATATAAATAACTTTTATCCTAAAATTTCAAATGTCTGCAAAATAGTTTGTCCCCTAGAAAAATTCTGGTTCATAAGTAACAAACATGATTTTACGAAACAAATCTCATATTTACGATTTCAATTTATTTCCTTGTTGGAAGAAAGAACAATTAAGATAATATGCTGTGAGACGTGTGAAGGAGAGTGTTTTCATTTGAAAACCATGTTGCATTTCATATTGTTACAATGGCAAACATTAATTTTCCAGGAAATTCGTAGTAAAATTTCTGTGTTCTATTGACTTTACCATACTGGTGATTAGAAAAAAGCCATATGCTTAGTGTAGCTACAGAAAAGTTGCTCTGGCAGCCTAATTTGAATTTCTGAATCTGTTTGTGATTAAGATCTCAGTTACAAAGTTGCATTCATTTAAAATGAAACCCTGAATCTTTAGGAGAAATATATACTGTGTAATTACAATGGGCTTAAAGCTTCAGTTTGTAATGTACTTTGCATACCTTTCATGAGTAATTCCTTATTTTTAAAGTGAGTAAGAATGATAGTACATGTTTTGCTGAAGGGAAAATGAGAGCATATAATTCATTTAGTTATCTAAAAAGATTCAAGAAAGAAGCAAGAAAGGAAGATGTAAAAGTCATATTTTCAAACCATTAGAAATTGTTTAATGCTTAATCCATGCATAATTCTTAGTGGTTCATCTCTACATTCATTATAATAACTTTGAAGATTTATTGAAGTTTGAAAGAAACTGAAACTTTGAGACTTAGTTTGAACTTTGAAACTTAGTTTGAAAGAAAATAGACTTCAAGGGTTGAAAGCTTGACTCACCAAATGCAGAGTAAAACAATTTTATTTGGTTTTCCTCAAGTAAAATGCCAGGATATTTTTAGATTTCAATGTATATTTATTATGTGTTCTATTTGTTGAAGTACTGTAGTAAATTCATTAAAATTTAAATAACACTAAAGTTTATAATAAGCAATTAGAATGAATTCTACTTAGCTCAGTACCAGCACAGAGGCCCCAAGTCCTATAAAGAAATGTCCATAGAAATGTCAAAATAAACCATTATACACTATTCTCTTTTGCAGCTAATATGGTTATCTGATAAAGTCATAGCCACATTCGTTAGTCCACAGTTTTGCCCGAAGTTGAGTTTTAGTTTGAAGTTCATTTATCAGACTCCTAACTTATCTGTTGTATTCTTCCAGAAGACCTGCAACTGAAGGAAAGGGCAGAACATCTTTTTTATTTTCCATCTCCATACATTAGAAATAATACATGAATATTAGCAACAATGTTAACTATTTAAGTATGGTATAATACTTGCTGTCTTTTGATTAGTAATAGTTACCGAATTAGGGGTTTTTAACAGGAACGGTGACGTTGCAGAAATGTCTATCTCTAAGTTTTTTTAGAGAGTAGAGCATGCAGAGCATAGCATTTTACATTAAATAAAAACTGCTTAACATGACAAGAAAATCATGTGCTGTTTCTGAGAGCCTTTTTTTTTTCTTACTGGAGGAAACCTCCATGAAGTATGGGTTTGCAGTGTCATGCCTGTTTTTATGTGTGGGTGTATATGCTTGCTCAGGCATATGACGATGATGATTTGGAAAAGGAAACTTCTGGTGCTCAAAGTGAGTAAGAGGTTTCGCTAGTAGTAAAATCACAAAAACATTCTTCCTTCCGCTGATGATTTTGACTTAGAAATATTTTTTAAAAAAACATTATTTTCAGTATGAAAGATCTTTGTTTATATTTTGTTTTGTGTTTATTTGTGTGGATGCATATTCTAATGTTATGTGTGTTAAAACCTAATGTTTCTGATGCTGTTTTTAATTCTCTCCTTTCAGCTTTATGGAAGAATAATTTATGTACAATTAATTGCATCAATTTAAAACATGTAATTTGATAAATTTTGGCAGTTGGATATACCTGTGAATCATCACCACAAACAAGATACAAAACATTTTCATCATTTTCCAAAATATTTCTCATGTATCTTTAGTCCATCCCTTCCTTCACCCTCATTTGCAGGCAATCACTGATCTGTTCTTTGTCACCAGAGATTACTTAGCATTTTATATTAGTAGCAGTATTTTCTGTAGTATGTAGTATGCATTCTTTTGTGCCCATCTTGTACTTTCAATTAGTAGAATGATTTTGAGATTTGTCAATGTTGTGTTTTCCTTTTTGCTATTGAGTAGATTCCTTTGTATAATTGATTGATTTAACTGTTAATTGACCTTTGAGTTGTTTCCAGTTTTGGCAATTTTGAATACATATTTGCAAATAAGGCCACTGTGAACATTCATGCATAAGTCTTCTGTGGACATGTTTTCATTTCTCTTAGATAAATACAGTTGGAATGAACAGGTAATATGGTGGGCACATGTTTGAATTTTGAAAAAAAAATCTGCTAGAAATTTACCAGTGTAGTTTACATTATTTTGCATTCCCACTAGTAATGTATGAGAGTTTTAATTTCTCCACGTTCTTGCCAGGATTTATTATTGGTCTTTTTAATTTTAGCCATACTTATAGGTGTGTAATCATTATCTCACTATGTTTTATATCTGCATTTATTTTATTATTACTAATATTGAACATCTTTGCATGGATCTATTGGCCATTTTAATATCCTTTTATTTTTCATGAGGGGTCTGTTCAAATCATTTGCCCAGATTTTAATTGATTTTTAAAGTTATTGAATTGTAACGGTTCTTTACATATTCTACATAGCAGTCCTTTGTTAGCTATGTGTATTGCAAATATTTTCTTTTACTCTGGTGTATCTTTCATTATCTTAATGATATCTTTCTCAAAGCAAAATATTTAAATTTTGTTAATGTCCAATTTATCAAATTTTCTTTCATGGCTTGTTCTATTTATGTCCCAATAAATCTTTGCCTATGTCAAAGTCAGAGATGCTCTTATATATTTTCTTCTAGGGGTATTACAGTTTCAGCTTTTACATTTAAGCCAATAATCCAATTATAGGTAATTTTTTTGTATATGTGTAAGGGTTGAAGTTCATTTTTTTGCATATTAATAACCAGTTGTTCCATCATGTGTTGTTGAATAACTTGTAGTTCTTTATAAAATTGCCTTAACACTTTTATTTTAAATCAATAGATTGGTTGGAGGGTGGAGCACGAAGGTGGAATAGGACTCTTTAGCAATCATTCCCCCATATAAACATCAATTTGAAGAAGTATTTGCATACTGAAAATACCTTAACAAGAGCTAAAGAAACCAAGTGAGAGAACACAGTGCCTAGTTATAGGTATATTAATAAGAAAAGATATATTGAAGAGGAGGTCAGTTTTAAATTACTTGTGTCACCTCTTACTCAATTCTAGACAGCACAGTGTGATGAAATACTGTCTACTTGGGGGAAAGAGGGGAAATAAACATAGAACTTTGCCTTGGACCCCAACACTGGGCCCATCAGAGTAAAATCCAGCACTGGAAGACTCCGATGACCCCTGACTGCAGGCTGGTGCCTATGGACACCAGACCCACCCCAGCACCAGGTGGGAAACTATAACCCATGTGAGGCAAACTCAGCACTGTGCATCACTGCCAGCTGACTACAGTGTCCTTGGTCTCTGAACAAACCTCAGAGGTAGGCATGCCTCAGTGGCTACATGGCACTGGGTGCATTCTAACACTAAACCAATCTCGTGGCCAAGGGATTCCAGCCTGGCCATAGTAGTACTAGGCTTAGGATGCTCCTAGTGCTCCAATGGCCACAGTGATCTGGGGCACAGGGATCATGCCAGTAGGTCTTCCCAGGATCTCTGGAAAAGCTTACTGTTGGAAAGCATTCCCACACAGAGTCAATATATGAAGTGCCTACTTCTTCAAATGCAAAGACATTGAGCATGGCCACAAGGATCAAGAACCATCAGGGAAACATGACATCACCTGAGAGACAAAATAAAGTGATACTGACCAACCACAAAGACATGGAGATGTATGAATAGCCTGACAGAGAGCTCAAAATAACTTTTTAAGGAAGCTCAGCAAAGTTCAAGAAAACACAGAGAAACAATTCAATGAAATTAGGAAAATGTTAAGTGGCCAGAAAAGGAAATATAATAGAGAGATTGAAATAATTTAAAAAAAAAACAGAAATCCTAGCACTGAAAAATATAATGAAAAAAATGAAAAATACAATGTAGAATATCAACAGTAGAATTATCAAGCAAAAGGAAGAATCTGTGAACTTGAAACAAGTTATTTGAAAATATATAGTTGTAGGAGAAAAAAAAGAATGAGAAGAAATAAAGAAGGCTCACAGGATTTGTGAGACAGCATCAAAAGGCAAAATGTTTGAGTCATTGGCGTTCAAGAGGGAGAAGAGAAAGATAAAGGGATAGAAGACTTACTTAAGGAAGTAACAGCAAAAAACTTTCCAAACCTGAAGAAAGATAAAAATATTCAGGTAAAGGAAAATCAAAACTCTACAATCAGATTCAATCCAAGTAAGACTACCCCAAGACATATTATAATCAAACTGTCAAAAATCAGAGGCAGAGAGAAGATCCTGAAGGCAGCAAAAGAAAAGAAGCAATAACATAAAAAGGAGCTCAAATGTGCCTAGAAGTGGACTTCTCAGCTGAAACCTTATGGGCCAGAAAAGAGTAGGATCATATATTTAAAGTACTGAAAAAAAAGAAAAACCCTACCAATCATGAAGACTTTAACTAGCAAAACTGTCCTTAAGAAATGAAGCAGAGAGAGACTTTCTCAGATAACAGAAGATGAGGGAATTTCTCACCACCAGACCTGACTCATAAGTAGTGGTGGGCACCTGTAATCCCAGCTACTCGGGAGGCTGAGGCAGGAGAATCGCTTGAACCCAGGAGGTGGAGGTTGCAGTGAGCCGAGATCATGCCACTGCACTCCAGCCTGGGTGACAGAGCGAGACTCTGTCTCAAAAACAAAAACAAAAACAAAAACTGTGAAGAGAGACAAAAAAGTCTTCATATAATGATAAAGAGGTCAATTCAGTAAGAGCATATAACAATTGCAAATATATATGTACCCAACATTGAAGCACCTAAATATAAAAATCAAGTATTAATAGGTCTGAAGGGAAAGATAGACTGCAAGACAATAACATTAGGGGACTTCAGTACCCCACTTTTAGCAATGGACAGACCATCCAGGTGAAAAATTCAATGAGACATCACATTTAAACTACATTGTAGACCAAACGGGCCTACCAGACATATACAGAACATTCCATCTTTCAGCTACAGAATTCACATTTTTCTCAACCACACAGGAAACATTCTCTAGGATAGATTATATGTTAGACCACTTTGTGAGTGGAAAAACAACTCAAATTGTTTTTCCTTTGCTCTCACACCATAACAATTAACACTGATGAGTTCTGTGACCAAAAGTTTGTTTGTTTGTTTGTTTGTTTCTACACACCAAACAATGAATTCTGCAGTGGACACCAGCTGGTTGTATCCTGATTCAATTCAATTCTGATGCTATTTACTTGAAGGAAACATCAGATTCCAAGCCTCAGGTTATTTTGCCTGTGCTTCTGACTGACTGGCTATAAGTTTGGGTTCCCATGACCCCCTCCTTGCGTTCAATTAATTTTCTAGAACAGCTCACAGAACTCAGCGAAATACTCACTTATATTTACTAGTTTATTATGAAAGATATTACAAAGGATACAGATGAAAAAGTGCATAGGGCAAGGCATGTGGGAAGGGGTGCAGAATTTCCATGCTCTTTCCAGGTACACCACCTTCTAGTAACCTCCATATGTTGAGCTATCTGGAAACTCTCTGAATCCAGTCCTTTGGGTTTTTATGGAGGCTTCATCAGATAAGCATGATTTATTAGTCATTGGCCACTGGTGATCAACATAACCTTCAGCACCTTTACCCTCCTCAGAGGTTGAAGGGTGGGGCTGAAAGTCAACCCTCTAGTCATGCCTTGGTCTTCCCAGTGACCAGCCACCATTCTGAAGTTACTAACCACAAGTCAACTAATGAGCATACACAAAAGACATCACTTTGGAGACTTTAAGGATTTTAGGAGTTGTGTGTCAAGAAACAGGGTCAAAACCCAAATGTATATTTTACAATATCACAGGCAAAAAGCAAATTTTTAACAAATTTAAGAAAATTGGTATCATATCAAGTATCCCCTCCAACCATAATGATATAAAGCCTGAAATTAATAACAGGAGGAACTTCACAAATACATGGAAATTAAACAACATACTCCTGAACAACCAATTGGCTAATAAAATTAAAAGAGAAATTAAGAACATTTCTTGAGACAAATGAAAATGGAAATACAGCATACTAAGACCTATGGGATACAGCAAAAGCAGCTATAAGAGGAAGATTTATAGCAATAAATGCCTACATTAAGAAAGAAGAAAAATCTCAAATAAACAACCGAATGTTGAACGTAAGGAACCAGAAAAACATGAACAAACTGAGCCCAAAATTAGTAGAAGGAGGCAAAGAATAAACATCAGAACATAAATAAATAAAATAAAGACTAGAAAAACCATGGAAAAAAATTAATGAAATCAGTTGCTTTTTAAAAAGATAAATAAAATCAACGAACTGTAGCTGATAAATTAAGAAAAAAAGAGAGAGACATCCATAAAATGAGAATGAAAAAGGAGACATTACAACTTATACCGTAGAAATACAAAGGATCACAAGAGACTGTTAAAAACACAATTGTATGCCAACAAATTGGATAAGCTAGGAGAAACGGATAAATTCCTGGACATAGACAACCTACCAAGATTTAATTATGAAGAAATAAAATTGAACAGCCCAGTAATGAGTAAAGAGATTAAATCAGTAATAAAAAATCATCCATCAGAGAGAAGTCCAGGAGCTGTTGGCTTCACTGCTGAATTCTACCAAACATATAAAGAAGAATACCAATTATTTTCATTCTTCCAAAAATTGAAGAGGAAGGAATACTTCCAAAGTCATTTTACGAGGCCAGAATTACCCTCACACCCAAATAAGACAAGGACACTAGATAAAAAGAAAACTACAGGCCAATATCCCTGGTAAACATAAATGCAAAAAATCTTTAACAAGATGCTAGCAAGCCAAAATAAATAGCAGATTAAAAAGAGCATTCATCATGATCAAGTGGACTTCCATCCCAGGGATGTAAGGATCAACAGACACAAATCAATAAACATGAGACATCACATGAACAGAATGAAGAACAGAAACCAGATGATCATTTCCATAGATGAAAAAAAGCCTTTAAAAATTCAACATCCTTTCATGATAAAAATTCTCAATAAATTAGGTATAGAAGGAAAGTACCTCAGTACAATAATGATTATACATGAAAAACTCACAGCTAACTTCACACTTTATGGGGGAAAATGGAAAGCCTTTCCTCTAAGATCAGAAACAAGACAAGGATGCCCACTCTTGCCACTTGTATTCAACATGGTACTGGAAGCATAAAGTTGTTAATAATATTTCCTCATAATGCTGGAAGTTCTAGCTGGAGGAATTAGGCAAGAGAAAGAAATAAAGGAATCCAGATAGAAAATAAAGAAGTCAAATTTTTCCTGTTTGCAGACAACATGGTCTTATATATGGGAAACTCAAAGACTCCATGAAAAATTCTTAGAACTAAAAAATGAATTTAGTAAAGTTGCAGGATACAAAATGAACATTAAAAATTAGTAGCTTTTCTACACACTAACAGTGAACTATCTGAAAAAGAAATAAAGAAAATCCTATTTTTAATAGCTACAGAAAATAAAATACTAAGAGATAAATTTAACCAAGGAGATAAAAATCAATAAAGTATATATGTGTGTGTCTATTTCTGGATTATGTATTATATTCCATTGACATATGTGATTATCTTTTAGCCAAGACCAGATTGTTTTGATTACTGTAGCTTCAGAGTGAAGCTTAAACTTAAGTAGATTTTTCTCTTTTTTTTTGTTATTCTTTTTAAACAAACAGCTTGGCTATTCTAGGTTTGCATTCATATATAAATTTTAGAATTATCTTCTCAATTTACACAGAAAAGACTACTACATTTTGATTGAGACTGTTGTTGAGGAGAATTGACATCTTAATAATATTGAGACTTTCTATTATATAGGGTTTATCTAATTTACCTCAGCAATATTTTATAGTTTTCAGTATACAGGTCTTACACAACTTTTATTACCTTTTTTTCTTAGGTTTTTTTTTTGCATTATTGTAAACATTTAAAAAATTTCATTTTCCAATTGTTTGTGCTAGTATAGAAAAATGTAATTGTTTTAAAATATTAGTATTTTATATTATTACTTTACTAAGTTCATTTAGTTCTAGGAAGAGAACTTCCTCAAACTGTTAAAGTGCATCTTTGAAAATTCTATGCCTAATATTTTACTTCTTACATAGTGCAAGATTTGATTTGTTAATATTTTGTGAAAAAATTTTGTATCATTTCTAAGTGTTGCCAGTCATTGTTTTTTAATTTGTAATGTGTTTGTATAGTTTTGATATATGGTTAATTCTACCTTCATAAAATGAGTTAGAAAGTGTTCTCTCCTTGATTTTCTAAAAGGGTTTGTATGTAAAATTAATATTACTTCTTTCTTACATGTTCACTTAAATTTGTCAGTGTAGCCAATTTGATAGAAGGCTTTTTATCAACAAATTCAGTTTTTTAAAGATATAAGGCTTTTCAGTTTTTTTATTCTTAAGTAGTTTTCAAAAGCTTTGTCTTCAATGGATTTGTCCATTTCAACTGTTACTGAATTTGATTAGCATAATATTATTAATAATATTCCCTCATTTTTCCTTTCACCAATGCAAATCTATGTGAATGACCCTCCTTTCCTTCCTGATATTAGAGATTTGTGTTCTTTCTATTTTTTTCTTGATCAGTCTAGTTGTTAAGTTTATAAATGTTGATGATCTTTTTAAAGAACCAGCTTTTGATTTCCTTAATTTTTTGCATTGCTTGTTTCCTATTTTATTGATTTCTGCTCTTACGTTTATTATTGTCTTTTCTCTCTTTTGTTTCTTGCTTCTATGGGTGAATTTTACACATTTCTTCCTTTAAAATTAGCACTTAAAGGTATTACTTTTCCTAAAACCACTGTGTTAGCTGCTTATTTCAAATTTTGGCATGTTGTATTTTCATTATCATCCAGTGAAAACTTGAATTTCTTCATGAATTTCTTCTTTGAGCAAAGGGTTGCTTAGAAGTGTGTTTGATTTCTAAATATTTGGTATTTTCTCAAAAATCTCATTGTGATTGATTTCTAATTTAATTCTGTTTTGGTTGGAGGACATCTTTTATATGACTTTAGTTTTTTTTAACGTTTTTGAGACTTGTGGCACAGAATGTGGTCAAACTCAGTGAATACATGATGTGCACTTGCAAAGAATGTATCCTGCAGATGCTGGGTTAGAGTTCTAAAAATATGAATTAGGTCAATGTGGTTGATAACTATATTAGTTGTTTATAACTATGTAATCAATTACCCCCCAACTTAGCAGCAGATAAGAAATATGTATTTTGAAAGATAAAAATACATCTTAAGTTGATATTGATACTTTGCATTAAAATTTAGGACTGAGGGTTTTTTTTTTTCCTTTTTTCTTTGACGGAGTCTCACTCTGTCACGGAGGCTGGAGTGCAGTGGTGCGATCTCAGCTCACTGCAACCTCTGCCTCCCGGGTTCAAGCAATTCTCTGCCTCAGCCTCCCAAGTAGCTGGGATTACAGGCGCCTGCCACCACGCCTGGCTAATTTTTGTATTAAACTTACTTATTTTACATCTATTATCTTCTTTCTTCCTCACTATAAAATTGAACAATACCAACATACAGACATACCTATCTCTCCACAACCTCACCCAACAGTGTATGTTCTCAAACTTTTGGATTTTGCCAGTTATAGATGAGAAATGGCATTTCCAAATACTTTTAATTTGGATTCCTCTTACCATGACTGATGTGAAATATATTTTCATATGACTAAGAGATATTTTTACTTCTTTTTCCATAAAATTTCTGTCCACATGTTTAGTCCGGTTTGCTATAGGTTTGGGTTGACCTTTATTTTTAATCCAGCGTTATCTAGCCATGTGCCAGAGAGCTGTGCAGGCCACTATTCTAAGCCCATGAATTCTGACAATTATCTCTTCCCTAACTTAACTATTCCCATTCAGATCTAGAATTCATAGTGTCTGTGTCCAGATGCCTTTGTAATCCTGATTTTATGGACTTGCCATTCGATCTGCTTTTTTAAAAGTTTGTCTCTCAGTGCTCTTGCAATAACATGGCTTAAACTCACTTCAGTTTGGGTTAATTTGGGTTGTGTATCTATCCTAGCATATTTCTTAGGCTCTAACCCTTGATTTATACTCATAGCAGTAAGGCTTACTTGCACTAAGATTCATCATTGGGTAACTGAAGCAGCTTACTAGCCAGGTAGTCTTGGTCAAATTGCTTAAACACTTAATCTACATTTCTTTATCTGTAAAATGAAAATAATATCTGCTAGTTATAGAGAGATGGACATAAAGAACATAGGCAAATTACCCAAAATCTATTCCTATTATACTCATTCAATACATTATCTTAAAAGAACAGTTTGTTAAAATGGTAGCTGAAAGGGGCACTAGATTCAAAATTTTTCCAGAAAAACACTGAGCGTTAAATTTTACTCTAAATGGTGTCTCTTTGCTAGTCAGATACACTCACTATAGATAAGCTATGAGTGTATCTTTTCCTTGTGAGCACATTCTAGGAGCTTTGTGCCTTGCACAGTTAGAACCTGCCAATATCCAGCCTCAACTCCAATTACACATCCAGGTTTTCTCACTTCATGGCAATACTAAAATATTTATAACTCTTGTAAATTTTTATCTGGCTTTGTACCTCCTTTAAATGCCATTATTTTTGTTTGCATTTTCCCTTCTGTCTTGCTGGAAAACTCCTCATGTACTTAGATCCAGCTAAAAAATTACTTATTATAGGAAAGCATGCCCAATCTCTTACTCCTGTTTTCCTGGAATTTAAACATCTCTTCTTTTAAACTTCTATACATCACATGCAACTTCGATCATTGCACTGAAAACTGTGCATTATAATTGTTTCCCTAGCTACTGCCTCTCCTGGATCTTAAGCTCTTGGAAAAAAGGGGATATTGTTTATTATGATATCTCTGTGCCTAGCAGGGTACTTTGGCAAAAATTGCTGCTTAAAAGATGTGTACTACGAATTCTCACTAAGAGCTTGCCTTGCAGAAATGTGAACTTAATTGGCCATTGTCTATATCACGGGTCCCCAACCCTGGGGCTGCAGACTGGTACCGGTCCTTGGCCTGTTAGGGACTGGGCCGCACAGCAGGGGGTGAGCGGCAGGTGAGTGAGAATTGCAGCCTGAGCTCCACCTCTTGTCAGATCAGTTGGAGGCATTAGATTCTCACAGAAGCATGAAACCTATTGTGAACTGTGCATGCCAGGAATCTAGGTTGTGCATTCCTTATGAGAATTGAACTAATGCCTGATGATCTGAGGTGAAACAGTTTCATCAGAGAACCATCGTGCTCCCTTCCCCCTTGTCCGTGGAAAAATTAATCTTCCTTGAAATGGGTCCCTGGTGCCAAAAAGGTTGGGGACCTTTTTCCCATCATAGATTCTATGATGTGATTTCAACAATGCTTAGGAAAATCTTTTTATTCCATACCAGCATCCAATCAATTGTCCCCAATAAACTTTTTTTACCTCCTCATTGGTGCTTGAAAAGCCTGTAGAAGATAGTAAACTAATTTCTTCCACACTCAGAGATAGACTAAATGCATATAAGCCTGGAAGAAGACTTGAATATAAAGCAAGAGGGGGGTGATGGGCACTCTGGGCTTAAAGCAGGACTATGCCAGAGTCAGGAAGAGCAAGTGAAAAGTTTATACTGGGACAAATTTTGCCAAGACTTTTGCTTGGCTGTCATAATTTAGATATTCATTGGCAAATGCAATATAAAAATAGTCTGAAGAATGTGAAAAATATTATTTTAACTAGGAGTCAGATCTATTAATGCATATTTCTCTCTCTACCCCCTATGTCTTTTTCAAAATGCATATATTCAGAAGCGGAGGGTGCTGTTCAACCAAACAACTCATTAATGCTGCAAACTAGCAAGGAGAATCATGCTTTAGGTAATGTCTATCTTTTAATAATAATTCTAGTAGGGGAGTGCTTGATGTCCATATAGGTTTTACATTTTTGGATCTTGAATTGTCTCATGCATTATCTGTGTTATCTAAATGATATTATATTTAAGAGTGTTAATAAATTTTTCATTCTGAAATTATTTCTATACTTATTTAGTACTTATTTTAAGAATGGGATCACTAAACAAAACCAATGGCCTCTTCAAAAAAATTTGTTATTCAACTTTTGAAACCCAGATTATTATCCCAGAGCTCTTTTTAATAAGCAGATCTTAATGGGTGTTAATGATTTATTTTCTATATCCTCTCTCAACCCTATTGTATCCAAAATTTTTGCTTGCCATTTTAATTAACATTGAAACAGAAAAGAAAAGTTAATAGACTTTATTTTTTTAGAGAAGTTTTAGGATCATAGCACAACTGAGTGGAAAGTACAGAAATTTCCCATATAACCTCTGCCCCCACACGTGCAAAGCCTCCCCCATTATCAACATACCTGACTAGAGTGATACATTTGTTTCAATTAATGAACCTACATTGAAACATCATCATTATCACATTATCAAAGTCCAAAGTTTGCATTAGGGGTCACTCTTAGGGTTGAATGTGAATGTTTTCAGGCAAATGCACAATGACATGTCTCTACCATGATAATATTTTACAGAGTAATTTCACTGACCTAAAAATCATCTCTGTTCTACCTATTCATCCTTCCCTGCCGGCTAACCCCAGGCAATCCTGGTATACTGTCTCCATAGTTTTGTCTTTTCCAGAGTGTCATATAATTGGAATGTTACAGTATTCAGCATTTTCAGACTGGATTTTTCACTTAATAATATGCATTTAAGTGTTCCTCTGTGACTTTCCATGTCTTAATGGCTCTTTTTTTTTAGTACTGAATAATATTCCATTGTTCGACTATACCACAGTTTATTTATTTGCCTGGTAAAAGACATCTTGGCTGCTTCCAAGTTTTGGCAATTAAGAAAAAAGCTGCAATTAACACCCATGCACAGGTTTTTGTATGGAACTAAGTTTTCAACTCTTAGGGTAAATACCAAAATGCATGATTGTTGGATTGCATGGTAGGAGATTGCTTAGTTTTGTAAGAAACTGCCAAACTGTCTTTCAAAGTAGATGTACTACTTTGCATTCCTGCTACCAATTAATGAAAGTTCCTGTTGCTCCACTCCTCGCCTTTGGTGTGTAGTGGTTCTTATTGTTGTTTTAATTTGCCTTTCTTTGATGACATATGATGTAGAGCATCTTTTCATATGCTTATTTTCCATAAATATATACATTTTCTTTTTTTTTTCCTTTTTTTATTATTATTATACTTTAAGTTTTAGGGTACATGTGCACAATGTGCAGGTTTGTTACATATGTATCCATGTGCCATGTTGGTGTGCTGCACCCATTAACTCGTCATTTAGCATTAGGTATATCTCCTAATGCTGTCCCTCTCCCCCTCCCCCCACCCCACAACAGTCCCTGGAGTGTGGTATTCCCTTTCCTGTGTCCATGTGTTCTCATTGTTCAATTCCCACCTATGAGTGAGAACATGCAGTGTTTGGTTTTTTGTCCTTGCGATAGTTTACTGAGAATGATGGTTTCCAGTTTCATCCATGTCCCTACAAAGGACATGAACTCATCATTTTTTATGGCTGCATAGTATTCCATGGTGTATATGTGCCACATTTTCTTAATCCAGTCTATCGTTGTTGGACATTTGGGTTGGTTCCAAGTCTTTGCTATTGTGAATAGGGCCGCAATAAACATACGTGTGCATGTGTCTTTATAACAGCATGATTTATAGTTCTTTGGGTATATACCCAGTAATGGGATGGCTGGGTCAAATGGTATTTCTAGTTCTAGATCCCTGAGGAATCGCCACACTGACTTCCACAATGGTTGAACTAGTTTACAGTCCCACCAACAGTGTCAAAGGGTTCCTATTTCTCCACATCCTCTCCAGCACCTGTTGTTTCCTGACTTTTTAATGATGGCCATTCTAACTGGTGTGAGATGGTATCTCATTGTGGTTTTGATTTGCATTTCTCTGATGGCCAGTGATGATAAGCATTCTTCATGTGTTTTTTGGCTACATAAATGTCTTCTTTTGAGAAGTGTCTGTTCATGTCCTTTGCCCACTTTTTGATGGGGTTGTTTGTTTTTTTCTTGTAAATTTGTTTGAGTTCATTGTAGATTCTGGATATTAGCCCTTTGTCAGATCAGTAGGTTGTGAAAATTTTCTCCCATTCTGTAGGTTGCATGTTCACTCTGATGGTAGTTTCTTTTGCTGTGCAGAAGCTCTTTAAATTAGATCCCATTTGTCAATTTTGACTTTTGTTGCCATTACTTTTGGTGTTTTACACATGAAGTCCTTGCCCATGCCTATGTCCTGAATGGTATTGCCTAGGTTTTCTTCTAGGGTTTTTATGGTTTTAGGTCTAACATCTAAGTCTTTAATCCATCTTGAATTAACTTTTGTATAAGCTGTAAGAAAGGGATCCAGTTTCAGCTTTCTACAAATGGCTAGTCAGTTTTCCCAGCACCATTTATTAAATAGGGAATCCTTTCCCCATTGCTTGTTTTTGTCAGATTTGGCAAACATCAGATAGTTGTAGATATGCGGCATTATTTCTGAGGGCTCTGTTCTGTTCCATTGATCTATGTCTCTGTTTTGGTACCAGTACCATGCTGTTTCGGTTACTGTAGCCTTGTAGTATAGTTTGAAGTCAGGTAGCGTGATACCTCCAGCTTTGTTCTTTTGGCTTAGGATTGACTTGGTGATGCGGGCTCTTTTTTGGTTCCATATGAACTTTAAAGTAGTTTTTTCCAATTCTGTGAAGAAAGTCATTGGTAGCTTGATGGGGATGGCATTGAATCTATAAATTACCTTGGGCAGTATGGCCATTTTCAGGATATCGATTCTTCCAACCCATGAGCATGGAATGTTCTTCCATTTGTTTGTATCCTCTTTTATTTCATTGAGCAGTGGTTTGTAGTTCTCCTTGAAGAGGTCCTTCACATCCCTTGTAAGTTGGATTCCTAGGTATTTTATTCTCTTTGAAGCAATTGTGAATGGGAGTTCACTCATGATTTGGCTCTCTGTTTGTCTGTGATTGGTGTACAAGAATGCTTGTGATTTTTGTACATTGATTTTGTATCCTGAGACTTTGCTGAAGTTGCTAATCAGCTTAAGGAGATTTTGGGCTGAGACAATGAGATTTTCTAGATATACAATCATGTCATCTGCAAACAGGGACAATTTGACTTCCTCTTTTCCTAATTGAATACCCTTTATTTCCTTCACCTGCCTGATTGCCCTGGCCAGAACTTCCAACACTATGTTGAACAGGAGTGGTGAGAGAGAGCATCCCTGTCTTGTGCCAGTTTTCAAAGGGAATGCTTCCAGTTTTTGCCCATTCAGTATGATATTGGCTGTGGGTTTGTTGTAGATAGCTCTTATTATTTTGAGATACGTCCCATCAATACATAATTTATTGAGAGTTTTTAGCATGAAGCGTTGTTGAATTTTGTCAAAGGCCTTTTCTGCATCTATTGAGATAATCATGTGGTTTTTGTCTTTGGTTCTGTTTATATGCTGGATTACATTTATTGATTTGCGTATGTTGAACCAGCCTTGCATCCCAGGGATGAAGCCCACTTGATCATGGTGGATAAGCTTTTTGATGTGCTGCTGGATTCGGTTTGCCAGTATTTTATTGAGGATTTTTGCATCAATGTTCATCAAGGGTATTGATCTGCAATTCTCTTTTTTGGTTGTGTCTCTGCCAGGCTTGGGTATCAGGATGATGCTGGCCTCATAAAATGAGTTAGGGAGGATTCCCTGTTTTTCTACTGATTGGAATAGTTTCAGAAGGAATGGTACTAGTTCCTCCTTGTACCCCTGGTAGAATTCGGCTGTGAATCCATCAGGTCCTGGACTCTTTTTGGTTGGTAAGCTATTGATTATTGCCTCAATTTCAGATCCTGTTATTGGTTTATTCAGAGATTCAACTTCTTCCTGGTTTAGTCTTGGGAGGGTGTATTTGTCGAGGAATTTATCCATTTCTTCTAGATTTTCTAGTTTATTTGCGTAGAGGTGTTTGTAGCATTCTCTGATGGTAGATTGTATTTCTGTGGGATCAGTGGTGATACCCCTTTATCATTTTTTATTGCGTCTATTTGATTCTTCTCTCTTTTCTTCTTTATTAGTCTTGCTAGCGGTCTATCAATTTTGTTGATCTTTTCAAAAAACCAGCTCCTGGATTCATTAATTTTTTGAAGGGTTTTTTGTGTCTCTATTTCCTTCAGTTGTGCTCTGATTTTAGTTATTTCTAGCCTTCTGCTAGCTTTTGAATGTGTTTGCTCTTGCTTTTCTAGTTCTTTTAATTGTGATGTTAGGGTGTCAATTTTGGATCTTTCCTGCTTTCTCTTGTGGGCATTTAGTGCTATAAATTTCCCTCTACACACTGCTTTGAACGTGTCCCAGAGATTCTGGTATGTTGTGTCTTTGTTCTCATTGGTTTCAAAGAACATCTTTATTTCTGCCTTCATTTCGTTATGTACCCAGTAGTCATTCAGGAGCAGGTTGTTCAGTTTCCATGTAGTTGAGTGGTTTTGAGTGAGTTTCTTAATCCTGAGTTCTAGTTTGATTGCACTGTGGTCTGAGAGACAGTTTGTTATAATTTCTGTTCTTTTACATTTGCTGAGGAGAGCTTTATTTCCACCTGTGTGGTCAATTTTGGAATAGGTGTGGTGTGGTGCTGAAAAGAATGTATATTCTGTTGATTTGGGGTGGAGAGTTCTGTAGATGTCTATTAAGTCCACTTGGTGCAGAGCTGAGTTCAATTCCTGGGTATCCTTGTTAACTTTCTGTCTCATTGATCTGTCTAATGTTGACAGTAGGGTGTTAAAATCTCCCATTATTATTGTGTGGGAGTCTAAGTCTCTTTGTAGGTCACTGAGGACTTGCTTTATGAATCTGGGTGCTCCTGTATTGGGTGCACATATATTTAGGATAGTTAGCTCTTCTTGTTGAATTGATCCCTTTACCATTATGTAATGGCCTTCTTTGTCTCTTTTGATCTTTGTTGGTTTAAAGTCTATTTTAACAGAGACTAGGATTGCAACCCCTGCCTTTTTTTGTTTTCCATTTGCTTGGCAGATCTTTCTCCATCCCTTTATTTTGAGTCTATGTATGTCTCTGCACGTGAGATGGGTTTCCTGAATACAGCACACTGATGGGTCTTGATTCCTTATCCAATTTGCCAGTCTGTGTCTTTTAATTGGAGCATTTAGCCCATTTACATTTAAAGTTAATATTGTTATGTGTGAATTTGATCCTGTCATTATGATGTTAGCTGGTTATTTTGCTCGTTAGTTGATGCAGTTTCTTCCTAGCCTCGATGGTCTTTACAATTTGGCATGTTTTTGCAGTGGCTGGTACCCATTGTTCCTTTCCATGTTTAGAGCTTCCTTCAGGAGGTCTTTTAGGGCAGGCCTGGTGGTGACAAAATCACTCAGCATTTGCTTGTCTGTAAAGTATTTTATTTCTCCTTCACTTATGAAGCTTAGTTTGGCTGGATATGAAATTCTGGGTTAAGAATGTTGAATATTGGCCCCCACTCTCTTCTGGCTTGTTGAGTTTCTGCCGAGAGATCAGCTGTTAGTCTGATGGGCTTCCCTTTGTGGGTAACCCGACCTTTCTCTCTGGCCGCCCTTAACATTTTTTCCTTCATTTCAACTTTGGTGAATCTGACAATTATGTATCTTGGAGTTGCTCTTCTCGAGGAGTATCTTTGTGGCGTTCTCTGTATTTCCTGAATCTGAATGTTGGCCTGCTTTGCTAGATTGGGGAAGTTCTCCTGGATAATATCTTGCAGAGTGTTTTCCAACTTGGTTCCATTCTCCCTGTCACTTTCAGGTACACCAATCAGATGTAGGTTTGGTCTTTTCACATAGTCCCATATTTCTTGGAGGCTTTGTTCATTTCTTTTTATTCTTTTTTCTCTAAACTTCCCTTCTCACGTCATTTCATTCATTTCATCTTCCATCACTGATACCCTTTCTTCCAGTTGATCGCGTCGGCTACTGAGGCTTCTGTATTCTTCACGTAGTTCTCGAAACTTGGCTTTCAGCTCCATCAGCTCCTTCAAGCACTTCTCTGCATGGGTTATTTTAGTTATACATTTGTTGAATTTTTTTCAAAGTTTTTAACTTCTTTGCCATTGGTTTGAATTTCCTCCTGTAGTTTGGAGTAGTTTGATCGTCTGAAGCCTTCTTCTCTCAACTCGTCAAAGTCATTCTCCGTCCAGCTTTGTTCCGTTACTGGTGAGGAACTGCGTTCCTTTGAAGGAGGAGAGGCGCTCTGCTTTTTAGAGTTTCCAGTTTTTCTGCTCTGTTTTCTCCCCATCTTTGTAGTTTTTTCTACTTTTGGTCTTTGATGATGGTGATGTACAGATGGGTTTTTGGTGTGGTCGTGCTTTCTGTTTGTTAGTTTTCCTTCTACCAGACAGGACCCTCAGCTGCAGGTCTGTTGGAGTTTGCTAGAGGTCCACTCCAGACCCTGTTTGGCTGGGTGTCAGCAGCAGTGGCTGCAGAACGGCGGATTTTCGTGAACTGCAAATTCAGCTGTCTGATCGTTCCTCTGGAAGTTTTGTCTCAGAGGAGTACCTGGCTGAGTGAGGCGTCAGTCTGTCCCTACTGGGGGGTGCCTCCCAGTTAGGCTGCTCGGGGGTGAGGCACCCACTTTAGGAGGCAGTCTGCCTGTTCTCAGATCTCCAGCTGCATGCTGGGAGAACCACTACTCTCTTCAAAGCTGTCAGACAGGGACATTGAAGTCTGCAGAGGTTACTACTGACTTTTTGTTTGTCTGTGCCCTGCCCCCAGAGGTGGAGCCTACAGAGGCAGGCAGGCCTCCTTGAGCTGTGGTGGGCTCCACCCAGTTCGAGCTTCCTGGCCGCTTTGTTTACCTAAGCAAGCCTGGGCAATGGCGGGCACCCCTCCCCCAGCCTCGCTGCCGCCTTGCAGTTTGATCTCAGACTGCTGTGCTAGCAATCATCGAGACTCCATGGGCGTAGGACCCTCCAAGCCAGGTGCGGGACACAATCTCCTGGTGTGCCATTTTCCAAGCCCATTGGAAAAGCACAGTATTAGGGTGGGAGTGACCCGATTTTCCAGGTGCCCTCTGTCACCCCTTTCTTTGATTAGGAAAGGGAACTCCCTGACCCCTTGCACTTCCCGAGTGAGGCAATGCCTCGCCCTGCTTCGGCTCGCACATGGTGCGCTGCACCGACTGTCCTGCACCCACTGTTTGGCACTCCCTAGTGAGATGAAACTGGTACCTCAGATGGAAATGCAGAAATCACCTGTGTTCTGCGTCGCTCACGTTGGGCTACATTTTCCATATGTATCTTCTTTGGTAAAGTTCCTGTTAAGATTTTTGACCTGTTTTTTAGTCTGGTTGTTTGCTTGCATATTGCTGAGTTTTAAGAGTTCTTTGTGTGTTTTGGATAACAGTCTTTTATCGGATATGTCTTTTGCAAATACAGTTGGCCCTCTGTATCCATGGCTTTCATATCTGTGGATCCAACCAACTATGGATTGGAAATATTTGGGAAAAATTCCATAAAGTTCCAAAAAGCAAAACTTGAATTTGCCTTACTACATAGAATCCACAGGATGTAGTGATATACAGGCAATGTATTAGGTATTATAAGTAATCTAGAGATGATTTAAAAAATACAGGTGGTTATATGCAAATACTAAGTGATTTTATACAAAGAATATGAGCATCTGTGGATTTTGGTATCCATGGGGTGATGGAATCCCCCAGAGGTAACAAGGGATGACTGTATTTTTTCCTAGTTATGTGGCTTGTCTTTTCATTCTCTCTCTCTCTCTTTTTTTTTTGAGACAGAATCTCGCTCTGTCGCCCAGGCTGGAGTGCAGTGGCGCGATCTTGGCTCACTGCAAGCTCCGCCTCCCGGGTTCATGCCATTCTTCTGCCTCAGCCTCTGGAGCAGAGTAGCTGGGACTACAGGCACCCACCACCACGCCCAGCTAATTTTTGTATTTTTAGTAGAGATGGGGTTTCACTGTGTTAGCCAAGATGGTCTCGATCTCCTGACCTCGTGATCCGCCTGCCTCGGCCTCCCAAAGTGCTGGGATTACAGGCGTGAGCCACTGCTCTTAGAAATTTTTCACAGAGTAGAAATTTTTAATTTTACTGAAGTCCAGCTTATCGAATTTTTATTTCATGGTTTGTGCCTTTACTGTGGTAGCTAAAATGTCACTGCCAAACCAAAGATCACTTAGACTTTCTCTTATGTTACCTTCTAGGAGTGTTTTTAGTTTGCATTTTTATATTTAGGTCACTGATCCATTTTGAGTTTATTTTTGTGAAAGGTGTGAGGTCTGTATCTAGATTTAATTTATTTTTGCACGTGGATGTCCAGTTGTTCCAACACCATTTGTTCAAAAGACTCCAATGTATTGCCTTTGCTAGTTTCCAAATACAATATTTATGTGAGCCTATTTCTGGGCTCTCTGTTTGGTTTCATTTACTTGTTTAGCTCTTCTTTTGCTAATAACATTCTGTCTTGATTATTGGAGCTTTATCGTAAATCTTGAAGTCGAATAGTGTCAAGCCTCAAACTTTGTTCTTCTTCAATAATGTGTTGACTATTCTGAGTCTTTTGCCTCTCTAGATAAACTTAAAAATCAGTTTGTTTATATCCATAAAATAACTTGCTGAGATTTTGATTGGGATTGTGTTGAATCCATAGATCAAGTTGGGAAAAACTGGTATTTTGATAATGTTCATTCACCCTATGTGAATGAGGTCTCTCTCAATTTACTTAGATTTTCTTTGATTCTTTCCCATCAAAGTTTTATAGTTTTCCTCATATAGATGTTGCACATATTTTGTTAGACTTATACCTAAGTATTTCATTTTTGGGGATGCTAATATAAATGGTATTGTGTTTTTAACTTCAAATTTCACTTGTTCATTGGTGACTTATTGGAAAGTAATTGGCTTTTGTATGTTAACCTTGTATTTTGCAACCTTGCTACAATTTCTTATTAGTTCTAGGAGGTTTTTTGGTCAATTCTTTCAGATGCTTTACATAGATAATTATGTCATGTATGAACAAAGACAGTTTTATTTCTTCATTACCGATCTCGATCCCTTTTATTTATTTTTTCTTGTCTTATTGCATTAGTTAGAAATTCCAGTTGAAAAGCAGTGGTGAAAAGAGTCATCTTGCTTTGTTTCTGATGCTTTGCTTTCTCACCATTAATTATGATGCTAGCTGTAGAGTTTTTTGTAGATATTTTTTAAGTTGAGAAAGTTTCTCTTTTTCCCAGTTTACTGAGAGTTTTTAAAAAACCATAAATGAGTGTTAAATTTTGTCAAATGCTTTTTCTGTATCTATGGAAATGATCATATGATTTTTTTTATTTAGCTCATTGATGTGATGGAAAATATTAATTCACTTTTGAATTTTGAGCCAGGCTTGCATATCTGGAATAAACCCCACTTGTTCATGGAATATAATTCTTTTAATACATTCTTGAATTTGATTTACTAATATTTTATTGAGGATTTAAAAATGTATATTTATGAGAGATATTGGTCTGTGGTTTTCTTTTTTTGTTATTTTTTTTCTGGTTTGGTTATTAGGATAATGCTAACCTTATAGAATGAGTTAGGAAGCATTCCCTCTGCTTCTGTTTCTGAAGGAGATTAATAGAACTGGTATAATTTCTTCCTTAAATATTTAACAGAATTTATCAGTGAACCCATCTAGGCCTCATACTATCTGTCCTGAAAAGTTATTAATTATTGATTCAATTTATTTAATAGATATAGTCCTGTTCAATTTGCCTATTTCTCCTTTAATTTATTTATTAGATATAGTCCTGTTTAAACTGCCAAATTGTTTTGGCAGGTTGTGTCTTTTAAAGAATTGGTTTATTTCATCTGTGTTATCAAATTTGTGGGCATAGAATTCTTCATAGTATTCTGTTATTATCATTTTAATGTAAATGGCATCTGTGGTAATGTCCCCTCTTTCATATCAGATATTAGCAACTTGTATCCTCTCTCTTTTTTCTTGGTCTGGCCAGTGACTTATCAAGTTTATTGATCTTTTCAAAGAACCAGGTTTTAGTTTTATTGATTTTCTCATTTTCAATTTTATTGTCTTCTGTTCTAATTTATATTTTCTTTTCTTCTGCTTAATTTGGATTTAATTTCCTCTTCTATTTTCTAGTTTCATAAAGTTCGAGTCTGGGTGATTGATTTTAGACCTTTTTAATTTTCTAATACATGCATTCAATGCTATAAATTTCCCTCTTAAAAACTACTCCTGCTGCATCCACAAATTTTGATAAATTGTGTTTTCATTTTCATTTATTTAAAAATATTTTTAAATTTCTCTTTAGGTTTCTTTTTTCACCTATTCATTATTTAGAAGTATGTGGTATAATCTCCAAATATTTTGGAACTTTCCACTACCTTTTTGTTTTACATTTCCAGTTTAATTCCATCATGGTCTAAAAGCAGGCATTATGTAATTTCTATTATTTTATATTTGTTAAGATGTATTTTATGGCTCAGAATGTGGTCTATTTTGGTACAAGTTTCATATGAGCTGGAGAAGAATGTGTATGCTGCTCTTGTTAGAAAAAGTCATCTATAGATGTCAGTTATACCTAGTTAATTGATGGTATCACTGAATTCAGCTATGTCATTACTGAATTTCTGCCTGCTGGATCTCTCTATTTCTAATAGAGGGGTATTGAAGTCTCCAACAATTATAGCAGATTCATTTATTTCTCCTTGCTGTTCTGTCAGTTTTTGCCTCATATATGTTGATACTCTTTTGCTAGGTGCACATATGTTAAGGATTATTATTTCTTTTTGGAGAATTGACTCATGTATTATCACGTAATGATAACACATCATTATGTAATAACTTTTCTTGCTCTGAAGTCATTGCTGTTTAAAATTAATATAGCTACTTCCATTTCCTTTTGATTAGTATTAGCATGACTTATCTTTATTCATCCCTTTTCTTTTAAACTACACACACATATATATATATATACATATATATATATATATCTTTAGATTTCAAGGTTTTTTGTAAACAACATATAATTGGTCTTGCTTTTTGATCTACTCTGACAATCTCTTTTAATTGGTGCATTTAGACCATTGATGTTCAAAGCGATTACTGATGCTGTTAGATTAATATCTACCACAGTTGTTACTGTTTGCTTTTAGTGCCTCTGTTCTTTGTTCCTATTTTTGTCTTCTACTCTTTTCCTGCCTTTTATGATTTTACCTGAGCATTTTATATGATGCCATTTTCTATCCTCCTTAGCATATTAGTTATATTTCTATTTTTACTTTTTTAGTCATCATTTGAGCTTGCAACATACGTTTATAATGAATCCAAGTTAACTTTCTTTTTTTTTTACTCCCACACATCAGCCTATCAAACCAACCATTGTCTTTACATGGTAGTGATGGGATAATACTATATACTGTTTCATGGGTGGTGTGAATACCTTGCAATAACAAAATAATCCTAGTTCCTTCCTTCCTGTTCCTTGTATCATTATTTTATTCATTCTTCTTATACATAACACATACATAATCAAATACATTGTTACTATCATTATTTTGGACAAAGTGTTATCTGTTAGATTAATTAAGAATAAGAAAAATGCAAGTTTTAATTTTACCTTTACTTGTTTGTTTTCCAGTGTTCTTTTTGATATAGATCTGAGTTTTTGACTGATATTATTTTACTTCTCTCTAAAAAAATTTCTCTCAGCATTTCTTGGAAGGCAGGCCTACTGACAACAAATTCCCCCAATTTTTGTTTGTCTGAGAACATCTTTATTTCTCCTTCAGTTTTGGAGGATAGTTTTTGCAGGATATGAAATTCTAGGTTGGTAGTTTTTTTCCCTCAACACCTCAAATATTTTACTTTGCTGTCTTCTTGCTTGCCTGGTCTCTGAGGAGAAGTTGGGTATAATTCTTTTCTTTGCTTCTTGGTAGGTAAGGTGTTTTTCCTTTCTGGCTTCTTTCCGAAGTATTTCTTTACATTTGATTTTCTGTAATTTGAAAATAATACATCTAGGTGTAGGTTATTTTTGGCATTTATTCTGCTTGGCGTTCTCTAAGTTTCCTGGATCTGTGATTTAGTGTCTGAAATTAATTTGGGGAAAATTCTTAGTCATTATTATTTAAAGTATTTCTTTTTTTTCATTTTTTTAACTACAATATAGCAACTTTTCAAAAACAAAATTTGAAATAGATTAAAACTATTGTGATTGTGAAAAATTCTACAGAACTCAAGGGAAGGAATGCATGTTGATCTCAGAAATAATGGAATTAGAAAGTTGAACTAGATGAGGACTCTCTCTGTTCCTCTCCTGCTTCTGCTTTATTTACTTATTTATATTAATTTTAATTGACACATAATAATTGCACATATTTATGGAGTACATAGTAATATTTTGATACATACAATTTGTAGTAATCAGATCATGGTAATTGGTATATCCTTCACTTCAAACATTTCCTTGTGTTGGGAACATTCAATATCCTCTTCTAGCTCTTTGAAAATATGTAATATATTATTGTGAACTATAGTCATCCTACAGTACTATAAAACAATAGAACTTGCTCATCCTACCTTGCTATAATTTTGTGCCCTTTAACAAATTTCCTCTATTCCCCCCTTTCCCCTACCCTTTGTAGTCTATAGAAGCCTGCGTTCTGCCTTTTACTTCTATGAAACCAACTTTTTAAACTTCTGCATAGAATGAGAACATGTGATGTTTGGCTTTTTGTTCTTGGCTTATTTCACTCAACATAATATCCTCCAGTTCCATCCATGTTGCTGTGAATGACAATATTTCATTTTTTATGGCTGAATAGTATTCCATTGTGTATATATACCACATTTTCTTTATCCATTCATTTGTTGTTGGGCATTTGGGTTGATTTCCTGTCTTGGCTATTGTGAATATTGCTGTAATAAACATAGGGGTGCGGATATTTCTTTAACATATTTATTTCCTTTCCTTTGAATAAACGTTTACTAGCAAGATTGCTGGATCATATGAAATTTCTATTTCTAATTTTTTTAGGAACTTCCATACTGTTCTTCATAGAGACTGTATTAGTTTACATTCCTATCAGTGGTTTATAAGAGTTCCCTTTTCTTTGCATCCTTACCAACATTTATTTGTGTCTCTTTGATAATAGCCATTCTAACTGGGGTGAATGAAATCTCCTTGTGATTTTAATTGACATTTCTTTGATGATTAGTGATGTTGAGCACTTTTTCATATATTTGTTAACCATATGTATGTCTTCTGTTCAGAAATATCTGTATCAATTACCCATTTTTAAGTTAGTTTTTCTGTTATTGTGGAGATATTTTGAATTCCTTGTATATCTGGATATTACTCTTTTGTTGGATGAGTATTTTACAAATATTTTATCCCATTCTGTAAGTTTATTCATTCTGTTTATTGTTTTGCTGTGCAGAAGGTTTTTAGTTTTATATAATCCCATTTGTTTACTTTTGCTTTAGTTGCCTATGCTATTGAGGTCTTATTCTTAAAATTATTTCTCAGATCAGTGTCCTGAAGTATTTCATCTATGTTTTCTTCTAGCAGTTTTATAGTTTCTGGTCTTATATTTAGGTCTTCAATGAATTTTGAGTTGATTTTTGTATAGGGTGAGAGGTAGGAGGTCTAGTTTCATTCTTCCGCATATGAATATTCAGTTTACCCAGTGCCATTTATTAAAGAAGGTGTCCTTTCCCCAATGTATGTTCTTGACATCTTTGTCAAAGATCAGTTGACTGTATATATGTGGACTAATTTCTGGGTTCTCTATGCTGTTCCATTTTTCTGTGTGTCTGTTTTTATGCCAGTACCATGCTGTTTTGATTAGTACAGCTTTATGGTATATTTTGAAGTCTGTTAGTGTGATGCCTCAGCTTGTTTTTTTTTTTTTGTTTTGTTTTTGGTTTGTTTGTTTTTTGCTTGTTTGTTTGCTTTTTGCTCAGTATGGGCTTTGGCTGTTTGGAGTCTTTTGTGGTTCCATGTAAATTTCAGGATTTTTTTTCTATTTTTGTTAAATGAAATGACACTTCATTGGTATCTTGATAGTAATTACATTTATTCTGTAGATTACTTTGGGTAGTATGGGCATTTTAACAATATTAGTTATTCTAGTCCATGAATGTGGGATGTCTTTCTATTTTTTGTGTCTTCTTAAATTTCTTTCTGCAGTGTTGTGTGGTTTTACTTGCAGAGATCTTTCATATCCTTGGTTAAATTCATTCCTAGATATTTTATTCATTCATTTATTTATTTCTGTAGCTATTGTAAATGGGATTGTTTTCTTGATTTCCTTTTCATCTGGTTTGTTGTTTGTGTATAGAAATGCTACTAAGTTTTGTCTGTTGATTTTGTATGCTGCAACTTTATTGAATTTGTTTATCAGTGTTAACAGTTTTTTGGTGCAGTCTTTAGGGTTTCTCTATATAAGATCATGTTATCTGGAAACATGGACAATTTGACTTCCTGCTTTCTAAATTGGATGTACTTTACTTATTTATTTTTCTTGCCTAATTTCTCTGGGCCAGACTTCTAGTACTATCTTGAATAACAGGGGTGAGAGTAGGCATTTTTTCTTCTAATTCTTCTTCTAATTCTTAAAAGCTGAAAGCTTTTCCCCATTTAGTATAATATTAGCTACACAGCCTATAGATGGCCTTTATTGTGTTGAAGTACTTTCTTCTGCACCTAATTTATTGAAAGTTTTTAATGATGTAGGGATGTTGAATTTTATAAAATGCTTTTTCTGATCATATGATATTAAAATAATCACCTAGTTTTTGTTCTTGATTTTGTTGATGTGATGTATCACAAATATCGATTTGCATATGTTGAACCATCCTTGCATCTCTGAGGTGAATCTCACTTGATTATGGTGCCTGATGTTTTGATGTGCTGTTGAATTCATTTGCTAGTATTTTATATATAAGTTTATTAGTAATATTGGCTTGTACTTTTCTTTTTTGCTGTGTCTTTTCTGGTTTTTGTATCACAATCATGCTGGGCTTGTCAAATGAGTTTTGACATTCAATGACATTCAAATGAGTTTTACATTCAATTTTTTGGAATAGTTTGAAGTATTTCATCTGTGTATCAAGGACTGGTATTAGTTCTTTAAAAGTTCGGTAGAATTCAGCTGTGAAGCCCTTTGTTCCTGGACTTTTCTTTGTTGGGAGACTTTTCATTACTAATTCAATCTCATTACTCATTATTGGACTGAGGTTTTCCATTTCTTGTTGGTTTAAAGTTGTTAGGTTGTCTGTATCCAGGAATTTTTCAGTTTCCTCTAATCTTTTGAATTTATTCGTGTGTAGTTGTTCATAATAGTTTCTAATGGTCTTTTGTATTTATGTAGTCTCTGTTATTATTTCTCTTTTTTGTTTCTGATTTTATTAATTTGGTTTTTTCTCTTTTTTTCTTTATTCATCTAGCTAATGGCTTGTCAATTATGTTAATCTTTTTACAAACCCACAGCTCATATCATACTGAATGGGCAAAAACTAGAAGCATTCCCCTTGAAAACTGGCACAAGACAAAGATGCCCTCTCTCACCACTTCTATTTAATGGTATTGGAAGTTCTGGCCAGGGTAATCATGCAAGAGAAAGAAACAAAGAATATTCAAATAGGAAGAGAGGACCTCAAGTTATCTTTGTTTGCAGATAACATGATTCTATATCTAGAAAACCCCATCATCTCAGCCCAAAAGCTTCTTAAGCTGATAAGTAACTTCTGCAAAGTTTCAGGATCCAAAATCAATGTGCAAAAATTGCTAGTATTCCTATATACCAACAACAGACAAGACAAGAGCCAAATCATAAATGAACTCCCATTCACAATTGCCACAAAAGAATAAAATACCTAGGAAAACAACTAACAAGGGAAGTGAAGGACCTCTTTAAGAAAAACTATAAACCACTGCTAAAGAAATCAGAGATGACACAAACAAATGGAAAAACAGTCCATGCTCATGGATAGGAAGGATCAGTATTGTGAAAATGGCCATACTGCCCAAAGTAGTTTATCGATTCAGTGCTATTCCCATTAAGCTGTAATTGACATTGTTCACAGAATTAGAAAAAAACAATTTTAAAATTCATATGGAACCAAAACATAACCCAAATAGTGAAGGCAATCCTCAGCAAAAAGAACAAAGTTGGAAGCATCATGCTACCTAACTTCAAACTATATTATAGGGCTACAGTAATCAAAACAGCATAGTAGTTGTACAAGAACAGACACATAGACCAATAGAACAGAATAGAGAACCCAGAAATAACACCACACATCTACAACCATCTTATCTTTGACAAACCTGACAGAAACAAGCAATGGGGAAAGGGTTCCCTATTTAATAAATGGTGCTGGGACAGCTGGCTAGCCATATGAAGAAAATTGAAAGTGGACCTGATATGGGTTGGCTGTGTCCCCACCCAAATCTTATCTTGAATTGTAGTTTCTATAATCTCCATGTGTCCTGGGAGGGACCTGGTGGGAGGTAATTTAATCATGGGGGGCAGTTACTGTCATGCTTTTCTCATGATAGTGAGTGAATTCTCATGAGATCTGATGGTTTTATAAGGGGCTTTTCCTCCTTTTGCTTGGCACTTCTCTTTGCTGCTGCCATGTGAAAAAGGACATGTTTGCTTCCCCTTCTGTCATGATTGTAAGTTTCCTGAGGCCTCCCAAGCCATGCTGAACTATAAGTCAATTAAACCTCTTTCTTTTATAAATTACCCAGTCGTGGGTATGTCTTTATTAGCAGCATGAGAGCAGACTAAAATACCTTCCTTACATCATGTACAAAAATCAACTCAAGATGGATTAAAGACTTAAACGTAAAACCCCAAACTCTAAAAACCCTAGAAGAAAATCTAGGCAATATCATTCAGGACATAGGCTCAGGCAAAGATTTCGTGATTTCATGACAAAGATGCCAGAAGCAACTTCAACAAAAACAAAAATTGACAAATGGGATCTGATTAAACTAAAGAGCTTCTGCACAGTCAAAGAAACTATCAACAGAATAAACAGACAACCTACAGAATGGGAGAAAAGTTTTATAATCTATTCATCTAACAAAGGCCTAATAACCAGCATCTACAAGGAACTTAAACAAATTTACAAGAAAAAAGAACCCCATTAAAAAGTGGGTAAGGAACATGAATAGATAATTCTCAAAAGAAGACATACATGCAACCAAGAAACACATGAAAAAAAGCTCAACATCACTGATCATTAGAGAAACGCAAATCAAAACTACAAAGAGATACTATCTCACACCAGTCAGAATGGTGATTACTAAAAAGTCCAGAAACAACAGATGCTGGCGAGGTTATGGAGAAAAAGAAATACTTTTACACTGTTGGTGGGAGTGTAAATTAGTGCAACCATTGTGGAAGACAACGTGGTGATTCATCAAAGACATAGAGGCAGAAATACTGTTTGACTTGGCAATCTGATTACTGGGTATATACCCAAAGGAATATAAATAATTCTATTATAAGGATACATGCCTGTGTATGTTCATTGCAGCACTATTCACAATAGCAAAGACATGGAGTCAACCTAAATGCCCATCAGTGATAGACTGAATAAAGAAAATGTGGTACATATATACCATGAAATATTATGAAGCCATATATAGATGAGTTCATGTCCTTTGCAGGGACATGGATGGAGGTGGAAGTGATTAGATTATCCTCAGCAAACTAATGCAGAAACAGAAAACCAAACAGTGCATTTTCTCACTTATAAGTGGGAGCTGAATGATAAGAACACATGGACACATGGAGGGTGGAAACACACACTGGAGCCTGTCAGTGGGTGGGGAGTGGGAGGAGGGAGAGCATCAGAAAGAATAGCTGATGGATGCTGGGCTTAATACCTCGGTGATGGAATGACCTGTACAGCAAATCACCATGGCATACATTTACCTAATTAACAGACCTGCACATCTTACCTATATACCCCTGAAGTTAAAATAAAAGTTGGAAACAGAAAAACAAAACAAAACTTTTTTGTTGTTGATTTTTTGTGTTTCTTTTTAGGTTCAGTTTCATTGAATTCTGCTCTGATCTTTATTCCTCCTACTAATTTTGGGTTCGGTTTATTCCTGCTTTTCTTCCTTAATATGTGCTGTTAGGAGTTAATTTGAAATATTCCTACTTTTTTGATGTAGGCATTTATTGCTATGGATTTGCCTCTTAATGCTGCTTTTGCTGTATCCCTTAGGTTTTGGTATGTTGTGTTTCTATTTTCATTTGTTTCAAGAAATTGTTAAACTTCTCAATTTCTTTCTTTACTCATTTGTCATTCAGTAACATGTTGTTTAACTTTCATGTATTTGTATAGTTTCAAATGTTCCTCTTGTTATTGATTTCTAATTTTATTCCACTGTGGTCACATAAGATGATATGATTGTAATTTTTAAAAATTATTTGAGACTTCTTTTGTGACCTAACATATTGTCAATTCTGGAGAATATTCCATGTGCTGGTGAAAAGAATGTGTATTTTGCAGCTGTTATATAAAATGTTCTGTAAAGGTCTGTTAGGTCTGTTTGATTTATGGTGTGGTTTAGATCCAATGTTTCTTGATTTTCTGTCCAGATCATCTGTCTAATGCTGAAAGTAGGGTGTTGAAGTCCTCAACTATTATTGCTTTGAGGTTTATCTCTCCCTTTAGCTTTAATAATATTAGCTTTATATATCTGGGTGCTCCAATGTTGGGTCCATATATATTTCAAATTGTTATGTCGTCTTGCTAAATAAATTCATTTATTTTTACGTAATGTTCTTTTTTATATAGCCTTTGTCTTAAAGTCTGTTTTATCTAATGTAAGTATAGCTACTCCTGCTTGTATTTGGATTCTGTTTGCATATCTTTTTTCCACTCCACTTTCAGTTTATGTGTGTCTTTACAGGTGAGGTGAGTTTCCTGTAGGTGGCATATAGTTGGATCTTTTTTTTTTTTTTTTTTTGAGATGGAGTTTTGCTCTTGTCACCCAGGCTGGAGTGCAATGGCATGATCTTGGCCTCTGCTTCCCCGGTTCAAGCAAATTCTCCTGCCTCAGCCTCCCGAGTAGCTGGGATTATAGGTGCCTGCCACCATGCCCAGCTAATTTTTGTATTTTTAGTAGAGATGGGGTTTCATCATGTTGGCCAGGCTGGTCTCAAACTCTTAACTTCAGGTGATGCACCCTCCTTGGCCTCCCAAAGTGCTGGGATTACAAGCATGAGCCACCGTGCCCAGCTGGGTCTTATTTTTTTAAATCCACTTGGCCAGTCTATATCTTTTAATTTGGAAATTGAATCAGTTTATATTCAAGGTTATTTGATAGATGAGAACTTACATCTGTCATTTTATTAATTTTTTTTTTCTAGTTGGTGATGGTCTTGCCTTTATTTCTGAAGGATAGTTTTTCTGGATATAATATTCACTGACAGTTATTTTCTTTCAGTACTTTGAATGTATCACTCCATTTTCTCTTGACCCGTAAGGTTTCTGATGAGAAATCTGCTATCAGTATAATGGCTATTCCCTTATATTTGGCTTGATGCTTTTCTCTTGAGTGTTTTTATCATTCTTCCTTTGCCTTTGACTTTTGATAATTTGACTGTAACGTCCCTTAGAGAGGATGTATTTGGGTTGAATCTATTTGGGAAATTTTGAACTTCTTGGATCTGGATCTCTCTCTCTCTCCCAAAACTTGGAAAGTTTTCTGCTATTATTTTATTAATATGTTTTCTATGCCTTTTTCTTTCTTTTCTCCTTCCAGAATTTTTATAATGTGAATGTTTTTTGCTTACTGATGTCTCCTAAATCCTGTAAACTTTCTTTATTGTTTTAAAATTCTTTTTCTTTTTGTTTTTAAAATCCTCATGTATTATTTCAAAAAACCTGTTTTCAAGTTCAGAAATCCTTTCCTCTACGTTTTCTATGCTGTTGCTGAAAAATCATATTTTTTATTTCATTCATTGACTTCTTCAGCTCTAAAATTTCTTTTTTTATGATAGCTATCTTTTTGTTGAATTTTTCATTTAAATCACAAATTGTTTTCCTGATTTTATTGAATTGTTTATCTGTATTCTCTTTTATCTCACTGAGTTTCCTTAAGATTATTATTTTGAATTCTTCTTCTGGCATTTCACATATTGCCTTATAATTGGTTCTGTTACTGGAGAATTACTGTGTTCATTTGGGGGGGTCTATCATATTTTCTTGCTTTTTCATGTTTGATGTGTTTCTATGTTGATACTACATATCTGGTGCAATTGTCGCCTCTTCTAATTTTATGGTGTAGGCTTCTTAAGAAAAAGCTTATTCATATATAATCCATTCTAGTGATGTTTGCAAGTGTCCCTATGACCTAGGTGGTGAGAGTTTGTGGCAGCAGTGGCACATCTTTGCTGGGAGTTGGTTTGCCAGCCTGCCTTTCAGGTCATGGGTGCTTGTGTGCACATGGTGGGTTACTCAACTTGGCATCTGGCTTGCTGGGTTTGGGACTATGGGGCTCTTAATGTGGCCAGGGGCACAAGCACATTGTTGCTTGGCTATCCTCAGGGCATGTCTGACGGGTGGACCCACTGGGCTGTTTCTTAGGTTCTGGAGTGGGTGGGCAGCCACTCAGCCAGTCTGGGGGCATGTCTGCTGGGAGTGAGCCCACCAGATTATTTCTCAGGCCCTAGGCACAGGTCCCCACATGCTCAGCTGGTCTTTAGGTATGTCCACCAGGGGTATGCCTGCTGTGCTGTTTCTCAGTCCCTGGGGGTGAATGCATAATCTGTCAGTCTAGGGTTGTGTCCAGGGTAGGGGCCCGCTGGCTGTTTCTCAGGCCCAGGACATAAGCATGCAGACACTCAGCTGGCCTGGCTGAGTTTCCACTAGTGGTGGATCCACTGGGTTGTTTCTTAGGCTCTCGTTACAGGCATGGGGCCACTTGGTAGGTCTGGGGTTGTGTTTGCCAACAGTGAACTTGTGGGGCTGTTTCTCAGGCCCTGGATGTGATCTTGTGACTGCTGGGCTGGCCTGGAGGGGATGTCCACTGGGAGTGGATCTGCCCTGCTGTTTCTCAGGCCCCGGTTGTGGGTATGGAACTGATGTGTAGGTCTGGGGATGTGTCCTCTGGGAGCGACACCCTTGACAGTTTCCCAGATCCTGAGTGTTGGTGTGGGCTGCTGATTAGTCCTGGGGGTGTGACTGCCGCATGGAGTGCTCACAGGTCTATTTCTCAGGACTTGAGTGAGGGCATGGGCCTGCTGGGGAGGCCTGGGGACATGTCTGTGGCCATGTTTGTTGGGGAGGAGGCACAGGACTGTTTCCCAGGCCCTGGGCGAGGATGCATGTACACTCAGCTGGCGTAGGGTTATGTCAGCTGCTGGGTCCTCTCCCCTTCAGGAGAGGGCGTGCAGTGGTTTGGCCAACTCAATGGCAGGTTTGTCCTGGGTAGGACTGCCAGACTGTTTCTCTGGCTGGAAGTGTGGGGAGAGGGGATTGGTTTCCCTACTGTGCAATCCAGAGCCCAGGCTCCAGGCAGCAAACGTATAGCCAGCTGGAGAGCTGGAAAGGTACAGTGGCTACTAGTGCCCAGGACACAGTGTACTTCAAAAGTGGCTCTAGTCCATGGTGGCCCCCTGCTGCAGCAGCTTGGCTCACAGAGGGTGGGTAGGAGGTAGCAGGTGCACACATTGTGCCCCTTGTCTGGAGCAATGCGGCTGTATGAATTCCTGGTAGCACTCCAAACTGGGCTCAGGGCTTGTGAGGACTGTGAAATTCTCTTGAAGTAACTCTTTCAGTAGCTATAGGGGCTGGTGGGGTTCTTCTGCTTATGTTTTCCCTGCAAGAGGAAGTCCCTCCTGAGCCTGGGCCAATCCAGGAAGAGGATGTGGAAGGATGGGATGCCAGAAGCAGGGTGCTTTTATGCTTCCCTCCTGAGCTTCTGATGACCACAAGCACCTCTCCACTCCTTTTCTGCACTCCTGCACTCTCTCTTTGATACTTTAGTAGAATCTTTGCTGTCTATTGCTTGGTCCTTTCTTTTGGAGGAGATGTGCACCAGGGGCATCTAGTCAGCCATCTTGCTGACATTTGCTTCTGCTATATTTTTCCCTTTGTACTCTAATAAGTAGAAAAAAAATGAGAAAGGAACAGAGACGGATGGACCCTTCTCAGTTTTGCTTCTAAAATTCTTGAGAAAGGGCACTGCTGTATTCACCTGGGTGAGGTGCCCAGCATTGGACCAAATAACTTTGATTGGGAAGTGGTAGCTGAAGAAAGGGATATAATTGGACCAGCTCATATGAGATGCTCACATGGACCAATCTCCCTGGCTGAGGAAGAAGGATGCAGTAGAGGCAAGTTTAACTTTTTCAAAATATTTCAAAACAAGGTGTATCATGAAAGAGAAATTATTGATTAATAACTTATAAGTATAATTTTCAAGATATTAACACATTTTGTCCCCTAATGATGTCATGACTTCTAATTTCTGTTTTACAATGATTTTTGTGTAATTTTAATTATGGTTAACTGATTGCCTATCATGTTGAATAAGACTTTGTGGAGAGATACTGGCTTCCACTCTGAGTACATAAAATTGATTTCATTTATTCTTCTCTAAATATTTTCTAGCTTCAAACAGTTTATGTATGGATGAAAAACAGATTACACAGAACTACTCAAAAGTACTCGCAGAAGGTAATATGCTTCCTTACTAGTGGCCAGCACTGAGGGATGGAAAGTTGAACTTTCTTAGAAATATTAGCTAATGACCTGACTGGAAGCCAGCCTTATGACTACTTGCAGAACTTGGTGATCTGAGTACTGTGGTATGAGGGATCCTGAATGACCCAGCCTCTAGTTGTTCTCCAAACAAGCCGTGTTCTTGCTTGTCTCTGAGCCTTTGCTAAGGTGGAGTGGCGGAAGGAGCATGGATTTAACTACCTCTCAGATCTATGTTAAAGTATTACCTTTTTCTTCATCTAGTTATGTACTTATTAATTTGCTGTGAAATGCAAGGGCTAGAGTACAAACCACATAAGAGACAGGTGACACCAAAACAGGATAGGAGAGATGTTAAATGCAGGGTTTAGCAAAAACATCCTTTACCCACATAAAGGTTTGCCCCTCTATAGCTGATTCTGCTTATGCTATAGTGATGAAATCACTGACACTCACCTTTGTTAGAGGTGAGTAGTGACAAATACTTTGGTGGACTAATCACCTCTCAGTAAACCCTTACCAAGTCACTGACACATTGTGTCGATTTATGGGATGTGTGAGGTTCTATGTTGGAAGACTCTTGTAGGATGCAGGACTTAATTTTTCCTTTAAATGATGGACAACAGGGATCAACTTACGCCTTTAGCGTTGATAATTGGATTGAATATACAGAAATAAAATCTGTGAGCTAACTTCACATTTGAACTATCTGAAAGTGTATGTGTGACTAAATAGGAAGGAATGAAAACTCATCCAAAGGTTACCTTTGATAATGTCATAAATTTGCAATAAAATATTTTTTATAAAAAGTATCTAAAGGGAAATAAATCTTGTTTTTTAAAAATTATATATCACATTACATTTTCACAAGAAATAAATATTTCTAAGCATCTCTTATCACTAGACATTATCATTTTTCATTTTTATGGGATGGCTCAACTGGTGAAATAATAGTTTTTTTTTTAAAGATCTGTGGGTTTCACTGACTTTCTGATTCTTTTTTAAAAAAAGAACTTAAAAAAATTTCTAGCTAGTTCAACCCAAATGCCATATTAGTTACTTTAAAAGAAAGCACTATATACTAATACATACCACATTTATGTTTGTCTGAAACAAAAACCTTAGAGATAGACTTTTTTGTGCTCACCAAAGCTGAGGAGACAGCCACATCACTAATTTTTCCATTTTCTTTCCTGTGGCACATAAATTGCATGATAAAGGCAATAGTCTCTACCACCTAAAGATTAGATGTAGAACATTGCCTTTGTTATTTAATTTACAATTCTCTTTGTTTCTAGATGTTAAAACTCCTGAATTAATATCAAAAATTCTTTATTATATATCATACTTCTAATAATACATAATACAGGAGAAAATTGGTTAATCTCTAGATTGGGTTCAATATATTATTTATATTTTGAGAATTTTAATTTTTTATGAAGGTCTAATGTTTTTGGAATAAGATCACCAGCGAAGTTATGTTCTAGTGTAACTTCATATGTTGTGGATAAATGCAACACATGAAGTTCCTTATCAAGCTTTTCTTTTATCATTCTCTTTTCATGTATGTGTCCAGTTAACACTTCATGGCCTGTACAGATGGCTACAAATGCTGTGCTTTGTTGCCCTCCTATCGCATTCGGAGATTTGATCATAATAACATGGGAAATAATCCTGAGAGGTCAGCCTTCCTGCACAAAAGCCTACAGGAAAGAAACAAATGAGACCAAGGAAACCAACTGTACTGATGAGAGAATAACCTGGGTCTCCAGACCTGATCAGAATTCAGACCTTCAGATTCGTCCAGTGGCCATCACTCATGATGGGTATTACAGATGCATAATGGTAACACCTGATGGGAATTTCCATCGTGGATATCACCTCCAAGTGTTAGGTAAGGAGGTATTTCATATCACCAGATTTGTGACGGAAACAAATGTCTCTCTGAATTCCATATGCTTTATGTGAAAACCGAAGCATTTTTTCCCCCTTTCCTCTCTGCAGTTACACCTGAAGTGACCCTGTTTCAAAACAGGAATAGAACTGCAGTATGCAAGGCAGTTGCAGGGAAGCCAGCTGCGCAGATCTCCTGGATCCCAGAGGGCGATTGTGCCACTAAGCAAGAACACTGGAGCAATGGCACAGTGACTGTTAAGAGTACATGCCACTGGGAGGTCCACAATGTGTCTACTGTGACCTGCCATGTCTCCCATTTGACTGGCAACAAGAGTCTGTACGTAGAGCTACTTCCTGGTCAGTAATTCTTTTAGTTTTGTTTTTGATTTTTTTCCATTCTTTTAAAGGAGTTAAGAAAAAAAAGGTGTGCAAATATATTTTGTTCGAGGATGCTCTCTCCACTCTTCATTTTTATCTCTTCCCTGACCAAAATAAAGAGATGAGTTTAAGAGAATAGTACAGAAATTTGCTGTAAAAAGCCCTTTTTTAGAATGCAGTTTAATTCTACTATTAATGTTCACTTCTATGCTAGTAGTTAATTAGCATGAGTAGTATACTTTTAAAAATAATACTTATGGCTTATTGAAAGATAAAGTATACTCTGAAGCACGTAATTATGGTTTTATTAGAAGGATACATTCACTGAAAGTTGCTTTTATGAATTTTTAGTTTGTTGTAATTTTGTTTTCTGGATTTTTCATCATTGAATTTCTTAAATGTCTTATAATAACATCTATGATTCATTTAATCACTGTTTATTTACTCTCTGCTCTCATCCTACTCTCATTTCTTGTTATTTAAAAACTATTAAATATCAACAAACATATTTAAAGTGCAATTGTTCTGTAAGGCTTCATGAAAAACATTAGCCCTACCCCTGTCTTTCCAACCCAATTGCCATCTCCATTAAACTCCCCACAGTTAGGTACTTTCAAATTTCTCCAGTGTTTCTTCTAGTAATTAGTGCCATTTTTATACAACATGCTCATACTGCTTTTTCTGACTGTATCAAATTTAGACATTATGTAATCGCAACTTCTTATGGTAGATGAGGATTTCACATTACCTTCTTCCTTTCCTTCAAACTTCAATTGAGGTAATGCAATTTTTCATTAAATAGCCTATGTTCCCATTAATTTGAATATTTAAGTACTGTTAAGTGCCGAATCAAGAAATACATTCATGCTTTCCCTTTCAAATGACTTTTTGTCTTGGACTTCATAAGTGCTTTACCTTTTTTGTTTCCTTAAGAATGTACGTACCTATTGTGAACTATCACTAAGCCTATTGACAAAACTAGAGAACCCCTTAGTAATATTTTCCACATGGTCAGATTTATTAGGTAATCTGTTAGTTCTATTTTTTCTCAAAGTCATTCCTTCTTGAGTTTTTGTATGTGCTTGGTCTAATCTCTCCTGATTGGCCTCTAGATCTGCTGTACAGCTATTGTCCTGGACACTCTGATCGCCTCAATCCTCTACTTAGCCTGTGTCTATTTAATCTGAGTTTCTTCTGTCTTCTATACATTTGTTTGTTTTTAACTCTTTCTTTCATATGAGACGTTTCTTAACTCTTTGGTAATCCTTGGGTATGGATTCATTTTGAAGTGAGTACTAATGAGCTACTTGGAAGCTCGACTAGTTAATGGTTGGATTTGTCAACTAGTTAGCTTCAGTACAGTGAAAAGAAGCTAAGTGATTTTTTAATAACTAGAGATTTGTTGTGTATCTGGGGCTGTTCAGGCTCTGCAGAAATTAACTCAGCAGTTTCTGGCCTTGGAGAGATAAGCCTGACTACCAATGTTTGGGAAAGGAGGGAGCAGTGTGTGTATGTGTGTGAGTGTGCATGTGAGTGTGCCACTGCTGAGAATCAGACTTTCGTTTATACTTCTCTTCAGTCTGGTATTTCATTCTCACCCTCCCTGATGTCTGGATCCTTGACTTTGGAGTCTCTCCAGGTCATCTTCTTAGGCCAATGTGCCAATCTTCCCTTTTTCTGCCAGTTGGGAAAGGTGTGCTACAGAAGATGGGGCAGGAGACAAGGGAACCTGCCTGTTCTCAAGACAAACTTTCAAAGAAGCTCTCAACTTTTAGCCCCACACTTCACCTCTCCACATACTTCTTTTTCTATATTTGATGCTTCCTACTCTAGAGTTTTCCTGGAGTTTTGTGTATACTAAGGTTTGTATTTATTCTATGTTGTAAATCATTAGCCAGTTTTCTATTCATTTCTCACTTAAGAACAGTTGGAAATCTTTCATCTGTTCTTGTCTTCATCCCTCTTCTCTTTGTCTTTGCAGATCTACACTAAAAAAATTCTTTTTACCAACATTTTAGTAAGTTTTAATGAGGGAGAAGAGAAAATCTCATGTGTTGAAACCACCTTTTTTTATATCTATCATTTAAGTCATATGTGTAGGTTTTTTTGAGTTTAGCAGTATTTACTGAAAAAAGCAGTTGTGCCTTGGTAATGTATGAAATATCACCATTTCATATTACAATATGATGTCAGATTTATAGTGTCTCAGAATTGAAGGGAACTTCTCATTCAAATTCCTATGTAGTGCAGGGATCTCCTTGATGTCTTCCTTGCACGGTGGATCTTCAGCTTCTGCTAGTACAAATTCAATGAGACAGAGCTTAGTAGTTTGAAAGCAAGGGTTTTAAAAAATGTTGTTTTAAACAATGTAACCAAACATTTCATTTTCATATAACACATGGAGAAATTCAATATTTAAAAACATCAACTGTGGAAGAAAGGTGGAAGGACCAGATGCCAGCCTGCTCAGTCTCCACTTCATCTTCTGCTGCCCTGAGCTATATTTGTGCAACACCAGGAGCATAGTTTGCAAATCACTGCCTCTCAGGCTGGCACTTCCTTTGTTGACTTGCACACTTGTCAGATAGAGTTTTGTATTGCTGCCAGCAGCTAATAAATAAAGTTCCTGCTATGTATTCATTTTAGTTTCAATGCCCTGGGAGAAAGATGACTTCAGAATTAGGGTTACTTTTCCAAGTATCTTCCTTACAATTGCCCATTTAGTTGGAGGGGAGAAACACTGCTATAACAGAGTGGTAGGAATTCACCACCAATGAATCTTTAAAGCAACAAAACCCTGATATAAGGTGATGTCTTGCTGAAAACTCTGGAGTCTGTATTGAAAAAGCAGTTTTATTTTAATAATTCTCAAACTATTAATGAGTCAGAGGCGTTGAAAATGAAACTACAGATATGAATTTCATGTATTGGGAGACATTATTGAATGATCTATATAGATAGATAGATATGGATATAAATATAGATAACTTTATTTTTAGTAGATATTAATTTTTAGAGCAGTTTTACGTTCACAGCAAAATTGTGTGGAAAGTACAGAAATTTCCCGTATAACCCCTGCCTTCGCCCATGCCCAACCTCTCCCACCTACACCTGCACCAGAGTGTTACATTTATTAGAACTGTGGAACCTCCATTGATACAACATTACCACCCAAAGTCCATACCTTACATTAGAGTTTATTCTTGGTGTTGTACATTCCATGGGTTTGGACAAATGTGTAATGACATGTATCCACCAGTATAGTGTTATACAGAACAGCTTTATTGTCCTACACAATCCTCCTTGCTTTCTATTCCCCCCTCCTTCCTCACCGCCAGATAATCAATAATTTATTGACTATTCCCCTAGTTTTGTCTTTTCCATAATGTCTTACAATTGGAATCATACAACATGTAACATTTCCAGATTGGCATGTTTCACTTAGTAATATACATTTGAAATTCCTCCATGTCTTTTTATGTTTTGATAGCTCATTTCTTTTTAACATTGAATAATAAGATAGTACATTATTTGGATTGTACCACATTTGAACCATATATTTTTGTGTCTATAGTTCCAGGTGCCAAAAAATCAGCAAAATTATATATTCCTTATATCATCCTTACTATTATTATTTTGACCATCGTGGGATTCATTTGGTTATTGAAAGTCAATGGCTGCAGGTATTGACTGATGAATGTTTTTTTCTTCTTCAGGTTTATTAGGCTAGAAAGGAGTCAGAAATATGGAACTGACTGTATTGGGTATATTAGGATGTTAACATTGAACCTCCCATAATCAAATCTTGAATAGTGTTAGACTTGGACTACTCTGAATGATGAGAGAGACTTTGTTAGATTGCATTGGCATAGAAGCATGGAAAATTAGGCCATTTAGGGCAGGATCTTGGGAGAGAAAGTGCATGTTAATTTTTACATTTGGGTAAATAATTACAATTCCTTCATGCACCAAAGAGGAGTTGTTACATGCATTCAATTGCATCAAGCTTCTATTGCATAATTTCACTTTTTCAAAATCCGGAATATTCTTATTTGGGGACATTAACCACGAGCAGTATTCTTCACTTATTTCTAGTAGTTTCTTTCTGATTTATTATGGCTTCTATCAAAATTAAACACAATTGTCAATAGTATGCTGTCTTATTTTCCCATTTTCAATCTAAACAATGATGTTTCCTCCATTCACTTCAATTTATTTTATTTTTATAGAAAATATAAATTGAATAAAACAGAATCTACTCCAGTTGCTGAGGAGGTAAGATAAGATAAAAAAGACTAATTGCAAACTTAAGCCAATAGTCTGAAAATCTAGCAACATAATTTGTAGTTTGTATCAATATTAGTGTTTTCGTTTGAAAAACTAAAACAATTCTGACTTACAGTGCTTATATGTGTGATTACTTTGTTAAGTATCTATCAAATACTATTTATACATCACTCTGAACCACATTTTCACTTCATGAACTATATTCTAACACACATGATGTTTGGCTCCTTTGGACTGTAATCTTTAGAGGAAATGAATTGGTGTTTCTTGTCACCAATTTGAAAGCATCTCTAATTCCTGACTTTTCCTTTTCAATACTATCATTATTTTTCTCTTACACAAACTTAAAACATATCCTGCTCCTTCATCTCTTATTATAAGTAGCTTACTAAGTCTCCAAAGCTCTCCTTTGGAGTACTTCTCATAACACTTCATTCATCACCATTCCTACTTTCACAGAGCCATTATCTCCACACAGAGACTTATGTAGTTAACAAATACTTTTTGGTAATATGTTAGAACAAAGCCTGCTCTTATGTTTATATAGGCCCAGAAACACAATTATAAGCACTCTTGAGCACCTGTTAGAAATACTAAAGCTATGGGCAACTGTTACAAAAATACAGATAGTTTCTATAATGATTTTTTGAATTGATTTTAACTTTGAGTTCTTTCTTAGGATGAAATGCAGCCCTATGCCAGCTACACAGAGAAGAACAATCCTCTCTATGATACTACAAACAAGGTGAAGGCATCTCAGGCATTACAAAGTGATGTTGGCACAGACCTCCATACTTTATAAGTTGTTGGACTCTAGTACCAAGAAAACAACAAACGAGATACATTATAATTACTGTCTGATTTTTTTACAGTTCTAAAATGATGACATATTGAAATTAGGTTTTCCAAGGTTCATAGAAGACATTTTAATGAATTCTCATTCATACCCTTGTATAATTGGAATTTTTGATTCTTAGCTACTACCAACTAGTTCTCTGAAGAACTGATGTTATCACAAAGAAAATACATGCTCATGACCAAATATTCAAATTGTGCAGGACAGTAAATAATGAAAACCAAGTTTCCTCAAGAAATAACTGAAGAAGGAGCAATTGTGAACAGTTTCTTGTGTATCCTTTCAGGATATTTTAATGTACATATGACATGTCTATATGCCTATGGTATATGTGTCAATTTATATGTCCATTTACATATACATACACATATCTGTGTCATGGCACCAGTGGGAACAATACACTGCATTACTGTTCTATACATATGAAAACCTAATAATATAAGTCTTAGAGATCATTTTATATCATGACAAGTAGAGCTACCTCATTCTTTTTAATGGCTATATAAAATTCTATTGTATAGTTATATCATTATTTAATTAAAAACAACCCTAATGATGGATATTTAGATTTTTTTAAGTTTTGTTTCTTTAAGTTTTGTTCGTGATATAAACAATACCACATAGAATGTTTCTTGTGCATATATCTCTTTGTTTTTGTTTGAATATATCTGTAGGATAACTTTCTTGAGTGGAATTGTCAGGTCAAAGGGTTTGTGCATTTTACTATTGATATATATGTTAAATTGTGTCAAATACATATGTCAAATTCCCTCCAACATTGTTTAAATGTGCCTTTCCCTAAATTTCTATTTTAGTAACTGTACGATTCCTGCTTCTACAGTTGCCACTTTCTCTTTTTAATCAACCAGATTAAATATGATGCGAGATCATAATAAGAATTATACTATTTAATACAAATGGATTTATATTTTTGGTCATGTTTGTAAGAGAGTGAATGCACCTGTGAGAGCATTAGCTTCTTCTGAACTCATTATATCTCTACAGAGGTGTTGATACTTGATGCCTAACAGTTTTGCAGATGTGCTACATTGGAATTGTGTATTTTTATGGTGTACATTCTATTGTGATATATTTATTGAATAATTAATGTCTATTGACCATATAAGCAGCAAAAAATGCACCAGAGAGGACATGGGGTATTTATATATAAAATATGAGCTACATGATAAGCGAGTGGCCATGGGATGGCATGACCCTCCCCTCCATAATTTTGTGAAGCAAAATATTGGCAATGTTTATGTGAATCATTTTTAATATCATGAAATTTTTTTAATTAAAAAATAAGTCTATTTGCTCCATAGCAGAAAAAACATTAAAAGTTTTTTCGTCATGATAGAAATTTAAACAAAATATATTCATTCTTTAGTCATGCCATCCGAGACTTTTAAGACAGCTATTTTGTCTTATATTTTTCTCCCTCTAGACATTTCAGTTACTATGGATTTTGTCCTTAAAGGGACTTTTAGTCTATTTTGGATGTAAAGCTAATCTAATGACACTTGGCACATGATATTTTGATCAAGCCATTTTGACTTGGCCAAAAAGCATTGTCCATTAGGTTTCTGCATCTAAACATTACCAAGCAATGTTCACGATAGACATCATTACACTCTCCTTGAAATTCATTAATTCTTCATCCAACCCTTGTTGAGCTGAGGCTCATAGTTAGGTTCAAGACTATCTGTTTAAATATTACTGAAAAACAAAGTAAGACAGTACTATGCTTACCTCTTAACTTGATAATGTCAAAATGGGCATGTTAAATGACATCATAGAAAAGACTTCAAGATAATGTATACAAGTTAAATTACATTGTATAGGAAATAATTGTATGAAAATCTCTACTATGGGGCTGGAACATGGTTGAACATTAGAATCATATAAAAAATTATATATATTCTCCAAATCCACGCTACACCTGTCAAATTAGAGAATCTAGAGATTAGACCTGATGTGTCAGCAAGGTCATCCAGGAAGCAGAGGCTGAGATGGAGTTAGGTGTGATTACTTACATCGTCAATTACATTTTACAAATAACATTTTATATGTCTCATTTACTGTGCTTTCTCCCCATCCCATTTTGTATCTTTTCCTTTGCTTTGCTAGATTTGTCAATTTTCTCTCTCTTTCTCTGTCTCTCTCTCTTTCAATATCTCTAATAATTTGAAAGTAAGTCATCATTATTAAACATCTATTGGGGTTATGCTTCACTTACAAACTTCTGAAAACAGCTTTACTGAGATAGAATTGATATATTTAAGTGTACAGTTTGTTAAATTTTGCACATATTTAAAATGTGGACTTTGGTAAATGTTGACATAGTTTTACCTCTGTGAAACCATCAGCATAATCAAGATAATAAACTTATCACCCCCCAAAATTTTCTTGTTTCTTTGTGAGCCTATCCCTACAGTCTTCTTGTTCCTCCTCATCCCCCGCTCCCCAGGCAACCTCTAATCTGCTTTCTGTAACTATGTATTAGTTAGCATTTTTTAGAATTTTCCGTAAATAAAATCATACAATACTCTTTTATTTTTTTTGGTTGGACTTTTTTTTTTCTCATTATAATTATTTTGAGATACATCCACATCCACACAATGATACTTCATTCTTTTTATTCCAAATAGTATTTAATTTTCTAGCTATACCAGTTTGTTTATCCATTTGCCTGTTGGTGGACATTTGTGTTGTTTCCAGTTTTGAGCTATTAGAAATAAAGCTGTTATACACATTATTTTGCGAGCATTTTTGTGGACATATATTTTTATTTTTCCTGAGTAAATACTGATGAGTGGATTGGCTAGATCAGATGATATGTAAATGTTTCACTTTTAAAAAACTTGCCAATCTTTGTTTCTTTTCTTTTTTTAAAAGAATTTTTAAAGTAAACTTTTAATTTCAGATTAGTTTCATTTATTACTATTATTATACTTTAAGTCCTGGGATACATGTGGAGAAGGTGCAGGTTTGTTACATAGGTATACATGTGCCATGGTGGTTTGCTGCACCCATCAACCCATCATCTACATTAGGTATTTCTCTTAATGCTCTCCCTCCCCTAGCTCCCCACCCACCAAAAGGCCCCAGTGTGTGATATTCCCCTCCCTGTGCCCATATGTTCTCATTTTTCAACTCCCACTTACGAGTGAGAACATGTGGTGTTTGGTTTTCTGTTCCTGTGTTAGTTTGCTGAGAATGATGGTTTCCAGCTTCATCCATGACCCTGCAAAGGACATGAATTCATTTTTTTTTTTAATTAGGGTACATGTGCACAATGTGCAGGTTAGTTACATATATATACATGTGCCATGTTGGTGTGCTGCACCCAGTAACTCGTCATTTAACATTAGGTATATCTCCAAATGCTATCCTTCCCCCCTCCTCCCACCCCACAACAGGCCCTGGTGTGTGATGTTCCCCTTCTTGTGTCCATGTGTTCTCATTGTTCAATTCCCACCTATGAGTGAGAACATGTGGTGTTTGGTTTTTTGTCCTTGCGATAGTTCGCTGAGAATGATGGTTTCCAGCTTCATGACATGAACTCATTTTTTATGGCTGCATAGTATTCCATGGTGTATATGTGCTACATTTTCTTGATCCAGTCTATGATTGATAGGAACTTGGGTTGGTTCCAAGTCTTTGCTATTGTGAACAATGCTGCGGTAAACATACATGTGCATGTGTCTTTATAGTAGAATGATTTATAATCCTTTGGGTATATACCCAGTAATGGGATTGCTGGGTCAAATGGTATTTCTGGTTCCAGATCCCTGAGGAATCGCCACACTGTCTTCCACAATGGTTGAACTAATTTACACTCCCACCAACAGTGTAAAAGTGTTCCTATTTCTCCACATCCTCTCCAGCATCTGTTGTTTCCTGACTTTAATGATCACCATTCTAACTGGCATGAGATGGTATCTCATTGTGGTTTGGTTTGCATTTTTCTAATGACGAGTGATGATGAGCTTTTTTTCATATGTTTGTTGGCCACATAAATGTCTTCTTTTGAGAAGTGTCTGTTCATATCCTTTGCTGACTTTTTGATGGGGTTGTTTTTTTTTCTTGCAAATTTGTTTAGGTTCCTTGTAGATTCTGGATATTAGCCCTTTGTCAGATGGATAGATTGCAAAAGTTTTCTCCCATTCTGTAGGTTGCCTGTTCACTCTTATGATAGTTTCTTTTGCTGTGCAGAAGTTCTTTAGTTGAATTAGATCCCATTTGTCAATTTTGGCTTTTGTTGCCCTTGTTTTTGGTGTTCTAGTCATGAAGTCTTTGCCCATGCCTATGTCCTGAATGTTATTGTGTAGGTTTTCTTCTAGGGTTTTTATGGTTTTAGGTCTTAGGTTTAAGTCTTTAATCCATCTTGAGTTAATTTTTGTATAAGGTCTTAGGTTTAGGTTTTAGGTCTTAGGTTTAAGTCTTTAATCCATCTTGAGTTAATTTTTGTATAAAGTCTTAGGTTTAGGTTTTAGGTCTTAAGTCTTTAATACATCTTGAGTTAATTTTTGTATAAGGTGTAAGAAAGGGGTCCCATTTCAGTTTTCTGCATATGGCTGGCCAGTTTTCCCAACACCATTTATTAAATAGGGAATCCTTTCCCCATTGCTTGTTTTTGTCAGGTTTGTCAAAGATCAGATGGTTGTAGATGTGTGGCATTATTTCTGAGGCCTCTGTTCTGTTCCATTTGTCTATGTATCTGTTTTAGTACCAGTAGCATGCTGTTTTGGTTACTGTAGCCTTGTAGTATAGTTTGAATTCAGGTAGTGTGATGACTCCAGCTTTGTTCTTTTTGCTTAGGATTGTCTTGGCTGTATGGGCTCTTTTTTGGTTCCATATGAAATTTAAAGTAGTTTTTTTCCAATTATGTGAAGAAAGTCGATGGTAGCTTGATGTAGATAGCATTGAATCCATAAATTACTTTGGGCAGTATGGCCATTTTCATGATATTGATTCTTCCTGTCTATGAGCATGGAACCTTTTTCCATATGTTTGTGTCCTCTCTTATTTCCTTGAGCAGTCATTTGTAGTTCTTCTTGAAGAGGTCCTTCACATCCCTTGTAAGTTGTATTCCTAGGTATTTTATTCTCTTTGTAGCAATTATGAATAGGAGTTCACTCATGATTTGGCTCTCTGTTTGTCTATCATTGGTGTATAGGAATGCTTGTGGTTTTTGCACATTGATTTTGTATCCTGAGACTTTGCTGAAGTTGCTTATCAGCTTAAGGAGATTTTGAGCTGGGATGATGGGAGTTTTCTAAATAGACAATCATGTCCTCTGCAAATGGAGACAATTAGACTTCCTCTCTTCCTATTTGAATACGGTTTATTTCTTTCTCTTGCCTGATTATCCTGGCCAGAACTTCCAATACCATGTTGAATAGGAGTGGTGAGAGAGGGCATCCTTGTCTTGTGCTGGTTTTCAAAGGGAATGCTCCCAGCTTTTTCCCATTCAGTATGATATTAACTGTGGGTTTGTCATAAATAGCTCTTATTATTTTGAGATATGTTCCATTAATACCTAGTTTATTGAGAGTTTTTAGCATGAAGGGGTGTTGAATTTTATCAAAGGCCTTCTCTGCATCTATTGACATAATCATGTGATTTTGGTCGTTGGTTCTATTTATGTGATGGATTACATTTATTGATTTGCATATGTTGAACCAACCTTGCATCCCAGGGATGAAGCTGACTTGATCGTGGTGGATAAGCTTTTTGATGTGCTACTGCTGGATTCAGTTTGCCAGCAGTAATGTTATTGATTCAGTTTGCCAGCAGTAATTTATTGAGGATTTTAGCACCAATGTTAATCAGGGATATTGGCCTGGAGTTTTCTTTTTTTGTTGTGTCTCTGCCAGGTTTTGGTGTCAGGATGATGCTGGCCTCATAAAATGAGTTAGGGAGGAGTTGCTATTTTTTTATTGTTTGGAATAGTTTCAGAAGGAATGGTTCCAGCTCCTCTTTGTACCTTTGGTAGAATTTGGCTGTGAATCTGGATGGTCCCAGGCATTTTTTGGTTGGTAGGATATTAATTACTGCTTCAATTTCAGAACTTGTTATTGGTTGACTCAGGGATCTGACTTCTTTCTGGTTTAGTCTTGGGAGGGTGTATGTGTCCCAGAATTTATCTATTTCTTCTAGATATTCTAGTTTATTTGTGTGGAGGTGTTTATAGTATTCTCTGATGGTAGTTTGTATTTCTGTGGAATCAATGGTGATATCTCCTTTATCATTTTTTTGTGTGTATTTGATTCTTCTCTCTTTTATTCTTTATTTTGTTAATCTTTTAAAAAAACCAGCTCCTGGATTCTTTTTTTTTTTTTTTTTTTTGACAGAGTCTCACTGTCTTGCCAGGCTGGAGTGCAGTGGCACGATATCGGCTCACTGCAACCTCCACCTTCTGGGTTAAACCGATTCCCTGTCTCAGCCTCCTGAGGGACTACAGGTGCGCACCACCGTGCCCAGTTAATTTTTGTATTTTTAGTAGAGACAGGTTTTCACCATGTTGGCCAGGATGGTCTCGATCTCTTGACCTCATGATCTGCCCACCTTGGCCTCCTAAAGTGCTGGGATTACAGGGGCGAACCAGTGTGCCCGGCCTGGATTCACTGATTTTCTGAAGGGTTTTTTGTGTCTCTGTGTCCTTCAGTTCTGTTCTGATCTCAGTTATTTTTTGTCTTCTGCTAGCTCTTGAATTTGTTTGCTCTTGCTTCTCTAGTTATTTAATTGTAGTGTTAGGGTGTTGATTTCTGATCTTTCCTGCTTTCTCCTGTGGGCATTTTAGTGCTATTAATTTCCCTCTTAACACTGCTTTAGCTGTGTCCCAGAGATTCTAATACGTTGTGTCTTCACAATTTGGTATGTTTTTGCAGTGGCTGGTACCAGTTTTTTCTTTCCATATTTAGTGCTTCCTTCAGGAGCCCTTGTAAGGCAGGCCTGGTGGTGATAAAATCTCTTAGCATTTACTTGTCTGTAAAGGATTTTATTTCTCCTTCACTTATGAAGCTTAGTTTGGCTGGATACGAAATTCTGGGTTGAAAATTCTTTTCTTTAAGAATGTTAAATATTGACCCTCACTCTCTTCTGGCTTTTAGGGTTTCTGCTGAAAGATCCACTGTTAGTCTGATGGGCTTCCGTTTGTGAGTAACCCGACCTTTCTCTCTGGTTGCCCTTAACATTTTTTCCTTCATTTCAACCTTGGTGAATCTGATGATTACGTGTCTTGTGGTTGCTCTTCTTGAGAAGTATCTTTGTGGTGTTCTCTGTATTTCCTGAATTTGAATGTTGGTCTGTCTTGCTAGGTTGGGGAAGTTGTCCTGTGTTTATGTCTGTCTCCAAATTCCCTCTTTATATAAAGATTCCAGTCATACTGGACTAGGGCCCACCCTAATGACTTCATTTTAACTTGATTTTCCCTGAAGTGACCCTGTCTGAAGTATTAGGGGCTAAGACTTCAACATGTAAATTTTAGAGGAACACAATTCAATCCATAACAAATGTATTGCCTTTCCATTTCTTTTAATTCATTATGGCAGCGAACACTTTTCTCCCAGCTATAAATTTACCATCACAGATCCCGTTTTATGTAAAGAGATTATCTCTATGACTATTGGTTTGGAGCAAATATTACTAAAAGTCACAATCCATGGATTTGAGGGTAGAGGAGGTATGCTGATTTTGTATTCTGCAACTTTATTATACTCATTTATTAGATCTAACAAATTTTTTTTTGGTATGTGTGTAATCTCTAGAATTTTTGTAATATATAAAATCATGTCATCTGCAAACAGGTACAATTTTACTTTTTCCTTTCTGATTCGTATGTCTTTTCTTTCTTTTTCTTGCCTAATTACTCAGGCTAGGACTTCTAGTATTACACTGTATAGAAGCAATGAGTGTGGACATTCTTGTCTTGTTCCTGATCTTAGTGGAAAAGCCTTCAGTTAATCACTGTTAAGTATGATGTTAGCTCAGGACTTTTCTTTATTATCTTTATTATGTTGAGGTACATTCCTTCTATACCTAATTTGTTGAGAGCTTTTTATTGTGAAAGAGTGTTGAATTTCATTAGATAATTTTGTTTGCCTCTATTGAGATAATCATGAGATTTTTTTTAACCCTTCATACTGTTAATTTGGTATATTACATTAATTGATTTTTGTATGTTGAACCATCCTTGAACCACAGGGTTAAATCCCAAATGGTTATGGTGTATGATTCTTTTCATGTACTATTGAATTCAGTTTATTAGTATTTTATTGAAGATTTTTGCATCTATCTTTATCAAGGATATTGGCTTATAGTTTTGTTTTCTTGTGGTGTCTTGTTCTGGTTTTAATATCAAGATAATGCTGGCCTCATAAAATGAGTTTGAAAGCGTTCCTTCCTATTGAGTATTTTGAAAGAATTTGAGAGCAATTGATATAAATTATTTATTAGATATTAGATAGATCTTTCCAGTGAAGGCATCAGGTCCTGGGCCTTTCTTTGTTGGGAATTTTCTGATTCTGGCTTCAATCTTATTATTAGTTATAAGTCTTTCTGTTTCTTCATGATTGAGTCTTGGTAGGTGATATGTTTCTAAGAATGTATCCATTTCTTGTAGGTTATCTATCTTGTTGGCATAAAATTGTTCACAGTAGTCTCCTGTATCTTTTTATTTCTGTGGCAACAGTTGGAATGTTTCCCATTTAATTTCTGATTTTATTTATTTATTTGTCTTTTCTCCTTTTTTTCTTAGTCTAGCTAAAGGTTTGTCAATTTTATATTTCAAAAAGCCAACCTTGGTTTCATTGATGTTTTTCTATTGTTATTCTATTCTCTGTCTTGTTTATTTCTGCTCTAATCTGTATTATTTCCTTCTTCTGATAACTGTGGGTTTAATTTGTTATTATTATTCTAGTTCCTTGGGGTGTAGAGTTAGGTTTTTTATCTGTGGTTTTTCTTCTTTTTAATGTAGGCATTCATTGCTATAAACTTCCCTTTTACCACTATTTTTGCTGTATCTCAGGAGCTTTGGTATGCTGTACTTTCATTGTTGTTTGTGTCCGGTGTTTTTTATATCCCTTTTTGATTTTTTTTTCACCCACTTGTTTGGAAATGCGTTATTTAATTTGCACATATTTATGAATTTTCATCAACGTACAAAAATCAGTTGTGTTTCTATATACTAATAACAAACTATCTGTAAAGGAAATGAGGAAAACAATCCTATTTACAATAGCATCAAAAAAATACTTGTTTAATAAGCTTAACTAAGCAAGTGAAATACTTGTTCACTGAAAATTACAAAACATTGATGAAAGAAATTAATGAAGACACAAACAAATGGAAAGACATTCTGTGTTCATGGATTGGAAGACTTAATTGTTACAATGTTTATACTACCTGCTATGGTTTTCATGTTTGTGTTCCCTCCAAAATTCATGTTGAAACTTAATCCTTAATGCAATGGCATTAAGAGGAGGGCCTGTCAGAAGTGATTAAGCTATAAAGGCTTCACCCTCATGAATGAACTACTGACTTAATAAAGAGGCAGACGGGCAAGTTTACCCCTTTTGTCCCTTCTGTCATGTGAAGACACAACATACTTACTCTGTGGAGGATTTAGCAAGAAGGCATCATCTTTGAAGCAAATAGTAGCACTCATCAGACACCGAGTCTACTGGTGCCTTGATCTTGAAGTTCCCAGCCTTCAGAGCTATGAGAAATAAATTTCTTTTGTTTGCAAATTACTCAGTCGGTGGTATTTTGTCACAGCAGGAAAATAGGCTAAGATACTACAAAGATCTACAGATTCAATTCAATTCCTATCAAAATTCCATGACATTTTTACAGAAATAGAAAATAAATTATAAAATATGAAACCACAAAAGACCTTAAACAGCCAAGAATAAACCTGGAGGCATTACACTTCCTTATATCAAAATATACTACCAGGCTACAGTAATTAAAACAGTATGCTACTGGCATAAAGACATCTATAGACCAGAGTAACAGAATAGAGATCCCAGAAATAAATTCATGCATATATGGTTAACTAATCTTCAACTAGGATTCCAAAAATACACAATGGGGACAGGAGAGTCTCTTTGACAATTGATATTGGGGAAACTGAATAACCCTAGGCAAAAGAATAAAATTGGGCCCTATCTTATAGCCTACACAAAAATCAACTCAAAATAGAGGGTGGGCAAGAAATAGAGGATAGAATTTCTTTGTTATTTCACTAAAAATCCCAAATTCACCTTCAAATGTGTTGAGGAATTATCTATCTGGAGACAAGAATCTGATCCTGGTGATAAATCTGTAGTATAGACAGTTAACAAATGTGCATAATTATATCCATCTTTTTCATACAAAATTATCACTAACCATTCCTTTTGCCTAGCCAAACTGAAACCAGTATGAACCATTGGAAGTGGGTGGGGCGAACGCACAGGAAAATCCAAGGGCAGGATTATTGTGTGGTCAGGAAGATGTAAGGAGAATTTATGGGCAGAAACTTCAGCCTACTGGTCAGCACTCTCTATCTTTAATACCTTTGCAACCCATGTAGCAACCCTGAGTTTGCAGAAGGAAAGAGCATATCCTAAATTGCTTCAGCCAAAAAACAAACTGAACAGAGATGAAAAGAGATATTAAGTAAATATTATGAAGTAGAAGAGGCTAATACAGTAATTTAGGTGGAGAATTATTTGTATTATGATCTTTTTGAGCACATTACTTTTAAATACTTTCTGCCTCAGTGAATTCTATGTTAAAGTGCATATCCCTGGAAGGAGAGATTGTGTGTAACTTCTCTCATAAACCACACAACAAAATACCAAAAAATATACATAGACACACATACAAAATGCAGTACAAGGTAAGGAAAATTACTTATGAAATGGCCTTTCTTTCTATGCTGGTTCTTCTTCTACTGTATCATTAATTGACTTAGGATAAGTTTCTTAACCTTTTCGAATCTCAACTTCCTTATCTATAAAAGTAAATATAACTATACATGCCTCATAAGAATCATTTTGACAGTATCTGGGACATAGCTCAATCAATTACAATTGGATCTGAATCATGGGTCAAATATACATGCTTCTCTTGAAATAAGTAAATGTATAAAAGCACAAACCAGAAAATTCAGTCATTATCACCTCAACTGTGCAAACAGGAAATGCTTCTTTTTAAGTGGCTCATGAGCCAGAAATACAACCATCTAAGAGAGCAGGGGATTTCTCACCAGTGCTAATGGAGCAGAGCAAGAGAAGTAAACTACCATAACTAGGCCTATTATACAGCGGAAGAAAACATAGAGACAAAGATAAGAAATAAAATAGAAATAACTCCCTTTGGAAGATGGCTTCAGCTTTTGGGATACTGTTCACATTTTTTTTTTTTTCATAGCTGGTGAGTCTGTTGGCCAAGTTGCGGGGACACTGAGGGGTGTTGGGTGAAGTAGAGAGGAAACCATAATTAGAAAAATACACTAGAATATTTTTCCACTAGAGTTTTTCCATGTCCTGTAAGATGCTCAGTTTAAAATAGCTCAAAGAGTGAAAATGCTGCTTTTATTTTAATCACTGTTTTAAAAAAGAAAGATAATGTCCTAATTACTTATATTTCTGCCAAAATTATCTTTGAAAAAACATTTCTTAATAAAAAATAAAGAAAAAAATGGCACAGGATTTTAAACACAAATGGAGATTTCTAGTTTGACATGGTGAATTGAATAGATGTATTACGTCTATTCTCTCCTGAATGCCTATTAATATGACAATAATAATATTTAAAATATATAGGCCTAAAAGAATCAAAATGACAGGAGAGAAGACAGAGGGGGTTAGGAAACATCGACGTATTTTGGAGGATGGAAAGCTTGATCACCCAGGAGAATAGAGGAAGCTGAACGTGTTTCTTCAGAAGAAGGAAACAGAACCAAGCTGCAAAGGCTCAAGAATTGGGTTTTGCAGAAAGTGAGTGTGAAGCCCAGGTCTGGAATTAAGAGAATTGTTTGAAATTCTGTGTAAGAGGTGGTTAGACCCTGAAAAGCCTCAACATTCCCTTCCAAATTCTCAGACTTAAGATTTATTCCTTATAGAACATGAATCACAAATAATTTAGGCTTACAGACAACAGGAACAGAAAGATTCAAGAGGAGATATGGGGCTGAAAATAGGTGGATTAAGTGGAATCTATATATTTATCAGAGAAACACACCCCCAATCCCTACCAGCCCTCATTCCCTGTCTAGGTCCCCAAATACCCCAGACAGGGACACATACCTCCTTGAGACAAGATTTCGAGCAACTTTCAAGGCAGAAACTGAATGACCCTTGAGAACATGCTACAGATTCAAAGAAAATTTCAGGCATGTAAAGTCTCAAATAGGGAGAAAACCAGTAAAGAAGCTAGGATTCTGGAAACATGGGCTTCAATAGAGAAGACAGCTGGGGAGATTTCCCAGGTAAATATCAAAAGAAAGTGCCAGAATAAGAAATCATAACATGTAAATAGAAAGCAACCAGTCAGGATTGGAGCAAGAGAGTAAAGATTTCTGGAAATAAATTTGAAGTGGAACTCAGATTAGTTGGTAACAGAGGACTTTTTATTATTCCCCTGAATATCATTTTCTTCCACTATGCCTCTTCATAATCAGCTTGTTATATCAGTTCAAATGCAACATTGCTATGCCTCTGTTAGTATCATCTCTTCACAAATCCTTCAATTTCTCCAAAATTATATTTCTCAGGAAATTCACTTAATTGTAATAACTTCTGTACATAGTTCTATTTGTGGAGAATGCAGTGACTGTAGCAAAGCTGTCGGAGTGAAAACAAGACAACGGTTAGCTTACTAATTCTTGTACCTGTAACTCCCAGAATTTTATAGTGAATTTCTTTTAAAATCCTCCGCTTGAATACCTGCCTTCATCTCTGAAGTTGTCTGCATCTAGTACAGGAAGCACAGAAGGGAGAAAGGATAGATAACATTGTGTTAATTAAGATGTATCATATTGGGCTGGGTACATTGGCTCACACCTATAATCTCAACATTTTGGAAGGCCAGGGCCAATGGATTGCTTGAGGCCAGGCGTTTGAGACCAGCCTGGGCAACATAACAAGACCCTGTCTTTACAAAAAATAAAAATAAAAGAATTAGCTGAGCATAATGGCCCATACCTGTGGCCTAGTTACTTGGGAGGCTGAGGTGAGAGGATTGCTTGAAACCAGGAGTTGAAAGGTTACGTGAGCTATGATTGTGCCACTCCACTAAAGCCTAGGTGACATGGTGAGACCTTGTTTCTAAAAAAAAAGGTACCATGTTGATATAAAAATAAGGTAATGATAAATAGTTGATGTATAATAGAAATAATTAATATTTAAAAAATTAAACACAGAAACAAGTAACTAAAAGAATTTCTCACATACCAACAGCCAGTATAGCGGTACTTTGGCAATATTTCTATTATTTTGGAGAGATAGATTGTCTCTATATACTATTTACATAGACAAAATTTCAGGTTTTAGATACCAAACAATTGTTGTTATTTAATTTTTTCACTGAATCGACTCTTGGTGATATATAAACATCATTAAATTTGCTCCACGTTTCATACTTTTTTAGTTTAGTTTCATGCATAGTGGGCTTAAATTAGCTGTGTGTATATGCTCATTCCTATAAAGCAATTGATACTGAAAAATTAAAATTTTACTCAACCATTGATTGACTTATAACAGTTCTTTTATTATATACCTTATAGCAAAGCTGTCCTTGAACAAAGTGGATGCTCAATATATATTTAATTGATTTTTAAAAATTTGTTTAGGGATGTTGGTACATAGAAAATGGTAAACTACAGGGAAAATTGTACAAGCTAGTTGTACATATATCATGTAAGAATAATTTTTCGTAGAATGACTTGTTTTTTTCTGGGTAGATACACAGTAGTGAGATTCCTGGATCAAATCGTAGTTCTACTTTTAGTTCTTTAAGGAATCTCCACACTGCAATTGCAAAAATATGGAACCAGCCTAAATGCGCATCAATGATTGGATAAGGAAATTGTGATATATATATACACACACACACACACCATGGAATACTACTCAGCCATAAAAAGGAATGAATTAATGGCATTTGCAGCAAACTGGATGGAACTGGAGACTATTATCCTAAATGAAGTAACTCAGGAATGGAAAACAAACATTGTATATTCTCACTCATAAGTGGGAGCTAAGTTATCAGCATGCAAAGGCATAAGAATGATAGAATGGACTTTGGGGACTTGGGAGAAAGTGTGGGAATGGGGGTGAGGAATAAAAGACTACAAATTGGGTTCAGTGTATACTGTTCAGGTGATGGGTGCGCTGAAATCCCACAAGTCACCACTAAAGAACTTACTCATGTAACCAAATACCACCTGTTTTTTCAGAAACCTATGAAAAGAAAAAATTTTAAAAAGAAAAAAATAAAATGCTCAGTTTTATCCTTCTGTTTCTTGTTTTCATGGCTAAGAAGTTTAGAACAGTCATTGGGTGGGTGCCTAGTGTTCTGCATTTCTAACAGGCTTCCACGTGATGCTGCTGCTGCTACTGATGATCTGCCAAGCACACTTGAAATAGCAAGGCTTTAAGGAAGTCTTGTTATTTGAAAAGAGAGTCTTGTGACTTTGTGATGATTCTTAGAGCATGTCTTTGCACCACTGAAAAAAGAACGTTGGCTTCATACCCAGGATGCAAGGCTGGTTCAACATATGCAAATCAATAAATGTAATTCATCACATAAACAGAACTAAAGACTAAAATCACATGATTATCTCAAAAGATGCAGAAAAGACCTTCAATAAAATTCAACATCTCTTTATGCCAAAAACTCTCAATAAACTAGGTATTGAAGGAACATACCTCAAAATAATAAGAGCCATTTATGACAAACCCATAGCCAATATCATACTGAATGGGCAAAAGGTGGAAGCCTTCCCCTTAACTGGCACAAGACAAGGGTGTCCTCTCTCAACACTCTTATTCAACATAATATTGGAAGTTCTGGCCAGAGCAATCAGGCAAGAGAGAAAAATAAAGCATATTCAAATAGTAAGAGAGGAAGCCAAATTATCTTTGTTTGCAGATGACATGATCCTATATCTAGAAAACTCCATTGACTCAGCCCAAAAGCTTCTTAAACTTATAAGGAATTTCAGCAAAATTTCAGTATACAAAATCAATGTGCAGAAGTCATAAACATTCCTACACACCAACAACAGACAAGCAGAGAGCCAAATTATGAATGAACTCCCATTCACAATTGCCGCAAAAATAATAAAATACCTAGGAATATAGCTAACAAGGAAGTGAAGGGCCTCTTCAAGGAGAACTACTCAAGGAAATCAGAGAGGACACAAGTAGGTGGAGAAACAGTCCATGCTCATGGATAGAAAGAATCAACATTGTGAAAATGGCCATACTGCCCCAAAGCAGTTTATACATTCAATGCCATTCCCATTAAACTACCATTGACATTCCTCAAGAATTAGAAAAGACTATTTTAAAATTCATATGGAACCTAAAAAAAGCTCATATAGCCAGGACAATCCTAAACAAAAAGAATAAAGCTAGTGGCATCATGCTACCCAACTTGAAACTATACTACAAAGCTACAGTAACCAAAACAACATGGTACTCGTACAAAAACAGGCACAAAGACCAATGGAACAAAATAGAGAACTCAGAGATAAAACCACACATCTACAACCATCTGATCTTCAACAAACTTGACAAAAACAAGCAATGGGGAAAGGATTCTGTATTTAACAAATGGGGCTGGAAGTACTGGCTAGCCATATACACAAATTAACTCAAGATAGATTAAAGACTTAAATGTAACCCCCAAAACTGTAAGAACCCTAGAAGAAAATCTAGGCAATACCATTCAGGACACAGCCATGGGCAAAGCTTTTGTGATGAAATTGCCCAAAGCAATTGCAACAAGGGCCAGAATTGACAAATAGGATATAATTATACCAAAGAGCTTCTGCACAGCAAAAGAAACTATCATCAGAGCAATCAGAAAACCTATAGAATGACAGAAAAGTTTTGTGATCTATCCATTTGACAAAGTTCTAATATCCAGAATCCACAGAGAACTTGAGCAAACTTACAAGAAAAAGCAAACAATCCCATTTAAAAGTGGGCAAAGGATATGAACAGATGCTTCTCAAAAAAGGCATACATGTAGCCAACAAACATATGAAAAAAAGCTCAACATCACTGATCATTAAAAAAATTCTTATCAAAATTGCAATGACATACCATCTCATGCCAGTCAGAATGGTGATTATTAAAAAGTCCAGAAACAAAAGATGCTGATGAGGTTGCAGAGAAATAGGAACACTTTTACACTGTTGGTGTGAGTGTAAATTAGTTCAGCCATTGTGGAAGACAGTGTGGCTATTCCTCAAAGATTTAGAACTGAAATACCATCTGACCCAGCAATCCCCTTACTGGGTATATACTTGAAGGAATATAAATCCTTCTATTATGAAGATACATACACACATATGTTAATTGCAGCACTATTCACAATAGCAAAGATGGAATCAACCCCAATGTCCATCAGTGATAGACCACATAAAGAAAATGTGGTACATATATACCATGGAATACCATGCAGCCATAAAAAGGAACAAGATTCATGTAGATGCTGCTGATCTGGAACAACTCTGAGAACCACTGATTTAGTCCATCCCTTCAGGTAGAGTTTTGTAGATAAGAAAATAAAGGCAAGATGGCCGACTAAAAACAGCGATGATCTGAGGCTCCCATCAAAAAGAACAGTAATAAGCATATGAATCCTTCACCGGCAACCAAGATATCCAGGTTCTCTCATCAGAACTGACTAGGAGGCTGGTGTGATCTACAGACAGGAAGGAAGAGCAGTGTGGTTTGGTGGCCCACCTGACAGCCACATGGGGGAGAGAAGCCCTCACCCCCCAGCCAAGGGAGGCAGTGAGTGAGCATGCTACCCAGCTGGGGAAACCGTACTTTTTCCATGGAACTGTGCAACCGACAGATCAGAAGTTTCCACTCGCGAACCCACGCCACTGGGTCCTACTTCCTTTCATGGTGGATGAGTATTCTACATTATCTTCTTTCCTTCCCTCATCCTTCTTTTCTTCCCTCATCCTTCATATGCTATAATACAGCAATTTTTCATTACACAAGATAGCCTGTCTCCCCATTATTTTGAATAAATATTCGAAATACATTTTACTTGATACTTATAGTATAAGTATTATTAAGTACTGAAACAATAAATAAATTCATACTTTCTTTTTTGAATAACCTTTTACATTTTTTTGATTTTATAACTGCTTTATTTCTTTTTTCCTTAAAAATGTATGTACCTATTGTGAATTATCACTAAGCTCATTGACAAAACTAGAGAACCCCTTACTATTTTTCTTCTTCAACTTTTAAGTTCTGGGGTACTTAAAAGTACCACATGTGCAGGATGTGCAGGTTTGTTACGTAAGTAAACATGTGCCATGGTGGTTTGCTGCATAGATCAACACATCACCTAGGAATTAAGCCCAGTATCCATTAGCTATTCTTCCTGATGCTCTCCCAACCCCACTATCACCCCCTGACAGGCACCAGTGCATTTTGTTCCCCACAATGTGTCCATGTGTTATCATCGTTTACATATAAACTCCCACTTAGAAGTAAAAACATGCGGTGCTTGGTTTTCTGTACCTGTATTAGTTTGCTGAGGATAATGACCTCCAGCTCCATCCATGTCCCTGCAAAGGACATGTTCTTGTTCCTTTTTATGGCTGCATAGTATTCCCTGTTGTATATATATCACATTTTCTTTATCCAGTCTATCGTCGATGGGCATTTGGGTTGATTACATGTCTTTGCTGTTGTGAATAGTGCTGCAATGAACATACGCATGTATATATCTTTATAATAGAATAATTTATATTTCTCTGGGTATATACCCAGTAATAGGATTGCTGCTTTGAATGGTAATTGTTTTTAGCTTTTTGATGAATCACCACACTGCTTTCTGTAATGATTGAACTAATTTACAATCTTATCAACAGTGTATAAGCATTCCCTTTTCTCTGCAACCTCACCAGAATCTGTTACTTTTTGACTTTTTAATAATAGCTATTCTGACTGGCATGAGATGGTATCTCATTGTGGTTTTGATTTGCATTTCTCTAATGATCAGTGATGTTGATCTTTTTTTTTCATGTCTTTGTTGGCTATATCTTTTGAGACATGTCTGTTCATGTCCCTTACCCACTTTTTAATGGAGAACCCCTTAGTATTATTTTTCACATGGTCAGATTTATTATATAATCTATGAGTTGCATTTTTTTAAGACATCACTTCTTGCACTTTTTCATGCTTTTGTCTAATCTGTCCTGGTTGGTCACTATACTTGCTACACAGTATTGTCATGGACATTCTCTTTGCCTTGATTCTTTGATTCTGTGCTTGTTTAATCTGACTTTCATCTGCTTTCCAGACGTTTGTTTATTTTAGTCTCTTCTTGTGTATGTAAGAGTTTTATTAACTCTTTGGTAATTCCTGGGTATGAATATATTTTATTTTATTTTATTTTATATTTTACTATGAAACTGCCTTAGACCACATACTATGAAAATGCTTTAAAATGCAACAGCATGTGATGTGAAGACACGAAGAACAGAAAGTGCACACACAGTGAAAAATGGCTATCATAGAACACACTGTGAGTGAATAAAGAGTTCACATCACTTCCACCCTTTACCCAGTAACAGAAGGCATATTAACTCTCCTGCTGTTCTATGGATTCATTTTAAAGTGAGTACTAGTGAACTTATTAGAAGCTCTACTTGCTGATGATGGAGGTTTTCAACTAGTTAGCTTCAATATAGTGAAAAAGAGCTAAATGATTTTTTTATAATTGGGAATTTGTCATGTATCTAAAGGCCTGTTCTCTGGGAATGTTTAGGGTCTGCAGCAAATAACTCACCAGCCTCTTCCCTTGGAGAGAGAAGCCTGATCACCAGTGTTCTGGGAAGGGAGAGAGGAGTGTGTGTATGTGTGTAAGTGTGCCACTGTTAAGAACTGAGACTTTCCTTTAGTACCTCTCTTCAGTGTAGCACTTTATTCCCACCCTCCCTGATGTCTGAATCCTTGACTCTAGCGTCTCTCCAGAAACCTTTCCTAGACCAATCTGCCAATCATTTTTTTCTGCTGGCTGGGGAAGGTGTGCTGCACAGGGTGGAGCAGGAGACTTGGCAAACTACCTGTTTTCAACACAGACTTTCAAGGAAGCTCCCAACTTTTACCCCTACACTTCAGCCCTCCACATACTCCTTTTTCTATAGATACTTCCCACTCTAGAATCTTCCTGGAGTTTTGTGGGCACTAAGATTTTTACTTATTCTAGTTTATAAATCATTTGCCATTCTACTGTTCATTTTTCACCCCAAAGAAGTTTAAAAGTCTTTCATCTGTTCTTGTCTTCATCTCTATTCTCTTTATCTTTGCAGGCTTATACTTTAAAACATTTCTTTACTAACATTTTAGTAAGTTTTAAGAAAGAAGAGAAAATCTCAAATTTCGAAACCACCGTTTCCAACAGATTTTTCAATATCCATTCTTAAAGTGATATTGTTTTTTGAAAAAAAGAGTTAAGCAGTATTTACTAAAAAGAATAACTGTGCTTGATTATGTATGAAATCTCACCATCTGGTATTACAATATGTCTTATTTATAGCATCTAAGAACTGAGGGGATCTTCTCATCCAAATTCCCGTTAGTGCAGGGATCTCCTCTGTGTCTTCCCTGCACAGTGAACCTTCAGCCTCTGCCAGTACAGCTCCAGTGCAAGAGAGCTCATTAGTTTGATAGGGAGAGTTTTGAAAAAAATTTTTTAAACAAAAAACACAAATTTTTATTTTTCAAACAAACAGATGGAGAAATCCAATATTTAAAAACATCAACTGTGGGAGGATAGTGTAAGGACCAGATGCTAGTCTGCTGAGTCTCTATAGTACCTCCTTCTGCTTCCCCTGAGTCATATGTATGCGAGACCAGGAGTACATTTGTAAACTATTGCCCCTTAGAGCTGAGAATTACTTTGTTGATTTGCACAGTTATCAGACAGAGCTTTATATTGCTCCAGCAGCTAATACATAAAGTTGCTGCTATGAATTCATTTTAGTTTCAGTGCCTTGGAAGAAAGGTTATTTTGGAATTAGGATTACCTTTCCAACAACCTTCCTTATAATTACTCATATACTTATGAGTGTTGGAGGTCAGAAACACTCTGCTGTAACAGAGAGATCTAAGTTTCACATCTCTTGTATAGGAATTCACTGCTCATGAATGCCTAAAGCAATGAAATCTTGATGTCATGTAATGAAAACTCTCAAGTCTGGATAAAGCTTTAGAGTCTCTGTATAAAGCTTTATCCATAAATTGTATGGATAAAGCAATTTTATTTTAAGAATTCTCAAACTATTAATGGGTCAGAATTGTTTAAAGTAAAATTACAGAAGTGAATTTTATGTATATATACATAACTTTTAATTTTTAATAGATTTTATGTTTTAAAGCACTTTTAGGTTCATGGCAAAATTAAGTGCAAAGTACAGAAAGTTTCCACATAATCCCTGCCTGTACCCAAGTACAACTTCTCCCACTTGGGTATCCTGCAACACAGTGTTGCATTAGTTACTATTGATGAACCTTCACTGACACATCATCATCAGCCAAAAGTCATAATTTACTTTAGGATTCACTCTGGTGTTAAACATTCTATGAGTTTGCACACATGTATAATGACATGCATGTGCCATTATAGTATCCTACAGAATAGAATCACTGCCCTAAAAATCCTCTATGCTCTATTCATCCCTCCCTCCCTCTTTCTCAGTTGGCAACCACTGATCTTTTTACTGTCTCCCTAGTTTTGCCTTTTTCATAACGTCATATAGTTGGCATCACACAGTATGTAGCCTCTTCAGACTGGCTTCTTTCACTTAGTAGTATGCATTTAAGTTTCCTTCATGTCCTTTCACAGCTTGATAGTTCAGACATTTTATTTTAGCACCAAATAATATTTCATTGTTGGAATGCACCGCATTTGAATAATATATTTTTGTTTATAATTACAGGTACCAAAACATCAGTAAAACTATGCATTCACTCTATTATTTTTATTATTTTTATTTTGATCATCGTGGGATTGCTTTGGGTTTTGAAAATCAGTGGCTGCAGGTATTGACTGAAGAATGTTTTTTCTTTGCTTTATTGCACTAGAAAAGAGCCAGAAATATGGAATTGACTGATAAATTAGAATGCTAACATCAAATCTCTCATAATCACAGAATATCCTGAAGATGTTAGACTTGAACTACCTTGACAGATGTGAGTGATTTTGCTAGGCTGCTTTGGCATGCAAGCATGGCGAATTAGGCCATTTAGGTCAGGATCTTGGGAGAGATAGTGCATGCTGATTTTTAAATTTGGGTAAATAATTACAATTCTTTTCTTGTACCAAAGAGGAGGTGTTACATATGTTCAATTGCATCAAGCTCCTATTGCATAATTTCACTTTCTTTTTCAAAATCCAGACTTTTCTTCTATGCGTGTATTAGCTACAAGCAGTATTCTTCACTCATTTCTGGTAGTTTCTTTCTGATTTATTGTGGCTTCTATAGAAATGAACCACAATTGTCAATAGTACACTTCTTTTTTCAATTTTCAACTAAATAATATTATCTCCACTTACTCCAGCTTTTTTTTTTTTTTTTTTTTTTTTTTGAGATGGAGTCTTGCTCTGTCACCCAGGCTGGAGTGCAGTGGCATGATCTCAGCTCACTGCAACCTCCGCCTCCCGGGTTCAAGCAATTAGCCTGCCTCAGCCTCCCGAGTGGCTGGGACTATAGGCATATGCCACCATACCCGGCTAATTTTTTGTATTTTAGTAAGACTGGGTTTCACCGTGTTGCCCAGGCTGGTTGCAAACTCCTGAGCTCAGGCAATCCACCCGCCTTAGCCTCCTAAAGTGTTGGGATTACAGGCGTGAGCCAAGGTGCCCAGCCACTCCAGCTTATTTTATTTTTATAGAAAATATAAATTGAATAAAACAGAAGCTACTCTAGTTGTTGAGGAGATAAGATAAAAAAGAATATTTACAAACTTTTAAGTCAATAGTGTGAAAATATAGTAACATAATTTGTAATATGTAGCAATATTAGTGTTAGTTGAAAAACAAACAATTCTGATTTACAATGCAAATAGATGCAATTATTTTGTTAATTATTTATAAAGTACTATTTATAGACCACCCAGATCCAGATTTTCATTTAATGAACTATGTCCTTATACACATGATGTTTATCTCTTTTGGACTGTAGTCTTTGGAGAAACTGAATTGGCATTTCCATTCACAGGAAAGCATCTCTGGACCTGGACTTTTATTTTTCAATACCATCATCATTTTGCTCTTACCCTAGCTTAAAACATATACTGCCCTTGAATCTCTTTTGTCAGTAGCTTACTATGTCTTTGACTCTCTCCTTTGGAATACTTCTCATATCACTTCATTCATCTCTATTCCTGCTTTCATGCAACCATCATCTCTCACAGAGACTTAAGTAATTAACAAATATTTTTCAATAAAATATTAGAACAAAGCCTTGCTCTTATGTTCACGTGAGCCCAGAAACACAAATATAAACACTCTTGGTAAATACCAAAAGCTGTGGACACCTATAATAAAAAAACAGGTAGTTTCTATAATGATTTCTGCCCTTTTTGAACTGATTTTGACTTTGGTTTTTTTCTTAGGATGAAATGCAGCCCTATACCAGCTACGCAGAGAAGAACAGTACACTCTATGATACTACAAACAAGGTGAAGATGTCTCAGGCATTATAAAGTGAAGTTGATAGCACAGACCTCCATATTTTATAAGCTATTGTAATCTAACACCAAGAGAAATGAATCAGGATACATTACAATTATTACTTTAACTTTCTTACATTTATAGAACAAAATATTCATATTGAGTTTAGTTTTTTAAAGGTTCCTAGAAGCCAAAAACATCCTAATGGATTTTCATTCAGATTCTTGTATAATTGAAATTTTAGATTCTTAGCTACTACCAGCTAGTTCTCTGAAGAACTGATATTATTAAAACAAAGAAAATACATGCTCATGATCAGATACTTAAATTGTGCAGTACAATATATAATGTAAACAATTTCCTCAAGAAATAACTCTGCAGAAGGAACAATCAACAGTTTCTTATGTTTCTTTACAGAAAAATTATATTTATATATGACATGTCTATATGCCTATGGCATATGTGTGCATTTATATGTCTGTCTGTCTGTCTGTCTATCTATCTATCTATCTATCTATCTATCTATCTATCTATCTACCTACCTACCTATCCATGATGTATATGTCATGATACCAGTGGGAGCATCCTGTAATGCTGTTCTGTACTTATAAAAAACTAATAATATAATAGATATTTTCATGTCTTATAACATATTAAAATATATATATTTCATATCTAATTTTATACCTAATAATACACTAGATCTTTTCGTATCAACACAGCAGTGCTACATCATCCTTTTTAGTGGCTACATAAAATTCTGTTGTATGTTTATGCCGTAATTTAATTAACCACAACCCTAGTGATGGACATTTGCAGTAAGTTTTGTTTGGGGTATAAAAAATGCCACATAGAATGTTTCTTGTGGACATGTCTCTTTGTATTTGTTTGAGTATATTTTTAGGGTAATTTTCTTGAGAATTGCCAGGTTTGATAATATTATGACATTATGATAATGTCTATGATAATATGACAGACACTATCACATCTATGATAATAAAGGCACAAAAATGCATTTGTGTATTACCTTAGATATGTCAAATTGTGTCAGTTTACATTCCCTCCAGCATTGCTTGAATGTGCCTTTTTCTGTACACTTATTTTAATGTTTGCACAATTCTCACTTCCATAGTTCCAACTTTTCCTTTTTAATTAACCAGTTAGCTAGTATGACATAAAATTATAATAAAAACTATATTATTTGGTAGCAAGATGGCCCAATAGAAGCCTTTACTGATCATCCTCTCTGCAGGAACACCAAATGGAACAAATATTCACACAAAAAAGCATCTTCATAAGAATCAAAAATCAAATGAGTGATCACAGTACCTGGTTTTAACTTCATACCACTCAAAGAGGCACTCAGGAAAAAAGGATCTAGTTTCATTCTTCTACATATAGACATCCAGTTTTCCCAGCACCATTTATTTTGAAGAGACTATCCTTTCCTCATTGTGAGTTCTTGGCACCTTTGTAGAAAATGAGTTCACTGTAGATGTATGGTTTTGTTTCTGGGTCTCTATTTGGTTCCATTGGTTTATGTGTCTGTTTTTATGCCAGTACCACTGCACTATATGCCAACAGTGAACAATTTGAAAAAGAAATCAAGACAGTTATTCCATATACAATCACTACAGATAAAATTTGTAGGAATTAATTTATCCAAAGAAGTGAAAGATCTCTACGATGAAAATTATAAAACACTGATGAAAGAAATGGAACGAGAATACAAAAAAAGCTGTTCCATGTTCATAGATTAGAATAATTAATATTATTAAAATGTTCATACTATCTAAAGCAATCTACAGATTCAAAGCAATCCCTGTCAAAATACCAATGACAGGCTCCACAGACGCAGAAAAAAAAGATCCTGAAATTTATATGGAACCATGAAAGACTCAGAATAGCCAAAGCTATCCTGAGCAAAAAGAACAAAACTGGAAGAATCACATTACCAGACTTCAAAGTACACTATGGAGCTTGAGGTGAATATGGCCAGACCTGGAACTCTCCCTTCGGGGGCAGATGGTTTCCCTTCTGGCCTAGGGCAGGTCTAGAAATGCTGTCCAAATGCCAAGGCCAGGAATTGGGGACCCCAAGAGCCTGCTTAGTGCTCTAACCTACTTTGGCCAAGCTGGTACCAAAACTGCAAAACAAAATCCCCATCGCTCTTCCTCTCCTTTTCTCAAGCAGAAGGAGTCTCTCCTTGTAGCCACCACAGCTGGGAATGTGCTGAGTCACACCTGAAGCCAGCACTTCTCAGTCTCTCCCAAGCCCCACAGCAAGTACTGCCTGGCTACCACTGTGAATTATTCAGGGCCCAAGAGCTGTTTAGTCAGCAGGCGATGAATCTTGCTAGGCCTGGGTCCTTTTCTTCAAGGCAGCAGTATAATTATTTTGAGATACATTCACACATGAATACTTCATTCCATTTATTGCTAAATAGTATTTAATTGTATGGATAAACCAGTTTGTTTATTCGTTCACCTGTTAATGGACATTTGAGTTGTTTCTAGTTTGGTTTTATTAGGAAGAAAAAAATGCTATACACATTCTTGTGTGTTTTTTGACATATGCTTCTGTCAATCCTGATGAGTGAATTGGCTGGATCATACGGTAAGTGGATGTTTAACTTTTAAAGAAATTGCCTAACTGCTTCTCTCTGTGGTTGTACCATTTTACATTCTCCCCACCACTGTATGAGACTTCTACCTCTTTCATATTCTTACCAACCCTTGATATAGTCTTTTTAATTTTAGACATTTTGATAAACATATGTTACCATCTCATTGTGGTTTTAATATATATGTCCCAAAAGACTAATGATGTGGACCATCTTGCCATACAAATTAAAATTTAACTGTCGATTAAAGAATTGTTTAGTTTGTTTCTTAATTGACTTTTGAGAATTCTTCATATATTCTGAATGCAAGTTCCTTTCATTCAAGATAGATTGTCTTTTGAAGAAGAGATGTTTTTGATTTTGATAAAGAGCAATTTATCATTTTGTTTTCCTTTTTTTGTACTGTGCTTTTAGTATAACATCTGAGAAATGTTTCCTTAACCCAAGATCACGAATGTAATCTTATATTTTTATTATAGAAGTTTTATAGTTTTAGGTTATACACTTTGGTCTACGATCCATTTTGAAGTAATCTTTATACATGGCATGAAATATGGATTTAACGGTTTTTTGCATACGAATATCAATATGGATATCCCAGTAACACTAAATTACTTTTTAATCCTTGTTGAAAATCACTTGTACCTCTATTTATAGGTCTATTTGTGGACTTACTGCTTTGTCTTATTGAACAATTTGTTTGTTTTTATGCCAATGTCACCATTTTGTAGCTTTATATGTCTTAAAATTAGATAGTGTTAACCCTTCAACTTTATACTCTTTCAAAATAGTTTAGGATATACTGGCTTTGCATTTCCACATGAATCCTAGAATCAGTTTGTCAATGTCTGCAAGAATGTCTGCTTGTATTTTGACTGAAGTGTCTTGAAGCATATATCAATTTGAGAGGAATTGATATCTTAGCGATACTGAGTTTTCTAATCCATGAGCATAGTAGATCTCCCATTTACTTAAGTCTTTAATTTCTCTCTGTAATATTATTTTATACCTTTTTATGTACAGCTCTTGCACATCTTTTGTCAGATTTATCCCTAAATATTATATTTCACATTCTTTGATATTATTGTACATTGTATCATTTTGTTTGTATTTTGAGACAGAGTCTCACTCTATCACTGAGGCTGGAGTGCAGCAGCACGATATCAGCTCACTGCAACCTCTGCCTCCTGGGTTCAAGTGATTCTCATGCCTCAGCCTCCCAAATAGCTGGAATTACAGGCTCCCGCCACCACGCTTGGCAAATTTTTGTATTTTTTGTAGAGATGGGGTTTCACCATGTTGGCCTGGCTGGCCTCGAACTCTTGACCACAAGTGATCCTCCTATCTCAGCCTCTCAAAGTGCTAGGATTACAAGCATGAGCCACCATGTCTGGTTCATTTCTTAAAATTTCAATTTCTAATTTTTCCTTGATATTATATAAAACTACAATTGCATTTTACATATTGACCTTATATCCTGCAACTTTGTTGAACGTATTAACTGATTCTAATCATTTTTTTTTGAAGACTCTCTCAGATTCTCTACATAGACGATCACAACATCTGTGAATGCAGACAGTTTTAGTTTTTCCTTTCCAATTTGGATGACTGTTATTTGTTTTACTTACTTATTGCATTGGCTAAAACTTCTAGTATATGGTTGATTAGAACTAGTGAAAATGGACATCCTTGTCTTACTCCTGGTCTTAGGGGGAAAACATTCAGACTTTCACCATTAATATGATGTTAGCTGTTTTTTGTTTGTTTGCTTGTAGGTGCCCTTCATTGGGTTGCTGAGGTCTCTTTTTATTCTAAAATTTTTAGGGTTTTTAACAGGAATGGATGTTAGATTTTGTCAAAGCTTGTTCTGTATCTACTGAGATAATCTTTTTATTGTTAGTTTTTAAATATGATTATATTTTAATGTTCTCTTTTTTCTGTTTCTTTTTTGGATAGTTTCTACTTTATCAAGTTCTATATATGTTTTCTTCTGAAATGTATAATCTGATGTTAATTTCATTTAGTGCATTTTTCACCTCATTTTCTGCAGGTTTTCATCTTTAGAAATTTGATTTGGGTCTTATTTTTTGTCTTCTATGTCTTGACTATATTAAAATGATTGTTCAAGGTTCTTGTCTGCTAATTCTTGCATTTGTGCCAATTCTAGGTTTGTTTTGATTGATTGGTTTTCCCCTGCATTATGGATTTTATTTTCTGGTTTCTTTGATTGTTTAGTAATTACAAATTTTATTGCATAAATATATGTAACATAAAATTGATCATTTTAACAATTTTTGAGCATATAGTTAGTGGCATTAAGTACATCTTCATTGTTTTGTAACCATCACCATCTATTTCAAGAATTTTTTTATCTTCTTGAACTGAAACTCTGTACCCGTTAAAGAATAGCATCTCTGTTTTATCAGATATGTCCTTGTAGCATAATGACTCAGAGTCACCCCAAATTGTCATGAAGTCTGGATTATTTCATTTAGCATAATATCCTCTAAGTTCATCCACATTTTCTCAAATGGCAGGATTTTCTTCTTTTCAAAGCTGAATAATATTCCACACACCACATTCATTTTCTTTATCTCTTTATCCATTCATTCATCAAGAGATATATAGGTTGTTTCTATAGCTTCTCTATTTTGAATAATGCTGCAGCACACATAGGAGTGTAGACATTTCTTTGAGTCACTGATTTCATTTTTTTTTGGTTATATAACCAGAAGTGGCATAGCTGAATCATATGGTAATAATTCAGACTCAGAGAGGCAAATACGACATGATCTCATTTATATGTGGAATCTAAAATAGTCAGTCTCATAGAAGCAGAATAGAATGGTGGTTGCCAGGGACTGCAGGGAGAGGGAAATAGGAAGATGTTGGTTAAATGGTACAAAGTTTCAGTTAGGATGAATACATTCTGGACATCTAATGTACAATATGGTGACTATAGCTAACAATACTATATTTTATACTTGAAATTTGTTAAGAGAGTAGATTGTAAGGGTTCTTACCAGAAATTAAAAATAAAGGTAACTATGTGATGTAATAGATATGTTAACTAGCTTGATTGTGGTTTTCATTTCACAATGTATATCAAAACATCAAGTTGTACACCTTACATATATACAATTTTTATTTGTCAATTATACTCAATAAAGCTGGAAAAAAGTGAAAAAATTGCCATAAAGAAGGTGTCTGGTTTCAAGAGTTTTATTTTTTGCTCTTCGATTATTTTAAATAGCAGTTCCTTTAAGGGCAGACCAGAAGAAGTAAAACGAAATTGGTAATGAATGAATATTGAATCACAAAATTCTAGAGTGGGAAAGGGCATCAAAGGATGTCTAATTCAGCCTCTTACATAATTGTCTCCATCCAAATTCCATGAATACCATCCCTATTTGGGTCACAAGTATATGCGGTGTAATATTTAAAAAATTATCATGAAAACTCATTCAAACCCACAAGGTTTGATCATCTCATCTCTTCCAGGTGGGGCTGAGCTTGCTTGAGCTGCCAGTTTTCTCTAAAAACATATGTAAACAGATTATTTCTTAATGATGCCACCCTATGCAGAATTACATTCCTATTTACAAAGATCTGATACAAACATGGAGATATGCTAGTAGATTAATAAGAAAAAAATAGCAGATACAAAATATTATATATTAAGTAATTAAAAATGAATAAAAACATGCTTAGAAAAAATAAAAATTTGGCTAAATTATAGCACCTTTGCTATAAGTGGGGTGGGGTGCGATAATTGGAATTGGGGTGATTTTTGCAGGAGGTCTTCAAAGTTGCTTTTATTTTCATAGTAATACTAAGATGTGATATGCTTTTTGCATTTACATTCTCTCACGAGTGCACAATGGAGTTTTCTAGATGCTACATTGCAGATGTTTATATTATTGCTTTGGTGGTTTGTGGAATGAGTACTTGTGTAGTTCTGTGTTTTCTAGATTTTTCTGAAGTACATTCTTTGGAATCATCAATACATTTGAACAGTATAAAAGATCCTTAGACAAAAAAAATCTAAGAATTGTGGTTCTAGCTGACAAGAAACACGTGTTAGGGATCGGGATCATCATGGCGGATGGGAGGCAAGACTAGATTGCAGCACCAGCCAGAGCAGCATGCAGAGGCTCGCATTGTGAATTTCAGCTCCAGATCAACTGCAAGAACAAACCAGCAATAAATACCAAGAGGACCCATAGACACTCTGAAGGAAGCAGACTGCTTCTGTAGGACTCGGGAGACAACCCAAATACTGTGAGTGCCCCAACCGTGGAAGTGGGAAAGAGAGACCCTCCTCTCCCAAACACACACCCCCACTGGAGAAACTGAAGGTCTGTTTCTGGGAAAAGTTTCTGACTTTACCTGGAGCTGAGTCAATTTAGAGAACCAAGTGAAATACAGGGGTAGAGATGCAATGAAAAAGGCCCTGGGAGCTCGCTGGGTACCCTAGCAGCACATTCCTGCCTAGCACCACAGGGATCCATTGGGAGGGCGGCCAGAGGAGCAGGGGTAAAACTCCACAGGCAGAAGGAAATCTCTAGCTGAACTTTGTAATAATTTGAATGGGGTGAGAAGTCTCCTGGCCAGAACTCGGGGGAGGGCACTAATCTGGTGTGCAGACTGCATAAAAAGGAATGAATTAACAGCATTTGCAGTGACCTGGATGAGATTGGAGACTATTATTCTAAGTGAAATAACTGAGGAATGGAAAACCAAATTTTGTATGTTCTCACTGATTTGTGGGAGCTAAGCTATGAGGATGCAAAGGCATAAGAATGATACAATGGACTTTGGGAACTTGGGGGGAAGAGTAGGAGGTGGGCGAGGGATAAAAGACTACAAATATGGTGCAGTGTATACTGTTCGGGTAATGGGTGCACCAAAATCTCAAAAATCACTACTAAGGAACTTGCTCATGTAACCAAAAACCACCTGTACCCCGATAACGTAATGGGGAAAAAAAAAAAAAAAGAAAAACATGTTAGGATTACTAAGGATTGAATTAGTTTTCACTTTGGGAAACATTAAACATTTTATAAAGTTACAATATATTGTTATATGTGAAAAAATTAATAAAAATTTATAAGTTGTGTCTTTTGTTTACCCTAAATGGCTGTAAAGCTCCTGCCTGTGGGTCTCTGTTTTTAGAGTTATAAAAAGGTCCATGCAAATTCTGGTGGTGAAGACTCAGCCTCATTCATTGGCTGTAGAGTATGCTTTTTGTTCTGTTTTTGTCTTATTTTATAAATAAAGTAATGCGGGGACTTAAAAAAAATTAATACAACAAAATGTTTGGTTTTTGTTGGTTATTAACTTACACACCTTCCAACCTTCACTATGCCTTTTGGACAAACACCATGTACATAATCCACCCAGTCTCTGGTATTTTGTTACGGCAGCTGCAAAAGACTAGTACAAAATGAAATTTGGTCTAACCTACTTTAAATATGAGTCATATTTGATGGAAATACTTTACTAATTTTGGCTTAAGTAAACAATTAAAACAGTTAAATTATTCCACTTATCCCACTCTTGTGCTCTCAATTTTGCATGCTTAGGATTCCTTTAGGAATTGTCAAGACTCTTACTGGTTTCCAAGCTATCTTTCTAAGATGATTATGCCAAATGTTATAAATCAAAATTAACATTTACTGTGAAAATATTTATTAGTGATCCCTTAGACATATATTTCTCTTCTAAGTTTTTGAAAAAAACTATGACAATTTATTTTGATAAAAATGAAACATATTTATTTTACGAAGTTCAGGCAATACAGGATAACATAAATGGTTAAAATTCCACCACCCAGAAACAACCATTGTCAGGATTAGCTAAAAACTCTTCTATGAATATATATAAAAATAAGTAAAGATAGAAGGCATTTCCGGCGAAACCCTGTCTCTACTAAAAATACAAAAAAAAAAATTAGCCAGGCGTGGTGGCGGGCGCCCATAGTCCCAGCTACTCGGGAGTCTGAGGCAGGAAAATGGCATGAACCCGGGAGGTGGAGCTTGCAATGACCTGAGATTGTGCCACTGCACTCCAGCCTGGGCGACAGAGCGAGACTCCGTAGTAAAAAAAAAAAAAAAAAAAGAAGAAGAAAACGATAGAAGATATTTCACAAAAATGCTTTTATATAAACATGTTACTTTAAATAAAAATATTACATTATTGTTACTTGATTTAAATTAGAGAAAGAAACTGAAGCAATTCCTGAACTTGAGATAAAAATGTCTTCACCATATACAACACCAAGAGTGAAAGCAAATGTAAATTATAGACTTTGAATGATAATCGTGTGTCAGTGTAGGTTCATCGATTATAGCGAATGTACCATGCTGGTGGAGAATACTGATGGTAGGGGAGGCTGTGCATGTGTGTGGGGAGGGGGTATATGAGAATGCTTTCTACTCGATTTTGCTATGAACCTAAAGCTTTTCTAAAAAGAAAAGACTGTACAGTTGACACTTGAACGACACAGGTTTGAATAGTGTCTCCTTATACATGAATTTTCTCCTGTCTCTGCCAGCCCTGAGACAGCAGGACCAATCTTTCCTTTTCTTCCTCCTCCTCTGCCCATTCAATGCAAAGACAACAAGAATGAAGAACTTTATGATGATCCACTTCCACTTAATGAATAGTGAATATATTTTCTTTCCCTTATTATTTTCTCAATAACATTTTCTTTTCTCTCGCTTACTTTAAGAATAAAGTATATAATACAAATTCAAAATATATATTAATCAACTATGTTATCAGTAAGGCTTCTGGTTAATAGTGGTAGACTATTAGTAAAGTTTTGGAGGAATCAAAAGTTATACATACATTTTTAGCTGAGCAGGGGTTCAGTGCCCCTAACCACCACATGTTCAAGGGTTAACTGTCTATACTGAAAAATGAGCTCGTGTTCAGCTGCATTTTCTGGCTTTCCATAAAAATGTAAACTTAAAAAAACAAGCCAAAGAGGAAAAGAAACTCTGCGTGTCTATTCCAATGGGTTTGGACTATTGCCCCCTACACATAGGAAAAAAAGATGTCCTTATCAGTTGAGATACTAACCTCTTAGAGTCTTCTAATTAAAAATCAAAAAGATTGTGGGCAATATTAATAGAATGATGTAACTGTACATTTTAGATACAATATTTTCACTGTAACACAGTACATGTTGACTCTGTCATGAAAGATAAGAGATTGTAATGATTTTATATTTCTCCAAATCTCCTTTCTTATCACTTTCTGATTTTAATTATATATTATTTTCACATCTTGAAAGTTTAAAGCATTTGCATTCTGTTCTTTAGTAATAATTTCTTCACATGTTTAGTCTTAACTATATATTTAAATGTACAATCATAGTTTCTTATTTTATCTCTTGGTTGATGGAATATCACTATCTAGTACTTTGTCATTCGTTTTACAACTAGAGAAATATAAGAGGGAAGATAAAGTGTTAAAAAAAAAACAAGTGTTTATATCTGTGTTTTAATTATCTCTTGTCAAAAAAAACAAGTGTTTATATCTGTGTTTTAATTATCTCTTGTCTTCTTTGCTACAGATCTACAGGCAAGATGAAATACAACCCATCATAGCTCACTCTAGTCCAGAATGTCTATTTCTCTCTGTGAACTGAATATGTAGTAGGATTTATCTGACAATATAAATATGAGTTATTTAGCAGGACAGGTTTTCATTCTGAGTGATAGAAAAAAAAGCCTCAGGAGCAAAGCAAAACAAATTCTGACTTATTATTAAAGTTATTTGGGAGAGGAGCCAAGATGGTTGACTAGATGCCGCCAGGAAGAGCTTCCCCTGCTGACAGACAAAACCATCAAGAAGACCAGCACACTTTGAGCCGATCTCTGGAAGGAAGGCTTTGAGAGTGGATAGAGGGAGGATGCAGACCCTGGGCTAAAGGGAGAGGAAGCTGGGAACTCTACACAGGGTTGTTGAACATTGGGACTCATTCCTGGGCCCAAGTGGTTCCTAAGGAAGGGGTGAGTTAAGTAGCTATGGAGTGGCCCACTGTCACCATGGACCTCCAGAATCCTAGATGCAGGACACCCCATGACCCTCATGAACATTTGAGCTGGCAGGAAGATCTGCTTGGAGAATTGGCAGGGACTAGGACTCCAGTGCCAAGACCAGCTCAGTCATGGAGACCCTAACCCAGCGGCACTAGATGAATTAAAGACACACACACAGAAATATAGAGTGTGGAGTGGGAATCAAGGGGCTGACAGCCTTCAGAGTGAGAGCCATGAACAGAGTTTTACCTACATATTTATTGACAGCAAGCGATAAGCATTGTTTCTATAGATTATAGATTAAAACGGGAAACAAAGGGATGGACTCTGGCTAGTTATCTGAGGCAGGAACATGTCTTTAAAGCACAAATCAGCCATCTATTGTTTGTGGTTCAGGAACACCTTAAGTGGTTTTCTGCCCTGGATGGGCTAGGTGTTCCTTACCCTCTTTCCGGTAAACCGACAACCTTCAGTGTGGGCATCGTAGCCATCACGAGCATGTCACAGTGGTGCAGAGATTTTGTTTATGGCCAGTATGGGGGCCTGTTTATGGCCAGATTTGTGGGCCTGTTCCCAACACTCCAGCCTGTGTGAAGCACAGAGGGTTTGGCATGGGAATGGCTGCAGTGGAACGCAGCAAGGGACATGCCATCTCTCAAAGCTTGCCATGTTCCCTTAGCTGGCTTTGGCTTTTGTTGACTGTTGGACCTAGACACACCAGAACTATCTTGCCTGTGGGATGGGGCCATGCAGATCTGAGTGCCCCACTGTCTTCCAGCTTCTCCCAGGATCCTTTCCTGCCTGCATCCACAGGCAGTGCATCCTCAGATGCCCAACCAGGGCATTTCCCAGTGGCCACCTCCATAGCTCTTTCACTAGCAGACCCTGCCTAGCCATCAGAGAGCTTTTTGCAGAGGGCCACTGCCAGCACACACCTGCCTGCAGCCACCCCCCACTACTTTGCTGGTGCATGCATGCATGGAGCTCATGTTGCCCCCAACCCGACCAGCCTCTGTGTGAGTGCAGACCTTGCTGCCCTGCTGCTGCCAGCATGTGCATGCGAGTGTGGACCCCACCACCCTGATTAAGTACTTTTGCCAGGACCCCACATAAGAGTGTTGTTGTCAATGGACTGGGAATACCTCAGTCCCTTTAGTGCACCAGGTGCTTAACCTCAAGGAGTCAGAGAGAAAAGTCATGGGCCTGAAGGGGATCCCCAGGGTTACAGCATGTAGCCCAAGAGTGCTAAGCTGAGGTTTGGCCCCCTGAAATCATCCAGAAACAAAGCCAGTTGACTAAACACAACTTATGCCACAGCGAAACCCTCAAGGGCATCAAAGAATATAAAAGGAAAAAGACCCATCCAAAGAACAGCAACTTCAAAGATGAAAGAAACATCAGGTCACACAGACGACAAAAAGCCATTGCAAGAACTCTAACAACTCTAAAAGACAGAGTGTTTTCTTACCTACAAATGACTGCACTAGATTCCCAGCAATGGTTCTTAACCAGACTAAAATAGCTGAAATGACTGAGATAGATTTCAGAATCTGGATAGCAATGAAGACCACTGAGATTCAGGAGAAAGTTGAACCCAATCTAAGGAATCTAAGGAATCCAGTAAAATTATTCAAGAACTGAAAGATGAAATAGCCATTTTAAGAAAGAACCAAACTGACCTGATAGGGCTGAAAAACTCAATACAAAAACTTCATAATACAATTGGAAGTATTACTAGCAGGATAGGCCATGCTTAAGAAAGAATCTCTGAGCTGGAATGCCAGTTCTTTGAATCAACTCAATCAGACAAAGTTAATGAAAAAAGAATTTTAAAAAATGAACCAAACATCTGAGAAATACGGGACTATATAAAGAGCCAAATCTATGACCCATTGGCATCCCTGAAAGACAGGAAGAGAGAATAAGCTTGAAAAACAAAGTTGAGGATATTGTCCATGAAATTTTTCCCATCCTTGCTAGAGAGATCAATATTCAAACTTACAAAATGCAGAGAAACCCTGTGAGATGCTATACAAGATGACCATCCTCAAGAACAAATAGCCATCAGATTCTCACATTGTCGCCAGGCTGGAGTACAGTGGTGCAATCTCGGCTCACTGTAACCTTTGCCTCCCCGGTTTAAGTGATTCTCCTGCCTCAGCTGCCCGAGTAGCTGGGATTACAGGCATGTGCCCCCATACCTGGCTGATTTTTGTATTTTTAGTACAGTTGGGATTTTCACTATGGTCTCGAACTCCTGACTTCAGGTGATCCGCCCACCTCGGCCTCTGAAAGTGCTGGGATTACAGGCATGAGCCAGCACACCTGGCCTAATGTCCCACTTCCAATAATGAGGTAGAACAACTAGACAAATAATCTACCTATCTATATATAAAAGACTCGAATAACACTATAAACCAACTAGACCTAACAGACGCATGCAGAACCCTTCACCCCAAAACAGCAGAATACACATTATTCTTAAGTGCACATGGTACATTCTCCAGAATAGACTAAACAAGTCCCAATACATTTAAAAAGATTAAAATTGTAAGAAATATCTTCTGTAATCATAATGGAATAAAACTAAAAATCAGCAACAGAAGGAAAGTTGAGAAGTTCACAAATGCATGGACATTAAATAACTAATGGGTCAAAGAAGAAATCACAAGGAAATTAGAAAATACATTGAGATAAATGAAAATGAAAACAATATACCAAAACTTATGGGATATAGTAAAAGCAGTGCTCAGAAGGACATTTATAGCAGCTAGTGCCTACATTAAAAAGAACAAAGTCTCAAATTAATAACCTAAGTTAAGGAACTGAAAAAGAAGAGGAAACAAAACCCAACGTTAGAAGAAGAAAATAATAAATATTGTAGTGGAGATAAAATAAGGAATAGAAAAACAATTGAGACAGTAAACAAACAAAAAAATTGTTTATTTGAAAAGATCAATAAAATGGACCAGTGACTTAAAGGGGAGGAGAGAGAGACAGAGACTGAGAGAGAGAGCTTGAATTACTAAACTAAAATCAGAAATGAAAGTGGGGACATTACTGACCTTATAGAAATAAAAAGCATTATAAAAGAACACTATGAGCATTTGTACTCTAATAAACTAGAAAACCTAGATAAAATGGAAAAGTTCCTAAAACACACAAAGTACCAAAACTGACCCAAGAAGAAATAGAAAATCTGAAGAGGTGTATAACTAATAAAGAGCTTGAATCTGTAATAAAAAATCTCCTAACAAAAAAGGACCTAGGACCAGATGACTTTATTGGTGAATACAGTATATTAAACATTTAAACAAGGGTTATCACTGATTCTTCTCAAGTTTCTTCAATAAAAAGAAGAAAAAGGAACACTTCCTAACTCATTCTATGAGACCAGCATTATCCTGATGCCAAACCCAGACAAAGAAATCACAAGAAAAGAAAACTACAGACCAATATTCCTTTTGAATATAGATGCAAAAATCCTCAACAAAATACCAGCAAACTAAATCCAGTAGCATATTAAAAGGATTGGACATCACGTGAAAGTGGGATTTATCCTAAGAATGCAAAATTGGTTCCACATATGAAAATCAATCAATATAATAAACCACATTAATAGAATGAAGAAAAAAGTCACATGATCTCAATTGATGGAGAAAAAGCATTTGACAAAAATCTTACATTCTGTCATGATAAAAACTCTCAAAAAACTAGGAATGGAAAGGAACTTCCTCAACACAAGAAAGGGAATTTATTGAAAAACTCAAAGCTGAGAGCATACTAATTTTTAGAAGACTGGAAGCTACCCTCTATTAGCACAACAAGGCAAGAATGCCCACTTGCACCACTTCTATTCACCATTATACTGGAAGTTCTACCCAGGATAATTAGTCAAGGATAATAAAAATAAATTAAAAATATCCGAACTGGAGAGAAAGAAGTAAAATGATCTCTATTCACATATGATGTGCATCCTAAACATACCACAAAAAGATCCCAAACTCCTTAGGGCTAATAAACAAATTCAGCAAAGTTACAGGATACAAAAACATGCAAAAATGAGTTGTATTTCTATACACCAGCAATGAACAATCTTAAAAGGAAATTGAGGAAGCAATTACATTTATAATAGCATCAAAATAATAAAATACTTAGGAATAAATTCAAGTAAGGAGAAAGACCTCT